>NC_068920.1:80283092-81563806 GCF_023091745.1 Budorcas taxicolor | reverse complement strand
CAGCTGTCGTCATCCTCATAAATATGAACTATTTATCCTATTTGGCTGGTATTAACAGTTGAAGGGATGGCCTCCCTCTGTCTCCTGTTTCTAGCTTTTCCTGGCTCCTTCTCCATCAGCAGAGGAAAGGGGAGAAAGAGGGAGACTCATATATCTTATACTCCCTACAAGACTGTCTCTTCCTGGCAACAACGAAAAAGACTTTTTTTTCTCTGTCTCTCTCTCTCCGCCCCCTCCCTCCTTTTTAGGAAGATCCCCTGTTCTCTCATCTACTGTTCATTACTACCCTCAGATAGTTGATACAGACTACCTCTGACATTAAGCGACTGTCTTGTAATGGAAAATACATTCCCTCTCCAAGGATAAATCCAAGCTTATCAGCATATATTATTTAAAACCACTTTCATAAGAAACAGCACACAATTGTAGATAGATGGCTCAGAGCCACTGGGACTCCAGGACAGGTATCTGATGTCAGAACAAGGAGAGCAGTGCCCTTCACTGCTGCTCTCCATTCCCCCCACCTGATGTTGAACTCTTCACTTCTTTTTTTGCTGGAGATTTTCTATAAACCAGATGTCAACAAATATATTGTATTCTTTATCCTTTAATCTGTTTAACATTTCAACAGTGCTGAAAGATTTAGGCATATTATCAATTCAACTATGGCTAGTCTCTGATTACTCAGTTCAGTGCAGTTCAGTCACTCAGTTGTGTCTGACTCTTTGCAACCCCATGCACTGCAGCACACCGGGCTTCCCTGTCCATCACCAACCCCCGGAGCTTACTCAAACTCATGTCCATCGAATCGGTGATGCCGTCCAACCATCTCATCCTCTGTCGTCCCCTTCTCCTCCCGCCTTCAATCTTTACCAGCATCAGGATCTGATTATTAGGCGGGGATTAGCAGGATACCTGTTTGAAGCAAGTATCCCAGAAGTCACTGTGTTTAAAACCCGTGGGAAGACTGATGGATGGTGCTCAGTAAAAATTAAAAGCCCAGGAAAAGCAGAGGCCCTGGGGCCAGAACAAACCAAGTAAACAATGGTTCCATCTAGGAGTCAAGGTGGGAAGTTTTTCTTACCCTGCTCCTGTGGACAAAAGTAAAGTGAAAACTTCTTTACAACACTGACTAACTCCCCATCAGAGGGACTCCTGCTTTTGCCGAGCTGATTTTATTACAGGAAAGGGGACCCCTTCCAGGGCCCGAAACTGGGCTCTTGCCTAACACTCGGAAAAGAATTGTCCGAGGAGACAAGTGCTGTCAAAGCAAGAGATTTTATTGGGAAAGGGCACCCGGGTGGAGAGCAGGAGGGTAAGGGAACCCAGGAGAACTGCTCTGCCACGTGGCTCGCAGTCTCGGGTTTTATGGTGATGGGATTAGTTTCCAGGTGGTCTTTGGCCAATCATTCTGATTCAGAGTCTTTCCTGGTGGCGCACGCATAGCTCAGCCAAGATGGATGCTAGCAAGAGCGATTCTGGGAAGTGGACAGAAACGCGGTGTCTCCTTTCAACCTTTCCCGAACTCTTCCGGTTGGTGGTGGCTTATTAGTTCCATATTCCTTATCAGGATCTCCTGTCATAAAACAACTCATGCAAATAGTTACTATGGTGCCTGGCCAGGGTGGGCAGTTTCAATCAGTGTGCTTCCCCTAACAATTTCATGAGTGGTAAATGAAATGTTCCTCGAAGAGAGAGATGATAGGGGAAGACACAGGAAAAGCACAACCGAATCGCCAAATGTCACGCGCATTGCAAAACAGGAGGAATTTTCAGAAGCAATGAGAGAGACCAGCCCAACCCAGCTCTTCCTCAGATACGCTTTCTTCCTTCCTGACTCATCGGTTTCTTTAGGGAAGCCTGGTGGGAAGGGATTAGGCAGCCAGCAAGGCAGCCAGCTTTTTCTGGCACCACAGGACTTTTTGATTTCAGATCCTGCGAGTCTTCAAGAACAAACTAGGCATGCCAGCGTTCTAGGCTGGGGGCCAGCAACAATTCAGCTATGACGAAGCACGTCAGATGGTCGGTGCTCCCAGCCAAAGACCTGAGGACCCTCCTGGGGTTGCCCCTCTCTGGAAGTTTGAAGCTATCAGGACAGGTCTGCCTTCTTGAAACGTGCAAATGTCACCAGCCGGGAGTGGCAGATGCCCAGAGGCGTCTGGAAACAGATTTCCATCTGGTAATGGGTTAGGCTTCCTGGGACACAGATTAGAATAGTTTGAAATAAAGCCACGGAAGTACCGGCTTGACTTTTCACATATTGTTATGGTCTCTGGGTCATTTCCTCCCTTTGGAATTTACTTCCTTTCCAGGTTCAGCAAAAACCCATTGAATACAAGAAAGAGGTGGGTAGTTTCCTTTGCCCAGGCCCAGCAGAGGGGCCACTCTGCCTCTGGGAACTGGTACCTCTCGGGTGGTTGCCTCTTCCCATGTTCCTGTCTGCTCACGCTGAGCCCTGCAGGGAGGAAGCTTCAGGAATGGAACAAAAATTAGGAAAGGGAGCCATCTCCAGTTAAGTCAGATGAATCCTCTTGTTTCCTGGAAAATAAAAAGGGAAGGAATAAACTGGGAAGGATGCAAAGGATGCTTTATCCTCCTATAAAGAGGAGAGCCCTTTACCACCAGTGTTCTGTTCAGGGAGGGATGCAGCCTCTCTTGGAAAGAGGCTGAAACCAGCTCCAACTGGTCACCCCATCCCCTGACCTGCAGTTAGGTGCTGAGGACAGTGACATCAGCTACACCACCATGACCTGTCTTGTTTTATTTCACTAATATTCATTTGCTACTTTGTTCCCCCAAAGATTTATGGTACCACTGACTGTCTTCCTGGCAGCATTTTTATGCTCATTTTGGGCACTCTGAAGCTGAAGTGACTCCTTAGAAAATTTACCCACAGCTCCCAGTATGCCCTGAACAGCCACTGTGTTTCTGCAGTGCAGGGACACCCAGAGGTCAAGGTAGAACCCTCTCACTCAAAAGGCTATAAGAGCTGGTCAGAACTTTAATGCATAAGCTGCTGCCACTGCTGTTTCTCTAAGTCCAAAAAAGGCTTGTCTCTCCAGAGTGATCCAAAGTCACAAGTTCCCTCTGAAAAGCCAACTCATGCAGTCCTTGTTGTCAGGAGGAAGCTCCTGGAGTCTGTTCAATGTCCACAACTCATCTCTCTCTAGACTGAGATCAGAGTTCACAGCTTTGGAGGAAGGGCTCATTTTTGCCCCAACCCTCAGTATAAGCACCGCTACACTGGCAGCAAGAGCCCTGTCAACATAAAAAAAGAAGCAGCTGGTGATCAGCCTTTCTTCCGGTGGCCCCCTCCTCCATCCCTGGAAACAAGAACCAGAACTCCCTCCCCTCCCCCACTGCCTTGACCAGGTTATCACTGTGGCTTAGGACTGAATCAAAGTGCACTTTCCGAATCACACTGTCTCATCGGGTATCCACAGAAATGGTCTCTGACCTTCACGGCAATGTTTCCAGCATTTAGAAAGTTCCGGGGGAAGTGAATAAGTGGCTAAGGACAGAGTTGGCCCTGTAACTAAGCAGGGTCAGAAACATGTCTAAGGTATGATTTTTGAAGCAACCAGAAATCTGCCCAAGGGCTCCAGTTTTCCTCCACAAAGGGGATTCTGGATGACTAAGGCCTTATGTTTTCATAACATTTTCATAAAAGTGTAACAAGGGACTGGTTAACTTTCTAAGCTTTCACTTTTTAGCTTTAGAGAGTCTGATTGCACAGGTCTGCCAGGAGGCCGGGGACCTGCATTTTCTATCAAGCCCACCTGCTGATGCTGGTACAAGTGGTCTGTGGCCCATATTTTGGAAAACCGTGCTGAAAATAATAGTGAATCATTATCATATTAACATGGATTAACTGCTAATACAAGAGAACATTGCACCTGGATTCCAGTGCTCTGTGAGGCTGCAGACAAGAAAGGTGATGTGTTAATTCTCCAGGATTGAAGGCCTCAGGACCGGATGGTGACCTCTAAAAATTTATTTGGAGGCTGTTTTCTAAATTACGGCTGAAAAGCCCAAAGAGTATGAGGATTTGTCCAAAGGGTCAAAGACGGTAGGCCTTCTACAGCGTACCCTGAGTACTCACTGAAGTCCTGTGGTCAGAAAACCACAGAAGCCAGGGAGGATCTTCTGACCCCAGGGCTGCAGTCCTGATATCCTACATCTCAGGACAAGAACCAAAGTAACAGATATATCTTTCCTTGCCCTTATGCATGTGTGCGTGCTAAGTCGCTTCAGTTGTCCCTCTTTGTGGCCCTATGGACTGAAGCCCACCAGACTCCTCTCCATGGGATTCTCCAGGCAAGAATACTGGAGTGGGTTGCCATGCCCTACTCCAGGGGATCTTCCCGACCCAGGGATGGAACCCACATCTCCTGTGGCTCCTAACTTGTAGGCAGATTCTTGATAGCTGAGCCACTGGGGAAACCCTTCCTTGCCCCCAATCATTTCCAAACAGGAAAGAGGAAAAGGGAAAAGATTACATTTATTCAGTGCTTTATATGCCTTTATGTCTTTTAAATTCTCAAATAGTCCTAGTATCGTTAGTCTCATTTTGAAGATGGGAAAATTAAGGATTAAAGATGTTGCACAAGATTGTAATTCAACTATACTTCAATAACAAAATAAATTAAAAGAGACAACATGCTGGATAACTTCCCTAAATTGCCAAAGCCATATGGCTATTGAATGCCTGAGCTGAAATCTGAACTCACATCTATCAAAGTGCAAGTTCCCTTTTCTTTTCACAAAGCCATTCACAGCTGAAGTTATGCTGTGACCATTCTGATGGCCTAGCTGTTTTGAGACCCTGAAAATACCGTCACCTCTCCAGGATCTTCATCCATACCTGTTACCTACTCTATTTCAGAATCTCACCTCATTTTTTACTTTTATTCCATCCCTGGTCTGCAACCAGTCCCTCAGTCCTGGTCATTTCTTATCACAAATTCTTTATCCCCCAGAGGTGAAATATCACCACTTCTCCTGGACTCAGGAGGACTTTTTTGGTCCATAATCACTCCAGCCAATGACTTTAAGAC
The DNA here is from genome assembly GCF_023091745.1 of Budorcas taxicolor. Classification (NCBI taxonomy): domain Eukaryota; kingdom Metazoa; phylum Chordata; class Mammalia; order Artiodactyla; family Bovidae; genus Budorcas; species Budorcas taxicolor. The sequence continues at coordinate 81,558,749 of NC_068920.1, read as the reverse complement.
CCTTAGGTTCTAGAGAACCCAGGATAGCCCCAGAGGTCTCCAAGGAAAGAGACTCCTCAAACGCCTGAGAGGCATTCAGCTTCAGTTCAGTCGCTCAGTTGTGTCGACTCTTTGCTTGCGACCCCACGGACTTCAGCACGCCAGGCTTCCCTGTCTAACATCAATTCCCAGAGCTTGCTCAAACTCATGTCCATCGAGTCGGTGATGCCATCCAACCATCTCATCCTCTGTCGTCCCCTTCTTAGTGTCTTTAATCTGATACCACCCATCCAACCCCTACCCCCCAACCCCCTACGCCCCACCTCCGGATCTCTTCCCAGATCTGGACAGAGAGGCAGGAAACCTGGGTCAGCTGGTACCCTTCTGTACTAAGAAGAGATGCCCCTCCAACCTCAGCTTCCTAGTAATAGTGATTCTCCTGGGATGCTGGGCACCCCCTAGTGGGAGTAACAGAAGAAAAGACAGACTTGTGATGCTGTTCCCAGTCACACATCCACCCCCAACTTCCTGCCCTCAGCTGCCTTGGCCTTCCCCCCATCTCGCTGTTCTTGAAATGATTCATTCTTCCCACGATGACTGGGCCTTTTGCCCCATAAAGCCCTCCCTGTCTTTAAAAACATAATGAACTAAAATTAAGCAGAAGGCAACTCAGGCAGAACAGCGGGAAAAACTTCCTATAGGGAGAGCTCTCAAAACCGTGAAATTCCTTATAAGGCAAACTTTGACCTAACTGCACTGGGAAAACAATAGAGGATGTCTCAGAAAGATATTTTTGGAAACGAGGATGAGGGAAAGGCTGCTTTCCTGATTTTAAGATATATGTTAATACCCACAACTGACCCCTTGAGCCTGATTCCAAGAGTTAGATTAATGCTTGGTGCTATGTCTTACCTCTCCTAAGGCTGAGGGAACACTCAGCGTTTATGCTTTTGGGGATAAGCAGGTGAAGCCCTGTCCTAGCAGAGAGGTGGCCCATCTGTGGACTATTGTGGGATTTTCTGAATGTGTGTCACTATTGCTCACTCTTTAAAGACCATAGCCCCCCATGACAGGGATGAGCCTTATTACATTATAATCAATAAGCCACTTTCTGAGTACCTACAGTACACAAGGTGCAAGTAGCCCCAGTCCGGTGCATTTTAAAGATCTGCCCATATCTAGTTTAGTCCTTTATCCAAAGAAAGCCTTCGATAAGAGAGAGAGCTAAAGGATTCAAGTGCATGCATTAAGAATTCTGGGCATATTCACAGTCCACGTTTTAGTTAAATACCTGATCATTTGCCCACTGGGCAGGGGACAACCAATCCCATCCTGTAGCCCAGTGCCAGTCCCTAGGGGATGTTATAATTACATGACATCTCACCTCCCTTTGCCTTTGGTTAATACTAACAGTCTTACCTGTTACTGGATCTGAGTCATCAATTCATTAGTGCCCATTCAAGTTAACCTTCCCTGATAAGTTTCCTGAAACCTTGCTCGTAATGCTGGCAATTCCAGTGCAGAATTGTCTCTGCTCTGCCTTCTGTCTCCTCTTGAACCAAGCCAGTCGGACAGTCTGATGTCCCAGGTGCTTACAATGTTGATCTCTTCCATTGTTTCTTTCAAAGTCATTTGATATATTCATTTCTTTGACAGCCAAGAACTTTGGAAGAAACTCTCCCCTCAGGCACTTCCATTTTTGTGTCCTTGCAAACTCAGCAGGCGCCTCACAGGAGGAACCTCTGTGGGGAGTTAGAGGACACACTGGATCCCAGTTCTCGGGATTGCTGGGAGGCAGAGAGAGGTCAAGGAGGCTCCACGGTCAGCCTCTCGTGTCTAACAGCAGAAGCTGGGACTCTTTCCTGCATAACTTGAGCTTGAATTGGAGGCAGTTTTTAGTCTGGAGTCCTTTAACCTTCAATCTAGATGGAACGCTCAAAGGGTAAAGTAAGGTTCTCCATTGGCTGCAAGGACACATTGACCTCTGACCCTGGTGCCTCCGCCAACCTGGAAAGACACACAAACTGTGGTAAGTTCACGGCACCACTTGCAGTGCTTCCCTCAGAGTCAACTGTTCTTCATCATGTAAGCTGGCCTTGACTCTGGAAGAAAGGGTTTATGTGCTCATAAAAAGGCCTCTTGATGAAAGTGAAAGAGGAGAGTGAAAAAGTTGGCTGAAAGCTCAACATTCAGAAAACGAAGATCATGGCATCCGGTCCCATCACTTCATGGGAAATAGATGGGGAAACAGTGGAAACAGTGTCAGACTTTATTTTTTAGGGCTCCAAAATTACTGCAGATGTTGATTGCAGCCATGAAATTAAAAGATGCTTACTCCTTGGAAGGAAAGTTATGACCAACCTAGATAGCATATTAAAAAGCAGAGACATTACTTTGCCAACAAAGGTCTGTCTAGACAAGGCTATGGTTTTTCCAGTGGTCGTGTATGGATGTGAGAGTTGGACTGTGAAGAAAGCTGAGCGCCGAAGAATTGATGCTTTTGAACTGTGGTGTTGGAGAAGACTCCTGGGAGTCCCTTGGACTGCAAGGAGATCCAACCAGTCCATTCTAAAGGAGATCAGTCCTGGATGTTCTTTGGAAGCGCTGATGCTAAAGCTGAAACTCCAATACTTTGGCCACCTCATGAGAAGAGTTGACTCATTGGAAAAGAGTCTGATGCTGGGAGGGATTGGGGGCAGGAGGAGAAGGGGACGACAGAGAATGAGATGGCTGGATGGCATCACAAACTCGATGGACGTTAGTTTGAGTGAACTCCAGGAGTTGGTGATGGACAGGGAGGTCTGGCGTGCTGCAATTCATGGGGTCACAAAGAGTTGGACACCACTGAGCGACTGAACAGAACTGAACTGAAGAGAAAACATTATGCAGAGAGAGAGAATTAAAAGGAATAAACCCAACTAGTGGCTGCTTTCAGAGAAGGCAATGGCACCCCACTCCAGTACTCTTGCCTGGAAAATCCCATGGATGGAGGAGCCTGGTAGGCTGCAGTCCATGGGGTCGCTGAGGGTCAGACACAACTGAGCGACTTCACTTTCACTTTTCACTTTCATGCATTGGAGAAGGAAATGGCAACCCACTCCAGTGTTCTTGCCTGGAGAATCCCGGGGACGGGGGAGCCTGGTGGGCTGCCGTCTATGGGGTCGCACAGAGTTGGACACAACTGAAGTGACTTAGCTGTAGCAGTGGCTGCTTTGGGTGACTGGAAAAGAAATCATGTTCAGAGAAGAGGTCCCTGCTCTGATAGTTAGAGATATGGGAACTTCCACTGTTTCTGTCTCTATTCTAGAAGAAATAAAAACTAAATCATAAGCCTAAAGATGAAGGTGCATGCACCTGGGGAGGGGAACAACAAGCTGTTACATTTCAAACAGATATTAGGGCTGGAAAAAGTGAACACTTTTAACCTGCCAGTAGAAGTGCTTCTTCCCTGAAAGTCACCGTCTATTAGATTAGACACCAAGACCCAAGAAAAGGTCACAAAAAATTATTTTTCATACAGGTTATTGTTTTTGTTGTTGTTCAATCACTAAGTCATGCCCAGCTCTTGGCGACCCTATGAATTGCAGCACACCAGGTTCCTTTGTCCTGCACTCTCTTAGAGTTTGCGCAGATCCGTGTCCATTGAGGCAGTGACGTCATCTAACCATCGCATCCTCTGCCACCCCCTTCTCCTTTTTGCCTTCAGTCTTTCCCAGCATGAGGGTTTTTTCAATGATTTGGCTCTTTGCATCAAGTGGCCAAAGTATTGGCGCTTCAGCATCAGTCCTTCCAATGAATATTCAGGGTTGATTTCCTTTAGGATTGACTGATTTGATCACAAAGGTTAAGAAACTTTAATTTGGGGTACATGTGTCTCTTTCAATTCTGGTTTCCTCGATATGTGTACCCCAGTGTTCATCGCAGCACTGTTTATAATAGCCAGGACATGGAAACAACCTAGACGTCCATCAGCAGATGAATGGATAAGAAAGCTGTGGTACATATACACAATGGAGTATTACTCAGCCATCAAAAAGAATACATTTGAATCAGTTCTAATGAGGTGGATGAAACTGGAGCCGATTATACAGAGTGAAGTAAGCCAGAAAGAAAAACACCAGTACAGTATACTAACACATATATATGGAATTTAGAAAGATGGTAATGATAACTCTGTATGCGAGACAGCAAAAGAGACACAGATGTATAGAACAGACTTTTGGACTCTGTGGGAGAGGGAGAGGGTGGGATGATTTGGGAGAATGGCATTGAAACATGTATACTATCATGTAGGAAACGAATCGCCAGTCTATGTTCGATACAGGATACAGGATGCTTGGGGCTGGTGCACTGAGATGACCCAGAGAGATGATATGTGGAGGGTGGTGGGAGGGAGGTTCAGGATTGGGAACTCATGTACATCCATGGTGGATTCATGTCAATGTATGGCAAAACCAATACAGTATTGTAAAGTAAAAGAGAAAAAAAAAATCCTCTCCCCCCAAAAAAAATTTAAAAAAAATAAAATGCCACATATAAGTAAGATCAAAAAAGAAAAGAAAGAAACTTTAATTTGGGCTGTCTATAATGAGCTGGATTCCTAGCATTGGATGCTTTCCAAGAAGGTAAGCAACCAGAGCAGTTATGGGAAATTCCACTGTGCACTTTGTGGATAAAGGTGAGGAGAGGGTGCTCAGCTGGCCCAGAGCTGCACCAAACAGAAATCAATGGTTTATGGAGCTTGAGGAGGAGGGTAGGAGGTGCCCAGAGAGGATGGGCCCCTTGGATCAGGCCTTGAGAGACCCAACACTGAGCCCCCATGGCAGTGTTTGTGAGCAGGGGAAGAGGTTCAAGCTGTCTGCCAGTGCCTACAGCAAGTCAGGTAGATATGCATTATCTGCTAACATCCCCAAGGGAAGGGAATTACGGGCCAGCTGGAAACTCCCAGGAAAGACAGGTATGCAACTCTTGGATGGCATTCAAGGAAACCAGGCGAGGGCTTGAACTCTGGCCAGAGAAGCAGGGTGTGTGACACCTAGGGAGCTGGGTGGGAGTCATTAGGACTACACTCAGGCAGGGGAGAATAGGGCGTGGTGTGCACATGAAGGGTGGGTGTGAGCATTCCAGAGCCTAGATAATGGAAGAAGCTTTGGTAAATATAGACTGTAAGTCATTGTGGCTGCCTTCAAACGTTTTCTCCAACTGAGTTTCTGGTTCTTTTAAAGCTACAACATAAGGACGTTCTCAATAAACTTGGAGTTAAGAAACAGCCACAGACTGGACCAGATGGCCAGATCTGCAGCCTGGAGCCCAGGAGACAAGGCAAGTCCCTTTGACTTGAAGGAGACAGTTATGCTTCAGAATCATAGTTACTGAAGGTAAAGCCAGCACTGCCGGTTGTCATCAACTTAATTTTCCTCCCCTCACTTCTGGGAAGTCTGTAAACCACTCCATTTTGTGCCTTCAACTCTTTACTTCCTGGGGTGTGCTGGAGCCACCACGTACCATCTCCCAGCTCCATGTTCAGTTAATGTCATGGCAGTTCACAATCAGTCACGGAACGATTTATACTATGGAAATTGGCCAACAGTACAAATCAGAGCTTTATATTTGTTTCTGGAGAGCCAGTTGTTAAACATTTACCAGTACACCATGCTCTGGTGGCTCAGAAGATAAAGAATCTGCCTGCCGTGTGGGAGACCCGGGTTTGATCCCTGGGTTGGGAAGATCTCCTGGAGAAGGCAATGGCAACCCACTCCAGTATTCTTGCCTGGAGAATCCCATGGGCCAAGGAGCCTGGTAGGTTATAGTCCATGGGGTCACAAAGAGTCAGACATGACTAAGTGACTAACATATGCCTGTTACTAAAGGCTCTTACATAAAAGAGGGGATAGTGAACTGAGGGGGAAGGGACATCGGGGGTGGGGGAGGGATGGTGAAGTCCAGCGTGTCCAGAGGGAAGGGGTAGAGTGCCCGGACTGGTTCTGCCTTCCTCATGAACACATACTCCATCCCTAACAGAAGCCTCGGATTCAATATTTAATCTGCAGTCTGTCCACAACACATAGAGACATCTGGGGGGACTTTTATTTTCCCATCTTTTGAGGTTTATGGGGCAGGGTATAATAACCTAGTTACAGAGTGCTTCTTTTCTATTATGGATTTAAAGTGTTTTCAGAGAGATTCAATCTTGCTTTTCCTCTTCCATCCCCCTCCAACCCCCAGCTTCCCTGCCTGCCTCCCCGCTCCAAATTCCAAAAATATGTACTCTCTCTCCTTCCCCTATATGTGTTTCCCACTGACCTTTGGAAGCAACATCTTTCATAAAAATAGCCCTGCCCCAGATCATTACTACTCCTTTTAGAAAAGTGTACTTTATACATGTAAATCACCTGGGGAGTCTTGATAAAAAGCAGATTTGCATTCAGTAGGTCCAACTGGGCCCTGAGATTCCTCATTTCTAACAAGCTCCCAGGTGATACTGACGCTGATGGTCAACAGGTCATTCTCTCTGTAGCAGAGCTGCAGGCTGGACGTGTTAATCGATTTCACCTCCAATAATCATCTCTTCCCTTCTATTCTTCCACTTTAAGAAGTTCCACCTACATCTCTGGAAGAGGCAGCCCCTTACAGGAAGCTGGACCAAGAGTAGACTGACAACCCAGCAACCAAATCTATATGCCAAGTGCCTTAGATTCTCTTTCAAGAATTTGAGCTAGAATGCTATCCTAGCCTGGGTTGCCCCACACAGCAGAGCCTGAGAGAGAAGTTTGCACACAGCAGTTTATTTGAGAATCCCAGTGACCAAAAGGGCAGGATATGGGAAGCAAAGAGGGAAGGAAGAAAAAGCAGTTCTAGAATGTGTTTGTTGTTGAGTTGATGATGGCAAAGAGCAACAAGCACTCAGTCCCATGGGGCCTGCCAAAAGGCCTTCTGCTATGCATCTCAGTATATCTCAATAATTTATATGCCTTTCCATTATGAAATTACTGATTAAATGCTTTATATCCTTTATTTTCCAGTTTTCAAATAATGACTGGGCTCCCTAGCACAGTTAGTCACCAATGAATTTTCTTTTAGTATGATAATTAATTCATGGATTTAAATATCCATGCTAACAAAGATCCATATAGTCAAAGCTATGTTGTTTTCTTCCCAGTAGTCATGTACTGATGTGAGAGTTGGACCGTATAGAAAGCTGAGTGCTGAAGAATTAATACTTTTGAACTGTGGTGCTGGAAGAAGACTCTTGAGAGTCTCTTGGACAGCAAGGACATCAAACCAGCCAATCCTAAAGGAAATCAACCCTGAATATTCACTGGAAGGACTGATGCTGAAGCTGAAGGTCCAATACTTTGGCCACCTGATTCAAAGAGCCAAGTCATTGGAAAAGACCCTGATGTTGGGAAAGATTGTGGACAGGAGGAGAAGCGGGCAACAAAGAATGAGATGGTTCGATGGCAATGTAGGTGAGTATGAGCAAACTCCAGGAGATAGTGAAGGACAGGGAAACCTGGCGTGCTTCAGTCCATGGGGTCACAGAGTCAGACACACTAAGTGACTGATCAACAACAATGCACTTCACTGCAGTTATTATTCTGACTGGTGCCCAAATTATCCCATCTTTATCCATGGAAGCTTATTCCTGTTGCTTCCTGAGTTTTCTGGTACAACCCCAGTAGTTTTTTATGGCTTTCTTCTTTTCTGGTATAATAAGATATCCAATAGAACCTTCTGTGATGATGGGAATGTTCTATATCTGCATTCTACGATGCTTTAGCCACTAGCCACATGTAGTGATTAACTACATGAAACATAGCTAACGCAACTAAGGAACTGAATTTTAAACTGTATTTAACTGTTGATTGATTTTATTTTAAATAGCCACATGTGGCCAACTGCCACCAAAGTGACCAACACAATTCTATTTTGTAACAAATGAAGAAACTTACAGAGAAGCAGTAGGGTTTGTTATGGTATAATTTATTTGATCCTTATCATTAGAATAGTGCAGGGAATGACCACATGTAAAGAATGTGGGAAACTGCTCTAAAATACTGATTTTTGAGCCTTACCCTCAGATATTTTGATTCATTATGTATGAGGTGGTGCTCAAGAATCTGTTGTTTCTAAAAGTTATTTTAATATTATCATGTGATTCTGATGAGCAGCTAGGTTCCAGAACCACTGTATTAAGTTGCTGGAATGTAGTATTTATGTTACAGCTATGGTTCATTGAAGATCATTCCAATGAATCAACTGTACAGCTGTAACTCCTTGCGGTCCGTTTCAGAACTTCTCAGAGGATCATAACACTCTGCTAGTTACAGGATCAAGAGTTACAGGTGCTTACAGAGGCTTGCCTCTCTCTGACTTCGGTGTAGGCCTTCTGGCCTTTGTTTTGCCTGCTGTAACACAAATACTATAAACTGAAAGAAAAGAAAGAAAGTGAAGCCACTCAGTCGTGTCCAACTCTTTACAACCCCATGGACTGTAGCCCACCAGGCTCCTCCATCCATTGAATTTTCTAGGCATGAGTACTGGAGTGGGTTGCCATTTCCTTCTCCAGGGGATCTTCCCAGCCCAGGGATCGAACCCAGGTCTCCCACATTGCGGGCAGATGCTTTACCATCTGAGCCACCACTATACACTGAGTAGCTTACAAATAACAGAAATTTATTTCTCACAATTCTGGAGGCTGAAAAGTCCAAGATCAAGATACCAGCTGATTCAGCATCTGGTGAGAGTCCACTTCTTTTTTATTTTTTTGAGAGTCCACTTCTTATACACCATTTTTTCACTGAGGCTTCTTTTACAAGGCACTAATTTCACTCATGAGGGTTCCGCCTTCTTGCGGGGTAAGAGTTCAACATATGAACTGGGGAGACAGAAACATTCAGATCACAGCATGGCCCACATTCATCCACTGATGCTTTCAAATTGTAGTGCTGGAGAAGACTCTTAAGAGTCCCTTGTACAGCAAGGAGATCAACTAGCCAATCCCAAAGGAAACCAACCCTGAATATTCATTGGGAGGACTGATGCTGAAGACAAAGCTCCAATACTTTGCCCACCTGATGCAAAGAGCCAACTCATTTGGAAGAGACCCTGATGTTGGGAAAGACTGAGGGCAGAAGGAGAGGGGGGAGACAGAGGATAAGATGGTTGGATGGCATCATACTCAGTGGACATGCGTTTAAGCAAACTCCAGGAGTTAGTGAAGGATAGGGAAGCCTGGTGTGCTGCAGTCCATGGGGTCACAAAGAGTCAGACACAACTTAGCATCCGAACAACAACAAAATACATCCATAATTTTAAAAGGCGTGGAGCCAAGCCAGGAGTGGACAGCCTTTACCCTCAGACCGGCCTTCATAACCCATTATACCTCCTGTGTATGTCCCAAGAATTGTGGAAGATGTAAGATTTTAGCCTCTTTACACAATAACAAGTTAGCTGCCACAGAGTCAAGGATGGTAGTGGACAACACGAGACTCCTGGGCCAAAGACAAAGGACTTTTCTATGCTCCACACACCAGGCAACATGAGCTTCATGTTCATGTCACTTCGCCCTGTGCCCACGTTCCAAGGGGGTGACACAGTAGCCCAGATGGAAACCACACACACACTGGGTTTCCAACACGGCTGAAGAACCCCAATCTTCTACAATGGGCTGCAGGTGAACTTGCCCAACTTTGCCCCAGAGGGAGACATGGTCTTTATTGTAAAGTACAGTAAACAAAACCTCCATCTGCTCCAGAGGAAGACACTATCTCTAATTGCCAGGGCTGTTCAATATACAAATACCCTTGAAAAGACACTGCTCAACCAAAGGCTGCCAATGCCTTTCCTTGAAGACATGCAGAAACATGAAAGCCCATAGAGAACAGTCTCCCCACAGTGTACACCCCAGGGCTCTATTCTCAGTCTATTTTCAGCACAGTGAATCCCTAGAACCAGAACCAAGACAAAAGGACCTATAGAGACCATTCTATTTTCTGCCAGCTATGACGACTTTGGACAGGGCTCTGACCTGGAGCAGGAGGTCATAATGCATAGAAGCTCAGTTCAGTCGCTCAGTCATGTCCAACTCTTTGTGACCCCATGAATTGCAGACACCAGGCCTCCCTGTCCATCACCAACTCCCGGAGTTCACCCAAACTCATGTGCATTGAGTCAGTGATGCCATCCAGCCATCCTATCCTCTGTCGTCCCCTTCTCCTCCTGCCCCCAATCCCTCCCAGCATCAGACTCTTTTCCAATGAGTCAACTCTTTGCCTCAGGTGGCCAAAGTATTGGAGTTTCAGCCTCAGCATCAGTCCTTCCAATGAACACCCAGGACTAATCTCCTTTAGGATGGACAGGTTGGATCTCCTTGCAGTCCAAGGGACTCTCAAGAGTCTTCTCCAACACCACAGTTCAAAAGCATCAATTCTTCAGTGCTCAGCCTTCTTCACAGTTCAACTCTCACATCCATACACGACCACTGGAAAAACCATAGCCTTGACTAGATGGACCTTTGTTGGCAAAGTAATATCTCTGTTTTCGAATATGCTATCTAGGTTGGTCATAACTTTCCTTCCAAGGAGTAAGCGTCTTTTAATTTCATGGCTGCAGTCACCATCTGCAGTGATTTTGGAGCCCAAAAAATAAAGTCTGCCACTGTTTCCACTGTTTCCCCATCTATTTGCCATGAAGTGATGGGACCAGATGCCATGATCTTCATTTTCTGAATATTGAGCTTTAAACCAACTTTTTCACTCTCCTCTTTCACTTTCATTAAGAGGCTTTTTAGCTCCTCTTCACTTTCTGCCATAAGGGTGGTGTCATCTGCATATCTGAAGTTATTGATATTTCTCCTGGCAATCTTGATTCCAGCTTGTGCTTCATCCAGCTCAGCGTTTCTCATGATGTACTCTGCATATAAGTTAAATAAGCAGGGTGACAATATACAGCCTTGATGTACTCCTTTTTCTATTTCGAACCAGTCTGTTGTTCCATGTCCAGTTCTAACTGTTGCTTCCTGACCTGCATATAGGTTTCTCAAGAGGTAGCTCAGATGGTCTGGTATTCCCACCTCTTTCAGAATTTTCCACAGAATTTTCCAGTTTCACTGGAGAAGGGAATGGCAAAACACTTCAGTATTCTTGCCTTGAGAACCCCATGAACAGTATGGAAAGGCAAAATGATAGGATACTGAAAGAGGAACTCCCCAGGTCAGTAGGTGCCCAATATGCTAATGGAGATCAGTGGAGAAATAACTCCAGAAAGAATGAAGGGATGGAACCAAAGCAAAAACAATACCCAGCTGTGGGTGTGATTGGTGATAGAAGCAAGGTCCGATGCTATAAAGAGCAATATTGCATAGGAACCTGGAATGTTAGGTCCATGAATCAAGTCAAATTGGAAGTGGTCAAAGAGGAGATGGCAAGAGTGAACATAGACATTCTAGGAATCAGCAAACTAAAATGGACTGGAATGGGTGAATTTAACTCAGATGACCATTATATCTACTACTGTGGGCAAGAATCCCTTAGAAGAAATGGAGTAGCCATCATGGTCAACAAAAGAGTCCAAAATGCAGTACTTGGATGCAATCTCAAAAATGACAGAATGATCTCTGTTCGTTTCCAAGGCAAACCATTCAGTATCACAGTGATCCAAGCCTATGCTCCAACCAGTAAGGCTAAAGAAGCTGAAGTTGAATGGTTCTATGAAGACCTACAAGACCTTTTAGAACTCACACCCAAAAAAGATGTCCTTTTCATTATAGGGGACTGGAATGCAAAAGTAGGAAGTCAAGAAACACCTGGAGTAACAGGCAAATTTGGCCTTGGAATATGGAATGAAGCAGGGCAAAGGCTAATAGAGTTTTACCAAGAGAACGCACTGGTCATAGCAAACACCCTCTTCCAACAACACAAGAGAAGACTCTACCCATGGATGTCACCAGATGGTCAACACCGAAATCAGACTGATTATATTCTTTGCAGCCAAGATGGAGAAGCTCTATACAGTCAGCAAAAACAAGACCGGGAGCTGACTGTGGCTCAGATCATGAACTCCTTATTGCCAAATTCAGACTTAAATTGAAGAAAGTAGAGAAAACCACTAGATCACTCAGGTCTGACCTAAATCAAATCCCTTATGATTATACACCGGAAATGAGAAATAGATTTAAGGGACTAGATCTGATAGACAGAGTGCCTGATGAACTATGGACTGAGGTTCGTGACATTGTACAGGAGACAGGGATCAAGACCATTCCCGTGGAAAAGAAATGCAAAAAAGCAAAATGGCTGTTTGAGGAGGCCTTACAAATAGCTGTGAAAAGAAGAGAAGCAAAAAGCAAAGGAGAAAAGGAAAGATATTCCCATTTGAATGCAGAGTTCCAAAGAATAGCAAGGAGAGATAAGAAAGCCTTCCTCAGCAATCAATGCAAAGAAAAAGAGGAAAACAACAGAATGGGGAAGACTAGAAATCTCTTCAAGGGAATTTTTAAATGCATAGAAGAGCAGCCTCTAAAGTTATACTTCTAAATGGATCCACATCTCAGCTATGCCACTTACTAGCTGTATGTCACTGAGAAATTTATTTAGCCTCTAAATGACTCAATCTCCTCATCTATAAAATGGGAATATAATAACACCTACCTCAAAGTTATTACAGCAATTATATGAGATTATCAAGTTATTATAAAGATTACATGAGGAGGTGGATGAACCTAGAGCCTATTATACAGAGTGAAGTAAGTCAGAAAGAGAAAGATAAATACTGTATACTAATGTATATATAGAGAATCTAGAAATGGTACTGAAGAATTTATTTGCAGGGCAGCAATGGGGAAATAGACATACAGAACAGACTTATGGACACGGGGAGAGGGAAGGAGAGGGTGAGATGTATAGAATGTAACATGGAAACTTACATTACCATATGTAAAACAGATAGCCAATGGGAATTTGCTGTTTGTCTCAGGAAACTCAAACAGGGGCTCTGTATCAACCTAGAGGGGAGGGGTTGAGAGGGAGGTTCAAGAGGAAGAGGACATACATATACCTGTGGCTGATTCATGTTGAAATTTGACAGAAAAAAACAAAATTCTGTAAAGCAATTATCCTTCTATTAAAAAATAAATAAATTTATAAAAAATAAAATGATTACATGAGATTGTGAAGATTACATGTAAAGTATTTAACACCAGCTTCACAGCAAGTCCTCTGTAAATGCCACCCATTCATATTACCCCACTGTGATTATTCATGCATTCTCATGACTTTTCCTACCACAGCGGACCTACTTGCTCATATAGAGCCCCAACACACATTGATTTCTTGCAGTGTAGCTAAAATGTCCAGTCTGGCCTGTGCCCTCCCACTGCAACCTGAGAACCAGCCTGATATCCTGTTGGGTTTGCTCTTTTCTGTACACCATGGCCTAATAAGCCTAATATAATCTGCCACCTGTTTTTTTAATAAAGTTTTTTTGGAACTCAGTCACATCTGTTCGTTTACATATTGCCTGTGGCTGCTTTAGAGCAACAGCACCAGAGTTGAATGGTCCTTTGAAGACAAAGCTTGCCCATCCTTTCCCTCTTCTATTCAGAGACTGTATGCCAACCCCATGCACCCACCAAGGGGATCAGGTAAGGGTGGAGAAAAACCACTGCCAGCTCTAAAACAACTCCAAAGTACTGTTAATAGAGAAGGCACCGATTTAGTCTTTGAAGAGCAGTGCTTTGTTATCCTTCTCTGAAGTGGACTATTTACATAGAACATCATTTGACTAATATCCATCTGGCAGACAAAACATCAATAAACTCTCTCTGTGTAAAATTATTAGCTAAAAAGCAGAGGACTATTTCTAAAGTAAACTTCCTTTTATTAAAGGATTTTTATCAAAAAATACTCTAAAAATAAATTAGCCTTTCAAATAAGAGTAAATATAGATAGAATTTATCACTTTCATTTTCTCCACAAATATCTTTGACATGTTAATAACCACCTAATGAAGACAGACATTAAATGAATATTTATGATGGCCATGGTTAATGAATATGATCCATGATCTATGCATCAAGTACTGGATTTCAGAACAAAGTTATAAGATAGTTAGTCATCATAATTGAATATGCATTGAATGACCACTTTATTTTAGGCCCTCAACCCACATAGAACTTTGACCTTCTTCATGCAATGCTTTCTCAGGGCAGAGAAACAGAAAGTTATTTCAGAAGGCCAGCTCTGAGCAAATAACAACACAGATGCCTTTATCATGTTCAGGGTACAGTCTTCAACAGCCTTCTGAAAGCAGCCCAAACCCAAAAATGCAAAAAGGGCAACTGGGGAGGGAGTGTTTGGTAACTAGTGTTATTTTGTAATGAAAACAGTATCATATTTCAGAAATTTTAAAGGAAAATTCCCTTTCTCCCTGTACCCTAGTACATTTGTATTTGTGTGTGTACATTTTTGTGTGCTATTTACACTTCATCCAAATGCATACACATGTTCACATACAGTTGACTCTCAATGAGAGTTTCTATCTGTGTGAGTTGCTCAGTCATGTCTGATTCTTTGTTACCGCGTGGACTGTAGCCTACCAGGCTCCTCTGTCCATGGGGATTCTCCAGGCAAGAATACTGGAGTGGGTATAGCCATTCCCTTCTCCAGAGGACCTTCCCAAGCCAGGGATCAAATCCAGGCAGATTCTTTATTGTCAGAGCCACCAGGGAAGCCCCAGTGAGAGTTTATCCTGATAAAGAACTATTTTTTAAAAACATTAATTTTATTTATTTATTTAGCTATGCTGGGTCTGAGTTGTGGCACTTGGGATCTTTGCTGAGGCATGCCAACTCTCAGCTGTGGCGTGTGGGGGGAACTGAACTTGAACTCCTTGCACTGGGAGTGCACAGTCTTAGCCACTGGACCACCGGGGAAGTGCCTAAAAACAATTTTGAAATGTGTGCAAAGGTTTATCCACAAGATACTCATCACAGAGTAATCAATAGCATTATATATTAGAGCTACAAGTGACTCTCAAAAATTGCTACACAGTGGTACCACTTAGGAAGATTTTGTTTGTTTGTTTGTTTTTAAATACTAACATCCTGGGCCCACCTGCCAAAAAATCCTGATTTAATTAGCTTTAAGTGGGATCAAGGGTTGTGTATTATTTTAAAGCTTCCCCAGGTATTTCTAAAATGCAGCCAGACTGACAGCCATGGATTGAGCCCAGTACCTTAAAATTTTACAGGCCAAATATTGAGTTCTGGAGATGCAGTTCAAACCCACTGTCCTTTCCTCGGCCAAGATCTTCCTGGATGCCTGCAAATTACAGCAAATAAACAGCCTCTATATAAAGGAAGATGGTGATTGCAACCATGAAATTAAAAGCCGCTTACTTCTTGGAAGGATAGTTATGACCAACCTAGACAGCACATTAAAAAGCAGAGACATTACTTTGCCAACAAAGATCCATCTAGTCAAGGCTATGGTTTTTCCAGTAGTCATGTATAAATGTGAGAGTTGGACTATAAAGAAAGCTGAGTGCAGGAGAATTGATGCTTTTGAACTGTGGTGTTAGAGAAGACTCTTGAGAGTCCCTTGGACTGCAAGGAGATTCAACCAGTCCATCCTAAAGGAGATCAGTTCTGGGTGTTCATTGGAAGGACTGATGTTGAAGCTGAGACTCAATACTTTGGCCACCTCATGCAAAGAGCTGATTCATTTGAAAAGACCCTGATGCTGGGAAAGATTGAGGGCAGGAGAAGAAGGGGATGACAGAGGATGAGATGGTTGAATGGCATCACCGACTCAATGGACATAAGTTTGGGTGAACTCCGGGAGTTGGTGATGGACAGGGAGGCCTGGCGTGCTGTGGTTCATGGGGTCACAAAGAGTCAGACACGACTGAGCAACTGAACTGAACTGAACTGAATGAAATGGAAGATACTCAAAGTTTTCCTTGGGTGTGCAGGTACGATGTACTCCAGACTTCTGAGAATAAGGATTTAGCCCTTGCAAAGCAAAGAATAAATCTTTCTTGAAATATTCCAGATTTATAAACACAGGGTCGGATATCATCCCTTAATTGGAGCTGTACCTTTGACCTAGTTTGACTATATTGTGCAAATGTTTGGGATTGTGTTCTCTCAGCCATCCACCCCTCAGCTGAATATCCAACAAAATGACCACCAATATTTAGAATTCTCTTGAGAACGTAGGCTCCAAAACTGAAGATCCAGCATACTCCCTCTGTTCTCTTTTCCATGTGGTTGAAATTTAAAGTGCTTCTGTGTTGTCTCTCCCTTAGGGAATTTCCTCTGGAACTGGAGATTAAACATTATGCAAATAATAAATACTTTGAAAGTTCAAGAAAGGAAGAGAATTTGTTTAAGCGATTCTGTTATTGTAGCTTAAATGAGAGATAGCAAACAGCTGTTGTGATTTGACCTGCATTCAAATTCTACTGTACAGTTTGTGTAATTTCAAATTATATTTAATTCTTCTTTGAGATTTATATGTACCTTTGCCAAAACCTCTGGGTTCCCATAAACCTTCAAGTATATTGCCCATCACCCAGCCTATTTGCACTTCCTCCCAGGCCTAAAGGCTGTTCTGGGAAAAGACAGATTAAAACATTTCTCTCTTGGAATGTTAGTTTGACTGAGATGTTATTTAGATTTTTTAAATAGCCTAAATGCTTGGGTCGATCTGAAAGGAAATGCTGCCGAGTCTAATGTTGCCTAATAAATGGGGCAAGTCATGCTCACTCAGGCACAGCCCAGAGGGAAAAACAAAATCTTCACTCTTATCCTGAAGGTCAAAACTCCCTGGCTTGACTCATCATATATTCTCCCTCTGCATCCTCATGGATTTTTAAACGATAGACTGCTAGTTAATAATTCTTTATACTAAACTTCTCCTGTTCAAATCACTAATCCCCAAATGAGGGCCCCATCCTCATGAGCTCATCTAAACCTAATTATCTCCCAAAGACCCCATTTTCAAATACCATTACATTGGAGTTTAGGGTTTTAATTTTACGCAGAGTACATCATGCAAAATGCCAGGCTGGATGAAGAACAAGCTGGAATAAAGATTGCTGGGAGAAATATCAATAACCTCAGATATGCAGATGACACCATCTTAATGGCAGAAAGTGAAGAACTAAAGAGCATCTTGATGAAAGTAAAAGAGGAGAGTGAAAAAGTTGGCTTAAAGCTCAACATTCAGAAAACAAAGATCATGGCATCCAGTCCCATTACTTCATGGGAAATAGATGGGGAAACAATGGAGGCAGTGACAGATTTTATTTTCTTGGGCTCCAAAATCATTGTGGATGATGACTGCAGCCATGAAACTAAAAGACGCTTGCTCCTTAGAAGAAAAGCTATGACAAACGTAAACAGCATATTAAAAAGCAGAGACATTACTTTGCCAACAAATTTCTGTCTAGTCAAAGCTATGATTTTTCTAGTAGTCATGTACAAATGTGAGAGTTGGACCATAAACTAAGCTGAGCGCCAAAGAATTCATGCTTTCAAACTGTGGTGCTGGTGAAGACTCTTTAAGAGATGGTGAAGGACAGGAAAGCCTGGAATGCTGCAGTCTTGCAGTCTATGGGGTTGGAAAGAGTCGGACATGACTGAGTGCCTGAACAACAATGTGTACTGGGGGGTTGGGGAGGAGGCACACTAAGTGATAAGTGTGGTTTCTCTCTCTTGATCTGACCCACAATGATAGCACGTCCTTGCTAGATACTGAGTTCCCCAAAGGAAGTTCCCCAAAGGAAGAGCTGCAGGGCTGGGACCAGGCTGAGGCAGGCAAGGAGTGTAGGTTCATGGCCTTGCAGGGTGAGCACCTGAGGATGGGTGCCTCCTAGAATGCTGGGCCTTTGGTCACTTGTTTGCCTCCCCCTAGTCCAGGCCTTATTGTGCTCTTTTCTTTCTTTCTTGTCAGAACTTAGTCTAACATATTCCAGAGAATTCTAGTTAGTACATGTTATGGACTGAATGTTTGTGTGTCCCCTCCCACCTCCACCCCCCAACACACATAGTGAAGCCCTAACTGCAATATGATGGTATTTGGAAATGGGGTATTTGGGAGGTAATTAGGTTTGGACAAGGTCATGAGGGTGGGGCCCTCATTTGAGGTCTAGTGTCCTTATAAGAAGAGGAAAGAGAGAGATTTCTTTCTCTCTCCACATGCATTCACCAAGGAAAGGCTATGTAAGCACACAGAGGGGCCAGGAACTGAATCAACTAGCACCTTGATCTTGGAGTTTCCAGTCTCCAAAACTATGAGAAATAAAAGTCTGTTGTTTCAGTCACTGAGTAATGGTATTTTGCTATGGAAGCCTGAGCTAAGACAGTGCTCAATCAGGATTTAGCAAAAGGCTGAATTACCTTCTCTTTTAGAAACATTTCTCTAATGCAGCTTAAGAAAACAGTTGACTCTAGAAGCAGTGTAATGTGATGGTCAAAACTTAGACTTTAAAGTCTTGAAGGCCCAGGGTAAAACCTATCACAGCCCTGATGCAGCTATTCTCTGTGCCTCAGTTTCTTTAGCTATAAAGTACCTACTTCATGGAGTTGTGGAAAGGGTTAAATAAGTCTACACTTGTAAAAGACTTAACTCAAATATCAACTTGTAGTGTTAACAGTAAACCAAAGTTACTCCTCAACAAATTAACCAAAATTCCCCCTCCTCTGAGTCACAAAATGATGAAATTAAAAACCAAAATTCAAAGTGTCAGTAATCAGTCTTTCAGAGGGGGTCTAAAATCACAAAAGTTGAACACTGCCTCTCTCTGTCCCAAGAGTGAAGCAAAAGCCAAAGTAAAGAAAGTTTAGGAAGGAATGTGAAAAACAAAAAACCCAGCAATGATATCAATTGCTTTTCCCTTAAGAGTTACAGTAAATATTCAATCTGTTCTTTTTTGTTTCCCTTTCAAAAAGTTGAAACCTTATTTAAATTCAATTCAGAGAGGATGCTTAGGGCTTATTTCATGATCCAGGAATTATGCTAGTTAGTAAAGATTTAAAAAATAACACATTATTGACCAGAGACATATCAGTACATTTTTAGAGAGTGATATAATTAACATCAGCATGCAAAGCTATTAGAGTTTAAAATTGATCAGGGTTAATTATACAACGTATGATTGTTGTTATTCACATTTTGCTCCATTAGGTTTTTCTTCCAAACTTGTGTATATTATAAACTCAAGTTTATTACCATAAAATTTTCAAAAATGATGCATCATGGAATTTGCAGTTAAGAATTTTTTGGTGAATTTTATGAGTACTACCTCTGATTGTCTGAGCAACATATATACTAGTGTCTCAGAAGATGGCAGTTCTTCAGAATATAGTTCTGATTCAGACAATATGAATATTAAACCAAGAAAAAGCCCCCCCTCAAAAAAAAAAACCTTATTGATTCTGATACAGAAAGTGAAAATGAAACTCACAGTACTGGAGAAGACTTTACAGGTGTGTCAGGTGTAACTATTGAACGAAATAACTAACAAAGCGCTAGAGAAATAACAGAATTAATTTTTGGCTGGCCAAAATAAAAATTGCTGGCCACAGGCATTAGTTTCTGCAAAAATCCCCCAGTCAATAATGACATAAGATATCCTTGTGCTCAAGCAGCTGAAGGTCTTGAGGTACAGAGATAAGCATGTAAACAAAGCAAAGGTTATTTTGAGTGACAGTTACTCTAGCTTAACTGAGATGAAGTTCACAGGTTCTGTAGCAGAGAAAGGGCAGGGACCTGTCAAAGCCAGAAAATCCTTCCCAAAGAAGAAAAAGATAGCATTTGTATTGCTGCTGCCCTGCGGAACTGGAAAGGGAAAAATGGAGAGCATTGCATTTTTCAAGTGACTAAAGAAAGATGGTGTTTTGTTTGTAACTGGACAAACAAGGGTTTAATTTCCAAAATATACAAATAGCTCATACACCTTAATAACAAAAAATCAAACAACCCAACCCCAAAAATGGACAGAAGACCTAAATATACACTTCTCCAAACAAGACATACAGATGGTCAATAGGCACATGAAAAGATGCTCAACTTTGCTAATTATTAGACAAATGCAAATCAAAACTACAATGAAGTATCACCTCACACGAGTCAGAGTAGCCAACATTAAAAGGTCTACAAATAATAAATGCTAGAGAGGGTGTGGAGAAAAGGGAACCCTCCTACACTGTTGGTGGGAATGTAAATTGGTAAAACCACTATGGAAAATAGCATGAGGGTTCCTGAAAAAACTAAAAATAGAGTTACCATATGATCCAGCAATCCCACTCCTGGGCATATACAGAAAAAGCTCTAATTTGAAAAGATACATGAACCCCAGTGTTCACAGCAACCTTAAATTATAATAGCTAATACATGGAAGCAACCTAATACATGGACCTGATCGTGGCCCAGAGACTTCCACTCACTTGGCCAAGGAGTCATTCCCAGCCAATGGATATACTCTCCATAGTCCCTTTAATCAAGCCCTGTGTTGATATTGGAGGCAATCTCATTAAGAATAATCAAAGGACAGGATTGGAAATTTTGGAACTAGGCTAGGAAGAGTAAGCTAGATAAACTGGAAGTCCTGGAAATAGTTGTGCGAACAGCCCCAGGGAATGACTGAGGTGGTGGCTGGAGGGAGGCAGGACATGTATATTGTGACATATCTCCTTAGATTCTGGAACTTCAGAAAGAATTTATGAGATTGGACCACACATGTCCAGATTTGGGAAGGAATAATAGTTGAGATTGGAGAAGGCAATGGCACCCCACTCCAGTACTCTTGCCTGGAAAATCCCATGGACAGAGGAGTCTGGTGGGCTGCAGTCCATGGGGTCACTAAGAGTCGGACATGACTGAGCAACTTCACTTTCACTTTTCACTTTCATGCATTGGAGAAGGAAATGGCAACCCACTCCAGTGTTCTTGCCTGGAGAATCCCAGGGATGGGGGAGCCTGGTGGGCTTCCGTCTATGGGGTCGCACAGAGTCGGACACGACTGAAGTGACTTAGCAGCTTAGCAGCAATAGTTGAAATGAACAGATTACCATGTGCTGAGCACTTTGCCCAGTATACAGGAAGTACTCAATAAAAAAAGCTGCCACTACCATTATTAAAAATTTGTTCCTATCATTAAGACTAGTTAAGGTTGTTATATAAAATACAGTACATCTGTGTATATAAGAGTCTGCTGAGGTGGGTGTTGTGGGAGGCTTAAAATAGCCCTCCCAAGATGCCAGGTCCTAATTCCTGGGACCTACAAATGTTACATTATTTGAAAAATCAGTCTTTGCAGATAGGATTAAGTTAAAGATCTTGAGATGGAGGAGATTATTTTGGATTACTGGTATGGGCCCAAAATGCAATCAGAAGTGTCCTTACAGGAGAGAGGAAGTTTACACACACACACACACACACACACACTCATACAAAGGCAATGTGAAAATAGACATTTCCAGATGCTGGCCTTGAACTGACCTTGATTATTGGGGTGATGAAACCACAAACCAAGGAATGCTAGCAGCCACCAGAAACTGGAAAATGCTGGAAACAGCTTCTCCTCTGGAGACTCCGGAGGAAACACAGTCCTGCCAACACCTTGAATTTGACTCAGTGATACTGAGCTTGAACTTCTACATCTAGAACTATGAGATAATAAAGTTTAACTGCTTTAAGTCACCGGGTTTGTGGTACAGCAGCCACAGAAAACTAAAACATGTATTAACTGGCTTTGCAACCTAGCAAAACTCATCAGTAAACTGTTGTCCATCCTGAGCCCTCATTAATGAGTATTAATCAGATTACACAGTTTCAAAGGTATAGACAACAGTGTGCTGATAAACCCGTACTCTGGAAGAAAAAACAAACAGATTTTTCAGTTCAGTTCAGTTCAGTTCAGTCGCTCAGTCGTGTCCGACTCTTTGCGACCCCATGAATCCCAGCACGCCAGGCCTCCCTGTCCATCACCAGCTCCTGGAGTCTACTCAGACTCACATCCATCGAGTCGGTGATGCCATCCAGCCATCTCATCCTCTGTCGTCCCCTTCTCCGCCTGCCCCCAATCCCTCCCAGCATCAGAGTCTTTTAGCAGATGCCAATTCCTGTGATATCAATACTCCCACAATGGCCCAGTTCCAAAGGTTTAACATCTGGCTCACACAATTGTTTATTACTTAACAATCAGCTCTCACAAACTGGTAGGAGCTGACTTCAGACCTTAGCACCTCCCTGTAGAGGTGCCCTAAGCCACTAGCAAAATTGCTCTCAAACTGTATTGAGTGTAATTTAATTTCTCCCTGACAATCCTGAAGGGTACTTCATGGTATTGTGGTTCCTGAGAGTCAACATGGGGAACATTAATTACTGTTGCACCGTGTACGTGCAGAGTTGCTAATCAACAGTGTTGTGGTGGATAGCTTAAACACCGAAGGATTAAGAAGGAAAAGGCAGAACACAATGTCCCATGGGCTGTCAGTTGTATGGTTTTATTCCTTAGGGAACTCTGGAAGGCGTCCAGCGGAGGCTATCCTCTTCCTTAAGTAAATTTATTATGGTATAAATAGTAATAACTGTGACAGAAATCATAATCATTTTCTTCCAATGGAATAAGGCTTTCAGATTTTCAAAGTGAATTAGACTTTCACCTTGAGGAAAACAGAATAGAGGCTTTATCTCCAGAAACAAATGAAGTATGCAAAATTCAGTCTCTAGCCCCATGCTACTGACTTCTGAATAGCCTTCCAGTTGTACATATCTGGGGCTTGGGAATGTTTCCTAGTTCCTGGGAAGGAAATTAACTAAAGCATATGACATCTCTGGCAAGAGTCACGATTTCACACAAAAAAACCTTCTTGCAATAACTTCACATATTGCTTCCCCGGGTGGAATCTCTATCTCCAGGAAAAGCTTGAGTCTAAAATGACAACTCTGTTTTTAATGAAAGTGAGAGGTGAATGCTAAAATCAACAGATTTTATTTCTTAAGAAGTCTCCATCTTAAAAATCACTTTTTACAGATGATGTCATGACAGAGATAAGTCCTTCCAGATTTATTTCTTTATGTTTTTAAAGGATAAAAACATCTAAAGCCTTCTTGAGTGAAAAAAGATAAGCAAATGCACTTACTACTCCTGCACTCAACAGTGTTTCCTGTAGATAAAATATTCCAGAGTGTTGGTTATTTACATGAAATTGGAGGTGGGGGGTTGGTTGCTGGAAAAAAGGTTGACAGGGATTGGTGGTTATGTGACTTATTCCTGAATTAGGTTACTGGCATTAATGTTTTCAAATTTCAAAATTGCTATAGATGGCATTATGGAGGCCATATAGAATAGATATTATATATGTAAATATATTTATATCTATTACACATATTATATAAATATATTTATGGAAATAAAAGCAAGATAGCTATTAGCCATCCTTGCCAGTAGAGGACAATAAAACCATTTCAGTATTAGAGGATGAGAGTACCATTTGTGTTTCAACATGGATACAGTACTTTACCTACTCATGTGTATAAGGGCCAGGATCTGAGCCACAGTCTGATGCTGGACTTCAGAGTGTACCCTATTTACAAAAGAACACATTTGTTAACCATCTCAGTGATGAGATGGTATTAAAATGCTTGACAAACACCTACTGCAGGCAACATGCTCATTCCCTATAGGAAATGGACAGTAGGGTCAGAGCTGGAGGGTGAAGGACAAGATTTACAAAGCTTCAGTCCCTTTACTCAAGAGTGATGGTGAGTCAGTTCAAGTTCTCCAACTGTCTCATAGGCTTTGTAGTACAAAAGCAAGTAACTTGCAGTGAGCTTAAAATAACAAGTCTAATAACCATTCTTAATTTTGCTACTGGATTGACTAATCATTTTGCTTGTGAAATCATGTATATCTTGTGGAAATTTTAAGAAAATCTGCAGTATACATAAATCGAGTTCCCCAAGGTGACTTCCTTCCCTTTTTATAACACAAATGTCTGCCTGTAACCATTTAAACTAGCATTTTTTCACAAGTGTGTTTAAAAACCCCTAAAAGGATTCTAATAATCAATGTCAAATATAATTAGGTAGGAAGAGGAAGAAAGAGAGCATGGAGAAGTAACGGTCCACAGATAATCCAGTGATGCAACCTCTTAAATTAGAACACAATCTCAACTGTTACTCCAAGGATTCCACAGCATGTTCTCGCTCTTGAATAAAATCAATAACAACAACAACAACAAAAGAGATGGTCAAAAGATTACAGCAAAAAGCAATCAGGAGAAATCGTGACTTTGTCATTTCCCAAACCAAAGGAACAATCCCTGAAAAGTGAGGTAACATGGGTGTGGGATTAAGATATAGACCAGTGTTTGAATCCTGGTTGTCCATTTACAAGCTGTGCAATAACGTTGGACAATTCACCTAATTCCTCTGAACCTTAATTTCTTCACTTCTTATGTAAGGTAATTACACATAGTGCATAAGGTTTTTGAGAAGATGCCCAGCAGAAGCTCAATAATTCTAACTATCACCCAACAGGTAGGGAAGTCAGCTGTGTGGTTTTCTTTGAGGCTGTTGAGTGAGTGTGTACGATGTATCTGGTGGATTTGTGCCAAGGGGTGTAACTGTTCCGAGAGGCAGGAAGGGTTGGAGGTGTGTGAAGGCTCTCCTGCTCCTATACTTCATTCATACGCTTTCATCACCACCAGAGGAGTCACCTGGCTGTGGTTAAGCCTTCACTGAAAGTTTCACATCATTTACATTTCCATCTGGATAGAAGAAGCCTAGGAATTTTTGCCCTGCCTCTCAGCAAAGATTCACTAACTGCCCCAGGAAGTCATCTGAGCAGTGGTATTCCACCCCATATATTCTTTGCCCATTCTGTGTATCTTTGTACTGAAAGGCAGAACAGTGCAGTGATGAGGAGGGCAGGTTTTAATGTCAAACAGACCTACTTTCAAAGCCTACTTCTGCTATGTGCCACCACTAAGCCACAATCTTGTAAACTGTAAATGATGATCACAATAGTATCAATATTTACCTCACAGGGTCATAGGAAAATAAACGGCCAACATACGCTGAATGCTGTCTCCATGCAAGTGCTATTCTAAGGGCTTTAATTTAACTCATTTCTCACTTTAAGTTTGTGAGGTATTAGTATTTCCATTTTACAGACATAGCAAATGAAACATTTTCCACTGCTTGCTTGAGGAACCAGAGCCACGCCACTCTGGTTCTGAGTCCATGTAGTTAACTACCATGTAACCCAGCCTAAGAAGAAAGACTGAAGTAACGCACATACAGCTCTTCACAGTGTCTGGCACTTAGAAACCAACCCACATGTGACAGCAGTGTGAGTATATCTAGCTACTGTGCATCTAATACTTCTTTATGAATTCCGGCTTGATTTGCCACCTGAACCTCTGTTGGTTCTGTTCACAGCATTTGTACTCTGGTTCATCAAGAGATAAAGTCACGATGCAGATGTCTGGGGTGCATTCTGGCTGAATTCTCTCAAGTCATTGGAAGTATCAGTGAATGGCTGGGCAAACTAATCAATTAGTTAGAGTTAGTCACTCAGGAATCAAGATTGCCAGGAGAAATATCAATAACCTCAGATATGCAGATGACACCACACTTCTGGCAGAAAGTGAAGAGGAATTAAAAAGCCTCTTGATGAAAGTGAAAGCAGAGAGTGAAAAAGTTGGCTTAAAACTCAACATTCAGAAAACGAAGATCATGGCATCTGGTCTCATCACTTCATGGCAAATAGATGGGGAAACAGTGCAAACAGTGACAGACTTTATTTTGGGGGGCTCTAAAATCACTGCAGATGGTGACTGCAGCTATGAAATTAAAAGATGCTTGCTCCTTGGAAGAAAAGCCATGACCAACCTAGACAGGATATTAAAAAACAGAGACATTGCCAACAAAGATCCATCTAGCCAAAGCTATGGTTTTTCCAGTAGTCATGTATGGATGTGAGAGTTGGACTATAAAGAAAGCTGAGTGCCAAAGAATGGATGCTTTTGAACTGTGGTGTTGGAGAAGGCTCTTGAGAGTCCCTTGGACTGCAAGAAGATCCAACCAGTCCATCCTAAAGGAAATCAGTCCTGAATATTCATTGAAGGGACTGATGTTGAAGCTGAAGCTCCAATACTTTGGCCACCTGTGAAGATGCAAAGAACTGATTCATTTGAAATGACCCTGATGCTGGGAAAGATTGAAGGCAGGAGGAGAAGGGGCCACCAGAGGGACAGATGGTTGGATGGCATCACCGACTCAATGGACATGAGTTTGAGTGAACTCCAGGAGTTGGTAATGGACAGGGAGGCCTGGCGTGCTACAGTCCATGGGGTCAAAAAGAGTTGGACAAGACTGAGCAACTGAACTGAACTGAGCTGAAGTCATCAATTATGTCCAACTCTTTGTGACCCCATGGACTGTAGTCCACCAGGCTCCTCTGTCCATGGAATTCTCTAGGCAGGAATACCGGAGTGGGTAACCACTCCCTTCTCTAGGGGATCTTCCCAACCCAGGGATCAAACCCAGGTGTCCTGCATTGCAGGTGGATTCTTTACCCTCTGAGCCATCAGGGAAGCCCAAACTAACCAATAGAGCTTGCAATAATTGTTATTCACCCCTGGGTAATTTGGATCTTAATTATATTTTGCAGAAGAAAGAATAAAGGTTCTCAGGCACTACTACCAGATGGACTGGAATTTTAATATCAGCCTTCATACTTCCAGCTGTGCAAACCTGGGTGCATTACTTAGCCAATCAGAACAGAAATTTCCTGATATCTAAAATTCAAATATTATGACTCATCCAACAATTGGCTATAAGGAATAAAGCATGTTAAAGGTTTGTCACACAGGAGATACTCAATAAATGGTACTTAATGTTGTTATTATCTTTGATTGGTTTCTCTTTGAATATATTTTTGTGACCTAAATGAGGACCTTATTCAAGGCATATATCCAGATGTTTCTTAAAAGAAAGTTTTTCTTTTAATCATCCAGATTATATGCATCAATACTGTTTACTTGAGTGGAAGAAATTCTAGAATGGAGAACTGACTTTCTGGTGACGAGACAAAATTAGTTGAGTAAACTATCCAATCAGCTCAGAAGAAAGAAAAAAAATAGGGTTCAAAGGTTTCTTTCCCCCGCTCTGCCTATGGGTTTAGTTTATTGCTGCAAGCCTCTATTTGTTTTAGCTGTGGAGACATGCCGATTTCATTGCTAGTTTTACCCAGGAACTAGAACTATACTTCAAAATAGGGGAAATTGGGGAAAAGTAAAAAAATTTACTTTTTTACTCATAGAAAATGACTTTTATATGACTAGAACTCATTTACAACTAGTCATTCAAATATCCAGTGACAGCATAATAAAAATTTAGGCCCTTCATTTAATTATATGCTCTGGTTTACTATTCCCTGGAAGTAGTTACATACATTTGGGAACTGCTCCTTTTCATATATTTAAAATAGCGTCTAACATTAAGACAGTAATTTATTAAGAAGTAACCTGCTCATCTGAAAGTGCTGATGTGATTTCAAAATGTATTTAGGATGAATCCAACTCAATAAGGCTTATATGCAGGGATTTGGGAAATAAGAAGCTTATTATAGTATTTTCACAGCTACCACAAAATGACAAATGAAGAAAAATTGCAGAAATCAGGACTACATATTGTAATCGAAAAGGAACCTTTCTACAAACTGAAACAAACTTGGAAGACAAAAAAATGGAAGATTAAACACTGAAGGCTGAGTAATATTACTTGTTCCTCTGTGTAAAAGTCTGACAGGAACCATGAGTCAAAATGTAAACACACGCTAGGTATGGTGGACCTCACTAGTTTATACTTCGGTCAACCACAGCTGCCTCAAACTCACAATTGAAAAGGTTTTAGGGAAACGAAACTAGACACCGCCTTTTTTTCATGCATGTGATACATTATTCATAATAAGTACTTCTTCTAATTGGACTATGCATACTTATAATATTCCAATGACTTTCCTAATTCTGCAAAAATATATTTATAATATATAATCCCCTTTACCTGAAACTAATACAATATTGAGTCTTTATTTCAATTTAAATATATATATGTTTCTTATATTTTTCATACCTAATTCACAAAATATTCAAGAATTTCCCATTATGAGCTTAATTTTAAGGCCTGAATTTTTTTGATGCCTTCTTTTTTCTGAGCTAGCAGCTTTACTAATGCACTACTATGAACATACAGAGAGTGGGGAGCCCCTTCAAATACCATATACCAAGAAAATGTAGTGTAAATGAGAGGAATCTAAGTATGGGATCAGCTAAAAGCAAATGTTTATTCAGTACCTGCTATTTGCCAAACACTATGCTAAGCACTTTAGAATTATTTCATTCAATCCCAGCACAACAAAATCCCAACATTCCAAGTTACAAGAATAAATGCTTTTTAAATCCTCATAGTTGACAAAGAATTAAATCCCTAAATGAGAATAGAAGTTATTTTCCAGGTGATTTGTAAAATTGGCAGTTTGTAAAATTAAAGCTTTCCTGAAATTACCTGTATACTGATATACACTTCTCATACATTGCCAGTGTCTACAGCCAAATGCCAAGTAATTTCCCTGCTTTGTTAGTAATATTTATCAGCTTTTATATGAAATTTCCTTTTTGTAGGCCTAATTGAAGACCAAAAGATAAAACCTCCTTTTCTATACTTTAAGCTAATTTTCACTGAAGTATCTTGTCTTCAGAAGCCAACTACTAAAAGATTTTCCATGATTGGGACTTCTCATCCACTCCTCAGACTATATTAACTACTTCCTGTGAACTATACCCTGAGAATACAATAAGACATGAACCCTGCTCTCAAACAACATTCAGCCTATTGAGAGAGACATGTAAACAAACCATCGCAAATACAACATGCATTATGTCATATACTAGAGGTAGACAGAACGGAGGCCTAAAGGAGGAAGTTGTCACTTTCCTTCCTAAGGAGGAAGTTGTCACAAAATAAAGAAGAAAATTCTAGAATAATCTAGAAAATTCAAAGCTCATGGAGGCATTGACACAAAAAGTAGTCTTAAATGTAGATGAAAATCTGTGGCTCTCAGTGGTTGTTCAATTAACTTGCATATTTGATCTACCTTTTTTGTCAAAAGATGGACTACTTTTTAAAAAAAAAGCATAGTCACCTACCCTCCTATACTCTTTTATATCTTTATAATACTTTATATCTAAGTCACCTACTCTCTGATACTATTTTACTTCCTATTCCTGACAATCTATTTCCTCCAGCACTTATGTTGGCTTCATTTTTATCTCTTAGGTATCTAATCAGTTTTGCTATCAACATGAAAATGCTTTTTAAAATATTTATGAAACAACCAAGTGACGCCACACCTAAAGTTAGAATATTTCATTAATAAAGATGGAAAACAATCATATCAACATTCTGTGTTTTTATGGGTGTATATATAATATAAGAATAAAAAATCACACAAAAATTAAAACTGGAAATTCAGGATAGGTTTTACTTTTACAGATGGCAGGAGAGTAATGGGACAGGTTAGTTACAGGGGCTCTAGCTACATGTATAAGACTTTAATTTGGAAAGAAGGAAGAGAGATGAAAGAAAGGGAGAGAGGGAAGAGACAGGGAGGAAGAAAGAGATCTGGAGCATATATGGTAGAATTTTATTATATGACTTAGTTGGATGACAATACATGACATTTTGTTATTTATTCTCTAAACTTTTCTTTATGTTTTAAATAATCTACAGTAAAATGAAAGATGCACTAATCTTTATACTATTAATCTTCAGTGTTATTAATCAAATCTAATAGTAAAACAAAAATTTTTAAGTAAAAAATTAGTAAACTGCACATACAATTTTCTAGCTCTACCAGTAAAGAAACATATTTGCTTCCAGGAAAGATATGATGCACAGTGTTAACTTTCCCACTCTCCTTCTAGAG
The DNA here is from genome assembly GCF_023091745.1 of Budorcas taxicolor. Lineage (NCBI taxonomy): Eukaryota > Metazoa > Chordata > Mammalia > Artiodactyla > Bovidae > Budorcas > Budorcas taxicolor. The sequence goes on along the minus strand of NC_068920.1, from coordinate 81,528,767 downwards.
CATCCTTAAGGAAGATGAAGTGAGTGTCTTTGCATTATAAAGTGACAAGCTGGTGCTTATTAACTATTCTGCTGTGAACCAATTTGTGAAAGAGCTCCTAAAAGACCAATGAAGGGCTGACAATTTGCTCAACCCTTATTTATTATTTTTTTTCCAAGTCCCTTCAGAAATTTTAAGAAGAGGTTTACAGTTCAGTAGGCCTCCAAATGAAAAAGCTTAACGCTAATTCATTTGCTAATAATTAAATTATTAGTTCCAGAAGCAAAATTAAAGCCTCAACATGGTAACTCAAGGAACCAAAGTCAAATCCATATTGGGTTTCTGACATCAAAATAGGATGATCTGAAGAGTGGCCATATGTAGGGAAAAGAGCCCAGGGCTGGGCGGATGGAAGCCTATTTCTGGGGCTAACTGGCACCCCCTAGTAGAGTGGTTTTCAGAGTTCACTTATCTCAAGAGGGTGCCCTTTGATTTCACCATCTCTCACCCTTGTTTTCTTTCAGGGCATTCAGGACAGCCTGCACTGATTTATTTGTCTGAATTCTTATTTGATTTGCTTTTGTCTTGTCAGTCTCCCCACAAGAATTAGAATTCCCTGAGGTGAGGGGCCAGTTCTGTGCAACTCATCACTGTATCAACAGCATGTAGCGCAATGGCTAGAACATAGAGGTCGTTGATTAATGCTTATTGAGTGAATGAATGAGTGAATCTCTGGCTTCCTTGATTCAGACTGGGCTCGTCTATAAGAGCCCATTTTGCCTCAGCCTCTCCACTGTTATCTGCCCTGACTAGCCACCAACCTTTTCACCTACAGAGCATTCGATTTCACTCCTCACCCTTGCCTGGCTCAGCCCTTCTGGCCTTGATCTCTCCCCTTGGGTTGCACAATGAAAAGTGTGTTTGTCTTGGAGCTGTCTCTCTTGCTGCCTCAGTGATTAGCTAGAGCTGTTCACCTCAGCTGCTCTACTTGTCAAAAGAACAAAAACAGCCAAAATCACAGCTGTCTTGGGATTCTACAGCTAATCCTGGAGAACTGGCTCTAATTATCAAATTTACACAACACACAAGGTTGACAGTGTGTCTAATACAATGGCAAGTCAATATCACAGTGATCTTCCCTGGCTGCTTAAGTACACTTCTGGTACATCGTTTTCAAGCTGAGTTCCATCCTTTAAAGGGGAAAGACTGAAAACTTAAAAGTATGTCCAGAAGAGGGTGATACATTTGTAAACTATTGAAATAAGAATGGAGCTAAACGCACAGACTCTAGAAATAGACTGAGTTTGAATCCTGGCTCTAATATAATACTTACTATGTGATACTTTATCAACTAGAGCTTAAGCTCCCTATATACGAACCTTCAAGTTGCAAACTTGCAAAGATGTGAACATGCCCAGAGAAAGCACAAAGAGAGACAAAAGGAAGAAGAAGTAACTGAAGAACTGAAGAGATTCCTGATGCTAGAAATGGCAAGGAGGTTCTCTTTATTTGAGGCATAAAACCCAAAGTAGAGCGTACACAAAGGTTGTAGCAGCTGTTCAGAATGCAACCTAGGGCTAAAGTGTCCTCTATGAGGAGAAGAAAAACACTACTACCAGATATCATTAGACTGTTTTTTTCAAGAGGATAGACAGAATTGAATCCAGCAAGGAGCTAGGACTTATGCCATCGATGTCAGGTGTGAGTGAAACTGCAGCTTGCCCTCCATCTCCTATTGCTGACGACCCTTCAGCTCTACCGTCTCCCACCTCCTCTCCCTTCTCCAGTCAGTAACTCTTGTCTGTTCACTCAATGCCAGCCCTTCTATGCCAGCTGTAATATTGTACTACTGTACTTTTCAAGGTACTGTACTGTAAAATTTAAAATGTCTGTTTTTTGTGTTTGTTCTTTTATGTATTATTTGTGTGAAAAGGATTATAAACCTATTACAGTATAGTACCATATAGCTGATCATGTTAGTTGGGTACCTAGGCTAACTTTGTTGGACTTATGAACAAACAGAACTTAAGAAGATACTCTCGGAATAGAACGCATTCATATGTAGGGGGCCTACTGTAAATAACCTTGTGCCCTGGTTTCCCCAACTGTAGAGTGGGGCTAACAGTAGTGCCCATCTCATAGAATTATGGAGATTAAATGAGTGGATACATGCAAAGCCCTTAAAATGGGCAGGCACATAAGCTCAATCTGAGCATCAGATATAATTATACAAAAAGTGGTTAAGAAACTGGTACAGTATGTGATTCATCATTCTTCAAGACCCTTGCTACTTAGAATGTGGTCTGAGGACCAGCAGTACTGGCTTCACATGGGAGCCTGTTCAAGATGCAGACTCTCGGGCCCTGCTCTTGACCTACTAAATCAGAGAGGGCACAGCAGAAGCCAAGTTGGGAGCGGGGAGAGACATAGTAAGATGTCAAATTTGTATAACAATAAAATTAGTTTTTTCACTCTTCTTTCTGCCTCTTCTTATCTCTCCTACATCTTTATTTCAGTCTTTGCTCTCTCATTCTTTCTTTTTTTCTTGTATAATAAACTTTAAAAAGGGCTTCCCAGGTGGTGCTAGTGGTAAAGAACCAGCTTGTTAACGCAGGAGACATAAGAGATGTGGGTTCGATCCTTTGGTCAGGAAGATCCCCCTGGAGGGCATGGCAACCCACTCCAGTGTTCTTGCCTGGAAAATCCCATGGACAGAGGAGCCCAGCTGGCGACAGTCCCTAGGGTCACAAAGTGAAGTGACTTAGCACGCACACACACCACTTTCAAAAGCAAAGACACACTAGTCAGAGAGAAGCAGCACAAGCTTGGAGGTGTGTTCCCTAGCAAGGGAGCATCATCTGGGCGGCTGGCCCAGATCACCCTGGGCTAAAGGAGCCCCAGACTAAAGCACCCACCAGAGAGTGAGGTCAAAGAGTCAAAAGTGGGCAAAGGGGGGCTAGGGTAGGAGGAGTGGGTCGGGTCTCCTGCCAGGTAGAGGCAATACTGACTCCTCTTACTTCTCTAGCTCCTTCAGGAAGAACTTCTCCAAAGGCAGAATCCTATCTTGACCAGCTCCCTGTGTTCTGCACTGCAATCTAATGGAATGTCCTCACTCCGGACCACCTATCCACTTGGGAGGAGAAGGAGGAAGCAGCCACGAACAAAGAAGAGAACCTCAGGCTCCCTGGAGGCCCTCACAGTGAAGGGGCCAAAGAAAGGGTGTGTTTGAGTCCCCACCATGAGACATACCCATGGGAACTTAGCTAAACATAAATATACATATATAGACAGGCAATGCCAAAGAATGTTCAAACTACCGCACAATTGCACTCATCTCACATGCTAGTAAAGTAATGCTCAAAATTCTCCAAGCCAGGCTTCAGCAATACATGAACCATGAACTTCCAAATGTTCAAGCTGGTTTTAGAAAAGGCAGAGGAACCAGAGATCAAATGGCCAACATCCGCTGGATCATGGAAAAAGCAAGAAAGTTCCAGAAAAACATCTATTTCTGCTTTCTTGACTATGCCAAAGCCTTTGACTGTGTGGATCACAATAAACTGTGGAAAATTCTGAAAGAGATGGGAATACCAGAACACCTGACCTGCCTCTTGAGAAACCTATATGCAGGTCAGGAAGCAACAGTTAGAACTGGACATGGAATAACAGACTGTTTCCAAATAGGAAAAGGAGTACATCAAGGCTGTATATTGTCACCCTGCTTATTTAACTTCTATGCAGAGTACATCATGAGAAATGCTGGACTGGAAGAAACACAAGCTGGAATCAAGATTGCCAGGAGAAATATCAATAACTTCAGATATGCAGATGACACCACCCTTATGGCAGAAAGTGAAGAGGAACTAAAGAGCCTCTTGATGAAAGTGAAAGAGGAGAGTGAAAAAGTTGGCTTCAAGCTCAACATTCAGAAAATGAAGATCATGGCATCTGGTCCCATCACTTCATGGGAAATAGATGGGGAAACAGTGGAAACAGTGTCAGACTTTATTTTGGGGGGCTCCAAAATCACTGTAGATGGTGACTGCAGCCATGAAATTAAAAGATGCTTACTCCCTGGAAGAAAAGTTATGACCAACCTAGATAGCATATTGAAAAGCAGAGACATTACTTTGCCAACAAAGGTCCATTTAGTCAAGGCTATGGATTTTCCTGTGGTCATGTATGGATGTGAGAGTTGGACTGTGAAGAAAGCTGAGCGCTGAAGAATTGATGCTTTTGAACTGTGGTGTTGGAGAAGACTCTTTCGAGTCCCTTGGACTGCGAGGAGGTCCAACCAGTCCATTCTGAAGGAGATCAGCCCTGGGATTTCTTTGGAGGGAATGATGCTGAAGCTGAAACTCCAGTACTTTGGCCACCTCATGCGAAGAGTTGACTCATTGGAAAAGACCCTGATGCTGGGAGGGATTGGGGGCAGGAGGAAAAGGGGACGACAGAGAATGAGATGGCTGGATGGCATCACTGACTCGATGGACGTGAGTCTGAGTGAACTCCGGGAGTTGGTGATGGACAGGGAGGCCTGGCGTGCTGCGATTCATGGGGTCGCAAAGAGTCGGACACGACTGAGCGACTGAACTAAACTGAACTGATTCAGGTTTGGCTAAGATGTCGGCCAATGGAAACCTACTTTCCTCCTCATGAAGAACAGTGACATGCAAGAGAAATACAAAGAATTTAGTAAACAGACTGCAAAGACAGGCCAAGGAAATGTGGGAAGAATGGATTCCTGTTTCGTTCCACTTTGAAAGCAAAATACAGCTTATTCTGAGATGTCATATTAAAAGAATCGCTGATTGGAATGGAAATGTTGTGAAATCAATCACAAGACTATCAAAAAGGAAAACAATCTCATCTCACTGAAGAGAAAAAGGAAATATAACAGTTTTTTGTTTATTTTTCTTTTAACATACACTTTTCAAATGTCATTTTCTGCGCATTTGGCTTTATAACTAGAGTATAAGATACTATATGTCTGGGGCCATATCTTTCTCTTTCAGTTTCCCCAAACAGAACTTAATACACTGCATTACATGCAGTAGTTGCTCAATAAATGCATTGCTTTTCAGAAGATGTTGATCTCACCCAAACTTAAATTGACTTGACAGTAATCAGATGATTAATATCATGAATATGAAGAAAGTACGTGACCAGAAAGTAAACGACCAGTATCTATCACAATCCTCTTCGTCCTTTGTTAACCAGGTAATGACACAGGAAGGCAGCAGGTGGGAATTGTTAGAAAAAAGTATAAACAGATAAGAACTGAGAATCCTTGTTGCTTCTCTGACTTGCTATGCGAATCCTGCTCTCAGTCACTTCACATTTATTAGGACCTTGATTTCCCTCTGGGAAATAAAGGTGGGAGACAGAAGCTATCAAAGCAAATAAGATTTACAGAGATGGACATCAAAGACATATCTGGGCAGAGATTCACTTATGTTGAATTTCCTGATGGAGAGATACCCAATCTTACTTTGGAAGTGTCACAACTTCCCAGGTTGTTCCACATGAGGAATTTATCCTCAATTACCTGCTTTGTGTGAAAAATGAAGACAATAAAGGTGGTCAGTAAAGTCTGGTTGAATATTTGGCAAAGACTCAAAATCCACCAACGCTCACAGTCAAACCACCCTTCATTACAACTCCTAAGCAGCATTTTAATAGAGATAGTCTAGTACAGAACTTGGGGAAGTTGGGGAGAAGGGACCAAACCCCGGCTTTAGGGTGGGCATGGATTGAGGGGATAGGCAAGATGTAGAATCAGTTAGTGACCATTTCCACATGGCATCCAAACACAAGGATCCCTCCCTGCCAGGTAAGGAATGGGATGGGTAGTGGGGGAAAAAAGGGTATCCAAATTGTCTGCTTCACTATACCTGGGAGCTTCCCAGGTGGCGCTAGTGGTAGAGAACCCCCCTGCCAATGCCGAAATATAAGAGACGTGCGTTCCATCCCTAGGTCTGGAAGACCCTTTGGAGAAGGGCATGGCAACCCACTCCAGTATTCTCTCCTGGAGAATCTCATGGACAGAGAGGCTGACAGGATGTAATCTATAGGGTCACCAAGAGTCAGACACAACTGAAGGGACTTAGCCTGCATGCACCACACCCTAGAGATGCCCAGACAAGGTCACTATAGGTCTCAGTCTATTCAACCTGCTATAACAGAATATCAGAGACTGGGTGCATTATAAACAACAGAAACTTATTTCTCACAGTTCTGGATGTTGGGAAGTCCAAGTTCAAGGTGCCAGTACATGCAGTGTCTAGTGAGAGCCCACTTCCTGATTCACAGGTGGCAGTCTTCTTGCTGAGTCCTCACTTGTGGGAAGGGGCAAGTAAGCCCTCTGGGGTCTCTTTTACAAGGGCACTAATTCTGGTCATGATGACTCCATCTTCATGACCCATATACCTCCCCAAAGTCCCACCCCCAAACACCATCACATCAGAGATTAGCTTTCAACATGAATTTTGGGGGGGACACAAATATTCAGTCTATTGCAGCATACTTGAAAGAGTAAACGAGGCTTACTTTTTTCCTAGGCTCCTCATTACTAAACCAAAGGTCAAAACAAATAAGTACATTACTCATTGTTTTCAGACTGCATTGTAGCTTGTGTGCATGCTGAGCCGATTCAGTCATGTCTGACTGTTTGCAACCCCATGGATTGCAGCCTGCCAGACTCCTCTCTCCATGGGATTCTTCAGACAAGAACACAGGAGTGGGTTGCCATGCCCTCCTCCAGAGGATCTTCCCGACCCAGAGATTGAACCCACGTCTCTTAAGTCTACCTGCTTTGGCAGGCAGGTTCTTTATCACTAGCACCACCTGGGAAGCTCACATTGTAGCTTAATCTTGGTTCAGAGAATGGGACAAGCTTATGTTTTAATGTCAGAATAGTAGCAAGAAAATCCGGTGCCAAATATGAGGGTTTATTATATCAGAAGTGGGATGGGAAGCAAAGAATTAACAGGAACATAAGTTAACACATATGCCCCTAAATTTTCAGTTTTCTCATATGAGCATATTTGCTGAAAGCAGGATTTCAGGAGGGTTACACCATATTTCTAGCTATGTTAAGTAACAGAGTGAAGAGGAAGAGAAAGGAAATAGAACCTTATCAAGAAGGAAATGAGTCAAACAAAAGCAAAAATATCCCTAGAATGCTTCTGAAGTAAATCTATTTAGAAACCTCAGAGTTCCTTTAACTTTTGGGGAGGAGAACCATTAATCTAGGCCTTTCTTGGCTTATCATTTACAGTTCTGAAATTTAGCCAAGTTCAGTGAGAACCACAGGATTGTATTTTTTTTATATATATGGTATTATTGGCACATCAACTTGTCATTGATAAAAACAACAAATTTCAATGGAACAAAAAAAGATGTGGTAAAATCAAATACTACAACATTCAGAAATAGATTGCTTTCTAAATCAAATGTTTCTAGCTCCAACTGGAGATTATTACCTGTCCCAGGAATATTATTCAGATAAAGAAAATTGAGTCCAAAGATATAACTCATTTTACTGGTAAGCATTTGTGAGATGGCTGATGAAAATAAAATTAAGCAAATGGTCCACCTATAGCAAGAGTAAATTACATACACTGATCTGTTTACCAGACAATTGTTATTGTCCTAATAGCAGCTTCTGTAACAAAATTCTGTTCATTCCCTCATGCTATAATTGTAAAAATTTTTCATGCTTCAGCTCAGTTCAGTTCAGTTGCTCAGTCATGTCTGACTCTTTGCGACCCCATGAATTGCAGCACGCCAGGCCTCCCTGTCAAATTCTACTAATTCCCATTAATTATCATTAAATTAGTCAATTAAACTTTGTTGAGATGAAAGTGAAAATGGAGAGTGAAAAAGCTGGTTTAAAGCTCAACATTTAGAAAACGAAGATCATGGCATCCAGTCCCATCACTTCATGGGAAATAGATGGGGAAACAGTGGAAACAGTGTCAGACTTTATTTTGGGGGGCTCTAAAATCATTGCAGATGGTGACTGCAGCCATGAAATTAAAAGACGCTTACTCCTTGGAAGAAAAGTTATGACCAACCTGGATAGCATATTCAAAAGCAGAGACATTACTTTGCCGACTAAGGTCCGTCTAGTCAAGGCTATGGTTTTTCCTGTGGTCCTGTATGGATGTGAAAGTCGGACTCTGAAGAAGGCTGAGCGCCAAAGAATTGATGCTTTTGAACTGTGGTGTTGGAGAAGACTCTTGAGAGTCCCTTGGACTGCAAGGAGATCCAACCAGTCCATTCTGAAGGAGATCAGTCCTGGGATTTCTTTGGAAGGAATGATGCTAAAGCTGAAACTCCAGTACTTTGGCCACCTCATGCGAAGAGTTGACTCACCGGAAAAGACTCTGATGCTGGGAGGGATTGGGGGCAGGAGAAGAAGGGGACGACAGAGGATGAGATGGCTGGATGGCATCACTGACTCGATGGACGTGACTCTGAGTGAACTCCGGGAGTTGGTGATGGACAGGGAGGCCTGGCGTGCTGCGATTCATGGGGCGGCAAAGAGTCGGACATGACTGAGTGACTGAACTGAACTGAACTGAGCACTTCTTTATTGAAATGTTTGTTCATCTAATCCTGCCAGTGTTGTTAACTCAAAATTATTTGTTCTTTTATGTCTGTATTTCTGTTTGCTCTTCTTTCCTCTCCAAAGTTAATCATTGGCGACTTAATTTTTCCAATTCTAATATGAGTACCTGTCTCTAAGCCTACTGTAAACTCACTCCAATCATATAATGAAAGTGATGTATTTGCAGAAAAGACAACAAACTGGTGAAAAAAAAGATTTCTGTTTGTTTTTACATATGAGTTATAATTGCTAAGAAATAAAGTTCAGTTATATTTCTACACTGAAGGTCAATTCTGTTGGAGTCCTACTATTACTGAAATCAAAACACTAACTGTTTAATGAGACAAAATTCTCTGATAAACAGACTTCTGTTGAAATTTTATGTTTTTAAAGAACAGTGTTTCAGGGGAAGGAGAGGATGGGACCAATTGTGAGAACAGCATTGAAACATATATTACCATATATAAAATTAGATACTAAGTGGAAATTTGCTATTCCATGCAGGAAGCTCAAATCTGGTGTTCTATGACAACCTAGAGGGGTGGGATGGGATGGGAGGTGGGAGGAAGGTTCAAGAGGGAGGGGACATATGTATACCTATGGCTGAGTCATGTTGATGTATGGAAAAAATCAACACAATATTACAAAGCAATTATCCTCCATCTAAAAATAAATTTAAATTAAGAAAAGAATAGTGTTTCAGATTTCTTATATATCCATCTAAATGTCATGTGATACTGGAAATCATATGTACTACATTATATTATCATGAATCATTGTCACTAGGCCAACAGGAAGTAACAAAAATGAAACAATATGATTTCTTCAGAGGTAACTCAATGCTAGAGACATTTTAACACAGCATTTTCTTCCTATGGAATAGATAAGGATTCCAACATACATAGGCGTGTGTGTGTACTATATATGCACAATATAGACGATGTCATTACATTTGAACTTTCATATGTAGATATACAAATATGAATACATGCCAGTGACTTAAATTTGATCACAAATACTTTGCTCTTGCTTCTCTCAGTTACACTAAAAAAAAAAAGTGTAATCTTAAAAATTCCAAATTTAAAAATCATTATAAAAATAACTTTTATACATTATGTCTAACCTGCATCTAGTATGTAGTTCTTTGAATGTCTATTTCTGCATCCGGTATGATTTTTCATCCTAAAGTTAAATTTGCTACTAATTTAACACATCACAAAGGTGATCACATCTATTTCCTGCATAAACCCCTTAGAGGCAGCTTCTTAGAACAAAAGACAAAGAAACAAAGCAAATTCATTTAAAATTCTACAACCTTTAAAATAAGCTGTTAACAATGGTACTATTTTTCATTTTGGTAGATTACTGTGTTGTAACTGATCTCTTTGCACAGGGCTTATCAATGTAGAAATATATGACAACTTTAATCATTTTCAGTCCTGCAAGTTATTTGCAATAAAATTAGAAACTCATTTCTGTTTGGCTTTGTTGTTTTTTGAAATTAAAAAAAATTCATTATCCTAATCACTACCTTCCCTAATTCAAGTAGTATCTATAGACCCCTAACTCTAGGCAAGTGCTATCTCAAGCTAACACATTCAATATGAAATTCATATAATGGAAGGGACCTCTCAACCCTCTCTCCCTGTCTTATATTACTTCAAAAATATGACTCAGGGCTCAATGGTACAAACTTATTAAAACCACCAACAATTTTTTTTTAAATTTTTAAAGAGCTCATCAAACATTTGAGTTAATTATACTTAAACTGCAGAAGCATGGAGTCAGGGGCAACACCCCCCTCATTTTACCTCTGAGGTTAAGAGATTTGCATCACCCAGGTCTGTAAATAGAAGGCTTGCACCAGAACTCAGGTCTCGCTCCCAGCTGAGTAATCCCAAGTGCGTGTACTATCAGATAAGTACAAGTAACAGCGTTGAGTTCTTTACTGAAGAGAAAATGAGAATGAGCACTTTAAAATACCATTCAGCTCCATAGGTTTCCAGGCTTTTCTAGTTCTCTTCTAAATGAGTAAGAATTTGTAGATTTTATAAATGAGCCAAATTTTCAAATAAGGGAATAAGACAAATACAGCCGCATAGGAGGAATGTGTGCTAAAAAAAGAATGCGCCTCTTCTTATCTCAGAAACACTTCATATACATTTTCTTAACTTGAGAAGTCAGGCTAAATTTGATTAAGCACATTTCTACATCTCACATGAGCCTACACTAGTAGTACAGAAGACAGTGGAAGACCAAAAGAAATGCCACGTCTTTCATGGTGTGATTCAGTTTCTTTCCAAATGACACCTCCTTTGAAAAGGCATAGCTTTGGAATCTGCCTTTTGGAAAATGCTTCTTTTCAATTTTCAAATATAATTGTGATGTAACTGATCTAATCAGTATTTCAAAGCTTCTAGAGCTGAGCTTACCACCAAAACTAAAGCATGAGATCTCCTTTTATGGACCAAAATAAAGAACAGTGTATTGAATTATTAGATAAGCTTTTGTTCTTTTCTTCACAATATTTGCATGAATTATTCAGGCCTTGTATGGATGGAGCTTTGAAATATTCAAGTTCCTTCAAATATTTCATTATTTAAGGTTCATACTTATTAAATCCTGTAGGAGGTACTTTTCCCATGAAAGTACAGATTCAGCTCATTTACTGTTTCTTCAGTAGAAACTATATACAGGGCAGAGTCTCAGGTGATAGAGGAGATACAAAGATAAGCAAGACAATCTTCAGAGATTTTACCCACAGGGGGAATATAAAGATATAAAATACTTGTAAACCACAAGTTACAGAGTTTACAAAGAGAAAGAGATAGCTACCAGGCCAGGGGCTAAAGGAAAAACTTCAGAGAGAAACAAGCATTTCAAATGGGCCCTAAAAGACCAACAGGAAGTTCACAAGTAGGGGAGCCATGAAATGAGGGGCTGAGATCTTCATTTGACCCATGCTCTCAGTTTGATCCCTGGGTTGGGAAGATCCTCTGGAGAAGGGAAAGGCTACCCACTCCAATATTCTGGCCTGGAGAATTCCATGGACTGTATAGTCCATGGGGTTGCAAAGAGTCAGACACAACTGAGTGACTTTCACTTTCACTTCACTTTCACCTTCACTGTTTCATCTATGAGACCTTTTTTATTTCATTTATTTATTTGGGTGCACCAGGTCTTAATTGCGGCATGTGGGATTTACTCCCCCAATATGGGATCAAACCCACACCCCACCCTGCACTGGGAGTGTGGAGTCTTAGCCATTGGACCACTGGAGAAGTTCCTATGAAACTCCTTCTACCTATGATAACCTGCAGAGCCATACTGCCAGCCGTGATGGCGACTCCTCTGATCTAAACCTTGATTTGCCCCCCAACTTGGCAAACTCATCCTGACTATCCCAGCAGCCCCGTTTCTGGGAGCCTCTCCTACATCTTTCCTCACAGAGACTACCCCACGCAGCAGTTCCGGTCACAAGGAGCCTTAAAAAGGCAGTGAAGAGCAGCAAATCACAATCTCATCACTATCCTTAATACACACCCACTCCTTCTCTACCTTGAGTCCTGCTTAATGAAAGATGCAAGCCAAATGGCACAAATGTGGCCATATGACCCCATCCCCATTTCCAATGCATCCCTGATACCCCAAACTGTTGTTGTTATTCATGTCCAACTCTTTTCAACCCCATGAACTGCAGCACCCCAGGCTTCCCTGCCCTTCACTATCTCCTGGAGCTTGCTCAAACTCATGTCCATTGAGTTGCTGATGCCATCCAACCATCTCATTCTCTGTCACGCACTTCTCCTCTTACCCTCAATCTTTACCAGCACCAGGATCTTTTCCAATGGGTTGGCTCTTTGCATCAGGTGGCCAAGGTATTGGAGTTTCAGCTTCAGCAAAAGTCCTTCCAGTGAGTATTCAGGGTTGATTTCCTTTAGGATTGACTGGTTAAATTTCCTTGCTGTCCAAAGCACTCTCAAGAGTCTTCTCCAGCACCACAGTTCAAAAGCATCAATTCTTTGGCACTCAGCCTTCTTTATGGTCCAACCCTCACATCTGTACATGACTACTGGAAAAACCATAGCTTTGACTATACAGACCTTTGTCAGCAAAGTGATGTCTCTGCTTTTTAATATGCTGTCTAGGTTTGTCATAGATCTTCTTCCAAGGAGCAAGCGTAATTTAATTTCACAGCTGCAGTCAGCACACTCAGTGATTCTGGAGCCCAAGAAAATAAAGTCTGTCACTTTTTCCATTTTTTCCCCCATTTATTTGCCATAAAGTGAAGGGACTAGATGCCATGATCTTAGTGTTTTGAATGTTGAGTTTTAAGCCAGCTTTTTCACTCTCCTCTTTCACCGTCATCAAGATGTTCTTTAGTTCCTCTTCACTTTCTGCCATTAGAGAGGTAACATCTGCATATCTGAGGTTGTTGATATTTCTCCCAGCAATCTTGATTCCAGCTTGTGCTGCACCCAGCTTGACTTTTTGCGTGATATACTCTGCATATAAGTTAAATAAGCAGAGTGATAATATATAGCCTTGATTCACTCCTTTCCAATTTTGAACCAGTCCATTGTTACATGTCTGATTCTAGCCCAAATGGTCATCTTTAACTTGATGTAGAAAACTTTTGTGTTCAGCCTCATTTATCCCTATTCTCCCTGGCTCATATTGACTCTATGAAGACCCCCAACATACACACACACACACACACACATTTAACTCACAGGCACCATGTTGCATTTTGTTTCTGTTTTGCTTATGCTTCCCATTCTACCTGGACAACAAGCCTCTCTTCCCTGGGTTGTCAAAATAGTTCTTACTCATCCTTTTAGTCTCAGCTCAAATGAATTCTCTCCTATTGAGAGCGTCTTGCTCTTTCTAATAGAACAACTTAGCCTTTCTGGACTGAACCCACATCAGTCTTGATTTTGCCCATACAATAAAGGATTCTCCCTCCTTTATTGGGGCAATAAGGGGACCAGAAAGAAAGCTAAAATATTTATAAGTATTTTCTGGAAGGGAGTTTCCAGAATCATAAAGCTTGACACAAACTCATGAAAATTCTGCCACTTTTAAGCCATCCTGCTTTGCTAGGAAAACACCGAAATGGTCTAAAAGAGGAACAATAGGGTATCACGGAGGGTGCACAAACAGTGCAATCACAAGAAAGGAAATTCAAGGCACGAGGATCAATAAAATGTGTAATTAGCTGGCTGTGGAGAAAATAGGAGGAATCAATAATGGGTATGAATTTGACCGTTAGAAACTAGGAAAAGATGGTACCTGTGATGGAATTTGGAAAGTTCAAAAGGGGAATAAATTTGATGGAACAGCAGGACATCAAGTGGAACTACCACAGGCAGATGGATAGCTTAGAACTCAGGTGGGAAAAAACCTGGGATGAAGATAGGCACTCATTTTAGAGGTTACTGAAGATGTGGGAAAGTATAAGGGTAAAGGAGACAGAGAGTGAAACCAGAGGGAAAAGACCCTGGGGGCCTCTACAGCTAAAAAATGAGAAGAGGAAGTCAGGTTCAGTTCAGTCGCTCAGTCATGTCCGACTCTTTGCGACCCCATGAATCGCAGCACGCCAGGCCTCCCTGTCCATCACCAACTCCCGGAGTTCACTCAGACTCACGTCCATCGACTCAGTGATGCCATCCAGCCATCTCATCCTCTGTCGTCCCCTTCTCCTCCTGCCCCCAATCCCTCCCAGCATCAGAGTCTTTTTCAATGAGTCAACTCTTCGCATGAGGTGGCCAAAGTACTGGAGCTTCAGCTTCAGCATCATTCTTCCAAAGAAATCCCAGGGAGGATCTCCTTCAGAATGGACTGGTTGGATCTCCTTGCAGTCCAAGGGACTCTCAAGAGTCTTTTTCAACACCACAGTTCAAAAGCATTGATTCTTCAGTGCTCAGCCTTCTTCACAGTCCAACTCTCACATCTATATGTGACTACTGGAAAAACCATAGCCTTGACTAGACGGACCTTAGTCGGCAAAGTAATGCCTCTGCTTTTCAATATGCTATATAGGTTGGTCATAACTTTTCTTCCAAGGAGTAAGCGTCTTTTAATTTCATGGCTGCAGTCACCATCTGCAGTGATTTTGAAGCCCAAAAAATAAAGTCTGGCACTGTTTCCACTGTTACCCCATCTATTTCCCATGAAGTGATGGGACCAGATGCCATGATCTTCGTTTTCTGAATGTTGAGCTTGCAGCCAACTTTTTCACTCTCCTCTTTCACTTGCATCAAGAGGCTTTTTAGCTCCTCTTCACTTTCTACCATAAGGGTGCTGTCATCTGCATATCTGAGGTTATTGATATTTCTCTCGGCAATCTTGATTCCAGCTTGTGTTTCTTCCAGTCCAGCGTTTCTCATGATGTATTCTGCATAGAAGTTAAATAAGCAGGGTGACAATATACAGCCTTGACGTACTCCTTTTCCTATTTGGAACCAGTCTGTTGTTCCATGTCCAGTTCTAACTGTTGCTTCCTGACTTGCCTACAGATTTCTCAAGAGGCAGGTCAGGTGGTCTGGTATTCCCATCTCTTTCAGAATTTTCCACAGTTTATTGTGATCCATACAGTCAAAGGCTTTGGCATAGTCAAGAAAGCAGAAATAGATGTTTTTCTGGAACTCTCTTGCTTTTTCCATGATCCAGCAGATGTTGGCAATTTGATCTCTGGTTCCTCTGCCTTTTCTAAAACCAGCTTGAACATCTGGAAGTTCACAATTCACGTATTGCTGAAGCCTGGCTTGGAGAATGTTGAGCATTACTTTACTAGCATGTGAGATGCGTGCAATTGTGCAGTAGTTTGAGAATTCTTTGGCACTGCCTTTCTTTGGAATTGGAATGAAAACTGACCTTTTCCAGTCCTGTGGCCTCTGCTGAGTTGTCCAAATTTGCTGGCATATTGAGTGCAGCACTTTCACAGCATCATCTTTCAGGATTTGAAATAGCTCTACTGGAATTCCATCACCTCCACTAGCTTTGCTCGTAGTGATGCTTTCTAAGGCCCACTTGACTTCACATTGCAAGATGTCTGGCTCTAGGTGAGTGATCACACCATCGTGATTATCTTGGTCGTGAAGATCTTTATTGTACAGTTCTTCTGTGTACTCTTGCCACCTCTTCTTAATATTTTCTGCTTCTGTTAGGTCCATACCGTTTCTGTCCTTTAAAGTAGGTTTAAAACGGGAAGAATCAGAAGAGGTAGTGAATCAGGTCAGTGGAGCACAGTATTAGCCAAAAGCAGAGAGGTGCCAAAGGAAGAGCAATCAATGTGGCTGGGTGCTGCAGACGAGTGAAGAAAATGAGGACTGAAGGGAAAAGCTATTTATTTCAGTGACTGAGAAATGGCAGCATTGATCTGAGAGTACAGTTTCCAAGAGGAAGGTGAGAGGGGAGGAGGATATTGAATAGTAAAGAGCAAATGGGAGTGGACTTACAGTGCTCTGAGGACCACTCTAAACCAAGACGATGGTGATAATAGATGAGATGTAAAATAGGAGAGAAGAGTCAGCTTTGTTCACTCTCAGAAAGACCTCTGCTGCCCAGAAATGGAATGGAAATAATGAAGTAAGTGGCCTCGAGCTGAAGGCCTTTCTTTTGTTTGGCCGAAAGCAAACAAAGGAATTCAGGAGCTGGACTCATACAAGGTGTCAGGGGCTAAGCATCTTCTGTGTAAGGTACCTGAAATCAAGGGTCAGACAGGAGTACCCCCTTGAAGGAAGCTGCTTAAGACCGCTGCTGCTGCTGCTAAGTCGCTTCAGCATGTCCAACTCTATGCGACCCCATAGACAGCAGCCCACCAGGCTCCCCCGTCCCTGGGATTCTCCAGCCAAGAACACTGGAGTGGGTTGCCATTTCCTTCTCCGGCTTAAGACTGCAGGCTTGAACAAATCGACATACTAGGGGATGCGGAAGAGCCAGGCACAGTCTCATAGCCAGAATTTGACTCTGGAGAAGGAATTGGATCTATAACACTATAGAATAAGATCAAAGTCTGGCCTGGAAGCCCAGGAACTGGAGAAACCACAAAACTGCTAAACAGGGAAGGTTGTATTTAGAGGGACATACGAAGGAAGGAAAGCAGGAAGGAAGGGAAGGAGGGAGGAAATTAATCCTAAGAAAGTGAGTGAGAAGTAGCAGCCATAACAAACAAAAATTCACACACATCCCTCCAAAAAATCATAGGTTTAAACATTGAAAATATTGAAAAAGGTTTAAATATGGCAGAGTGGATAGTGCCTGCTTTTCTTCTATCCAGCATCCATATCCTCTTCTTTTGATAAAAACATTTCAATTTTCCTTAGAGAACCAGTCTCACTCCCTGTCTGCATGCGTATTATAATCTACTGACTGAAATGCTTGGTTCAGAGATGGGCATGTGAGCAAATCTTAGCAATCAAAACCATCCTATTGACAGAATTGTTGCAAATAGAAATTTTGCAAGGTGAACACTAAAAAGGAAGTTCTGGGCGTTGCTGAGAGAATATAGGATGTAAGCTTGGGGCTTCTGGCAGGATCTCACCACAGGGAGATCCTGACTAGAAATGGAGCCAAGACAAAGGGAGGCACAGCAGAGGGATTGAGAAAGCAAGACCAAGATCAAGTGACATTGTTTTATAACCCGAATCCAGACGTGTTGGCTTCTTATTAGTTAAGTGAGCTCATAAGTTTCCCTTTTTGGTTAATTTGAATTACGTTTCTATTATTCTTACCTGAAAGAGCCCAGACAAAACAGAAATGAAGAGACTCAATGCTTTCTGTTTCCAGATCACATGATCAGTTACCTAGAAAATCCAAGAAAATCAGCTGAAAACTATTAGAACCGATGATGCAAGGTCAATATGTTTTTTAAAAAAAGTCAATAAACCAATTATTTTGAAAATAGAAAGTATGATAAGGAGGGTAAAAAACAGGTTCCATTCACAATAGCAACAAAAAGTAGAAAACAGCCACCAAAAAAAACTAATAAGATATGTGCCAGAACTACAAGAAAAAACTATGAAACCTAGACAAAGACTTGAACAGGAGGACATGAGGTTGTCAAGATAACAACTGTCCCCAAATTATCCAAAAATACATTTCCAACAGAACAAAAATTGATCAACAGCGCAACAGAAAAAGAGAGAGAGCCTGGAAACAAGCCAATGTTTATAGGAGTTTACTATGATTATAAAGGTAGTATCCCAAAACAACAAGGGAAGGAATGGAATTTTCAATAAATGATATTACAACAACTGGCTATTATTAGAAAGAAAAATTAAGCGACCCCCCCTTTTATTTCTTGGCCAAGCCATGCAGAATCTTAGTTCCCCAAGCAGGGATTTTGAACCCATACTCCTGCATTGGGGAGTGTGGAGCCTTAACCCCTGGACCACAGAGAAGTCCCTAAGTGACTTTTTTTTAACCTCAATTATTTATTAAAATAAACTCTAGATAGATTTGGGTGAAAAAAGCTAACCTATTATTAAAAAGAAAATACATAGAAGACCAAATTTCTGATCTTAGGGATAGAAAAGATCTTCTGAAACAATATATAAACTGCAAAAGCCATAAAGAAAAGGGTTAAAAAGATTAAGAAATTTCACTTTATCAAAACTTTAGATTTGTTCACTGAAATAAGCCATAAATGAGATTAAAATTCCAGTGACAGACTGGATGAGATCATTGTAACATACACAGCAAAGGACTTGCTCTCATAGATCCTCAGAAAAAGGCAAACAAAATCGAAAATGGACAAAAAAATATGAACAGGCAATTCACAAAAGAGTAAACATGAATGACGAACATTTGAAAAGATGCTCAGTGTCACCATTTTAGGGGGAAATGCCAAGAACAGCATGGGGGATACCATTTTCCACATTTAATTGGCAATAAGGAAGAAAGACTGACATCAAGCGTGACAAGCATATTGAAATGGAGGTGCTCTCTTAAACCTGGGAATAGAAACTGCGTAAGCCTTTTGGAGAACAAACTGGGCAGCAGCTCTTCCGACTTGAGATGCATCTACCCTTTGACTCTGCAATCTTACACCTTGGTATCTACTCTAGAGAAATCCTGCATGGATGCCAGGAGAGTGGTAAGAGGCTGTTCACTGAAGACTATCTGTAGCAGTGAAAACCGGAGCAACCAAAATACTCACCAAAAGAGGGAGAGCTAAATAAACAGCAATGTATCCGAGTTACGTTTAAGAGTGTGCAGCAGTTGGGCTCCCAAGTGACTCAGTGGTAAAGAATCCGCGGGCCAACGCTGGAGCCACAGAAGATGCGGGTTCGGTCACTGGGTTGGCAAGATCCCCAGGAGGAGGAAATGACAACCTATTCTAGTATTCTCGCCTGGAAAATTCCATGGACAGAGGAGACTGGCGGGCTATGGTCCATGGGGTCACAAACAGTCGGGCGTGACTAGACGACTGAGCAAGCACATATGCAGCAGTTAGAAAGAATCAGAACCTACTGACACAGAAAAGTCTCCAAGAGACATAGCTAAATTTTAAAAAAAAAAAGGCAAGTTGGAGAATAATCCACACTGTATGACACCATTCAGGTCAAAGCAAAATTCCCTCTGTCTATAAATCTCTGTTGTGTGTGTATATATACACATATATGCATATAACTATATAATACATAGAAAATAATAGATATTTAAACATCTGAAAAGATGAAAAGATAGAGGCCAAAATGAAATGTGCCTTGGCCCGAAGCAGGAACCTGAAATGGAAATGGGAGAAGTAGTAGAAAGAAAAATTCTTTATTTACCTGTAATGTGTGATTTTTTTTTTTCTTTAAAGATCTCTTGTAGCTTTATGAATGTAGGTTTTCACTCTGTTTAGGAAAAAAGCCTCCCCTTTCTAAAGGCCTGTGCCCCTGAGCTGCATTCCAGACTAGCTGCATTCCTGATGAAGCCGTGACTCAGCCCAGTGTGCCCCAGGCAGGCTGGTGTGCAGCGATTCTGTGCTTCAGTCTTGGGTCAACACTCACCCAGATGGACTGTGGGCAAATCAGTTTCAGTTCCTTTCTCACCACCAGCTCAGTCTGGAAGAGGTTAGCTTACAATGGGGTGAGAACAAGGGTGCAAGCAAATTGCCACTCTATAGGCTGTCTCCTCCCAGACCTCTGGTAACCAGCCAAACTCACCTTGGCCAAGGGGTGGAGGAGATTTCAGGGAAAATGCTTGCAGACTTTGTGCACTGCTCACAGCAAAAGGGCAAGCTGAGACTGCCATGGCTGGAAATTTTTTAGTGCAGTCAAGTGTTCCTGGCCCATCTGGCAGACTAACACAGGTTTTCTTACACTCTTTTTGTTAATTGTAAGGCAGACAAAATGGCTCTTCACCATGAATGAAGCCCTTGGAAAGATGATTTACAGACCACAAAGAGAGATCGAAGCGGGAAGGGGAACCCAAATGCTGTGAACAATCTCCTTAGGAGAATGCCATTAATAAAAACCCTACTTAACAGTCAGGGGCACCCTGAAAGGAGAGGAAGTCAGCATGTATGAAACAGTCGTGAAAGTTAGACAGCTTCCAGGGTACTACTAACCACATCATGCTACTTCCTAAACACTGGATTCCCTTCTCCTTTCTTTTCTTCCACCCCCAAAGAATCTAAAACAATCTTTTAACAATTGCTAAACTAGGGGAAAGGCAAACAACTCTCAGAAGGAAAAAAATAGCTCTAGATATCTCTTTCAGAGTTTGGCTAAGGACTGTTGAAGTTATTTGTCATTTTCCCTTCTTCTTGGCCGCATTGACAGCGCTTCAGGATTTCAGCCGGTTCCAAGCACTGCTCAATAAAGATCATTCCAGAGAAGTTTCATATTCCTGAGATTCCTTACATTTCTCTCTCTTTAATTTAGGAAATGCGATTGGAAAAGATGAAAAACGGCCCAGATTGCACCATTTTCTATGCAAGGTTCTCGCAAAGCAAGCTGTGCCTCTCCTTCCAGCAAGAACAGAGAGAGGCAATTTCAGTTGGGAAGTGGGTGGTGGGGCTCTTGGAGGAGCAGTAGGACTATTTGTCTTTTGAAAAGGCCCCAGAGGCCCAAAAGCTGTTTGAAAGCTTTTTGTAAAGGCAGAGAAGAAAAAACAAAACACCAGACTTTGGTGTGCTCAGCCATTCAAAAAGCCTGTGACTACACCATGGAATTCTTTGATTCACCAAGTGTTTACCTTGTACCTGTGTTCTAGGTAGAGCAGCAAAGACAACCAAGTGTCTGATCCCTGGAGGGAGCTTCTGTGAGGGTGGGGACGGGGCTGATCTATGAAGAGAGCTCCCGGAAGTCCTTTCCCATTTCCTCGCAGCAGAGTACCTGTGGGTCCCTTTGTCCTTGGGGCTCTGGAGTCGCTTCCTTCTCCTGCGTCCTGGGTTTATTATTCCCATTACCTTTCCCCTTTATAATCACTTGACCCTTTGTAAACATCAAAGCAGGACCAGGGAGCTGAGGAAATGAGGTCTGTGACTCATAGGAGGATGTTTTTCTCTTTTTCATTTATGCAAGTCTCTTCTCAAGAACGTTTTCATTATGAGACCAGCTTGCCTCCTCTTTTTCAGAGATTCCTCATTTTCAGTTCTGGTTGTCAAAATCACTCTCAACTTTTCGGTGGTTTTTCAACTCACCTACCACTCACCTGAGCCCCCAGAGTAGCCTGATGATCATTTCCTATTTCTCTACACAGCTTTTTTGTTGTTGTTTAAATCCTTCGTTTAGATGATTCCTCCCAAATCTTCACACTCCTCACAGCTCCCTACCCACATCCCACCCCAACATCTCTGCTCACCCAGCAAGCCTCAACAGATGACAGTGCCCATTCAGAGAGAACATAGAAACCAGCAGAAAGAACTTCCTC
The DNA here is from genome assembly GCF_023091745.1 of Budorcas taxicolor. Lineage (NCBI taxonomy): Eukaryota > Metazoa > Chordata > Mammalia > Artiodactyla > Bovidae > Budorcas > Budorcas taxicolor. Next base: position 81,507,307 of record NC_068920.1, on the reverse strand, counting down.
CATTTCCAGTCACCTGCAATAGACTGAATGTTTGTGTCCCCCAAAATGCATATTTGTTGTTGCTGTTCATTCCCTCAGTCGTGTCCGACTCTTTGCGACCCCATGAACTGCAGCACGCCAGGCTTCCCCGTCCTTCACTGTATCTCCTGGAGTTTGCTCAAACTTACGTCCATTGAGTTGCTGATGCCATCCAACCATCTCGTCCTCTTTCATCTCCTTCTGCCCTCAATCAGGTCTTTTCCAATGAGCTGGCTCTTCACATCAGGTGGCCAAAGTATTGGAGCTTCAGCTTCAGCATCAGTCCTTCCAATGAATATTCAGGGTTGATTTCCTTTAGAATTGACTGGTTTGATCTCCTTGCAGTCCAAGGGACTCTCAAGAGTCTTCTCCAGCACCACAGTTCAAAGGATCAATTCTTCGGCACTTGGCCTTCTTTATGGTCCAACTCTCACACACATACATGACTACTGGAAAAACCATAGCTTTTGACTATATGGACTTTTGTCTACAAAGTGATGTTGCAATCTAATCACCAATATGCTGGTATCAGGAGGTGGGGTCTTCAGGAGGCGATTAGATAATTAAGTCATGAGTGGAGCTGTCCTGACTGGGATTAGGGCCCTTCTAAAAGAGGCCCCAGAGATTTCTCCTTCCCCTTTCCCCAAGTAAGAACACAGTGAGAACCAGGAAGTGGGCTTTCACCAGATATTCACATATTCACCATCAAATTTGCTGGCATCCTGACTTTGAACTTCTCAACCTCCAGAATTGTAAGAAATAAATTTTTGTTGTTTATAATCCACCCAGTCTATGGTATTCTATTACAGCAGCCTGACCTTTCGGAACCTTTAGAAAGGGGAAGCTCTTTTCCTAAACAGAGGGAAGACTCACATTCATAGAGCTATGAATACAAAGGCTAAGACACGAAGTTTTCTGCTCCTGCAAACATTTTTTTTTCCACCCCTGCACAAAGAAAGGGTGTTCTACCATTTAATGTGAGTGCCTGCACCAGAGCTTTGGACCCACCCCATTTAACCTTCTCAGGGAAAGGACCCCAACAGTTACTCCTTCTTCACCTCCTCGCTCCATCCCTTCCCCTCAGCCAGATTTTTGTTCCAGTCTAACGCAAAAACCCTAGCCTTTCCCTGTATGAACTAAAAGGAAATCCAGAAATCTAGCCAAGGATGAATATTAATAATAAAAAGGACCAAGACAGGACCTATATAAAGATACTGTTGGGTCTTTTGAAAGAATGTTTTTTACCTTTTTTCTCATATTCTACTGTCTGACATATTTTATCTTCTAATCCTTCCATTGAAATGTTTATTTTGCCAAGCATACTTTTCATGCCCAAGATGTCTGTCCTCATATTTCTGATCATCCTTTTTATCGCATCTTTGCTCTTGTTGTACCTCTTCAAATATCTGGAAATATTAATTAGGAATTGTTGGGTTTTTTGAAAATAAATTTACTTCTGTTCCCTAAGTTATTTATCTGTCAGCCTTGTGGGATCCTCATCATTACTGGGCAGACACTGACAAGCACACACATATTACTATTCCAGGCCACACTCCTGAACTCCAGATAGTATCTTTAATCGCCTAATGAACAACTCTGACTTCCTAAAGGCACGTCTAACTGAACACATGTTTTCCTTCAAACTTGTTTTTTTCTTTTATCACACTACAAGGCACTACCATGCCCTCAGTTACCTGAGTAAGAAACATAGGAGTAATTTTTTTCTTTTTTTTTATTGTATTTTTAATTAATTTATTTCATTGGAGGATAACTATTTTGCAATATTAGGAGTAACTGTTGACTGGCTCTATTTTTCCTAGCCTATATCCACTACATTAATTCCCAGTGATTCTATCTCTTTAATTTCACTCAATGGTGTCCTAACATTTTCTGCTTTGTTGAACAAACATAGGTGGTGTCACTCCTGGCATTTCTCCATGCATTTGACTACTCTGTCTCAGGGAAGGTGGAATGACCCATGATTTGTCTGGACTAATTAGTTCGGAGCCACTTTTCATCCTCTCGACTGCTAGCTATAGGGGACAAACATCCCAGTCCTCCAGGTTTTGCATTCCCCAGAGGTGTGACATGTTGGGTTCCCTGGGAGACAGATTCTGAGATAAGTACTAGTGTGCAGGAGGTTTACTAGGTAGTGCTTTTGGAATCAACAGTTGGGGAAGGAAAGAGAAAGAAAGAAAAAAAAAGGAGGGAAAAGAAAAGGATAGGATGGGAAGAATGAGCAGGAAGGAAAAAGAAGGGAGCAAGATTGGGCAAAGGAGAAGTGCAGCTGAGAGTTAGTGTCAGTAAAGGCTGTGGCCATCCTCCAGGGAGCCCCAAAGCTAGGATGACCTTTCAAAGTTGTCTCAAATTGGGGGTGGGGAACCATAGCTTTATATTCCTTACTGATCAGTCGTTGAATTCCAGCCACTCAAGAAAGAGACATAACTTTGGGCTACTGGGATTTTTCTGCCAAGGCCCTCAGCTGCTAGCTGAGTGTAGTAGCAGCACTCCCGGCACAGGGGAATAAGTCCTTTATTTTTGAAGAGGGATCCAGGTGGCATTCCTCAAAATTCACCTCAGAGAGGGCTGCCCTCATCTAGGGCTTCACTTAGCATCTCATTTGGCTTTCACTCTCAGCTCTCTATGGAACTTTTTTCAGCAATAAATGGCATCTTTTGGAGTCCACCTGCCAATCTTTTGTTTTATTGTTTAATTTTCTTGAAGACCTAGACTGAGACAAGGGATGCTATTTAAACCTAAGACAATTCTCAGTATCCTTCCTGCCACTTGCTGGGATAAAGCCATCCTCAGCGCTTTCCTAGACTATAGCTGTTTGCTGTCTGGCCATCCTATCTTGATTATCACCCCTTTCCAGGTTCTTCTCCACACTTTAGTCAAAGGGAAATTACAAAAGCACAAATCTGATCAGCTCGCCCCCTCCTTTCCTTTGCCCTCAGAGAAAAGATCTAACCTTCCTGATGAGGCTGAGAAGGCCAACAGGATTTGATTTGAGCTCCTTTGTTTGGTCTGATTCTCTATACTCCATCTCTAAGCTCTGTATTTGATGTTGTAGCAAGAGAGAAGTATCAATACTTTCAGTCTCCACCAGCAACCTAATGGTTTTTTGACTCTGCACTTCTGAAATATTTTCGCAGATTAGAATATATGGAACTGCTTCCCTGTCCATTTCTCTCACTTGAAAGTGAGCATCTTAGAAGTAGAGACATTTCACTGTTCTTACACTAGGCAGTCAATAAATATTGAATGAAAGCATGAATATATCTGGAAAGGATTTATGGCTTATTGCATGCTTATTTATTAGCAAGGGCCACTGAACATGGAAAAATATTCAACCTTGCTATTAAAAAGGCGCTCTGAAACAAGGAGGTACAATTTTTCACTTAGAAATTGACACAGCTACCATCAGTAATATTTGAGGTGAGCAAGGGTATGGTGAAATGAGCACTCTGATACACTGTGAATATCAGAAAAGCATTATGACAATGCATGACAAATCACAAAATCCTTAAACCATGCACCCTAATAACTGCACATCAGAAATTTATGCCATATACTGAGAGTGAGAAATAAAATATATGTGGAAAGGTATTCATCATTATATGTTTTTCTATTATATTTGCACTCTTAAATTGTTCATATGTTCTAAATTGCATTTGCTACCATCTAAAAATCAGCAGAATATTAGTAAAATGCTGATAGGGTGAGAGTTGGGAGCCAGCCTCCAGGATGGCCCAATAATTCTTGCCCCCTGGTATTCACACACTTGTGTTGTTCCTTCTCACATTGTTCCAGAGTTGATCTGTGTGACCAATAGAATATGGCAGAAGTGATGAGATGTAACTTTCATGACAGGATTACAAAAGACTCTAACAGCATCCAAGTTAGCCTTTCTCTCAGATCATGCTCATGGGGAAAGCCAGCTTCCATGTCTCTCTATGGAGAGACCCACATGGTAAGACGTTAAGGCCTCCTGATAAAACCACATGAGTAAACTTGGATGCAGACTCTTCAGCCCAAGTCAAGCCATCAGATGACTACAGCCCCAGGTGCCATCTTGACCACAACCTCATGAGAGACCCTAAGCCAGAACTATAAGGTGAAGTTCTGCCTCCATTCTTGGTCTAGAGAAACTAGATTATAAATGTTTATTGTTTTAAGCTGCTAAATCTTGAGTAGGATGATCAACTGTCCAGATTTCACCAGGACTGAGGGGTTTCTTGGTATATAGGACTTTCAATGTTAAACCAGGGAAGTCCTGGGCAAACTGAAACAGTTGGTTACACTAGTACTTTTCAACACAGCTTTTTCAGTTCAGTTCAGTTCAGTTCAGTTCAGTCACTCAGTCATGTTCGACTCCTTGTGACCCCATGAATCACAGCACCCCAGGCCTCCCTGTCCATCACCAACTCCCGGAGCTTGCTCAAACTCATGTCCATGGAGTCGGTGATCCCATCCAGCCATCTCATCCTCTGTCGTCCCCTTCTCCTCCTGCCCCCAATCCCTCCCAGCATCAGGGTCTTTTCCAGTGAGTCAACTCTTCGCATGAGGTGGCCAAAGTACTGGAGTTTCAGCTTTAGCGTCAGTCCTTCCAATGAACACCCAGGACTGGTCTCCTTTAGGATGGACTGGTTGGATCTCCTTGCACTCCAAGGGACTCTCAAGAGTCTTCTCCAACACCACAGTTCAAAAGCATCAATTCTTCAGCACTCAGCCTTTTTCACAGTCCAACTCTCACATCCATACATGACCACTGGAAAAACCATAGCCTTGACTAGATGGACTTTTGTTGGCAAAGTAATGTCTCTGCTTTTTAATATGTGATCTAGGTTGGTCATGACTTTTCTTCCAAGGAGTAAGCGTCTTTTAATTTCATGGCTGCAGTCACCATCTGCAGTGATTTTGGAGCCCAAAAAAATAAAGTCTGACACTGTTTCCACTGTTTCCCCATCTATTTCCCATGAAGTGATGGGACCAGATGCCATGATCTTAGTTTTCTGAATGTTGAACTTTAAGCCAACTTTTTCACTCTCCTCTTTCACTTTCATCAAGAGGCTTTTTAGTTTCTCTTCACTTTCTGCCATAAGGGTGGTGTCATCTGCATATCTGAAGTTATTGATATTTCTCCTGGCAATCTTGATTCCAGCTTTATTCAGATATAATTCACATGCCATTACATTCGCCTATGAAATGTTCAACGGCTTTAGTGTATTTGGAGCAGTGCAGCCATCACCTTAATCCAATTTTAGAGACTTATAAAGAACTGAAAAAAAAAAACCAAAACAGAAATCCTGTACACTTCAGCTATCATCCTCCAATCTCCCCACTCCCTCCAACCCCTAGGCAATCATTACTCTATTTTCTGCCTCTAGTCATTCTAGTTTTGAAGATAATTAATTATGCAGCAGTATTGAACAGGGCTATGAATAATGGGATAAAGGATGCTTGCTTTTTCATTACTCTCTTTACACTTTACTGAATTCTGTAGTTTCTACAATAAGCATATTCTCATTTAAAATTAAATAAAAAGTAGTAATATTCTGATTTATTGAAAACATGATGTACAATTTCACAAAACTGTTGCTTTGGCCCTCCCAGCATCCTTCTACACCCAGTTCTTCTAGTAACAACACTACCCCTCTTCTTCAGGGAAGTGCCTTTCTCCAGGTCCAGGTTGTTCTGATGTGGCAGGCAATCAGAGTATAAGGTGGATACTTGACTCAGGCCAGAATAATTAGATTTTCTCCTCCAATAATTTGAATCTTGCATAGCAGCACACAGGGAAAGAAGGTATTTAAGGCTAGTCATCAGAAGGCAGAATCCTAGAGACTTTGCTGGGGAACTTTTGTTTCTAAAATCTCTGTAACCTTCCTAGTTCCTTTTCTTTCTTCTTAGGTATGCAGTAATTGATTTGATTCTGTAATTTACTCCTTTCAGTTCAGTTCAGTCGCTCAGTGGTGTCCGACTCTTTGCGACCCCATGAATCGCAGCACGCCAGGTCTCCCTGTCCATCACCAACTCCCCGAGTTCACTTAGACTCACATCCATCGAGTTGGTGATGCCATGCAGCCATCTCATCCTCTGTCGTCCCCTTCTCCTCCTGCCTCCAATCCCTCCCAGCATCAGAATCTTTTCCAATGAGTCAGCTCTTCGCATGAGGTGGCCAAAGTAACTCCTTTATGGCTCCATAAATCTCTTTTTTACTTGCAATAGAAGAATTCTAACTGGTTCAAATAATATAAAAAATATTCATGTGGTAGGGAGGTTGAATGTAGGGGGCTACCTCCTCAAAAAAAAAATCATAAATCACTCCAACACAAAAGTTTTTTATTTTTTTATATCACCTATTGGTTCACTTTCACATAGAATCAGAGTGTACCTGTCACCTTAAAATTTTATTTTTCTACCTAACATTGTACCTGTAAAAATGTTTAGTATTTCTACAAAGTCTGATCATCATTTTAAATGTATGTTATTATCTTGTACTGGTGATAGCATAATTTTCTAAATCTTGGTCCACTCATTGAATATTTGGGCTGATTTTAGCTAACAGATGTCATGTTTAAAATAATCATTTCCATAGCAAGCTTTGTGCTTCCGTTGAATTTTTCTTTCCTTAGGATAAATTTACAAAATTGAACAATGGATCTTCTACGGTGTTTTCCTTGTTTCTTTCATGAATTTGATGTGTTGCTTTGTGAAGTGAAAGGTGCTTTTGTACTACAAGTAATCTTCCGGTTTGAATGTTTGGATTTCCATTTATGTGATATTCTTAGATTGGGCAAACTCAGATGAATGGAATTTGCTTAGTTAAAAGTCTACATTGTGACTGTTATACAAGTATTCATATGATTATAACTATTTAAATACACCTTTGTATTGAATATAACATATAGAAATAAAAATGGCAGAAATCATAAGTGGAGAATCTCAATGAATTTTCACAAAGTGAACACATGCATATGTAATGAGTACAAAGACCAAAAAGGGCTACAGTCCCTCTAGAATCCCCTTTATGCTCCCACCCAATTATAACCTTCTGTCAGACAACCACAATCCTGATGTCTATTACCATAATTTAATCTCTGATTTTGAACTTTAAATAAATGCAGCCTTCTGTGTACAGTTCCTGTCATTCATTATAAGTTTCACACATATGTAGCAGTAGTTCATTCATTCTCATTATGTGCAGTACTGCATTGTGTAGATACATACCATTTAGGTATCCTACTGTTAAATGGATATTTGGGTTGTTTGTAAATTTTGACTACTACAAAATTGCTGGGCCATAGGTTATGCACACATTCAGTCGTCGAAACTGCCAAATAGTTTCCCAGAGTGGTACCAATTTACGTTCTCACCAGCTGTGTGGGACAGTTCCAGCTGCTTCACATCCAGTGCTGTGGTTTCTCACATGTTTACCGGGCACTTGGATATTCTCTTTTCTGAAGTACCTGTTCAAATCTTTGACTTATTTTGGGGGGGTCAGATTTATTGAGATATGATTTTCATACAATGAAATTCACCAATTTTAAGAGCACAAGTCTATGAATTTTAGAAATGCATGCTATAACATAATTTTCATGATACTAATGACATAGTTCCCTTTTGTCCTCTGAAGTCAGTTTCCTTCACCCACCCGATGATCACTGGCAACACTGACATCCACCCTACCACTATACCTTGTAATGTCTATAACTGCACATACATGGAATCGGGTAGGAAGTTTGTGTCTGGCTTCTTTCACTGAGAATAATGCTTTTGAAATTCTATCCATGTCCGTTCATGTATCAGCAGTTCGTTAAGTTTTTTTTAATTGCTAAATAGTATTCCACTGTATAGATGTGCCACAATTTGTTTATCCATTCACCTGTTTAATAGAACATTTTGTTTCCGGATTTGGGCCATTATGAATATAGTTGTAATAAACATTCAAGAATTAATATATATGTTTATGAATACTCAGGTAGATACACAGGAATGTGATTGCTGGGTCCTATGGTAGGTCTATGTTTAACTTCATAACAAATTGTCAGATTTTTCCAAAGTGGCCATATTGTTTACACTCTTACCAGAAGTATATGAGTGTATCGGTTGCTCCAAATCTTTGCCAATACTTGGTACTGTCAGTGTTGTTAATATTAACCCTTCTAGTTTGTGTGTACTGGTATCTCATTGTGGTTTTAATTCCATTTCCTTGATGGTTAATGACATTGAGCATCTCTTCATGTGCTTATGACCATTCATAAATATCTATTCAAATCTTTTGCCCATGTTATAAATTGCATTTTTTCACTTTAATTTGAGTTCTTACTGAGTCGTAAGCATTCTTTTGTATTCTTGATACAAGTCCTTCATCAGGTACGTTTTACAAATCTTGTATTCCAATATGTGGTTTGAGTTTTCATTTTTATAACAGTGACTATACATTTCTATAAGTCTAAACTTATTTCAAACTAAAAGACTTCCAGAAAGAGAAGAAATTACTAGTTTGTTAAGTTTTAAACCATGAATGGATGCTGAATTTTATCAAATTCCTTTTCTGTATATATAAAAATTATCATATATATTTTATTTATTGGGTAAATAATAAGACTGTTAATGTTAAACTGACTTTGAATGCTTGAAATAAATACACATCTTATATATCACTGGATTTGTCTTGTTGATATTTAATTTATAATATTTTTCATCCCTGATAAGAGAAAGTAGTCTATAATTTTCTTTTCTTGTAATGATCTCAGATTTGGAGATCAACAGTTTATTGGTTTCATAAAATGAGTTGGTATTTTTGTATCTTCTGAGTTTGTGCGAGACTGTTATTTCTTCCTTAACATTTGGAAGAATTCAACAGTGAAGTCATAAGAATCTGGGGTTAATAGCTAATGTCTCAGTATTTTGGTTTCTATTTATTCCACTCATTACTTACTCTTTCTTATTGTCTTTTTTTATTATTAATGTGGAGTATAGTTACTTTATCATGTTGTGCTTGTTTCTGCTACATAGCAAAGTGAATCAGTTATATATATATATGTATGTTGTTGCTGTTATTCAGTCACTAAGTCATGTCCAGCTCTGCAACCCCATGGATGGCAGCATGCCAGGTCTCTCCATCCCTCATATCACCCGTAGTTTGCCCAAGTTCATGTCCATTGAATCGGTGATGCTTTCCAACCATCTCATCCTCTGTCACCCTCTTCTCCTTTTGCCTTTAATTTTTCCCAGCATCAAGGTCTTTTTCAATGACTCGGCTCTTTGCATCAGGTGGCCAAAGTATTAAAGCTAAAGCTTCAGGATCTGTCCTTCCAATATTCAGGGTTGATTTCCTTTAGGATTGACTTGTTTGATCTCCTTGCTGTTCAAAAGACTCTCAAGAGTCTTCTCCAGCACCACAATTTGAAAGCACCAATTCTTCAGCATTCACCCTTCTTTACAGTCCAGTTCTCACATTGGCACATGACTACTGGGAAAACCATAGCTTTGACTATACAGACCTTTGGCAGCAAAGTGATGTCTTTGATTTTTAATATGGTATCTAGGTTTGTCATAGCTTTCCTTCTAAGAAGCAAGTGTCTTCCAATCTCTTGGCTGCAGTCACCATCCCCAGAGATTTTGGAGCACAAGAAGAGAAAATCTGTCACTGCTTCCACTTTTTTCCCTTCTATTTGCCATGAAATGATGAGACAGGATGCCATGACCTTAGTTTTATGAATGTTGAATTTTAAGCCAGCGTTTTCACTCTCCTCTTTCACCTTCATCAAGAGGCTCTTTAGTTCCTCTTCATTTCTGCCATTAGAGAGGTATCATCTGTATATCTGAGATTGTTAATACTTCTGGCAATCTTGATTACAGTTTGTGATTCATCCAGCCTGGCATCTCACATGATGTATTCTGCATATAAGTTGAATAAACAGGGTGACAATATATAGCCTTGTTGTACTCCTTTTCCAATTTTGAATCAGTCCATTGTTCCATGTCTGATTCTAACTGTTGCTTCTTGGCCCACACACAGGTTTCTCAGGAGACAGGTAAGATGGTCTGGTATTCCCATCGCTTTAAGAATTTTCCACAGTTTGCTGTGATTCACACAAAGGCTTTCACATAGTCAATGAAACAGAAGTAGATGTTTTTCTGGAATTCCCTTGCTTTCTCTATGATTCAGCAAATGTTGGCAAATTGATCTCTGGTTCCACTGCCTTTTCTAAACCCAGCACGTACATCTGGAAGTTCTTGATTCAAGTCCTGCTGAAGCCTAATTTGAAGGATTTTGAGCATAACCTTACTAGCATGGGAAGTGAGTGCAACTGTCCGGAGATCTGAACAGTCTTCAGTACTGCCCTTCTTTGGGAGTTGGGATGAAAACTTACTTTTCCAGTCCTGTGGCCACTGCTGGATTTCCCAAATTTGCTGACATATTGAATGCAGTAATTTAATGGCATCATCTTTTAGGATTTTAAATAGCTCAGCTGGAACTCCATAACCTCCACTAGCTTTGTTGGTAGTAATGCTTCCTAAGGCCCACTTGACTTCACACTCCAGGTTGTCTGGCTGTAGGAGAATGACCACACCATTGTGGTTATCTGGGTCATTATGGCCTTTTTTGTACAGTTCTTCTGTGTATTCTCTTTTTCAGATTTTTTTCCCCATATAGGTCATTACAGAGTATTGAGTAGAGTTCCCTGTACTATACAATAGGCCTTATTAGTTATTGATTTTATAAATAGTAGTGTGTGTATGTCAGCCCCAACCTCCCTTTATTGTCTTTCTTGCCTTCCTTTTGCTTGAGTTTTCTTTATTATTACTTTTCTCTCTTTTACTATTTATACAAGATATTGTTTTCACATACTTTTACTGTTCTCTTAATAGTAACCCTAGAGTTTACAACTTGTACCCTTGTTTACTTCAGCTCAATATAAATTAGGGCTTCCCAAATAGCACTAGTAGTAAAGAATCTGTCTGCCAATGCAGGAGATGCCAGAGATGCAGATTCATTCCCTGGGTCAGGAAGAGCCTCTGGAGTAGGAAATGGCAACCCATTCCAGCATTCTTGCCTGGAAAATTCCATGGACAGAGGAGCCGGTAGGCTACAACTCATGGGGTGGCAAAAAGTTGGACATGACTATGTATGCCCACACATAATAAATGAATACTTTTACTACTTCTGAGACGACATATCCTTGCTGGCATCCCCATGAGAGGTCTATACCATTCTGAACTGTTATCTGGGAATGAACATGGGTCTTCACCATTTATGGAAACTGCCTCTTGTCTAGTTCTTGCCTCCTTCTGGAATCAAGAGATCCAAATTCTCCTGAAGTCAACTCATTCCCATTTTCTTAGAACCCTTCTCCTTCCAGATAATTGAGTCTCTGTCTCCCTAAAACTTTAAAAAATCACCACGTTTTATCCTTTCCTCTAGATAAGAGATGGGAAAAATACTTATGTTTCCATGGCAAGCCCATAGACAGGAAAATAAGACATGATTCCTTAATCACCTGCCACACCTACTAATATTATTTGGATTTTGTGGCCTTGAGTTAGACTGTAACAATTATTAATTACTCTATTTCCAGAGGAAAGTAATTTCATGTTATAAACTTTTAGGAAACTCTGAGAACCCAACATATTCATTGGATATATTCTCTCTATAACAGCATATTTCTTGCTTTTCTTTACTTAAGGAAAAGAAAAATTGCAGATACCAATGATAAGGTTCATTATTAATATAAAAATACTCTGGTCACTGCTTTAAGACTTTACTTCAACTTTAATATCCATAAATGAGGTGAACATGAGGGAATAAGTGATCTTTTACCAAACTGCAAGATATTTTTGTGTCTCTAGTTTTTTTTTGCCAAGGCATAAATGACATAGAGATAAAGAAGGATAATAATTTAAAAGATATTACCTCCCTGAGGTACACTTCAGAGTTAAGAATGAAGTCATAAATACAGATGTAGGTAAGGTCTAATTTAAGAAAGTATATTTTGGGTATTGTAGCACTTAGGCCAAAGAACCCTGAGATAGCGGCCTGGTGTAATAAAATATTACACAGGTCCATTAGGAAAACTCACCAGGGATAAAATGGAGGTAGTTTTGAAATAGACCATACCAGCTACTACTTTTGCTAAAAGTAACCACACTGATTCCTAAATTTATTCCAGTCTATGATAACTGACTTTTCATTCTGAGAAGAGACAATGTAGTCCAGACCTCTTCCCATTTCCTGTGCTCATCAGCTTTCATTCATTCTTTTACTCTGAGGTGTCAGGTGAGGTGACTGCCTCAAGTACCAAGCACGTTTTACAAGACAGACTACAGGTAAATTGAACTCAAAGTAACTTCTTTTCCTCCAAAATCCTCTTCTGATTTCATAGGTGCAACATTTTTTGTTTTTTAGCTTCACTGGACCACCATTCCCAGGTCTTGTCTAATAAACACTACAAAAAACAAGGTATATTTGTATGCAGCATAACAAGAGAGGAAATGTTTTTCCAAAATAATTTGTAAGTTTAGCCTACGATTGTCTGAAAACTGGAAATAACTATGAAGCAGTTCAACAGTCATAAAATGAATTTTTAAAATCTGCCTTTCCCCATAAGAGATAACCCACACTTAATAATTCAAGAGCCGATTATTCAGAATGTGTAATATACAAACCCGTTATTTTTTCTTTTCCCTTCTGCTGCCTGATTTTTCGTCATTTCACAGCTCATTAGTATTCTCTCTCTTGGAAAATAAAAGCAAATGTAGCTCAAACTAGTGTTTTCAACTTTCTATGTACAGGTTTTGGAGGAAGGGTTATAATTATTGGTTCATAAACCACTTTTCTTTAATAAGCATCTGGTTAGGCTCCACTGGGCATTGGGGAAGAATAAAACACATTAAAGACATTGTCCCTGCTCTTAATTCTCTTACAATATAATTGGAAAAAGAAGGTTCATGTACAGTAAAGTCAAACATTAATGCAAGGCAATATATATTTAAACAACAATATGAAAGAATTTGGTCATGAATACATAGTGTACAAGAGAACTTTATAGATCTATTAGGCAGGAAGCTAGGGATGAGCAATAAGGGGTGGCCTGGCTGAAAGGGATGCAAGCTCATCTCTAAACCCCCTCCCAGACACACCCAGGAGAGCTCACAGATATGCTACAAAAATAACCACAGAGACTCTTCCAACTCCTGCACATGCACACAGTGGATACAAACCAATCATAGGGGCTTCTTCAAGTAATCTTAAGCAGCCAGGAGCCCATTAAGGGCTCATAAATATTCTACAGGTATATACATCTGATTATAACAGACTGAATTATGGGAAGACATATACAACAGAGCCTGCTGCTAGATAGCTTGCAATTGTCAATCAGCCTTGACTGTGTGCCCATTTATGGTTCCTTTCATTGACTGGTGGTGGGTACAGGCCCTATTTTGCATAGTGCAAGTGCAAGTGAAAATCCCTCAGTCATGTCCAACTCTTTGTAATCCCATGGAATTCTCTAGGCCAGAATACTGTGCCTTTCCCTTCTCCAGGGTAGCTTCCCAACCCAGGGATCGAACCCAGGTCTCCCACATTACAGGTGGATTTTTTATTTAGCACAGGGCATAACCAAGAGGAGGAGACAGGAAGTATAAAGAAGAGGGACGCCAAGAGGAAACGGGATGACTCCTTTGGGGTCAGCCTGCTCCTATGCCTTGGGAGTGTCTGTCTAATAAAAGATCTGTCTGCTTGCGCTGAACTGAGCTTTAACTTTTCTGTTATGTTAAACCCTTTAGTCCATTGTTCCAAATTTTTGTTGCAATGAGACAAGAACCGAGGGAAAAAAATAAACTGACCTGACAGATCTATCATGGTTTCGAAAAGGGGAAGCATAGTCTGAACTGATAAGACTGGTCACAGAAATTCTCAATAAGGTAGTGAGACTTGAGCTAGATATCAAAGAATGGATGGAGTTCCAGCATGAGAAAAGAAAAAGAAACAAATCTGCACAGAAGTAAAAAACACAAGAGAATCCCAGAACTCCAGGGCCCATGGCCCAGAGATACTTTTAAATGGAATATTCCAAACATAGAATATAGAGTATAGAAAAATAATATAACGGACTCTTTTGTCTTTCCCACCCAGCTTTGTCACATATTTACTTTTTGTCATATTTACTTTAGATCCACATTTTTTGCTTTTTTTCTTTTAAAAGAAACACAGATTTGGCTAATGGCTTCTGCATACTCTATCATTATCCTGCCTTCTCAGCAGAGGTAACAGCTATCCTGAATTTGGAGTTTATCATTACCACGAATATTTTAAAATGCTATTACAAATGGAAATATGCAGTATCGTTTGATGCATTTAACATTCATGTCAATGGTAGCATACTTTATCTTCTGTCACTTTTTTTCACTCAGTATTCCATTAGTTGAGATTTATGCATATTCTAATTCCAGTTTTAGTTCATTTACTTTAACTATAATATTATATTCTACTGTGTGATCATATACAAATTTACTTATCCATTCTCAGGTTGATGAATATTTAGATTGTTTCCAATTATTTTCCTATTATAGACAATGCTTCAGTGAACATTCATTTAGACGTCTCCTTACGCATTTGAGGGAGAGTTTCTTGTATACATGGGGAAGTGGAATTGTTACACTGTAAGACTGAAAAGGCATCTTTAGCTTTGATAATGAAACATGTCCTTCCAACCTGGTTGTACCAATTTATTCTCCTCCCCACCGTGTACAAGATTCCCCATTTCTTCTTTACCTTTGCAACTCCGACGACTGCAGCAGAGGCATGGAACTGCCAGGTACCCTGGAGTCAATCCTTCCTGTAAACTGCAACCTGTAAGCGCTTTGTGTAGGTGATGCTCAGCTGTGGACTGCACCATGAACCAACCCAGCCTGAGCTCACAGGGGACAGCAAAGCTCTGGGAGAGAACTGGAGAAAGGACGGGCTGAGTGGTTGAGGGCTGGGTGCACATTTTACTCATAATACAACCAACATCTAATATAACCTGAAGTTCAGTCATCAAAGCTCAGTAAATACTCCCCTGACCAAAATTAATTATAAACCCTGGATCTGTTTCTGATTTTCACCCCACTAAGTTTCAATTTCCTCATTTCTAAACTGGGGACAATAACAAATGAAGGAGTGATTACAAAGATAAAATGAGATACAAATATGAAAACATTTATAAATGCTAAAAAGCAATGCAAATTAAGTTATAACAGCTTTGAAAGCTGCTTCTGTGTCATGACTTCTTACATAGGACCAGATAATATTTTAGCAAAATTCAAAACTATTGGCAAATTTCTCATTGACATTCTTCTCGTAACCTTAATTTATTCTGGGATCCCACCTACCTCAGACTCTTTTTAGGATCACATATAAAGATACACCATAATCTTAGAAAGGTATTCTAATCATTACTTGCAGCTCTCAAAGAGCACCTACAAGGAACCCATTCATGGTTACAGACTGACACTTGAGGTCCATTCTATTCTCTTTAGGCCTTAAACACAAACCCCCAAACTTTCTCTCAGTTCAGTTCAGTTACTCAGTCGTGTCCGACTCTTTGTGACCCCATGAATCGCAGCACGCCAGGCCTCCCTGTCCATCACCAACTCCCAGAGTTCACTCAGACTCATGTCCATCGAGTCGGTGATGCCATCCAGCCATCTCATCCTCTGTCGTCCCCTTCTCCTCCTGCCCCCAATCCCTCCCAGCATCAGTCTTTTCCAATGAGTCAACTCTTCGCATGAGGTGGCCAAAGTACTGGAGTTTCAGCTTTAGCATCATTCCTTCCAAAGAAATCCAGGGCTGATCTCCTTCAGAATGGATTGGTTGGATCTCCTTGCAGTCCAAGGGACTCTCAAGAGTCTTCTCCAACACCACAGTTCAAAAGCATCAATTCTTCGGTGCTCAGCCTTCTCCACAGTCCAACTCTCACATCCATACATGACCACAGGAAAAACCATACCCTTGACTAGACGGACCTTAGTTGGCAAAGTAACGTCTCTGCTCTTGAATATGCTATCTAGGTTGGTCATGACTTTTCTTCCAAGGAGTAAGCGTCTTTTAATATCATGGCTGCAGTCACCATATGCAGTGATTTTGGAGCCCCCAAAAATAAAGTCTGACAATAAAGTCTGACACTGTTTCCCCATCTATTTCCCATGAAGTGATGGGACTGGATGCCATGATCTTCGTTTTCTGAATGTTGACCTTTAAGCCAACTTTTTCACTCTCCACTTTCACTTTCATCAAGAGGCTTTTTAGTTCCTCTTCACTTTCTGCCATAAGGGTTAGGAACCAGTTAACTGAGCTTTTCGTTATTTTCTCCCTTCTCTCTTTCTTTCAACATCTGAAAGGTTGATTCAGCTCCTTTTTAGCTAAATTATTCCCCTTGTCTTCTTACTGCCCCACTAACTTGTCTCCAACCATTCTGTCTCTAAATATCATGTCACAAATATATCAGGCAAAGAAAGGCTGGAAAACACTGCCTGAGGAAGAATGAATACATACTCATATCCTAATAAATCATCCCACAGTATAAATTCTTCATATGGAAGTAACATTCTTTTCATTTTAAATGTTTAAAAAGAAAAACAAAAAGAGGTCCAGAAACATTTTCTGCTCCTTTATAGTGGCCTTCATTTAAAAAAAAACAAAGAAATTGCTCACCATTGTTCTACACTCTCAGACTGAGAAAAGAACTTAGAGATCTCATGCTTCTACTCTTTATTTGTATGACTCAAATTTACACATGATGATCTCATTTCCTCTTGTACTTTCTAAATCTGTCACTATCTTTGCAATGGCTTCTCCTTAATGCCCTTTTTATCTTCTCAAACTTAATAAGCCTAAAAGTGAGTTCATATTCATTCCAAGCTTCCTCCCAGGACTTCCATATTTTCATTGCTGGCATTTTAAGAAGCCTGCTTCTTAGCCAGGTGTGGTATTGTCAGAAGAGAATGGGGCCAGAGAGACTAATTAAGAGGCTTGCATCCCATAGCAAAAAACAGACTGCACTCAGATTTGCGGACATGGTATTTCGGATTTATTTGGAAGGATCAAAGAGGGCTGTCTTTAGGTGACAGGTTAGCCCTAAATATTCACATCAGCAATGTAAGAGTGTTATACTTTTAGGTATTAAAAGTTCCTACAACGTTTTCAGATATTGATGCCCAGTTGATGTTGGTATTGAGACAAAGATAGAATGCCTGTATGGCTCTATACTTACACTTGAAAATGATCATTCATAAATTTTATAGAAGAGCTTAGCCTTTTGTAAATAAAATACAAAGCAGCCAGGAACTTTTCATGAGTTTCCTTCCTTTTGTTCCTTTTATGATGAGAACAATCATTTCACCAACACATGTTTAAACTATTTCTGATGGTATCAGATGCTCAGCCTGGAAAGTTGGTATTACCAGATGAGTCTTAATTTAAACATAAAAAGATTTTTAAAGTATCTTTAAGTAATCCGGATGATCAGATTCCAGGCTGAAGCTTTGGCTCTAATGCTGAGAAGTGGCGGAGAAGGAAATGGCAACCCACTCCAGTGTTCTTGCCTGGAGAATCCCAGGGACGGGGGAGCCTGGTAGGCTGCCGTCTATGGGGTCGCACAGAGTCAGACACCACTGAAGCGACTTAGCAGCAGCAGCAGCAGCTGAGAAGTGGTCTTGATCCGGTTGGGCTTTACCATGAGCTCAGGTCCTGCAGGTTCTATTTCCTGAGGCAGAGATCTGGGTCAGTTTGAGAAATGAGTTACCTTCACAGCTGCCTTGAGCAATGAGCAGAGGGTAAGGAATAATGAAAAACTCCTAGCATTTTATTGGAATTATTTAACTGGGCTTTTATTTCTGATTTGCTTTGTTTTTGTTTTGGCTATTTTTTGTTTTTGTTTTGATAAAAAAAAAAAAAAAAAAAAAAACCTCCAGTCCAGGTTTAAACCAAATTAGTGGATTGTTTTCCTCCAAGGTGATGAACTTTTTAGATCTATAAGCAGATTGCTTTGCTACAGGCTTTGTCGATAGTAAAGTTTGGAGTCCTCCTAAGGGAATAATAGCAACTACAATAAAGTTTCTAAAGCAAAGGCCAACAGGATGGCACTCTGGGCAGTCATCTACCCTGGAAAAACTCTGTATGTAATTGCATTTGTTCCGGTTCAACTCCATCTGGCCCAACAGTTGCCTCACTCTGTACTTGGGAACTAGAGGACAAGGCAATAGCCTTTAACTGACGGCTAGACGTTATGAAAGGGAACCAGGGAAACACTGTGCTCTTATCTACCAGGGGACAAAAGGTGAATATAATTAGGAGTTTTATCCATAAGATTATCTTAGCATCTCTATCTCTCACCCAGCCTACAATCAGCCTGCCCTTCCTTACAACCCTTTTAATATTTTGTCTATTTTTTCCATAGCCTGCACCCATCAAGGATTAGTTGGGTCTGAAAAGATATCAATTACCTACAGAGCAGGCCCAAGAGCACCCCCTTGAAATCCTGGCTTCTCAAGAAGATAGGAAGTACTTGTCTATCTAAACAAATTCTTGTCTTATTTTTCTTTGCCAGATCTCTGCTGGTAGCAACATTGAGTAGTGGTACTCTGTGCCCGGTTCTGTTGGTGTGTTACATCTGTTTGGTGATGAGAAGATGCTATCTGATCTGATAAACTTTTGGCAGGGACTTTACAGTAGGATTTATGAGATTAAGTTTCTTGTCCCTGGCACTTCATGGCAATGGGCATTCAAGAACACCTCTGACGATCTGATTCAGAGGTGAGCAAGTGTTTTTTTGGAGATGTTTCAAGATCAGGACCTAGAGGCCAGTTGGAGTTGAGAATTATATAATTGCAGATTATAATCTGATCCCCTGGAGCCGGGCAGCACAATGGCCCTAAGTTTGTTGGAACTATAAGAAACTGAATCAAAGTTTAGGCCATGATGGTGTCGAGATAATAGGTACTTATAGTCTTTCAGTAGTCAACACTGACCAGACTACAAGTGGAATACTGAGCTAGCTCAAAGCTTAGCACCAAAATTTAGAACGATATGAATATACAACATGTGTCCATATGAGAGGGGTCCAGATGAAACGCATGAAGATCATGATGTATGAGAAAGGCTGAAGGGGACGTAGGAGAATATAACTAAGAGGGGACACTCTGGCAGAAGAGGAGCCACGAATGTCAATACTTAGGTCAGCACTAACCTCCGTGATGATAAATCTAATGACACTCTTCTGTCCCCTCAGTCTCTCTTTGGTGTTTAACACACTTGATCACTCTCTTTTTAAAACTCCCTCCTTCTTTGCTTTGTTACTACTAATTGTCCTAGTTCCACAGATAGTAAAACTGAATTAGAAGGGCAAGAGACTTATGTGCGGAAACACCTGTGAAGTATCAAGAGGACTGGGAGCAGGAGTGCGAGGGACAAGACTGAGACTGCAGAGCAGCTCTGAGGAAGGCTCAGTGAGGCCGATGAAGACAGAGCAAACACTGCTCCGTGTTCTCCCATCTCATCTCCAGTTCTGCCCCCTGCCTTCAATTACTCACCACCTGCAGACACTGGCATATTTCTAAGTCATAAATAAGATTATGCCACTCCTGAGCTGATAACCCATCACTAGCCCCCTTGGGTTCTCAATAAAAATCCAAATTATTTATCACAATTTACATGCCTCTTAATGGATGATCCCTGTTTAGCACTCTAACCTTATCTGATAGTCACCCCAGACAGAACTACTTTCATTTCTCTTTCTACTCTCAGTATGGAGTTTACTTTTTTGCCTGGCTAATTCTCTACTCATCTTCTAAGTCTCAGCTTAGAGGTTCCTTCCTCTGTGAAGATGTTCATAACCAGCAAAGACTAGATTCAGTGCCCTCTTACGTGAACCCAGGAACTACATAATAAAGGGGAGGTAGAATCTTGGTTATGGATCTACAGAGAGCTGTGAAACATCACTTGGGTGCTAAATATTGGAAACGTAATAAGAGAGACAGTACATATTAGGACTTCTCAGGGAATGTACTATGACATAGGAAGGAATTCCATGGTAAATAGTTTGGTGTGGGTGATAGTTCTCCTAAGGGACATGCTAAGCAAACATTTTCAATTCAGTCACTATCCACACCCTCCAGCCCAGCCCTAGGCATTTGGAAATGTTACTGTTAATGTCAGTATGGTTGGGGGCAGTATTGGTGCAGGGCAGGGACGTTATAATGCTTGGGGACAGTCCCACACAAGGAAGAACTGTCCTATTCAAAATGCTGATGAAACCTCCATTGAGAAACACTGTGCTAGGAGGTATGCAAATCTGAGACCAGAGGTGAATTGCTCAGAATAACAGAGTGGAAGCTGAAAGCTGACACCTGAAGACTTCCATCTCCACCTACTTCCATGCAGGGCTCCATTTGCCCTGTGAGTAAATGCTGAGTAAAAATACTGCTTTTAAAAATACTCATTTACTATCTTTAAAAAATTAAAATATTTATTTAAAGAAAGTAAAAATACATATAGGTTGAAAAAGAATCAAATTATTAGTCTGAGTGGCATCTAATATTTCCTTCTTGCTTTGCTTCTCTGCACCTCAGTACTTATCTGAGAACTTGTCTTTAGCCTAAATTTGAGTTTAGGGATCTATTTCATTGTCAGAACTTCATATATGTTTGACAGCTAACAGATGCTCAACAAACATTTCTAAACTATGGCTCCCCAAAATTTTAAAATTAGTCTCCTAGTTTTTTATTTCAACTGTAATTTTTATTAGTGATCAATGTAAAAGTTATCACTTCTTTCACATTTCTATTTGAGCACATCAAATTTAACGGATACAAACAGAATCATTCCTTTGATCCAGGGTTAAAACTCTCCAGCAAATAACCCCAGTTCCTCTTATGACAAATGCTATCACCTTTTGGGGATCTTCCCAATTGTCTAGGTCAGGCACCTGCTTGTCATTCATGTCTCTGCCTGCTCCCTCACCTCTCCAAATCTGTCAATTCCATCTTTCAATTACTTCCTGGTTTCCTTCCCTTTTCTCCATCCTAGACATCTCTGGCCTTAATTTATGTTCTGTTATTACATTTGCTTCCTAAATCATATCTCCATCCCCATCCTCACGACTCAGTTCAGTTCAGTTGCTCAGTCGTGTCCGAATATTTGTGACCCCATGGACGGCAGCATGCCAGGCTTCCCTTTCCATCACCAACTCCAGGAGCTTATTCCAACTAACGTCCATCAAGTCAATGATGCCATCCAACCATCTCATCCGATCGTCCCCTTCTCCTCCCGCCTTCAATCTTTCCCAGCATCAGGATCTTTTCAAACTGAGTCAGTTCTTCACATCAGGTGGCCAAAGTATTGGAGTTTCAGCTTCAGCATCAGTCCTTCCAATGAATATTCAGGACTGATTTCCTTTAGGATGGACTGGTTGGATCTCCTTGCAGTCCAAGAGTCTCTCAAGAGTCTTCTCCAACACCACAGTTCAAAAGCATCAATTCTTTGGTGTTCAGCTTTCTTTATAGTCCAACTCTCACATCCATACATGACTACTGCAAAAACCATAGCTTTGACTAGACAGACCTTTGTTGGCAAAGTAATGTCTCCGCTTTTCAATATGCTGTCTAGGTTGGTCATAGCTTTTCTTCCAAGGAGCAAGCGTCTTTTGATTTCATGGCTGCACTCATCATCTGCAGTGATTTTGGAGCCTCCAAAATAAAGTCTCTCACTGTTTCCATTATTTCCCCATCTATTTGCCATGAAGTGATGCGACCGGATCCTCATGACTGTTCCCCTTTAAAACATTCTAAAATGTACTTAAAACAACAGTAATTAATACTTTGTGGGATTGCTATGGTGCCAGGCACTACTGACTTTTACACATTATTTTCTTTTCAACTCTTCATAATTGCTGCTGTTTGAAATAACTTCCCAAGGTTGTTCAGTAAGGAGAGCGAGACAAGATTTGAACCCTAGTAACCAGGCTCATTGGAAAAGACTCTGATGTTGGGAGGGATTGGGGGCAGGAGGAGAAGGGGACGACATCTCCTTTCCCATGGATGGCTTGGCTGTACTGAGTCTTTTCTAAGTTAAGGTTGCCCCAGGATTCCTTTCCCTGAGCTGGTGGTGTACTGAAAATGTGAATGGTGGTTATTAGAGAGTTATTAGACAACAGGTCCTGAGGATAAAACTGAAATCTGGTGTGGAGACCAAAGAATTTCTAAGCCACAGATCCGTGAGGGACAGGCTAACAGAAGGGTGGTCTGGATATGGCAGTAACTGCTACAGTCCATCTTAGCCTTCATGTGCTCCCTACTGTGTGATGCTTACATGGATGGGTGCTTTAAGGGCCTGGGGCTAAATGGCCAGCTTGGAGTATACCATTTCCCCCTTTGTCTGGCAAACTCTGATGTAGTTTTCAAAATTTAGCTTTAGCATCATCCCTACATCATCTGGTCAACATTTATGTCCTTTCTCTGTGCTTCTCACACTGTTTTGGATACTGCAAATTCCTTGAGGGCAGTCACCATGGCTTTTCTTTGTACTCTATGCCAGTAGAATCTAATAACCACCAACTCTAAATGGGTAACAGGCAGGCAGATTCTGGCTAAGCATGAGAGAAAATTTTTAAAGTGTAGTTTAACTACAAACTAGTGACTAAGAGCCTGGCCTTTTTGTAGTACTGCGGCTGCTGCTGCTGCTAAGTCACTTCAGTCGCGTCCGACTCTGTGTGACCCCATAGACGGCAGCCCACCAGGCTCCACTGTCGCTGGGATTCTCCAGGCAAGAACACTGGAGTGGGTTGCCATTTCCTTCTCCAATGCATGAAAGTGAAGAGTGAAAGTGAAGTTGCTCAATTGTATCTGACTCTTAGCGACACCATGGACTGCAGCCCACCAGGCTCCTCCATCCATGGGATTTTCCAGGCAAGAGTACTGGAGTGGGGTGCCATTGCATTCTCCATGGGTAGTACTACATTTAGTCAAATTTCAGCTTTCTCTGTTACCTTGAGCAGTTTACTGTCCTTGCAACAAAAAATGGAGATAATAATATCTATGTCATCAAGTTGTGAGATTTAAATGAAATAATACATGGAAAGAACTTGGCTCAGGTCCTGGCACCTTGTAAGTACTTGGTAATGTTAGATATTGTTTTTTTCTATTGTTGTTATATGATTATTTACTAATACTCAGTTCAGTTCAGTCGCTCAGTTGTGTCTGACTCTTTGCAACCCCATGAATCACAGCTCGCCAGGCCTCCCTGTCCATCACCAACTCCCAGAGTTCACCCAGACTCACGTCCATCGAATCAGTGATGCCATCCAGCCATCTCATTCTCTGTCGTCCCCTTCTCCTCCTGCCCCCAATCCCTCCCAGCATCAGAGTCTTTTCCAATGAGTCAACTCTTCACATGAGGTGGCCAAAGTACTGGAGTTTCAGCTTTAGCATCATTCCTTCCAAAGAAATCCCAGGGCTGATCTCCTTCAGAATGGACTGGTTGGATCTCCTTGCAATCCAAGGGACTCTCAAGAGTCTTCTCCAAGACCACAGTTCAAAAGCATCAATTCTTTGGCGCTCAGCTTTCTTCACAGTCCAACTCTCACCTCCATACATGACCACTGGAAAAACCATAGCCTTGACTAGACGGACCTTTGTTGGCAAAGTAACATCTCTGATTTTGAATATGCTATCTAGGTTGGTCATAACTTTTCTTCCAAGGAGTAAGCATCTTTTAATTTCATGGCTGCAATCACCATCTGCAGTGATTTTGGAGCCCCCCCAAAATAAAGTCTGACACTGTTTCCACTGTTACCCCATGTATTTGCCATGAAGTGATGGGACCAGATGCCATGATCTTCGTTTTCTGAATGTTGAGCTTTAAGCCAGCGTTTTCACTCTTCTCTTTCACTTTCATCAAGAGGCTCTTTAGTTCCTCTTCACTTTCTGCCATAAGGGTGTGTCATCTGCATATCTGAGGTTATTGATATTTCTCCTGGCAATCTTGATTCCAGCTTGTGCTTCTTCCAGCCCAGCGTTTCTCATGATGTATTCTGCATAGAAGTTAAATAAGCAGGGTGACAATATACAGCCTTGACATACTCCTTTTCCTATTTGGAACCAGTCTGTTGTTCCATGTCCAGTTCTAACTGTTGCTTCCTGACCTGCATATAGGTTTCTCAAGAGGCAGATCAGGTGGTCTGGTATTCCCATCTCTTTCAGAATTTTCCACAGTTTATTGTGATCCATACAGTCAAAGGCTTTGGCATAGTCAAGAAAGCAGAAATAGATGTTTTCCTGGAACTCTCTTGCTTTTTCCATGATCCAGCGGATGTTGGCCATTTGATCTCTGGTTCCTCTGCCTTTTCTAAAACCAGCTTGAACATCTGGAAGTTCACAGTTCACGTATTGCTGAAGCCTGGCTTGGAGAATGTTGAGCATTACTTGACTAGCATGTGAGATGAGTGAATTGTGCGGTAGTTTGAGAGTTCTTTGGCATTGCCTTTCTTTGGGATTGGAATGAAAACTGACCTTTTCCAGTCCTGTGGCTACTGCTGAGTTTTCCCAATTTGCTGGCATATTGAGTGCAGCACTTTCACAGCATCATCTTTCAGGATTTTTAAATAGGTCAACTGGAATTCCATCACCTCCACTAGCTTTGCTCATAGTGATGCTTTCTAAGGCCCACTTGACTTCACATTCCAGGATGTCTGGCTCTAGGTGAGTGATCACACCATCGTGATTATCTTGGTCATGAAGATCTTTTTTGTATAGTTCTATGTATTCTTGCCACCTCTATCTCACAATAAAGTGGGGTGCTTCAGAAGCAGTAAGTGTGCGTTAGTCACTCAGCTGTGTTCAACTCTTTGTGATCCCATGGACTCCATCAGGCTCCTCTGTCCATGGAATTCTCCAGGCAAGAAGAGGTTTGCCATTCGCCTCTCCAAGGGATCTTTCTGACCCAGGGATTGAACACGCATCTCCTGCATTGCAGGCAGTAAGTTCCCTTTTAATGAAGGTATTCAAGCAGTAGTAAATAGGGAGAGATGCTTTGGAAGCAGTTTATGACTTCTAAGGTTGCTTCTAATCATAGAAGAGGGAAGCTATTTTTCTGATTCAAAGAAAGTGTGATCATTAGTGTTATTTCTAGCGAAGATGAGAAGTGTTAGAATAGAAAGAAAAAAACAACTTTGACTGTATATATGTATTAGTATTACAAAGAACAAAATATTTTACTCTTTGTTGACTGCAAAAGTCCTTTTATTTATGTTGTAACTCACATGGCAAATCAGGCCCTTACATACAAATCCTGTCTTTTCAAAAGGACTAGTTTGGCCCTGCCAAAATGAAACAAACAAAACTTTAAAGACTGTTCCAACCCTACTGAAATGCCTTTTCCCTTTGAAAGAAGTCTATTAGCGATGCAAATACAAAGTTATCTGCACAGATGATAATCCTCACAAACAAAACAGTGAAACCATTAGAATGTTCTTTTTGCCACATTCAATCCTGAGACTTTGTCTTTACAGCATTAAAAAGACAGAGAAGGAGAGGAGAACTGGTTCCTATTTGGGATAGTTTATTAGATCTACTTATCTAAACCCTGGGCTAATTATCCTCATGTTTGGCTTAAAGAAGCCAAACAATTCTCCAAAAGTGGACAGGCTGAAGAAAGCCTTGCACTCTGGGCAAGTGCCTTAAACAGCACCAAAACAGGGTCCTTAGCCATGGAATAAATTTATAGTCAGTATTTTAATTCTAAAGATACCAGAGGCTTAGGGTGGATCCATCTAGGAAAAAACCCAGTGTTAAGTATTTATACAGTGGCAATTTAAGTAATATGTTCATGGTATAATATGCTCATGGTACTGATGCCTAAAATAATTAAAAACTAGACAATTGAAAGTCTACGCGTATAGGCGAAGAGATGGTCATTTCCCAACATCTTTTAGTCAACAGAGCAAACAACTTTGAGAATTTAGTAAACATGCAATCTTACTGTAAGCAAAGGGCTGAAAAGATAAAAATGAAGCAGCTTAGTTCATTTGACTATTGATGATACTTACATGGTCTTTCATCCCATGGACAGAGAACCTGGCAGACTACAGTCCATGGGGTTGCAAAGAGTCGGACATGACTGAACAACTAATGTACACATAGTTAGTGTTCCTAGTAGTTATGCACAGACGTGAGAGATGGACCATAAAGAAGTCTGAGCACTGAAAAAATGATGCTTTTGAACTGTGGTGCTGGAAAAGATTCTTGAGAGTCCCTTGGACTGCAAGGGCATCAAACCAGTCAATCCTAAAGGAAATCAACACTGAATATTCATTGGAAGGATTGATGCTGAAGCTGAAGCTCAAATACTTAGGCTATCTGATGTGAAGAGCCGACTCACTGGAAAAGACCTTGATGCTGGTAAAGATTGAGGTCAGGAGGAGAAGAGGGCAACAGAGGATGAGATGGTTGGAAGGCATCATCGATGCAATGGACATGGGTTTGAGTCAACTCCGAGAGATCGTGAAAGACAGGGAAGCCTGGCGTGCTTCAGTCCATGGGGTCACAAAGAGTCAGACACTACTGAGCAACTGAACAATTTTATCCTTAACAGGTTTGACAGGACCTAGTTTCTCAGGGAGCCTTGAGGCATTAGAGAATATTGATGGTCAGAGGGTGTGGTGCCTAAGGGTATCAGGAAAGCATTTCTGAAGCAAAACTCCCAAGTGGTACTTTGGAAAAGGCCATCACCTATCTACTTGATTACTGCTGTTGGGAATGCCTAGTGGGCACTTCCCAGGTGGTACTGGGGATAAAGAACCTGCCTGCCAATGCAGGAGACATGAAACACAGGTTTGACCCCTGAGTCAGGACGATTCTCTGGAGAAGGGCATGGCAATCCACTCCAGTATTTGTGCCTAGAGAATTCCATGGACCGAGGAGCTTGGCGAGGAGCCTGGCGGGCTACAGGCTATGGGATTGCGAAGAGTCGACAGGACTGAGCGACTAACACAATGGTTAGTTTCCTGAGAACAGAAAATTAACCCTCCATTCCCACAAGTTTTCTTGGACAGCTAATAAGAGTTGGAGCTGGTGTCCACATGCATGGGATGCAATGGTTGCAATCTGGGTCTTATGCAGGGTGGAGCTTTGGGTTGTTCAACTACAGAGCTTCCGGATCATCACGTGTTGACACGTCAGGTGTGGGAATGGAGCTTGTCCACCCTCCACCTTTCATCCCCACCCCACTCTCCTTTGCAAGGTTGCTTGACAGCTTGCTGGTCCCTCCCCCATCTGTGATAACCCAGATGCCTCGGGAAGGTGATGGTCAAGCACTGCTTTAGTTCTAGACTCTGCCTGTCTCCCATGCCCTCCACGCGTTCGGCGTGTTTCCCACAGCCTACCTACTCCACAGGCCACCCTGGCCGCCCTCCTGGCCCGTCCTCTTTGGCACCCCGGCAGGTCAACTCCACGGGCCCGAGTGTCGGAGGTCGGAGTCCGCACAGTTCACTTTTTTCAGGGGCTTTCCTGAGGACACTTTGCCAGCAATACCAGAAAGTCTGTAGTATTCGGTTGCGTCCTATTTGTGGCTGCGTCTCAAAAAAAAAAAAGTTCGAGACACTACCTGCAAATTCAAACTACTACCTGCTCAGGATGGGAGCCTAAGGAGGCGACGTCAAACTTATCGTTGGGGGAATGACAAGCGACAAGGCGCTCCTGTCGGCCTGTGCCCATCCACGGTCCCGGGGGCAGGCGAGCTTTCCTGGCGCGGCCTGGCTGGCGGCGGCCGCACACTGGCCCGCCCCCACGGGAAGCCGCGGCCGCTGGGGCCGGTAGGGCCCGGCCACCCGCCCGCGCCGGGGAGGCGCGCGGAGCCGGAGCGCGCAAGGGGCGGGCTGCGCGCGGGGCCGGGGAGCGCTCCCTCCGGGATCGCGGCTGCGCAGTCGGGCGGGAGCCGGGAAAAGGGGAGGAGGGTGGCGGAGCCGGAGTAAGGGGAGGGGGAGGAGCGGCCAAGGCGGAAGCCATGTTGGAGTTTCACCCCGAGCTAGGGGCTGCGAGCGTCCTCCGCTCCGTGTGGGTGTGACCCGCGTTCGGCGCCGCGGCGGGCTGCGGGGGGCGGGGACGGTTAGGCCGGTGGTTGTCGTCCGCGGCGGCGGCCGCAGCGTGGAGCCGGGCAATTGTGACCGCCGGGGGGAGCCGGGGGCCGGCCGCGGCTCCCACTCTCCGTGTGGCCCCCTGAGCGCCCCCCCTCCCCTGGCCGGGAGGGAGGCGGGGGGCACCCGGGGCCCGCCATGAACCCCGGCTTCGATCTGTCCCGCCGGAACCCGCAGGAGGACTTCGAGCTGATTCAGCGCATCGGCAGCGGCACCTACGGCGACGTCTACAAGGTGAGGGCGAGGGGCCGCGCGCCGCCGAGGCCGCGGGGCGCTGACCCGCCGCGGGGAGGGCGGGGGGCGCCGGCGAGCCGGGGCGCCGGAGTCCGCCCTGCCTGTCGGCGCCCGAGAGCTGTGGGGGAGGAGGCGCGGCGGGCGCCCAGGGGCTCCGCGGCTGTGCAGCGAACAAAGGGCCAGACGGTTAACCCCGAGACCCCCGCGTCCTTACCTGGATCTGCCCCGGGCGCGCGTTTCCCGGGAAGCGCTGATCGGCGGCGGCAGCTCTGCTCTTGACCCGCGTTGAGAGGGTCTGCGCGTTTGTTGCTTTGGCAGGGGCAGTGCGACGAGCCGGACGGCAGGGGTTTGGCGTGTGTCAAACCTGCGTGCTCCGCACGGACCGGGATATTCCGCGCTGGGTTGGCGTCTGCTGCCCACCAGGCCCGGCGATGGTCATTACTCTGGGCAGTGTCATCCACCTTTCGTCTCTTAGCATCCGCAGGCCCGTTTCTTTCAATTTTCCAAGTAATGACTTTCTTTTGTAACAGAGATCTGGTTAGCATGACTCCTTTCTCCCTTTCTTTCGAAAGAGCAACTTTTTCTCCATCTCAAATTGGATTGTAATGCCTTATTAAACTTATTTCCGTCAGTGACACGTAGGATTTTTTTTTTTTTAAGTGACTTGAACACTTAGGGGAGGTACTGGTTTGACAAGGTTAGAATTCAAAGTCCATTAGTAGCACAGCATTCCTGTTGTAGAGGGACCACTTCTAAATGTGGGAGATAAATCATGCTCCCTTGGCCAGCTCAACTCTTGGCCTCGCAGAGGCTGCCAAGAGGACGCTCATGCCAAATGTGGCAGCAGTCTTGATTTGGTTGTGTATCTTCTTGCTGGTAACTGAAGTGGAACTCCTCGAGTTTCACGTAACACCTGAGGATGCATAGAGAAACTTAAGTTTAGTTTGGAGAGTTGAGTCTGAACTTTGTTTTGCCCACGTTTAAGCAGAAGATTTTTACTTTGAGGTCACTTGTAATGCGTATGGTAACTTAGGTATGCAACACAATGCAGCCAGTATTCTGCAGGAGTCTTGTTTTGTGAATGAGTCGCTTTCCCTTCCTACTTATCTCACCGCTTCTCTCCATGGACAGCACGGGTGTCTTGTGCATACCTGCTGTGTATAAGGGCTTCCCAGGTGGCTCAACCTGCCAGCCTTTGGAGGAGACATAAGAGATGAGGGTTCAATCCCTGGTTGGGGAAGATCCCCTGGAGTAGACAAGGGCAATCTACTCCAGTATTTTTCCCTGGAGAATCTCATGAACAGAGGAGCTTGGCGGGCTACAGACCATGGGGTCCCGAAGAGTTGGACACAACTGAAGAGACTTAGCAGGCTGGCACTGTATATAAGGTACTGTGTGTTTAAGCACTTGGGTTGTAGCACTGAAAGAGGGATGGTCTTCGCAAGTCTTACTTGTTTATATTTTTTGGACAAGAACAACAGTAAACAGCCATTTCAATAACTGTCTTACTGCAGTTTCCTTTTGTGCTGCAGAGAAGAGAGGATTAGGATTAGGGCTAGTAGAGCATGTACATCTCCTCAGGGGAGTCAGAGGCACTGGGGAGAGGGGATTATGCCAGATAGAAGGAGCATGATCTGGGAAGGCTTGGAGGCCCCCAAGGGCAGGGTGAGGATTTGAAAGAAGGCCTGTATGGCCTGAGTAGCCAGAGAGGGAGAATGGCCCTAGATTGAGCAGGCCTCTTAATAGGTCCCCCGAGGAGGTGGGACTTCTCCCTAGGACAATGAAGAGTCATTGCCGGGTTTTAAGCAGAAGAGTGAATTTAGACTTGGATTTTTACAAGCTTTATCACTGCAGTGTTGGGGGGTGGAGATGGGGGACAGAGGTGAAGAGCAGTTAGGAGGCCACTGTAAGAATAACCATTATGTTACTGTGTTTGGAATTTGTAGTGATTGTGAAAGTTGAAGTGAGTGAATCCAGGTAATTTAGAGTTGGTTAAGGAAGTCTTGTTGTATTGAGATGAAAAGTTAACTGAAACTTTGCTAATGTGTCAGTCTTAGGTGGCGGTGTGGACAGTAAGTTCTTTATCAGTTCTTTACAAGAATAATTGGCCATGTACTTACTGTGTTTAGAAAAAAACAGCTGGTAGTTAAGCCACATGATTAAAAAAAAAAAAAATTCAGGCCTGTGATTTCCTCAGGACATCTAAGTGCAGTACAGGTGTAAGTTGATTAATTTTGTCATCTGTTTAAAATAATGATAATAGAAGCTAACATTTATAGAGTGTTACTTCCCAGGCACTGCTCTAAGACTTCGTCCTGTATTAACTTACTTAATCTTACAACAACCCGTGGAAGTAGACACTGTTATTAACTCCATTTTGCAGTAGAAGAAACTAAGGCTTGAGGAAGTTGCAGTAACCTGTCAAAGATGGTAAGTGGCCAAGCCAGAACGTGAATCAGTTTGCTTTAGGGACTGCATTCTTAATTCTTAACTTAATACATGGGCAGATCATGTATTATCGAAGTGAAGACACAGAGGCACACAACTTAGTTCAGCAGTTAGTTGCAGCCGCACTCTGAGTCAGAGAGGATCTTTAAGTAGTAGTTAGTATACCTAAGTCCTGCTGTGCAGCCAGGCCTCACTGTTTTTGTAGAGTCTGCCAAGTGGACATCAGATAATAGATGCTTGATCCCTGCCTGCCAGACTCTTCTAGTACCAGGGACCCAAAACGGAGAAACTGTGTGGTTTTTGGCATCATATCCCCGGTTTGCTGAACAACCCAAAGCTTAAACTATTTGTATTTTTGTCTATCCATAATCGTGTTCATGCTGTAAAGATAGCATTGTTTTTTTGATATTTGTTTTGCTCTTTTGACTTTCCTTGTTTATGCAAATTGTGTTAGAGAGGAGTGCATTAAAGGATTTTTTTTCAAAAGTTAGTAGTTTGCTTCCTAATTTATCAGTGTTTAGGTGCTAAAAAAGGAATGATCCGATTAAGTAAATAAGTTAGAGGCCTGATTATGTACAGTCATTCTTACAGGGTTGGTATTTTAAGGGATTTTTGTTTTGAGAGCTATATCCTATGCAATGTAATAATATGCATATTATATTTAAGGTAGTGTGTTTTGGTTAAAAAGTATTGAGCTAGGATGTGGAAGTGGAGAAGGAAATGGTACCCCACTCCAGAATGCTTGCCTAGAGAATCCTGTGGACAGAGGAGCCAGGTGGGCTGCTGTCTATGGCGTCGCACAGAGTCGAACACAACTGAGGTGACTTGGCGTGCATGCATGCCTTGGAGGAAATGGCAACCCACTCCAGTATTCTTGCCTGGAGAATCCCAGGGACAGAGGAGCCTGGTGGGCTGCCATCTGTGGGGTCGCACAGAGTCGGACACAACTGACGTGACTTAGCAGCAGCAGCAGGATGTGAAAGAGCTGGAATTTATTAGCTCTGTAGCCTTGTAAAATCAGTTAGCCTCTCAGAGCTGTTTTGGTTTGAAGGTATTATTACCATCTTGTGCCCTTCTGTTTGTGGTGTTCAATGACTTATGTCAGTCAACAAGTTTTAATTTTTTTTAAGACCAAAAAAATACAGATAATACATTTCCTCTGCACTGTCTTGGGCTTCCCAGGTGATGCTAGTAGTAAAGAACCCCCCTACCAGTGCAGGTAGATGTAAGAGACACAGGTTTGATACCTGGGTCAGGAGGATCCCCTGGAGGAGGGCATGGCAACCCATTCCAATATTCTTGCCTGGAGAATCCCATGGACAGAGGAGCCTGGCTCCCCTATGACTGCAGTCCATAGGGCTGCACAGAGTCAGACACGAGTGAAGCGACTTAGCATGCACTGCACTGTCTTAAAGTACATGAACATATAATTTTAAAAGAACAGCCATAATACTTTTAAATGTCTTGTAACTCTGGACTTTATCTGTCAGATGAAGTATCTGTAGCAGGAGTTACCTAGGGACCTGTGAGATGACAGCCAAAAGGGGCTCTTTGATTGAGCCTCAGGAGGCCCATGAAATCCTCTGAAATTAATAGACTTAACATTGTATGTTTGTGTGTTTTTTGGAGAGATGGCTTTTGGTGTTATTACATTTTCAAAGAGGTCCATGATCCTAAGAAAGAAAAGACTGGAGAGCTGTAGGTTTGTCATTTGAAAGCGATTTCTTGGAGAGGTTAGGTAGTTATATACCATATCACGTTACCAACATTTGTTAACATTAATATGATTTCCACATGCATTATGCTATTTTTCTCAGGCAGTTTTCCTGTTTAATTTGTATTTTTACTACCCTTAGAGTCTTTGTGTCCAGATGTTTTTCTAGATTTACAGCTAGAGAGAAGAGACTAAAGCTGGAGATAGGGTGAGGCAAGGTGAATTTGAGGCACCGGTTTTCATGTGTTCTAAGAGAGCATCTCGGTTGGTTCAGTGGCTTTGGCCTGGTCCCTGTGGACACTCCCAGATGCCACCAGCTTGTACCTTCTCCTGAGTTCTAGCTCCTTGTCTCCAGCTGACCTCTTCACAGACTACATCTTTCTCCAAAGGTGCCTCATAGCCCTCTTTTGTCAGATGCTACAGTGTGTCCCAACTCAGTTGGTAAGTCTTGAAGCCTTAGCATCATGTGTGTCTTCAGACTGGACTTCATAGGTGTTTTCCAAAGTGTGACCAGCATGCTCCAAGGAAAGCAGTACTATGAGTTATGCCAAAGACCAGGAAGTCCTATGGTAAACAAACCTGGTAAACAATGCTTAAGCCAGCAAACTCCAGACTTACTTAACGCTGGGATTCTTCTCTGTAATTCGAGTTGCTTATCCTTA
Source organism: Budorcas taxicolor (assembly GCF_023091745.1). Taxonomy (NCBI): domain Eukaryota; kingdom Metazoa; phylum Chordata; class Mammalia; order Artiodactyla; family Bovidae; genus Budorcas; species Budorcas taxicolor. The sequence goes on along the minus strand of NC_068920.1, from coordinate 81,474,056 downwards.
GAACTAGTGTCTTGTAGAACATGCTTTGGAAATGTTGATACTGATTTTATCTATGTGTGTTGGGAAGTCATTCCCTCTGGAGCAGAGGCTGTAGAGAGGCTGAGCTCCAGGGTAGCTTTCATGTGAAGATCTGTGTAGAGAGTCTCTGAAAGCTGACGGGAGAAGAATTGAAGACGGGATAGTGCAACCAGGAAATTAATTTGTATGTTCAAGTGTTCAGTGGATTGTGTGTCAGCTTGTTTGTAACTCTGCAGTCTTTCAGGCATTCCAGTTAATACCATCAGACACTCTTTCATTGTAGTCAGGATTTGTAAGAACTTTTGTGGAAAACTCAGTTAAGACGTGAAGACCTTTAGCATTTAGGAAAGAACAGCTGAAAGAAAATAAAACATGAGTATCTAGGGCTATGCCCATCTTTTTTACTTTGATGGAGAACAAAGTCGAGAGGGACCAGAGGAAGTAGTCTTTAACTTCAGAAAGATAGAGTGAGATAAATCAAGGTTGAGTTTTCTCACTTCAGTACTTATTTGAGGTGGAAAGTGACAGTGGAACAGATTGTTGAATAATTTCTGTGGATACAAACAGGTTATCTGATTTTGTTAGGCTCTGATTCCCTAAAGATGTACTTACCTCCAGAATTCAAAAGTACATCTAATTGTTTTGTATTGAGAATGAATAATTAGTCATTCTCTCATGAGAGTCCATTTAACACTTGCCCCACATTGAATAGCTGTAATATGAAAGGAAAGGTTCTAGGAACTGTGTGTGTAATAGTGAAAAGGATAAGACTTGGTACTTTATGTACAGGGGCATAAAATGTGAGCCTACTTTTAGCTGTCATAATTTGAGATCAAAACCGTGTTGATTTCCCCTTTTCTAGCACATTAAATCTCTTACTGGCAGAGAGATTGTCCTGACACTTCATAAACTGGACAACCAACCTCTCTATAGCACAGCATAGTGATTTAAGAGTAGTTTCTGGAGTCAGACTACCTGGTTTCACCACCCACTAGCCAATTACCTAATCTTTCTCTCTGTCCCTCAGTTTCCTCAGTTGTAAAATGGAGATGTGTAAAAAAGTATTTGGGACAGTGTGTGTGCGTGCGTGTGCGTCTGCACCTGTGTGTCTGTTGCTCCAGTTCAGCTCAGTTCGGTCGCTCAGTCGTGTCCGACTCTTTGCGACCCCATGAATCGCACCACACCAGACCTCCCTGTCCATCACCAACTCCGGAGTTCACTCAAACTCACGTCCATCAGGTCGGTGATGCCATCCAGCCATCTCATCCTCTGTCGTCCCCTTCTCCTCCTGCCCCCAATCCCTCCCAGCATCAGAGTCTTTTCCAATGAGTCAGTTGTTCGCATGAGGTGGCCAAAGTACTGGAGTTTCAGCTTTAGCATCATTCCTTCCAAAGAACACCCAGGACTGATCTCCTTTAGAATGGACTGGTTGGATCTCCTTGCAGTCCACGGTGCTTAGTCATGTCCAATTCTTTGTGACTCCCATGGACTGTAGCCCGCCAGGCTCCTCTGTCCATGGAGTTTTCCCAGGCAAGAACCCTGGAGTTGGTTGCCATTTCCTCCTCCAGGGGATCATCCCAACCCAGGGATAGAACCCTGGGTCTCCTGCAGGGCAAGTAGATTCTTTCAGTTCAGTTCAGTTGCTCAGTCGTGTCCAACTCTTTGTGACCCCACGGACTGCAGCATGCCAGGTTTCCCTGTCTATCACCAACTCCCAGAGCCTGCTCAAACTCATGTCCATCGCATCAGTGATGCCATCCAACCATCTCATCCTGTCGTCCCCATCTCCTCCCACCTTCAGTCTTTCCCAGCATTAGGGTCTTTTCCAATGAGTCGGTTCTCCTCATCAGGTGGCCAAAGTATTGGGAGTTCAGCTTCAGCATGAGTCCTTCCAGTGAATATTCAGGACTGATTTCCTTTAGGATGGACTGGTTGGATCTCCTTGCAGCCCAGGGGACTCTCAAGAGTGTTCTCCAACACCACAGTTCAAAAGCATCAATTCTTCGGTGCTCAGCTTTCTTTACAGTCCAATTCTCACATACATACATGACCACTGGAAAAACCATAGCCTTGACTAGTTAGACCTTTGTTGGCCAAGTAATGTCTCTGCTTTTGAATATGCTGTCTAGGTTGGTCATAGCTTTTCTTCCAAGAAGTAAGCATCTTTTAATTTCATGGCTGCAGTCACCATCTGCAGTGATTTTGGAGCCCCAAAAAATAAAGTCTCCCACTGTTTCCATTGTTTCCCCATCTATTTGCCATGAAGTGTTGGGACCGGATGCCATGATCTTAGTTTTCTGAATGTTGAGTTTTAAGGCAGCTTTTTCACTCTCCTCTTTTACTTTCATCAAGAGGCTCTTTAGTTCGTCTTCACTTTCTGCCGTAAGGGTAGTGTCATCTGTGTATCTGAGGTTATTGGTATTTCTCCTGGCAATCTTGATTCTAGCTTGTGTTTCATCCAGCCAGGCATTTCGCATGATGTACTCTGCATATAAGTTAAATATGCAGGGTGACAATATACAGCCTTAACATACTCCTGTCCCTATTTGGAACCAGTCTGTTGTTCCATGTTCGTTTTAGTTAGAACCGCATGAACAGTATGAAAAGGTAGATTCTTTACCGTCTGAGCTACCAGGGAAGCCCCATTTGGGACAGAGCCTGTCACCTAATACTCAGTAATGGTTCACTGTCAGTCGTAATATTTATTATTGTGTTTTGCTGTTTCCCCTGCTGCTGTCTCCTAACCTGCTCTGCTCCTCCTGCTGCTGCCTCAGTGGCTTTGCACTTGCTGTCTGCGCTTGAAAATTCCCCTCCCCCAGTATCTGTATGGTTTGCCTCTTCGTTTCCCTCAGATGTCAGCTCAAATGTCACCTTTTAATGTGTCCATTCCTTACGATCCTATAAAAAACAACTCCTCCGCACTTCTGTCTTTACCCAGAATGTGTCCAAATTTTGTAGGGCCTGAACTTTATACAGTTATTTGGGTACCCTCAGTGAGGAAGCAAATACATTAGAATAAAATGTTTGCTGTGAAAGTGAGTATTTAGAATTAGAAAAGGTGTCCCAGCAAATGCTGTAACCTTAGAGGCAGGTCCCTCTCTTCTGAGGGCTCGTCAGGCATTTAAGCAGAGAGAGATGCTTCCGGATGCCACCCACCCTGCCTCTCCTCCCCAGCAACACCCTCCACGTCCCAGTAGCTCTCAGCACTCTTAGAGGCCCAGGAGAGTGAGGAGGCCTGAACTTTTAAGTTTTATTAGCTTCATAAAAAGATTCAGCTCTGCTTCTTACTCTCCCTAATTCTCACTGTGGCACACGTCACCTTATATTTATTTGCTTATTGCCCTCCTCCCCGCACCAGAGTGTAAGCCCAAGAAGCTGGTGGTTTAGTTTTGTCCACGGCTGTATCCCCAGAACGTAGCAAAGTGCCTAACATGTATTAGACTCACAGTAAATATTTGTGGAATGAATGAATGAACCAGCATGAGAGAAACCATGTGCTACTGCCTAAGTTTAGAGGAAGGGAGAACATTATTTCTGGTTTGGAGAAATCACAGCAAGTTTTAAAGTGGAGATGATATCAGGCTTGACCTACAGTTGTGGCCACAGTGGGTACAGACTGAATTAAACCTTATGGATTATTATTAGGACCAAGGTAAATCAATAGGCTTAATGTATCTTCTGCATAATAAGCACTGTTCATAGCTTACATGCAGGTAAGAATACTCTTGTCATTTTAAACTAAAGAAATTTAGTAACTAGTAAAAAAAAAATATGTAGCTGTTACATACTGGTTTTTGTGTTTTGAAAATATGATTAAGTTGGACTTCAAATCAGGAAGAGGACTTTGTTCACCAGTACCAAAAGGCCTTAGATTTGAGAGATGAGCTCATGTTTGTTTTAGCTTTGTTTTTACAGTTCTTTTTTGGTGGAGGTGCAGCTGGAAGATGCCATGTTTCATTTCCAGCTGCCTTGACCTGAGGTTATAGGTTTGGATTCTTCATGTGACAATGTGTTGCCTCCTTTAATCCTAAAAATCTGTTGGAAAAATTTTAGATGTGACCGTAAATTTAGGTACGTCCAAATAAGACATATATTTAGTTTGTTTAAGATCATCTTAAAAACTTGAGATGGTAAGAAAGTTCTTTCTGTATAAATCATCCACTTTCTGTTCGAAGAATCTTTCCTTCATTACCTATAAAATGCAAACTTCTTAAAAAAATTGAAGTACAGTTTCTGTGTAATATATAGATTACAATGTAGTGATCGACAATTTAGAAAGATTATGTGCCGCGGATAGTTTAAATCTCACCTTCGAGACATTGTCCTTTTTGCCTCTGGCCCCTTAGGAAGAGAAAGTTTAGATTGGAGGAGACAGGGAGAGAGGAGGAAATGGTAGACGCTTTCCAGATGAGGAGTGACTGTATAACTATAGGAGTAAAGGTTTAGAGACTAAAAGGGAGGATTGACTAACATGGAAGACCCATGTGCAGGAGCATGGAGAAGTAAAATTTGCTAGGTAAGGCAGGACCAATTTATAAACTTCTTAGAAGCCAGGTAAAATTGTGTATATAGGGAGTGACAGGATGTCACAAGAATACAGGAGTGGGTTGCCATGTCCTTCTCCAGTGCATGCATGCATGCATGCTAAGTCGCTTCAGTTGTGTCCGACTCTGTGACCCTGCGGACAGCAGCCCTCCAGGCTCCTCTGTCCACAGGATTCTCCAGGCAAGAGTACTGGAGTGGGTAGCCATTCCCTTCTCCCTCATTCAGCCTATTGGAATATTTTGTTTTGGTTGACATGTAAAGGAAATCTGGTCTCTGGCACATATTTTTTTGGAAAAGGAAAATATTTTTTTAGCCTTTTCAGATAATTGTGGGTATTTTCCTCTGATACTTCTCTACAACTTGACAATTGCTGCTTCTGCTAAGTCGCTTCAGTCGTGTCCGACTCTGTGCGACCCCATAGATGGCAGCCCACCAGGCTCCCCCGTCCCTGGGATTCTCCAGGCAAGAACACTGGAGTGGGGTGCCATTTCCTTCTCCAATGCAGGAAAGTGAAAAGTGAAAGTGAACTCGCTCAGTCGTGTCCAACTCTTAGCGACCCCATGGACTGCAGCCAACCGGGCTCCTCCGCCCATAGGATTTTCCAGCCAAGAGTACTGGAGTGGGGTGCCATTGCCTTCTCCAACAACTTGACAATTAAAAGTTAGTTTTAAAGTAGAATCTAAGACCTACTGTTATGGTAAAACACTTAATTGTTAGTCTCTCTTGAATTTTAAACAGATCATTTTTACCCATGTATGTTTTTTTTTAACATCATGCATTGTTCACTGAAAAATATGGATTCACGACATTATCCAGACCTTCCAAAGGTTGCCACCTTTCATTACACAGTCCAGCAAATCATCACTCATCTCATCAGAAAAGTCTTAAAGTATCAATGGTAGATACAAGTTTTCCAAGACTCGGGTTTCTATTTGAAAGTGCCAAATGCATCCCCTGCAACAAACTGTTGGTTTTTTCATTGAACTGACAAATTCATTTTGTTCATGTTCAAGAAAATGTCAGATATCTAGACACGAATGATCACAGTTAGTCAGTGGGTCTCTGAAGTACAAACAGTGTACTGTGGAAAAAGTGGCTAGGCCAGTTTGCAGCTCAGTCACCAGTGCTGTTGTTTGAGATGATAACCAGTGTACTTGGAATGTAGAAGTGTTTTATGCATTTCATCAAATAGAATATTAAAATAATAAGTGTTTCAGGGTGAAGATTTAATAAAATTAATAATGATGCTTCCACAAGGGCATTCTTAAGTGAAACTGGTTTGTTTTTTCCCAGTGAGTGCGCGAAGAATACAGTTGACTGCTATACATTGTGGGGCTGCTGCCTTGATTTGTGCTAAGGCATGGGTAGTTTTGGGCTTCCCTGGTGGCTCAGATGGTAAAAAATCCTCCTGCAATGCCTGGGTTGGGAAGATCCTCTAGAGAAGGGAATGGCAACCCACTCCAGTATGCTTGCCTAGAGAATTCCATGGACAGAAGAGCCTGGCGGGCTACAGTCTGTGGGATCATCAAGAGTCAGACAAGACTGAACAACTAACGCTTCACCGGCAGTTTTACCATGACTGCTTTTGTACGGTTAGTACAAGTGTCCACGCAGTGAAAGGTGGCCAATAGCGTTTCAGTATTATTATGAAAATAGCTTTGACTTTTCAGACTCTCAGAAAGAGCTCCCAGGGACCTCCAGGGACTCACAGAACTGTACTAGAGAGCTATACAGAGATCGAAGAGGAAGGTCAATGGGAATGGGTCAGAGAAGGCAAACAGAAGGGAAGAATGGAAAGAACAGATAGATGAAAAGCATCTTGGAGAGAAATTTGACAGGGCTTTGTGGAGAAGTACAGGGATGAAGAGAGATGATTCAGAGAGGACTTAATGTTAAGCCTCATTGAGAAGCATGTAATAGGTGCTTTATAAATACTTGTTTAAATCAGTCCATGGGAGAATGGCATCAGTTACAGAGACAGTGAAGTTGAGAAGGGGAGCTCTGACAGTTTGAATACTCTATTAGAAAATAGGTATCTGTGAGGTTTTCTTTTTCACCCCTTATTTTCTGGCTGTGGTTACTCTATAAAGAAACAGGAATAATAAAGACTTCCCTTCATTTTTCTGTGCAGAATAACAATTGTTTAGCAGTGTCTTACAACAAATGAGGCTGATAAGGGCCAGAACCTTTCTCCCAGCTTACTCAGGGATTAACACGAGGAGATGCAAAATGTGTCCTATTGAAGAAAAATGCTGCAGATTTGGAGGATAATTGATGTAAGGAATTAGTGAATGGAGCAGTAGGATATGAGCTAGATATTTTTATTCTGGCATAAATTTGAAAAGTTTTTTGTATTCTGATTATAATGTACATTTTTTAAAAGCAAAAAATAGACAATAAGAAAACTCTAAGAAAATTAAAATGATTGATAAGCTTACTCCCAAGAGGTGAATATTCTTAGTATTTTGATGTTTCTTTGTAGACAGATATTTTATAAAACTTGTATGCTGTTGCATATTTTTAAAATTAATTATGGCTTACTTAGAGTGAAATGCTTAGACCTTAAATGTTTCAGTTAGAGGAGTTTAGACATATATAGTTCTGCAGCCCATGCCTTTGTTAAGGTAGATGGTTTCCTTAACCTCAGAAAATTCTCTTGTGTCCCCTCTCAATCATGCAGCACTGCCCCCCTCAACCATTCCGCTCCTGTTCTAATTTCTATCACTATGGAAGCTCTTCTAGAATGTGATATAAGTGAATCGCAAATGGTTACCTTGGCACCTTTGATAAGTACTGTCAATCAGTTGACAGTACGTGTGGTATTCTGCACTTTGTCTTGTCCCATTGAGCTGTTTGGCTATATTTTCAACAATACCTCAGTCGTGCTTGTGCATATGTGCATTCTCCAGGCAAGAATACTGGAGTGGGTTGCCATGCCCTACTCCTGGAGAATCTTCCCCACCCAGGGATCGAACCCAGGTCTCGCGTATCTTCCGCGTTGCAGGCGGATTCTTTCCCCCTTGAGCCACCTGGGGGCTTACTGTAGCTTTATAGAAAGTCTTGAAATCAAGTAGTGAGATCTTCCCAGGTGATGCTAGTGGTAAAGAACCTGCCTGCCAGTGCCGGAGATGAAAGAGACGGATGTTTGATCCCTGGGTCCAGAAGATCCCCTGGAAGAGGGCATGGCAACCCACCCCACTATTCTTGCCTGGAGAATCCCATGGACAGAGGAGCCTGGCGGGGTACAGTCCATAAGGTCGCCAAGAGTTGGACATGACTAAAACGACTTAGCATGCCCTCACACAGTGAGTCCTTCAACTTTATCCCCGCCTTTCAAAATTGTTTTTTGTATTCTAGGTCCTTTATTTTTACCATGCAGATTTTAGAGTCAGCATTTCAATGATATGAAAAAGCCTTCTGAGATTTTAACTTTTTATTTTGAAGTGATTAAAAAACTCACAGGAAGTGGCAAAAAAAAAAAAAAGGACGTGGACCCGATCCCCAGCTTCCCCCAGTGTTGATACTTTTGCCCAACTGTAGTGCATTATCGAAACCAGGAAGATTGATTGACACAATGTAATTAACTGGACCTTAGTAAATTTCACCCCTTTTTGCATGCACTCATTTTTTCATATCTGTGTGCATAATTCTGTGACATTTTATCCCATATGTAACCTACTGGGATTTTATTGGGATTACGTGGAATCTGCAGTTCGGTTTGTGGAAAATTGAGATCTTAACAGTACTGAGCCTTGTGATCTGTGAATGTGCTCTCTCTCCATTCATTTAGCTCTCCTTTAACTTATTAATGTTTGCCTTTTCTTCTTCTTTATAAATTTCATCATTTGCTTCCTCTACTAATATAGTAAAAGATAGCTATTATGTAATATTTCTTCATAGTGGTACAGTATTTGTAATGTGAGCCACAGTTTCAGTTTTTATTAAAATCTTCACTGTACTAGTGGTGTCTGACTTCCTTTGATTTAACCTTGAACATTTTTAGCCCTGAGCATATGGACTCTTACTAAAATTGGCAAAATGAAAACAGGGGAAATGAATTTTAAAAGCTGTCCACTTCAACTATATTATCTAAAGATTAAAACAAACTCCTTAGAGCTTTATGTATGAGATGAATTGGTGCATATTTTGCAAAATTAATATTTTGTGCTTATTAAAGGAAAATAAAAGTTTGCTTCATCCTTAAGAGAAAAACAAACAACACTGTGCTTTATTGTTTAGAAAATCCTAAAGAATTCTTTCTGATCTTGAGCTTATAATCTGATTAAGGAAACAAATTATGACTAAAATGTATATGTGCTGCCGAAGCAAGCACAAAGGTATGCCTAAAATGGAACATCTGAGGAACATTTCTAAAGCGGTATTTGAACAATTAAAAGAGCAATAACATGTTTTATATACTATAGAAAATTCAATTTAAGGGAAGGGTGAGTTGGTGTTAATTTAGTAAGGACTTCCAGGAAGAATGAATCTGACCTGGGAGTCAAAGAAATAATTAAGTTTTCATTTATAGAGAGAAAACTTTTCATTTGTGAGTGAAGCCATTCCAAAGGAGTAGGTATGTATACACATTATAACTGTGGGACCTAAGTGAGCAAAGAGGTAACAGACATTCTGACTAAAGTGAGGGTTCATATTTTGAGATGTGATAGATAATATTTCAGATATCCAAGATAAAGACAAAGAAATGTTCGGAAAATGTGCTACTCATTTGAACTGCAGTATATTTTCCAAATTCGTTAGGGCCAGTCTTGTCTTTCTAACCTTCTTAGGTCACTACTGGATGAATTTTATTTCATCCCTTTTCCCTCTGTTGGGCTAAAAGTTATTTTTATACATTTTATTTTTATACTCCTGGTTTAAAATTTCAACATGGGTAATAAGGTTAAAGCATCTTTATTCTCTTTCTGGTCAGTACATGGACTTGAGAATGATTCAACTCAGTTCCCACCTTTCTGTTCTGCGTTGTCTGTTAGTTTGGTTCTACCCTGCTTTTTTTGGCTTGAGTGTTTACTATCATTGCTCTATACATACAGTGCTATTTTGCGTTCAGCCATATGGTTTTCAGTTTCTTTGCTCACTGTTGTTTCTTGGCATCTTACGGTGTCTCTCTGGCTTCAGTTTTCTTCCTGTTTAGCATTATTTGGTAGATTATCATTCCTCCCTCCCCCTCTCCCTTCGGCTGTGTAAAGGTAAAACTCAGTCTCTTTTTTTCAATAAATGTCTCTATTTTTGTCTTAACTTTTATAACGTAGTGTAGTATAACTAAGTTAACGATTACTTTCTCTCGGAGCTCTGAAGATATTCTGTTGTTGATAAGAAGTCTCTTGTCAATCTGTTGTTCCTTGTAGCTTGCTAATCAGTGTTTTCTTTCTGACTGATTTTAAGATTTTTTTCTTTGACTCTGGTGTTACCTTGATATTTCTAGATGTGGATTTAAATAAAAATATTTGTTTCTGGAAAATTCTAAGCTGGCACATCTTTGACGATTATTTTTTTCCTATCGTTTTTTTCTTTACAACCGTTGTGTCCTTTTCTTTGTATTTCGTCATGTGGCATAACATCATGATTTTTCAGCTCTGTATTCTGTCTTATAGTATGGTTCATGCCTTCAGTATCTTTGATTGTGTCTGTGTCTCATCTGCTATTCAGAATTTCTGTTGCCTTAAAAAAAATTATTTGAACTCACAGAAAAATTAGAAGAATAATACAAAGAACTCTCAAATACCCTTATCCAGATTCACCAATGGTTAGCACTTGGTCACATTTGCATTGTCATTTTTTTTCCTCTCTCTCTCTCTAGATGTATATATATGTATGCACACATATTATTGGGTTGGCCAAAAAAAAAGTTCATTTGGGTTCTTCCATAGCATCCTAAGAAAATACCTGAATGAACGTTTTGGCTAACCCAGTATTTTTCTGTTAATCATTTGAGAGTAAATTACAAGCATCATGCTCCTTTATGTATATACAACTCACATTATTTCTCAAATATTTTCACTTAAATGAAACTTCAGAGTCAGACTTTTAAGATAATATTACTCTCTGATGTGTAGACCTTATTCAGATTTCTCCAGTGGTCTTAATAATGTCCATAAGAGCATTTTGCCTGCTAGTTTAGAAACTGACACAGGATTATTCATTGCTTTTAGTTTTCAAGACTTTCCAGTCTCTCTTCATCTAGAATAGTTTTTTAGCCTTGCTTTCTTATCCTAGACACTGACATTTCTGAAGAGTGTGTGTCATTTATTTTGCAGAATGTCCTTCATTTTTGGGGTATCAGGTGTTTCCTTTTGGTTAAATTCAGGTTACACATTTTGGGCAGAAAAGTGTGTAAGGGATGATGTGTACTCAGTGAACCACATCAGGAGGCACATGATGTTGATTTGCCCCTTTATTAATGTTAGTTTTGATCACTTGATTAACAAGGGTCTGCCAGATTTCACCACTACAGAGTTAACTTTTTTCTTTTTGTAGTTAATAAGTAATTTGTGGGGAGATACTGTGAGATATATAATACCTCCTTTTCCATCTAACTTACACCCATTAGTTTTAGCTTCCATTGATGATTCTTACTCGAATTAGTGCTATGACGGTTGCAAAACAGTGGTGGCGTGGCTCCATCCATTTCTTCTGCATTTACTGGTTGACACTGTTGTGATGAAGAGCTTCTGCCGCGCTCAGGCTCTTAGTCATGTCCGACTCTGCAGCTCCATGGGCGGTAGCCCGCCAGGCTCCTCTGTCCGTTTACGTCTCCATTTATTTATTTTTGGACTTTAAGATTCTTATTTATTGAGTTCTAATTAATCACTATCGCTGATTTTAATCGTCAAACTATTTAAGCCTTGGTTAGTTAGATGCTGTCTTAGCTCCAGCTGCAAAAACAAAACAGCATAGACTGGATGGCTTAAACAACAGAAATTTACTTTGTCATGGTTCTAAAGACTAGAAGACTAGAATTCTAGGACCAAGGTGTGCCAGCACAGTTGGTTTCTGGTGAGGGCTCTGTTCCTGGTTTGCCCTCATCTACTGTCTTACTGTGTGCTTACGTGACAGAGAGGAAGTGAAGCTCTCTTGTATCTCTTCTTCTAAGGGCCCTGGTGCCATGTGAGGGCCCCCAGCCTCATTACCTCATCAACCCTAATTATCTGCCCAAGGCCCTGCCTCCAGACACCATCACATGGAGATGAAGGTTTCAACATATGAGTTGGGGGGAGGTGGGGGACACAGTTCAGTCCATAGCAGATTCAGTTGCTTTAATGATTATATTTCGAGAAGCTCTGTTTTATTATTTTTTTCAAGTCTGTATATTCTTTTTTGCATAGTTTCTTGTTCTTAGGGTTTTGACCCCTTCTTATAACTTTGATTATCTTAACATACTTAACTAACATTTCTTTTTCAGATTACTATCCTGTCTTTTCAAATTTGGGGTGGGGGAATGTTGATCTTTCTGTATGTTGGTTTGTTGTGTTTGTTGATTCTCCCTTGTGGTAGACTTTTACTTTAATTTTTAATTCCTCTGAAGTTTCTGTGAAAGTCTTTTGTGGCTCAAGTTATATGGGAATGTCCTTCCAAAATAGTTTTGCTTTCACTCCTACCGGGAACCTCATGAGTCTCATTGGTCTGGAACTAACCTTTATGTTAAATGCTCAGTTTGGAATTTCTCATACATAATGTGTAATGCAGATTTGAACCCCAGACCCAAATGAGTAGCACACTCTTGGTTTTGAATTCTGAAGGGGCTTTTTTCTTTCCTCCCTGCTATAAACATCTGTGGACAGAGATTTTTATGTGGACATAACTTTTCAACTCTTTGGGGTAAATACCAAGGAGTGTAATTGCTGGATTGTGTGGTGAGACTACGTTTAGCTCTGTGGAAAAACTTGCTTCCAGAGTGACTATACCATTTTGTCTTCCAACCAGCAAAGAGTCCTGTTCCTGTTGCTCCGCAGCCTCGCCAGCATTTGGTGGTGTCTGTCTTTTGGATTTTGGCTATCTTCAGAGGTCTGTAGTGGTTATCTTACTTAATTTGCAGTTCCCTGGGACATTGATCATCTTTTCATGTGCTTGTTTGTCATCTGTGTATCTTGTTTGGTGAGGTGTCTGTTCAGGTCTTTTTGTCTTTTTAAAAATTGGATTGTTTGTCTTCTAACAGTTTTAAGAGTTCTTTGTATACTGTAGGTATAAGCCCTATATCATTTATATGTATTGCAGTTATTTTCTCCCATCTGTGGCCTGTCTTTTCATTCTCTTAACAGTGTCTTTAGCAGAGCTGCTGCTGCTGCTGCTAAGTTGCTTCAGTTGTGTCTGACTCTGTGCGACCCCATAGATGGCAGCCCACCAGGCTCCCCCATCCCTGGGATTCTCCAGGCAAGAACACTGGAGTGGGTTGCCATTTCCTTCTCCAATGCATGAAAGTGAAAAGTCAAAGTGAAGTCGCTCAGTCGTGTCCGACTCTTAGAGACCCCATGGACTGCAGCCTACCAGGCTCCTCTGTCCATGGGATTTTCCAGGCAAGAGTACTGGAGTGGGGCGCCATTGCCTTCTCCACTTTAGCAGAGCAGAAGTTCTTAATTTAGTGAAGTCCAGCTTGTTGATTATTTCATTGATCATACCTTTGGTGTTATTTAAAAACCCATTGCCAAACCCAGACCATGGTCACCTAGATTTTCTTTTCTAGAACTTCTTTAGTTTTGCGTTTGACATTTAGGTCTATGATCTATTTGAAATAGTTAATTTTTGTGAGAGATGTTAAGATCTGTGTCTAGATTTTTTTTATTTTTTTTTTGGCATGTGGATGTCCAGTTGTTTGAATACTATTTGTTGAAAAGATCATCCTTTTTCCATCTAATTACCATAATTCCTTTGACAATGGTCACTTGACTGTATCTGTATGAATCTATTTTGGGGTTCTTGTATTAGCTTACTAGGGATGTCAAAATAGAGTATCATAGACTATGTGGCTTCAACAACAGAAACTTATTTTCTTGGAGTTCCTACTAGCTCTGGAGGCTAGAAGTTCTGAGATCAAGGATTTTTAGCAGAGTTAGTTTCTTCTAAGGCCTTTCTCCTTGTCTTATGTAAATGACTGTCTTCTCCTGGTGTCTTTACGTGGTCTTCCCCCTGTAACTGTCTGTATTCACACAGGGGTAGTTTGAGGTTATTAAAGAGTGGTATCCAGTACTTTGGAGTCAGATATAGCATAGAATTGGGTTTCCCAGGTGGCACTAATGGTAAAGAACCTGCCTGCCAGTGCAGGAGACGTAAGAGAGACAGGTTCAATTCCCTGGGTCAGGAGGATCCCCTGGAGGAGGGCACAGCAACCCACTCCAGTATTCTTGCTTAGAGAATCCTGTGGACAGAGGAGCCTGGTGGGCTGCAGTCCATAGTGTTGCAAAGAGTCAGACACGACTGAAGCGACCTAGCATGCATCGCACACATAGCATACAACAGGGGAAGTAAGGACTGGGAGTTCATTGAATCCAGTTAAGAGAATGTACTTGCTGTCTGTAGAGTTGTTTTCTGGAGTGTTTAGAGTGGTTGGCAAGATATCTTGTTTACAAGTGATTCAGAAAATAAGAGAAGATGGTGACATATTTTGTAGTCTTTGTTGAGGAGTTTGATCCTGTTACTTCCTCCTAGTGCCATATCATTTATATCCTTCTCTGAGTGTGTTCCCCAGGGGTACTTACTGAGCATCTCTGCTGAACACTGTACCACGGCTGATGCGGAAGATGTGAGCCCTCTTCTCAGGGAGGTGGCAGGGTCAATGTGGGCGTGTGTGTGGGTACACGCTCAGTTGTGTCAAACTCTTTGTGACCCCATGGACTGTAGCCTGCCTGGCCCCTCTGTCCATGGCATTTTCCAGGCAAGAGTACTGGAGTGGTTTACCGTTTCCTACTCCAGGGTATGGATGTACTATGTAATTTAATTCCAGCATTAACGTGGAGCATTTTTTTTTATTATGTATTGAATTATGTGATTCTTGATAGACTTACAGAAGATCAGAAAACAATTGTAACTTTCTAGAAGAAACAGAATGAAAGTTGGTCTCTAAAATGTGCTTTTGATTTAATAGGTGAAGTGGAACAACGCTGCAGTTGAAATGAATATTGGAAAATGAAGACCAGATTGAGGGTGGGGGATAAGCAAGAAGGGATCATGCAGGAAATAGGTCAAATTGCATCAGATGAGAATAATGGAGAATATTGGATATTAATGACAGCAGTAATTATAATAATAGCAAATAGCACTTATGGAGTACTCACTAAGTCCGAGGTATGGTTCTGTGCGAACAGTCCAAGAATGAATGATAATAATGTGAATTAGATTAATGACATGGGAAGTTTGGGGCATAGGTGGCCTGAAGAGATGGGAAACTTGAATAAAGCAAGCTGTATAGTTGGAGTTTGGACAGATGGATTGAGGTAATCAATTTAAGTGGAAATGTGTTGTCTCCTCTCCTTCCCCTTCCCCCCCAGTGGCAGACTAGCAGAACTGAAGGGACCAGGGGGGAAATGTGGTAAAGAAAGAAAAAGTGAATGTGACAATGCGATTTCTTCAGATTTCTTATGGGAGCCAAGAGAAGGGACATGTTTTGCTTAGAGGTTTCAAATAAAGAAGAGCTCTCATCTAACTTCCTCCTCACTTTTAAAAATGTTCAAAGGATTCAAGGTTCACGGTTTCAGTCTTTTTTTGCGGTGTCACATTTGAGTGAGTGGAATATCCCATGAAAGACCTGTGCCGTAACATACATGTATGTGCAGGCTATGGTATTTAGGGGAAGGCTGGTGTTACAAGTTACTGAATGTGTTCTAGTCGAAACAGCAAAGACTAACGGAAGGATAGTGAGATATGACCCACCATTGTTGTAATCAAAGTTTTTTTTCAACACCTGTGCATCCTTGAAATCCTGTTTTGGGTTCCTGTTTTCCTTCCAGTAACCTCAGGAGTTGGTGCCTTATGATCTCCCAGTGTCCCTGCACAGGAGGCTTCACACTGCTCTCCCACCACAACAGCCTTAAGGTGACGGAGTCAGTGAGAGGTAGAGAACACTGAGGTGCCAGTGCTAGGAAGCTCAGGTGGACAGGCGCTTCATGGAAACTTGTTCTTCTTTCCTTTCTCTGTTTCCTGCTGTGTCTGTCCCCATCCCTGCTCCTCCACCTTTTCTCCCTTTAATGAAACCTCAAACCCCAAACCTTTAAAGAGGGTTGGATAGAGACTATAAAATAGAGACTTTGGCAGAAACGGGCCACACACAGAGCTGTGTTTACTTTTTGTATGCTGTTCAACTTGAGCAGTCATAGGTCAGTCAGTCATTGTCATTTTTATTTCATCATTATGTTGACATTTTTCTTTGGGGGGTCTCATGTTTCTAGTCAGTGCTTTGATGTTCATCTGTTTCACCACTGGAGTCTGCTAATCGCAGATGATGTTTTCATTTGGAATGTTGAGGTTTTCTTGTTGTTTTTTTTCCTAAAGTAAACTGTGGTTACATGAGGCTTGACAGACTTTTTTTCTTTCAAAAAACCAAAATTGAAGGTTACTGTTAATTACTGGGCAGAGTTGCTATTTTTACAGTAGGTTTGTATTGAGATTTGCTTGGCTGTTTCTATCATGTTATAGTATTTGGATTAAATTTTAAAGAACATTTCTATAATACCGTAAGCTGTATTGTTTTATAATAAGTGATCATATAAAAGGTATGAAATTTAAATCTGTGTTTTATAAAACTTTAGACAAAGTATTCTAAAAATATAATTTTACTTATTTTGGTGGATTTTAGAAAACTCTGGAAACCAAACTTATTTTATATGGCCTCTAGAGGGTCTAGTGTTTTTTTAGCAGCATTGTTTGTAAAAGTTATTCATTTACCCGATATGATCAGCTGTTTTAGGAGATAAATACCTTTTTGTTTATCTGGACAAGGCTTAAACTCACCTTTTTACACTCATACCATTTTTAAAATTTAGTTTCTCTTTTAATTCTTCGACCTGAGATTTTTTTTTAGCTTCTTTTAGAATATTTTTAAATTTATAAAAAGTTACAAAAATAGTAGAGAGTTTCTGTAAACTCCTCACCCATTTTCCCCTTTTGTTAACATCTCACATGTCCATGGTACATTTGCCACAACTACAAGAACCAACTTTGGTTCATCACTGTTAACTGAATGTTACCTTTTATTTGGATTTCACTGGCTTTCCCCTGACTTCTCTTCTGTACCAGGCTCCCATTCAGGATGCCACCTTACATTTTGTCATTGTGTTTCCCAGACTTTGTGACGACCTTTACAGTTTTGAGGAGTGCTAATCAGGTATTTTATAGTGTGTGTCTCTATTTAGTTATATCTAATGATTTTCTCATGGTTAGACTGGAGTATGAATTATTGGGGAGAGTGAAGTATCCATGCTATTAATTTGACTTATCACTGGTGATGTTAACCTTGATCACCTGGCCTTGATGTTTTCCAGGTTTCTTCATTGTAAGTCACTGTTCCCACCTTTCCATGTCATGCTCTCTGAAAGCAAACTATTAAACATAGCCCCACACTAAGACGTGACTAGTTAAACCTCATCTTTGTGCGAGAGGGAGTAGCTACGTGAATTACTTGGAGCTTTTCCTAATGGAGATTTGTATCTTTGCCCCTCAGTTATTTCATATATCAGTATAGATTTGTCAGTACGTATTTTATATTGTGGACTATAATCCAATACTCAGATTGCTCAGGTTGTTCCAGCATAGTCATCGGGAGCTCTTTGAGGTTGTCTCTTGTGTCCCTTTGCTATGTCCCTATCATTTTGTTTTTATTACTTTCTTACTCCTGGCAGTATAAAATGCTTCAGGCTCATCATGTATATTCCCTGCCCCAGCCTTATGATCAGGCATTTCTTCAAGGACCCCAGATTACTTATATTGAAGAGTACTGTGAGAAACCAGGATTTGGGTTACGGGAGTACTTGTTCTTACTGGTACGTCACTTCCTCTAGGCCCCCTTCTAGAAGGATCTAGGAGATATATGTTTATATATGTATGTATACACTTATGTATATAAATAAATCTAGGAGATATATATGTAATAATATATATTGTTAATGTATAAAATACCAACATAAATCTAATAAACATATAGTATATTAGTATATAAAATATGTTGTTAATATAAAAGGTATTTATTTTATAATATATATGTTATAGATAAATACATATTGTTACTGGTTCATGTAGTTTTTTTTGTATCTATATAACTATTCTTTTAAGCCAAATGTGGTAGTATACTGATGTCTTTGAATCCAGTCCCCCATGGTTCATTCTAGACTTCCCCACTGCATATCTGTAGCCTTCTCTAACAGTATGAAACCTGGCTTACTCCCTCCATCTGCCATCCATTTGTGTCCGTGTTCAATTTTAGTAGATCTTTACAGTTTTTTAGGAATTGCCACAACTCTGTTTCACAAGTTTTCAAACCAAACTATCCTCATACTTTAAGTTGCTCATTTGCATTTTGAAGTAATAATTGTTATTATATATCATATGCTGAGCATTTTTCTGTAAGCTTTGGCCCCTGATAGTCTGTTTTAATCTCAATCTATGCTATGATGTAGGATCTCCATCTCTAGTTTACAGATGAGAATAGAGGGGCACAGAGAGCTTTGGTGATTAGCTCGAGGGTTCCCAGCCAGCAGCAACTGAACCCCGTCTGCCTGTGGAGTCCGTGCACTCAGCTACACTGCCAAAAGGAGGTGTGTGGAAGCACAAAGCTATGCATCTGTTGTGTTGGTTTCTACTTTTTTAAAAATAATGTTTTTGTGGGTTTTTTTTTTTTTGCCAAGGAAGGAAGATTGGAAGTGATTTGGTGAGATGAGAAAAGCCCCCAGTGTATCTCCCTGGTCATGAGAAGGGACAGTGGTAAGAAATGAGTAGATTTCCTTAAAAAGGCAAGTATGCATGGAACTGAATACTTACTAAAGGAGAGAGTATGTTATCTTCTGGTTAGTTAAGACTGAGCTTGTGAGGAAAGTAGTTTATGCTTTTGAAAATGTTCTGGCATAAAACATGGACAGCTCCCCCTTCTCCGCCCCAAACCTTCCACCACTGTTGCCAGAATATTTTTTCCTTCTGGTAGAAGCATGTGGTTCTCACCCTCTTCAAATATGTTCCTTGCACAGAGGGGAAAGGAGTGGGTCAGAACTGCAGTTAGCAAAGGCGGGTTAGCTGGCTGCTGATCAAGTTAGGAACCCAATCATTTGAAGGGATTTCTTTATTTAACGGGCCAGAAACATCAAATCTATTCTGTTTCACCAGAGCCTGTTTAGCTTTTGGTTACATTGGTCAGCTTATATAGAAAAGCATAGTTATTCTGGAGCTTTTTTTTTCAGACACTGCCATCCCCCGCTCTTTCTCCCAACCCCAGCATTTGACTTAAATTTTTTTTAACAAGTTTATTGAGATAAAATTCATATACCATAAAACTCACCCATTAAAAGTGTACAATTCAGTGAGTTAACCATCTGACTTAAATTTGAGTCTTAAAATAAGAAACACGATAGAGATGGAATTTATTTTCCCAAATTTATGTATTTTATATAATTTGTAATTTTATTTTTACATTAACTGCTGCTTAGGGACACCAAAGGTGACTATTAATGCCTAATTTTGTTAATTTATAAGGATTGGAGAGCCATAAAGGCCATTAGAAATTATGAAAACGTGGCTTAGTTTGTTTATTCCTCTTTGAATAATACACAAAATTGGCTTATTTTCACCTTAATTCCATTTTCCTTTCTTCTTTTTATTGGTTGTCTCCTTTTTACCCCACTCAGTCTTAAAGGGCATTCAGTCCTCTAAACGTGTTTCAGCTAAATCATAATTAAGCTGAAGCTAGGTTCTGTTTATTACTTGTCTACCAGTAGATGCAAAGGGAAGAGGTCTTTTTGTACACTGAAAATTCCCACTTATTTAGTGTGGAGCATGTTAAATTTCTCCTGTTGCTTAAGCAGAGTCAGATCAATTCACATAGAAAATCTGAAGACAACTTTAATCATCAATTCTGGTGCTTATGCAGATAGGCATTATGTTTTTAGCCATACATTTGGAACTGTCTAAGAACCTTTTCTTTTAAAAAAGCACCTTACTTCCTAGGAGTTTGGACTTTGCAAGTGAAAGCTGTCATTTCACAGAAAAGAGAACCTGTCTATGAACCACACCCAAGTTGTGGGCTGTTGCCCCTGGCTCAATATTGCTAATAAACTCTGGAAGTTCATAGTTCTTCCCGAAATTGTAAGTGAGAGTAGTTAGGATTCTTTATGGATTTGGTGGTTTTATTTTGAATAAATGAACTACCGTTTATGTAATGAATTACCGTTGACATAATATTTGATTTTCATACAACATTCAAAGTATCAGATTGGTACATACTCTTGAGTTGAGGCACAGGAGGCAGAGTGGGAAATAGAGATCTGCAAGCAGGTGGCAGTGGAGGTGGGATGAGGAGGCATTTTCCCAAAAGCATTACCGACACATATTCTTAAGAACACATATTCTTCTGAAAAGTTTTCCTGATGATATTGTAATTTTGAAATTACTGTTTGCCTCCCATTTCCCACAGAATGATATCTAAAAACTATTTAATAGAAGATTTTAATGTCAAATTCTGAAATTCCTTTGCATAGGGATTTGACAGTAAGATATGAACATTCAGGGCAGGAATTTTTCTTCCTGCCTCTGGGCACCACTAGTGTTTAGAGAAGAAGTATTCAGTGCTTCTCTTTGCTTCTTGCTTTTGGCTTTCGATGGAAAGGTTAAGGGATATGTTTCTAGCTTCCAGACTTGGCTGTTTTCTGTGAAGATAACAGCATGTTGCTTATTGTAAAAGTATCAAGGCAGAGGGAACAAAATCATATTTAACTGTGCCAGGACATTTTAATGCTGGCCGTGGTCATGTTGTTTGGCTTGCAGATACTCCTTGAGCTACGCTTCTTCTGGGGTCACTTTGGGGAAACTGTGATGGGAAAATAACTGCGTGTCGTTAATGCGAAGATGCAGAAACTGATACGGGGGAAAGGAGTGATGTGCTTTGGAACTGTGTCAGAATCTTGTACATGTTCTGTAGGAAGCAGGAGATTAAAGTCCCCATGAGTGGCAGAGTGATCCAAAGCTGTACTTCCCCTAGAGCTGCTTAGTCAGCATGTGTGTGGTGAAGGTTGGACCTCTTACTCCAAGAACTCTCGAAAAGACAGTTGTGAGCAGACTTCTTTGCCTGGTGGCACAGTGTGCCTGACTCCACCTGATCTTGCCTTTCTGACGACTTTCTGATTGTACTGTCTTCTCTTTAGTCCCTGTTCCTGACACCTGAGCGTCTACCGTGTTTGCTATTCCACGTAAACGGCAAAGTGGATTCTTGCAGTTGTAATCTCAATCGTTGTAGTTACTGGCTCTGACCCATTTTTGACTGTTAGTGTTTGGTTTCACAGATTTTGTGATTGTGCCTTTTTTGGTCACCAGTACCAGTATCTGGTATACCTTGGACCACAAGGAGATGAAGCCAGACAGTCCTAAAGGAAATCAACCCTGAGTATTCATTGGAAGGACTGATGCTGAAGCTGAAGGTCCAATACTTGGGCCACCTGATGTGAAGAGTCGAGTCATTGGAAAAGACCCTGATGCTGAGAAGGATTGAGGGCAAGAGGAGAAGGGGGTGACAGAGGATGAGATGGTTGGATGGCATCACTGACTCAATGGACATGAGTTTGAGCAAGCTCCAGAAGATAGTGGAAGACAGAGGAGCCTGGTGTGCTGCAGTCCATGGGGTCACACAAAGTCAGACACAACTTAGCAACTAAATTGCAGGCCAGTAACATCAGTTAAGTAGATACTGCTTGGTCAGATGGCCAAATAGTTATAAAGTTAGTCTCTTGAACTGGGAAGCTGGATTTGAACTTAAGCTCTCCTAGTTTTTTAGCTTTGTGACCTTCAACAATTTATCTTCTCTGTACCTTGGTTTCATTTGTTAGATGAAAATAATAAAATAGGTTATTGTGAGGTTTAAATAAAGCCTTTCGATCTTAGTATGTTACCTTTTACTTACTAAGTACTCCATAAATGTTAACTATTTTTGTAATAGTATTTGTTCCTGTTACTATGTAAATTTGAGCCTATGTTCATGGCTCAGTTTAGGAAAGCCCTTCTTAGTACTTTCAGGGTGTTCTTGTTTGTTTTTATTTTAGTATTAGCCTGTCTCAGTCATACTCTGTCACATCTTCCATGTTTTGTTTGCTTTCTTCTCCTCCTACATAGCACTGCTCAATCTGTTGCCTGTTTGTTTGTTTCCCACAACTGGAATGTAAGCTCTGTGGGATCAGGGAACTTCAGTGTCCTATATTTTGTTATACCTCCAACTTTTCGCACAGTCCCTGGAACAGGTAGAAGCTCAGTAAGTATTTTGGAGGAAGACATTAGTTGCTACAGTTAGCTGTTCAGTGTATAGCTGCAGGAATTGTGGACATTTCTCTTCTTCTTCAACCATGTTGTCATTTTTTCCAGGTCCCTGACCTTCTGGCTGTCAGTCAGTTTTACCTCGGGAAGTATGTTCTCCCCTGATATGATCCTTTGTATCTTGTTTGGTACATTAGTAAGGTTTCCCCAGATTTGTTTTCTGGAGCATTAGATCCTTACTTAAAGGACTAACCATTCTGTGATCAAATGATTTTGGGAAACGCTGCTATTTCCTTCCTCCACATGGAAGTTCACATTATATATTAGCGTACTGAAGACTCTGAAGAGTCTTATAATAGATGTACTTTTAACTTTGATCAGTTATTGTCCTAAACTAATAGGTCATAATATAAACTTTTTTTTTGCCTAAAATCACAGAACACGCTTTGTGAAATGCTCAAGGCCTGATTTATCCTCTCTCAGTTCCTTTCTGTATAAAATTGTGAAGTCAGGAGAGTTACAGCAAAATAATGAGAAACTTTGTGAACTCTAAAGTGCCTTAAGGCATTTATTGCTGTCAGGCATTTAAACCTCCCTCTTTAACTACCAGGTGAATGTGGTGACCAATATTCTTGGAATCTGAAGGCATTACATCCCCCTGTCTGCAGACCTTAAGGTTTTTCAGTAGTAGTCCCAGTTGTTCTTTCCCTTAGAATTTTTTTTTTTAAGCTCAGGAAAACTTTCTGCCCATGTATAGAACAGATACTTGACATACCAGGACTAAATGAATGATGAGGCCTTGACAGATAAAAGCTCACTGGCTTCATCCACTGTCTCACCAGTCTTACTCGGTCATTCAGGGAAATGGACTTTCAGAATTTTAACGTCATAGTTTTACCATTTGACAAAGGCATTGGGCATATGCCAGCAGAAGCTTTGTGTCCCAACACCCAGCACCGTGCGTGCTCAATCACCTCAGTCATGTCCAACTCTCTGCAACCCCATGGACCACGGCCCACCAGGCCCCTCTGTCCGTGGGATTCTCCAGGCAAGAACACTGGAGTGGGTTGCCATTTCCTTCTCCAGTGATAAAGTATGAAGTGAGTGAAGTGAACTCGCTCAGTCACATCCAACTCTTTGCGACCCCATGGACTGCAGCCTACCAGACTCCTCCATCCATAGGATTTTCCAGGCAAGAGTACTGGAGTGGGGTGCCATTGCCTTCCCCAGCAGGTATTTGGCTCCCAATAAATAATTAGTAACTGCACTAGACACTGAAATTATTCTCTTTCTTCATTCTTGTGTAGTGAAATGAAGACACCAGTTAGAAAGGGAATATAAATTCCTGCAGTCAGTCTGGAACATGCATCACAATTTTACAGTATACTTTAAATAAGTAGGAAAAATGTAATCAAGACACCTGAATTTATACCAGAAGTAAGTGAGTCAAAGTGAGATCAGTATACTACTACTACTACTACTACTAAGTCGCTTCAGTCGTGTCCAACTCTGTGCGGCCCCAGAGACGGCATGCCACCAGGTCCACCATCCCTGGGATTCTCCAGGCAAGAACACTGGAGTGGGTTGCCATTTCCTTCTCCAGTGCATGAAAGTAAAAAGTGAAAGTGAAATCGCTCAATTGTGTCCAACTGTTAGTGACCCCATGGACTGCAGCCTACCAGGCTCCTCCATCCATGGGATTTTCCAGGCAAGAGTACTGGAGTGGGGTGCCATTGCCTTCTCCAAAATCAGTATAGCCAAAGTTTAAAGTTTTTCCAGTAGTCATGTACAGATGTCAGAGTTGGACCATAAAGACAGCTGAGTGCCAAAGAATTGATGTTTTCTAGTTGTGATGCTGGAGAAGACACTTAAGAGCCCCTTGGACAGCAGGGAGATCAAACTAGTCAATCCTAAAGGAAATCAACCCTGAGTTTTTATTGGAAGGACTGATGCAGAAGCTCAGTCAATACTTTGGCCACTTGATGTGAAGAACCGAGTCATTAGAAAAGACTCTAATTCTGGGAAAGATTGAAGGCAGGGGAACGGGGCAGCAGAGGGTGAGTATCATCGATTGGATGGTATCGTCAACAGAATGGACAGGAGTTTGAGCAAACTTCAGAAGATAGTGAAGGACTGGAAAGACTAGTATGCTGCAGCTCATGGGGTCGCAGAGAGTCAGACACAACTTAGCAGCTGAACAGCAAGGGAGTCAAACTTAACATTTCTCTGTACTCGTCTTTTAAACTTAATCTCAAACAGCAACTTAAGCTAAAAATGGAGTCAAGAAGACTTCTCAGATACTGTTGTCAGTTTGTTTCCTAGTCCTTTTAGGAAATCCACCCTCAATCTAAGGCATAAAATTATATGGAATATATCTTGCTTTAAAAAGTTACTGTTTAGGGGATTCCCTGGTGATCCAATGGATAGTACTCTGCATTTCCACTGCAGGGCACACGGGTTCCATCCACGGTCCAGGAACTCAGATCCTGCAAGTTGTGAGGTGTGGCCTAAATAAATAAAATTTAAGGGGGGAAAAATGCTGTTTAATTATTGTGGGGTTTTTTTTTGCATTAAAATGTTATTTTATTGAAAAAACCATTAAATTCAACTACTTCAGAGTTAGCTTTAGCAAGTTATTCATTCTGACTGGTTCATCAAGTTGCAGTGTTACTCAAAACCTAACATTCTGCAGAAGTCATATCAAGATTATCTTTTAGTACAGACAACTGGTTGGTAACACATAAAGTTTGAGTAGATGATTTTGCTTTGACAAATTTTAATTATTATTTTAAAGAGGACGTTTGTTAAGTTCTGTTCATTTATGTAGCGTTTTAGTAAAATAGTGTAATGACTTTAAAATCTTCCATTCTTTAAAACACATTTTATTATTTCTAAAAGATTTACTTAATGCCTTTGTGGATTAGATGGTACGGTTGTATTTCATTTGAATGAAAAAATAATACAGAAAAGCAGTGTTAGGACAGCAGTGTCATTTAATTATATATATATCTTTAATGTCAATATTACACATAGCCTTTTATGTATTTTAAATGACTGTTCCATACATTTTAATTGCTAGAATAGGAAAGTTTTACTTTTGAGAAGCCAGAGAGATTTTCAAAAGTTAGGAAAATGTTTTTGTATTTTATATTATTGAAAGTACTAGTTTATGATATTTACCAAGTCAAAGTCTTTTAAAAAATAATCCTTTAAATATCATTTTCACTATAAGTAAATTCATGTTTACCTCTTGAAGGCAAATTGTGGTTTTCTTCACATGTCGTGTGTTTATAGGAAACTCACATAATATGGTTTTTGGCTATTACAGTTAAATGACTATAGTGGTTTTCCATAGTTTGTTATTACAATGTGTGGGTATGGAATAAAAATTTATATAGATAGAAAGCTTTACAAACACTTCTAAGGTTTTTTTTATAATACCAGTTGACTTTGTTATGACTATATTACTCTTAATTTTCTAAAACTGTGAAATTCTCTTATTAGAATGAGTGCAGATTGTTGCATGAGTACAGGGAACACAGACTTCTTGATTCCATCTATTCCTGACGATCCAGGGAGGGTTCTGCCTCTTTAAAGCAGTGGCCTGTCCCTGAGCTGAAAATCAGTTCTCTTGTTAAGACGGATCAGCAGCCCCACCTCCAGTATTCTAAATTGCTGTCCTTCCACCCACACCTAGATGTAATAGAAACCGAAAAGAGATCAACCATAGTTATTTCTCTGATGTAATCAGGAAAAAAAGGGTGACTGTTGGACATAAATAGCATTTTGTGGAGAGAAGTTTTTCAAAGTACCTTTAACAGTTGGAATCCCGTTCTGCTATTTTCAGCTCATTGTTGGAATTGGCACATAAAAACCATCCGCTTAAGAGCTATTGACCCTCTTAAAGCTATTTCTTCCCTTAACCACACTGTCCTTATCTCAGGACCCGTGAATTAGAGGTCTGTCTTTATATTTCTTATGGTACTAGGTAAACAGGCATTTATACAGACTAACATAATCAGTGAACTCATGTGGAATATGGATAATGATTTCTGTCCATAGTGTTAAATTACTGTGTCTTCCTTAATTTTTAACTGAGTCTCGGTATCTATCATATTTTATTTTTTTCTTCTGATTTCTGCTCTCTGCACACTAAATTTTTCTGGAGAAATTTACAAACTGGCTGTTTATATTGAAGCATTGAATACAACTTCAAGTAGATTTTTGTTGAGATTCCCATCGAGTACCTATTTTCATATCTTTAATTCTATTTACTCAAAATTCTGCATTTGGTTTTAAAAAGCTAAATAGAAGTTCAACTAATCATACATGTGTTGTGTATTTATTATGTATAAGCACTACCCTATTATGTCCTGGGTATAAAAATATAAATAAGACAGTCCAAGAGCTCACAGCCTTAACAGGGAAGACAGTCATACAAGTAAGCATAACAACAGTATGATTTTATTTTAGGAGTAAATTCTAGGTTCTCTGATGTGGTATGAATACAGATTTGGGGTGAGGATAGCAGAAAAGTTACAGTGAGGAAATGATCTTTAAGGATTTTTTTTCTTTCTTTTTAAAAAGCAGTTTATGGGGGTGTAATTAACATATTGTAAACTGTAAATATTTAACTTGTATGATTTGATTAAGTTTTGACATATGTATATACCCATGAAGCCATCACAGCAATCAAAATAATGAACATCCTCATAATCCTCAAAAGTTTATTTGTGCCCCCATGTAATCTTTCTTGCCCCCCACCTTTCTCACTTCTAACTAGTCCCCAGGCAGCCGCTGCTGTCAGTTTAAATTAGTTTGCCATTTCTAGAGTTTTCTATGACTGAAATCACGGAGTGTGTACTATTTTGTCCAGCTTCTTTTACTTACCTTAATTATTGTGACGTTTACCCATGTTGCTGAGTGTGTCAGTATCCCTTTTTATTGATGAGTATAGTATTTCACTGGAGAAGGAAATGGCAACCCACTCCACTACTCTCGCCTAGAGAATCCTGTGGACAGAGCTGGTGGGCTGCTGTCCATGGGGTCGCGCAGAGTTGGACACGACTGAAGTGACTTAGCATGCGTGCATGCATTGGAGAAGGAAATGGCAACCCACTCTTGTATTCTTGCCTGGAGAATCGCAGGGACAGAGGAGCCTGGTTGGCTGCCGTCTATGGGGTCACACAGAGTCAGACACGACTGAAGCGACTTAGCAGCATAGTATTTCCCTGTAGGGATACAAGGCAGTTTGTTTCTTTACTCATGGTTCTTATTCATGCTCTTTTTATTTTATTTAAGAAATATTTGCCAAACTCAAGGTCACTAAGATTATCTCTTAATATTTCTTTCAGAATATTTTTCGAAGTAGTGTTTGAGCTTTGCTGCAGTATAGCTAACAAAACATAAAAATTACCCAGGACTGTATTGCAGTCTTATTTCTAATAAATTTATATGGCTGTACAGCTATCTCTACAACCTAATTTAGAAGACTTCCCTCACCGCTGGAGGTTTCTTTATGTGCCTTTGATCTCAGATCAATTTGATTATGATGTGCTTTAATGTTTTCTGCATGGTTCTTGTGCTGGGAGTTAAGGTGTCTTGGATCTGTGGATTTACAGTTTTCATCACATTTGGAGAGAATTTGATCATCATTGTAAAAAATTTCTGATTACCTATTATTAGGTTGCTTGAAGCTGTCCCACAACTAATACTCTGATCATTTTATTCCAGTTTTTTTTTCTCTATTTCATTTTGCATAGTTTATATATGATTTGTTTTTGAGTTCATTAATCTTTTCATCCATGGTATCTAATCTGCCAGTGTATATTTTACCTCAGGTAGATTAGTTTTCATCTTTTAAGCTTGATTTAGGTCTTTTTCATATTCCCTGTTTATAGTTAAATTGCCCAATCTTTGCTTTCTTTAACATATGGAATTCAGTTACACTATTTTCCTTTTTTTTGTTTTTTGCTTTTTGTCCTTTACTATCCTAATAAAGTGTTATTATCCTAATATCCTTGTCTAGTAATTCTTTTTTTTTTTACTCTCTTTTCTATCAATTTTCCTTCTCATTTTACGGGTTGTATTTCCTACCTCTTTATGTGCTTAGTCATTTTTACTGGATTCTAGACATTGTGAATTTTGCCTCAAGTGTGTAGGATATTTTTGTGTTTTTATTAATGTTCTGGAGCTTTGTTCTGTGGTGCAGTGAAGTTACTTTGGAATCAGATCCTTTGGAGGTTTGTTTTCAGGCTGAGTTAGGTTGAAACAGAGCAACCTGTAGCTTAGGCCTAATTTACCCCAATAGTAAGTTAATACCCTTGTGAGTGCTTTTACCCATTGCCTCTTAAATTATGAGGTTTTCTGCTAGTAGGAACTTGAACTATTCCTGGCCTTAATGAGCTGTGGGGGCTGCTCTCTCCTCCTTTCTGGTGGTTCCCTTTCGGGTCTCGCACACTGGGGATCGGTGCTGAGCTGAAAAACTTATTTAGGTGGACTCTCTACTGAAGTTGTCTCTCTCTGCAGTTCTCTCTTGGGTACTTTTCCTATAAATTCTAGTTGCCTTGGTTTTCCCATGTTCCCAGCTCCATCTTCTCAACTCAGGGAGACCATGAGACTGCCTCTGGATTCCTGCTCCCTGCACTAAGGCCTGAAAATTATCCCTAGGTTGTAAGCTGAGACAGTTGTAGAACTCTGTAGGGTTTTGGTTTTCTGTTTACAGGAATCACGGTGGTTACTATCTGATGTTCAGTGTCTAAGAACCATTGTTTAAGATTTTATTTTTTTTCAGTTTCTTAAGAAGAAAGGGTAAAACTGGTCTGTCTTAGCCAGGTACCATACTTGTGGAAGCTCAAAACCACTTTATTACTCACCTAGTTAAAGCGGAAATCACAGTGAAAGCCACACAGTAATCTTATCCATGAAAAATTATCAAAACTCTGAACAGATAAAGCAGCACTTGCAGTCATAATTTATAATTGCTAATTTATTTATTAAAAAACAAGAGCAAAAAATAAGCATTCACCCCCAAGAATTAGAAAAAGAGCAGAGTGCAGTCTTAGGCACTGGAAGACATGTAAACAGAAAGGAGGGATAGGAATTAAGTGAAAAGAAAGCAGGGCAACTGATCAGGAAAACCTAAAGCTGATTATTTGAGAGAACATGTGAAAAAGATAAGTTTCTGACACGATCCAATACTTTGGCCACCTGATGCAAAGAACTGACTCTTTAGCAAAGACCCTGATGCTGGGAAAGATTGAAGGCAGGAGGAGAAGGGGAAGACGGGGTGAGATGGTTGGATGGCATCACTGACTTGATGGAGATGAGTTTGAGCAAGCTCCGGGAGTTGGTGATGGACAGGTAAGCCTGGCATACTTCAGTCCATGGGGTCGCAAAGAGTCTGACACAACTGAGCGACTGAACTGAACTGACAAGATCACCTAAGAAATGAAAGAGACGGCATAAATAGTATGTATTGATTGATATTTATTGATGAAAAAAGAGTGTATACCTACCAATATAGCAGATATATTAAAACTCATAAAGGAATCTTGTGAGCAATTTATGCGAATAAAAGAGAAAGCCTGCTAGATGCATGGATTGTAAAAGTCACAAGAAAGTCCAGGCTGGAGACTCTCTCATCAGATATTCCAGAGAAGAGACGATAATGGCCGGAACCCTAGAGCACCAAGAGTGGAAGTGGATCTGTGGAAGATTCAGCAGGCGTGTAAAGTCCTGTGAGCGGAGAGCTGGGGCGTCAGAGCAGGGTTAAGGTGCTGGGTTATCAGATCTTGCCTTGGATGGTATTGTGCAGTAACGTTACACCTAAGAAATAACATAATTTGGGTGGAGGCTCTTGAATTCGAGGTATATTGGGTACAGGAGGCATTATCTAGTTGGTTATATGGGCCTTGAACTTTGAAGAGGGGTCTGAGTAAGTTGTCTGCTTATGTTGCCACAGGATTAGGTTCTTGTTTCCAAACTCACCAGCTTGTTTTTGTGAATATGCCTTCAAAAGTTCCCAGAGATAAAAATGCCTTTCTTTATCAGATTAAACCCTACCCCATATAAATATTATTTACCCAGATAGATCTTAGATACAAGAACAGAGATCCTACTTAGAGCAGTCTCTTCTAATAAACACTAAAACATACGCCTGTAACAGGAGCCCTTAAATTTTTGGCACAGTTCTGTGTCCATACTCAGATTTCTCTGAGTGATGTGGCCGTGACTGAGATTCTGATTCTTTCGAAGTCATTGCCAGGCTTATCTGACCCTGATCCTAGGCAGCTGGGACAGCCTTTTCTAGGCTTTTGCCCTTTCCTCTTACCTTTCATTTCCCTAATTAGTCCCTAAAATACTTTCTAAATGAGCCACTTTCACTTATGTTAATGAGGTGCTAAATGTAGACTTTTCTTTCCTCTCTGGGGTGTGTGTGTGTGTGTGTGTGTGTGTGTGTGTGTGTGTGTGAGTCGCTCAGTTGTGTGCTTTGTGTGTTAGTTGCTCAGTCATGTCCCACTCTTTGCCACCCCGTGGACTATAGCCCACCAGGTTCCTCTATTTTTCCATGGAATTCTGTATGTGTGTTTGTGAGTCACTCAGTTGTGTGTGTGTGTGTATGAGTGTTAGTCACTCAGTCGTGTCCAACTCTTTGTGACCCCATGGACTGTAGCCTGCCAGACTCCTTTGTCCGTGGAATTCTGTGTGTGTGTGCGTGTGTGTATGTTAGTTGCTGAGTTGTGTGTATCTGTTAGTTGCTCAGTTGTGTCTGACTCTATAGCCCCATGGACTGTAGCCCACCAGGCTCCTCTGTCCATGGAATTCTGTGTGTGTGTGCCTGAGTTGCTCCGTCATGTCTGACTTTTTGCGACCCTATGGACTGTAGCCCACGAGGCTCCTCTGTTCATGGAATTCTGAGTGAATTGCCATCTCATTCTGCAGGGGATCTTCCTGACCCAGGGATCAAACCCAGGTCTCCTGCATTAAAGGCATATTCTTTACCATTTCCAGGTCCTTTTTAGTTCTTTTTGGGAGAAGAGACTAGCAGATATTGCAAGTGGCTTTTCCTCATTCTTTCATTCCTTCACTGGATTGAAGGCTGCCGTTTACCACCTCCACCATGCCAGTGTTAGCATAATCTCAGCCTGACCTGCACTGAGCTGGCTGTTATTAAAACCTTTATCTACAGGGGCAGAAGTGTTTACTGCTTGTCCCAAGCATTTACTCTTCCTGCTGACTTCTTATAGACATGTGAAATGCAGCTGTGTTCAGCCAGGCGAACAGCATGCTTTTCACCACATAGTGCAAAGTGAGTTTTCCAAAGGGAAAGTCTTCCTCTGGTTTTAATAGATTGCTTTGAAATTTGGTATGAGCATACAGACAAGTGTGATCATGTTTGTGATACTGATGTTTCTTTCATACAGTGATTAGTATTGTTGTCATTTTAATTATTCCCTTTTAAATATCACTCAGAGGAAAGGCTTACACCATGGTCCAATGAAGTTTTTTGACCCAACATTAACCAAGTCACCAATTTCTTTTTATATCTTTATTCCAAATGTGATTGTTAACTTATAATTTTTTGAATAGGGAATATATTTGTTTACACGGGTCAGAATCAAAATGCTGTTTTGTAAACTGTACATACCTTGAGAAGTCTTAATCCTACCCATCCCTGTTACTTCTCCCCAATTACATGTAACTATTTTTGCACATTTCTGTTTATTCTTTCAGATGTTATGCAAACAGCTAATTCAAACATACATTCTTGTCTTCCTCCTTTTACTCAAGATTTACCATACTAATGGTTTTCACTTTGTTATTTTGTTTTTCATTTTTATACCTCGGAGCTCTCTATTAGTACAATAAGATCTTCCTTTCTTTTTTTTTCGACTATATAGTATTCAGTTGTGTGTATGTACCATAGTTTATTCAACCAGTCCTCTGTTGCCAAACACTTGAATGTGTTCTATCTTTTGCAGTTACAAACAGTTTTGTAGTGAATGAGCTTGTTCATGTATTATTTGGTATGTTTGCAGGTGTCTTGCTTAGATTCCTAGAGATGTGTTTGCTAGGCGAAAGAGTAAATACATCAGTAATTTTGATACGTATTATTACAGTCCCTTCATGTAAAGGTTGTACATTTTGCATTCCTACCAGCAGTGCCTGAGGATCCTTGGAGCACCTGATTCTTAATGGCTTGATGAGAGAGTGGTTGAACTCAGATAGCATTTTGCCTCTGATGAGAAGTGCTGTCTCATTTCTGTTTACATGAGTTAGGTTAAGGATTTTATGCTATCTTATTTGTATTTCTTTTTGAGTGTAACCTGTCCATTTTTATTTCAGGTTTTTTCTGTTTCTGGAAATTGTATGAGTCTTTTTTCTGGGCTTTGTACTGTGTCCCATTGATCTGTTCATTCATTTGTCATTTCTTCATGGTTTTAACTCTTGAGGCCTTATAAAATATGCTTTAATATCTTTTAGGGGTGTCTTTTTCAGAATTTTCTTGGTAATTATTGCTTGCTCAGTTTTTAGTTCAGTTGTAATTAGTGAAAACCTAGTGGTTGACTGTACCTATAGATTGACAAAGTAAACCAAAGCCCGTATCATCATGTAGTGGAAAAAGCTGCTTGCTATGACCTGGTTAGAACAGTCATGAGTTAGAAAAAAGTTTGTATGTGTGGTGGTGGTGGTTGTTGGTGGATTGTTTAGTAAAATACACTTTTTACATACTTAGATGTGTCAACAGCAAGTTATTAGTTTCCAGTCTTAATTTCTGCCATATTTCCCATGGGTTGAGAGCCCTGTACAGATGGATTTATTGCATATTATGATATTAGTCCTTTATTATGAGTTGATGTTATTTTTTGAATGGAAACAGTGGCATCGACTTTTTTTTAACTGAGCATCAGAATGCTAAAAAGTCTATTTTATCTGAACTACTAGTATTACATCTGCTCTTACACTAACTTAAATGATAGATTCTGATTGCTGTCACAGAGAAATCAATAGAATTAGGAAATAAAAATATTTTTTATTTTTATGTGTGTGTACCTTAAAGGTTCAAAATCTTGGTCGAAAAAATATGTTTTACACATAATGTCAGATCACAATTGTATCATCAGAGAATCCCTCCCTGACTTTGTTAGTCTCTAAGGAAGAGTCTCCCATTTACTCTTACAGCATGCATCTCTATTTCCAGTCCTGTATTTCTCTTTCATGTTAGACTGTCTTCCCGCAAGATCTCATTATAAAGAACATGTTACACAGAGCCTGGCATTCAGTATTTGTTATATGAAGCAACTGCTGCATTTTTTAGCTTTCTCTAATATTTTCCTCAAAAATGAAATTTAGAGGGGTGGGAGGGATTAAAAAAAAATGTAATCTAGCCACATGTGAAATTCACAACTGAACCTTTAGTTTTACATCAGGCAATTGAAAATGTGTATGGCATCTGCTTAATAAATACTTGTTTTCAGGGAATCTTTTTTGAGTAACATTTCCTGGTTATGGGTACCTTGGTGATGAAGAGCATGGCTTTTTGGAATCAAGACCGCCTGGGTTCAAATTTGTTAACTTATCTGAGTGCCAGTTATATCATTTATAAAATAGATTTAATAATAGTGCCAACTTCATAGGGTCATTGTGGAATAAGTGAGGTTTACAAACAAAGCTCTGGCACAGTGCCTCGCATGTCGTATGTGCTTGGTAAGCATTTATTGCTGTTTAGCATTTATTGCTGGGTGTAGTATCATCATCATCATTGTGTTTGTGCATTGAAGCAGAAACAGAACATTTTCAGGTAGGAAAACTGTAAAATTGCATAAAATGAATATCCTTCTGTAGTAGGATACTAAAAATATTCTCTTAGCATGAGTTAGTATTTTACTAAAGATTCCCCACCCCCCCCCCAAAAAAAAACCCTTCGAGGGAAAAAAAAATCCGATTCACCTTGTTCAAGCATCTAAGTAATAAGCAAATGTACTTTTTGAAGGTTGTAGGATATTTTGTAATCATCAAAGACTGATTATCCTTTTTGAGCCCTTCTTATATTATTAACACACATGAGAGAGGTTACTGGTTTTCATCTACATCAGACTAGGAATTTTTA
The DNA here is from genome assembly GCF_023091745.1 of Budorcas taxicolor. Lineage (NCBI taxonomy): Eukaryota > Metazoa > Chordata > Mammalia > Artiodactyla > Bovidae > Budorcas > Budorcas taxicolor. The sequence goes on along the minus strand of NC_068920.1, from coordinate 81,439,930 downwards.
CTAGAGTGAAAGTTGGCTGGTATCATTGAAAGAGCCTGGTATCAGCATTGCAAAACTGTTGAAGAGATAGACCCTGATCTGAAATGAGTGTGTCGACAAATGTAATCCTTCAGTCAATTTCATGAGCTGTTTTTTGCCTTATAATAATTTAATATGCTTACTGTGAAATGCCAAGATTACTAACTGAAGTTGTTCAGTTGTGTCCAACTCTTTGTGACCCCATGGACTGTAGCCCTCTCTCCATGGGATTTTCCAGGTGAGAATACTGGAGTGGGTTACCAATCCCTACTCACGGAGATCTTCCCCACCCAGCGATCAAACCCACGTCTTCTGCATTGGCAGCTAGATTCTTTACCATAAGCCCCTGGGGAAGCCCATTTCTTCATATAAATCTGTGCCTTTTCAATTAGAAACCTTAGGGACATTCTCTTATGTTTCCATGGAAAACCATGAAACTAAAATCTTTATGCTTTTATTTGGCTCTGTGTGTGATGTGGTACCACTTAAAACTTCCAGAGACTGAGAATCTGCCAGTAGTTTGGATAACTTGGCTTAAATTGTAGATTAATTGCACCCTCAGTTTCTTCATGCACAACTGCAGGATGCAGTTCTTTATGTTGTATATAGATTGTTGTGGTGCTTTTAAAAGTTATTATCACAGCTTTGCTTTTCTATTTGAGTTTTTAATAATTTTTTTTTTTAATTAAAAAGTAAAAAAACCTGAGAGTCTCTTCCTTTCACCTTCTTCCTATTAGCTGTTATGTAACCACTGGTTACTGATCTGTATGCATTTTTAAAGCTTTTCCATATGTATGTGAACTGCTGTCTTTATCATATTTTAAATTTATTCCATCGATTTGGTGATTTCTGTGCCACAAAAACACTTTCCTAAATTCTCTACCTTTTTAGTATGTTTTAATACTTGTTACAACAATTTATCCTCTTCTTTAATTCTTTGAAAAATTTTCCTTGGTTAATCACACATTTTCACTTCCAAATGTATTTAGAATTTGTGTAATGGGACGCCTTGCCCTTAGGCTATTTGGGAGTATAAGATTTCTAGGCTCAGGTACTCTGCATTTATACAGTAAGGCTTTGATCATATCTACTCTCTGACTTATTCCCTATGTTTGGTATCACTGGCTGTTAACTGCCTCTTACCTTTTCAATTCGCCATTCCGTTTGTCTTTTAGCTGCTAGCTAGTACACCCACTTGATTGGATTCTTTGCTGCTGCTTTCCAACTTTTGTGTGAAGCATCTCAGCTCCTCTAGATCTCACTGGCCAGTCAGCAAAGAATCAATCATAGTACATCTGGTTATGACCTCAGGCTCCTTAATTCTCTGCCCTTTCATTATTGCTGACTACTCAGAGTACACTGCAAATGCCAAACAAGCTTTTTTTCTTTTAATCATGCTTTTGGGGCTATTTCATTTGCTTAGATTTGCAGGACGTCTGTTCTAATAACCAGGATATTATTGGATAGTCATTACGGCAGTGTGTTTCTGTCCTGCACAATTTGAGATAACATACTTGTTTTGTTCCTCTTGCCCTAACTTTTCAGCTAAGTCCTTAAATGTTGTTTTAGGTTGTAACAGATGAGTGTAATCAGACCAGGTTTGGAATTAACTGGTATGATTAACTACACATTGCTACTGTTGTATAACAGCTTCATGTAAATTTGTATTTCCAAAACAGATACTTTTAAAAGATTTTTTAAATTGTACCTGATGATTATTTGCTTTGTATAAGTGCCGTCTAACTGCAGCCTGGCATGCTGCAGTCCATGGGGTCACAAAGAGTCGGACACAACTGAGCGACTGAACTAACTGAACTGAACTAGACACCTATAAAGCTCCTACTTGGTTTTAAATGCTTTCTTAAAGAAACTAGAATTACTGTTTGTTTTGTGTTGGTTTTTTTTTTCTACTAAATTTACCTAGTATATTCCATTTAAAGCAGATTCATAGAGATTTCTCAATATTTTCTCATTCCATCCAAATTTTGAGAGTTCCTTCACTGAGTTGAGACAGTGGAAAACAAAAGTCCTCACGACTGTAATGAGTTTACCTCATTTATTATCTCCATTTTACAGATGAGGAAACTGTAAAAGGTTAAAGAACTCACTCAGTGTCATACAGGCTGCTGAATGTGTTGTGTGTATTTTTGTAATAAATGATGGAGCTGGGATCCAACCTCACAGAACATACCCAGAACCACTGTGCTTTATTGCCTTTATGTTTTTGTTTGCCGTTTAATGGATTCAGATTCCATCTGACTCACAGGAAGGTCCCTTTCCAGCCTTTGGGAGGAGGATATATCACTGGCCAAAGGTGACAGAAACTCACTGTCCATTTTCCTTACTTTAGCCCTTTCAGACCTGTGTGAGATTATCATGGGAAACCACAAGCTGTCCCACCAGAATGTGGTACCTGAAAATAACATTCATCAGTACTGGCGAGATCAGGGTCAGTTATTGTCAGCAGTCTGGGCTTCTAGCCACTGCGATGCCTGTCTCTGTTTGGTCTTGTCTTTGGCCCCATAGCTACATTCTCCCTGCCTTATTCTCTGAATTGGTCTCCTTTTTTCCACAATCTGCTCTTACATTTCTTTTTCCTGTCCATCTGGCCAAGCTCTTTCATAACTTATTTGAGGATATGCTGTCTTCATACTTGGCAGCCTGTGTGAACTCAGGTCCAGTTTTATTGGAGAGGAATGGCCCTGCTCCCTTACGGTCCTTCCTTTATTGTTCGAGGACTGTCCTAGAACACCCCTGGATTGACCGTGCAGCAGAAAACATAGCTATTTATTCCTGAAAATAATTGTGTTAGCAAATAAAATCTTGGATCTTGTTAATTTGGGCTCTGGACAACCACAAATGGAAACATGGAATAATGTAGAGTTTTAGCCATTTCTGTCCATTCTCATTAAATTACTTTAGTTCAGGCACTTATCATTCCATGCCTGCTTTAACACTGTGTCCTTAGGGGTTGTCCTGTCTTCTTTTCAGCCCGTCTTTTCAGTTTATCCTCTGAGATCACCGAAGTATGATTGCGGTAAAAGCCCAGCAGTAATGGAAGCAAGTGAGATGCAGTCAGAAGGATTTGGGAACAGAGGAAAAATGTGAAAAAAGTCGTATTCATATTAGTCGTTCTCCTGTATTAATAGATGGATTTTTAGTGAAAGGAGGAATAATAGTAGAAAATTTTTTATATAATATGGTAACAGAAAAAGATGTTTCTAATATTTTTAGGAGTGCTTTATGAAAGTAACATTTATAGATTTCATGAAGCTAAATTAGTCTGTCTTATAAATATATTTAAGTTTGTAATTTTGTGTCAGGTAAAAGCACATATATGTTTTAATATCACTGATTTTAGTGAAAGATATAAATCCAGGACTCAGATGCATTCATGTGTTCCAGTAATTTGTTTACTTAGTTCAGATCTAAACAATTTAAAATTTAAAAGATGCAGTTGGCTGTTGCATGCTTTTATTTAATGGATAGATCCTGATTATTATAGATGGAAATGGTGTTCTCAAATGGATAGGTGCTAGGTTTCATGACTGATGTATTTGAAGGATATATTCTTTTGTAAGGTAGAAATTCATACTTAAAAATAAATAGAAGGCTTCAAGTGAGAAAAATAGTTTATTAGGTAGACTATTTTGTCTTTTTTTTCCATCTTTTTTTAATTAATCTGAACTACCAATTATCTCAATAAATATATATTCAGTTTATCTGACATAATATTTCACCACGGTTGGATTTTTATTTTTTCTTTTGAAATTGTAATTAGATGTATATTCCTTTCTCTTTCATGAGATATCCTTATGAGATAAGATGATTTTTAAATGTCTCAATCTCTCATATCTTCTGTATCTGTCTCTTTTTGCTATTTTAGATCTATCATTTGGTTTACTAATTCTGTCTCTGTGTGTGCTCCAATTAGGTTTTTAATTTCAAGAATTATATTTTTTATTTCCAGAAATTCTATTAAGCTCTTTTCCCCGCATCTTTCAAGTCATTTTTCTTAGCCTCTTATTTCTGGCCCATGTAGTTAAGACTTTCCTTTAGTCCTGTAAACTTTTAAAGCATACTTAAAGCCTACTTTTATGTATCCATTAATTCCAAAATTTGAACTTCCCACAGATTTCATCCTGTTGTTTTAAATTTTTGCTGTTCTTGTAGTTTGTTTCCTTTTGGTTTGATAATTTTGTTTTAATTTCATGTTTGGCCAGTGCTGTATTTAGGAATCTCCTGGGGCATGGATTGAAAGTGTATTTCTCTGTAGACAATTTGCTTCTCTTTCTGACAGGTGCCTTGATTACCAATGCAGAAATAGCTTAAATTCGTTTCTTGGCCTGAGTTTCCTGGTCCTTGCAGTGTAAATTTATACTCAACTGAGAAAATAGGCTGTAATTATGAATTTGAATTTTCAAGGAATCCCATTCCAGTGATTCAAGCACTTTTTAAAAAAAATTTGTTCTCTGTGTCAGTGGATAGACACCCCCTTCCTTACTACCTCCATGCACTGAGAGGTGTGATTTTGGGGTCATTGTTGCTTTTTTTGTGGTGATCTCAATTCCAGCTTTCACTGTCAGTTCAGTTCAGTTCAGTTGCTCGGTCCTGTCAGACTCTTTGCGACCCCATGAACTGCAGCATGCCAGGCCTCCCTGTTCATCGCCAGCTCCTGGAGTTTACTCAGGCTCCTGTCCATTGAGTCAGTGATGCCATGTCGTCCCCTTCTCCAGCCTTCAATCTTTCCCAACATCAGGCTCTTTTCAAATGAGTCAGTTCTTCGCATCAGGTGGCCAATTAAAGTTTCCAAGTTTAAGCTGAAGTCATGACTTTAGCTCTTGTTTACCACTCTGACTTCCTTCAGTAAATGCATTCAACAGATTTTATTTTTTTAGCAAATTACTATTTTCTCTCTGTTTTTGCCTCCTCTGGATTTCTTTCTTCCCAAGTCCAGCAGTACATTTAAAAGAGTACTTGTTCTGTTTTACTTGCTATAGCTGGGTATTTCTAATGGGAAGGATTTTCATATCTAGTTTTACATATTTCCAAAAGCAAAACCTCAGGTGATTTTTTTATACACACTGGAGTTTGGGCCTCTTTGGATTAGAGATGCCGCTTCTGTCATTTCTATAGTGGGAAGTGGGAATGTGGTTACCTGGCCCCTTATGTTTCCCCAAACTTATTGCCACTGTTAAGGTTTTATACATGTTACCAGTTCATTTGACATTTGTGGTCTGCCGGTTACCATTTGAAAGTGTTATTGGTATGGAACAAGTCCAATTTGCATTCCAAGTAACTTTAAAAAAATAAACTTTGAAATATAACTTGTTGCTGTTTGATTTTTATCAGTCATAGATTATTTTCTGTGTCTTTATACAGTCATTAGCTGTTAAGTGCATCTTTTTAAAAAGTTAGTATGATAGTCTCAATCTGCTTTCTGTGGGTTTTTTTTTTTTTTAATTAGCATCATACAGTCTTAGAAACTTAGATCTTTAATCATCTGGTTTTAAGAAACAAAGAGACATTCAGGTTAATTCGGGAAAAGAGAGGCTGTTGAAAGCTGCATGTGATAGGGGACTGGAAAGCTGTCAGGAACTCAGGGCAGCTTTGGAGATACGCTTCTTTCTCACGGTCTCTTATTTTCTCCTATGCATTTGTCCTGTTCTCTGCTCTTTATTGCCTGTCTCCATGCTGTATCTTTTCTGTCTCTTCATGTCTTTATTTTGCCCACGGTCCTACTTGCTAAGACACTGGCACAACTTTATGGCATCATTTTCACACTGGGTTATATTGCATGCTGGTTCAAACTTCTTAGAGCTGTGATGTCTAATATGGTTGTCACTGGCCACACATGGCTTTTAAAGTCAAAGTTAAAACAATATGTAGGATCTATGTGCTGAAAATACACAATGTGTAGGATCTATATGCTGATAATGTTTTTATAAAGCACTCATGAAAGACATCAAAGAAAACCTACACAGAGAGTAATGTTCATGGACTGAAAAGTTCTGAACAGTAAAGGTGTGAGTTTTCCACAAATTGATCTGTAATTATCAACAATCAAGATCAGAATCCCAGCAGGATATTTTACACCAGATATAGACAAGGTGATTCTAAAATTTCTGTGAAAAGAGAAAGAACCTAGAATAGCTAAAGGAACTTTGAAAAAAGAAAAATAAAATTGGAAGAATCACAATGTGTCATTTTTAAGACCTAACTATAAAGCTGTGGTAATCAAGATTGTGTGTCGTGTGGGTAAGGAATAGAACAAAATCAGTGGATCAATGTAGAATCCAGAAATAGAACCACACAGATAACAGCCAATTGATTTTAACAGAGATGCAAGGCAATTCAGTGGAAGAAAGATAATAACCTTTTCAACAAATAGTATCGGAAAAGGTGGACATAAACATGCGAAAAACAAAGGAACATTGACCTAAGCATCACAAAACAAAATTAACTTAAACAAAAATGCACTCAAAGTATATCATAAATATAAACGTAAAACTTGTTGTTTAGAAGAAAACACAGGAGAAGATCTTTATGACTTGAGGTCAGGCAAGGTCTTACACATGACACCAGAAGCATCATTCATAAAAGAAAATAATTGATAAACTGGATTTCATCAAAAGTAAAAAAATTCTGCTTGGTGTGTTAGTTTGCTAGGTCTGCTGTAGCAAAATACCACAGACTGGGAGGCATAAAACAATTGAAGTTGTAGAGACTAGGAGTCCAAAGTCAAGGTGTGTTCGTGTTGGTGTCTCCTGAGGCCTCCCCTGGGGTTGTAGTCAGCTGCCTTCTTGCTGTGTTCTCAACATGGCCTTTTCTCTGTGCACTAACATCTCTGGGCCCTTTTCTTATAAGAAGACTAGTCCTATTGGATTAGAGCCCATCTGTATGAACTCATTTAACCTTAGTTACCTCCTTTAAGGCCTTGTCTCCAAATACACTTACATTCTGAGGTACTCTGAATTAGAACTTCAACATCCAGATTTTGGGAGCACACAGTTAGTCCATTGTTGCTCAGTCGCTCAGTCGTGTCCGACTGTTTGCGATCCCATGGACTGCAGCACAGTAGGCTTCCTTGCCCTTGGCTGTCTTCCCGAGTTTGCTCAAACTCCTGTCCATTGAGTTGCTGATGCCATCTCATCTTCTATCGCCCCCTTCTCCTCCTGCCCTCAATCTTTGCCGGCACCAGGGTCTTTTCTAGTGAGTTGGCTCTTTGCATTAGGTGGTCAAAGTATTGGAGCTGCAGCTTCAGCATCAGTCCTTCCAGTGACTATTCAAGGTTGATTTCCATTAGAATTGACTGATTTGATCTCCTTGCCGTCCAAGAGACTCTCGAGCCTTCTCCAGCACCACAGTTCGAAAGCATCACTTCAGTCCATAATGCTCTGCAAAAAACACTGTTAAGAGAAAAGACAAGCTAAGACTGGGAGGAAATATTTGCAAATCATAATGCTTGCAAAAGAATTTGTATCTAGAATATTTATATATAAAAAAAAAAACTTTCAAAGCTCAACAGTAAGAAAATAAACATCCCAATTAAAACATGGTCAAAAGATAGAAGACCCTTCACCAAAGGGTGGCAAATAAGCACTGGAATAGATGTTAACATCATTAGCCTTTAGGAAAATGAAGACTAAAACTACCATGAGATACCATTACATACCTGTTGGAAATGGCTAAAAAGTACAATTCCAGTTTCTGACAAGGAAGTTCTGGAAGAGCTGGAGCTCTCATACATCGCTGCTGGAAATGAACAATGGTACATCCACTGAAGAACAGAATTGGCAGAGTCTTTAAAAATTAAACATATATCTACTGTATCCCTCTCCAAGATATTCTTATAACCTGTACATTGAGTTTATAGCAGCTCTATGTATATTTACCAAAAACTAAAAATAGCTGATACATCCTTCAACTGGTAGTGAATAAACTGGCGTATATCCTACAATGAAATACTACTTAACAATAAAAAAGGAACTAATGATATATGGAGCAACTTGGTGAAAGAAGATAAGTCTCAAAAAGGTACAGGATGATTTAATTTACATGGAATTCTTGAAAAGGTAAAACTGTAGTGGCAAAGAACCTCAGTGGTTGCCAGAGGTAAAGGTTAAGGGGAGAATGCAACTTTCTCTAGAGAGTTTTTGAAGTGATGGAACTTTCCTGTTTCCAGATGATAGTTAACTCACTTTATGCAAATCTATACATGTGTTAAAATTACTAGAACTATATTTTTTAAAGTTGATTTTTTTCCCCCAATTAAAGCTGAGTCCTAAGGATGGAAAGTACAGCATGGTGACTATAGTTAACAATACTGTATTGATACTAAGAGAATAGATCTTAAAAGTTCTCATCACAAGAAAAAAAAATGTAACTAGGTATGGTGATGGATGTTAACTAAACTTGTGATCATTTAGTAATATATATATATATATCAAATCATTATTTTGTATACCTAAAATGAATACAATGTTATATGTCAATTATATCTCAATTAAATATTTAAATATCTGAGCAGTTTGAGAGCCTTTCAAATTTAAATGTCTTATTGCATATCAAATAATTAAGTAAAATTCAGTTCTTCAGACAACCAGCCATGTCTTGGTTTGCCAGTAGCTTTATGTGGCATGGGGCTACAATAGTGGACAGTGCAGGTGTAGAACTTTCCATTAACACAGAACATTCTATTGGACAGTACTGTTTCAGAGTGGGAGTCAGTGAGTTTTTTCTGTAAAGGGCCAGGTAGTAAATAAATACTTCAGGGGTTCTGGGCCATATGGTCTCTATCTCAGCTACTCAGCTCTTAACATGGTGTTGCGAAAGCAGCCACAGATGATGCTTAACCCAATGAACACGTTCCTGTACAACTTCATTTACAAAAACAGTCATGCTTGCTGACCCCTATTGTCAATAATCTGATCGACCTATCTCCTTTTTCATGTCAGCTCAAGTCGCAAAGGTAGAGTGACCGTATAGTTCACTGTCCAAGTTAAATAAAATTTTACTTATAAATTTGAGAGTGAAAGTGGGCCCTATTAGTAATTCTGCTAGGATGATGAGCATAACCTATGCGTGTCCTGGGCAAACCAGGAATGTCTGTCACCCTGGCTATCAGTCTTCCTGTAGAATTGGTTGCCCTTGTAGTAGGCTCATACCTAGGCTGAGTAACTGTGGAAAAGCAAACAAAACTCTCCCTTCAGCAGGAGCTTCGGGTTAACCATTTCCCTCTGAAAGGGAGCGTTTATATGGGAAGGAGCATTTATATGGGAGACACCCTGAGGGTCCACCCGCCCAGTGTGTTCAAAATAGCCTGTTTTCTGTCCCTGTGCCCTTGCTCATGCTTTTCTTGCTGTGCCCTCTTTCCTGCTTCTGTGTGTGTTGTAATCCAGCCCGTCTGTCAAACCTCTGCTTAAATGGTATCTCCTTCATAAAGCCATTCCTGTCACACCCCTTCCAGACTTAGAAGTTGGTATTTATATTTTAGAAAATTCACAAGGCATGGTGCCCTAAGCCAGGTCCCCAGACGTGGCTGAGTACCAGAAGCACCTCAGTAGCTCTAAATACAGATCCCTGTCTTGTCTTAAACCTGTTGGTTCAGAAATCAGTGGCAGTGTTTTTTGTTGTTTTGTTTTTCAGCTCCTCATATGATCCTTGTATAACCAGCCAACTGGTTTAGTATTTGGAATCTGTTAATTTAGACTTAAATTATTTGATGTAAACACCTAACTTTTAGAATTAGAAGGAAACTTAGAAATAGTCTCTTTTTTCTCTTCTTATTTTTAGATTGAAGGCAGAAGACACGGGGAAATTACTAACTCAGATCCTATTGCTTGTTACTGGCAGAGCCAGCACTAAACTTTGCATTTCTTCACTCCCATCTTGGAACCTATCTTTATATATGTTCACTTTGGACAGCCCCTTCTGAACAGTAAGCTTTGATTACAGAAGGCCTTCGGTATATAGTAGGTGGTCAGGTCTGTTATTAACAGTTATCTAACTCACTTTGTATAGTATATGGCATGTTTTTGCCACTAATAGTTTATCTTGATTTTGTTTGCTCCCATTGTCACACTCAAGGAATACTTTTCCAATATTTAGAGATAACTTGGTAGTCAGTATGAAGTCATCTCAGAGAAACCTTTTCCCAAACCAGTGCTAGAATAAATGCTTTTTGAAAGACTAACTGAACCAAACTGGATTCCGGGACAGCTTAGAAACGTAATGGTTTCCAAGAGCTCGTCTAATCTGAGATCAGCTCTAGATTGGCAGGATTTTCCAAACCAAACTCACTCTTGTATGAGAAAGGTTACCCAGGATATCTGGGAGTGTGTTTGGGGGATGCCTGACTTGAAGTGGGGTCCGGAAGGGTTTGTGGGTAGTGCTAATAACCTAAGGTGAGCTTTAAAAGATGTCTAGGAGTTAGGCTAGAGGAGGGAGTTTACGGAAAGTGTTTGTCCAAGCAGTAAGTGCCAGAGGGTATGCCAGAGGGTAAAAGTATGGCTAGCACTGGGGCTGGGCAGTTGTTTAGTTTGGCTAGAGCATAAAGCGCCAACTAAGGACCGACTGGAAATACAGACAGGTAGTAAACAGTTTTATAGTTAAAATGTTGTACTTCACAGCTGGCTATCCACGTGCAAAGGAGTGAAATTTGAGCCCTGCTAGACACCATAGAAAAAGTCATAGACCTAAATGGAAATGGGTCATAGACTTAAATGGAAAAGCTAAACTATAAAACTCTTTAGAAGAAAACATAGGGAAAAAAAATCTTTGTGACCTTGGTTTCCAGGCAGTCGTTTCTCAACTATAATACCGAAAGCACAAGCAACAAAAAGTAGATAAAGTTTGACTTAACAAAATTTAAAAATTTTTTGCTTCAAAGAACACCATCAAAAAATGAAGACAACTCAGAGTGGGATTAAATATTTACAGGTCATGTAACTAATAAGAGATTTATATCAGGATCTATAAAAAAATGCTCACAAGTCAACAGTAAAAATATGACACAATTAAAAATGGGCAAATAATTAGATACACATTTTTTCAAAGACTGTGTTTAAAATATGACAAACAGGCATATGAAAAATGCTTAAGATTGTTAGTCATTAGTGAGTTACTAGAACACAAAGAGATACCACTTCACGGCAACGAGGAAAACTAAAAAGCCAGGTAATAATATGTATCGGCTTGGCTGTAGAGAAATTGGAACCCTCATACACTGCTGGCAATAATATAAAACGGTGCAGCCACTTTGGAAAACAGTCGGACAGTTCTTGAGGAAGCTAAACAGAGACTACCATGTGATTCAGCGATTCCACTCTTAGCTCTCTATCCAAGAGAATTGAAAGCACAGATCCACACAGGTTCATAAAAGCATTATTCATAAGAGCCCAAAATGGAAACAGCCCACACATCCTTCACCTGGTAAAAGGATAAACAAATGCGGAATTTTCATTCAATGAAATATTATTCAGCAACAAAAAGAATACAGTAAGTCCTGATATATGCTGCAACATGGACGAACCTGGAAAGCTTATGCTCAGTGAAAGAAGCCAGTCACAAGGGGCCACAGTTTGTATGATCATATTTGTGTGAAATATCCAGAATAGTCAAATCCATTGAGACAGAAAGTAGACAGAGTACTGATTGTCAGGGATTGGGAGGGGGAGGAATAGAGAGCGACTGCTCAATGGGTCTTGGGGTTTCGTTCTGGGTTGATAAAAATGTTTCAAAATTAGACAGGAATGATGGTTACATAACTATGTGCATATACTAAAAATGACTGAATTGTACACATTGAAAGGGTGAACTTCGTGGTATGTGAATTGTATCACAGAAAAGCTGTTATAAAATGCTATATTTAGTAAATAGTTTAAATTTTCTGGTAAGGAATTTGGATCATGTCTTTCAAGCAATGGTGTGTACTCCTGAAGAGTTTTGAACTCAAAAACAACTGATCTGAGCATTACTTTCAGAACATGTGAGAATGGTGGACAAATCAATGCTGTAGCAGAAGGCTAGGTCTAGAAGCTGAGAATATTTATCCTCAGTTTTCTTCCCTGGGCAGCTGTAAAGTTCATGTTCAGTTCAGTTCAGTTCAGTTCAGTTGTTTAGTCGTGTCCAACTCTTTGTGACCCTATGGACCACAGCACGCCAGGCCTCCCTGTCTTATCATCAGCTCCCAAAGTTTACCCAAACTCATGTCCATCGAGGTGATGATGCCATCCAACCATCTCATCCTCTGTCATCCCCTTCTTTTCCCACCTTCAATCTTTCTCAGCATCAGGGTCTTTGCAAATGAGTCAGCTCTTTGCATGAGGTGGCCAAAGTATTTGAGTTTCAGCTTCACAATCAGTCCTCCCAGTGAACTCAAGGACTGATCTCCTTTAGGATGAACTGGTTGGATCTCCTTGCAGTCCAAGAGTCTCTCAAGAGTCTTCTCCAATACCACTGCTCAAAGGCATCAATTCTTCGGCACTCGGCTTTCTTTATAGTCCAACTCTCACATCTATGCATGACTACTGGAAAAACCATGGCTTTGACTAGACGGACCTTTGTTGGTCTGCTAGTAATGTCTGCTTTTTAATATGCTGTCTAGATTGGTCATAACTTTCCTTCCAAGGAGTAAGTGTCTTTTAATTTCATGGCTGCAGTCACCATCTGCAGTTATTTTGGAGCCCCAAAAAATAGTCAGCCACTGTTTCCCCATCTATTTCCCATGAAGTGCTGGGACCGGATGCCATGATCTTCCTTTTCTGAATGTGGAGCTTTAAGCCAACTTTTTCACTCTCCTCTTTCACTTTCATCAAGAGGCTCTTTAGTTCCTCTTCACTTTCTGCCATAAGGGTGGTGTCATCTACATATCTGAGGTTATTGATACTTCTCTGGCAATCTTGATTCCAGCTTGTGCTTCATCCAGCCCAGCATTTCTCATGATATACTCTGCATATAAGTTAAATAACCAGGGTAACAATATACAGCCTTGACGTACCCCTTTTCCTATTTGGAACCAGTCTGTTGTTCCGTGTCCAGTTCTAACTGTTTTGCTTCCTGACCTGCATATAGATTTCTCAAGAGGCAGGTCAGGTGGTCTGGTATTCCCATCTCTTGAAGAACTTTCCACAGGTTATTGTGATCCACACAGTCAAAGGCTTTGGCATAGTCAAGAAAGCAGAAATAGATGTTTTTCTGGAACTCTCTTGCTTTTCTGATGATCCAGCGGATGTTGGCAATTTGATCTCTGGTTCCTCTGCCTTTTCTAAAACCAGTTTGAACATCTGGAAGTTCACGGTTCACGTATTGCTGAAGCCTGGCTTGGAGAATTTTGAGCATTACTTTACTAGCATGTGAGATGAGTGAATTGTGCAGTAGTTTAAGCATTCTTTGGCACTGCCTTTCTTTGGAATTGGAATGAAAACTGACCTTTTCCAGTCCTGTGGCCTCTGCTGAGTTTCCCAAATTTACTGGCATATTGAGTGCAGCACTTTCACAGCATCATCTCTCAGGATTTGAAATAGCTCCACTGGAATTCCATCACCTCCACTAGCTTTGTTCGTAGTGATGCTTTCTAAAGCCCACTTGACTTCACATTCCAAGATGTCTGGCTCTAGGTGAGTGATCACACCATCGTGATTATCTGGGTCGTGGAGATCTTTTTTGTACAGTTCTTCTGTGTATTCTTGCCACCTCTTCTTAATATCTTCTGCTTCTTTTAGGTCCATGCCATTTCTGTCCTTTTTGAGCTCATCTTTGCATGAAATGTTCCCTTGGTATCTCTAATTTTCTTGAAGAGATCTCTAGTTTTTCCCATTCTATTGTTTTCCTCTATTTCTTTGCATTGATCACTCAGGATACCTTTCTTATCTCTCCTTACTATTCTTTGGAACTCTGCCTTCAAATGGGTTTATCTTTCCTTTTCTCCTTTGCTTTTCGCTTCTCTTCTTTTCAAAGCTATTTGTAAGGCCTCCTCATGGTACTGATACTGAATTAGAAATTTTTATACTATATGCTTTATAATATTTATAAATATTTACCTTGTTCTCATTTTTCTGTAATCAGTTTTTCTAGGTTATTGAAAAAAGAATAGCAGGTACAGAGCATTAGAGTTGGTATTTTTAAATTTACTTATGTGTAATCTTGGCCGCTGTGAATGTAGGAACAGCAAAATATGACTCATTTTAGCCAGAAGACCCAAGATTCTTGATGAATCATGAACACCTTTCATTAATAAACATAAGGATTATGATGTGGTAAAGATCAGAAATTCAGGTTTCCTGAGGATTTTTTCCTCTCTTTTTTGTGAATTATCTCATTTCTGTCAAATAAGTTACATATTAGAAAATATTCAGAAGGCAAAAAGGACAGTAATCATTAGCTGTCTTGTTTTCTTATTGACTCTGAAGAACCATAATTTAAAAACTTGTTAACCCTGTAGAAAATCCTAATTTAAATTTTGAAAAATGGTATTCATAAGTCAAGCCTGTAGTAAATAACTGACTCTTATAAACTACTTACCCCTAGTTTACTGTCATAGTTTTCTGTGAAATATGTGCTGGTATTAACTATTAATGAATCTATTTTTAGAAGAGTACAGTGTGTGCTGCAGCCATTTTGGGCCCTTTGTGTAACTTGCGTTGTCAGTAGAAGTGTGCCCTCTTGTGGTCAATTGGAAACAGAATTTCAGTTATAAAAATAGTCACCCTAGGACAGGGAGGCCTGGCGTGCTGCGATTCATGGGGTCGCAAAGAGTCGGACACGACTGAGCGACTGAACTGAACTGAATTAGCTTTCTCTGAGTTCAGATTTTCTTTTGCTCATTCATTTGGAATTACCCAGACTCTGAATTTATTTTTCAGTAAACAGAAAATAAAACTCTTTCAAGATTTTTAAATGGAGAATTGAGGATTAAATAAAACAATTATCTTGTTTTATTGGAGAAGGGCTTTAAAAAGATATGGATTAGAGGACCGAGTGTCAAGGAGAAGTCTAACAGAGAAAAGGTATCACAACGTGAAGAAAGGCAAGGTGTTCTGATAGTGTTTGAGAAGATTTATGACTAATGTTGTTGTGATATAATGAATATTTCGCACTCTGCTCCATCCTTTTTACAAAATGCTCCCAGAATGACACTCTGATTTTATTTCTATTCCATTTATATATATATATATCTTCTTATCCTGGTGAAAGCGATCAATACTTCTGTGACACTATTGGAAATGTCTGTTTCATGTAATAGAAATTAAGTTAATTTGAAATAAATGTTCAAATCTGTTTTGAACTGCCTGTAGTTCAAAAATTACTGTTGAGTCCAAAACTTACTACTCTGTAGTAAGTTGGCATCATAAATGTTTATGAGTTATGGGGATTTTTTTCAAAAGGAATGAACTTCCCTTGAAATTTAATGCCCCAATATTCTTAGAAGGATTCCACTGTTAACATTGTTATCATCCCTTATGGGTGATTCACTGAGCTTTCAGTTCAGTTCAGTTCAGTTCAGTCACTCAGTCGTTTCTGACTCTTTGCAACCCCATGAATTGCAGAACACCAGGCCTCCCTATCCATCACCAACTCCCGGAGTTCACCCAAACTCATGTCCATCAAGTCGGTGATGCCATCCAGCCATCTCATCCTCTGTCATCCCTTTCTCCTCCTGCCCCCAATCACTCCCAGCATCAGAGTCTTTTCCAATGAGTCAGCTCTTCACATGAGGTGGCCAAAGTATTCGAATTTCAGCTTTAGCATCAGTCCTTCCAAAGAACACCCAGGACTGGTCTCCTTTAGGATGGACTGGTTGGATCTCCTTGCAGTCCAAGGGACTCTCAAGAGTCTTCTCCAACACCACAGTTCAAAAGCATCAATTCTTCAGTGCTTAGCTTTCTTCACAGTCCAACTCTCACATCCATACATGACCACTGGAAAAACTATAGCCTTGACTAGATGGACCTTTGTTGGCAAAATAATGTCTCTGCTTTTGAATATGCTATATAGGTTGGTCATAACTTTCCTTCCAAGGAGTAAGCATCTTTTAATTTCATGGCTGCAGTCACCATCTGCAGTGATTTTGGAGCCCAAAAAAATAAAGTCTGACACTGTTTCCACTGTTACCCCATCTATTTGCCATGAAGTGATGGGACCAGATGCCATGATCTTCATTTTCTGAATGTTGAGCTTTAAGCCAACTTTTTCACTTTTCTCTTTTACTTTCATCAAGAGGCTCTTTAGTTCCTCTTCACTTTCTGCCATAAGGGTGGTGTCATCTGCATATCTGAGGTTATTGATATTTCTCCCAGCAATCTTGATTCTAGCTTGTGCTTCCTCCAGCCCAGCATTTCTCATGATGTACTCTGCATAGAAGTTAAATAAGCAGGGTGACAATATACAGCCTTGACATACTCCTTTTCCTATTTGGAAACAGTCTGTTGTTCCATGTCCAGTTTTGACTCTTGCCTCCTGACTTGCATATAGGTTTCTCAAGAGGCAGGTCAGGTGGTCTGGTATTCCTATCTCTTGAAGAATTTTCCACAGTTTCTTGTGATCCACACAGTCAAAGGCTTTGGCATAGTCAAGAAAGCAGAAATAGATGTTTTTCTGCAACTGTCTTGCTTTTTCCATGATCCAACAGATGTTGGCAATTTGATCTCTGGTTCCTCTGCCTTTTCTAAAACCAGCTTGAACATTTGGAGTTCACGGTTCACGTATTGCTGAAGCCTGGCTTGGAGAATTTAGAGCATTACCTTACTAGCGTGTTAGATGAGTGAATTGTGCGGTAGTTTAAGCGTTCTTTGGCATTGTCTTTCTTTGGGATTGGAGGGATAACTGACCTTTTCCAGTCATGTGGCCACTGCTGAGTTTCCCAAATTTACTGGCATATTCAGTGCAGCACTTTCACAGCATCATACCAGTCCATTTAAGTGTTAAAACTAGGAATAATTCTCATCACATGAATGAATTTTTCAGTTTTGAGTGAATTGAATATATTGGTCTTCATTAATTGAAATGAAAATCAATTTAAGTTTCCGTTCATAGTGTAAAATAATTTGAAAATTCTGATTCAATTACAAAACATTTTAAATTTACAAAAATAGCTGCCATTTTTATACAAGTTGAAAAGACGATTTCTGCTTACTTACATGTAATTACACTTGTGAACACTGGCAATCTAATATTACGGATTGATTTTTTAAATAGTTTTTATTTTTAATATGTGGCTTGTAAAATATATTTGGTTTGTATTGAATTGATTTCTTTATACTATCAGATGTGTTTAAACAGATATGAGGAGCTTGTTTTTACAGTTATATTAAGGTATTTGATTTTCATATTCTAAAGGTTCTTTACGTTAAAAGTTTAAAGCTAGTTAATTCAGAATTCTTTGAATGAAAGAGGACAGTGAAAAAGTTGGCTTAAAACTCAGCATTCAGAAAACTAAGATAATGGCATCTGGTCCCATCGCTTCATGGCAGATAGATGAGGAAACAATGGAAAAAGTGAGAAACTTTTTTGGGGGGCTCCAAAATCACTGCAGATGGTGACTACAGCCATGAAATTAAAAGACGCTTGCTCCTTGGAAGAAAAGCTATACCTAACCTAGACAGCCTATTGAAAAGCAGAGACATTACTTTGCCAACAAAGGTCTGTCTAGTCAAAGCTGTGGTTTTTCGAGTAGTTATGTATTGATGTGAGAGTTGGACTATAAAGAAAGCTGAGCGCCGAAGAATTGATGCTTTAAAACTGTGGTGTTGGAGGAGACTCTTGAGAGTCCCTTGGACTGCAAGGAGATTCAACCAGTCCATCCTAAAGGAAATCAGTCCTAAATATTCATTGGAAGGACTGATGCTAAAGCTGAAACTCCAATATTTTGGCCACCTGATGCGAAAGACCCTGATGCTGGGAAAGATTGAAGGTGGCAGGAGAAGGGGCTGCCATAGGATGAGATGGCTGGATGGCATCACCGACGTGATGGACATGAGTTTGAGTAGGCTCTGGGAGTTGGTGATGGACAGGGAAGCCTGGTGTGCTGAAGTCCATGGGGTTGCAGAGTCGGACACGACTGAGTGACTGAATTGAACTTGAGTGAATGGCAGTTGAATGTAATGCTTAAAAAACTCCGGCTCTGGAGTCAGACTGCCTGGGTTTGAATCCCAGCATGTGCCTAGCTATACGGTCTTGGCAAGTTCTCTGTGCCTCAAGTGCTTCATGTGCAACCTGAGAATATTATAGATATTATTACATTAGTGCCTGCCTCTTAAGATTGCTGTAAAAATTCAGTGAATAAATATAAAAACACTTGGAATAGTGCCTGGATATACTACAGTCTGGGTTTCTGTTAATTGCTGTTATTATCATCATTAAATTTATACTTGGATTGATGTTGAAATTCATCGGGAAGAATATACTGTTTGTTTTGTGAATATAAATCACTTTTACAATTTTTGCTTTAAAAAATATTCTGAATAATTTACAATAAAAGTAGTAAGCTAAAATAGCATTTCATAAAGTTTTTATGAAAGCTTTCTTTTCACAATTATCTTCTTTTCTTTTTTAGGCACGGAATGTTAACACCGGTGAACTGGCAGCAATTAAAGTAATCAAATTGGAACCAGGTAAATTCATTGAAATTTGGTGTTTCTTATTGCCCTCAGCCACTGGATATATCAGGCTTGTTTTAATGATGTTTGGTCAACATTCTCTTGTTGTTCCCAGTGTCTGGCAGAGAGAGCTGTTGTCTGTGCTCCACCTCTCTGAGACCTGTAGACACCTTGCCCAGTTCTTCCCTGAAAAACCACTGATAATTGCAGGAGGAAGGGGAGCTCTGGAGGAGACTGTTCCCTCTGGACTCCTTTGAGCTCACTTGTCACACAGTGATGGCGGTGTTTGTCCAGGTTAACTCTGTCCAGTGACGAGAGGCAGTGTGCTGCAGTGGAGAGAACGGAACTGGGATCTGGTGTTTGCAGACCAGTTCTTGGTGTCCCGTACTCCTGCTCTGTGAACTTTGGCAAGTAACTTTAGCTCTGAGTCTCAGTTTCCTCAAGAAACCTAACTCTCACATTTTATGGCTCGTTAATATTGCAATAGCTGCCTTCCACCTGGAGTGGCTTGTCAAGCCCCAGGACTACTCCCTATTTTTCATCTGCTTCAACTATATTCTATCCCTGAATTCCCCCCGCTCCCTGCAGAACCCATGTCTTTCTGAACTAACTACGTACTCTTAAAAACCTCTCCCCTCCCCAGTTTCTCCCTCCCATCATAAGTAAATAAGTGTACTAGTGTCTAGACTGAATTCCACCTCAGTGATAGTGCTTTTCTGTATGGCCACAGATCCATCCAGTAATTTTTTTTTTTTATTGTAGATAACTTTTTCTATAAAAGTCGAGAGGAAAATATTGTAGGCTTTTGGAACCACATTAGTCTCTGTATATGGTTCTCGCTCTCTTCCTCCTTAAACGTAAATACTCTTCCTTGCTTAAAAATCATTCTTAACTAACCAGGCCACCTGTGCTTGTAGTTTGCCCACCCCTGATTTTGATCATCAGTAGACTTAGAAGTGCTATTAGGATGAAGTTTCAAGGATGCGTTGACTGACTGTGATTAAACTACACTTGAATATAATGGATTTTAAAAATACTTTCTCGTTTATAGGTATTTACAGATTTTTTTTTTTATGCTCCATATTCTAACACCACAAGACAAAGCTTTTTTCCTTTTCTTTGAAACTCCTGTTATTTAGTGGGTATTCAAAATTGACCAACTGAAAAAAAAAGAAAGGTTTGACATTTGAAGCAGTGCCTCCATTTTTAATCATTAAGAAGAGGCTATGATATTGATGAAAGAGTCTGCTTAGAAGCAGTGTGTTCATACACGATTCCCTCAAATCAGTTTGGTGCCTTCTCTTCTGGGAAGCCTTTCTCCCCAGCCCGTCCTCTGATTAAGATGATGACTCCTGCAGCAGCACCTTTTCCCACAGCTGTGATTCTAGAGTTGCCTTTCTTTGTTCCTAAGTTGTAATCAGATTTATGTCCGCAGCACTCACCTTAGGGTCGATGCATAGTACTCACTCAGGACATCTTAAAATGTCCTTTAAAAAATTAGGAACTTAAAATCTTATTGTTCATCAGGTCATTTGGTTTCTGATTAGTGAGTTGTTTGTTTTATGTTAATCTTAAATACTGCCTTTTATATATATGTATATATATATATATGTATCACTGTAATAAATGAAAATACAATTAAAAAGAAATGTATTCCTATTCTGCCACTCAGAGATAATGAGAATTACTACCATATATATGTTATGAGGTATACACTTAAATTTAATTAACATTGGACTCTCTCCTTTTGTGTTCTTAGAAGCCACCTGAATTTTTATATTAAATTTCTTTAATTTGTTTATGTCTTGTGAGAAATGTTTAACTTGTCAGTGACCTTGAAATATATGGCCCAGTGGTTACGACCGCAGACGCTAAAGCCAAGCTACTTTGATTCTCATCTGACTTGACCACATTGCTTAAGCTTTTTGGATGGACCTTTGTTTCTTCATCCCTAAAATGGGGATAATAGTAATAGCTTCCTCTTAAGGCTGTTGTAGGGATTAAATAAGCTAATATATCTAAAACACTTCAAAAATTTCTTGAAAAGTTTATTAGTTTGCCATAATGACCTAGCAGTTCCACTCTTGTGTATCTACCTACACAGCAACTTTTACACACACGTGTCCACAGCAGTGTGTTCGCAGCAACCTAACTGCCCATCGACTGGTAAATGAATAGACAAAATATGTCTATACAATGCAATGGAATACTATTCAGCAGTAAAAGGAAACAAACTGTTGATACATGCTCTGACATTAATGAGCCTTAAAAATTGTAGTGTAAGGAGCCAGATGATTCTGTGAATGCGGAATGTCCACAAAAGACACATCTACAGAGTCAAAAAGAGGATTGGTCAGCTGGTGTGTGTGTGAGGAAGGATTAATAGTTAATGGATGTGAGGGGTCTTACTGGGTAATGGAAATATTTTAAAATTGATTTATGCGATGGTTGCACAACTAGGTGAATTTATTAAAGAAAAATCTTTGAATGATGCACTTTATATGGATTAGTTATTGCTGTAGTTTAGTTCTTGTCATGGCCGACTCTTCGCAACGCCACAAACTGTAGTCTGCCAGGCTCCTCTGTCCCTGGGATTTCCCAGGCAAGAATACTGGAGTGAGTTGCCATTTCCTTTTCGAGGGGATCTTCCCAACTCAGGGATCACCCCGCGCCTCCTGCATTGGCAGGTGAATTCTTTAGTGCTGAGCCACCAGGGAAGCCCATGTATGAATTACATGATTTTAAGATATGCCTTAATATAGTTTATAAAAATGTAATCATAATACCATTGTCACCTCTTAACAATATTAATAATAGCTTCTTAATAACAAGTTTCGCATGTTGCAGTTAGTTGATAGGTCTCAAACTTCTTTTATGTCTATAGGTTCTGCCTTCACTTTTTTTTTATTTTTTCCTTGTCCCCCTGCCTTTTTAAAAAAGAAACTTGGTCGTTTTTCCTATGGAACTTACCCCCTTAACTCAGGTAACTGGGTTTTGCCAGTTATCTCCCCATAGAATCATTTAATGTGGTCATCTGTGGGTTGAGAGTTAGCTCTCGACGACTGGTAAGATTCAGGTTTGATTTGGAATGTGGTAGAAGAGGACAGCTTCATTGGTAGTGTTATGTACTCATTTTTCTGAATTAGAATTGTAATATCTAGTCTTTGACATTTTTAAAAACAAAAACTAAACCTGAAATAGTCAAGTGTAATGAAAAGGATTTTAAGAATTTGCATCCAAAGTAGCTGTTTTTCCCCTTTTTCTTGATAACTGATATCCAATCTGAACCTGAAGCTAAGTGAAACCTTATTTGGGCAAAATTGTTTTAATTTTTTGTGTATAATTTGATGAAGGGTAACATAATGTCTGATAATAGTATTGTTTGGATATCAGAGGTAGATACAATAAGATACTCAGTGACTTTGAAAAATAAAGGATTTCATAGAGGTAAATTTTCTAAAATTCTATTTAAATTGCCAAAGTTGTTTTAACCATTATCTGTAAGTATTTCTCAAATGCATTTCATCTCAAATAGCATGCTGAGAGTAGATAGTTATCATAATGTAACTAATAGTTATAAGTTGCCTTCAGCAGCTCATGACAAATAAACGTCACTTTGCGTCTTAGAAAAAGGCTCTAAATGATAACCTTTCCCCACTCAGTGTCACGAGTTGCCCCTGCTCCCCCCCACTCCCATCTCTCTGATGGCCGTGCTGAGCGACTGACTTAATAGAATCCTAACCACTGGACTGTCAGGGAATCCCCTAGTTGCTTCTCTTTACGTCAGTTAACATTTACTGACAATGCATTGTATTAAGATTAAAATGATAGGGCACATTTCTTGATTTTTGAAGTCTAGCCCTTTATATCTGCCTCCTCTGTCTGCTTGTTTCTGTTGCACTGTTGGCCAGAAGACTGGACGATGAGGTTTGTTAGAATTGTATCTCATGAAAAAGAGCATGCTGTGAGTTTATCAGAAGAACTTTCCTTTGAACTCTGCGTTGTCTCTCTTGTCTTCTCATGGTACCTTTGGGTGCGTGCCAGATTCTCACTTATGTTCTGAAAAGTTAAAGTTGCTAAGGAAGTGCTTAGCTTGCAGCCCAGTTGTTTCCATGATGGATAGTGGGAGTCAAAGCACACGTGGGATAGTGGGTAAGAATGTGGACTTTGGACCCAGATGCTTAGATTATCACTGAGGCTCCAGCACAGCAAACTGTGTGACCTTGGCAGGTACTTAACTGCTCTGCCTGTTTTTCCTTTCTGCACAGTAGGGATAGCAGTAGTTTCTACTTCATAACATTGGTGTGAAAATTAAGTAGTTTAATGTATTGGGGAAGGAAATGGCAACCCACTCCAGTATTCTTACCTGGAGAATCCTGTAGACAGAGGAGCCTGGCGGGCTACAGTCCATGGGGTCACAAGAGTCAGACATGACTTAGCAACTAAACCACCACCACCAAATTAAAAAAAGAGCCCTTTTTATATGTTTAGTTTGAATCTTTGATATATCCAATTTAGTCTTTAAAGTCTATAGGTGTTGTATAAGGTAACATTCGGAGAAGGCAATGGCAACCCACTCCAGTACTCTTGCCTGGAAAATCCCATGGACAGAGGAGCCTGGTGGGCTGCAGTCCATGGGGTCACTAGGAGTCGGACACGACTGAGCGACTTCACTTTCACTTTTCACGTTTATGCACTGGAGAAGGAAATGGCAACCCACTCCAGTGTTCTTGCCTGGAGAATCCCAGGGATGGGGGAGCCTAGTGGGCTGCCGTCTATGGGGTTGCACAGAGTCGGACACGACTGAAGTGACTTAGCAGCAGCAGCAGCAAGGTAACATTTACTTTCCCCAGAGTGTCTCACACACACATGTGCTCTTACACATGCTTAGAACTATTGGAGATGCTTAAAATAACATTAATAGGCTCTGAAGTACTAACAGGTCCTTTTAAAATTAAAAACCAGGAAAATACAGCTATCATATTGGGTTTGTGTTCTATATCAGAGAAGGTACAAAGGAGAATTTGGCCATATCCGACTCTTTGTGACCCCATGGACTGTAGCCTGCCCAGGCTCCTCTGTCCATGGAATTCTCCAGAAAAGAAAACTGGAAAGGGTTGCCATGCCCTTCTCCAGGGGAATCTTCCTATCCCAGGGATTGAACTCACGTCTCATTTCTCCTGCATTGGTTGGCAGGTTCTTTACCATTAGTGCCACCTGGGAAGCCCCTGGCAGAGTTCCAAACAGGCCCAGAAATCGGTAGAAAATAATGATGATGTGCAGAACTTGGTTTAACAGAAATTAACTTTCTTATTAATGTTTTTCCAGATGGTGGGATTATTTTCCTTAAATTCACAAACTCACATAACAACAACAATAATGCTAATGATGATAAAAGTTCCAGCAGCCACTTTTTGGATGCTTGCTTAGGACAAAGTGCCAGAGCCTATACGGAGCTCTTCACGTGTGTTGTCTCAATTAATCCTCATCAGTTCAGTTCAGTTCAGTTCAGTTCAGTCGCTCAGTAGTGTCTGAACTTTGCGACCCCAAGAATCACAGCACGCCAGGCCTCCCTGTCCATCACCATCTCCCAGAGTTCACTTAGACTCACTTCCATCGAGTCCGTGATGCCATCCAGCCATCTCATCCTCGGTCGTCCCCTTCTCCTCCTGCCCCCAATCCCTCCCAGCATCAGAGTCTTTTCCAGTGAGTCAGCTCTTCGCATGAGGTGGCCAAAGTACTGGAGCTTCAGCTTTAGCATCATTCCTTCCAAAGAAATCCCAGAGCTGATCTCCTTCAGAATGGACTGGTTGGATCTCCTTGCAGTCCAGGGGACTCTCAAGAGTCTTCTCCAACACCACAGTTCAAAAGCATCAGTTCTTCGGGGCTCAGCCTTTTTCACAGCCCAACTCTCACATCCATACATGACCACAGGAAAAACCATAGCCTTGACTAGACGGACCTTAGTCGGCAAAGTAATGTCTCTGCTTTTGAATATACTATCTAGGTTGGTCATAACTTTTCTTCCAAGGAGTAAGCGTCTTTTAATTTCATAGCTGCAGTCACCATCTGCAGTGATTTTGGAGCCCCCAGAAATAAAGTCTGCCACTGTTTCCACTGTTTCCCCATCTATTTCCCATGGAGTGATGGGACCAGATGCCATGATCTTAGTTTTCTGAATGTTGAGCTTTAAGCCAGCTTTTTCACTCTCCTCTTTCACTTTCATCAAGAGGCTTTTTAACTCCTCTTCACTTTCTGCCGTAAGGTTGGTGTCATCTGCATATCTGAGGTTATTGATATTTCTCCCGGCAGTCTTGATTCCAGCTTGTGTTTCTTCCAGTCCAGCGTTTCTCATGATGTACTCTGCATATAAGTTAAATAAGCAGGGTGACAATATACAGCCTTGACATACTCCTTTTCCTATTTGGAACCAGTCTGTTGTTCCATGTCCAGTTCTAACTGTTGCTTCCTGACCTGCATACAGATTTCTAGAATGTGGTCCACTGGAGAACGGAATGGCAAGCCACTTCAGTATTCTTGCCTTGAGAACCCCATGAACAGTATGAAAAGGCAAAATAATAGGATACCAAAAGAGGAACTCCCCAGGTCATTAGGTGCCCAATATGCTACTGGAGATCAGTGGAGAAATAACTCCAGAAAGAATGAAGGGATGGAGCCAAAGCAAAAACAGTACCCAGTTGTGGATGTCACTGGTGATAGAAGCAAGATCTGATGCTGTAAAGAGCAATATTGCATAGGAACCTGGAATGTCAGGTCCATGAATCAAGGCAAATTGGAAGTGGTCAAACAAGAGATGGCAAGGGTGAACGTCGACATGCTAGGAATCAGCGAACTAAAATGGACTGGAGTGGGTGAATTTAACTCAGATGACCGTTATATCTACTACTGCAGGCAGGAATCCCTCAGAAGAAATGGAGTAGCCATCATGGTCAACAAAAGAGTCCGAAATGCAGTACTTGGATGCAGTCTCAAAAACGACAGAATGATCTCTGTTTGTCTCCAAGGCAAACCATTCAGTATCACAGTTATCCAAGTCTACGCCCCAAACAGTAACGCTGAAGAAGCTGAAGTTGAACGGTTCTATGAAGACCTACAAGACCTTTGAGAACTAATACCCAAAAGAGATGTCCTTTTCATTATAGGGGACTGGAATGCAAAAGGTGGAAGTCAAGAAACACCTGGAGTAACAGGCAAATTTGGCCTTGGAATGTGGAATGAAGCAGGGCAAAGACTAATAGAGTTTTGCCAAGAAAATGCACTGGTCATAGCAAACACCCTCTTCCAACAACACAAGAGAAGACTCTACACATGGACATCACCAGATGGTCAACACTGAAATCAGATTGATTATATTCTTTGCAGCCAAAGATGGAGAAACTCTATCCAGTCAACAAAAACAAGACCAGGAGCTTACTGTGGCTCAGATCATGAACTCCTTATTGCCAAATTCAGACTTAAATTGAAGAAAGTAGGGAAAACCCCTAGACCATTCAGGTATGACCTAAATCAGATCCCTTATGATTATACAGTGGAAGTGAGAAATAGATTTAAGGGCCTAGATCTGATAGAAAGAGTGCCTGATGAACTATGGAATGAGGTTCGTGACATTGTACAGGAGACAGGGATCAAGACCATCCCCATGGAAAAGAAATGCAAAAAAGCAAAATGGCTGTCTGGGGAGGCCTTACAAATAGCTGTGAAAAGAAGAGAGGCGAAAAGCAAAGGAGAAAAGGAAAGATATTCCCATCTGAATGCAGAGTTCCAAAGAATAGCAAGAAGAGATAAGAAAGCCTTCTTCAGTGATCAATGCAAAGAAATAGAGGAAGACAACAGAATGGGAAAGACTAGAGATCTCTTCAAGAAAATTGGAGATACCAAGGGAACATTTCATGCAAAGATGGGCTCGATAAAGGACAGAAATGGTATGGACCTAACAGAAGCAGAAGATATTAAGAAGAAGTGGCAAGAATACACAGAAGAACTGTACAAAAAAGATCTTCACGACCCAGATAATCACGAAGGTGTGATCACTCATCTAGAGCCAAACATCTTGGAATGTGAAGTCAAGTGGGCCTTAGAAAGCATCACTATGAACAAAGCTAGTGGAGGTGATGGAATTCCAGTGGAGCCGTTTAAAGTCCTGAAAGATGATGCTGTGAAAGTGCTGCACTCAATATGCCAGCAAATTTGGAAAACTCAGCAGTGGCCACAGGACTGGAAAAGGTCTGTTTTCATTCCAATCCCAAAGAAAGGCAATGCAAAAGAATGCTCAAACTACCTCACAGTTGCACTCGTCTCACATGCTAGTAAAGTAATGCTCAAAATTCTGCAAGCCAGGCTTTAGCAATACGTGAACCTTGGACGTCCAGATGTTCAAGCTGGTTTTAGAAAAGGCAGAGGAACCAGAGATCAAATGGCCAACATCCGTTGGATCATGGAAAAAGCAACAGAGTTCCAGAAAAACATCTATTTCTGCTTTCTTGACTATGCCAAAGCCTTTGACTGTGTGGACCACAAGAAACTGTGGAAAATTCTGAAAGAGATGGGAATACCAGACCACCTGACCTGCCTCTTGAGAAGTTAATCCTCATAGTGAGAGGCAATGCAGTAGGTATGGTATTTTCATCCCCATCTCATAGAATAGAGACAACGAAAGATTAATTTGCCTAGGACTGTATAACAGAGGAGCAAATTCAAATCCAAGTTCATGTTTTCTTAGAGCCTGTGCTATTTTGTATTCACTATATTGCCTTACAGGTGCTTCCTGGAATTTTTAGAATAGTTTCCAGTTCTCCAGCAATATTTTTTGAAAGCTTGCCTCTCTGTGATAGAGCTCATTGTTCATTATTTTCAATATTAAATTAAATTTTAAGTTGTTACAGGTTTATTTAACGTAAATTCAGACTTTAGGGAAAATTGGAAAGAATAGTACAAAGAATTTTAATATTTCATCTAGATTTCTCAATATTTCTTTTCCTACACTTAAAATACTCTCTTCCTCTGAATACTTTTTGTGTGTATTTCCTTAAAACAATGGAATGTCATTCATTGCCTTACATAACAGTACAGTGATCAATATCAGGAAATTAATGCTGCTATGGGGCTAGTATTTAATCCACAGTTCTTACTCAGATTTTGTCAGTTGCCCCAGTAGTATGTTTTTAGAAAAAAGAAAATCTAGGAGGATGTGTTGCAATCAGTTGCCAGGTCTCTTCTGTTTGTTTGTTTGTTTGTTTTAATCTGAAAGGGTTCCTGAGCCTTTGTTTTGAATGCTGGGTCTGTTTATCGCTACTGATGCATGGTTTCTGCTAAATTATCTTCAGGGATAGAGCCAGGAAATAGGTGTGTATATGCACACATAAATATATATGTATACCCACGTACCTCTTCCCTCCCCCACCCCCATCTATCTTTGTTGAAAACCATGATTTCATGCTTATACCTCCAATACCAATCTAATACTCTTCTCTCCATTCCATATGTGTAACTTCCTTCTCCAACAGAGACAAACTTCATTTCCATTATCAACAGTATATTTATTTATTTGCTTAACCCTTGAACATAAAAGTAATTTCAGAATTGTGAACCTGTGCCTCCCTTGGAAACTCAGCTACTAACTGGAGGTCATTGTTTGTTCAGAATTCTCTTGATCTATAGGCAGAGGGCATATATTATTCTAAAATCTGGTTCTCCTTCTCCCTTTCAAAATTGCTTATGTTATTCCTTTGAAGCCTGTCTGGTTTATTAGTTTCCAGGCTGGCTGCCATAACAAAGTAGCACAACCTAGATGGCTTGAAACAGCAGAAGTTTATTCTCTACAGGGGAGGCTATACAAGTTGGAAATCAAGGTGTTAGCAGAGTTGGTTCCTACTGAGAACTCTGAGAAATATGGCCAACAATTTTGGTATTCTGTGGCTTATAGATGGTTCCAGTCCTTACCTCCATCATCTCAGAGTGAACACCCCATGTTCAAATTTCTCTTTCGTATGAAGACACCAGCTATAGAGACCACCATAAAGGCCTCATCTTAACTTCATTACAGTGAAGACCTTATTTCCAAATAGGATCACATTCAGAAGTACTGGAGGTTGATTTCGCCATATCTTTTGAGGGGACGCACTTTACCCCATGAAAACCTGACCAGTTCATTTGTTTCTGTTTGTATTCATCTTTGATTTCATTCCTTTAGAGTATTTGTGAAGTACATGAAACTTGAACATGATTTAGGGAAGTATTCTTCTTTTTTATTCTATTCCCACTCATCCCCTGTTGATAACCACAATTTATGGTCTCAAGGTTATCCTTTCCATGCTGTGTCGTTTTGTTTACCCAAATGAGCAGTACTTGGGTATTTTCTTATTTTCTGTTTTTTCACAAAAGGTAGATAGCTAGAGCATCTATCCCTTTGAATTTTGCCCTTTTCATTTAACATTATGTCTGAGAAATCATTCCACATTAATCCTCATTCTGTATAGTTACTCCATCATATGACTATACAGTAAATTCAATCACCGGTCTATGTGTGAGCCTTTAGGTTGGTGTCAGTATGTGGCATTTACAAATATTCCTGCTTGTAAAATTTATATCATCCATACTGATAAAACTACAAAAAGGATGAACCTCAGAAACATTATGCTAAATGAAAAAAGCCAAACACAGTAGGTCGCCTTTTGTATATTCTATTTATTAATATATGCAATATACAGCATAAGTAAGTCCAAAGAGACAGAAATCTAGTTTGTTGTTGCCAGGGGCTAGGGAGAGGGAGGAAGGGGAAGTGACTGCTTAGTGGGTGTGGGGTCACCTTTGGGGGCGATAAAGTGTTTTGAAACTAGATAGAGGTGATGGCAGCACAATGTTGTGAATATACTAAGTGCTACTTTGTCATACGGACGTCACCTCAATAAAAAGTATATATTATCCATATAATTTAAATAACCACTTATTTTGTTTTTTTTGTGAATGTTGATGCTGTTGACATTTCAGCCACTGGATAATCAGTGCATCTTCAAATGCTTCTCAGAAAGAACAAACCCTGAAGTTAATCACTTCAGTGACCATGTGTGTGTATCCTGTCTCTTCATACCATGTGTGTATATACTGTCTCCTCATACCTTTTTTTGGTCGCTCAGTCAGATTTAATTTTCTTTACCTCTTCTGTCTTTCGCTTTACAAAGTTACGTTTTGTTTTTCTGTTCATTGGAAAAAGCTGAAGTCTAGTGATGCTGGAGCTAAAGAACCTTCATGGGAAAAAGGGGGGCATGGTCCAGGATGGGAGTGGATCATAAAGGATGAAAACCAGAAAGATACTTAGGGCCAGAATATGTACCATAATACCTTTGTTCCATGCCAGAAAGTCTAGAGCCATGGGTCACAAAAGATTATTAGGGAGAAGACTAATATTTAGTCTGTGTTTTAAAAGATAACTGGTAGTAATATGGCAGATGAATTGAAATGTGAATTAGTATTGGAAAGAGAGAGACCAGTGAAGAGGTATATTGAGAAGGGTATTAGGAAGAGAATGTGTATATATATGTATAACTGAGTCACTTTGCTGTACAGCAGAAATTGGCACAAATTGTAAATCAGCTATCAAATTTTAAACATTTTTTAAAAGAAGCATATTACATTCAGGTTAACTGCTATAGCAAAAAAACCCAAAACAAAGTGACCTAAACAAAATTGTGACATTGTACAGGAGACAGGGATCAAGACCATCTCCATAGAAAAGAAATGCAAAAAAGCAAAATGGCTGTCTGAGGAGGCCTTACAAATAGCTGTGAAAGAAGAGAAGCGGAAAGCAAAGGAGAAAAGGAAAGATATACTCATTTGAATGCAGAGTTCCAAAGAATAACTGAAAAAGCTGAAGTTGAATGATTCTATGAAGAACTATAAGACGTTCTAGCACTAATACCCAGAAAAGATGTCCTTAACATTATAGGGGACTGGAATGCAAAAAATAGGAAGTCAAGAGATACCTAAAGTAAGAAGCAAATTTGGCCTTTGAGTACATAACAAAACAGGTCAAATGCTAATGGAGTTTTGCCAAGAGAATGCACTGGTCATAGCAAACACCCTCTTCCAACAACATAAGAGAAGACTCTACACATGAACATCACCAGATGGTCAATACTGAAATCAGATTGATTACATTCTTTGCAGCCAAAGATGGAGAAGCCCTAAATAGTCAGCAAAAACAAAACCAGGAGCTGACTGTGGCTCAGATCATGAACTCCTTATTTACAAATTCAGGCTGAAATTGAAGAAAGTAGGGAAAACTACTAGACCATTCAGGTATGACCTAAATCAAATCCCTTATGATTATACTGTGAAAGTGACAAATAGATTCAAGGGATGAGATCTAACAGAGTGCCTGAAGAACTATTGACAGAGGTTCTTGACATTGTACTGGAGGCAGTGATCAAGACCATTCTCAAGAAAAAGAAATGCAAAATGGTTGTCTGAGGAGGCCTTACAAATAGCTGAGAAAAGAAGAGATGCAAAAGGCAAAGTAGAAAAGGAAAGATATACCCATTTGAATGCAGAGTTCCAAAGAATAGCAAGGAGAGATAAGAAAGCTTTCCTTAGTGATTAGTAAAAGAAATAGAGGAAAACAACAAAATGGGAAAGACTAGAGATCTCTTCAAGAAAATTAGAGATACCAAGGGGACATTTCATGCAAAGATGGGCTCGATAAAGGACAGAAATGGTATGGACCTAACAGAAGCAGACGATATTAAGAAGAGGTGGCAAGAATACACAGAAGAACTGTACAAAAAGTATCTTCACGACCCAGATAATCACGAAGGTGTGATCACTCACCTAGAGCCAAACGTCTTGGAATGTGAAGTCAAGTGGGCCTTAGAAAGCATCACTACGAACAAAGCTAGTGGAAGTGATGGAATTCCAGTGGAGCCGTTTAAAATCCTGAAAGATGATGCTGTGAAACTGCTGCACTCAATATGCCAGCAAATTTGGAAAACTCAGCAGTGGCCACAGGACTGGAAAAAGTCAGTTTTCATTCCAATTCCAAAGAAAAGCAATGCCAAAGAATGCTCAAACTACCACACAGTTGCACTCACCTCACACGCTAGTAAAGTAATGCTCAAAATTCTGCAAGCCAGGCTTTAGCAGTACGTGAACTGTGAAATTCCAGATGTTCAAGCTGGTTTTAGAAAAGGCAGAGGAACCAGAGATCAAATTGCCAACATCTGCTGGATCATGGAAAAAGCAACAGAGTTCCAGAAAAACATCTATTTCTGCTTTCTTGACTATGCCAAAGCCTTTGACTGTGTGGATCACAAGAAACTGTGGAAAATTCTGAAAGAGATGGGAATACCAGACCACCTGACCAGCCTCTTGAGAAACCTATATGCAGGTCAGGAAGCAGCAGTTAGAACTGGACATGGAACAACAGACTGATTCCAAATAGGAAAAGGAGTATGTCAAGACTGTATATTGTCACCCTGCGTATTTAACTTACAGGCAGAGTACATCATGAGAAACGCTAGGCTGGAAGAAGCACAAGCTGGAATCAAAATTGCCGGGAGAAATATTAATAACCTCAGATATGCAGATGACACCACCCTTATGGCAGAAAGTGAAGAGGAACTAAAGAGCCTCTTGATGAAAGTGAAAGTGGAGAGTGAAAAAGTTGGCTTAAAGCTCAACATTCAGAAAAGAAAGATCATGGCATCCAGTCCCATCACTTCATGGGAAATAGATGGGGAAACAGTGGAAACAGTGGCAGACTTTATTTTGGGGGGCTCCAAAATCACTGCAGATGGTGATTGCAGCCACAAAATTAAAAGACGCTTACTGCTTGGGAGGAAAGTTATGACCAACCTAGACAGCATTTTCAAAAGCAGAGACATTACTTTGCCAACAAAGGTCCCTGTAGTCAAGGCTATGGTTTTTCCAGTGGTCATGTATGGATGTGAGAGTTGGACTGTGAAGAAAGCTGAGTGCTGAAGAATTGATGCTTTTGAACTTTGGTGTTGGAGAAGACTCTTGAGAGTCCCTTGGACTGCAAGGAGATCCAACCAGTCCATGCTAAAGGAAATCAGTCCTGGGATTTCTTTGGAAAGACTGATGCTAAAGCTGAAACTCCAGTACTTTGGCCACCTCATGTGAAGAGTTGACTCATTGGAAAAGACTGATGCTGGGAGGGATTGGGGGCAGGAGGAGAAAGGAACGACAGAGGATGAGATGGCTGGATCTCATCACTGACTCATGGACGTGAGTTTGAGTGAACTCCGGGAGTTGGTGATGGACAGGGAGGCCTGGCATGCTCCGATTCATGGGGTTGCAAAGAGTCAGACACGACTGAGGGACTGAACTGAACTGAACTGAAACAAAATTGAGATTTATTTCTCTCTCTCATAACAGTTCTGAGGTGAACCCAAGTTGGTAATTCAGTTCTGTTCCAATAGGTTGTTCAAGGATGCATGTTCCTTGCGTTTTATGGCATCACCCAGTGGAGCATTAATTCATCTGCTGATGTGAGGTTGGGTCACTGGTATGTACATCTTATAGCTTGCAGGTAGAGAGATAGATATTTTAAGGGGAGTAACTTTTCTTTTTGCGAAGTGAGGTTGGAAGTCACACACCAGTTCTGCTCGTTTTTGTTGCTCATTTCGTTGCTAGAACTTAACTTCAGTGGCTGCAGAAATGCAAGAGGGAAATGATAGAGGCTGGGAAATGTGGTTGTTAGCATGTCCAAGAAGAAGGAAAGAATGGCTTTTGGAGGCACAAACGGTAGTCTACCCCACGAGGCAATCTGTGTGTTTTTATTATGAGGATTTGAACCCGGGTGAGAAAATAGATGGAACTGATCAGTTAGCAGTGATGGAATTGTTCTACAGTGTTGACTACCTAATTGAAGTTAGAAATCAACTGTTTTTATTATGCCCATTGACTTACCTATGCTGCTGTTCAAGAACTGTTCCTGAAATATCACCTAGAAACAATACGTCATCAATTTTTACCTATTAAAAAACTTTTCTTTAGAAATTAGTATTAAGGGAATTAGACAGGGTACTACCCCTAGGTAGGTAAATTTGTCTCTATTTTTAAAACTCCTCATTAGTGCATTTCCTGCCCTGTTATATAAATTATCCATCCATGTTACCTTTTCTCCAAAGTCTCAGAGGATAACAAAAAAATATTTGTAAATTTATTTTAAGCCTTACTCATGAAGTGGGTAAAAAAAAAAAATACCTGAGCAATACTAAGACAAGTTTTTAATGAGAGATAGAAATAGTAATATTTTATAGAAGAGAGAACAATATTACCCAGATAGTGTCGCTTCATGATCTCATCTTCCTGCAGAAAGTCTTCTTGATTCCCACTATGTAATGCAGACCAGTGACTTCTGGCATTTTACTTGAAATACTGCTAATACAAATTTAATATTTACTGCATTCCCATAATATACCAGTATAGAAGAAAGTCCAGTTTCCATTTAAGACCAGTTGCTTCTAACAAAGTTTACATTTTATTGATGTTTTATAAATTACATTGTAGTCCCAGAGATCTTCACAATAAAAACTACTCTACGCTTGCTATCTTTTGTATTGTTTATGATAACCATTTTAACAGACATGAGGTGATATCTTATTGTGGTTTGTTTGTATTTCCCTGGTGATTAATGATGTTGAGCGCCTTTTATATACTTGTTGGCCATTTGTGTGTCTTCCTCAGAAAAATATCTCTTTAGTTCCTCTGTCCATTATTAAATCAGATTGTTTGGGGTTTCTTGCCATTAACTTTTATGAGTTTTTTTTTTATATTTTCTTGGATATTAACCTCTTACCCAGTATATGATTCTCAGATGTTTTCTCCCATGCTGTAGGCTGTCTTTTCATTTTCTTGAGGTTCCCTTTGCTGTGCAAAGGTTTTTAGATTTTTATCATAAAAATATCCCATTTTTTATCAAGGGATAAATGTTGGTGAGGAGGTGGAGAACAGGGCACCCCTGTGCACTGTTGGTGGGAATGTAAATTGGTGTAGCCACTGTGGAAAACACTATAAAGATTCCTTAAAAAATGAAAAATAGAACTGCAGTGTGATCCAGCTGTCCCACTTCTAGGTATATATCAAAAGGATATGAAAGGATATCGAAGAGCTACCTGCACTCCTATGTCATTATTCACAACTGCGCAGATAAAGAAACAACCTAAGTGTCTGTGGGTGAATGGATAAAGAAGATATGGGTGTGTGCATGTGTGCGTGCGTGTGTATACATATATACACGGAGTATTATTCAGCCAGGAGAGAAAAAGAAATCTGCCGTTTGCAGCAACGTGGATGGACCTTGAGGGCATTATACTAGTTGAAATTAAGCTGGCACATTAAATAAGTCCAGTTTCCATTTAAGAACTTCACTGAGGTAAGATAATGTTTTTTTCAAAACCAGTGTATCCACTGAAGTTGGATATCTTTCATGGAGAAATTGCTGTATAATAAACAAAAGATAAATCGGCAAAGAAACTTTTCTGAAGAGCATAATGTAATCAGTATAATTAGCAAGCTGTTCTTTTACATGCTGACATAAAATGGAGACAGGAATCTTAAATAGCAGAGAAAGTCAGAATCTGGCCATTTATCAGGCTGGAATAGCAGACATAGATAAAACCTCAAACTCAACAAGAAGCAATATTTCTCCCAAGAATGATAGAGCTGTGAAATGTCATAACAAACCCTGTCTTTGAATGACTATGGCTTGCCAACTCACTGGAAAACTTTGTTTTGGAAAATCAGGCTGTCAGAAACTTGACTTGTGTGTAATTATATCAGGAAGAATAAAACATCCCACTCTTGCCTGGAGAATCTAGGTCTCTCTGACATAGAGTAGTGGTCTTAATGCCGAGAAACACAGCTCCAGATAAGGGGTTTCTGGACACCGCATCCACATCTGTCTTAACTTTGTAGTTCCTGAGGAAGGAGGATCTTGGTTCACTTTGCAGTCCAGTCCTGAAGTAGGCCCTTTACACACAGCTCTGCTTTGCTCTAAGCCTATAAAACCACAGCTTTATGTAAATTTCACCTGGACTCTGTGCGTACGTGCTAAGTCACTTCACTCGTGTCCGATTCTTTGCAGCCTGTGGCCTGCAGCCCACCAAGCTCCTCTGACCATGGGAGTCTCCAGACAAGAATACTGGAGTCGGTTGCCATGCCCTCCTCCGGGGGATCTTCTCAGCCCAGGGACTGGACCAGCATCTCTTCCATCTCCTGTGTTGACAGGCGAATTCTTTGCCATAGTGCCACCTGGGGAGCCCTATACTCTACTCTTTTATCACTACTATAAATATTATTATAGTTGTAAGTCTTACAGCTTTCACACTCTGCTCAGTTGTGTCCAACTGTTTGACCCCATGGACTGTAGCCCGCCAGGCTCCTCTGTCCATGGGGATTCTCCAGGCAAGAATACTAGAGTGGATTGCTATGCCCTCCTCCGGGGGATCTTCCCAACCCAGGTCTCCCACATTGCAGGCAGATTCTTAACCATTCGAGCCACCAGGGAAGGCCAGCTACTCTTCCCCAAATCTTATAACTACTCTTTCTCCTTTGTTTTGTGAGACAGCTGAAGCTTCCCCCGGTGTGCAGTCTTCCTTGCTGCAGTGGGTCAGTAAACCTGCTCTTGTCAGACTGCAGGTTTGTTTCTGTGGTTGTTAGGCTGATGGAGCTAGTACACTGCTAGCTCTTGAGACTTACTTTAAAAGAAGGTTAAAAAGGGATCCAAATGAACGCTTGTGGCAGAGCCTGCTAATATAATAGAATGCACAGATAGGTATTGGGTTGGCCCAAAAGTTGGTTTGGGTTTTACTACATCTTATGGAAAAACCCAAATCAACACAGTACTTTCAGATTTCACTTTCAAGTTCTTATCTTTTTTCTTCTTGTGTTTTAAAGTCTATTTTAGAGCCAGAAGATACTTTTTAGGTCATAGATAGATGGTGGTCAGATTTTTTTTACAATTTTCAGAACTTGGCGTAGAAAATACCTGAAGGCAGAGAAGTATCATTTGAACAGTCTCTTCAGCCTAACGCTCACATTTCCTATTGCAGGGAAGTAGGCACTGCCCTTGTAATTTACCCAAGGCCATTCATCTTGTTTGCGGACCTGATTCCTTTGACTCTTTACCAGTTGTTCGTTAGTTTTTCACACTAAAGAAATAGTATTTAATTAAAGTTGCTTGTAGTCACTCATTTGTGGTATTTTTTACAGCTTTAGTTATTAAAGTAGAATATAAATGCAGACAGACAACACTGATTAATTTGGTAGCAGCTCATGGGAGCAACTCTTCTAAGTAGGGAAACTCATTCCTCTTCCAACACCATGAAAAATACTGAGATTGATAAGTAGGAAAATTCATCGTGAGAAAATAAGGTGTGATGTTTTGTTTTCAGAAGAGCATTGTTTATTAAACTGTAAAGCAAAATTTTTAAAGTGTGACTAAGTACCAGTGAGACCCATTCCACAATATTTTCATGGGTCTCCAGAGTTAACTGTTAGGAATCTTCTTTCCTGCCAGCCTTTGACATTAGCCTTCTCTGTCCTGAGAGGTGGGAGAGTGCATTTTCCTCCTCCGTCTCGTGTCACAGAGGGCAGGGAGGGAATTGAACCATCTGCTGCTTTTCCCATCTCCCTGAGCGCTTGACTGAATCCCTTGCCACCAGTTGTTTATTCGGTGCTGCCAGGTGTTTATTGCCCTCATGAAGGGAGTTGTTACATCATTCGTGATAATTACTTTCCAAAGATTAGCCATGGATTGCCTAGCCACTCCTTAACATACTAGAGCCACGTTATTGTCACAGTAAGCTTGAGGCCCACTGTACTGGTCAGATATACACAGGGCAAGGGAATAATGTTCAAAAATAAAGACTTTTTACTTATATCTGCAGTTTCTTCCTCCTCCTCAACCGTGTGTCACTTCAGTGATGCAGCTTCGTGAATATTTGTTTAGTACTCAGTTTAATTGGAATAGGTACAAA
Organism: Budorcas taxicolor; assembly: GCF_023091745.1. Taxonomy (NCBI): domain Eukaryota; kingdom Metazoa; phylum Chordata; class Mammalia; order Artiodactyla; family Bovidae; genus Budorcas; species Budorcas taxicolor. The sequence continues at coordinate 81,402,300 of NC_068920.1, read as the reverse complement.
GACGTGGTTCCTCCCTTCAAAGAGCTTGTTACCCATTGTGAAAACTAACCAGCCAGAGAGCGTGTGTAAGTAGCCTAATTGCAGAGATTTACCCACTGAGCAGAATATATGTATGAGTAGTGGTACTGGCAATAAGGAATGGTGCTGGCTGTGGCTAGAAAAAGGTTACCAGTTCACAGGTCTCTGAGTAGCTGGCCTTGGCTGTTTTCTTGTGAAATACTCTAGATAGGGCCTATTTAGGCAAGATGCTGGGTGAAAGAATACTGATAGAACAGAGGAGCTAATATCTCCTGATTCACTTGGTGGGTCCAGAGAGGTTGTGAGGTTCACTTCACTTGGGGTAAGTAAGAAAAGAACAGGTCAGCTGAGCTGAGTCTTTCAGGCTGGCTGGGATTTTGCTGGCAGTATAAGGGAATGGAGAGTGTTTCATATGAGGATAACGTGAAAGCAGAGGCGGTGTTGACTTGCTAGGCCTGTTGGGAAGATTGTAGTTTGATTTAACTACAGCGGTATGCTCTGTTGGATTCCCCCAGTGGCTCAGATGGTAAGGAATCTGCCTGCAGTGCAAGACACCTAGGTTCAATCCCTGGCTTAGGAAGAGCCCCCGTAGAAGGGGATGGCTACCCACTCTAGTATCTTGCCTAGAGAATTCCATGGACAAAGGAGCCTGGCAGGCTATGGTCCATGGGGTCACAAAGAGTCAGACACAACTGAGTGACTAACACTAGTGACTATGCTCTGTTTGTCATAGTGGGAAATAAATAGGAAATAGAAGGAAATAAGATGTGAAGAGCAGATTGATTATAGCGTATGGAGAACCATAAATGTTATTGCACAGAGATTTAGGCTCTACCCTGTGGATGATGGGATTTTTAAAAAATAGGTTAGTGGTGTGGTCTGTATACACAGGATAGATGGAGATGAGAGACTCCCCTGGTAAGAAGACCTATTGCTATTAAAACATCCACACTTGAGTACCATGGTAGGCAGGGATGGGCAGGATTTTAGGGTGAAAGAATGAGACGTAAAGTGTGCCTCATAAGACAAAGGACAAGGAAGAGGTACTGTCTGTGTTAACATTAGAGGCAGATATAAGTCAAAATTGAGTTTATGGGGAGAATAGTTTTGCCATACTTTTTTTATTTTCGGGAATGATAGCTTAGTGAGTTTTATTTGATTTTGGTTAATGCCTTCATGGCCTCGAGAATAGATCAAGAGCCACTATAAAACTTTATTTAAAATCAGGTCTTGTGAGAGAAAACCACAATGTCTGGGAGCTTGAAGCATCTGAAAATTAGAACTCTCCCTGAATAATAGACTGTGGTTCTCATTGGTAACCCTGGTAGAGATAGAAGTTTTACCCTTGTATTCCTTCAGTCGCTCAGTCGTGTCCGACTCTTTGCAACCCCATGAATTGCAGCACGCTAGGCCTCCCTGTCCATCACCAACTCCCAGAGCCTACCCAAATTCATGTCCATCGAGTTGGTGATGCCATCCAACCATCTCATCCTCTGTCGTCCCTTTCTCCTCCTGCCCCCAATCCCTCCCAGCATCAGAGTCTTTTCCAATGAGTCAACTCTTTGCATGAGGTGGCCAAAGTACTGGAGTTTCAGCTTTAGCATCAGTCTTTCCAAAGAACATCCAGGACTGATCTTTAGAATGAACTGGTTGGATCTCCTTGCAGTCCAAGGGACTCTCAAGAGTCTTCTCCAACACCACAGCTCAAAAGCATCGATTCTTTGGCGCTCTGCTTTCTTCACAGTCCAACTCTCACATCCATACATGACCACAGGAAAAACCATAGCCTTGATTAGACAGACCTTTTGTTGGCAAAGTAATGTCTCTACTTTTGAATGTAATGTCTCATGCTATCTAGGTTGGTCATAACTTACCTTCCAAGTAGTAAGCGTCTTTTAATTTTGTGGCTGCAATCACCATCTGCAGTGTTTTTGGAGCCCCCCAAAAATAAAGTCTGACACTATCTCCACTGTTTCCCCATCTATTTCCCATGAAGTGATGGGACCAGATGCCATGATCTTCGTTTTCTGAATGTTGAGCTTTAAGCCAGTGTTTTCACTCTCCTCTTTCATTTTCATCAAGAGGCTTTTTAGCTCCTCTTCACTTTCTGCCATAAGGGTGGTGTCATCTGCATATCTGAGGTTATTGATATTTCTCCCGGCAATCTTAATTCCAGCTTGTGCTTCTTCCAGCCCAGTGCTTCTCATGATGTATTCTGCATATAAGTTAAATAAGCAGGATGACAAAATACAGCCTTGGTGTACTCCTTTTCCTATTTGGAACCAGTCTGTTGTTCCATGTCCAGTTCTAACTGTTGCTTCCTGACCTGCATATAGGTTTCTCAAGAGGCAGGTTAGGTGGTCTGGTATTCCCATCTCTTGAAGAATTTTCCACAGTTTATTGTGATCCACACAGTCAAAGGCTTTGGCATAGTCAATAAAACAGACACAGATGTTTTTCTGGAACTCTTTTGCTTTTTCGATGATCCAGCGGAGTATGTCATTACTTAAAGCCAATTTTATCTTTTTAAAACCAGTCATTAGATCTCATGTCTTCTTAGCTTAAGACAGTAATTGAATTTCCTGGTATTCTGGTAATTTGTGATAATAATTGACAGCTTGTTTAAGGGAATCACAACAGCTCTGGGTTGTGAGCCATGATTTTACTGAAATTATCATTTCGATTTATTGTTTCTGTAGTATGAAATGGGGTTTATAAATTGTGTACTTTGTTTGTTTGTTTGTTTTATAAATTGTGTACTTTGAATGGGGCATGCTCAGTCGCTTCAGTCATATCTGACTCTTTGCGACCCTATGGACCACATATCATATTAAAAGGTGAAACTGATCTTATAATTAAAATACTTTTACATAATAGGATAGATAAACATTACCATTTCTCTGTTTTTAAAATAGAAGGAAGATTTGTGAGTACCCATATCATGGGCATGAGAAACCTTACTTATTCCCACAGTTAAAATTTTTTCCTCAGGCCATAGGACACTCTGTGTATGTCTGTGTGTTTGCATGTAAAAAAAACATAACATTAGGTCTACCCCCTAAATAAACATTTAAGTGTGTCAGGCATATCAATAACATGATATGCTGTTAAGCATATCGTCCAATACATTTATAGCAGTATAGCTAGTTGTAAACTTGAGCTGTATAGAAGATCTCCAACATGATTGAAACTCTAAATCTATTGAACAGCACCTCCTCACCACTCCCACCCCACTCAGCCTCCAGATCCTGGCAACCCCTGTATTGTTTCTGTTTCCATGAGTTTGACTACTGTAGATATCTTATAAGTGGAATTATGTAGTATTTATCCTTCTGTGACTGACTTATTTCACTCAGCATGTCCTCGGGGTCCGTCCTCAAGGTTTATCAGTGTTGTTGTGTATGCCAAAATTTCCTTCTTTCTGTGGTTGAATACTGTTCCATTGTGTGTGTGTGTGTGTGTGTGTGTGTGTGTGTGTGTGTGTACGTACCACATTTTCTTCGTCTGTTCATGCATCACTAGACCTCTTAGCCATTGTGAATAATGCCGCAGTGACCATGGGAGTGCTGATATATCTTTGAAATCCTGATTTTAATTCTTTTGGTTAAATACACAAAAGGGGTATTGCTAGATTAGATGATGGTCCTATTTTTAATTTTTTGATCAACCTCCATCCTGTTTTCCATACCAGCTGCATTATTTTGCATTTCCACCAAGAGTGTACACATGGTCCGATTTCTTCACATCCTTGTCAACCCTTGTTATTTTCACTTTTTTTTTGTAGTTGGCTGTCCTAAGAGGTGTGAGTTAATACCTCATTGTGGCTTTGCGTTTGTGTATTTGCAAATATGGATTTGCATTTTCCTTCTGATTAGTGATGTTGAACAAGTTTTCATATACCTCTGGGCTGTTTGTAATGTCTTCTTTGGAGAATTATCTGTTGAAGCCCTTTGCCCATTTTTTAATAAGGGTTTTTGTTTTGTTGGGGTTTTTTTGTTTATTTTTGCTATTGAGTTGTAGGAGTTACTTAGATATTTTGGATACTAATCTCTTATCATATATATGGTTTGCAAATATTTTCTTATTCATTAGGTTCCTTTTTTGCCCTGCAACAGCTTTCTAGTTTAATGTAGTTGCACGTTTCTATTTTTGCTTTTGTTTCTTGTTCTTCTCACATCATAGCCAAGAAGTCATTTCCAAGACCAGTGTTAAAGATGTTTTCCCTTTATTGTTTCTGGTCTTGGGTTTAAGTCTTTAATCCATTTTGAGTTGATTTTCATGCATGATATAACAGACGGATCTAATGTCACTTTTCTGTATATGGATATCCATTGTTCCCATCACCAGTTGTTGAAGGGACTAGTCTTTTCCTATTCTGTAGTTTGGCACCTTTGTTGAAAATCTATTGATCATATGTATATGGGTTTATTTCTGGGCTCTCCATTCTCTTCCATTGGTCTGTAGGTCTGTCTTTATGCCAGTACTGAAAGGTTTTGACTACTGTAACTTTGTATCTTGTTTTGGATAATCAAGGTCTTTCGTAATGGTTTCATATGACTTTTAGGGTTGTTTATTCTAATTCTATTTTTTCAAAAATGCCATTGGGATTTTACTCGGATTGCATTGAATTTGTAGATCACTTTGGGTAGTATGGACACTGACAATATTAAGTCTTTTAATCCGTGAGTATGGGTATCTCCATTTATTTCTTTATTTCAGCAGTACTTTGTAATTTTAAGTATACAAGTGTTTCATCTTCTTGATTAGTTTATTCCTAAATATTTTATTCTTTTTTCATGAGATTGTAACTGAGATCTTCATTTCCTTTTATGACTGTTCGTTGCTTGGGTATGTGGATTTTGTATCCTAAAACTTCGCTGAACTCATCTATTCTAACAGTTTTCCTGTGGAATTATTATAATTTTATACATAGAAAATCTGCAAACAAACACAGTTTGCTTCTTCCTTTCTAATTTGGATGCTTCTTAGTTCTATTATAACATCATGATTTATTAAAGCACAGCATTCTGTGCAACAAAAGGCCTTAACAGTTGTCTGTTCTCAGTCAAACTTCTCTATAAGTTAGTTTCTCTTAATAAAAAACATGTTATACTTCAGTTGTTTAACTGATGAGGAATTTACCATAATACCTATTTTAACATTGAACAAATCTAACCACTGATTGGACATTAATGTAAAATCCTGACATAGAATTTGATTTAAAACTTCTCAAAATAAATTCATTAAAACAGGTTCCCTGTGAAAATATGTAAGAATGAAAGCTAGCATAGGAGCAGGTGCTACATTTTATTAACTATAAAAGATACACTTTAGTAACCATAAAAGATACTTTTTTAAAGAGTCTAATAGAGACATTAACTGTGCAAAAGCTGATGAGACTTACAGTCTTAAATACAAGCACCAACACAGAAAGGATATTGTGTCAGTTCAGTTCAGTTCAGTTCAGTCGCTCAGTCATGTCCGACTCTTTGTGACCGCATGAATTGCAGCACGCCAGGCCTCCCTGTCCATCACCAACTCCCGGAGTTCACTCAAACTCATGTCCATTGAGTCGGTGATGCCATCCAGCCATCTCATCCTCGGTCGTCCCCTTCTCCTCCTGCCCCCAATCCCTCCCAGCATCAGAGTCTTTTCCAATGAATCAACTCTTTATGAGGTGGCCAAAGTACTGGAGCTTCAGCTTTAGCATCAGTCCTTCCAAAGAAATCCCAGGACTGATCTCCTTTAGCATGGACTGGTTGGGTCTCCTTGCAGTCCAAGGGACTCTCAAGAGTCTTCTCCAACACCAAAGTTCAAAAGCATCAATTCTTCAGCACTCAGCTTTCTTCACAGTCCAACTCTCATATCTATACATGACCACTGGAAAAACCATAGCCTTGACTACAGGGACCTTTGTTGGCAAAGTAATGTCTCTGCTTTTGAATATGCTATCTAGGTTGGTCCTAACTTTCCTTCCAAGGAGTAAGCGTCTTTTAATTTCATGGCTGCAATCACCATCTGCAGTGATTTTGGAGCCCCCCAAAATAAAGTCTGCTACTGTTTCCACTGTTTCCCCATCTATTTCCCATGAAGTGATGGGACCAGATGCCATGATCTTCGTTTTCTGGTCGAGCTTTAAGCCAACGTTTTCACTCTCCTCTTTCACTTTCATCAAGAGGCTTTTTAGTTCCTCTTCACTTTCTGCCATAAGGGTGGTGTCATCTGCATATCTAAAACTCCATTAATTCTACACTTAATAGGATCATTTCTTTATGCACAATCTCATTTATGAATCACACATGATATGTAGTTTAGGATCCATCTACATTATGCTTGTAACTGCATGCTCTAAGTCGCTTCAGTCGTGTCCGACTCCGCGCGACCCCATGGACTGCAGCCTACCAGGCTCCTCCGTCCATGGGATTTTCCAGGCGAGAGTACTGGAGTGGGTTGACATTGCCTTCTCCTGGTGTATCAATTTTTAAATAAGAGCTACTCATTTAAAAATAATGCCTACTACAAAATCATTCCCTTGTGTCTGTTTTTTCCAGATGAATTTAGTTATAATTTTTTTATGTTCGAAGGAAGATTCAATTGGGGTTTTGGTTGGAATTACATTAATTCAGAGATAAATTCATGAGACAGTTGCCATCTTTACCATAGTAAATTCTTTTGTTCATAAGTGAAATGTTTTTCCACTTTTTTCGATATCTTCTAACTCCAAAAATACTTATAAATATTTTATTTAAATGTAGCCTACACATTTTAAAGCTTAGCTTTAGATACGTAATATGAGGTATGTATTCTAACTTGTTGACTTGATTTTTTTTTTAATTGTTTTTTCAGTTGATTTTTGTTTTCTTGCTTTCCAAGAACACAATCATATATATTGCAGATAGTGAGAAGTTGGTATTTCTATTATTCATACTACCTTATTTTTTCACTTGTGGGTTTCAGTTGCTTAGTACTTCTAGAATAATTCATTAAGTCCTTCAGAGTGCCTTCAGACTGAATGCCCCTATTATGTGTTGGGAGACAGAGTAAATAAACAGAGAGTGTATTAGATGTGATAAGTGCTATGGAGCAAAATAAAGCAGGGTAAGGGTGTTGTAGAGTTGTAGTCATGAGTTGCTATTTTATATGGTGTTATTAGAGAAGGTCTCATCTTAGAGGTAACCGTTGAGTAGAGGCCTAGAGGAAGTGAGAAATCAAGGCAGCTGCACGGAAAAAGAACATTGCAGGCAGCTGAATAAAAAGTACACAGGCTCTGTTTGAGTCAGGAGCTGTGTATGGTGTTCAAGGAAGAGCAAGGGAGCCAGTGTGGCTGAAGCAGAGTAAGTGGGGGAATTGTAGGAGAAACGGAAGCAGGATTACAAATAGCAAATCACGCTGGGTGACGGTAATAGAGGTAATAGTTCTTAAACATGTGTGAGGTCTTGTTTTAGCTACTTCTTTCATTTAACTTTTGCAATAACCTTCAGAGGGAGACACTGTTCTCTCCATTTCATAATGAGGAAACTGAGCTCAGAGAATGTGAAAACGAATGAATTTGCTTAAGATCATACAACCAGAACGTTGTGAAACCAAGTTTCATAGTTCAGTATTTTGATTCCAAAATACTTGTCCTTAATCTTGACCCTGTGCTAGACATGGTGAGTCCAGCAGCAAAGTAGATTTAATGTTACAGAAATAAGGGCGTCAATACACTTCAGTGAATGGCAACTCCATCTTTCCAGTTGCTCAGACCGTATGTTTGAAAGTGGTATTTAAATCATCTCATTTTCTCATACTCTACTTGCAGTCAGATGGAACCAGTTGGCCCTGTCTTTAAAATAGATCGGGTTGGTGATCACATCTCACCATCGTCACTGCTCCAACCCTGGTGCGATCCAGTGCACATCTCCAGGGATTGATACATACAACCTTCTGAATGATTTCCCCGCTCCCACCATTGCTCCTTTTGTTTTCCACCCAGCATTCAGTGTTAGCATGTCAGGTCTTTGTGGATTCCTGTCTCAGGGTACAAGACAGAGTGCTCACATATGATATACCCCCTCATCACCCTCATCTTCTGCGCTCTCTCCTAGCTCACTCCACACCAAGCACGCAGCCTGCCTCCTATTCCAAGAAGCCAGGCATTTTGACCCTTTTCAGGGGCTCCCTTCCCCTTTGTGTCTATGGTCAAATATCTTCTTTCTCACCCACTCTCTTTAGCCATTCGTGCCAAATCCCTATTCCCTCCTTTGCTTCATTATTCACCTTAGTACGCATTGCTTTCTAATATACTATATAATTTTGCTGACTTATTTTGTCTATTGCCTGTCTACTTACATTAGAAGGTAAGCTCTACAGTGCCAGGGATTTTTGTATTTTTTTTAAACTGGTGCCATCCCATTGCTGGCAGATAGTAGTTGATGGTAGTTGTTAGTAGTCTGTTGAATAACTTTAAAAAGGAAAAGAAGGGAGTTATTTAAGGTTTGACCCTAAGGTATTATAGTGATGATTGTGCATTTTTTATCCCCTGTAAGTTTCTTAAAGTCAAGGAAAGTCTTGTTCATTTCTAGAACTCTACCCATGCTCTTTAGTATGTTTTCTTTTATGTCATATTAGCTGCTCTGTGTGTGGTGATTGTTGAATGTCTTCTCAGCACAGAATGTCCTAAGAATAACTATTCATCTTCACCCAAATGAAAGCATTAGATATTTTCACAAATAATATATGTACACAAATACATGCTCATACACATATTTCTTTACATGCTTACACACTAAGGTAAATCAGAGCTATAACAAAATAACTTGCTTGTAAGCTCTTTAAAAGTTGTAATTAAATGTTTTAAATTCTAATCTGAGCTATTGTTAGTTACCGTGTTAATTAACTTTTGATACTGCAGAGAATTATTTCATTTTCATGACATTCATCATGACACTTCTAGAAAAATGTTCTGAGAGACATGAACATGTTAAACACTTAGAAGAGACGCATGAAGATGACCCAGGGAAAATTTTTAAAAAAAATCAAAATAAGAAACAAAAAACAAAAGATAGTTGAGGGTGACGTGTAAACTTGTCTTGTTACTTCATAAGGAAAGAACTAGGGAAACCGAAGACAGTTGACAAGGAGACCCAGACTTGGTCTCCTGAAGACTTGTCTGTTGGTTCACCTCCCAATACAGATAATCCTTAAATTTGCCTGTTGTTCTCCTGCTACTCATTGTGCAGATACACATAAGAATACTTGGACTTAGATACATAAACTGTTAAAAAGACCACAGTGGTAGTGCTACCCTGCCAGTAGTTCTCTTTTGACAGCTTCACCATATTTATCTAGCAACAGTGTTTGTGGAATTTTATTTGTTTTATTGAATTTTTTGCCTATTTTTTGAAAATGTGAGTGGATAGCTTATTAAGACAAAGTGCTTATGTTATAACAAGAGTAGGTCTTACAGCTCTCACATATATGAATAGCTTTTTATAGGAAAGCATTAAATTAAAAATGTGTAAAAAATGAAGCAAATGCAAATGTCTATAATCTTATTCATTTTATCTGTCCTCTGTCTGTTAAAAGGATAGAGTCTTGTGTTTATTAATCCATTAAAACATTTATGTTTTATGTTATGAATTAACAGTTTGGAAAACCTCCTACAGTTTGGACAACATTTTTGTTTTTTTTGTTTTCTTTTTTAAAATTTATTTATTTTAATTGGGGGCTAATTACTTTACAATATTGTATTAGTTTTGCCATACATCAACATGAATCTGCCACAGGTGTACACGTTTTCCCCATCCTGAACCCCCCTCCCACCTCCCTCCCCATACCATCCCTCTGGGTCATCCCAGTGCACCAGCCCCAAGCATCCTGCATCGAACCTGGACTGGCGATTCGTTTCACATATGATAATATACATGTTTCAATGCCATTCTCCCAAATCATCCTACCCTCTCCCTCTCCCATAGAGTCCAAAAGACTGTTCTATACATCTGGGTCTCTTTTGCTATCTCGCATACAGGGTTATCATTACCATCTTTCTAAATTCAATATATATGTGTTAGTATACTCTTTTGGGTTTTTCTTTCTGGCTTACTTCACTCTGTATAATCGGCTCCAGTTTCATCCACCTCATTAGAACTGATTCAAATGCATTATTTTTAATGGCTGAATAATACTCCATTGTGTATATGTACCACAGCTTTCTTATCTATTTGTCTGCTGATGGACATCTAGGTTGCTTCCATGTCCTGGCTATTATAAACAGTGCTGCAGTGAACATTGGGGTACACGTGTCTCTTTCTATTCTGGTTTCCTCGGTGTGTATGCCCAGCAGTGGGATTGCTGGGTCGTATGGCAGTTCTAGTTCCCATTTTTTAAGGAATCTCCACACTGTTCTCCATAGTGGCTGTACTAGTTTGCATTCCCACCAACAGTGTAGGAGGGTTCCCTTTTCTCCACACCCTCTCCAGCATTTATTACTTGTAGACTTTTGGATCGCAGCCACTCTGACTGGTGTGAAATGGTACCTCATTGTGGTTTTGATTTGCATTTCTCCAATAATGAGTGATGTTGAGCATCTTTTCATGTGTTTGTTAGCCATATGTATATCTTCTTTGGAGAAATGTCTATTTAGTTCTTTGGCCCATTTTTTGATTGGGTTGTTTATTTTTCTGGAACTGAGCTGTAGGAATTGCTTGTATATTTTTGAGATTAGTTCTTTGTCAGTTGCTTCATTTTGGACAACTTTTTTGTTAAATGGTTGGTAATTATATCACTCTAGGATAATGCTAACTGCTGTAATAACTAAACTAGAGCATAATAAGTTTTCATTATCTTCATTATATCCACCGTAGTTTGACCTCAGGTCAAACAACAGGGAGGGAACACAGCCCCACCCATCAACAGAAAATTGGATTAAAGATTTACTGAGCATGGCCCCCTCCATCAGAACAAGACCCAGTTTCCCCCTAGTCAGTCTCTCTCATCAGGAAGCTTCCATAAGTCTCTTATCCTTATCCATCAGCGGGCGAACAGAATGAAAACCACAACCACAGAAAACTAACCAAACTGATCACATGGACCACAGCCTTCTCTCACTCAATGAAACTAGGAGCTATGCTGTATAGGGCCACCCAAGATGGACAGGTCATGGTGGAGAGTTCTGACAAAACGTGGTCCACTGAAGAAGGGAATAGCAAACCGCTTCAGTATTCTTGCCTTGAGAACCATGAACAGAATGAACTGAATGAAAAGGCAAAAAGATAGGACACTGAAAGATGAACTCCCCAGGTCGGTAGGTGCCCAGTTGCCGCGGGAGATCAGTGAAGAAATAATTGCAGAAAGAATGAAGAGACAGAGCCAAAGCAAAAAACAACACCCAGCTGTGGATGTGACTAGTGATGGAAGTAAAGTCTGATGATGTAAAGAGCAATATTGCATTGGAACCTGTAATGTTAGGTCCATGAATCAAGGCAAATTGGAAGTGGTCAAACGGAGATAGCAAAAAAAAAAAAATGAATATCAACATTTTAGGAAACTAAAATGGAATGCAATGGGTGAATTCAACTTAGATCACCATTATGTCTACTACTGGACTTCCCTGGTGGCTCAGAAGGTAAAGCATCTGCCTACAACGTGGGAGACCTGGGTTCGATCCCTGGGTGGGGAAGATCCCCTGGAGAAGGACATGGCAACCCACTCCGGTACTCTTGCCTGGAGAATCCCATGGATGGAGGAGCCTGGTGGGCTGTAGTCCGTGGGGTCACAAAGAGTAGGACACGACTGAGCGACTTCACTACTTGACTATATCTACTACTGAGGGCAAGAATCCCTTAGAAGAAATGGAGTAGCCATCATAGTAAACAGAAGAGTCCAAAATGCAGTACTTGGATGTGTCTCAAAAATGACAGAATGATCTCTGTTCTTTTCCAAGGCAAACCATTCAGTTATCGCAGTAATCCAAGTCTATGCCCCAACCAGTACTGCTGAAGAAGCTGAACGGTTCTATGATGACCTACAAGATCTTCTAGAATTAACACACAAAAAAAGATGTCCTCTTCATCATAGGGGACTGGAATGCAAAAGTAGGAAGTCAAGAGCTACCTAGAGTAACAGGCAAATTTGGCCTTGGAGTACAAAATGAAGCAGGGCAAAGGCTAACAGAGTTTTGCCAAGAGAATGCAGTGGTCATAGCAAACACCCTCTTCCAGCCTCACAAGAGAAGACTCTACTCATGGATATCACCAGATGGTCAACACTGAAATCAGATTGATTATGTTCTTTGCAGCCAAAGATGGAGAAGCTCTATACAGTCTGCAAAAACAAGACCAGGATCTGACTGTGGCTCAGATCATGAACTCCTTATTGCCAAATTCAGACTTAAATTGAAGAAAATAGGGAAAACCACTAGACCATTCAGATATGATTTAAATCAAATACCTTATGATTATACAGTGGAAGTGAGAAATATACTCAAGGGATTAGATCTGATAGAGTACCTAAAGAACTATGGACGGAGATTCATAACATTGTACAAGAGACAGTGATCAAGACCATCCCCAAGGAAAAGAAATGCAAAATGGCTGTCTGAGGAGGCCTTACAAATACCTAAGAAAAGAAGAGAAGTGAAAGGCAAAGGAGAAAAGGAAAGATACACCCATTTGAGTACAGAGTTCCAAAGAATAGCAAGGAGAGATAAGAAAGCCTTCTTCAGTGATCAATGCAAAGAAATAGAGGGAAACAACAGAATGGGAAAGACTAGAGATCTCTTCAAGAAAATTGGAGATACCAAGGGAACATTTCATGCAAAGAGGCTCAATAAAAGACAGGAATGGTATGGACCTAACAGAAGCAGAAGATATTAAGAAGAGGTGGCAAGAATACCCAGAAGAACTATACAAAAAAGATCTTCATGACCCAAATAATCACGATGGTGTGATCACTCACCAAGAACCAGATATCTTGGAATGTGAAGTCAAGTGGGCCTTAGGAAGCATCACTGCGAACAAAGCTAGTGGAGGTGATGGAATTCCAGTTAAGCTATTTTAAACCCTAAAAAATGATGCTGTGAAAGTACTGCACCCAAAATTAGCAAATTTGGAAAACTCAGCAGTGACCACAGGACTGGAAAAGGTCAGTTTTTGTTCCAATCCCAAAGAAAGGCAATGCCAAAATGTTCAAACTACCACACAATTGCATTCATCTCACATGCTAGCAAAGTAATGCTCAAAATTTTGCAAGCCAGGCTTCAGTAGTACGTGAACTGTGAACTTCCTGATGTTCAAGCTGGATTTAGAAAAGGCAGAGGAACCAGAGATCAGATTGCCAACATCTGTTGGATCATTGAAAAAGCAAGAGAATTCCAGAAAAAACTTCTGTTTATTGACTATGCCAAAGCCTTTGACTGTGTGGATCACAACAAAGTGTGGGAAACTCTTCAAGAGATGGGAATACCAGACCACCTGACCTGCCTCCTGAGAAATCTATATGCAGATCAGGAAGCAACAGTTAGAACTGGACATGGAACAACAGACTGGTTTCATATCGGGAATGGAGTACGTCAAGGCTGTATATTGTTACCCTGCTTATTTAACTTATATGCAGAATACATCATGTGAAATGCCAGGCTGGATGAAGCACAAGCTGGAATCAAAATTGCCGGGAGAAATATCAATAACCTCAGATATGCAGATGACACCAACCTTATGGCAGAAAGCGCACAACTAAAGAGCCTCTTGATGAAAGTGAAAGAGGAGAGTGAAAAAAAGTTGGGTTAAAGCTCAACATTCAGAAAACAAAGATCATGGCATCCAGTCCCATCTTTTCATGGCACATAGATGGGGAAACAATGGAAACTGTGAGAGACTTTGTTTTCTTGGGCTCCAAAATCACTGCAGATGGTGACTGCAGCCATGATATTAAAAGATGCTTGCTCCTTGGAAGAAAAGCTATGACCAACCTAGACAGCATATTCAAAAGCAGAGACGTTACTTTGCCAACAAAGGTCCCTCTAGTCGAAGCTATGGTTTTTCCAGTAGTCATGTGTGGATGTGAGTTGGACTATAAAGAAAGCTGAGTGCCAAAAAATTGATGCTTTGAACTTTGGTGTTGGAGAAGACTCTTGAGAGTCCCTTGGACTGCAAGGAGATCCAACCAGTCCATCCTAAAGGAAATCAGTCCTGAATATTCATTGGAAGGACTGATGTTGAAGCTGAAACTCCAATACTTTGGCCACCTGATGTAAAGAACTGACTCATTTGAAAAGACGCTAATGCTCGCAAAGATTGAAAGCAGGAGGAGAATGGGATGACAGAGGGTGAGACGGTTGGATGGCATCACGGACTCAATAGACATAAGTTTGAGTAAGCTCTGGGAGTTGGTGATGGACAGGGTTGCCTGGGTTGCCGCAGTCCATGGGGTCACAAAGAGTCGGACACAACCAAGCGACTGAACTGAACTGAACTGAAGTTTTTATTGCAAGTTTATGTCATAGTTTAGAGCAGATGTTCAAGTTGTTGGATGAAATTTTTCTTATGATGACTCAGAGACCCAGACTTCTCACATTTTCTCGGACCTCACAGCGTCATGTAGCCTGCTAATGGAAAAATAAAGAGCAGGAAAAGGTCGTATTTTTTTTGCCCACATCCCATTGGCGAGAACTAGTCTCTTAGGCACATCATGTTGACAGGGAATGTCTTTTGACATGTCTTTTGACTGGCTGATTGCCTCCCAGCAGTAACTTCCCTACCATGAAAGGGAGAGCGCAGACTTTTTGTGTATGGCTAGTCAGCTCTGTCACACATAATGTTGATAGTAATTATGTGTTAATTTCCTATCGCTACATTTGCAAATACCACACTTGATGACTTGAAACAGCACAAATTTATTCTTAATCTTAATGTTCTGGAATTTAGAAGTCCAGAGTGTATTTCATTGGGTCCAGATCAGAGTGTTCACAAGGCTGCTTTTCCTCTGAATACGCTAAGGGAGAATCAGTTTCCTTGCCTTTTCTAGCTTCTAGAGCTACATTCCTTGCATTTGTTAATTCTTGGCCTCTTCCTCCATCCTCAGAGCCAGCGGCATAGCATCTTGCTGCTTGCCTTTTTATAGTTAAGTCTCCCTCTGTGCTGTGCTCAGTCGCTCAGTTGTGTCCGACTCTTTGCAACCCTTTGGACTGTAGCCTGCCAGTCTCCTTTGTCCAGGGGATTTTTTAGGCAAGAATACTGGAGTGGATTGCCATTCCAAGTGTCCCTCTCCCTCCTCTTACATTTCATCTTAGCCCAAAAATGGAGCAGTGATCCCCTCTGCCTCCTGTTAAAAGGACACTTGTGATTACACTTAGAGGGCCCTCCCTAATAATTCAGGATAATCTTCCCATTGCAAGATCCTTAATTTAATCACACTTGCGAACCTCTTTTTGCCATATGTGGTAGCATTCACAGGTTTCAGAGGTTAGCATCTGGCTATCCTTGGAGCCATTATTCTGTCTACTAAATAGTTAATATCTTTTACCACTTAGTATGTGTCATGTTTATTACGAGAACTTTGCATGTATTAGTTTGTATTTTTCTGCCTGCCTACTTGGTTTATTCATGATCTCTACTCTACTTCTAGGCTTGCCTGTTTTTTTCAGTTAGGTTTTGTTTTTATTTTTGCCATCCTTGCTTCACTTTCATGTCTAAAAATTTTACCAAAAACTCCTAGACTCTCAAAATTGGTAAGAATTTGCAGTATCCAGTTAGGTATGCTAAGATTTAGGTGGGGAGGGCTGTTAATTTATTTTTTGGAATATTTCTCTTGAACTTTGAAGAAAGTCCTTTTAGTCTGTTAGTCTCCTTTGGATTAATTAATGTAATAAACTGCTTTCTCTTTTCCTTCTCAAATCTACCTTTTTCAGTTACCTTTAAAAATCAAATTGTCTGTTTTTTTCCTTTGGATTTTTTTTCCCCGCAAAAATGTTGAATTTCATTTGGCCATTGTCCTAATCACAGGAATTGACTTAATAGAATAAAAAGGAAGCACTTTGTATCAAGATTTCCTGGGAAAAGAGGTAGTTGAAGACTTAAAGTCACTCGTAGGTTTTAGTAAAAGCACAGAAGTAGCAAGCAAACAGTTGTATAAGACATGCTAATAACTGGATGAAATTAAACCAAAAGCCGATGTTCCTGATTTGAGTCATCAGGTAGAGGCATTATGTTCTGTCAAGGATTCATTCAGACAAGTGCATGTTATTGATTACATATTAGGTGCTAGGGATACAAAGATCATAAAAGCATCAATCTGTTCTGTAGGATGTATCAGTCCAGTGAGGATGTAGACATGTAGACATTGATGCTTGCAGGTGTGACAGAAACTACAACTCAGGGTGGCTTAAACAGTACAGGGAATTTATTGATCAAGAACAGGTATATCTGGAAATGACCAACGCAGATGAGATTTCCAAGTTTAATTACTTGTCACATGCCTTTCCCCTTCTCCCCATTTTTTGTTTCTTCTTGTTTTCTGCAGATCAGTATTATTCTGGCTCCCTTAGAGGTTGTGTGATGACTAACAACTTCAGGGCTGCTCCCCAAAGGAGAGCAGCTGTCCTCTAACCATTAAACTAAAGTTCTGGAGTTCACTTTGTCTCAACTTTGATCTCCTGTAACCCAGTTACCAGATTGGGGAAAAGGATAATCAAGAGGCAGGTGAAAAAGCAAAATTTAGAGCTTTCAAAGTAGTTAGTATATCCCTGAAAATGGGTATTAGTCTCATTATGGCTTTATTATTTTTATCTTGGATTTTTATTAATATACTGAAAATCAAGAATTCTTACTAGTGGAAAGTAAACCCAGCAGAATATCCTCCTGGTTTAGTGATTTTCTTTTGAAATTTTTAAAATATAAAAATTTGCTACTCTCCCTTTGGAGATGTTTGATTTTCATTTCAGTGCAGAAATGACAAATCTGACATACTATCTCTTCTCTACTACTTCTTCCCTGTATAACTGGGACTGTATTGAGTTCATATGTTTCACAGTTAGGCTACTTCCGGCCTCAGTTACATTTACAGGTGGCAAATGCCAAGACCGGAAATGTCAGGGCTTCCTATTACACCCTTGCTTTTATGATTTAGACTGGTTTGGGACGCCTGTTTTGACTTTGCCACTAATATTCATTTAATCAGATTTTTCATAGTATATAGTCACACAGAGTCGGACACGACTGAAGCGAGCTAGCAGCAGCAGCAGCAGCAGTGCTTTAAAAACGGAATTAGTAATAAAAAGCTGCTTTGATTTAAATGTAAGCACTTCTACATGTTCTCCTCCTGCATGGTCTCTGGTTTACCACATTGCATTCATGGCAGTTCTTTTTCTATGACAAGTGTTCATTCAGGAGGCATAGTGTGTGCCATTGTTATAGGATTGCCAGATCTTATTTCGAAGAATTTGGGCAAGGAGGAAAGGAGTAGAAGGGGAGAGATCATTTGCTCACAGTCTGACCAGGCTTAAATACAATCCCATTCTACATCCCAGCACACCTGGGACAAGGCACTCGAGGACAGGCCTGTGTGTGGGGACCACCTGGTAACCCAGTAATGCTAAAGGCCGCTCAGCTCTACACAGAGAACTGGAGGTACATTTGATAGTCTGGGTGTCTAAGGGTTCCTACCCTAACTTTAAAAAGAATTGCTTCTTTGTGTAAACTTATATTAAATGTTATTTGCTAATAAAGGGAAAAATAATGTATTTCTAGTGAATCACGTGATGATTATACCCAGGGCATAATTGTAATAATAATAAATGCTTATCTAATGCTTTCTCTGTGTCAGATACTGTTCTAAGCATTTTACATACATTAGTTCACTTAACCCTTACAACAGCCCTATGAAATAGGTTATTATTATTTTTTAGCCCCATTTTACAGAGGAAGAAATTGGCACAGAGAGATCAAGTAACTTGCCCAAGTCCACACAGCTTCGTCAGGGACAGAGTTAGGATTCGAATCCACACAGTCTGGGGCCAGAGTTCATACTTTTAATCGCTGTACTTTACATTCTGTCAAGAAAGGACTGAAGTTGTCATTAAAAATAATATCAGCATAATTTATTATGTTTTGAAACAAATTGACATTTTGAAATTTACCTGCTAAATATTCAACATGCTTATTTTTTATTCTAGGAGAAGACTTTGCAGTTGTGCAGCAAGAAATTATTATGATGAAAGACTGTAAACACCCAAATATTGTTGCTTATTTTGGAAGCTATCTCAGGTACATTGTTTGTTTCCCTTATGAAAAGCAGTAATGATTTCTGTCATTTAATACATTTAACAAAATTAAGTTAGCTCAAGTACCATGTTTTGCATATTTCTTCATGCTTTGGAGATACAATATTTTCACATGAATGGAATTTTTATGACCTCTCTAATTCTGTAGCCCGTACCACAGTCTGTGATACGTCTGTTGTACTCTTGGGAATTCTGGATGTAGTTTTATAAGTAAAAAGTTCTATGGTTAGTGTTTCTATGGTAGAGATCTAAATAAACCATTCTGTTGCCCCTTTCTTCTAGTCTTGGGTGAATTTAGAAAGCATATCTGTTGTTTTTATTAGAACCTTTTTGTTTCTTTTGTGCTTCTATCCTCAGAGTATTGCATCATCGCTTCCTTTTGTTTTATCCAAAGGACTATGAATTATAATTATTTCACTAGCTTCTTATTTTCCTAGGTCCTAAAGTGAACTTAGAAAGACTGAGTTTACCACCCCTTGTTTTGTTTGGCAGGACCAGGCTGGGTTTCCCAGATCATATTCTATAGGGGATGACCTCAAGTTCAAATCTTGTGTTTCGTTCACTTCTGTATGTAGTTATAAGTTGAACACTGTAACCTAATTGTTTTCAAGGTTCCTTCCAAAAGGGGGGATTGCAGAATGTTTTCTTAGGTATTAAAAAAGAAACAAAAAAAAAAACTCCTGTTTGGTTTCCATACATTGTAGGGTAAGTAAGATAAGGATGTAACTTATTACAGCGCCCCTTCCATCTATGAGCCAAGTACAAAACACTTCTCCTCTTCTGATGCAGGCACAGCATATGGAAAAGACTGGGCAGTTCTGCCCTCTCTTCTTTCCAGCTTGTGAAAAGCCAACCGGACCAACTCTTCTTGATTCTAACTACTCTTGGACAGCTTTGATTGCCCACCTTCATTGAGGTCGAAGGGTGGGTTTAATGGAGACTTTAGTTCACATAGGGACAGGTACTACCCCCAGGTCAGTGACTATTAAACATTTTGAATGGGTTCTTTAACAACCAAGTTGAAACTGCTTTAATGGTGAGTGGTTCAGACAATACTCTAACAACCGTTTCTGCATCAGTTTTTATTTTATGGACAGACCCAGCACAGGCAGTTACTGATATCAGCTCAAAGAAGTCTCTTAAAATCTTTTAAACTCATGATACAAATAATCGATTGCTATCACTATGTTAAAATTATTTCAGAACAATTTGTTTTACTGTTGGTTCTAACAAAATGACCCTGCTTAGACTCATTTGGGAAAAGTATTACAAAGTTTTCTTCCTCCAAGGAAGAATAGGTAATTTAAGAGTTTCTGTGTTTCCCCAAAGACATTGAACTGAGCTTTTCTCAAACATGGCCTGAGTCTTCTAGAAGTATGGGACCATCCACAGTCTAACCTGTTATTCCAAGATAGCTGCACCCATTTACATGGCAACCTTGGGGTGGTCTTTTTATGAAAGAGACAGTAGTATAGTTGCTAGTTTAGAGAGCCTAGAGTTCTGGAATCAGGTTGGTTGAACCCTGATGCCATCACTTACTAACTGTGTGACTTATGGCAAATTACCTAATCACTCTGTGCCTCTGTTTGCTCATCTCTAAAATGCAGACAATAGATACATGATGTGATAGCAAATGAAGATAATCGGTAAATACACATGTTTAGAACAATGATTACAACATAATAAATGCTCAATAATGTTAACTGCTATTACTACTACTATTGGTACAATTGCTATTACTATTAGCTATTTTTTAAATACCATCAGGTCTGTGCCTTATTTGATTTTTTTCAACAATGCTGTTAACAATATTACTCTGGTAAATAGTCTTCCAGTTTTACAAATAAGGTGTTTGAGAGAGTTTCCTGCCAAGTTATTTAGTTCCCAGTCTCATTTCAAATTATTTACAAAAGCTTCCTGTGATACTCTGCTTGTGGATCACATGACTTTTGACTTGGCCTTTCTACTTCTTGGCAAAAGAGCTGACCAGATAAACTTGTAACATTTCACATCTTACCCCTGTCCTGCCCCAGAAGATCCCGCAAGCTCATGTTACACTAAATTGGACATTAGACTTTCTGGCTTCCTTAGGCAGGAGCCTTCTCACACAGGTTAAGCAGCAGAACATTTGATCTTGTTACCAGAATGCCGAATTCCTTTGGGGCTTATATCCATTTTTGTTGAGGCTTTGGGCAAAACAGCACAAGTTTGTAGTCACATACTCTTTAACCTTGACTTTGAGACTTGCTGCAAGAGAGCCAGTTTGAGGTTATGCCTAAAAAAAATATTACTTCCTTTTAGATTTCCGGAAACATGTATTCTGACTATATTTTGAATACCCCTTTTTTTTAAAGTAAACTTTTTTTTTTTTTACTTTATTTTACTTTACAATACTGTATTGGTTTTGCCATACATTGACATGAATCCACCATGGGTGTACATGCATTCCCAAACATGAACCCCCCTCCCACCTCCCTCCCCATAACATCTCTATGGGTCATCACCGTGCACCAGCCCCAAACATGCTGTATCCTGCGTCGGACATAGACTGGCGATTCGATTCTTACATGATAGTATACATGTTACAATGCCATTCTCCCAAATCATCCCACCCTCTCCTCTCCCTCTGAGTCCAAAAGTCCGTTATACACATCTGTGTCTTTTTTGCTGTCTTGCATACAGGGTCGTCATTGCCATCTTTCTAAATTCCATATATATGTGTTAGTATACTGTATTGGTGTTTTTCTTTCTGGCTTACTTCACTCTGTATAATCGGCTCCAGTTTCATCCATCTCATCAGAACTGATTCAAATGTATTCTTTTTAACGGCTGAGTAATACTCCATTGTGTATATGTACAACAGCTTTCTTATCCATTCATCTGCTGATGGACATCTAGGTTGTTTCCATGTCCTGGCTATTATAAACAGTGCTGCGATGAACATTGGGGTACATGTGTCTCTTTCAATTCTGGTTTCCTCGGTGTGTATGCCCAGCAGTGGGATTGCTGGGTCATAAGGTAGTTCTATTTGCAGTTTTTTAAGGACTCTCCACACTGTTCTCCAAAGTGGCTGTACTAGTTTGCATTCCCACCAACAGTGTAGGAGGGTTCCCTTTTCTCCACACCCTCAAAAGTAAACTTTTAAAATTGAAAGATAGTATACATACAGAAAAGTGTGCAAATATCTGTACAACTGGATGGATTTTTTTTTAAAGAGGGTACTTTTATTTTAATCTGAATATAAGAATACAAAGGGCAAAACTGTCCAGAAACCATAATGAAACAGACGAAATTAAGGTTATTATTATTATTTTAAGTGAGGCTGTGTTCATTTGGAGTTGAATGATCTGACATAGGAGTACTGGGATTTTTTAGGGGGATTTGTTGTTGTTTTGTTGGTGGTAGATTTTGGGGTTTTTGTCGTGGTTTTTGTTCTTTTTGCCACAGGGCAGTGCATGTGGGATCTTAGCTCCAAACCCATGCCCATTGCAGTGGAAGCTCGAGGTCCTAGCCACTGGAACACCAGGGAATTCTCAGTACTATTGGTTTAAATAGATAGTTTTATTCTGTAACTTGTATAGCTGATGAAAGTAATATGAAAGCAAACGGTAGTATTAATATAAAATAGCAATTAATCCTCTCTTTCTTTATTCTTCAATAAATTCTTCCCTACTTCCCTAGGTAAAGTCTAGACCCAGCCAAATTCAGACTATGGGATAATGATCACTAGCCTTGTAGGATATTAGAGCTGGAAGGGACTAAGAGGTCTTGTCACTTTAGCCCACTCTTTTTTTTACTGATGAGAAGATGGAGTGCTGGATAAATGACTTCTTCAGGTTATCCAACTACTCATTGTAGGCACTGGGATTTAAACCTGGCTTTGCAGGTACCTAGCCAGCATTCTTTTAGGTATAGGTATTACATAGTCCAGAAAGGGCAGATTTAGCCTCCAAGGAAACGTGGTTTCTTGGATTCTTTCTCATTTTACAGAAGGCAAGGAGCTTGTTTGTTTGAACTTAATACAAGCCCTCTAAAATATATATTATTCTTAGTGACTTTCTTCTATCTTGTTGCCATTGTAGCCTAGTATAACAAATTTAGGCCAAAAATTGAGGAAATTGAACTAATGTAGTTTGTTAATAAATTTCCCCTCCAGAAAATTAGACTTAACCCTTGAATTTACTGAATAGATGACCAGCATATAATTAATTTCAGAAGCATATTTTATAACAGAATTATAGTGAGCTATGATCACTTCCCAAGGAAATCTCAAGACTGAGCCTCCTGTAAAACAGGAGCCTAATATTCTTGATGGTGCCTTCCTTACTTGCTCTTCGATATCCTTAAAAGCCTGTGTTTATTCCAACAAGGACCTCCTATAAAACACATGGAACTTTATTCAGTATTCCATGATAGCATAAATGGGAAAAGAATTTGAAAAAGAATTGTTATTGTTGTTTTTCAGTCACTGAGTCATGTCTGATTTTTCATATCCCTGTGGACTGAAGCACGCCAGGCTTCCCTGTCCACTGTCTCCCAGAGTTTGCTCAGATTCATGTTTATTAAATATATATATATATGTACAGCTGAATCACTTTGCTCTACACCTGAAGCTAATGTGTAACTAATTAACTATGCTCCAATATAAAATTTAAAAAAAAATTTTAAAGGCCTGTGTTTATTGAGTGCCTGATTATACATACTATGCAATAAGAGCTGAATATATAAAACATTTCTTTGGAAATTTAAATAGTCCTGGTTTCATATATATATATTTATCTATGTATTTCTGTGTATATATTTATAAAACAACAGAGTTAAATCACTATAGGCCTATTCTTTATTCCCAGAAGAACTTCTTTTAAGCTTCTTTTAACTATTGTTTCTTTTAAGCAAATTATGATTTTGACTTCAGATTGCTTCTGAGCTTTCCTTAGCCCAGAGTATCCTTTGAATAACAGCAAATGCTCTTCAAAAGATAAGCCTTTGGAGGATCAGAGCCGGAATTGTAAAAACAATTTTATTTAGATGATGAGATATTTTAAACCTTTGAAATCCAGTGTACTTGAACATAATTTAATTTACAGTAATAATATACTTATAAATCACCACCACTTACAAAGTGTTTTTATGTTATTTCTTAGCATGTCTGGAGTGCTGTATTGATTTCTGGAGATGTTAAGATAGATAAAACAGCCCTTGCCTTTAAGGATCTTATTATTAAATAGAAAAAACAAACATGAGCAAATTGCAACATGATGTGCTAGGTGGGACCCTCCAGGTGGTGCTAGTGGTAAAGAGCCTGCCTGCCAGTGCGGGAGCCATGAGAGGCCTGGGTCAGTCCCTGGGTTAGGAAGGTCTCCCGGAGAGTGACAGCCCACTCCAGTATGCTTGCCTGAAAAACCCCATGGACATAGAAGGCTGGCAGGCTACAGGCTGTTGGGTCGCAAAGAGTCAGATGTGACTGAAGGGACTTAGCACGCAATATGCTTAGTACAGTAATCATTTTGATGTAAGTTACAAAGTGGTAAAGATGGTAGAGTATCTGATTTTGCCAAAGCGAGTCAGAGAGAGCTCTTTGAATGACATGATTCCCAAATGGTGTTAAAGGGTTAGTAAGCATTTACTGTGGTGTGTGCATGTGTATAGAAGATTATAATTTCTGACAAAGGAAATGCATGCATGGAAAAATCATGAAGTGTTCAGGAGACAGCTAATAATCTCACATTAAAGCTTAACGGGAAAGGGTGTAGTTCAGAAGGTAAGGCTGAGGAGATTTAGGCAAAGAAAGAAACCTTTTATGCCTTAATTAAGAGCTATAAGTGTAGAGCATACTTGTTGGAAGGCTTTAACTCAGAGATAGTATATTCTGTGGGGGAGGAACTTGGAGTGTAGGAGATTAAGACAAGGAGTCAGTTAATTTTATACAGTATATTTATTACAGTAATCCAAGAAAGAGATGGTAGTCTCTTGAGTTGTACAGAAAGTGGAAGAAATTTTTTTTCTAGAGCCAGAAAGAGGACTTGCCAAGGAAACCACAGAATCTTAACTAAAAATGCCTTTTTGAATGTTCACACTATGAAAATTAAAATTACAGTTAAGTCATTTTAATTTATACCTAGTTACTCTCTTTTTTAGAGCAGGACATGGCAATCCACTCCAGTATTCTCGCCTGGAGAATGAGACAGAGAACCTGGCAGGCTACAGTCCATGGGGTCGCAAAGAGTCAGACATGACTGAAGTGACTTAGCATACACACTGTTTTTAAAAAAAGAAACTTAATTTTGGAATATGTTTGATTTACATAAAAGTTGCCAAGATAGTACAGAGAGTTCTCTCAGCTTTATCTGATATTAACATCTTGCATAACCCTAGGATATTTGTTAAAACTTAAGAAATTAGCTTTAATACAAAACTGTCAGTTAAACTAAGATACTTCATTCGAATTTCATCAGGTTATGCCTAATGGTCCTCTTTAAGTGTGAGAGATTTGATGGAACTACCTTACAAGGTGCTTTCTTACACCAGTATTGCTGGGGTATTTCTACTGAACATTTGTTTTGAGGGGTGCTCATATGTGGGTTTATGGAAAAAATAATTTGGGGGCGAAGCAAATCAGAGAATTTGTATCTCCTCTTTTTCTTCATCTTCCCTCTCCCCTTCTGCTGTTTGTTCTCCTCCTCCTCCTCCTCTCCATTCTCCCCTTTCCAGCTTTTTCTGTTTCCCATCCTCCCCCTTTTCTTCTCTTCATCCGCGTTTCCCCATGCTTTCCTCCTTTTCCTACATCTCCTCCTTCCATTTCTCCTTGTACCCTGTATCCCCCAACCCCACTGGTTTTCTCAGAGCCCTTTAAATATCAGTGACATTGTTAATTTCCAAGAGAAGGCTAATATATGACATTTCTAAAACTCATTTCACTGTCCAGCGGTTAATTTTGAGGGAGCATGCTTCACATAGAGCCGCTGTCCTATGATCCATTCTTGCTCAGATATTATGCCAAACTGGGGCTTGTTAGGTAGAATTGCAGAGAAATAGGTCACCTTGTATCCCCTGAATACATAGCTACCCCACATTGTTAAAGGGGAAGCAGGTGGATGGGTTCCATATACCTTTTTGGAAGGCAGTCATTTTTTTTTTACATATGTTTAAAAATGAACCAAAACATTTTAAATTCAGCTCCCATTAAAATAAGTTATCCTAAATTAAAACACCCAGCAGTTAGTGAACTTTATATTTTTCACATGAGGTACGAGGAATGACTTGGTGTGCCAGTTTGTAGCAGACATTCAAGAGCTGTTTATCCTTGGTGATCATGCTCACATTTTTTCTTTTAAAACATTGTTATATTTGGGCAAAATATATAAATAATTATGCTTAGTTTTTCAATCAGTATTGGAAGGTTAAAAGGTGTGTTGTATTGATGGAAATGATAAACTCTTCAGTGAAATATATATTCTAGTAAACACTGAACTAGAAGGTGAGAATAGTGAATTTTGCCCCTATTTATTTTTCTATTCCTTGTCAAATAGTCCAGTGATTTTAGAGGATAAGAAAGAAGAATTCTAAGGATTTGTTGAGTCAGGGAATTAAGAGACACATATATTTACCTCAGTGATTAATTGTATTTCAGTCCCAAATACCCAGCGACAAAGATTTTATAATTTATTGGCCTGCATAAAGTGGACTAATGTGATTCAGGTTCTTTCCTGTTAGAGAGATGGCTTGGTGAATGACCAAAAGTAAATGAAGATTCACCATCACAAGAGAGACATTCATGGAACAGATGGAAGTCATTTTTCTAATAAACTCAGAATATTCAAGCAATTTTTATAATAGCAGAGTTAACTAAATAGAGAGTTATAAAGGTGAAGTATTTTAGACCTCTTGAAAAGTAAAATATTAAGTGTATTATTACAGTTTTTTTCCTCAGTCTATAAGTTGGAAAGTCATTTCACATAGAATGAAGAGAAAATTGTACTTTTAAGCAAGGTAGGCAAAGGAGTAGACCAGCTTCAAGGAGAGGATGGTGTAATACTGAAATATGTTAAAAAGCAGAGAACTCATTTCCTACATCCATTTTCTTTGGTAAAGGAGAATTGTTTTCAAAGTAGCAAGGGTAGGAAAAGCATTATTAAGAAAGAATTGAAGCACAGATAGATGAGTAGACAATTACAGAACACTAGACACTTTACATGAATCCAAGCCTTTTTAGATTTATATAAAATATATCATTACTGTACTGAAAATATAGCAGACATGATTGTCATCCACTGTCACTGAGTGCCTTTTGACGAACAGGAGAGATGTCAAAAGATCAGTGATCAGCATTGACCAATTCGGAAAGGAAAGGTGATTTCTAGAAAATATAGACCATTAAACTTGTCCGTCATCTGTCCCCAACAAGCATCTAAGATAGTTAATCACATAATTAGCACTTATAAGAAGGAAGTGGTGATTAATACAACTTTAGTAAGAAGTTACATCGGATCACTCCCATCTCTCTTCTATTTTTTTCCCTCTTAAAAAAGAAAAGGGCAGTTTTATCTATTTACACCTTCTCTGAGTTCTAGGAGCAATGTAAGCAGTGTAAATAACTGCCCAACAAGATGAAATATAAGAAAAGAAGTAGAAATGGCTTAACGTTTATTGGGCTTATTAAATTCGAGGTCCTTTACTAAGCAGTTTACATGTTATTTCTGTTTATCCTAAGCGGATCCCAGAACAACCGTTCAGCCAGTTTTTGTAAGATGTGAGGAGTCCCTGTTGCCTGTTTG
The DNA here is from genome assembly GCF_023091745.1 of Budorcas taxicolor. Taxonomy (NCBI): domain Eukaryota; kingdom Metazoa; phylum Chordata; class Mammalia; order Artiodactyla; family Bovidae; genus Budorcas; species Budorcas taxicolor. The sequence goes on along the minus strand of NC_068920.1, from coordinate 81,375,252 downwards.
CATGATCACTTGCAACAGGAATTTTACATCAGATTCACGTGCAGCAGATGGGAAAATATTTTAGAGCCGTAGTTCTCAAAACATTTTGGTCTGAAAGCTCATTTTTTTCTGCACTCTTAAAAATTATTGAGTACCTCCAAGAGCTCTGGTTTCTATGGATCATATCTATTGATACCTACTATATTATAAACAAAACTGAGAAGCATTTGAAACAAGAATACATAAGCACATATCCCAATAGCCATCAGAGGACTGACATCATCATCCCACTTCTGCAGCCTCTGGAAAACTCCACTGTATTCTCAAAAAAGAGTGCAAAGGGCAAGTAATTTTTAGTGTTGTTATGAAAATGGGTTTAACCTTGCTGACCCACTGAAAGGATCTCTGGCACTCTTAGAGGGCCCCAGACCATACTTTGAGAACCATTGTCCTAAAGAAAGGATTCAGTTGAGAGAGATCAGGCTATGAAATCCTGCATTATACATATTGAATTATAGTCTAAACATCATTTCAAAGAATATCGGTTGACGGACTTGCCTGAGTCTTATACCTCTCTGTGCAGAGAGGTGCCAGGTGGTGATTCTGAGCAGTATACTTAGAGTGCTATTCAGTCACCAGTGGAAAAATTTCTTCTTAAGCTCATTAGTAACCTCACTTCTTGTTGTTTAGTCAGTAAGTCGTGTCTGATTCTTTGTGACCCCATGGGCTGTATCCTGCTAGGCTCCTCTGTCCATGGGCTTTCTCAGGCAAGAATACTGGAGTAAGTTGCCATTTCCTTCTCCTGGGGATCTTCCCAACCCAGGGATCAAACCCATGTGTCCCGCATTGGCAAATGAATTCTTTACCACTGAGCCACCTAGGAAGCCCAGCTAGGTCATGCTTCACCATCGGCTGCCATGTCTCAGTTTCATCGGTGCGTGGACCACCTGTAAATGTGAGGTCCTGGTTTCTTTCGCTGGGCTTCACTCTCTTCAGCTTTGTAGAATCACGGCAGTTTGTTCTCTTGTGTGCTGACCACACTCTTAACAGTCTGTGTTCGCTTGCTACGTGGTGCATGGTCCATCGCACCCAGCCAGGTCAGCTCACCCCTCAGGTCTGCCCCGTCACACCAGCACTGCCGTACGTGTCCACTCCTCACAGCAGCTCCACTTGTTAGTATACTGTTCGTGCACTGCTCCGAGGGCCTCCCTTGTGGCTCAGCTGGTCCAGAATCTGGCTACAATGTGGGAGACCCGGGTTGGGAAGATCCCCTGGAGAAGGGAAAGGCTTCCCACCCCAGTATTCTGGCCTGGAGAATTTTGCAGAGTCAGACACGACTGAGCGCCTTCCACTTTTCACGTGCACTACTCCGAATAGTACTTAGCTCTGGGTGCCACATGTTAAAGAGACACTGACAAACTAGAGACCTCCCAGATGAAGGTCACTAAACCGAGGCATCCACAGACCGCTGTTTGACAGTATGACCTCAGCCCATTCTAGCTTCGTGTCTTGCACTCTGTCTTCAGGTAGCCTGAGTTCAGCTCATGCTAAATCATCCACAGTCTCTCAAATGTGGGTCTTCTTTCAGAGTTTCATTCTTTTGCACAGACCTTTTCCATGTCTCTTGGCAGTGGGTTCCTACTTTAACTTCAAGACCCAACTCGAATGTTTTTTCCTCCCTTAACTATCCCTTAACTTGGCTGGTTATTTAACCTCTAGGTTCTTGCAGAACTTATACAAGGCCGGACTGGTCATTAATCAAACTATAATCCCGTCCAAGGGTCACCAGACCTTTTCTGTAAATAGCCATATAGTAAATAAACACTTTAAGTTTTGTGGATTTTGTGTGTTTCTCTCTATCTGAATAGCTCACCTTTGCTTTTAGTACAAAAACCAGCCACAGATAATATGTACGTGAACGAGTTTGACTATGTTCCAATAAAACTTGACACAGACACTAAAATTTGAATTTCACATAATTGTCATGTCCAGAAGCCTTTTGACAAGCCTCCCCCAACCATTTAAAAACATGAAAACCATTCATAATTCCTGGCCATGCAGAATCAGGCAGCAGGTTAGGTTTGGCCCACTGGCCATAGTTTGCCAACTCTGGATCTAATCAATTTGTTTATTCTTTCAATCGCTCATGTATTCATTCATTTATAGAATAAACACTCATTTACTGGATACCTAGGCACTATTGATACAGGGGTGAGAGAGACAGACATATTATGAAGGCAGAATCTTCTGTGTTAGACTGAGCGTGCTGAATTCAGAGACTTTCTATTGCATCTCTGCCCCCCAAGAATAGTACATTTCCTGGTACGTTTTGAGATGAAGTAATTAATGATTCAACAAAGGAATGAACAAAGGAATAAGCAATTATTTCTTTGCTAATTATTTCTCCTGTGACTTATGATTATGCTGTCTTATAATGTAAATGTGAAAGAGAAATTCTACTAAAGACAAGTGAGTGAGAGTTCTTTTTTTTCTTTTCTTTTGTTCTAAGGGATAAATTTTTAACAAAGGTTATTTTGGAAAGATCTTTGTTGAGTCTGGATATGAGGGTAAAATTTACATTTTGTCTGTTTTGTTGATAGGAGCGCCACCAAAGTGATGTAGTTTAAGATGTTTTGCTATTCTATGTGATAAATATTCTATATAATTTTTGGTATGAACCTTCTAATTAGCATTTAACTTTTATAATACAGTCATAAGGTAGATGGATAACTGATGGAAGGGAAGTTTTTGACTAAAAGGACATTTTATCTCATTTGAATGTGCTGGATGACATCTTTATATCCTGCAAAAGGTGTATTTTAAGAATTAAAACCTTAGGTTGAGTTACAGTAGCACATAAGTATCGAAGGTTCGTTTACTTATAGAGATTAGCTTCTCTCTTAAATAGCACTTTGCATTTATGTCGTTTTTCAAGGTATTAACATTACAGCCTTCAAATACTTGTCACTTCAAGTAGTTTTAATCATGAAAATGTGATAATGCTTATTTTCTTTTTATAGGCGAGATAAACTTTGGATTTGCATGGAGTTTTGCGGAGGTGGTTCCTTACAGGATATTTATCATGGTAAGACCAAAAGTTGTATGTTAAAGAGATTAAGTAGAATTTCTTAAAATACAGTTATTTACTATATTAAAAATCAATGTTTTGTGGAAAGTATGTTTTATCATTATACTATATGGATACATAAGGAAATTTAAGATATATATAGGCGAAAGGAGCATTTGCTTTCTAAGTTAGAAAGCTGCATGCAGTGGAATTATTTGCTAATTCTAAAGAAGGCATCTTATATATAGTTAGTTCAGTTGGAATAGGAAACAGGAAATGATAGATTTTCCAGAAGTGTTTTAGAAGGTATAATGAAGAAAATGGGCTTTAAATTGGTCTTTAAAAGATCGGTGAACTTTGGGTACAAAGAAGAGAGCAATGTGTGCTCCTGGGGGTGAAGCAGCAGCAGAGTGACGTGAAGGTGTGACTCGAGATCGCTCTCACTGTCTGGGGTGTGTCTGGGATCAGATCCAGAGAGCCTCGAAAGCCAGAAAGAGGGACTCACTGGGTAGTCTAGTGGCTAAGACTCATTGCTTCTACTGCAGGGGGCATGGGTTCGATCCTTGGGCAGGGAACTTAAAAAGGCCAGAAGGAAAAACATGAGAACATTGAGTATTTCTGCTTCATGAAAAGTTATTTATTTTCTGAGAATGTTTTTTATTAAGTGTGGCTGTTCTTTGTATTTGAGAATTTTTTCCTTTTTATTAATAACATTTTGATTCAGTGAAAATTGAAAGATATTTGGCACCATTTGCATTACAGAACATAGTGTTTCTGGAAGTTTGTTATAAATTTTAAAAGCTATTTTCCCCTTTTATTGTCTTCATTTGGACTAATTTCTCTACTATGGTTTCCATACTGATTGATTTAATTTCCTTCTGTTTGAAGTTTTTTCCAGCTAAATCTCCTGGTGGTAAACTCAGTCTTTGATCCTCATTCTTAAATGATAGAGTAAGCAGACATAGGCACATTTTATCCTCTGGCAGATGTTTTCTGTCAGCATTTCAAAGATCCTGGACCGTTGTCCTCTCATTTCTGTAGTTGTTGGTACCTTCTGCTAACTATTGATCCTTGGCAGGTAATCTTCCTTTCTTTCTAATTGCTTTTAAGATTTTTCTCATTTCTGGTGTTTCTAGTATCTAAATGTAGATTACGTTTCCTGCTGGGAACTTAAAATGCTTACCTATGAGATTTAGTTCTTTTATCAAATCTGACAATGGCTAATACTGTCTCTTCAAATAGTTTCTCCTTCAGTTTCTCTGATTGCTCCTTCTAGAATTTCCATTCCATGTCTGTTAAAGTCGCCTTCATGTTTTCCAGTTTTTAGCCCCTCAGAACACTGAGGATACTCATAGCCATCTTCCAGTTCACTGATTGTACACATGTGATAAGTACATCCATTAGGTTTTCATTTTTGGTGACTGTATTTTTCATTTCTAAAAACTGATTCTGTTTCAGGTCTCCTTCAATTTTTTGTCTTATTCTTTTCTTGTAATTTTTCATCTGTTCTTTTACACCTTTAGTTTTTTGAAGCATACTTATTTTTCAGTCTTAGATTGCTTCATAATTTCATCAGATATGTATGATTCATCTCCTATGTCTGATTCTGCTTTCTTCATTAGGAAAAGCCACTTGTTACAGAAACAGGTTGTCATGTTATCTTTCCATATCAACCTTCTGATGGAGATGACATAGTAATACGAATTTGTTGGTGCTGATTGGTTTATGAAGAATCTATGGAAGAAATAATTTTGTATTAACTTGGGTGCTGTCAGACATACATGCTGAGGATATACATGCTTATACACAGCTCCAAACCCTCTTTCTCTGCATTCACGCCTTTGATTTCACCTAGGTTTCTACCAAGTAACCTCCTCAGGGCAATGTATACTTCTATTTGGCTGCAGTCTACAGTGCTGTCTACTCACATAACCATGTAAAACGTGTACTTCCATTTGTGTGTGTGTGTGTGTGTGTCTGTTTCCTCCTCTCTCTCTCTCTCATCATGTTGTCATTCCATTGGGAGTAGTATAAAATATGCTGGATTACCTTGTTTGGTCAAAGAGATGTTCTACTTTTCTAATAACCACAGTGCTTATGGGTTTTTGTTTGTTTCTTTGCTGGCATATACAAATTATATTCTGATCCATTATGCAATTTTTTTTTTACTAAAGCGGCTTTTTAAAAATTATTTATCTTTATTTCTAAAGTACCATTAAGTGAATTTTTATATTTTTTTCTTACTGTCCTTAATTCCATCATCTACTCAGTGTGATTTTCTTAAATTTAAATCTTCTTAAAAGGTGAACCATATTAGTTATCTGTTGCTGTGCAACAATGATCTTAAAATTCGTTGTCTTAAAACAAACATTTGTTATCTCACAGTTACTAAGGGTCAAGAATTAAGAATGGCTTAATTGGGTGATTTGCCTTGTAGGACAGGCCAAAACATGCATAAGACATTTGGTCCGTGCTCAAAGTCCTTGCGGTTTGGTCCTGTGCAGTGAGCATATTTGTTCATGCCACATGGTTCTATACAGGACCTGATATAGTCATCTTTTAGCGTGGACCAAATGCCTTAAGGACATTGTGGGCAGGACCAAATATGAACAAATACCAAGAGCCTTTTGTTGTGAATCGAAAGGCTTACGGAGGTTTTAGGCAGAACCAAATGTCTGCTAAAATGGGTGGTTTTAGTTCATGGTCACTCATGAAGTTGTAGTCAAACTTGCCTGGAACTGTAGTCATCTGAAGGCTTGACTAAGGTTGAAGGATTTACTTTCTAGATAATTCACTTACATCAGTATTAGCAGGAGGTCTCAGTTTTGCCATGTTGATTTCACTGTAGGATAGCTTGAGTCTCTTCATAGGATGGCAGCTGATTTCTCCCAGAGGAAATGATCCCAAAGAGCAAGGAAGAAGCCACAGACTTTTTATGATGTAGTCTTAGAAGTTGTGTTCTGTCACTACCATTACAGTTTGTTCTTTAAAAGCAAGTCATTTTGTCCAGCCCACTCTCAGGAAGGGAATTAAGTTGCAGCTCTTGAGGGGGCTGCATCAAAGAATTCATGGACATGTTTTTGACCACATGGCTGGGTGCAATGGGGCAAATCCTTCTCCTCTCCTTTTGTTTACTTTTCTTTGCAGAACTAACATTAGAACTTTATACTGTTGCAACATAATAGATTTTTTGGTCTCTGTTTTTCATTGAACATTTTTTTTTTCTGTTTGATATTGTCCTTTAAAAACTTTCTACACTCTGTTAAATCATTTATGTTGAATTTTTTTCTCATTCATTTCATAATTTTGAGATCATCTTCAGTGGGAGTTCCATATGACTTTAAAGAGTGTGTCCTTTCAACAATATTGGGTTCTTTTCCCCAGGGCTCCAGTGGCCTCATTGTTTTCGATATATATTTGAACTCTAAACCTCAGTGAAGAAGCGACCGTATAAATTCCAAGAGAAGATATCTTTTTCCCCTGTCCAGATCCCAGGCCATGATACATCCCTAGTCATCTCCTGATGCTTATCTGCTACTTTAATGAAGATGTAGCCCTTTGAGGATTCTGGTTTTATGTGGGTGTTTGTTTAAACTCTTCCTTTGCAGGCCTATAACCTTTTATTCTGTGCTCATGTAGGGGATAAAACTAAAGCCATAGCTTACTAAGATTGGCCTTCTAAGAGACAGCTAGACTATTTGACATTTTTACCATTCTGTTTTTCATTTCTCTTTTTGCTTTTGGCTTCTGGGCAAGTGTCTTACTGTTTATAAGCTTAGCTAGGCATTTTAAAAATTATTTTTAAATGTTTACCTGATGTTACTTTCAGGGTTTTCAAGTTATCTTATTTGTCATATTGTGGGAACAGACTTGTCAAGAAGGCCTTTCTTACTGGATGAGAATAGGCTTATAAACCACAGAAACTAGTTACTATATCGTTCATCCTCAGACATTGAAATTTAGCCTTGTCCCTAAAAGAATCTAAGTGAAATAGATTCTTCTCTCCCACAGTGGTAAAATACAAGTAGTCTGAACTACACATTTTTACAAAACGTTTAAGTTTGTGTAAGTGGGAGATCACTATCTAGTATATGATTTCATTGTTGGGATTTAATTCAATTTCTGGAATAGTTTCTCCCCTGTAACTTATTTCTTACATTCTAAAGTGATTTAATAGTGAAAAAGAAAAAAATTGTTTGAATGTTTTTCATAGTCAGCAGATGCACACAGAGGAAATACTATTCAAATATTATGATATTAAACTATATATATGTTATATATATATATAGAGAGAGAGAGAGATGGAAAGATGTCCGTGATAAGTAAAAAGGCAAGTTCCAGAGTTGTATGTGTAATATGATTCCATTTATGTTTATGTGTGTGTGCACTGCCTACCTGCACTGTATAAAATATCTGTATAAAGTCATTGGGTGGAGATAGGCCACACTGTTGATTTTGTTTATTATTGAGTAATAGTGGTTTGAATCAGGAAGAGACCTAACTCTGTTGATTGAAATTTTTTATAGTGAACATGTGTACTTTTATATCTATAAAGCAAATAATTTTAGGGGAAAAGTATTGTTTTTAACTTAGCCAATAATACATGTTATGTCAGTTTTTTTTTTTTTTAAGTTTTAATGAAAACTAGTTAGACATCTTGACTGTGCTTTCTTTAACATTTAAGAGGTATTATGATCAGGTATAAAAAATGAAAATGTAAATTAATTTCATTGACTATTTCACTGTTTTATTCATTCTGCGAACATTTAGTCAGTAGCCTTTCCATGGCAGGCACTGTTCTAAACACTGGGGATACAGTGAGCAAATCAGAATTTTTTTAATTCCTGCCCTCATGGAACTTACATTTTAGTAGACTTTAAAATATTAAGTTTGTTGCTTAGTGGAACTTTTACAACTTTCTCTTTTATTGAAAAAAGACACTTTGAGTAATTCTATTAACATTAATTTTCTCCTCTTATAGTAACGGGACCTCTCTCAGAACTGCAAATAGCGTATGTTAGCAGAGAAACACTACAGGTAAATTCAATGCTAATTGAAAAGTAATGTTCTTTATTAAAGTAAATGTTTGATTATTATGTATAAGCTGTCAAGTAGAATAAGGATTAAATATTCCAGTTTGGAAAATTCTTAAATTTGCAAATTATATTTGCAAATAAACTATTTAAAGCTTTAGTATGATAATATACCTTGTAAAATTGGATTTACTTATTTACTTTTATATATCTCTTAGTACCAAAGAAAGTCTTGAAAATTAAACGCTCTTATGGAATTGAAACTCATTCTGATACTAATTGGATATTTATTTTTTAAATGTTATTTCAAACTGAGCAGAGTTTAGTGAAAATTATTTGTCTTAGGAAAATTAGCAGTTCAGAGTGAGCTCTGCCTCTTTCCTTTTCTTGATTCTTTTATCTTTTTGGATATTCCAGTAAAATAAAGTGATTGCTAGAGCTTTCTGTGATGAGTAAATAAGTAAGAGAGACTACTACTCAGTTAACCACTGTAAATCCTAGAGTGTTTTTTGTAGTAAAGTCTTATTACTGTTTCTGCCTTTTTTTTTTTTTGAAACTCCAGGGATTATACTATCTTCACAGTAAAGGAAAAATGCACAGAGATATAAAGGTATATATCATATGTTTATTTAATGGCCCTCTTCTTCTTCTTAAAATATTCTGATCAAACTGAGCAAAATTGTCTCAATTATTCTATTTGATGAATTTGTTGTCTTAATATGTTACTATAATAAAGTTGAGTGATACTTTGAAGATTTTCATTATTTTTTTTGTAGCAGCTCTATTGAGATACAGTTTACATACCATCAAATTCATGCCTTCTAAAGAGTACAATTGTGGATTCATGTTTTAATAACACATTTTATCTTGTTTGTAGTTATTTATTTATAAAATGTAAATTAGGTCCATAACTTCCACTAATTTACGGTCTTTAGGAAGTTTCTGGTTGGCCAAAATGTTTGTTCAGGTTTTCTTCTGTAAGATGTTTAGTAAATTTTGGCAGTCTTAAGAAACTGTCTTTAATAATGTATCAAGATGGATAAATTAAACCTTGACCTTTTCTGCTAGTCTTTAACTGGCAGGGGAGAGCAGGTGTGCCAGACATGCTTGGTAAAACACCCTTATGGTAGGACTCAGGTTATTTCCAAAGATAACTGACATCTCCTTTCTTTTTCCTCATCCACCTTACCTCCTGAGGTTTTCTCTAACAGAAAGGTTTAGCCTTTTGAGGGGGAGGGGTGGATCATGTATTCTTTGAGTCTCTGATGAAAGCCATGGACTCTCTCCTCGGAAAATGCCCTTATGCACATGCCTTCAAATTGTGCATGAAATTTCAGTGGACTATCAGATCACCTGCTGAGATCCTCTGCTTTAAGTATGGTTCGTAAGCCTGTTAAAAGACATAAGAAAAGAGCCTTGGATTCAAAGGTAGGAGGGATCCTAAGAAGATAAGTAGATCAAGAAAGATTCTGTCATTGGCACTTCAGTGATCTGGAAGAAGTGAAAGATTTTTGTTGGAAATGGAGGTTGGAATGCTTTCTAAGCAGAGGTAACAGTGTGGGCAGAGATACAGAGATCAGAATTTTGGGGTCATTTTAGGGATTGTAAAGTCCACATCTTACAGGTTGAAGAGAAGAAAATGTAGGAGAGTGTTAAGAGATGGGGTTGGCCAGGAGGTTTGATGCTCCATTATGCAAAAGCTTGTGTGCTAGACTCCAGAGTTGGGCCTGATTAGCTAGGTTCCGGCCATTGCCACTGTTTCTCCCCATCGAAGCCGCTTATGGAATAGCCTTCTAGCTGGTCTTCCTGCTCCTGTTCTCAAGTGGTCCTACAAGCAGTTCTCTATCTCACAACCGAAGTGACCTTTTTAGCTCAGATCTTGTCACCCTTCTGCTTATAAACTACCATTGGCTTCCCATGATACTCCATATATATTCAGACTTTTTAACGTGGCCATTAAAGTTATGCATGATCTGGCCCCTGCTTTCCTCTCTGACCTCATTTCACACGTCTCTTCGCTCTACTCATTCTGTTCTAGCCGCACTAAACTTGCAGTTCCTGGAACATGTCAAGGTCATTCTGGTCCCAGGACTTTGTATTTGCTGTTACTGGAATGCTCTAGATTTTAGCATGACTCTTACCCTCTCTTCATCTGAATCTCTGTGTAATTATCACTGCCTTAGCGAGGACTTTTCTTCCGGCTTTATCTTCAGAGCACTTACCTGTATCAGTCTTTGAACCACTTGTTGGTTCATTCATTCATTCATTCGTGTGTGTTCGGTTTTAGATTTTCTTTCTCTCTTACTTGGATGTAAGCTCCATGAGAGCTATAACTTTTTTGTTACTATAACCCCAGAGCTTAAAATAGCATATGGTTGCTGGTAGTCTCTCAGGGAGAGAGGGATGAATGAGTGTGTAGATGGATGGATTGAAGGAAGGAAGGAAGCAAGCATCATAACCACAGGTGACATGATAAAAACTGTAATTAAAAAAAAAAATCTGGAGAGAACAAATCGAAGACTCTGCAAGAGTCTAGTTAGCTAGGGCCTGATTCAAGTTGAAATCGCTACTCTAGTGTGTTTTTCCTTTTCCTCATCTCTCCCGTTTCTCCTTAGAGCTGCAATAATATCACGGGGTGCAGATTTTGGTCATTTCTTCCTCTTTGGGGTAGGAAGGGATTTCCTGATATTTTTTCCCCAAACGTACTCTTATGAAATTGATTGCATCCTGAATCATAGAGGCTGCTTACTTTTGCTTTCTCCTTTAAAAGTTGCCCAAGGAGGAGGGGGGTGCAGCCTATAGAGGCAGTATTTCTATTTAACATTTTAATTGGGCATACTTTAAATCATAAGTATTTCTAGGTCTGAGACTGCCATTTGTTATTTTAAATGTGTATGTTTAATGTATTATATGTGCGGTCTGATAAAATGTTTCCTACTTTAACTGAAATGTTCTCACTTTGAAGGGAGCTAACATTCTATTAACGGATAATGGTCATGTAAAATTAGGTAAGTAAATTTGAGTTTCATCACTTACACAAATTTATTTCAAAGGATAGTAAGTTTGTTTTACTCTGTAGGACTAGGTTTCCCCTTTCAGCAGTGTCTATATATTTTTAGGTAGACATTTCATTGCAGGACATAACATATATAATCTCTCTGTATCTGTTTCCTCTTCTCTTAAATGGGAATCAGATTTGTCCTTCACATAGGACAGATTTGTTATAAATAATGATTGATGATATAATGAATAGTGAAATAATATACCTTGAAATTTCTTTCACCTCTAACCCTAAAAGAATGGAACTTCTAGTAAGAAATCTGTACAAAATATCCCCTGTAACCAAAAACAAGGCAAACAGACAAAATAAAAAAATCAATAATGCCAAAAAGCCTACCTACTTACATAAGCTTTTAAAATAAAACACAGTATTAACTTACATAAGAATGCGATTTAGATGCTAAATGGGCGCTTATTTTGTAACTTTTGGTTGTCACCTTATGATTAAAGCAGTTCAAAACCTAAATTATAACTTAATTTGAAAGTTTAAGATAGAAAACATGTACAATATAGTAACTTTATAAAATTGTGTCTGTTAGGTTTGAAACAATTATTTTGAACTAGATGCCACTATAAAATCAAAATTCAAATATTTATTTTCTAAAAATAAGATAAAACTATTTTGATCTATAGCCTATAATAGGACTAAGCAAATTTAAAAGTACAATAATTTGCATAAAAAATTTCCTAAGTCACCTCTATATATGAGAAAAGCGGCTATCTAACTATTGATGGCTTAGAGAACAGTTCCCATCTGCAATTTAATGTTTTGTGTCAATATTATGTGCCTGAGAGACCTATATATATCTTAGTTTGTAAAGATTTATAAATCATTTGTTAAAAAACTAGAAAATACAGAATTCAACATACTTAAATAGCAACATAAAAATAAACTGACACAAAGATAAATTTCTTGATAGTGATTGACATTGGTATTAGAATGTATTGCCAAGGTAAGATTTTTAGAAAAAGTCTGTTTCAATGTCATTTCGTGATAGATTTGCCAGTAGAGATTCCTTTTTTTTCTTTAATGTCAGCTGTAATGTGTATGGCAGGAAATGAATGGAATTCCTACTTAAGGTCTCTTCCAGCGACTTTCCTTGAATTTCAGGTCCTGGGAATTAGAAATTATAACATTAAGTCTGTCAGGTTAGAGTCTCTCAGTTGGTTCTTCATCAAAATTATTGATCTTGACTTTTGTTGTCATTTGATTCACATGGGGATGTATGGGAATCCACATGGCTATCATGTACCATATTTTGTGATATTTTAATGCTCAGTTCAGTTCAGTCGCTCAGTCATGTCTGACTCTTTGCGACCCCATGAATTGCAGCACGCCAGGCCTCCCTGTCCATCACCAACTCCTGGAGTTCACTCAGACTCACGTCCATCAAGTCCGTGATGCCATCCAGCCATCTCATCCTGTCGTCCCCTTCTCCTCCTGCCCCCAATCCCTCCCAGCATCAGAGCTTTTTCCAATGAGTCAACTCTTCACATGAGGTGGCCAAAGTACTGGAGTTTCAGCTTTAGCATCATTCCTTCCAAAGAACACCCAGGACTGATCTCCTTTAGAATGGACTGATTGGATTTTAATGCTGGTCCACTTAAATTAAAGATTTTAGAGTGATGTTTGAGAATGTCTCATTTCTATGAAATTAATTAAAATAATTATTGAAATTTTTTCATTTTACTTTCAGTTTTATTTTCTAAATGTTTCTCTCTTTTTTTTAATAGCTGATTTTGGGGTGTCTGCTCAGATAACAGCTACGATTGCCAAACGGAAGTCTTTCATTGGTACACCATATTGGTAATTTTATTTTGACTGATAATCTAACTTTCTGTTTTTCTATCATTATTGTATGCAGTGTTTATTTAAAAATAGACTGAATGGTCTAAAACAGATTAAGGAGGTCATCAACAGGCCAAGTAATTTAGGCATATACACTGTGGATGAATTACATAATCATTGAATATTCTACCATGTTATTTTTCACTAAGTGGAAAAGGCATTAAAGATTGATGTGGCTTTTAGAAAACCTGATACAAACCTGATAGTTCCAGTTTTGTCCCCCAAAACCCTCAACTCTTGGTCCTACACATATTATGTGTATTTTCATAGATCAGCCTGTATTCTGACGCATTTTTCAACATTTTATTACAGTATTCTCTGGCTCAAAAGTTTTTGAACCAGCTATTTGGAAGGAACCTAGTCATCAATAAAGTGATAATTGCCTTGCATTAAATTTTACTTATTTCTGGGATTCTTGGCTTGCTTGTTAGTCTTTTCCTCCACACGCTCTTAGATTTGTTCTTCCTCCTGTTTGCCACATCATTTACTATTATTTGACTTCTGTCCAAATATATCTTCTAGATTTGTCAAAGATGGTATGTTTATAATTCTCTTTTTGTTACCATTATTTGGGGTTGATTTCCGAGAGGAATAAGAGATTGAAGAGTTATCTGTTACAGCTCTTTTTAGGAACTCTGTCTCCTCAGTTTGATTTTAAACATCTGGAGGAGCTCTCATTCAGTCTCCAGGATCTAACATGATTCTCCTCCGACTCTTCAACTCTCTCTCATGTCATGTCTTTCCCACCTAAACTCTAGGGATGTAGGATATTTACGGAATCTCTCATTCACTGTCACCAAGGTGGATAGTCATTCCAATTAATCAGAAGAGGTCTGTGATATTGGCAAATCTCAAAATTAATGCACAACACATGTACCTTAAACATTTTATTTCAATTCAAGGTGAGTGTACGTTTTTTTTGGCAGAGGACAGTCTTCTGATATAGGATCAAGGCCTTTTCTTCGTGCAGATAACTAGTTAGATGCATGCAAATGAACCATGCTTTTTAGTTTGTGTTTCTCTAAAGTCTAGTGAGAGCCTAGCCAGTCAGGTCTGTTGAGGTATAAATGAAACTCTGTGGCTGTGAAAAATGCCACCACAATCACTGTGAAACATAGGTTTCCATCACCCAGGAAAGTTTCCTTTTGTCACCTTTTCATAAATTATTTTTGCCCATCCCTAGCCTCTGGCAGCACCTGATCTGACTTTTGTCTCTATAGTTTTGCCTTTTCCCCCAGTGTCATGCAAATGGAATCATGCAGTGTGTAGCCTTCCTAATCTCTTAGAGCTGTCCTGTTCTTAACCTGGTTTGCCAGATTTTTTTGGTTTTTCGTCTTTAGAAACTTGTCTTCAAGAATCTTTTCTAAAGCATACATTTTCATTTTCATGACAACTTATTCTTTTTACCTTCATAATAAATTAGTTTTTGTAATATTTAGTTAAATTACATATTCATAGTAACAAATGTAACAAACAGGTTCACAGATGACTCAGTTGGCTGTGGTAAGGATGCAGCCTAATTGGCAGGAGTAGAAGTGCACAGGGTGGAATCTGCCACTCATATTTTTGTAGAGGAAGAGGGAGCATCACCTGTGAGCTCGTTAAGGTGCTGCCTGTGTGCATCTTCATCCTCTATAGGGCATCTCCACAGCTATCAATAAGGTTACAACCATCATCCTTAAAAATCCACTTTTCTTATGATAATTTGCATAGTCATAAGAGCTACTTTAAAGTTAAAAACCATCTTAAGATCAAGGGTTTAGAAAATTAGAAGGAGTTTTATTGCTTGTTTTGTTAACTTGACTGACTTGCTTGACTTTCCTGAAATAATACTGGGAAAATAAACATTCTTGTAAGGCTGCCTAGTTAAATCATACTTTTTTTTTTTTTTTAATCGTACTTTTGTTAAGTAAAAGTTGAAGTGTTTATCTCGTAGTTATTTTTAGAACTACTGCTTAGGATTTGAAATTTTTTATATTTGAAAATCAATGTAAGTATTTAATAAAATATAGATTTATAGAGATAGAAAAAGGCTACATAAAGTTGAAAGAAACAAAAAATTTACTGAATTTAGGTAACTTTCCTCTTAGTAAATACATTTCTTTAAAAAAAGCAGACACTCATTTTTATAACTTTCTACATACCAAGTTTATAGTACATACTAGTTAAGTACTAAGTCAAGATTCTTGGTGCCCTGGTAAATAGTTTTGGTCAAGCGAAAACAGTCAGAGACCAGATGACAGTTATTGATGTAAAAAGGAAGAGCTAAAAATGATAAATCATTTATTACAGTATGTTATTTCTCTATAGAAGTTTGCATATACAGAGGAAAGATTGGGGTTTGGACAAATTTAGTACATGTTGCTATATGACATTTGTAAATTGTTATAAACCTGTATACTAAATAGCTAACTTAGCAAAGTAACAGATGAGAAAGCAGTAGGGGCTTGGGATGGGGAGGGTGCAATCTCATCTTATGAGATGTTGCAGTCTTGGGAAATACGAGCCACCTTAAGTGCTCCATACTTATTTTTCAGATGTCAAGGTCTCAGTAGGCCTCAGCTTACACAGTGATGGTTCCATGTGTCTGGTGGGAATAAGAAGATTAAAATATAGTGAACAAAAAAAAATAAAAATAAAAAAATAAAATAAAATACAGTGAACAGTTTTTTCTTTTCCGGAATATTTCCTTCAGGATGGCTCCAGAAGTCGCAGCTGTTGAGAGGAAAGGGGGGTACAATCAGCTGTGTGATCTCTGGGCCGTGGGGATCACTGCCATAGAACTTGCCGAGCTGCAGCCGCCCATGTTTGACTTGCACCCGATGAGGTCAGTGTATCGTACCTGAAGAATGCTGTGCTTAAATGAAGGTCCCATCCCCCTCCCAGTACTGTTTCTCATGTCATGACCAAAGAGCATTCTTAGTTTCGCTTCACCTTATTTGGGAATAGTAGTAGTAGAATTGATGTTTTATACTGAAGTATGCAGTCTTAAAATGCTGTGTAATGATTGTTGATTTTTCAGAGCATTATTTCTAATGACAAAAAGCAATTTTCAGCCTCCTAAACTAAAGGATAAGATGAAGTGGTAAGTATTTTTGTGCTATTTACTTTTACAGTCATGAGCAAAAAACAGAATTGAAATTTTAAAATCTGATTTTCAAAATTTCTTAGGTCAAATAGCTTTCATCATTTTGTGAAAATGGCACTTACCAAAAATCCAAAGAAAAGACCTACTGCTGAAAAGTTACTGCAGGTATTATTTTTGCCCTGAACAATGTCTTTTTTTCAAAAGGTAAGATGTCACTTAATCAAGACTTCTAATAAGTACTATGTTATTTTTATAGCACCCATTTGTCACACAGCCTTTGACACGGTCTTTGGCAATTGAACTGTTGGATAAAGTGAATAATCCAGATCATTCCACTTACCATGATTTTGATGATGATGATCCTGAGGTAGGAACTGTTTTTACCGTTTTTACCAAGTGGTATATGTAATGTATGTGTATATAAGTATATACATCTTGGAATCAGTTTGCTTAAGGTCTGGGTCTAATTTAAATAAACTCTTGAGGGAAGAAATACCCCTTGATTTTGCCTATCCTAGAGAAGTCATGAGCTGAGTTTTTTCTGTTGACTACTTTAGAAGACTATTTTCTGAAAAGATTAAAGGTAAAGGGTGCATTGCAGGCAGGGAAGTCCAGTAGTAAAGGCAGAATCATCTAATCCACTTCTTGAAATTACTCTAGTTATTTTAAAGTAGTCATTTCAGATGAAGTTGCCAAATAAATAACCCATTGTAAAAGAGAACACAAATGGGAACCACCTATACAAGATGTTAGAATATACACAAAATTTCTGTTCTGTTTTCTTCTCAAAAATAATCCATGTATAGTACTTCATGAGTTATTAGTGGTTAGTGGAAAGTATAGGGTTGACTTTGTTGGTGACTAATACCCAAATTGTCTGCTATGTTTATCCAGTGTAATTAGAGAATTAATTAACCCTAGTGTGATGGGAGAATAGATATAAAAGGAAGCTTTCACTTTGGTTTGCATATTTAACATTCCTAACTCAGCTAATAATTGTGACACCAAAGATCAACTCATATATGTTACATGTCGGGATTCTGTTACTGAGTATGTAGCTGAGGTGGATAGTCTTGAACTTGACTGGCTTTTAGAAGGTACTTAAAATGGTGTAAATTTCAGTGATGATAGTGAAGAAACTATGGCTTTTGGTGGTCAGAAAGATGGTCTCAGCTTATCTTAGGTCAGAGAACCTTTCTATCAATTCACCACTGTTCTAACTTATACAACTGTAGATAAGCCACTGTCCTTTTGTTTAAAAGTCTGGAAAGGCATTTGGAAATTTTAAAAACTTAAAAATTATTAAATATTATTGACTTTATACTAGGGAGAAATTGGGCTTTGTTCTTTTGCTTTATAAATTCTGCTTTAATTTAATATATAGGTGTTGCCTTGATTTGGATGGTAGTAAAGGACTGTAAAAATGATCAAGTGAGCTGAAATCCTGCAAAGCAATCTAAATTGTCCATAAGGAAAATTATAATTGTTTCGTGATCTTAAAAAATTTTTGTCAGAAGTTTAAAATCTCTCTTATTGTCAGTTTTAAATGTATAGAGAAGTGAAAAATAGTAAAACTAATATTTAGTACACTGTGATATATTAGAACCTATGAGAATTGTTTCCTTTCTTTGTTTAAATAACAAAACCACTTTGGTGGATTATTTCACTATCAAGTAGTCTGTTTATTGAGTAGACTGCACAGTGTCTGCCTTCTCCTTGCCATTTAACTTCATGACACAGAGCAGGTATTTTTATGCTTTGGTAAATGTCATTTTCCTACGTTTAGAGCGCCTCTAGCATTTTATCCTTTGAACTTTCAAGGTATGAAATGACCTCAGTATTCCTGTGATGTGAAGTTTTTTGCTAGTGCCCCTTCTTCTAGGGCACCTTCATCCTTTTTACCAGAACTTCTTTCTTCACTTGTGTCAGGTTCATCCTCACCAAGTTACATGTTACCATCCTCACCAAGTTACCATGGCTGTATGTCTGCAGTCTCCTGAGCAGCAGCAGTGTCAGCATTCTCACTATCATCTGTCTTATCTCGTAATTTCATTTCCAACATTAATCCAGAGTGGTCACTTTCTATTTCTTTGCAGCAGTTTTATCTTTGTTGGCTAATTCCTTCTTTCAGTTAATGAGTTTTTGTAAAAATGTCACATGAGTATATTATCCTTGCGAGACAGGGAAACAACACAGCTACACACTTTGCTGTCTGTGCATGACTTGAATAACAGATGTTCCGGGATCAGTCACAGATGTACTTTGAAAGTAGTGATGTGATTAGCCACCGATCATGATGTACATCTGTTATTATAAATAGACTATAAATCATCTTGCCTGGTGGCTCAGCCAGTAAGTAGTCTGCTTGCAATGCGGGAGGCCCAGGTTCAATCTCTGGGTCAGGAGGAGCGATCCCCTGGAGAAGGGAATAGCAATCTACTCGAGTATTCTTGCCTGGAGAATCCCATGGATAGAGGACCGTGGTGGGCTACAGTCCATGGAGTCACAAAGAGTTGGACACGTCTGTGACTAACACGCACACACAAATCTATAGTCGTCTGTGGACTGAAGAGTTCACAGTGAAGTTTCTATCTTATGCAGTTACAATCAATATACCGAATGTTGGAGAAGTCAATGGCACCCCACTCCAGGACTCTTGCCTGGAAAGTCCCATGGACGGAGGAGCCTGGTGGGCTGCAGTCCGTGGGGTCGCTGAGAGTTGGACACGACTGAGCGACTTCACTTTCACTTTTCACTTTCATGCATTGGAGAAGGAAATGGCACCCCACTCCAGTGTTCTTGCCTGGAGAATCCCAGGGACAGCGGAGCCTGGTGGGCTGCCGTCTGTGGGGTCGCACAGAGTCGGACACGACTGAAGTGACTTAGCAGACTTAGCAGCATACTGAATGTTGATAAGATACTAATATACTGAATAACATATAATTAGTAATTCATAATATACAATTGATATATTGGTGACTAAAATTTGAATCATGTTATAGAGGACTAGTATAATTTAACTATATTCTAGTAACTGAAATTCATGCGTATCAAGATTCAGGACATGGACCGCCTGTACTCTCTCAGCGTATTAGATGCTGCGCTGTTGTCTCTCACTTCATCCTGTTTATTTGTGCTGGATTATAAAGTCCTTTAAAAGGTGTTTAAAGAGGAGAAATAATAAACCAAATGTAGAAGCAAGCTGTAGAATAAAGACTCTTCTGAAATTTTCTCATATGGCAGAGAAAGAAATTTTCTCCTTATCAAGACTGTGTTATTGGTATTATAATCATAGGTTAAGGATGGGGGTAGCTTTTCTTTTGACCACAGTTTAAGATCTTTTTATTTTTCTTTTTGATCATACTTTCCCCAGAGAAATTTATAATAATTTATACATATATACGGCAGTATATGTTATGCATAAAAGGTAATATCAAACAGTCTTATTATATGCAAATGATTTGTAATTGCTAAGTATTTGAATGTGCTTAGTATTTCAGCAGTTGCTGATACTGTATATATATTGTGGAAACTGAATTCTGTTGAAAATATTTAGCACGTGTACTAGTTCTACTTTAGTTTTTCTTTTATTTATTATAGATTATTCACAGTGGAAGAAAGTCCACTTTTCCTTTAGGGTTCCCATGTAATTTCTATTGTAGAAGTACTGCATGTTGAAGTAATTGTGATTCTGGTTTTTACTTGGTAGTATTTTCTTCTATATGTTAACCCATTTACTAGGCACAACATTGTAAGATTTAGTAACTTTATACCTTTGAAGCTGGGAAAGTAAAACGATTCTCGTAGAAAGGGCAGATTTCATCCATGTTTGCTGATAACAGCAAAATGTATCACTAATCTAACATGATGCCTATTTTTGCTTGTTTTTGTTCCAAATACTGTTATCAAAAGTCCAGAGTTTTTCTCATTCTGCAGCTAACTAGCTGAATGTCCTCATCTATAAAATGAAGATAAAGATTTGTTTCACAAGTTTGAGAACAGAATGGGCTGAGGTATATGAAAGCACTTTGTAAAGTACCAATCACGGTGTATGTTTGAAGTTTAAATGCTTACTTTTTAAAGTTATTTTTGCTTCTGTTTTATTACCCACTGGTGTTTTAATATTTGGGTCTCTCAGATTCATGTATCTTTATTTCCTGAGAGATGTCTACACTGAGAATAGTTAACTTGGGTCCTGTTCTTGATTTGCCTTATAGAGTCTTAAGAATTCGAGCTCAAGTGTTTACAAATTACATTTTCCAAAAAGATAGATGTAAGAGTGTATCTTCTTCACAGCTAATAACTTCAAAGATAATGTTTCACACGCAGGGAGAAAAACCTATCTGGTACGTGAAATAGATACTGGCATAGGGTATATAGAATGAAATTGCAGAAGCCTTTCAGATAGAGACATTTTTACTCCATAAAGATTGGAGAATGTCCATGTGTTAGTATTAACAGCAAGAAGAACTCACCCCCACTTCCGCTTCCCCCAGGATACCTCTCTCTCAATATGTCAGTACACATAGAGAGATTTTAATAAAGTAAAAGGAAAGAAAATAAAGTGCTGCTTCTACAAGAAAAAACATTAAGATTAGGGTGGGGGAGATGTTGTGTTTACTAGGTAAGAAGACCATAAATCATTAATGCCTTTAGCATTATTTCATTTCATTTATTTTATCCTTGATATAAGAAGTTGAGGCAGATTTTTTTTTAATTACAGTTTTCTCCTCTGAAACAGAGAAAGCTTGCTGCAGCTTTTGAACACCTATTGTATTGTCAAAATATTCATTTTTGAATATTTACTTATGTTCAATTCATAAGAACACTCCTATATTCACTTATAAGGATATGCCTGCAATGAGTGAGACCTGAGTTCAATCCCTGGGTTGGGAAGATCACTTGGAGAAGAGGATGGCTATCCACTCCAGTTTTCTTGCCTGTAGAATCCCATGGACAGAGGAGCCTGACAGGCTACAGTCCATGGGACCGCAAAGAGTTGCATACAGCTGAGCAACTAACACTTTCATAAGAAAACTTATTGGGAACCTGCTGTGGATAATGTTTATCCCTAATCTTAAGCTCCCAATTTGAAGAGAAAAGAGTTTTCAGTTTGTGGTTGCCATTTTAAAATACTAATAATAAAGTTGTATTTTGTTCCCATTTTTATGTAAAGTGAGCTTTCTCTCATATGTGGGTAATTCTGTGGACAAGACAGTGACTTGTCCTTGACTTTGTTCTTTCCTAGCCTCTTGTTGCTGTCCCACATAGGATTCACTCAACGAGTAGGAATGTGAGAGAGGAAAAAACACGCTCGGAGATAAACTGTAAGTATATATTGTATAGAGTTTGTAATTTAACAATGAAAAATAAGATTTCAAGTTGTAATTTAGTTGCCATTATTTTTGCTCCATTTTCTTCCAAATAGTTTTTATGTTTTAGATGCTTTGAAAGGTAGAGTTTAATTAAGGCAGTAAGAATTTTGTGTTCTTTCTCCTGAGAGCTTTCTGGCGGTGGCTGCGGATGTGTATTTATGTTGTTGTTGTTTGGGAAGAGGAGTAAAATTCCTAGAGTAGGCAGGATAGAAGGAATCAAGGCAGTGCTCCATAAACTTCCTTGTTAGTAGCACCTGCCTAGAGAGCTTGCTAAAATGCCCTTTCTGATTCAGTAGTTCTGAGGTGAAATCTGAGGTTCTCTGCTTCTGACAAGCTCCCAGGTTATATAGAAGCTGATGGCCCAGAAGAGGAGAGGACTGCAAACTTAAAAGCTAAGTAAGGCAAGTAGGGACAGACTCTATCACTATTTAATAGAAAATAAAAAAGAAATGCACAGATGAATAGATCTGCCTGTGGGGTGGCGTCATACAGCTGATTAATAACAAGCCCAAGATCTCTCAGCTTCCAGGCCAGAGGTCTTTGGCTCCACAGAAACCACCTCGGCACACCTGTGTAACCTTCACCCTGGAAGTCCTTTGTGAACCTTCCTTTGGAATGGTGGCTGGACCTTACACTGTATATTAAGTTCTTGGAGGATTTTGGTGCTGGTGCTACCTAGAAATGCTCATATAAGATGGAAATTCTTGAAAGATAAGCACAATCTACTTGGCAAAAAGCCCAGGACTGGGATTTATACTTTGCCTATAGGCAGTTTTGTGACCATGTTAAATTACCTTTATAGCTCCCACTAAAGCCACATGGTTTAAATTTGCTAATTTCTCCTCAAAAGTGTTTTTTTTAAAATGACAAACTTAGCATGCAAGTATTCCCCATTAAAAAAAAAAAAGCCTGTTATTTTAATTTATTTTATTTATTATTATTATTTTACTTTGGCTCTGCTGGGTCTTTGTTGTGGCATGCGGGCTTCGTTGACCCGCGGCATGTGGGATCTTCCTGGACCAGGGATGGAACCCACGTCCCCTTCATTGCAAAGTGGATTCTCAACCACTGGACCACCAGGAAAGTCCCCCATTTATTTTTTAAACTTTAAAAAATTCATTTGTTTTATTTTTGACTGTGCTGGGTCTTCGTTGCTACATGTGGGGTTTCTCTGGTTGGTGGCAAGTGGGGGCTACTGCAGTTGTGGTACATGGGCGTCTCGTTGCGGTCACTTCTCTTGTTGCAGAGCATGGGTTCTAGAGCATGCGGGCTCAGTAGTTGTGGTGCAAGGACTTAGTAGCTTGGTGGCATGTGGAATCTCTCCAGGCCAAGGATCGAACCCATATCCTCTGTATGACAGGTGGATTCTTAAGTATTGGACCACCAGAAAAGTCCTCCATTATTCTGTAATATGTGAAAGTAGTTACAATATGTCTCTGTCATTTCTTTAATAATACAGAAGGTGATTAGAGATGAATTTGTAGTGGATTCAGAAAACCTTATGTGTTCAGTACTATTGAAAATCTGAAGTATTTTCTATTATGTTATCCAGTTATATTTTTAAGTTGTATTGTCAGGCCCTTTATTGCAAAGTACAGTTACCTCTGGGTCCTTCTTTAGTAGTTTGTATCGGTGATTATCAGCTCCTAACTACATATGCATATATGTTCTATTTAGCTAAATACTGTTAACGCTAGTTTTTTTGAGATTGTGGTATGCCCTGTTTTTGGTGGGAGCAGGTGATATGTGATGGACCTTTTCTCACCATTTGCCAGTAAGAAAGGTGTCATGTCCCTCTAGTATGTTGAGGTAGCAACAGGATTAAAATCACCACTTCTTACAACTTGTGGGTTTGATATTTGAGCCTTTAAAATCTTATACAATGTTCCAATACATGCTTTCTTAGGATGTTTTATGATTTTATATGAGATGTTATAAAGAATAGGTAGTCATGCTGTTGACGATAAAGACAGGCTTTGAAAAATAACTTATTTGAGTAGTCGTATATCTTTGTTCCTTTAATAATGTTTTCTGTTTACAATTACATGATGTCTCTTGATGTAACTGAGGTTTTCTGTTTATTAAGCTAAATGGTGTTAAGGCAATATATGTAAAAACTGACTCACTTTCAGAAAAGTTACTACTTTTTCCCTTTTAGAAAGTCCCCTCTGCCTTCAGTTAAATATGGTAAGCAAAGACTTGCTTTGAGAAGAATTAATTCTGGGGCTCTTCTTGTCTGCCATAGTAGGATCAGTTTTGACCCTAGTAGTAGTGATGGGTCAGCAAGTGATCGTGTCAGAGCTGTTTCAAAGAACTAAGAGGGAGTTTTCATCTGGATGCTGCTGCTTAGTCAGTTCAGTTGTGTCCAACTCTGTGTGACCCTATGGATTGCAGTCCACCAGGCTCCTCTGTCCACAGGATTCTCTAAGCAAGAGTACTAGAGTGGGTTGCCATGCTCTCTTCCAGGGGACCTTCCCAGCCCAGGGATTGAACCCAGATCCCCTGTGTCACACGCAGATCCTTTACCACTGAGCCGCTAGGGAAGCCC
The DNA here is from genome assembly GCF_023091745.1 of Budorcas taxicolor. Taxonomy (NCBI): domain Eukaryota; kingdom Metazoa; phylum Chordata; class Mammalia; order Artiodactyla; family Bovidae; genus Budorcas; species Budorcas taxicolor. Next base: position 81,351,253 of record NC_068920.1, on the reverse strand, counting down.
TTTCATCTGGATAGTAAAAACATAAATTTATGGTTTGTAACTTGACATATGTTCAAGGAGATAGTAGCAGAAACAGAGATCAAGACCAATAGATGGTTACAGATAAGTAGGAATTTTCAACATTATTAAGAACATCATAAATAGCACTGCAGTCTGGGGTGATTGTCCAGCAGTTATTTGAACAGAAGCTGGAAGGTCCTGTGGCAGAAACTGTCATAACTTTAGGGAAGTTGGAGAGAACAGAAGAGTGATACCAGTGTAAGGCGTGAAGAATGAATCTCCAGAGGAACTTTGGGACTCCTGGGAATGCATTCCCACAGAGTATAAGGGTGTTGAATACCTGTGACAGTTGGGGTTCTGTCCTTGTTATGAAAGTTAGTCTTAAGACAGCATCACTTAAATCCATGCACCTTATGTTTGACAAAGGAGGCAAGAATATGCAATGGAGAAAAGACAATCTCTTTAACAAGTGGTGCTGGGAAAACTGGTCAACCACGTGTAAAAGAATGAAACTAGAACACTTTCTAACACCATACACAAAAATAAACTCAAAATGGATTAAAGATCTAAATGTAAGACCAGAAACTATAAAACTCCTAGAGGAAAATATCGGCACAACACTCTCTGACATAAATCACAACAGGATCCTCTATGACCCACCTCCCAGAGTAATGGAAATAAAAGCAAAAATAAACAAATGGGACCTAATTAAACTTAAAAGCTTTTGCACAATGAAGGAGACTATAAGCAAGGTGAAAAGACAGCCTTCAGAATGGGAGAAAATAATAGCAAATGAAGCAACTGACCAAGAATTAATCTCAAAAATATAAAAGCAACTCCTGCAGCTCAATTCCAGAATAATAAACAACCCAATCAAAAAATGGGCCAAAGAACCAAACAGACATTTCTCCAAAGAAGACATACAGATGGCTAACAAACACATGAAAAGATGCTCAACATCACTCATTATCAGAGAAATGCAAATCAAAACCACAATGAGGTACCATCTCACGCCAGACAGAATGGCTGCTATCAAGTTTACAAACAATAAATGCTGGAGAGGGTGCGGAGAAAAGGGGACCCTCTTACGCTGTTGGTGGGAACGCAAACTAGTACAGCCACTATGGAGAACAGTGTGGAGATTCCTTAAAAAACTGGAAATAGAACTGCCATATGACCCAGCAATCCCACAGCCGGGCATACACACTGAGGAAACCAGAATTGAAAGAGACACGTGTACCCCAATGTTCATCGCAGCACTGTTTATAATAGCCAGGACATGAAAGCAACCTAGATGTCCATCAGCAGACAAATGGATAAGAAAGCTGTGGTACATATACACAATGGAATGTTCCTCAGCTATTAAAAAGAAGGCATTTGAGTCGGTTCTAATGAGGTGGATGAAACTGGAGCTGATTATACAGAGTGAAGTAAGTCAGAAAGAAAACACCAATACAGTATATTAATGCATATGTATGGAATTTAGAAAGATGGTAACGATGACCCTATATGCAAGACAGCAAAAGAGACACAGATGTAAAGAACAGACTTTTGGACTCTCTGAGAGAAGGTGAGGGTGGGATGATTTGAGAGAATAGCGTTGAAACGTGTATTATCATATGTGCAACAGATCACCAGTCCAGGTTCGATGCATGAGACAGGGTGCTCAGGGCTGGTGCACTGGGATGACCCTGAGGGATGGGGTGGGGAGGGAGGTGGGAGGGGGGTTCAGGATGGGGAACACATGTACACCCATGGCTGATTCATGTCCATGTATGGCAAAAACCACCACAATATTGTAAAGTAAATAGCCTCCAATTAAAATAAATAAGAAGTTTTAAAAAAAAAGCATCACTGTGCCCCTGTGCTCAGTAATTATGTGGTCCAATGGAAACAGGCATTTCAGATGTGACGATAACAAGGCAGGTAATGCATGAAACTGTCCTTGAGTAACTTTATTAGAGATGTAATTTTGCTATTTGGTGACAGGTGTAGGTGAGAGTTGTTCAGTAGGCCTCTGTCAAGGTGAGATACATATATATATATGTATGTGTATATATATGTGTATGTATGTATATACATGTATTAATATCTTACTAAAAACTATTTTGTAATCTTTGATGTGTGATCATATGTGAACAGGCATGAGGAACCCATTATTGAAGAGCCTGCTTATCTCCAAGAGCCAGAATTTGATATCTAGTTCATAACAGCTATAAAGCATATACATACTTCACATACAACTGTGTATTTTGTAGGGCTGTTTCTCAACTTTCTTTCCTTGTGCTTCCTGTTGCTAAATATTCAAATCTCATGGTCTCCTTTCATTGTTATTAACATTCACAGTAATCATACATCCTAAGCTAAAATCAAAACAGTTACAAAATGAGTGTGCTTTGAAATCTCACTCGTTTCCCTGCCTTGATTGAGAATTGGTGTTTTGGCTGAAACTCAAGTTCTTGCTAGTTGAGCTGTAATACTCTGTGACTCTCGGTTTTGCTGCTTCTTCATGTTTTATATTTGTGCCCCTGCTTTTATCTCTGTGGTCTCAAATGCTGGACCAGGTTATAAAAGCAGATAATGTCAGTGAGATACAGAAATTAAAGATAAAGGTAGTGAATCATTCATTAAATTAGAATGGCAGGGGGAAAGGTGAATGGAGTATAGTCAGTTTATGTCAGCTCTAATATTTAGGTTATACTTTCGCGGTAGAAGTGTGCTAGTTATTTATTGTTGTTTAACAAATTACCCCCAAAATGTAGCAACTTAAAGCAATAAACATTTATTATCTCATACATATTCAGGAATCCCGGACAGCGCTGGGTGGTTCTAGGTCAGAGTCTGTCATGAAGCTACAATCAGAGTGTCAGCAGGGGCTGCAGTTTCCCAAAGGCTAAACTAGGGTGGCAGTTTGCTTCCAGGGTTACTCACATATTGTTAGCCCAAGACTTCATTTCCTTGCAGTGTAGCCTCTCCATAGTGCTGCTCAACATAACTTCCTTCAGAGCCAAGTGATCCAGTAGAGAGAGCACCCAGGACAGAAGCCTTATCTCAGAAGCTGTATGCTACCACTGTGCCATCTTCCTCTTATCACATAGGCCACCCCAGGATGTAGGAAGGGACTACACAAGTTTTTGAAGGTCAGGAGGCAGGACTTATCAGAGACCACCTTGCAGGCTGGCTTTCAGAAATACTCTGCCTGAATTGCTGTCTGTCTATAAAGTCCTAAGTTAAGATTGTCTGTATTTAATGCTGGGTCACAATGAAGTAGCAGGTTCGATCCTGACATAATTTTGCTAATCATCTTTGGGTTAACAGCTTAGACTTTCTTAGGTTTCTTCCAGCTAACAGATTGTTTATTTAGATCTTTGGGTGTTAATCAATCTATAGGAGATGGTAGGATTAAATTTGTTTTCCTATGGAGTAACCTTTTAAATTATTATTAAGAATGTTGAAACAGATCACAGCTTTACTTTTTATCTTTTTTAGTTGGCCAAGTAAAATTTGACCCACCCTTAAGGAAGGAGACAGAACCACATCATGAACTTGTAAGTAGTGTAATCTTGGAATCTTAACACTGAAAATAAATGTTTTAATTAGTCTTTCTGATTTGTTGGCACTGACTACAAAAGCTAGTTAGTAAAATTTTATAAGCCTTTGGGGAGATAAAAAGGTAAGTAATTCTAAAATTCAAAATAAATAAATCTGTGTTGCTGAGATTAAATATTTTCAAAATTACTTTAGGAGAAACTTAGTTCTGTACCGTTTTCTGTTTAAATGTTTTTAATGATTTTTTTTCCTTTTTTCTTTTTGCTTTGCAATTTTTGAGGGGCTTTTTGCAGATATATTTATTAGGATAAATGCTGCAGTCTTAAAATAGAATTTTGGACCAGTGATAGTATTAATACCTCTTCTCATTAAATTTATGGGCAGCTTTTTAAGAGTGTCAGCCACTTTTCTAAACATCAAGGCAGAATCCAGTCTCCTTGGAGTAACTGAAATTCAGGAGAGACTAGGTGTACATAGCAGATTAAGTTTATCATTTATTTAAAGATTTCTAAAATGTTCTTTTCATGATTCTTTTTTGTTAATTTTTTATATACTGCTTTCCAGATATATGATAAAATACTAAGTGTAATCTCGGAAGCAAAATGCTGTGCAAACATTTGAGATGTTAATAGTCTACAGAGGAATAAAAAATGAGACTTAAAAACAAAATCAATCTTAATGAAATTACTTAACCAAAGTTACAGATTTTATGTTTCATTTTTTTTTCCCTTTCCTGCTTAATAATGAGAAGAAAGTAACTTAATGAATGCTCAGGACTGAAGTGGGAACTTTCTTCTTAAATTTAATGCTTATTTTAAGGTAATCCACCGGAATAACGGCATACAAAGAGAGTCTTTAGCTTTTCAGAAAAATTCTTAACATGTTAAGAATGTTAAAAGAAAAATTCTTAACATGATCATGTTATAGTACTCAGCCTGACCTTTATAGAGAGGATGGAGAAGATAAATCATAATGTTTATAAATGCCAGTTGTTATTTTCTGCTTCTCTTTTTAAGTTAGCATTGCATGTATTTAAGTTCTGTACTAATTTAGTAACTGTATTATATAGCAAAGTTGTTGCACTACTGCTTTTTTAGAAGCTGCTTAATTGGATTTGACTTTGCATTTACCTTAATAAAATGATGTTAGCAGGACTGACTTAATTCCCTTGTGAAAGTCTCCCTTTGTGAATTTGTGGCTTTTAGTTTGAGTGTAAATAACCTGGGTTTTTTGGTCTCTGCTGAACAGCCCGACAGTGATGGTTTTTTGGACAGTTCAGAAGAAATATACTACACTGCAAGATCTAATCTGGTATTTCTCATCTTCTGATTTTCTTTATCAGCATTGTTTTAGTCTTAATTGTTTTTAGGGTTTTTTTTAATCAACCATTTTGTTCAGTTTTAATGAATCAGTTTAAGCATTGTTTTATAAATTCCTGCCAGTAAGCAACCTACCATATATTAAGGATTATAGCAATTTTTTCTACAAGGTAAACGTATTTACTCAAAGATACTATAATGTTACAGTAAAAATTAATTTTTTTATTTGTTATAAAAATTTTTTTCTCACTCAGATATAAATTTTTTCTTTAGATATTACATTTCCCTATAAACATGCCCAGTGTGAATAGTGTGACTTGTTTTAGTGAACTATAAACCATCCATGTATATACATAGCCATATATTACAAAAATAAAATATATATATAATTTTAAAAAATAAATTATCCCTAATTAACAATGAAGTCCATCTCAGATGAAATTTTAACTTTGTAGTATTATGTAATATCCAGTTTTCTCAGGCCAGAATTTGGGTTATAAGGACTCCCCGAAGTTTTAAATACTAAGACTATCTTACCATTAGGTAAGAAAAGATGAGAAATTAACCCTAGCAAATATTAAATAAATAGTACTTTTAACAGTTGTTATTAAGTAGCTTTTTCAATTTTTGTAGCTGGCCAGGGCCCCGAGTTGCCTCAGCATTTACTTCTTGATCTGCTTTTCTGCCTTTTCAATTGAATTTTCCTTCTCTTTCCTTCCTCTCATACCTGCTTTAGTTCTGGTTAGTTTAAATCATTCTTTATAAAAATTTCTAAATCTATGCCAAATAACATTTATAGAACATAAAAGAGACTTAAAATATAGTTTCCCTTTTAGGAAAGTTGCTGTCTTGATAGGTGGAAAATACTTGTATATGTAAACTCTTAGCTTTGCAACACAATGTATAGTGCGCTGCCAGAGTTTCTTCTGGTGGTGACTGTTGCTGAGGAGAGTCTAACATATAATAGGTACTATGGAAATCAAAGAAGGAGAAAAGCTTTGGGGTTAATGTGATTCATCTGGTTTGTGGGAGGAACTGAAAGTCTGATTTCAGTATTGTGTAGGAATCATTCTATGTTTTTCAGGAAGAAAATGAATAAATGACTCCTATGTTTCATGGGAATGAACGTGGGAACAGTCATTGACACAGTTTTCAGAGATGGCAGATAAAGAGCTGAAATTATGGAGTGGTTATATTACTACTACTAATGATGAGATTAGCTCAGAAAAGGAAGGTTCATGTCATCAAAGAGGAAATGATAGATGAAACCATGAGATGGCATGTGTTCCCCAGTTAGGTCTGAAGAAAGAAAGCGCAGAAAACAAGTTACCACAGCAGTGATGCCTGTTCTGCGGTCAGAGGTAGAACCGGCACTGGAGGTAGGGAAGAAGCAGCTGAAACACTGGAAGCTGAAACTGAAGTCGCTCAGTCGTGTCCGACTCTGCGATCCCATGGACTGCAGCCTACCAGGCTCCTCAGTCCATGGAATTTTCCAGGCAGGAGTACTGGAGTGGGTTGCCATTTCCTTCTCCAGGGGATCTTCCCAACTGGAAGAGTCAGTAAATGGCCCAGAGAGGCCAGAAGACATGAGGCCAGAATTAATCATCTGAGGGGACAGGTGAGATGGAATGTCTGAAGACAACACTGCCAGTGATTTGTGGATAGAAAATTTCTTCAAAATTAGGCATATGTACGCTAGAATGACAGTGAAATTTGTTGTGGAAATAAAAGACCACAGACTCAAAAATATAAAATATATTCTCCAGGAAAGAAAACAAAACGAGAAACCATTTTAGAGTTAGAGTCTTTTTCTCTACCCTGTGTATAACTCACCTAGTAACTTGAGTGAGTTAGCATGGCGCTCTTCCCTCGAACTACCTCCCACACCCCTTATGTTATGGTAGTGGGGGCAGTTGACAAGGGGGTCTTGTGAAAGAGAAGAGCTTTAGAGCCATTCAGCTTGTGGATAGTTCTGGAAGAAGAGGAATGAATGAAGTATTTGTCATATCCTACCATTTATAAAATCAACCTTTAAAAATCCACTTTTACTGATACACTCCCATTCCCCCATCCCCAGCCCCTGGCAGTTGCCATTCTATTTTCTATGTCTTTGAGTTTTTATTTACTCTATGTAAGTCCATTCTGTATTCCATGTAAGTGGAATCATGCATTATTTGTCCTTTTGTTACAAATAATATAAGTGAAGTAACTGGCTCACTTCACTTGGCATAATGTCATAACATCTTCAAGATTTATCTATATTGTAGCATGTGTCAAAGTTTCTTAAGTCTGAATAATGTTTCATTGTGTATATAGCACATGTTGTTTATCCATTAATCCATCAATGGACTCTCTTGTGCATAATGCTGCCCCTGTGAACCTGGATATACAAAAATCTGTCAAGTTTCTGCTTTTAGTTCTTTTGGACATACAACTGGAAGGGTGGTTGCTGGATCATGTGTTAATTCTATGCTTGATTTTGGGGGGGAATTAACGTACTGTTTTCTATAGCAGCTGCATTATTACAGTCCCACCAGCGGTTCACAAGGGTTCCAATTTTCTCCACATCTTCAATGCTTGTTATTTTCTGAGTGTATGTTTGTTTCATTGAAGTATAGTTGATTTATAGTATTCCTTTAGTTTCTGGTGTGTCACATTGTGATTCAGGTTTTTTTATAAAGATTATATTCCATTATAGGTTGTTATAAGATACCAGGTATAATTCCCTGTGTTATACAGCAAACCCTTTTTGCTTGTCTATTTTATATTTAGTAGTTTGTATCAGTTAATCCTCTACTTCTATTTTTCTCTCCTCCTGCTCTCTCCCTTTTGGTACCTATAAGTTTATTTTCTGTGTCTGTGAGTCTGTTTCTGTTTTGTAAATAGATTAATTTGTATTATTTTTTAGATTCTGCATAGACTAGGCATAATATTCTATAGGCTAGTCCACGTTGATGCAAATGGCAATATTTCATTTTTTATGACTGAGCGTTACTTCATTGTGTGTACATACCACATCTTTTGTTGACGGGCACTTGGGTCGCTTCCATGTTCTGACATTGTAAACAGTGCTGCTGTGAACTTTGAGGTGCATGTGTCTTTTCGCACCAGTGTTTTTGTTTTTTGGTGTGAAGTAGTCATAATTATTTCAGTCTCCTGCTTTCCTAGTTCTTAGCACTGTGAACAGGATTTCAACTCTTAACAAATACTTATTGCTGGCCACGAAAAACCTGATGGACCCCAAATGTCTGGCTGTTATCTTAGTAGAGTATTGGCACCAAGATGATGGCCCTAAATCTTTTATGACCGAAAAGAAGCATTTACCCTCTTAAAGACCTCACCACCTTACTTGTCATCAGTGATTTCTGGTTGCGAGTATTTTCATCTTATGGTTTTTGTAAATGAATTCAGAATATTATTATACCTCAATTTTCATTACTCTAATAGAGGATTTTTTAATCAGGCAATCTTAATATGTGAAATATATATGAAATATATGAAACAAAAAGAAGAAAGCTTGATTTTAGCATTGTTAGTGAAAAAAAAGTCTTTAAATTTTGAAACATGCCTCAGTTAAAAAAGCAAAGTAAAAAACTCAGCAAAATTCGATAATAGTAAGAGTTTTGCCCATAACCATATAAATGGATATATCCCATCTACAAGATGCTGTCTTTATGTTAAGAGAATATATTACACATCTGTTCAGCTACTGCTGATCTTCCTAGTTGTACTAGGCATTTTTAGCCCATATACCAGGGAAAAATATATTGAAAGGTATTTACAGTTGACCATTGAAGGGACACCAGCAATCAAAGGTCGGAGTATAGCTGTAAAGTTGGGCGTCCTGTGCTTCTGTGTTTTCAGGTTCAGCCAACAGCATATCATGTGGTATTGTAGTGTGTACTTACTGAAAAAAAGTCAGCATACTAACTGGATGCACCCGCGTGGCGCTAGTGGTAAAGAACCTGGCTGCCATGCGGGAGCTGTAAGAGACTAGATCCGACAGACAGAGTGCCTGATGAACTACGGATGGAGGCTTGTGACGTTGTACAGGGATCAAGACCATGCCCAAGAAGAAGAAAAGCAAAAAGGCTGTCTAAAGAGCCCTTACAAATAGCAGTGAAAAGAAAAGAAGCAAAAGGCAAAGGAGAAAAGGAAATACACACCCCTTTGAATGCAGAGTGCCAAAGAATAGCAAGGAGAGCTAAAGAAAACCTTCCTGGGTAATCACTGCAAAGAAATAGAGAAAAACAATAAAATAGGAAAGACTAGAGATCTCTTCAAGAAAATTAGAGATACCAAGGGAACATTTAATGCAAAGATGGGCTCAGTAAAGGACAGAAATGGTATGGACCTAAAAGAAGCAGAACATATTAAGAATAAGTGGCAAGAATACACAGAACTATACGAAAAAGATCTTCATGACCTAGATAACCACGACTGTGTGATCACTCACCTAGAGCCAGACATCCTAGAATGTGAAGTCGAGTGGGCCTTAGAAAGCATCACTACGAACAAAGCTAGTGGAGGTGATAGAATTCCAGTTGAGCTATTTCAAATCCTGGAAGATGATGCTCTGAAAGTGCTGCACTCAGTATGTCAGCAAATTTGGAAAACTCAGCAATGGCCACAGGACTGGAAAAGGATTGCATTCCAATCCCAAAGAAAGGCAGTGCCAAAGAATGCTCAAACTACCACACAATCGCACTCATCTCACATGTTAGTAAAGTAATGCTCAAAATTCTCTAAGCCAGGCTTCAACAGTACATGAACTGTGAACTTCCAGATGTTCAAGCTGGATTTAGAAAAGGCAGAGGAACCAGGGATCAAATTGCCAACATCTGCTGGATCATTGAAAAGCATGAGAGTTCCAGAAAAACATCTGTCTCTGCTTTCTTGACTATGCCAAAGCCTTTGACTGTGTGGATCACAATAAACTGTGGAAAATTCTGAAAGAGATGGGAATACCAGACCACCTGACCTGCCTCCTGAGAATTCTGTATGCAGGTCAGGAAGCAACAGTTAGAGCTGGACATGGAACAACAGACTGGTTCCAAATAGGGAAAGGAGTACGTCAAGGCTGTGTATTGTCACCTGCTTATTTAAATTATCTGCAGGGTAGATCATGAGAAGCATTGGGCTGGAAGAAGCACAAGGTGGAATCAAGATTGCCAGGAGAAATATCAATAACCTCAGATATGCAGATGACACCACGCTTATTGCAGAAAGTGAAGAGGAACCAAAAAGCCTCTTGAGGAAGGTGAAAGAGGAGAGTGAAAAAGTTGGCTTAAAGCTCAACATTCAGAAAACAAAGATCATGGCATCTGGTCCCATCACTTCATGGCAAATAGATGGGGCAACAGTGGCTGAATTTATTTTGGGGGGCTCCAAAATCACTGCAGATGGTGACTGCAGCCATGAAATTAAAAGACGCTTACTCCTTGGAAGGAAAGTTATGACCAACCTAGATAGCATATTGAAAAGCAGAGAAGATTTTTTTTACCAACAGAGGTCCGTCTAGTCAAGGCTATGATTTTTCCAGTAGTCATGTATGGATGTGACAGTTGGAGTATAAAGAAAGCTCAGTGCCAAAGAATTGATACTTTCAGACTGTGGTATTGGAGAAGACTCTTGAGAGTCCCTTGGACTGCAAGGAGATCCAACCAGTCCATCCTAAAGGAGATCAGTCCTGGTTGTTAATTGGAAGGACTGATGCTGAAGCTGAAACTCCAATCTTTAGCCACCTGATGACAAAGAGCTGACTCATTTGAAAAGACTCTGATGTTGGGAAAGACTGAAGGCAGGAGGAGAAGGGATAACAGAGGATGAGATGGTTGGGTGGCATCACTGACTCAGTGGACATGAATTTGGGTAAACTTCAGGAGTTGGTGATGGACAGGGATGCCTGGCATGCTGCGGAAGATGGGGTTGCAAAGAGTCGGACACGACTGAGTGACTGGACTGAACTGAACTGAGCTGAACTGAAGAGACACAGGTTTGATTCCTGGCTCTGGCAGATCCCCTGGAGGAGGGCATGGCAACCCACTCCAGGATTCTTGCCTGGAGAATCCCATGGACAGATGAGTCTGGCAGGGTACAGTCGATAGAGTCACACAGAGTTGGACACAACTGGAGCAACTGAGGACGCATGCTTACAGTTTAAACCCATTGCTGTTCAAGAGTCAGCTGTATATGTGGAATGCTGTGTTCATTGCTGTGGAGAAACATCAGCAGTAACATAATCATTGCTCTGGAGAACATGGGTCTCCTGCATTGCAGGTGGATTCTTTACCGACTGAGCTATAAGATTACCCCAGAATTAAGTCAAAATTGAATAAAGTCTGTAAATTACTATGGGAACAGATCAGCTGTGTTCATTTTAAATCTGTTAAACTCTTACTTACTGTAAAGTTATGTTGTGTGGTTACATTTCTTACCTTTTGTATATGAAGACAGTTTCTAGGGAGGACTCATTTTATAACTGCATGATGATAGGACATTAGCTGGAAAATCACACCTAACCTGTTTCAAATATACTTCAACAAAATTAAAAAGAGAAAATAATAACCCACTGATATTCATTCCATATTTATTCAGTTTGCATCCTGTCTTCTGTTTTATTAATCAGTGTTCCAACACTACTTGCTTTTCTTTTTTAAGAAACAAGAATTATCTACAGTTCAGTCCCTTTTACATATGTAAATTGTCTACCACTTTAAAAAATATTTCCTAACACTTTACTCATGCACCATATTTTCTCATTTTTTTGATGAGAAAAAAAATTCTATTTTCTTGGTTAAAATATATTGCTAAAGTATTTCTTTTGTGTTTTTGTAGCTAACTGTAGTAATTCTTTTGACTTTCTGCTGTTTTCTCATCAGTTATAGATAGACTTTGTAATCTCCAGCTAAGTTAAAAAAAAATAAGATTTTCTTGGTCATATATTCTCCTTTTCCAGTGTTCTGCATCATATCCTCTGTTTATTTTCAGTTCTTGCAAGGCCCTTGTTTTCTTAGAGCCTTTATCCTAGTTCAGAAGTTTTCCCCTATTCATTAAAACACTTAGGACTTTCTAACCCCAAAAGATATTTTAATTGGGACTAGGTTAACCATCTTAAATTTTTTGCTGAATTTTCAGTTTGAATCTGTTCTGGGCTATTGCATGTTTTCAATCTGATTGGTTGGCTTCTTTGTTAAACACTGTCATTCGTTAATAAGTTGATGCCTGATTTATGCTACTGAATTTTTTATGTCTATCTAGGCATGTTCAAATATATTATTTAGCTTATAAAGAATGGGCTTATTTTATTGTTATTTTATAGGGTTAATTTGAGTGTTTTGCCAAAAGTGTTGGTAGCATTTTTCTATTCAGAATAGCTTCCAGATCCTGTTGGAAAGCTTTCTAGATCAGTCAAGACTGCCCTAAAGATACATGAATGACTGCTAACTTTGCCCAAGCTTCACTTTTCTTCCTTTCCTTTTTATTTCTTCTCATTTTTCTTATCTGATTTGCTATCTGAATTCCTGCCACTTAATAAGTGTTTGGTGAATAATAGTTGAATTAAACAAGATTAACTGATTATTAGAAGAACTTAGTGTAGTCCTTTTACTTGATGACATGCCCAGCACATTTCCCCCCCACTTTGGATGCTAAAACATAACTTGATTTACAGAGAAGGAATTACTAGAGAATGAAACCCTTTCAGTTTTAGCTTTCCTGGTAGGGCTTAATACATGGCACATTTAATCATCAGACTTGGATCTATCAACAGATTCTCCCCAGCCTGAGTGTTATTCTGTATGTGAACTTAGGCTCCATTTTCTATTAGAATATTTCATTAGTTATTTTAAATTCTTCTCTTACCTTTCTGAATATCTCAGTTGATTTTTTTTAAGTTATCATCATTGACCTGGTAATTGTCATATAGCAGATGAGCTAGCTATTCTTAGGACCTATCTATATTTATATAATACAAGCCATGGCCCCTCTGCACGAATGTGTGCTTTTGAAAGCTGTCATTTGATTAAAGGCTTAAGAGATTGTATTGGCTAAAGAGGGTGCTGGTCTGGCTTTTAGAAGGGCCCAATTACTTGTAGCTAAAGAAAATAAACTTGAATTCAATAAGGTATGCATTGATATTAGTATTTCTCTCTTCTAAATACCAAAGCTTAAAAGTTCCTATGTAACATGACCACTTAAATAGTACAGCATAATAATTGTGTGATGGTCTAATGATAGTAGTGATTTCATCCTATTAAAATATATCATTACAAATTAAAGAGAACAAGTATCCTTTTTCATTAGGATTTTATGTGATACCAGTGTGACAGTTCACTAATCTTTTTTGTTTATGATATATTATCTTTTCTGTCGGTGGTAAGTACATATATTATGCATGGAAGAACACAATTATTGAAGAAGACAAAATTTGAGTTTGTCTAAACCAGGCTTTTGACTTTTATTTTCATCAGATTTTTTTTTGGACAGGTCTTAGAGTATTTAAATGTTAAAATGCTTTTCACTTATATGTGATGTATTGCTTAGAAGTCTCATATTTCTCAGCTTAATATTTATGTGATCTATGTATATCCTAACAAGGCTGAATATTAGTTATTAACAGGAAAATAAACAAATGGCATTTGAAAAAGCATTTCTTTAGGGCCTAATTACTGTGTGCCAGGTACTATGTTAGACCCTAGGCTATAGGGAAAAAAGATGGATTTAACAGTTTTCCTATGTTTGAGGAGTTTTACAGCCTGGCTATTATTTTTATATTTATAAATAAATTAATGAAAGGCAGTGTAAATGCTGAAGGAGACATATGTGTTAAATACTGTGCAGTCATGAAGAAGGTCCCACCTATCTTGCTGGACAGTCTTGGAAGGCTGCTCCAAGAAAGTAATTTTTGCATTAAGTCCTCATTGTGCTCTGGCAATATCTTGTAAAATTAGAAAGCACTTTGAGTACACTAATGTATTCTGATGAAAATAACATTCATTTAAAATATGAAATATTCCCCCCTTAATCATTAAAACAGTGCTTGAAATACCATGGGAGAAAATGAAACTTTGTACTTTCCATAGTTGTTGGGAGGCACTTTTTCCTCCAGAAGGCATCTGAGTCGAGCACGCTTATTATTGGTTCCTTCATATTTCAGCTCTTAACTCTACAACTTGCAGCGTTCAGTGGAAATGTTTAAATAGTTGAACTTCCTTAATAATAATCACATGAAGTTTTGCTATGTAACTCGCAAAAGTATTAAAAGTCCTTAAGGGCAGTTTATAATCTTGTGCAAGTTCACATGTATAATTTACTTTGAAAAAGCACCTTATTTTTTAATCTTTAAAAAATTATTACCTGTTGAGGCAGTAGTAGAAATATATGAATGTGTGTGTATACATAATGAATCCAAATCTTATTTACAAAGTCAAATCAAGATTTTTGTTGCTTGTTCTCTTTTGTAATCGTTTTTGCTTCATTATAGCTTGAGCATAAATACCTTATTTCAGCTTTTTTTTTTCCAAAAACTTGTTTTCACAAATGTTAATTATAGTAGCAGTGACCGTAAATGAAACTTGTATATATTATTCAAACTAGTTGCCAGAATATTTTTGGTAACTTTAATCATAAAATGTATAAAGCAAGACTACAAACTTCCGAAATCTTTTATTGTTGGAAGTCCTACCTTGCCTCCTTTTTAAGAACATATAGCAATACAGATTTATTTGAAGTCTGAGGTTTCTCTTTTTAAATAATATTTATTATAGTATCATGATTTGTGATATACAACCGTTTTGCTAAATATTTTATTTTGTACCATTAGGATCTACAACTAGAATATGGACAAGGACACCAAAGTAGTTACTTTTTAGGTGCAAACAAGTAAGTAAAATCCTTTAAAAATTATATTTAAATTTAAGAATAATTAAGTTACCTTTAAATATGTTATAAATTTTATTTTAAATATTTACAGTAGTAAATTATACTAGTCTGATAGATTATATTTTATAACATGTTTAAAACTTTTTTTTTATTACTTCCTTGCCAATCATCTACTCAATAATTGTCATAATGGGGACAAGCACATTAAATTTTTTATGTCAAGCTACTTTGTAGACCTTACCTGTTAGGGACAGCTAAGTACATTCCAACTGAAGAGGAATATATGTTTCAGCAATGTATTTCCTTTATTTGAAGAGTTGACATGTGTATTCCTTACAAAACTTGTTCCGGTGCATCTTCCGGATGCGTTGGCCTGTGAAAACAGATGGAAATAGTCACACGGTTTAGAAATCTTTGTCTTAACTTTAAAAAAAGTAAATAGTTAAAATGAGTCTCAAGTTTTTGAAGTTATCATATATTTTATGCAAGAAGTAAATCCAACAGTTAATTCAAGGTCAGCTGTATACCAGGCCCTGTGTAGCTGGTGCAGCCCCGCAGTGAAAAGGCACCTAGCTTACAGGGTGACAGTCTAAGATGTTCATAGGCCTGAATTAGCATGTTACCTGGCCAGGGCCTGCTGTTTCTCAGAGTCCATTTCCTGAGTTCATGGATGAATTATCACTATAAAAGCTAATTTATAGGGAAATATTTAAACTGAAAAAATCTCCCAGCTATGTGGCTATTATTTCAATAATCAGAACTACTTAAAATTTCAAAATACATTTTCAGTGAAATTAGAGGGTTGAGACATATTTTAAGTTAAGCAGGTGACTAAAAGACAAGCAACTTAGGTTCTCAGATTTAGAGATAGTAATGCAAAATCTTGTCTTTTTTTTTATAAACTCAATATTTAAATATTCTTTTTTTAACTCAGAGAAGGCTTTGACAAGCTAGAGAAATGGATTAGTTATGATTTAGCTCAAGGTTTTGTTTTTTTTTTTAAACCTTCTGTTTCTTAAAATTTAAAATAAGTCTAAAATTTCCCTGCTAGGAAAATGAAGTTTTGTCAGAATAGTAGCAATGTGTTATTTATTGTTTGTCCTGATTTATTGATGGGCAACAAGGGAAAGTCTGTCTCATAATGGGTTAGCAAATAACCCATTCTGATGTGTTTCTCTGTTATTTTTGTATTAATTTCAGGTCCCTAGTTTTAAGAATCTTGTTAACAAATTTTGATGTATTTTTATGAGATTGGATAATTTAGAAAAATATTTTATTTACTTTTTTAAGTTTATTTTAAATATATTTTTATATTATATACTTGCCAAAGTACCCCCAAAATAGCCTGTCACTAAGTGCTTTTCCAGATTCCTTGGTTCTCATTTGTCTGATTATGTGGGTTTTTTTTTTTTTGATTGTTAAACATTTTCATATTATATAGTTTACTTTGGCTAGGTAAAATGTTAATAATTTGCCCAACCTTCATTTTTTGATTAATTGGATCCCTGCTTAAGGAACTGTATTCTATATAACGAATCACTGGCAAGGTAGGTTGGCCAAAAGTTTGCACTTTGGCTGTGTTTCATGTACAGGAATATACATACATGTGACATGAGCATGGATGTAGCACTTCTCTTACTGTACCGATATGTCTGCTTTATTCTTGTGACGAGGCAGTGTTTTAAAACTCACAGGATTTTCTGCTTTCTCCATAGGTGATCAGGCAGACAGATTTCCATTTATGGGTTTCTACCTATTCCAGACCACTGTCTAAGAGAGTTTCATTGTCGTTGTTGTTTTTAAAATAGAATATATGTATTATGACTTAGTTGTTTTCCTTTGAATTCTGTTATTACTGGGGTCAACTTTTTTATTAAAAACCAACAAGATATTATTTTTGAAAGAAAAATTATTTCTGATTTCTTTTAGAGCCAAAGTTCTAAAAATAAATTCTCTTCTAAAGACTTAAATAACAGTGAAAGGAAATACCTGGAGTAATTAAGTATAGCACTGCACATGTGTGTGCTAACTCACTTTAGTCGTGTCCAATTCTGTGAGACCCCATGGACTGCAGCCTGCCAGGCTCCTCTATCCTTGGGAGTCTCCTGGCAAAATACTGGAGTGGGTTGTCATACCCCTCCAAGGGATCTTCCCGACCCAGGGATCGAACCCACATCTCTTACGCCTCCTGCATTGGCAGGTGGGTTCTTTTACCACTAGCACCACCTTGGAGTGTAGCAGTAATAAATGCCAGATCAGAGTAAGAACTGTCTCTTGCTGTAACTGTGTCAGTTCAGTTCAGTCGCTCAGTCATGTCCGACTCTTCACGACCCCATGAATCACAGCACGCCAGGCCTCCCTGTCCATCTCCAACTCCCGGAGTTCACTCAGACTCATGTCCATCGAGTCAGTGATGCCATCTAGCCATCTCATCCTCTGTCGTCCCCTTCTCCTCCTGCCCCCAGTCCCTCCCAGCATCAGAGTCTTTTCCAATGAGTCAACTCTTCGCATGAGGTGGCCAAAGTACTGGAGCTTCAGCTTTAGCATCATTCCTTCCAAAGAAATCCCAGGGCTGATCTCCTTCAGAATGGACTGGTTGGAGCTCCTTGCAGTCCAAGGGACTCTCAAGAGTCTTCTCCAACACCACAGTTCAAAAGCATCAATTCTTCGGTGCTCAGCTTTCTTCACAGTCCAACTCTCACATTCATACATGACTACTGGAAAAACCATAGCCTTGATTAGACGGACCTTTGTTGGCAAAGTAATGTCTCTGCTTTTCAATATGCTATCTAGTTCGGTCATAACTTTTCTTCCAAGGAATAAGCATCTTTTAATTTCATGGCTGCAGTCACCATCTGCAGTGATTTTGGAGCCCCAAAAAATAAAGTCTGACACTGTTTCCACTGTTTCCCCATCCATTTCCCATGAAGTGATGGGACCAGATGCCATGATCTTCGTTTTCTGAATGTTGAGCTTTAAGCCAACTTTTTCACTCTCCTCTTTCACTTTCCTCAAGAGGCTTTTTAGTTCCTCTTCACTTTCTGCCATAAGGGTGGTGTCATCTGCATATCTGAGGTTATTGATATTTCTCCCGTAACTTTGAGAAATTTACTTCAGTTTTCTCTAATGAATGGGGATTATAATAGTACCTGCCTCATAGTATGTTAAGGATGAAATGGAATAATCATTGCAAAACATTTAGTACCTTTTTAGTAAAAACACATCAATTGCCCTTATTTATGGTATTTACTTAGTAAATGTTGTAAGAGTAAATGAGTATGAGTGAAAGAATAAAATTGCCTTTTGGTTTTAAAGAAATGAGGTTTTTTGCTGTGTTTTTTAACATAATCAGGGCAATACTTACAGACAATTTTGAGCCAGTTAGGCAGTTTTGAAAGATTATAGTAACAAGCAGCTAATTCAGATATGCTAAACACTTCGGTGGTGGTTTTTTATTTCTCTGTCTGTTTCTTCAGTTTATCAATTAAATATATGATCTGTTTACAGATTGTACCATTTTTAAACTCTTCATCCACATTTTTTAGTCATTTTAGGTTGACTTTATTTAATTCAGTATGTGAGGGCATCTTTTTTGATTTGTTTTATTCATTACTGTCTCAAAATTCCATAAAAGGAATTTAAGTAGGCTAGTGAATAGTGACATTATTTATTATGTTGCATCCAGTCTTGTGATTAAATCAATATCATATTTTTCTACAATGCATTCAATATGCAATATTTAGTATAAATTAACCTTTATGAAAATGTAGCCGTATTTCATTTTCTTTTCTATAAAGGCTGAAAAGCAAACCATGTTTTCTCCTTTTCATTAAAACTTCATGAATTCTATAACTTTATTAACAAAAGCTCTTAACTCATCATAGGAGATTTACAAGTAAATGAATAAAATATATATGAGCCCCTAGTCATAGAATATCTGCTTTTTCATGTTCTCTTATTTTTGCAGAACCTTTAATCCCAGGAAGATAACGTTTTAAAAAGTGAAATGCCATATGAGTCCAATTAAATATGGTAAACTGAAAATAAAAATACATTTTAAATTCTCCTTTTAATTATTTTCAAATGCTAATATTCTCTACTGGAAAAGAAATGGCTCAGAAAATATTGTCACATGCTTAAGAAAGTTTTTTTCATATCCTCTAAGATCTTCTAAGATGGCTTCCCTTATAGCTCAGTTGGTAAAAACCCTGCCTGCAGTGCAGGATACCCGGGTTCGATCCCTGGGTTGGGAAGATCCCCTGGAGAAGGAAATGGCAACCCCCTCCAGTAATCTTGCCGGGAGAATCCCACGGACAGAGGAACCTGGCAGGCTACAGTCCATGGGGTTGCAAGAGTCAGACACAACTTAGTGACTACCCCCACAAGATGATATGAAACCCTACTGTAGAGTTTAGAAGAAATTATGTTTCATTTGATAAAAATACAACAGTGCTTCTGAAATTTTAGTCTCCGGATCCCTTTACAGTCTTAAAAACTTACTAATGACTTCAATCAGCTTTTGCCTATATGGGTTACAAATATAAATATTTGTAGTACTGAAAGCTTCAAAATATTTTTTTATTTCGAATAGTAATATACTCATTACATGTTATCATTTAAAAAGTTTTTTGTGTGTATTAAAAAATTCCTCATCTTTAAGAACAAAGTGAAATGCCAACTCTTAATGGTACCTTCTTTGTAACACCAATTGATTGTTCTCATGAGACTTAGAAGCAGGTTATATATGGCAGTATCATACAGCAAACATTTGGTTGAGGCCCACAAACAGCATTGTTTTATGAAGAATAGCTGGGTTTTTTGAAGCAGAATAATATTAGGAAAAAAAGGTGGCTTTGTTTTATGTTTTTTGCAGAAATCCTTAATATCTGGCTTGATAGAACATAGCTGGATTCTCATGTCTGTTACTAATCTATTATGATATATATCTCATGAAAACATGAAAAGAGAAAGTGTTAGTCGTTCAGTCGTGTCCTGCTCTTTGGGACCCCATGGACTGTAGTCTGCCAGGCTCCTCTGTCCATGGAATTCTCCAGGCAAGAATACTGGAGTGGGTAGCCATGCCCTTCTCCAGGGGATCTTCCTGACCCAGGGATCGAACCCAGGTCTCCCACATTGCAAGCAGTTTCTTTACCATCTGAGCCACCAGGGAAGCCCTTCACATCTCATAGTCTCCAGAAAACTCTCTTGAGTTTCATTCTCAATGACAGAATAAAAGTGAAAAAGAAAGAAAAAGAGTGAATGAGTTTGTTTGTTTTTTAAGTGCTTTAGATTATGAAAAGTTTTTACCTTGCAGACCTCTTACAGGAGCCTAAAGGACCTCCAGGGTTCCCAGACCACACTTTGAGAATTGATAATTTAGAGCAGTGTTAATTAAGAGATGGCCATACCAGACCACCTGACCTGCCTCTTGAGAAACCTGTATGCAGGTCAAGAAGCAACAGTTAGAACTGGACATGGAACAACAGACTGGTTCTAAATAGGAAAAGGAGTACGTCAAGGCTGTATATTGTCACCCTGCTTATTTAACTTATATGCAGAGTACATCGTGAAAAACACTGGGCTGGAGGAAGCAGAAGCTGGAATCAAGATTGCTAGGAGAAATATCAGTAACCTCAGTTATGCAGATGACACCACCCTTATGGCAGAAAGTGAAGAAGAATTAAAGAGCCTCTTGAGGAAAGTGAAAGAGGAGAGTGAAAAAATTGGTTTAAAGCTCAACATTCAGAAAACGAAGATCGTGGCATCCGGTCCCATCACTTCATGGGAAATGGATGGGGAAATAGTGGAAACAGTGTCAGACTTTATTTTGGGGGCTCCAAAATCACTGCAGATGGTGATTGCAGCCATGAAATTCAAAGACACTTACTCCTTGGAAGGAAAGTTATGACCAACCTAGACAGCATATTAAAAAGCAGAGACGTTACTTTGCCAACAAAGGTCCATCTAGTCAAGGCTATTGTTTTTCCAGTGGTCATGTATGGATGTGAGAGTTGAACTATAAAGAAAGCTGAGTGCCTAAGAATTGATGTTTTTGAACTGTGGTGTTGGAGAAGACTGTTGAGAGTCCCTTGGACTGCAAGGAAATCCAACCAGTCCATCCTAAAGGAGATCAGTCCTGGGTGTTAATCGGAAGGACTGATGTTGAAGCTGAAACTCCAATACTTTGGCCACCTGATGTGAAGAGCTGACTCATCTGAAAAGACCCTGATGCTGGGAAAGATTGAGGGCAGGAGCAGAAGGGGACGACAGAGGATGAGAGGGTTGGGTAGTATCACCGACTCAATGGACATGGGTTTGGGTGGAGTCCGGGAGATGGTGATGGACGGGGGGCCTGGCGTGCTGTGGTTCATGGGATAGCAAAGAGTAGGACACTACTGTGCAACTGAACTGAACTGAATCTGGTTGATAATAATAATTTTTAAAACCCCACTAACTGAATACTTACTGTACTCTAAATTACTATTCAAAGCATTTTACCTATATTAATTCATTGTATTTTCAGATAGACATTTTGATCTAGATACTATTGTAATTCCCACTTTACAAATATGGAAACTGAAGCTTAGGGATATCATAGGAACTGATTGAAGGCCACATCACTGACAGTGGCAGAGGCTGCTTCACAGCTTGAAATCATTTTGCTATACTGCCTCTAGGTAGAAGCTCTGTCTCTTAGACCTAGCCCTTGAAGAGCTTTGTGAATTACATGCAAAATAGGGTTTGCAGTTAGTTTATGGTTTTCCTATGTCATTTACAACTCCAGACTTAAAATTTTGTCATTTTGAAAGACTTAAATTGTTATTTAACTATCCTAATTAAAACAGTTGATGGCTAAAATCATTCTGTTAATTGTTTATATTAGCTAACCATGCTTTTCATTTTCTCTGGTTTTATGCTTTGATAATCCTGAGGGTAGTTTTTTCAACTTGATATAATAAGAAAGGGAAATGATTAGAAGGTACTACCTTACAACTTTTGAGGAGAGTAAATTTTCTGCTGAATCACTTTTACCACAGTAATCTATCAGTAACCATATTTCTATCTCATTAGCTTTAAGAAGGCTCTTGAGGTTTTTATGCTTAAAGAATATAATACAGGAGGTATGCTGCATGAATGGGCAGGGAAAAGAAGTAAGGGACCTTCAGGAATGCTGTGAATTCTCTCTTACATTCCCGAATACCAAAGTTTTGTAAATTGCTCCTAATGATAAAATCCTCACACCTGGTCTGATACAGGCTTAGTCTCCCAAAAGTGTAAATGTGTTTGCCAGTACACCACTGGAGAACAGATCCTTCAGGTAAGTGAGTGTCTTCTGTGGAAGCAAAGTGCTACTACATTCATGTATTCACATCACATGCATGCATGCTTTTGCAGAGATCCAACATGCTGAGTTTCATTTCGTAGGATTGCCTGAGAGCATGATGTTTTTTAAAGTGTGTCACCTTTCTTAAGAAAAAGAAAATATAATTTCAGGTGTCAGGTAAAATAGTCCAGGTAAAAATGTAAATCCTGGAAACCCTTGAGTGTGACCCTGCAATTATTGTTTTGTCAGTTCTATTGTGACATTTCATGGTGGGTTGTCCTTTGTTTGAATTGATATTCTTTCAGTAAACGCTAGAATTTATTTTGTTCATTTAAAATACATGTATAAAGACATGAGCAGCAGAAAATAGAGATACCTCATCAAATGATCCTTTATGGTATAGAGATGATCGTTGTAGCAAGTTTTTAGTGAGTAATAAAAGTATTTATTTGAAAATTTTATATATAAGGTTAATACGATTAAAAAAGTTGTACTTGGTATTTCTTTGCTTTATTCACATTATTTTTAATTTTTACTTTTCTCCTAAGGAGTCTTCTGAAGTCTGTTGAAGAAGAATTACATCAGCGGTAACTTTAATTTTTAATTAAGTTTAAAATATTTTATGTTACAGATGAGTCAAGTCCATTTGCCCCCTTCTCTATCCTATAGCCCAAGAGTGTTTTGTTGTTGTTTTAATATTCTGAATCCTATAAAGATACAGAAATAAAATTCTGTCCTGTGTTAGCTCTCCTTGCATTTTCTAAAGTTTCTTCTTCAGCTTCTTGGTGAAGCCCATTTAATAACAGTGGAATTGCCCTTGTTTATCCCTAGAGGGCATGTGGCGCAATTAGAAGATGATGAAGGAGATGAAGATGAATCTAAAAAGTGAGTTCTGTTTCCATTTTTAGTAAAAGAAAGTGTCGTTTAACCTGATTGACTAAATCTGACGAATTAATATTGAAGTAATTTTACTATCTTTCATAATATAGTATCATGGGTTATACCAGAGTTTCTTTCCTTTTCTCTGTTCTAGTTGTATTAGTTCAGGCATCCTTAACAAAATACCATAGACTGGGATTTCTTTCTCATGGTTTTGGAGGCTGGGCTGCTGGTCAGTTTACTTCCTGGTGAGAGCCCTCCTCTAGGCTTGCAGACGGCTGCCATCTCAGTATATCCTTAGATTTCCCTCAGTGTGTGCGTGCAGACAGAGAAATCTTTCTTCCTCTTTTTATAAGGCCACCAATCCTGTTGGATTAGGGCCTCATTCTTATGACCTCAGCCAAATGAGCTTAATCATCTCCCAAAAGCACTGTCTCCAAATATAATCAGTCATATTGGAGTTAGGACTTTAACATATAAATTCTGAGGAGACACAGTTCAGTCCAAAAAGTCTTATTAACTCCTTCCAGCATCAACTCTAAAGTCCAAAGACTCATCTGAATATCATCTAAATCAATCTGATTTAGATCTCATGATCCCTAGATCACCTTCAGGATTTATTTTTTCCCTTTTTTGAAGAAGCATACATGTTTGGAAAGCCCTGTCATCCTGTCCACAGCCTCCCTTCATTTTGTCTGTCCATCTTCCATTCAAGCTGCCAGTGTTTGTTCTGGTACAGTCCCATGAATTCTTCTCTGAGTGATAGTTCAGGCATAAATGTAGTTATTCTCTCTGGTACATGCTTTCTGATGCCATCCACTTCTGAGCTAATACAGATAGGCTGAGAATTTTTCAGATTTGGGCTCCTTTTTGCTTAGTAATTCCTTCTTCAGTTCATCTCTCTTCTCTCATTTCACTGTAAGCAGTCAGAAAGAACTAAGCCACTCCTTCAGCAGTTTCCTTCAAAATCTCCTCAGCTAACTTATCCAGTTTCATCCCTTGCAGATTTTCCTTCCACAGAACACTAGAACAACACAATGAAGGATTACCTTTCCTGCATCTCCCGTTTTGAAACCTCACCAGAATAGCCTTTAATGTTCACATTTCTACCAACATTCTGTTAATGACTGTTTGTGAATTCTCTGAGAAGATGGAACTTTCTCACCAGCTCTCCTGTTTTCTCACTGACCTCTCACTCCTAGCGTCCATATTTAACTCTTACAGTCTTTGCTTATTACTCAGTCCCAAAACTATTTCCACATTTTTAGGTATTTGTTCAGTAGCACCCCACTTCTTGGTACCAAAATATGTTTTAGCTCAGGTGCCATAATGAAATATCATAGACTGAGTGGCTTGAGCAACAGAGATTGGTCACAGTTCTGGAGGCTGAGATGTTCAAGATAAGGTACCTGCAGGTTCAGTTCCCAGTGAAGCCCTCTTCTTGGCTTGTAGACAGTGGACTTCTTGCTTTGTCCTCACACAGCCTTTTCTCAGTCTGTGCACACACACAGAGAAGGAGATCTCTTCCTCGTCTGACAAAGCCACCAGTCCTATTGGATCAGCTCCCTACCCATATGACCTCATTTAACCTCAGTTACCTCCTAGAAGCCCTGTGTCCAAACACAAGCACATTGGGGGTTAGAGTTTCAACCTACGGATTTTCAGTGGACACAGTTCAGTCCATAGCAGGAGTTGATTAAAAAAAATAACTTTGAAAAATGTTTACAGAGACAGTAGACATATCCTGTAGTTTAATGTTATAAATTACTAATTGGTAGCTGCTAAAATTATTACTGGAGAAGGCAATGGCACCCCACTCCAGTACTCTTGCCTGGAAGATCCGATGGATGGGGGAGCCTGGTAGGCTGCAGTCCATGGGGTCGCGAAGAGTCAGACACGCCTGAGTGACTTCACTTTCACTTTTCACTTTCATGCATTGGAGAAGGAAATGGCAACCCACTCCAGTGTTCTTGCCTGGAGAATCCCAGGGATGGCGGAACCTCGTGAGCTGCCATCTCTGGGGTCGCACAGGGTTGGACACGACTGAAGCGACTTAGCAGCAGCAGCAGCAGCTGCTAGAATTATTACCAGAGAAGGCAATGACATCCCACTCCAGTACTCTTGCCTGGAAAATCACGTGGATGGAGGAGCCTGGCAGGCTGCAGTCCGTGGGGTCGCTGAGAGTTGGACACGACTCAGTAACTTCACTTTCACTTTTCACTTTCCTGCATTGGAGAAGGAAATGGCAACCCACTCCAGTGTTCTTGCCTGGAGAATCCCAGGGGCGGGGAAGTCTGTGGGCTGCCATCTATGGGGTAGCACAGAGTTGGACACGACTGAAGCGACTTAGCACCAGAATTATTACTGTAACTACAAAGAGTCTTACTATATGGTTGATTAAATTTCATCTGATATGTTTCAAGTAAGCAATCCTTTGGGTACAATTTTTTTTTTCCTTTTTTTTTTTACAATTGTATTTTTAAGGGGAGAATATTTTTCCCTTCTGTATTTATTGATGTTAGTTTTTGAGAGAGGAGAGGAAGTTTGCTTTTGTTTTTTTTTTTTTTAAGAAGAATGCAGTTTCCTGGTAGAGTGACAGAAACACCTGAGAAGCCATTGGTACACTGATTTTCTTTCCTACCTCACCACTATGCGACCTTGGGCTGGGTCACTTAACCTCTCCGAGCCTCAGTTTCCTCAGCTGAGAATTTATGCTCAATAGTCTTTTAATTTTAGTTCAGTCCTGAGTTGTAATGAATCTCAGTTTCAATCAAGTAAATTCTGCAATTAGTTTCATAGAGCATGTAGATGAAAAAAGCATGAAGCTTTGGATGAGCTTCATCAGAGATATTTCCTAATAGTAGTAAAAATGAGGCTTATATCGTGACATATTTTTATATCATTTCACTGTCTTTCCTTAAGCCAATTGTTGCTTTTGTTTTTATATTAATTACCTTTCAATTGATGTAAATTGGAATTATAGATATCTTTTCCAGTATTAATTACTAAATATTATTTGGAAACAAGAAAGCATATAAACTCGGTTACTCCTCAGTAATACTTCATTCAGCATAATTATTTCACAGAATATTTTGGAAAACACTAATCTTAGAAAAAGAAACCTATATATATAAATCATCTATATTTTTGAAAAATGAATCATATTTTAATAATGATTTATTTGCAAAATGAAGAGTTCTGATTCTCAGTGTTTATGTTTTTATAGTTCAACCATGAAAGCCAAAGTTCCACCTCCTTTGCCACCAAAGGTAAGATTTGTTTTCAGTGTGAATTGTGTATGTGTATGTCGCTGTTCTGCCTCTTTCATATTGTATTAGTATTTACTCTGTAGCTTATTTTCACTTGAGATTCACAAAGGAAAATCTTGAAGTTACTAATCATGATATAAGTAGATGATTGTAATTGTTTTTGTCTTTTTTTTCCGATTTATTATTTGATATTAATTCTAAATCATAAGTTCTAGAAAATCATAAATAAAAATGATTATTTCACTTGGGTTAGAAAACTCATGTATTTAATAAGATTTTCTCTTCTCTAAATCTGTAATCTACAAGTAACTGATTTCCTGAGAATGGGTAAAAAAGATAGTGACTTACCATTCAGTTCAGGTCAGTTCAGTCGCTCAGTCGTGTCCGACTCTTTGCGACCCCATGAATCGCAGCACGCCAGGCCTCCCTGTCCATCATCAACTCCCGGAGTTCACTCAAACTCACATCCATCGAGTCGGTGATGCCATCCAGCCATCTCATCCTCTGTCGTCCCCTTCTCCTCCTGCCCCCAATCCCTCCCAGCATCAGAGTCTTTTCCAATGAGTCAACTCTTCGCATGAGGTGGCCAAAGTACTGGAGTTTCAGCTTTAGCATTATTCCTTCCAAAGAAATCCCAGAGCTGATCTCCTTCAGAATGGACTGGTTGGATCTCCTTGCAGTCCAAGGGACTGTCAAGAGTCTTCTCCAAGACCACAGTTAAAAAGCATCAATTCTTTAGCGCTCAGCTTTCTTCGAAGTTCAGCTCTCACGTCCATACATGACTACTGGAAAAACCATAGCCTTGACTAGACGGACTTTTGTTGGCAAAGTAATGTCTCTGCTTTTCAATATGCTGTCTAGGTTGGTCATAACTTTTCTTCCAAGGAGTAAGTGTCTTTTAATTTCATGGGGGCAGTCACCATCTGCAGTGATTTTGGAGCCCCAAAAAATAAAGTCTGACACTGTTTCCACTGTTTCCCCATCTATTTCCCATGAAGTGATGGGACCAGATTACAAATATTTAATTTTCAGAAGATACTTTTAAATAAAAAATACAAAATAGGACAGTAATTTAAAAATAAAATTTTAGCAACAAAATGTTTTTGTCAAACAAAACAAAGCATTGTTAGAAAATTCCCTGGTCATCCTATGGCTAGGACTTGGCACATTCGTTACAAAGGCCCAGGTTCAGTCCCTGGTGAGGGAACTAAGCTGTGTGGTATGACCAAAAAAAAAAGGAATCATAAATAATAAAAATAATCCCAACTGATAGGATATAAGTAAAATAAGTTGATAGATATGGTAATTTAAATTTATAAGTTCATATACAAAGCAAATTTTAACTATAAAATGAACTGTTTATAAAATTAGTTGTTATTAGGTTTGAAATCAGGAGTTATATATGAGAACTGGAGTCCAACCAGTCTAGATAGCCAATGTACTACTATATTTTGTTTCATTTTATACTTTTTAAAAAATCAAGATGCACGCACATAAGTAGTATTGTTCTTTTTTGTTTAGTTTTACATTAGAAATATAGAGATCTGAATTTCAAAGAGATAAATACGGCTCAGTCTCCCTAAAAAGGGACACATTATAAAAATTTATAAATTCTGCAAACCTTTGGCTGACTGCAGGTTTTTCCATTGTCTACACAGAAGGTCTCTCAGGTATCCTATATTGCTGAGTTTGTGTTCTCTGATTTAATAAAATTTTAATCAGCATCTTCTGTTGTGCATCTGGAAGATTAAACATTAACATTAAAAACTTTTGAGTCATCTGGAAGAGACAATTTAGAGATTAGCTTTGAAAGGAATTGAACTTTGATTAGCCTGAATGTTTAAAATAAAAAGAGACTCATTTAAATTGGAGATCATAAAGACCAGAATATTTTTATTTGGCAAATTTAAGTGGGTAGGCTTGTGAGGAATTAATAGAAAGAGTAGAACAAGGTCTTTTTTCTTGAGAAAACATTTTTGTGTACATTTTTAGGATATATATTAAGATTATCTGAGTCAGATAGTTGAATATGCTTGAAACTCAACTATTAAACACAGTTTGAAAGCCTCTGATATATAATAATATTTACTTCAGGGAAGATACTTAATACTTTTCATGTTTAGTGAAACATGAGTGATTTCTTGTTTAGTCATGGGTCTCCTTTTCTGTCTTGTTTCAGCCTAAGTCCATATTCATACCACAGGAAACTCATTCTGCAGAGGATGACAATCAAGGAACAATCAAGAGGTGTCCCACATCAGAGAGCCCAGCAAAGCCATCCCAAGTACCACCGAGGCCACCACCTCCCAGGTTACCGCCTCAGAAGCCTGTGGCTTTAGGTAATGAGGAAGAGGGGGTGAAATAAGAGTGTTGCCAGGTTTTCATAATGTGTAGAGAAAAGTAGAGGGACTCCTTCTCTTAAGAGATGATTTGAAATTCCTTTGAGGAGAAGAGAAGGAAGCAGTGGCTCTAGAGAGAGATGAAGTTTGCTTCTTGCTTCATAGTTTGAAGTGTTTTTATGATAGGATTACCTATGACCCAGACTGAGATATTTTGCCCCTTACTTCTCATTTCATGTCTGGCTTTCCCTATTTTGGAGAATTGTTTGTGCCTAATTTGTCATTCATCTGTAGGGTGTGGCAAGAAAAGAAATTAAACTCTGAACAAACAAGGAAAATGTGTTTTGGTCCTAGGCTACTTCAGTTGGAGAAAAAGGAGAGGATGCCTTGTTGAACTCGTTTGTTTTATTTCGTTTAATCATTTTTAGAAAAATTATTGTCGGTATTTGCTAGGTATTTGCCTCCAAATTAATCCTCAAAGGTGCTGTTTTAATACTGTGAAGTGTCTTATGTTTATGCAAAAGAAGCAATTAAAAAAAAGAGTAGTAATGCTCCTTGGATAACAATAACTTGCCCCTTTCCTGAAAGTAGTTATGTATTCAGTACTTTTTTCTTTTTAGCACAAATATATGTACTTAGATACTACCTGAATTTTAATTTGCCTATGTGAAAAAAATAGAGATAAAACTAGAACATATATATGATTGTTACACTACTAAATATTCTGATTGGGTAATCCCAAATGAAGGCTGAAACTGTCTCAGAGATAATATATTTTTTTCCTACTTGATAAGTTTCTGAATGAAAACTTTCATGGAAATTAATCCTTTTTTTTAAAATATGTTTAAACATATCTTATTGAAGGAAATGGGGTGAGCTCCTTCCAGCTAAATGGTGAACGAGATGGTTCATTATATCAACAACAGAATGAATACAGAGGCACTAACCTTTCAAGGAAAGAAAAAAAAGATGTACCAGTAGGTATTTATGTTCATAAGCTCTACTTGTATTTGTTTCCTTTTAGACTATTAAGTTAGTTTTGCAATTTTAATTAATGAAACAATAGCAATTATATATTTTATAATTAGTATATTTATATTTTAGTATGTTAATAATAGGTTGTTTATCTCTTGAAAAAAATGACTTTGCTGTGATAAACATGAATGAAGGCTTTCTACTCTTCAAATTATTTAGGCCAGTTGGTTATATTGCATATTATAAAATGTGGCCTTCAACATACTGGTAAACACTTAATATTTTTGCGATTGTTGAGAAATGTTATTCTCATTGATGAAAGTGATTCTTATACACTCCTTTTATGGTCTCAAGAACTTATGGAAGGAAAGCCATACCTTCCACCTCAGGACAAATTTCTGTTACATAATTTGTGATGTTACTACTTTTACCAAAGAAAATAGCAAACAAGGAAGGAAAATTAAGGTTATTTCTAGTAGATATAAGATACCACTTTAGGAAAGATGAAATTAGTCTTAGCAACTGTTCCTGTTAGAAAAATTAGATGACACTATGACATGACTACTAGAACATCAATAGAATTTATCAAGGAGATTAAGAATTAGTGAAGAATTTACACTTAATCATCAGAAGACATTCTACGATGTCCATCATCATAGAGCTTAACAACAAAAAAATCCTTAAAATTCCCAATTCAGCAGATGTCAACAGATCATAAGTCAGTATTTTGGGGGAATTTTTTGTGTATACTAATTTTTGTTATTCTTCTAGAAATTCATAGACCATTTAATATGTTTATGTGCATATAGCTAACTTTGTACGCTAAATACGTTGCCAGAGATTTTTGTACTGTATCTGTTATTTTATGATTTCACTATAGAATGTGACATACTATTTTTATGATTCATTTAAAGCGTTTGACTGGGGTTATGCATTGTAATTTGTGAAACTTAGGACATTTTTAACAAAAGTGAAATGTCTTTTAGAAATCATAGGGTTTATGTAGTCTCTCCAACTGAGTAGTGCCTTTTTCATTTCATCAGCTTAAATTTTAGCAATCCTTCTAATGTAGCAGTTTAAAAACTCAGCTTAGTGACTGTAACAGTATAATAACCTTTGAGAAATGAGTACTTTTTAAAATTTATATATTTTAAATTCACTTTTTCTATTACCTTATTAGGATAAGGAACTAGTAGTTAAACTAACAGTCTCAGTAATTCTGAAATAAGTATGTCATGACTGTATCATAGGATAAACAGTATCCGTGGTATGTTGCAATGTGATTACAGTTTGTGCAGCTTCTCGAAGTTATTTACAGCCGCTTCTTGAAATTATTTACAGCCAATTCTGTCAGTACTTATATTAAATCCAACAGTTATAACATTTAGAGCTCCCTAATTTAAAATGTTTTGCTAAAATAGATGATATATGATAATTTAGGGACATCTATATAAAATTATGTACATAAATTATTTGCAGAAAGAAAAAAATTATCAGAAATTGATGGCAGTATGTACATCCTCATAAACATATCTCCAAAGTAAAATTTCATAGTCTTAATTTTAGAAATGTCTAAAAGTTACTCATATAAATAGTATTATACAGAATATTTCATTTGTTTCATGTATATGAAATCAGTTAACAGTAGCTTTAAACTTTTTATCTCATTTAAATAATTCTGATTTATATTAAACTGAGAAAAATTTATAATGTCATTCCTTAAAATGCCATTATTAAGATTAAAAGAAACTAGACTATCAGAAAGCTTATGTTTAAATTATAATCTCTCCCAAGGAGATTCTTTCTCCAGGAATAAATTATAAAATTGAAAATAATTTATTCTTCAGGGGTAAATCATAGACCCCAGGAATGTAGCCCCTTGGCAAAATATCTGGAACTCTTGAGGATGTTGTCATAGATGAGTGATGTGATTGTTTTTGCTCTCCTTACATTATCATTATACTCTGACCAATGATTCATGCATTTGAGTCCATCAGAGTTTAAAACTTCAGTGGACAAAGCACTTGGTAAATGAGGTTAAAAATCTACAGACTAGGAGAAAACATTTGTAATATATAGCAGATAAAGTATTTAAGTCTAATTTATATAAAGAACTCCAAAAAATAAATAACTCAGTTTAAAAAAAAAAAAAAGCGAGGCAGAGAGGGGAGAATTCACAGAAAAGGAAATACAGTTAGCCAGTAAACATTTCTTTAAAAAGGTTCTCAACCTTCCTAGCTATCAGAGGCATGCAAATTAATGAGAAGCAAAGGGGAAAACTTTTTTTACTCCTGTACAAACTGTTATCAGTTTGATAACATTGCCTGTGAGACTGTGAAGAACCAAGACTCATACATTGCTGATGGGAGTGATACAAAATGCACATTTGGAAAGGCAGTTTAGCAGCCAGTATCCAGTAAAAAAGCTACAGACCCCATGGACCAGTGTTTTCACTTCTCACAGCATATTCTTTAAAAAAAACCATTCACACATTGTGTAGTAAAGTATATGCGAGGATGATGATTTCCACATTGTTGTTGTAGTAAAAAATAGAAAGTAACCTAAATATCCCACAACAGGAAGTAGCTAAAGTTTGTTATATTCATACTGTGCTGCAATTAAAGCCAATGGCAAACAGGTCTGGAAGGATTCACAAATATCTGAGTATTTTGTAATGTAGTATAATTGCCTAGAGAAAAATTTGGAAGGGTACACAATAAACCATTTGGAGGAGGCAGGTTCTAGGACTAAGTGGACTGTGAAAGGATATAAGGATCTTCAATATTATCTATAATGTTTTGTTTGACAAAGAAATGTATTCATGTATTTCACTGGGACAACACATGAGTTTGAAATAACAGTGTTGATATATCAAATAAGAAGTATAATCATGCATGTGTTCTTTTTCTAGAAGCCTATTAGTAATGGCCTGCCCCCAACACCTAAAGTGCACGTAAGTATAAATATCCAATAAGCTAAATTTTCAAACTGAATACAATGACATATAATTTCTTGAGTACGTGCCTTTGGTTGGATTTTTTTGCCTGTTTGAAAGAACCCCCATTATATTGAAAAAAATCTTAAAAGTCGTTAATTTAAATACTAATTGATTGTATTTGAGAAGTATAGCTTTTCAAAAGATGATATATTATACATTTTATAGCTTCTTTATTTGAAAATTACTAATGTTTTTGTACATATTTTTGAAGGAATGTGAAAAATGCACAGTTACCAAAAACAGAATTTTAGAACCAAAACGAGCATTGAAGGAGCATCTGGGCCTAACTTTATTTTGTCCATGGGTAAAACTGAGACCCTTTGGATCCAGTTTGGGTCCAGAATCCTGTTTGCTTAAAAACATGAGGAACTCACGGCTCCTGACTCCTTTTCTCTCTTCAGTCCCCAAGTCTGGGGAAGGAGCATTCAGCTCCTTTGGAAGCTGACCCAATGGGAGCATGGGGTCACAGAGTTGGACACGACTGAATGACTATCACTCACTCAAAACTGAGACCCAAAGATACTAGTCACCAAAATCACAAACTGCCACCCAGCTCTAACCAGAACTAAAACTAGACCTCAGATGTCCTATATTATAGTCCTTGTCACTTTTTATCTCTCTCTATATATATATATACCATGCTGTCTTTTTCAGGATTAAAATTAGATTGTGCTCAGTCATGTCAGACTCTTTGCAACCCCATGGACTGTAGCCCGCCAGGCTCCTCTGTCCATGGAATTCTCCAGGCAAGAATACTGGAGTGGGTTACCATTTCCTTCTCCAGGGGATTTTCCCAACCCAGGAATCAAACCCATGGCTCCTGCATTGGCAGGTGGATTCTTTATCACTGAGCCACCAGGGATCCCCTTAAAATTATATTAACTCAGTTTAATTTTTTTTAATACGGATAGAACTACATTTTGCCGATCTCAGTCTATAGCCTGAAACTTCATAGAACGCTAGTTTGACGGTGTCCATAGTTTTTCTAGTTTGTAACCTCTCAAGTCTACTTTTTAGCCCTTTTACTTTTTAACTCTACTATTAGTATAAAAATCTGAGTAATTACACCTCATCTTACAAAAAGAAGTTTTGAGTGTAAAGGGCTTCCAGGTCTAGGAGATACCTATGTACGATAGGGGTGAGATTTATTGTTGGGCTTCAGGATGAAACTCCTTTATCAGGTATGCAGTTGACAGGGAAGAGCTGGTAACTGTGGACCAACTGTACAAGTTAGCTTTAGGTTGGGACTGGTTTGATTGTTATGTACCTCATTCTGTCATTTAGATTTTTAGGAGTTTCAGTTCAGTTCAGTCGCTCAGTCACACAGGAGTTTGGTGTACCTAAGTAAGAACAATTATCAGGATTAGTTAATTGATACAATTTCTGCCTTACACCATAGGAACATTTCTTAATGGTCTTCTGCCATGCACTGGTATTGCCAGGCTGTTGTTCTTATTGGATAACTAAAATCTTAAAAATACTGGTTGCTAGGTTTCTATACATAAAAAGGAAATTTTAAGATCAAATACTTCGATTATTTTGTGTTAATATTTTTAGTCCACTGTAGTCAACAATAATCACTCATTTTATTGTCTCTGTGTTTGTGAAGAAAATATTTCTTCTGTAAAATGATGCACAGTAGAAGTCCCTGGTGGTCCATTGTAGGACAAGGTGCGTTCACCGCCGTGGGCCTAGGTTTGATCCCTGGTTGGGAAACTAAGATCTCACAAGCTCTATGGCACGGCCAGAAGGAAAAAGAAATGAGCCACAGTGCTGTTCTTCTGATCAAATGCTTCTGTATCCTTTTTCCCCTCCAAGTTATTTATTCTAACCAGAACAGTCATTTCAAAATTAACATCTTACTCTTTGAAGATCAAAAAAAACATTCAAATGAGTGATATTAATATTTCATTATATTTATTATCTGAAAAGTTTATAAATGAGCTTGATAAATAAATATTAACATCAAAGAATAAAGCTTTTTGTTGACTTCTTCCAAGGAGAATAATCAGATTGCTCAATTTTTTTTTGTAAAGTGCATCTCTCTGTTTTGAGATTAAAGTATATATATGAGTTTCAAATCAACTGTACCTCTTCAATTTGTAATATGAAATTCAGTGATTAATACTATTTTTAGGCTCATGAAACCAAGTAAGAAAATTTTCACCTTTGTAGAGAGATGATGGTTTTCCTTATCAGAGAATATTGTATTAGTCTTAATGTGGGATATGTAAGTAATACTTCTATAAGAAAATTATTGTGCAGAATAAATTGCTGTTATTGCTTTGTTTATTTGAGAAGATAGGAAGAATAAAGTGACTTTTAAGTAAAATCATATCCAACAGTCCTTGTGCCTGGAACCTCCTTGATATCACTGTAAGGCAAATGAGTAGGACTTGATAGATTCATTTAGTTATTTTTTGTTTTTCCAGATGGGTGCCTGTTTTTCAAAGGTTTTTAATGGATGTCCCTTGAAAATTCACTGTGCAACATCATGGATAAATCCAGACACAAGAGGTAGTACTATATGTTTTATCTGTTTTTATCTTTCTGATTGCTTGGTGTTTTCATGAGGCTAGGATAACACTCAGTTTTAATCACTTTATCCATAACTTTCTGAAAAATAAATTTATTATAATTAAAAAACATTCAAGGTAAATATGTTTCTTTGTGTTATTAGCAGTGTTTGAGGTGACACATGATATTAAAATTTTACTGTATAGTCACCATGAGAAGGCAGTGGCAACCCACTCCAGTACTCTTGCCTGGAAAATCCCATGGACGGAGGAGCCTGGTGGGCTGCAGTCCATGGGGTCACGAAGAGTTGGACACAACTGAGCGACTTCACTTTCACGCATTGGAGAGGGAAATGGCAACCCACTCCAGTGTTCTTGCCTGGAGAATCCCAGGGACGGCGGAGCCTGGTGGGCTGCCTTCTATGGGGTCGCACAGAGTCGGACACGACTGAAACGACTCAGCAGCAGCAGCACCATATCAATATATTGAAATCGTACACTCTGTGCCATCTATCTGTATAAAGATGTACATAGATACACATGTGCACATGCTCACTGTCTCTACACACACACACAGATTTCCTAAATCTTTTAAATAGCCAAGATGTGGGTACCTTCATTTCACAGGTAAACAAAATGGCACTCAGAGAGGCTCATTGTTTCACAGTCAGTTGGTGGTAGAGCTGCAGTTTGAACCCAGTTCCGTCCTGTCTGAGCACAAAGTTTATGCCTTTAATCTTCCAGTACTAACCCTAAATACTGGACAGTTGAAGAATGCTCTGGACGTTCAAAGTTGTTCGTAGGATGCTTCAGCTTAGTCTGGAGAAGTTCTTCACCTACTTTTTGATATGATCATAAAATGTGATCGAACAGGACCATGACCAGACTTGTAATGTCTTCTAGAAGATACTGAACACCCTAGCAGGTATCCAGGTCAACTTTTTAAAGAGGCAATAGTCAGATCTTGGTTTTTTGATGCTATCCTTATAACAGACCATCTGCAAAAATATTTTGAGTTTTCATCAACTGTTCCTGGTTTACATTCTGTGTGTCATTTGCACGTGATCCTCTCCAAGAGGGAATTTAGAAAAGGAGTTGCAGATTTTCTATCAGTCCTCAGCACCCTCCAATGAATGAGGAGTCCTAACATCCGGTTCTTCAGAACCTGTTTTCCTAAAAGTTTTTTTCAGTGCTTAAGGCTGATATCTGCATATAAATCAATTCTTTGAGCTCCAGTTTCTAACTACTTACTTGCATTAAAATAAGAAATACTGCTTTATAGACGACAGCAATTCTTTTTTCATATGTTAATGCATATATATGTACACACACACACACACACTGAATGTTAGATTATATAAGTCTTTTGTAGAATAATTTTATACATCAGAATCAGTGGATTATTTTTGTCATTTCAGATCAGTACTTGATATTTGGTGCCGAAGAGGGGATTTATACCTTGAATCTCAATGAACTTCATGAAACATCAATGGAACAGGTACGTTATTGTGTGTTTCTCCCTTAAAAAAAATTTTTTTTTTAATTTATTATACATAGACACTAAATAAGGAATAAGTTTCAGTGCTGTGATTTGCTGCTGTCTCTTGTTTAGAAAACCTTCCTAGAGCATGTCCTATTTACTCGGTGCTGGAGACGTACTCAGATTTTCCACAGTTTGTGTGATCCACACCGTGGTTATTCACAGTCGTGCTCACTTTCAAGTGGCTCATGGTCTAACAGAGAAAACAGACCTGTAAACCAGTAACTGCGAGACATTGTACTTCCAGTTAGACGTCCCACTAGGAGTGAGTACAGAGTGTAACCCCCGGAGGTGGTCATCTAGCACCACCTGTGGAGAGAGGAAGAGACATTTAAGATGGGCCATAAATGATGATGCACAGGAGGCTGACAGACAGACGAGAGAAACAGAAACTGCATGGCACGAGCAGTGAGCTAGGAAGGGTCAGTTCAGCTGGAGTGCAGAATGAGACTAGAATAGTAACAGTGAAGGTGGGTGAGCAAGCAGGTGCCACACCCCAGAGCTTTGTGTACCATGCCGATGATCAGTAATGAATGCTGTATGCATGTCCTTTATGACGTAAAGGTTTTCACGTTTTCTCTCAGCCTTTTTTCCTCCATACCTAGAGTTTCCATACTCTTAAGTTTTACGACACCATGATCTTTTTTCCTCTCTTCTGCTCCAGAAGCCAGGCATGTCCATACGCCCAGATAAGACCATTTTGGGGAAGTACACAGGAGAGTTTTAATTATTGAAAACTCAAGAACCAAAATAAAGGAATAGACATTGTTTGAAAATGTCCTTTTCCTTGTGTAGTTTGAGATTACATAGTCTGTACCATAAGGAGAATAGAGCTAATCATATAATGTAGGAACTTAGATAATGAAATTACACTAATTTATTTTTCTCCCATATAAATATGTATATGTAGCATCTTGTTTTAAATGCCTTATAAAATGAGTTTCTATGAAAAATAAATTTCTTTTTAAAAACTGGCCTAATGGTATGACAGCTTCGTGGTTAATATGTGAATATTTACATTGCTATTATCTGTTATCTTCTGTAAACTTTGTGCTTTTTTTTATCAGCTATTTCCCCGAAGGTGTACATGGTTGTATGTGATGAACAATTGCTTACTGTCAATATCTGGTAAGTCTTTTAGTTTTTAAAAACCTTACAGTTGTTCCTATTTATGTTATCAGCTTTTGTGACACATTTATTTTTCTCTACAGGTAAAGCTTCTCAGCTTTATTCTCATAATTTACCAGGGCTTTTTGATTATGCAAGACAAATGCAAAAGTTACCCGTTTCTATTCCAGCACACAAACTTCCTGATAGAATACTGCCAAGGTAACTGTACATTTAATTATGTTTTCATCCTTAGAGATAATATGTAAATTCATTCATTAAAAAAAATAGATATAGTACAGAAATTGATAAAAGCTCTCAGCTTGGGTTTGTAGAAATCGTGTGTAATGAAAAAAACTGTAAACAGTAAACATATTTTCACAAGTGTCTATCATATTCTAAAATTTTCTACTTTATACTTTTCCACTTATATCAAACATTTTCTTTCTGAACTGTTAGTTTTTCTACAACGTTAAAACTGATTTTTTTTTCCTCTAGTTTGCTTGTAATTTTATATCACATATAGTGCTTTTGACTTATATGTGTCAATTTGAATACATTGAATTTTTTTCAAAGTAGTTTCTAAACTTAGAAAATTTAAGTGACTTATTAATTGAAGATTTTTATAAGAAGATACTTAGACATTTAGGTGTTTTGTTTTTCTACTTACAGGGATTTTTAATTATGTTTGCTCTTCTGTTTAGTCATTATTATTATTTTGGTTATTATTATATTGGACCGTATTTGTTGAGTAAAAGTCTTCTGAGTCTGGTATAAATTGTACTTTACAATACTTGTGTAGTGTAACCATTCTTCCTTTACAGTATTAGTTGTAAAGCAACTAATTTAGAACCTTAACTTTTAAGTACCTTAAAAATTTGTTGTTAATTGCTGAGTTTACAGTATAGCTAAGATTTGCCACTTTGTGCACAAAAGCTTTTTAAAAATTAACTTTTCAATGAAAATCATTTTAAAATATACTGCAAGCTTTTCTGTCTTCTTAAAATAGATTACACTGAGTTTAACTGGATCTTTTCATGATGAATTAGTTATGATCATGAACTTGATTTATTATGTTTGTACTATAGTATCTATAGTTGGACTTAAGGGTATCACGAGGTTTCTTTCTTCCTATATAGTTTATGTGCCCCATTTTTTCTCCCAGCTGCCACTTTCTGCTGTTGTTTTCCCGCCTTCTTAGAGCATGACTCCATTCTGCTTTCTAACTTAATAAATCTTAAATTCCTGTGGGCATGGAAACTGACCACCAACCTTTAAAATCATATAGAGCTCCCGAACAATGGAAGGCACATAAGCTTTAATGTATTAACTTTTTGATACCATTTTTATCAGAACAGAGTCCTATTGTTTTCCCAGTTTGTGGCTCGTCTTTTTACTTTCTCAGCTCTGTCTTTTGATAAACTAAAGTTAATAATTTACTAAATACATTCAACGAATTGAATGCCACTCATAGTTTAACAGAAAAGGCAATGGCACCCCACTCCAGTACTCTTGCCTGGAAAATCCCATGGACGGAGGAGCCTGGTGGGCTGCAGTCCATGGGGTCGCGAGTCAGGCACGACTGAGTGACTTCACTTTCACTTTTCACTTTCACACGTTGGAGAAGGAAATGGCAACCCACTCCAGTGTTCTTGCCTGGAGAATCCCAGGGATGGGGGAGCCTGGTAGTCTGCTGTCTATGGGGTCGCACAGAGTCAGACATGACTGAAGCGACTTAGCAGCAGCAGCAGCATAGTTTGAGTTGCTAGGGATACATCAGTGAAAAAAAAAAATCAATCTAAGTTTATCATTATTTTCCTGTATAATCTATTTTTGCATTTTTTAAAGTAATCCTGTGGTCATATACTTCAAAAATCTATATATTTTATAGTTTTGTTATTCACGTTTAAATTCTTTATCCATTTGGAATTGATTAGAGGAGGGTTGAGAAAGGTATCCAGTTGATTCTTATTTTTAATAGATAACCCATTATGTCTGGACCAGTTTTTAAACAACTCATCTTTTCTCCACTGTTGTAAAACAGTAGTATTTTCATATACGAACTTCACCTGCATGTATTGTATATTCATTTCCATTTCCATTTAGGAAATTTGCTGTATCAGCAAAAATCCCTGAAACCAAGTGGTGTCAGAAGTGTTGTGTTGGTAAGTAAACCATCCAAAATCACACAGCTGTCCTGTTTTACAGAGTGGATAAGAGGATGCTGTGGGGCTCATTTTTCAATCTAGTGTAAAACCGTAGTACTCCAGGACATCCTGCCAGTAATAGTTTACTTTTCTCCCTTAAGTAAAATAAATGTATTGCCCATTCTATTTTCATGTAAACTAAACCTAATGTAGAACTTTGCACGCATAGTTGTTTCACAAATAATTTATTGACTAAATAAATGGAGGATGACTTTATTACAGCACTTTACCATACCCTGTTCTCTAAGGAGCCTGTTACTAATCATTCACCATTCTGCTTAGTAATGGCTTTTGAGACTGCGTTTATTCACTCAGTATACTTGTTATTTACTCTCATACCTTTAATACATGAAACTTAATGCTTGTGATGTGCAAGTCATAGTCTCCTTGTTCACATACCACGAGCCTAAAGTCCTCCTCAACCCCCATAACAATTAACTGGTTGATTCGTATCTAGGAAAAGCGAAAAATTGTTTTCTTTCCTCCCTTAAAAACCTCTGAGGCAATTCAGTTTTTTAATTTGTAAACCTGCATCTTGATTAATGCCTCCATCTAGTGAAGACCAAAGCAGTACTGCCTCTGAACAATACTACCAAGAGCACCCCGAATCACCCTAAATGTACTACAGCTATCCGTGTGGGAACATTTCCCCAAATCTGCTTTAAACCTTTCTTCAGGATCTTGCTGTCTCAGTTAATCTCTCTGCTACCGTAAGACCTAAAGTTCTTCTGCTACCATAAGACTTAAAGTTCTTCTTCCCAACCCCTGGCCCCATAACAACCAGCAGTTTTTGAGCATACAAATAAAAATCCTGAAAGTGATGAGAGTTTTGCACTCCTATCTGAAACAGTATTTCTTTTTCACTCTGCAATCTAATTAACAAATTGAACTGGCCTCCACCTTTCATTTGTTTGTTTTTGGAGCAGGCAACTATTACTGTAAAAACTTTGCATTGTAAGAAAACTTACATATACTTTTTTGCCTTGACAGTGAGAAATCCTTACACAGGCCATAAATACCTATGTGGGGCACTTCAAACTAGCATTGTTCTATTAGAATGGGTTGAACCAATGCAGAAATTTATGTTAATTAAGGTAAGCATCAACCTATATCATTTTTCGCGTAAAAGCTTATCAGTTTTCCTGTTCTTTCAAGAAAACTTTTCCAGTTAATTCTCAAGACGATGTAATGATTTTGGATTATATGGCAGAGTGGTAAAAATCTGCCTAATTATTTAAAAAAAAACTCCATTGGCCTGATAGAAGTTGTAAAAGAGACTAGATAGATAGTTCAGGACTTCCCTAGTGGCTCAGACGGTAAAGCATCTGTCTACAATGCAGGAGACCTGGGTTCGATCGCTGGGTTGGGAAGAATCCCTGGAGAAGGAAATGGCAACCCGCTCCAGTACTCTTGCCTAGAAAATCCCACGGACAGAGGAGCCTGGTGTCCATGGGGTTGCAAAGAGTCGGACACGATAGTTCAGGGATGTGACAGTGGAAGCCTGAAGTACTGAATCACATACACAGTCTGATATCAAGAACAGGAGGTACTAAGAGCGCAGTGAGGTTTTGTCTGAATATGTTCTCTGGTTGACTTGTTCCATTGTAGCACAGGGACAGTCTACAGATTGGCATTTGGCTTGAAAAGTCAAGGAATAAACATGAAGGGGAAATAATTTGTTTTGACTATCTCCCATCCTGTTAGTTCACCTAGGCCTTCCCATGGATCGTTTTTTGTGCCTTAGTGTCTCTAGAATCTTTTAACGAAAAAAAATTTTTTTGGCTGTGCCACATGGCATGGAGATTTTAGTTCCCTGACCAGGGATCAAACCTGTGCCCCTTGCAGGGGAAGCATGGAGTCTTAACTACTGTGCTGCCAGGGAGGTCCCTCTAATGAATATTTTTTAAAACATTTAATATCACTCAGCTGTAATTTAGATTTAGAGGAAAAGCTAACTGAAAGTGTATGAAGTGCTGGCTCAGTCACTCCAAAGAAATAGCAGGTGAATTTTTTATGCTGTTTTCCTCGCTATTTTGTATACATTAAGTAGTATTTCATGAGCATTTGCTATCTCCATAGAAATTGGGATCAAAATAATTGGAGTGGATTCTTCCTAAATTATATAATATAGAATTAAGATGTTTAAAGTATCGGCATCCTGTTATTTAAAATTTTATGAGTGACTAGGGAATCTAGTTTTAATTTTCACATCAGTATTTATTAACCTCACAATTAACTAGGACTAAAGAAATGAAATAAAGAGTTTCAAGAATTTACCACCCATTGAAGTAATATTTTCACAAATTTAGTGAAACAGAAATTCTTTCAACAAAAAGCTGAAAGGGAAAATAACCTTATAAATTGTGCAAAACAGAACTTCTGAACCCAGCCCATTTCTGTCCACCTGTTTTTGTTCTAAGTTCCTCTTTGTTCTTTTCTGTCTGACAAAAGCATAGCGTATCCTAGATGGAGTGGTGAAGTGTGTATTATCATTTTCCTGTAGCCCTTCCCTTCTCTGTCTTTA
This sequence comes from Budorcas taxicolor, assembly GCF_023091745.1. Taxonomy (NCBI): domain Eukaryota; kingdom Metazoa; phylum Chordata; class Mammalia; order Artiodactyla; family Bovidae; genus Budorcas; species Budorcas taxicolor. Next base: position 81,308,825 of record NC_068920.1, on the reverse strand, counting down.
TCCTTAGTCTGTTACAGTATGTCCTTCCTATTCCTTTCTTTCCCAACCTCAATCAAAATGAAAAATAGTTTGATTACGTCAGTTGTTCATGGATACTAATAGTCTGATTAAACCTAAGTATGAATGAATTTTATGTGTTACCCGATATGTTAAACTATTTATCTTAATACATAGTGAAAGATCCTCTCTATTAAAGGAACTTTCTGTATTAAGAACATACAGGTGCTTGCTTCGATAGCACATATACTACTAATAAAATTGGAACAATACAGATTAGCTTGGCCCCTGCACAAGGATGACGTGCAAAGTCATGAAGTTTTGTGATGTAATTATCTTCCAATTAAAAATAAATATAGAAAAAAGAGCATGCCGGAGAGAATATATATTTTGAAGGCATGGGAAGCTTAAAAATTACCCATGCATGTTTTCTTTTTTCTGGGTACCAGGGAGCTTGGCGCTGACTGGTGAGGCCTATTGCCAGGATTCTAGGATGTTAGCCTTACATACAGTTCTACTTGTAGGCCTCCTTTAAGACTTCTCACTCTTCCCACTTTCCTTAAACTCCCTGAGACACATGCCCTTCTTTACTGTCCTTCATCTAAACCCAATTCTCCTTTCTTTGTCTCTCTGCTTTGAGATTTCTCTTGAGTGTATTTTGTTTCTATATTTGATATTATCTCAATTAGTATTTATGATGTTTCTATAAGTCTTACCAGATGTATTCAAAAACATTCTTATGTTTTCTGTATTCTTACTCTTCATGACATTTTCTAAGTTTTTGCTTCACTACACTGTTTTATTTTCAATATAAATAAAAGTCATAAGTTGAAGCAGATATTCATGTGCTTATTACAAATCAGGTACAGTGCTATTTAATTAGACAGATAAAAATGAGTAAGAGAGAGGGTGTGGAGAAAAGGGAACACTCTTCCACTGTTGGTGGGAATGTAAATTGATACAGCCATTGTGGAAGACAGTACGGAGATTCCTTAAAAAACCATCATATGACCCAGATATCCAACTCCTAGGCATATACCCTGAGGAAACCAGGGTTGAAAAAGACACATGTGTACCATTGTTCATTACAGCACTATTTACAATAGCTAGAACATGGAAGCATCCCAGCTGTCCATGGACAGATGAATGAATAAAGAAGTTGTGGTACATATCAGTTCAGTTCAGTTCAGTTCAGTTCAGTTGCTCAGTCCTGCCTGGCTCTTTGCAACCCTATGAATTGCAGCACCCCAGGCCTCCCTGTGCATCACCAACTCCCAGAGTTCACTCAAACTCACGTCCATCGAGTCGGTGATGCCATCCAGCCATCTCATCCTCTGTTGTCCCCTTCTCCTCCTGCCCCCAATCCCTCCCAGCATCAGAGTCTTTTTCAATGAGTCAGCTCTTCGCATGAGGTGGCCAAAGTACTGGAGTTTCAGCTTTAGCATCATTCCTTCCAAAGAACACGCAGGACTAATCTACACATTGGAATATTACTCAGGCATAAAAAGGAACGCATTTGAGTCAGTTCTGATGAGGTGGATAAACCTAGAACCTATTATACAGAATGAAATGAGTCAGAAAGAGAAAGATAAATATCATATTCTAACACATGTATACAGAATCTAGAAGAATGGTACTGAAGAACTTATTTACAGGGCAGCAGTGGAGAAACAGACATAGAGAATAGGCTTATGGACATGGGGAGAGGGGAGGAGAGGGTGGGGTGTATGGAAAGAGTAACATGGAAACTTACATTACCATATGTAGAATAGATAGCCAGTGGGAATTTGCTGTATGGCTCAGGAAGCTCAAACAGGGCCTCTGTATCAACCTTGAGGAGTGGGATGGGAAGGGAGGTGGCAGGGAGGTTCAAAAGGGAGGGGATGTATGTATACCTATGGCTGATTCATGTTGAGGTTTGACAGGAAACAACAAAATTCTGTAAAGCTATTATCCTTCAATAAAAAATTAATTTTAAAAGAAAAAAAAATGAGTAAGAGATAATTATTTCCCTCAAGGACTATCATTAGTAGCGACTGGTTTTGAAACTATTTTATGGGAACGCTCTTCTGCTAGTGACTTATACATATTGTTTAGTTATTATTGGAAGCTAAGTAGAAGTAGTCACAATCTGTTGGTTTTCTAATTTACTGAGGAAAAAACACAGAAGCATTGTTTTCTTCCTGTCCCACTGCTGTTTCCACATTTCAAAGAGAATTATTTTAAATGTTTTACTTTATTAAAAATAGGACAGATTTTATCTAAAGCACATCCCCAGGTGGTAGGGATGCTCCCAGTGAGCATGTGCATAGGGTGTTTGTTGAAGGCATATCTAAAGCTCTGGGATGGAGGCACTTAGCAGTTTCGGGGAAGGAGCAATGTGGGAACAACAGGTGTGGGCAGAGTTTCACCTTCCAGTCATGAGGATCACACTGCATCTTCTGACACTTTAAGACAGTTGGTTGTGGTAGCCCCGTTTTACCTGTTTATTTTCTCTATAATTTATTTTCTTTAGAATTTATAAGTAAACTACAGAATTAAAAAATATTAATTTCAGTAGCTTTTAAAGATACTGACAGTACCCATTGAGAAATATAATGAAAACAGCTCATTTATAGGAGCAACAAAAATCAATTATAAGTAGACCTAATAAAATATGTGTAAGACTAATATATTTTTTATAAACCTTTTTATTGTAAGGAAGAACATTGCCAGCACCCCAGAGCTCCTCATAGCACCACCCCCTCTACAAATCAGCTCCCTTATTTTCCATTTTTACCATTGTTAGCACATACCCCTAAACGTTAGCATTTTATGTAATGTTTCAACAGTATGGAAGTGGAATCATATTCATTTGGGTCTGACTTCTTTTGTGCAACATTGTATTTGGGTACTTGTTGGATATAGCCATAGTTTGTTCATTTTGATTGCACTCTAATTTCTGATTGTGTGAAACTGGCATCATTTTATCTGCTTTAGGCATTTGGGTTACTTGCAGTTTTTTTGTTACTCTTAGCAATGAAGCTTGTGTATACTTTTGCATAGGTCTCCTGTGTGCCTGTACAGCCATGCTCTGTAGGTTGTATAACTAGGAGTGTTATTTCTAACACTCTAAGAGATGCATATCTTTGGCATTAAAAAGTGATGTAATTAACCACTGTGGTCGTACCAGTTTGTTCTGCCACCATCAGTGTTATGAGCATTTGTCTGCTTTTCTCTGAGTAACCCTTATTATTCTCGTTCTTCTGGTGGATGTGTATAGTTATCTTGGTTGTTTTCTCCTGATGACTAACAAAGTGAATGTTTTCTATTTTTCCAGAGTTCCAGAATGTGAATGTAGTCTCTTTGTAGTAAAATAAAAATAATTTTAAGCTTATATATAATGAAAATCAGTTGCATTGTAATTAATTTATTGAATAGAATCACTTGAAATACAGGGCTAATTTCTTTTGTGGGTTTTTTTTTTTTTCCCCCTGTCCATACTTACAAGAGGAATGTCTCTTGCTAATTAGCATTTCAGTTTTTCTCACCCATGTTTGCCCAGTTGGATAAGAAGGCAGAGGAGTGTTACTGAAGTGCAGTGTCCAATTAGGGAACAAGAGACTCTACCTCAAAGGGTGGAGGTGGGGGGACTCTCAGACCAGCCACACAGTTGGTGGATCTGTTTCCAATTCTGATGCTAAAATGTGGGGTATTTAACTTAAAAATTACAGTGCGAAGCTAAAATCTTTATAAGATGCTTCATAATTTGGATTTTTCTGCATACTCTGAGTTTCTGTGAGAAGCAGCAGTCTTTATAGTAGAGAGTACTCTGTTGTGTATTTTCATAAAACTAAACCTTCTTAACGGCATTCCCATGAAATTACTTGGCTTTTGTTTTCCTTTTTTAATATATTTTGTTTTTTTCCAGCACATAGATTTTCCTATACCATGCCCACTTAGAATGTTTGAAATGCTGGTGGTTCCTGAACAGGAGTACCCTTTAGTCTGTGTTGGTGTCAGTAAAGGGAGAGACTTCAACCAGGTGGTTCGATTTGAAACAGTCAATCCAAATTCTACCTCCTCGTGGTTTACAGAATCAGGTTGGTGGTTTTTATTTAATTATTAAGGCCAGTGCATAGACTGGTTTTTTAAGTAATAAATTTACTGTATCTTTCATCGGACGAGTACAGTGCATAAAAATCCAGTCTTGAGTAACTTAGTGAACTGGAAAAAGAGAAGATGACTTGCTTTGAAATAGCTAATTTGTTTGACTCATTTAAAACATTCTGGTGTCTCCCAAACTTGAGTGTGTGTCAGAATCACTTGGCTGGGTCCCACCCCCAAGTTTTTCATTCAGTAGATCTGGGTGAGGCCTGAGAATTTTCAGTGTGTAAGTTCCCAGGATGTTGACAATGTTAATACAGGGACCACACGTGGAGAACCACATATATATATATATATATATATATACACACAAACCTTGTTGGTAGTGCAAGTCTTATCCAACTGTTTGCGACCCCATGAACTGCAGCACACCACCCTTCTCTGTCCATCACTTACCTCCCTGAGTTTCCTCAAACTCATGTCCATTGAGTCAGTGATGCCATCCAACCATCTCATCCTGTGTCACCCCTTCTCCTCTTGCCCTCAGTTTTTCCCAGCATAAGGGTCTATTCTAATGAGTCAGCTCTTCGCATCAGGTGGCCAAAGTATTGGAGCTTCAGCATCAGTCCTTCCAATGAGTATTGAGGGTTGATTTCCTTTAGGATGGGCTGGTTTGATCTCGTTGCTATCCAAGAGATTCTCAAGATTCTCCTCTAGCAACACAGTTCAAAAGCATCAATTCTTCAGTGCTCAGCCTTCCTTTTGGTCCAACTCTCACATTCATACATGACCACTGGAAAAACCATAGCTTTGACTATATGGAGCTTTGTCAGCAAAATGATGTCTCTGCTTTTTAAGACACTGTCTAGGTTTTCCACAGCTATTCTTCCAAGGAGCAAGCATCTTTTAATTTCGTGGCTACAGTCAGTCCACGTTGATTTTGGAACCCAAGAAAATGAAATCTGACACTGTTTGCACATTTCCCCCATCTATTTGCCATAAAGTGATAAGACCATATGCCGTGATCTTAGTTTTTTGAATGTTGGGTTTTAAGCCAGCTTTTTTACTCTGCTTTTTCACCTTCATCAAGAGGCTAGTAGAAAGCCTGATTTATATAAAAAGGAAAAGCTGCATTAAGTATATTTTCCAGTATATTTTTGTAATTGATACACAGGTACTACCTGGTAACTTCAATAAATATTTTTAATCATTTGTAATTAGGATACAAAATATTAAGTAAATAGTAAAGCACCTCCAAAGTGTTTGAGGGTGCTTGAAAATAATTCTTTTATATATTTCCTAAATTTTGATCTACATTTCCCAGTTGTAGCACATTCTTCCTTCATAGCTTGTATCTTAGGAAATAATATCTCCAATTAATGAGTTTTTTACAGAAATTTGATGATAGTTTGAAACCCTCAGTTGCATTGTTGCAATCCATACACATTGGCAAAACTTGGGTTTTGTGGTAAATAAATCTGATTAAACTGTTACACTTTAAAAAAAAAAATGACCTTAAAGGTCTTTTTATCTTTGTTTTTAAAACACTGTGTTTGTTATGAAGCCCCTTTTGTGTTTTTGCCTAAAAAATGACATTGTACAATGTTTTGCTGTAAAATAGGTGTGGCCATTTTTTAAGGTAATTTTTAAAGGTCTTGCAAAGGCCCTTTGCTCAGAGTCTTTGACAACTTAGAGAAGTGTTAACCAACAAATATTGATTAGTCAGGAATTTGTTGGAAGCCTGAAAGAGTGTTCACTAAAGGAAAAAAATTAAGAGACTGAGGTTTTTGGCATTGGGGAAAAAAAAAGATCACACATTTAGACACATTTAACAGAAATCTAAAGACAGTCTCATGGCTGCTGAAGCCCAGGGAACTCGAGCAGCTTTCCGTTTGCATGGCCAGCCCTAGGCAACATTATGTGGCTTGTCTTTGGCTTCCTCAAATTCTCTTGTTAAATTCTCCCTTTTTAGATGGTATCTACCCTTTCAGACATGGTCTAACTCCTGCTTTCTAATTTCTTCCCTTCTATTGTTGGTTGACTAATATTTTATTTAGTGAATTTCAGTTGTGTTTTTCTCCCAACCATTTTAATTTTAAATCCTTTTCTACCAATTGTTTAATGAAGGGCCTCTCATTTCCTGACAGAAGAGTTTTGTACCTTCCGTCCCAGGAATTTTTGATTGCTTATCTTAGCATAATGAAATCCCTTTATTAGAAGTTAAATACAACAGGTATAATTCATTTCTGATTTTGAGATGATGAGGTTGAGTAAGAGGGCGAAAGTATGTTTAAGATTTTGTATGAGCTGAAATTATAAGCTGTGGTTTCCTAAACTCTGCTGCATAGTAGAATCCACTTGAGAAGATTTTAACAGTCTTGATACATCAAGTCACACACACATACCTCTATTTAAATAAGAATATCTGGAGGTGGCAGCTGGACATCAGTAGACCTCCAGATGACTTCAGTATTTGGAAATTAATTATTATAAACCATTTGTAAATCTCATTTTCCTGGCTTTCTATCTCGTAATGCTAGACTGGCTTCTTGACTAATTTTCACCAAATGTGTAAGAGTTACAAAGATCTGGTTGGCCTGATGTATAGGAGGCCTGTTCCTTATCCTTCCAACCCTGGCTAGTGACAGGGTATGTGTGAAAGTCTGAACTACAGCTGCCCTTGGATTTATTAAGATTCTAAATACTATGGGAAGTAAAAAACTAGACTGATAGACTAGACTTCAGAACCACTCTCCAGAAACAAAGGCCTATAGCTCAACAGTTTTAGCTTTGATATTCATACAAAATTTGGGATATCTTACTTCTCACTTTCTGGAAAACTAAGTTATTTAAATATTTTAGGTTTGTTAGAACTTGGATAAATCATTATTATAAAAATAAGCCCTCTGCATTTTTATGATGCTTCATACTTCTCAAAATATGTCAGTATTTTTTTAACTTATTTGTATTCAAAGTGATTAACTCTCTGATTCATTCATTCAGTAAATATTAATTGCATGTGCTAGGCACCACATATAATGATGTACGAAGCACAACCCTTGGCCTTCTGAGCTTAAAATCCGAAATTAATCATTGCCATAATATAGATCTCACATATGAATAGCATAGTGCATCACCGGTAGTAATGACAATAGCTAACCCTCCATGAAGCACTCCCTCAGTTTAGCTCTTATATCAGAGTTTGAACCCAAACCCATCTGAGTCAACGACTGCATGCGTATGACTGAAAATATATATCTATTTCAAATTCAGTTATATTCAGAATTCTTTTTTTAATGTCTCTGTGCTTTAAATATTACTGTTTCCTGTAAGTTTTATCAAGTTTGTTTGTATTGTAGATACCCCACAGACAAGTGTGACTCATGTAACGCAGCTGGAGAGAGATACCATTCTTGTATGCTTGGACTGTAAGTTTTTGTTTATGAATATCTTTATCTTAATAAGATTTCTTTTATCTTAGTTTCTAAGTGACTTTTTTCCATTATAGGTTGTATAAAAATAGTAAATCTCCAAGGAAGATTAAAATCTAGCAGAAAATTATCATCCGAACTCACTTTTGATTTCCAGATTGAATCAATAGGTAAGTCAGAGTTTTGAGTTTGTTGTTTGATTGCATTATCAGCTGCTTAGAATAATTTGTCCAATAGTTATTTGAAATTATAAAAATATATTACTAAGGACTCATTTTTTTAAATATAGGGTATAATGAATATGAGGTATTAGTCTTTGCTTTTACATATTCCCTAAAATAGTTTAACAACTTTGATATAATCGGTAAATAATGTCGTCTTCCCTACAGATTGGGCATTTTCAAAATAAATAATTAAATATTGTTATTCATAACCTAGTTGTGAATTTCCATTTTCTTGAGACTCCTATAGAGTTTCCCAATAAGTGCTTTACAATTTAGTATAGTCTATTATTTTTGCTGTTATGTCTGCTGATCACAGATCCTTAAGTATATGGAATTTCCTTCTTGCTATTTTTACATTATGCTTGATAAGAATTTTTTCTGGAAAAAGATTTCTTACAGAATCAGTATTCTAAAATGATTGCATTCAGGAAAAATAGGGTAAAATGACCATAATAGAATGCTGATGAATATGAATGGCGGTTAATTTAGCTGTACACTGGTTTCTCCAGTGTCCTTTATCAGTAAAGATCCTTGCATGTATATGCATTAGCAGAAGGTAAGGGCCAAGGGCAGATAGTTCATTTGTCTTATTCTTGGTCCTATTTTTAATCTTTCTCCCAAAAAGAATGCCTCTCTCCAACAAGCAGACACTGATGATAATAAGTCAGTTTTGAGGGACGTCTCCTCAAAATGTTCAAATGGAATCCATACTTAAAAACACATGGCCAGGTCAAAAAAAAGGCAAAAAACCAGAAACTCAAAGTGATATGCCCTCATGAGTGGTAAAGAAAACTAGCAGTGTCCCACCGAAGACAGGGAACAAGAGCCAGGCATGTTGTTTGAACCACCTGCTAATTAAGACTCCGCACATAAGGCCTGGTGGCTTTATAGGGGATTTTTATCCACTGTTAAAAGAAGAAATAGTCCCTGTCCTATATACAAACTGCTTCAGACTGTAGACAAGAAAGGAATGCAGAATAAATCAGTAACACTCACTTCAGTTCAGTCACTCAATTGTGTCCAACTCTCTGTGACCCCAAGGACTACAGCACACCAGGCTTCCCTGTCCATCACCAACTCCTGGAGCTTGCTCAAACTCATTTAGCACTGTTGATAGTGAAATCAATTAAATTATGGAGAAAACACAGTTTCCCAATCTCATGAAAACAGATTTTGGAAAATTTATATAAAATACTAGCAAATAGAATTCCATATCATCAAATAGTAGACTTTATCTCAGAAAAGCAAAGGTAGTTCAGCAGCAGAAAATTTATTTGTGTAGAGCACATTAAAAGCCAAAAGTTACATAACTCTTCAGTAGATGCACAAAAAGCATTCAGTAAAATCTAAGTCACTCTTGGTTTTTTAAAAAGACAACATTTTAGAAATTATCAGTAGAAGGAAATGTCCTTCATCTGGTACAGCCTATTAAAAATATCATTTAATGGTTAAACTGATTCCCATTATACTAGATAATGAGATAAGGAGGTTTGCTATCATCATATTACAACACAGTCTCAGACTATGAAAAGGGAGCTATGAGGATTAGAAAGAAATAAGCAAAATATCTTTTTTTGCTGATGGTATGATTATCTACTAGAATATACAACTCTAAACTATTAGAACCAATAAGAAAATTCACAATTGCTACATATGAATAACATAGATGGATAGCTTTCTGACATGCCAGTTAGATGCATAGGAATAAATGTAGTCAAACATGTGTAAGATCATTATCTAGGAAATTCCAAGTTATCTTTTAAAAGCATAAAAGAAGATTTGAACAAATGAGCTACACCATGTTGAGGTATAGGAAGACTGAATATGGGAAAGATATTAGTTCACAAATTAATCCACACACGCAATGCATTTGCAGTTAAAAAAAAACCCAGTAGGGTATTCTTGTGCTGCTTGATAAGCTGATCTTAAAATTCATAAGGATAAGCCAAAGGCCAAGAATAGTAAAATAAATTTTGATGAACACTTGCCCTGCTTGATATTGAACCTTACTGTGAAGCCATAGTGATTAGACAGTGTGGGATCAACACAGGGATAAATGGAAGAATGGACCAGAAGGCTCAGAAGTAGAGCTACATGTAATTGGATATTCATATCATATGTCAGTGGGGAAATGATGTTGGGTTCAACAGATGATGCCAGTACAGTTCGTTATCTGCAGGAAACAAATTAAGAATCTTCACTGAACATACACCAAAATATATATTAAATATTTAAATACAGAAAGCAAAACTAGAATTTTTAGAAGGCACATATCCCAGTAATTCTGTTTCTAGGTGTCCACTCCAGAGACAGTTTTGCACACGTATGTAGGGAGAGGCACAGGAACGTTTAGGGCTTCCCAGATGGTGCTGGTGGAAAAGAACCTGCCTGCCAGTGCAGGAAGCATAAGAGACATGGCTTCGATCCCTGGGTTGGAAAGACCCCCAGGAGGAGGGCATGGCAACCCACTCCAGTGTTCTTGCCTGGAAAATGCCATGGACAGAGGATCCTGGCAGGCTATAATCCATAGGGTCTCACAGAGTCGGACACAACTGAAATGGCTTTGTACGCACACATGCACAAGAATGTTCATTGCAGCATTGTTTGTAATAACAAAAAAAATTAGAAACATCATTTGGTTCCTCACACTAAATATATGAAAGTTGGAAACATACAATATAAAGTTCACTGATCATGTGAACTCACTATGTTCTAATAGTAAAAATATGCATGAGAACAACAGATACCAAATTCGTAAGGTGGTTATCTCAGGGAGGGAGGAAGGAAGGGTTGGAATGGAACTAGAGGAGCATATAGGGATGCTGGCAGTATTCATTTTTATTTAAAATAAAGAACAAATATGGGGAAATGTTAGGATTTAAGTGTTGAATGGTAGATACATGTGTTTTTATGTCATTCTCCTATTTTTCTATATGTTTCAAATATTTTCACAAAACAAAACTTCCTAAATCAAAAAATATTTTCAGTGAATTTTCTTTTTCTTACCAAAATATGAGTCAGTTCAATAAAGTATTTATGCTGTTATACTGTGCAGTATGTGGTGTGGTAAAGATACCATTATAAATCTGGAATGACTAACAGTTATTAATTGAAATATTGTTATTCAGGGTAGAAAGAGGGGTGAAATGATGCTTATTGGTTGAACTTTTGTACTATTAACAGTAACTGAGCTGTTCTTGCCTGTTAGTTTGCCTACAAGACAGTGTGCTAGCTTTCTGGAAACATGGAATGCAAGGTAGAAGTTTTAGATCTAATGAGGTAAGTGATCTTTTTAAAAATTACAGCCATTAAATAGTCCTGTCAGTTCAGTTCAGTTGCTCAGTCGTGTCCGACTCTTTGCGACCCCATGAATCGCAGCACATTATATAATCCAAAGAACACAGAGGAAAAAAAGAAAAGAACAATGTCAATGGTATTTGCAATGAGCAATCTAAAATGAAATTGAGAAAATAATTCAATTGCGATAGCATCAAAAGAATAAAATACTGAAAAATAAGTTTAACAAAAGACATGTAAACTTGTACTCTGAAAACTATAAAACAATATTAAAAGAAATATGAAAGAGTCTAAGTTCAGTTCAGTTCAGTCACTCAGTTGTGTCCTACTCTTTGCGACCCCATGAACTCAGCATGCCAAGGCCTCCCTGTCCATCACCAGCTCCCGGAGTTCACTCAGACTCACGTTCCATCGAGTCCGTGATGCCATCCAGCCATCTCATCTTCGGTCGTCCCCTTCTCCGCCTGCCCCCAATCCCTCCCAGCATCAGAGTCTTTTCCAATGAGTCAACTCTTCACATGAGGTGGCCAAAGTACTGGAGCTTCAGCTTTAGCATCAGTCCTTCCAAAGAAATCCCAGGGTTGATCTTCAGAATGGACTGGTTGGATCTCCTTGCAGTCCAAGGGACTCTCAAGAGTCTTCTCCAACACCACAGTTCAAAAGCATCAATTCTTCGGGGCTCAGCCTTCTTCACAGTCCAACTCTCACATCCATACATGACCACAGGAAAAACCATAGCCTTGACTAGACGGACCTTAGTCGGCAAAGTAATGTCTCTGCTTTTGAATATACTATCTAGGTTGGTCATAACTTTTCTTCCAAGGAGTAAGCATCTTTTAATTTCATGGCTGCAATCACCATCTGCAGTGATTTTGGAGCCCCCAAAATAAAGTCTGACACTGTTTCCACTGTTTCCCCATCTATTTCCCATGAAGTGATGGGACCAGATGCCACGATCTTCGTTTTCTGAATGTTGAGCTTTAAGCCAACTTTTTCGCTCTCCTCTTTCACTTTCCTCAAGAGGCTTTTTAGTTCCTCTTCACTTTCTGCCATAAGGGTGGTGTCATCTGCATATCTGAGGTTATTGATATTTCTCCCAGCAATCTTGATTCCAGCTTGTGTTTCTTCCAGTCCAGCATTTTTCATGATGTACTCTGCATAGAAGTTAAATAAGCGAGGTGACAGTATACAGCCTTGACGTACTCCTTTTCCTATTTGGAACCAGTCTTGTTCCATGTGCAGTTCTAACTGTTGCTTCCTGACCTGCATACAGATTTCTCAAGAGGCAGGTCAGGTGGTCTGGTATTCCCATCTCTTTCAGAATTTTCCACAGTTTATTGTGATCCACACAGTCAAAGGCTTTGGCATAGTCAAGAAAGCAGAAATAGATGTTTTTCTGGAACTCTCTTGCTTTTTCCATGATCCAGCGGTTGTTGGCCATTTGATCTCTGGTTCCTCTGCCTTTTCTAAAACCAGCTTGAACTTCTGGGAGTTCACGGTTCACGTATTGCTGAAGCCTGGCTTGGAGAATTTTGAGCATTAATTTATTAGCATGTGAGATGAGTGCAATTGTGCGGTAGTTTGAGCATTCTTTGGCATTGCCTTTCTTTGGAATTGGAATGAAAACTGACCTTTTCCAATCCTGTGGCCACTGCTGAGTTTTTCCAATTTGCTACGATATTGAGTGCAGCATTTTCACAGCATCATCTTTCAGGATTTGAAACAGCTCAACTGGAATTCCATCACCTCCACTAGCTTTGTTCGTAGTGATGCTTTCTAAGGCCCACTTGACTTCACATTCCAAGATGTCTGGCTCTAGATGAGTGATCACATCATCATGATTATCTGGGTCATGAAGATCTTTTTGGCAAATTCTACATCACAGAGTTTTCTTTAACTTTGGAAAATTCCTGATTGGTGCAACGAAATGTTACATTTTCTGTATTTAATTCAGTGATAAATTCAAGTGCACATACTTTATAGCCCCCTCTCTCTGTCCATTAAGTCAAACAAGTTCAGTGCGTTATTTTATGGGCTTCCATATGAGTACCCTTATATTCAGAACAGGAGCTTCCTAAATACTGCTAAAAGTGAGCCAGCTCTGATAATCTTTCAACTTTCCCAGACCATCACCTGGAGCAAGAGTGCAGATGCCGGCTTTCTCTGTCCCCGAAGCACCTTTTCTACTTTGTATTTCAGAAAAATGACTAGTGAAGGCTCCAAGTGAAGGGTTTCCTTCCTTCCTTAATTTAACTCCAAGTCATACAGCGTATTCTGGGGAAGGCAGTGGCACCCCACTCCAATACTCTTGCCTGGAAAATCCCATGGATGGAGGAGCCTGGCAGGCTTCTGTCCATGGGGTCGCTAAGAGTCAGACATGACTGAGCGTCTTCACTTTCACTTTTCACTTTTCATGCATTGGAGAAGGAAATGGCAACCCACTCCAGTGTTCTTGCCTGGAGAATCCCAGGGACGGGGGAGCCTGTTGGGCTGCCGTCTATGGGGTCGCACAGAGTCGGACCTGACTGAAGCGACTTAGCAGCAGCAGCATACGATGTATTCAATTCAGTTCATCATTTATGCCAGAAAGTGCTGGTGTTATAACATGAGCAAGACTTGGTACTCGTCCCTTAAAATATTACAGGCAAGTAAAATCATCCTGAGTTCTTTCAGTAACCCCACGCCAGTCTCAATAGTAAGACTTCTACTTGAGCATTGGAGGGAAAGGAAAACATTAGGTGCCTTGAGTAAGAAAATAGCTTATTTGTCTTTTAAACTGTTATGCATTAAGCTCAGAGCATTTCTCCTGACCAGTAAACGGTACTGGTAGAATGATCATGAGTGTAGGTTTCAGAGAAGATCCTGGGGTTCAGTCTCACTTTTCCTCTTCAGTAACTGTGTGACCTTGGCACTTCACTTCACTTCTCTTTGCCTGTATTTTTTCATCTGTGAATTGAGGATAACAGTATAGTACTTACCTCATAGGGTTGCTAAGATTAAACAAAAGGAAATAAGTAATGTGCTTGGCATAATGCCTAGCCTTTGGTACGTATTCAAGAAAGGTGGCTGCCAGTATGTTTCCAGGAGTTATTCCCACAAGAGGGCTCACCTCTCAGGAAGATTTTTTTTTTTAATCACCTGAGGGAATGGAACCTAGAGATAAGAATAGTCCATAGCTAATAAACACCAGACAGAGAAAGAAAAGCATTGTAGGCTGGATAGAAGAGAATGATTTTTAAAAAATTATTTCGTCCCAAAATATCCTGAGGTACTTTTTCAGACTGCTTAGATACCCCTTACTAAATACAACCCCTCCAAAAATGGTCTGTCCTTTAAGTAGGCAAATCCCAAAATACATTGACAGTTAGTGATGATGAACTGCTACTATTGAAGTGAGCATGTTAGATCCTTCAGGCGTGCTGAGTTACAAAAGAAGTCAAGAATCGCTGCTGTTTCCAGGATAATTTTATTTTCAAAATCAAATTGTTTTTTTCAGCCTACCAGATTTTGGGGGGAGGCTACTGCCATCATAATTGGGAATGTTTTGCATTTAATCAACAATAAACAGTGGGTTTATCTTTCTCCTGTAGACTTATTCTTAACTCCCCAACTGGTACTTGTTCACACTGAGGACTTCTTTAAAGATGTATGCCATCAGAAAATATTATTTCAGGAGACTAAGAAAGAAATGGGAAAGAGAATTGTTACCTACTGAGCATTTTCTTAACTAGGCGTTAAACCCACTAATACTTAAAAGAATATGCAAGATACCACTGAAAGGTAGATACTGTCTATCCCTTTTGGCAGAAGATAAACCACTTCCAAAAAGTTACATACCTTTTGCAGTTGTCACTACTCGTAGGTGGGAGACCTGGGATTGAAACTGGAATCATGAGTTTGTCCCGTCACACTACACTGCAGCCTTTTAAGTGGAAGGACCAGATACAAGGGCCTTACTGCTGCGAGAACCTTGCTGTTAGCATTAGAGTAATTGATAAGAGGTTTCTGATAAATAAAATGGACTCGGTGCTTTGCTTTTAAATTTTTCCCTGGGAGCCTGTATTCCATTTACTACTTTCATGTTTTATGATGGATTCAAAATCAGCCATACTTTTCCTAGACTAACAAATGGACATACCTGTGCGCTGACTTAAGAAAGTTAATGGTCATACAAGGGGTCCGTTTCCATCTTAGGAATTATATTTCTTTTCTATAGAGTTATAAATTAAATGCCCATATAAAATTCTGTATCTTTCATTTCAGAAGTTAAATTGGTATTTTCATTGAACAGGTAACACAAGAAATTTCAGATAGCACAAGAATTTTCAGACTACTTGGATCTGACAGGTAGGAAAAGTGGTTGTATTAAATACATAGTTCTAAACATGTTTTATAAATCCAGCATAAAACTAGTTTCTTTTTCAAGAGAAATGGAGTTTCTGCAGTAATATATTCAATATTATATTTTTCATGCTATAAGTATTCACAGAAAGTTATAAAGCCTTTGACAATGGGCCTGATCTTCCAAGTAACAGGAATGCATAGATGTTGTCAGTACTAGTTTTGCATTAAACATAATATCTCAAATATGATTTACAACACAAGAAAGAGGAAATACAATATGCTAGCAAACAGAAAAGTTTTCAGTTACAGTACCAAATAGGATTTGGGGTTCTATTCTGATTTATTTTCTGACTCTTGAACTACACATTGTTTTTAGAATTCATAATAAGAATTAAGTTCCCCCTACTTATTCCTAGTTATAGGTTTTACCCCCTCTGGCTCTTAGAACAACACTGGCTTAGAAGAGAGTGGTGGGCAGCAAAATTATTTCCCGGAGCTAGAACTGCCTCTTTAATCATAGTGATTTGCAAATGATTTCTGCCCACATAGCAAATAAGCAGCATTTATTAGAGGCATATAATGAAGAAGCAGTGGAAAAATTTTCTGGTAACATTAGTTTGTAAGAATAACTTTGTTTTGTTATATGTTTTTTATGTGTCTGTTTACTATTTTAGGGTCGTGGTTTTGGAAAGTAGGCCAACTGATAACCCCACAGCAAATAGCAATTTATACATCCTGGCGGGTCATGAAAACAGTTACTGAGAAATGTGCTTTGACAGTTAACTATAGAAAGAAAGAACACTACCACTGCAACATTATCGGATGCTTGAAGCTGTACAAAAGCGCAGTTACCTGGCTTCAGTTACTTGTAATTTATTGTGGCATGAGACAAGATGGGGCAATTTTTTGTTTTAAGTGGTATGGATATATTTAGCATATTGAACCACACAAGTGCTTAATTCATTGTTAAGTAATCTTTGTACATATAGGCGGTATTTTTCTGTGAAACTTCATATTGCTGAAGACACACACTAAGAATTTATGTAGATAATGTACTTTTATGAGATGTACAAGTAAATGTCTTATCTGTACAGATGTAAATGTTGAAACTGCAATTGGGATTAATATTTTAAGAATTCTTTAGTATATTCTTGGGTGTGGCTATATTACCAAATGGGATGCTGGCAATGAAACCATACCTTTAACACTCTTGTATTTTTATTATATGTAATTTAGTAATATGAAGATAAATCTTGTAACTTTTAAAATTGTAATGGAGGCTGTAATCATTTTATAATCTTGTTTTTAATTTTAATGCAAGTACACTGGTGTGTTTATATTTGCACAAAGTATTGATATGTGATGTATTAAGTCACAAAAGTAAGCTGTGACATTGTCAATATGCATTTGGCTCCACAACATCTTTTTTAAATGTATTTGGATTGTTTTCTATGTGAAACAAACCAATTAACCCCTTGTTGTAGTAACTGGTCTTTTTTATATTTCAGAAGAATCCTATAAGATTGCTTGTCTCTGCTTAAAAACAATACCTTTGAAAAATTTTTGAATCACAGAATAGCGGTACCGTGATGTAGCACTGCATTGTCTGAGTTACAGTATGCACAGAGTATGTTAGCATTATCAGAGAGTCCACACTAAACATTTCATAGAATCACTTTGAAGAACTATAACATTCCATAGAGTGAATCAGTTCAAATTTCTAGTGGAATTTTTACTTTTGTTGGCCTTATTTTATGATCATTTTCATGTTTCTTTTGATTTAGAGTATTAACACTTGGCCAAAATAATTTAGTTACTACCTCATATAAACAATATAATGGTTACTACACATCACAGGAACTTAGTTTTGGTTAAAGTCATTTTTGATTGCTTTTTTCCCAGTGGAATATGTATATACCAAGTTTTAGAAAAATGCACACTTTTGGCTCTTTTTTGGTATATGTTCTTTATATTTTAATGTGAGTATATACACAAAGAACCAACTAAATTGTGATTTGTGGTCTTCATTTATTTTAATTGACAATGCTTTTAAATATGTTCCTGATTGTACATAGTGTAAAATAAATATGTTTTTTAACATGCTGTTGTATAGTAGCTTGTCATCTGGCTTAATCTGTATATAGTAAGATTAAAACATATTAAGGAGAAAAATGTTTTTAATTACGCTGCATTAAATCCTTAAGTAACCATTGTGATCCTTCAGATCTTGATATCTTTTATTTGATCTGTCATCTAAATTTCATAAAGGAGTACTATTCCCACATTTGAAGGCTCTTCAACTTTCTGATCAGGAAAATCACAACGTTCATAATTTTTCAGTTGGAGAAGTCGGCAAACTGCATTCCTGAGCCAATGCTGCTTAATGCGTATCTTTATAAGTGAAATTTAATAGGACAAATACATTTACATGTTGTCTGTAGCTGCTTTCACAAAAAAAAAAAAAAAAAGACAGTTTTCCCCGAAAAAGAACATGACCCAAAGAGCCTAAGATATTTACCATCTGACCATTTATAGAAAGAGTTTGCTGACTCCTGGGTAGAGAAAGGAAAGGAGAATGCTGAGGAATGCAGTTCTGAAGGCAAGGAGGGCAAAGTTAGATGTAGGAAAAACGAGTTGGGGACTGAGAGGTGACATTTCAACTCTTGTTAATGCTTCTACCTGTTATTATGACCTTGGGTAATCTCCTTGACTCCAGAACAGTTTCCTTATCTAAAACTGACTTCTAAATCTTAGAGATGTTAAAAATCATAGCAGTCGTGTATCACTTTGCCCAAATACATTGTGACTAATCTTAGCATTAATTATAATGATTGTTTTAAGGCTTCCTTGATGGCTCAGACATTAAAGAAATGCAGGGAAACCCAAGTTCAATCCCTAGGTCAGGAAGACCCACTAGAAAATGGAATGGCAACCTATTCCAGTATTTTTGCCTGGGAAATCCCATGGACAGAGGAGCCTGGTGGGCTATAGTCCTTGGAGTCGCTAAGAGTCAGACACGACTGGGCAGCTAACACAGTGACTGTTTTAAAAACAGATCTTTATCAGTATAACATGATCATCAGTTTGTTGAAAAACAGATTTCATGGAAAAGATTTTTAAGAAATCAATATTCTGTCCTTGGCATTTATTGGTCAGGTTGTTGATCCTTTACCTGGGCCACGTATTTCTAGTTTCCAAATCCTGTAAATTACATAAAGGGTCACATCTCAAAAAAATATATAACCTTCACATTTAACTGTCAAAGCATTTCAGAATATTTCCAGAAGGTAAAGTATACAATTGGTTGTGTGTTACACATAGGCTTTTTAAAACTACAGACCCCTGGAATCAGTCTTTGAGGAAAGGGCTCAGTAACCATATTTTTATGAAATTATACAAATGACTCTGATGTACAGTGCTTCATGAGAACCACTGGCCTGATGTTGAACTTAAATCAGTGTTTCTGAGTATGATCCAAGTATCCCTTGACTGAGAAAGAATAATCAGTAGTGACACTCAAGAATGCAAATTTGAGGGCTCCTCCTACCAACTTTTGATTGAGAATATTTATTTAGTAAACAGGAAGGGTCGCTAACTGAAATGCTGGGAAAGACTTGATTTCATTGAAGTTCAGAGTTGTCTATCTTGTGAGCTAGTTTCTTGGACATTGGTGTTGAAAATGGTACCAATTGTTTCTAGGCCTTATTGGCATCATTCATCTTGCTAGTATGTTACTGATTTCAGTAGAGACCAGGAAATAAAGGACAGGCATCACTTTTCACCATTACTAGTAGATGAACGTGTGCTATACTACATAGTGGGTAAACACTAAAGAGTATTACATGAGGGAATATAATAATAAGTGCCCAATGAATGTGTTCGTGCTATTCCACATATTTTCCATAGATTCCACAGATTCCATATTTTCCACAGATTCTCCCATGGAAGCCCCAAAACAGCCCAATGAGGTAAGTATCATTAATGCCATATTACAGATGAAGAAACTAAGGCACCGAAAGATTAAATAACTTGCCCAAGAATATAGCTGGGAAATAGTGGAGCTAGGATTTGAACCTAGGCACTTGGTTCAGAGTGTATACTCTCAACTACTATGCTAAACTATGTACTACACAGAATATATGCAGTATATCCACTACCCTCTGAAATACACTCTAGCCATTTCTGCCCTGAAATTACACTTACTTTCTCTAGGAATTGGATTTCAGAATCTGATTTTCATGGTCTCTTTGCAGCAAAAGAAATTAACTTTTTGTCTTTTAATTTTTCACTTTATCAAAAAAGATTTTCCTTATTCAAAGTGTTTTGTGTAAGAATAAAAGGATTTGCATATAATTGATTTCACCGTTAAACCTTATGAAACACATCTAGTCAAAACTCATTACAAAGACTTGACTTTTCAAGTTTCCTCTGGTGAGATAATTGTTTAACCAACAAACATTGATCATTCACAGTGGGTCCAAGTGCTTTACTGACACTGGGGAGAAGATAGAAGATCATCATTCCCAATACTCCAGGAGCACATTTGGATGAATAAATAGATTTGAAGAACAATACAAAAGGCTGTGCCTAATTCTGCTCTGGGAAAAGAAAAGCCTTTATAGAATGTTATATATAAAGCAGGTTGTTAATAGATGAGTTTATCAAGTGCAGAAAAAAATCAGGGTAGGGAGCTGTAGGCTAGACAGGCATATGCAAAACTGCTGCTTATTCAAGGAATAAGTGACGTTAAATACAGTTGAGCTCAGGGTGTGTGGAGCAGAGTAACAAGACATGCTAACATGCTACTGCCAAGCAGGGATAGGCCTATTTGTGAAGAGCTTCATATTGAGAAGAGTAGTTCTAATAGTCAACAGTTAGAGAAACTGCAGAGATTAAATGCCACGATGAAAATAGCCATTGGCAAAAAGCCTTCCCTGGCAGTCCAGTGGTTAAGACTCCATGCTTCCAATGCAGGGGTGCAGGGTTTGATACCTGGTTGGGGAACTAGGATCCCACATGCCGTGTGATGTGGCCAAGGACAGAAAATAGGCCTTGGGTCTGCACCTAAGGTGATGTGATCTCTTGTATCCTTACTGGGAAAATTACCTAGATAGCATGATGAGGGTTAAAATGATAGAGAAATAAGCTGATATAAGCTTATGTAGATTTGAGTTCAGTGGGATTATGTTTGATCTTAAAGGCAAAGGAGATAATAAAAGTTTCTGTTTTTGTTTTTGTCTCTGTCTTTTGTTTCTAAAGATGGGCAGATATTAGAGGATATGTCTCAGCAAATGAAGGGAGTGGAGAATTGAAGATAGAGAAGAAAAAGGAAGAGTTACCTCTGAGTGAATCAGAGAAGAATCGACATCCTAAATCTGGGCATGATGAGAGAATTTTACTGAGGCCAAAGTGTGTATGTGCTCATTAACAACATAGAGTTAGTGTTCCCATGTTCATCTTGTAAACAAGAGTAGACTTCAGCAAAAATTATCTTTTTCCAGTGTTAGTACCCCATATAGCATTCATCACATTACTTGTTTGCTTGACTTGCTTTCCTACTGGGTGGCAAATATGTCTTTCACGCTGAATCAGCCCCACATAATAGTAACAATGCTTGCTGAATTATCAAAACAGCAGCGATGGACCGCAACTAATAGATAAAGCTGCTTGTTACGGAAAAGCCTTAAATCTGCTGAGACGCTATGTGGACACTAGGAGGAACGTTTAAGAATAGAGGATCTGGCCACCTCAAGATCTATGCCCAGGTAGGGAAACGGCCTACTGTAACTTCAATGCTTGTATAGGCTAACTTTTAGTGTTCCTGAGGCCTGGGATAGAAACAGTACTTGGTGTGATCGCAATGTTCTGGAAAAGTTAAAACGTTTCCCGAGTGCCTCCTTCAGGGCAGCTTAAAAAGGGTTCCGGGAGGAAAAACTGCTGCTGCGTTTACACTCTGCTGTTAAAAGCTGGCCCACAGGTGACCCACCGATATGCTGAACCCAGGCCGCGAGTTTCCCTGCGGCGGGCGCCGGGGGAACCCGCTCCGGAAGCCGCCCTACCCTGCGCGGCCTGAGCGTCCGGTTGCCCTGGAGACGCCGCGCGGGGGCTGCCTACGCACAGCGCCCAGCGCCGGAGTCGCTGCGCCGGGGCCGCTAGAGGCTGCGTCGCCGTCGCCCCGTCGGAGCCGTAAGTGCGGCGGTCGGGAGGCAGATGGGTCCGTGCCGGGGGGCGATGGAGAGAGAAGCGGGGCCTGGATGGAGGCTCCCAGAGAAGGGAAAGTTCCCTGAGACAAGGGGGGCGGGGCAGCCTTCCCGATTGGCCCCCTCAGAGGGATAGACAGGGATGGGAGAGGGGCCAGAGGCGACGGGTGGTGCCAGGCGACGGGTGGTGCCAGCCGACTGTACGACCTACCCGGTGCGGCCCCCGGGGCAGCGGAGCGGCTGTGCTTGGGGAGAGCGACCCCTGGCGTGGCCGAGAAGCTGGACTGTCATTAAATGTATGGTCGAGACTAGTTTAGAAGCCTGGAAATCAAGTGGATTATGCCAGTCTTTCAGATCTGTTATGTGTTCACATGAAATGTGAGGCCTTTAAACAAAGTTCGTTTCTTGGATTATGTGAATGTTGTGGTCTTTGGTTTCCTGGGGTGCTCTTAGTTAATCCTGCTGTACTGTCACGAAGACAAGTTTTTAAACGGGTGTGTGTACTTTTAAAGTTCTGCGATAGGTATGATGTTTATAAGACAGATGGAGAATGGTTTTGTAGCCCATTTTTTTGGTCAGTTTTATTAAATATAAATACATGTTTGTTGCATTGCAAATAGTAACAGCGTAGCGAACTGTGACTTTTAGCCTGTAGAATCTGTAACTGGTCTGTTCTGGCCTTGAAAGGGTCTCCTTACTCCCCTCTTCGTAATTAGGAAATTAATATGTTTTTTCACCCTATTTCCTCTCCCTTTCTTAATTTTGTTTTCCTTCTCTCAGTATTTTCTTTAAAGGCTGGCTTGAACCTTGGTGACCTGCCTTGTGAGACAATCATGGCAAATAATCTGCCCCCAAATGTTTTCTTAGTTTGTATGTGCATCCTTTTGCAAATCCTCAAGACTAAGAAAGATAAATAGAACATTTTCAAAGAATTTAATGATCCGCTCAAGTATCTACCTGTCTGTCTCATATTCACCAGTCGGCCCAAGTCTGTACCTGTTTTTGCCTTTGTACACAGAATTTCTTTAATAGTCAAACATTTGGTAAATAAGCCAAGAGGTACATAGGTTCAGATTGAAGGTGACTAATGACTGAAAAATATTCTCTGCCAGTTGCTTCTATTCACTGCAAATAACTGTCTCACTGTTTAATACTGATTTCTTGCCCAGGTACTGTATTAACAACCAAAGGGTATTACTGCTTTTGTTTAAAACAGAAAGGTAACATATTTAGTGGAAAGGTTAGCAAATAAAATTACGATATGACTGCAACAGACAGGTCGAGCACCTACTGTGTGCCAGACAGTGGGCAAACAAAGTACCTCAAGTGTAGTAAATAATGTGTAAAAAAGGAGTGGGGAAGTTGTTAACTCAGTATGTGTGGAGAGAAAGGGCTTGCCTTTGGGGATCAGGGAAATGATAAGTAGAAAAGGCATTTGAGTTGAACTGCAAAAGATGAAAAGGGTTTGGGGGTCAAACCTTCCAAGCAGCATGTAAGCAGAGACTTAGAGACTTGACAGTGTTGTATCCTTTAATTGTTTACATTTTGCTCTATTTTTTATTGCTTTCTTTCTCTTTGTGTGTGTGTGTATATATATGCATATTAATTTTTCTGTACTGTTTGAGAGTACATTGTAAACATCATGTCCCTTTAAACAGTTCAATGTATATTTCCTAAGAACTGGGACATTATCTTATATAACCTCAGTAAAGATTACCAAAATCAGGAAATCTGATATCTGACCTACAATCAATATTTAGGTTTCACTAGATATCCCAGGATGATTCTTTATAGTTACGTTTTTCCCCATTCCAGAACCAAATTCCAGATCACACATCACATTTCATTTTTTGCTTCTCTTCGCTCTTCTTCAGTCTGGAACAGTACTTTGACCTTCACCTTTCATGACCTTGATATTTTAAGAACACAAGCCAGTTATTTGTAGAATGGTCTTCAGTTTGGCTTTGTCTACTATTACCTTATAAATATATTCAGGTTTCCATTTTTTGGCATAAGTATCACCGAGGAGATCCTGTGTCCTTAGTGGCTCGTATGACTCTCCTAGAAATTGCATGTAAATGGAATCATGTGTGTTCCTTGTGTGCGTGGCTTTTCTCACACAACATTATGGGTTTTTTTTTTTTAATGTAACACATTATAGCATGTATCAGTACTTTGTTCCTTTCTATTTTGTTTTTAATTTTTCTTGTAGTGTAATTGATTTACAGTATTGTGTTAGTTTCTTTGTTCTTTTCTATTACTGGTATTTTGAATTGAATGAAATGAATGGTATTTCATTGCGTGGATACTCATTCATCAATTGATGGTTTGCTTTCAGTTTAGGACTCCTATGAATAATGATATTATAAATATTTCGGAAATTCCCTGGTGGTTCAGTGGTTAGGGATTAGTGCTTTCACTGCCGGGACCTGGGTCCATCCTTGGACCCAGCCACAAGGCACATCCTTTTAATTTCTTTTACTTGACTTACTGCACTGATGAGAACTTTCAAAACAATGTTAAGTCGTGGTGGTGAAAGCAGACATCTTTTTCTCAGTCTTAGGAGAGAAAGATGAAGCATGATGCTAACTGTAGGTTTTTCACAGATGTCCTGTAGGGAATTCCCTTCTAGTAGAGTTTGTTGAGATTTTTATTGTGAATGGATGTTGGATTTTTGTCATATCTACTGAGATGCTCACGTCCTTTGTTTGCCATATTAATATGATGTTTTACATTACTAATTTTCAGATATTAAAGTAACTTTACATTCCTGAGATAAATCCTTTGTAGTCATGGCATACGTCCGCCTTATATGTTTCTACTAATTTTTGTTGAGGATTCTTAAATCTATGAGAATAATGATCTATAGTTTTCTTGTGATTTCTTTTTCTGACTGTGTATCAAGGTTAATATTGGCCTTACAGAAGGGGCTGGGAAATGTTCTTTCCTCAGTTTTTTAGAACAATTTGTGAAGAGTTGATATTAATTCTTCTCAGTGTTTGGTAGAGTTTATCTATGAAGCCATCTGAGCCTGGGCTTTTCTTTGTAGGTAGATTTTTAATTACCAATTCAATTTCTTTATTTTTTAAGGGTGTAATCAGGTGTATTTTTCCTTGAGTTAGTTTGATATTTTGTCTTTTTAGGTATTTGGTCAACCAAGGTATCTAATGTGGTTGCCTAAAGTTGTTCATAATATTCTCTGTTCATCTTCTTCTGTAGGGTGGTTCTGATTTTGGTAATTTTTCCGTCTTTTTTCTTAGTCCATCTAGATAAAAGTCCATTAATTTTATTGATCTTTTTAAAGAGCCAGTTTTTTGTTTTATTGATTTTTTGTGATTGTTTTTCTGGTGAAGAGTTGGTCAATGAGCATGTTGCTGTTCTCTTGTATGTGAATCATTTTCTCTCACTGGTTTTGAGATCACCTCTTCATCTTTGGTTTCCAGAAGTTTGATTATTATTTCTAAATATAGATCTCGTCACGTTTATCCTACTTGGGGATTTATTAAGCTTCTTGAATCTGTATTTAGTGTTTTCTATTACATTTAGAAAGGTTTTGGCCATTATTTCTTCGAATGTAATTTTCTACCCCTTGTCTCACTCTCTCTGAGAAATCTCATGACATGTATATTGGTACTGTTGATTTTTGTTCCAGAAGTGGCTTGAGGCTCTGTTCATCTTAAGGCTTTTGTCTCTCTTTCCAACTGGTCATTTTTTATTAATCTGTTATCAGATTTACTGATTCTGTCTTCTGCCATCTCAAATCTGCTACTGTATCCATCTTGTGAATTTTTCATTTCAGTTATATCTTTTGACCCTAAAATTCCCATTTGGTTCTTTTTTATGCTTCTCATTCTTCTGTGGAGATTCCTTGTTTATCTGAGTCATTGTTGTCATATTCTCCTTGCATTATTTAAATTACTTGAATATTCTTATAATAGCTGATTTTGAAGTCTTTGTCAGCAAAATCCATCTGCTCAGAATTCATTTTTATTGACTTTTTCCCTGAGTATAAGTCACACTTTCCCTTTTCTTAGCATGCTGCATAATTTTTTATTGAAAACTGGACATTTTAGATAAATATCATCCAGAAATTCTGGATTCTGATTTTCTCCCCTGCGTTTTTGTTGTTTTTTTTAATGGGTTGATTTTTGGTTTTACATTCTGCCTGTATTCCAGAGTCCATCTCCTCCCATATGTGTGGCTGCTAATGTTTCTACTCGGTGTGTTCGTTTTTTAGCCTGGCTTTCTAGAAGTCACCACTGTGTTGCAGAGCTTAGTGGTCACCAATAATTTGGGCAGTGGTGGTACTCAGACATCTCTAGCCATAAGTCTTTCACCTCTTCTAGGAAATCAGTATGTGAGTTGAAGAGAGGATTCAAAATTCAATCAACCTCCAACCTACCAAGCTTTAACCTTTTTTAAGACCTTCTTCGATCTTCCCTGTATGTGGAAAGCTAATCTAGCCCCTCTATGGATCTCTCATTTTTAGGATCTTCACATAATCCCTGGCTAGTCTGCATGAGAACTGCATTTTCAGGCTTCAAAAGCTGTTTTCTCTCCCCTTTGTTTCATATCAATTCATAAGAATTTCACTGACATTGTTGTCACAGGTTTTCATCATCTGAGGTATATCAAACACCCCCTCGGGGGCAAGGCTGCTGGCTCATGGCCAGTCCACACTGGTCTTATTACTGCCCTCACTGAACTGGGTGGCAGGGGTAGAGGAGGGAATGATGGAAGCCTCAGGCAAGAAGCCACAGACCCCCACTGTTCTTAAGTAGACTTCTAGCAGCTTATCATAAATAAATAGTTCCCCATTTGCTTTTTGCTTTTACTCAGTTTCCAGATCCTTAAAATGGTTGTATTTTTGTTTTTGTTTCTTGGACAGTTTTGCTTAGTCTTATACTTGTGTTTTAGGAAGAAAATTTGCCAATCTCTTTACCCCGCCATAGTCAAAGTCTGAGCTCTTGTGCTTTTCTGTGGGATTTAAAAAAAAAAAAAAAAAAACTTCCTCTATTTCCTATACTTAAACCAGTCTAGATTCTCAATCCCTAATTGGACAGCTTTTGGTAAACTCTGTCTTTTGAGGAAATTATCCATTTCATCCTAGTTTTCGTATTCTTTTGCATAAATGCCTACAAAATAGTCTCATGATCTTTTAAAAATTCTTCTGTTTTGATGGTTATTCCCTCTTGTGATTTTATTTTACATATTGTTATTTCTCCTTTTTTCCTTCATAAAGTTAGGTAATGATTTGTCTATTTTAAATTCTTCAAGGAACCAGGATTTAGGTTTATTAATTAGATCTACTGTTTTTTGTTTTCTTTGACTTATTCATTTCTATTTCAGTTTATTAATTTATTGTTTCCCTTTTTGTGCTTTACTTTGGTTCATTTTGTATTTGCTTTTCTATATTTTTAAACTTTGAACTTAATTTGTTAATTTTTAGCCTTCTATCTTTTCTATATGTTTGTTTTGATCTCTGGCTTCTCTTCTCTTTACTGCTTTATGACAGGGTACTTCAACTGTGTTATTATTTTAGATCAGATAGTTGTTTATCATGGGGGTCTGTCCTACACCTTGAGGAATGTTTAGCAGCATTCCTGGCCTCTGCATACTCGTAAAAATATGTCTCCAGACCCTGAAAAATTCCCCTGGAGGCCAAAACCAACCCTAGTAGAGAACCACTACTTTAAATGTATCTTCTAGATTTTGATATGTTGTATTTTCATAATCATTTTTTAAAATTTTATTAGTTTAGTTTGTGTTTCCCTCTTTACCCAAGAGGTATTTAATAGGAGACTTTTTCATTTCTAGGTAGAAGATCTTTTTATGTTTTTAAATTTTGTTCCAATTTCTTGTTTGATATTTTATGACCAGAATGCTAGCTATTTATAATATTTCTACTTTTGAGATTTCCTGATGCTTGCTTTGTGACTTAATATAAAGACTGACACTGAAGCTGAAGATCCAATACCTTGGCCACCTGATGAGAGGAGCCAAGTCACTGGAAAATAACCTGATGCTGGGAAAGATTGAGGTCAGGAGAAGGGGGCGGCAGAGGATGAGGTGGTTGGATGGTATCACTGACTCAACGGACATGAGTTTGAGCAAACTCTGGGAGATGGTGAAGGACAGGGAAGCCTGGGCATGCTGCAGTCCATGGTGTCGCAAAGAGTCAGACATGCCTGAGCAACTGAACAAAAACAGTTTTTGTGACTATTCCCTGTGTGCTTGATAAGAAGGTCTATTCCATATTATCAGAGTATAAAATTCAATTTATATCTGTCCTCTAGGTTCACTTTACTGGTTACATTGTTTGGGTCTTCTGCGTAGTTACATATTTTTTGTTCACTTGCCTTGTCTCTTACTGAGTGATGTATTTAAGACTCTCATTATTAATTTGTTTCTATAGGTGTCTCCTTGCATGCCCTAGAGTTTCGGCTTTACAACAGTAATTGCTGTGTTATTTGAGACTGTTACATCTACATTATGAATTTCTGCTCTTAGCATTAAAAACTGCCCCCTTTTGTCATAGTTAATACTTTTTTTTAGCTTTAATTTTACTTTATCTGATACCAAGATCACAAATTCCTTTCTTATTGTTTCCATTTGTCCTATATACCTTTGCCTGTCTTTTCATTTTTAACCTTTCTGAATCACTTTATTTTAGGTTTGTCTCTTGCACATAGCTTATAACTGGATCTTGTTTCGTGAGCCATACTTAAATTTTTTCTCATTTAATAAATGACTTAAGCCCACTCATATTTACTGATACAACTTATTTTCATTTCTATTCTGCCATATTGTTTTATGTTATAATTATTATGTGCAGAATGTAAAATTTTCGGAATTTCTCTATGTATTGTGTTAGATTTCTATTTTTTTCAATTTCTTTTGGTATTTTGGAAAGCTTATATTTTTGTTTCAGTAGTTACCTTTAGACTAATGCTTTTCTTTTTTTTTTTTTTTGGCAGAGCTGCACAGTTTGCAGAATTTTAGTTCCCTGACAGGAAGTGAAACGGCAGTAAAAGCACCAAGTCCTAACCACCAGACTGCCAGAGAATTCCCTAGACTAATACTTTTTTTAAAAAAATTCTCATAGTCCTTGTTTTCTAATTTAACCTTTTGTGCTCTGGTTTGTCAAGTTTTCTTATAATTTTATTGATTTATTTTTTATTTATTTGCTTTTGGCTGTGCTGGGTCTTCATTACTGTGCGGGCTCTTCTCTAGCTGCGACAGGAGGGAGCTGCTCTTCCGTGCAGTCGTGGACGTCTCACTGCAGTGGTTTTCCCTGTTGCAGAGTATGGGCTCCAGGGCGTGAGGGTTGTAGTAGCTGCATCTCACGGGCTCAGTAGCTGTGGCTCCTGGGCTCTGGGGCACAGGCTCGATAGTCGTGGTGTACGGGCTTAGTTGCTCCGTAGCATGTGGGACCTTCCCAGACCAGGGATCAAGCTTGTGTCTCCTGCATTGGCAGGCGGAGTCTTTACCACCAAGTCCCTAGGGAAGCCCCCAGTTGCTTTTTGTTTTTCTTAATATATCTTTTTATTCCTACCCGTTCAGTTATCCATGAACTTAATCTGCTTCCCTTTTCCCCCATTCTTTTAACAAAATTTTAGTTGCATTACTTCCTACATTATCAAAACTGGTAACATCTACAAGTTGTTTTACTTATATATTATTCTTCTACTTTTGTACCTCCCTAGTTTCAGTCTTTGAATACTTTAACTGTATACGAAGTCTTTGAATACACTGAATACATTAAATGTTCACTATAAATCCTTTTGCTGAAACTTTCCCAGTCAGCTCTTGGTTGGGTGAAAGTTATCCTCTCAGGTTTTTTGAGAAGAGCTCATGAATATAACATTACTGGAATTCTTGCTTGTTTTACACTGTTTGTCTGTTACTTTGAAGGACAGCTTGGCTGAGTTGAAATCCTAGGTTTTCACTTTCTTCCCTTGAATTTCTTCAAAATGCTGCTGCATTCTCACTTTGCATTGTATGTTGCTCTTGATAAGTTTGATGTCACTCTAATTCCATTACACTGAAGTTATTTAGTCTTTATGGCTGGAGGCTATGACAATATTTTCTTTTTTTAATAGTTTTATTCAAATATGTCTCTGAATTAGTTAGTTGTTCTGAGTTAGTTAGCCAATTACCTGATGGGCCCTTGCAATATGTACGTTCAGATCTTATTTCCAGAAGTTTTTCTTGGTTTATAGTTCAAATATTGGTTCTATTCCATTATTTCGTCTTCTTTCTTAAGGAACTCCAGTTATACTTTTGTTGTATCTTCCTTGCCTATCTTCCATTCAACTGCTGTCTCTCTCAACTCCCTTCCTTCTTTCTCCCTCATTTTTAGCCTCTTAACTGCTAGTCTGCCTTTCTTTAATTCCCCTTCTTAAATTTTTATTTCTGTTCTCCTGTTGGTATCTTGTTATTTAGTCTCTATTTCTGAGATCATTTTTCTTTCTCTTCTGTCTCTTTCCTGAGTTAAATCAACTATCATTTTATTTTCTTATCAACATTGTGTGTGTGTTAGTCGCTCAGTTGTGTCTGACTCTTTGCAGCTCATGGACTGTAGCTGACCAGGCTCCTCCATCCATGGGATTCTCCAGACAAGAATACTGGAGTGGGGAGCCATTCCCTTCTCCAGGGGATCTTCCCGACCCAGGGATTGAACCCAGGTCTCCCACATGGCAAGCAGGTTCTTCACTGCTGAGCAATCTAAAGTGGTTCTTTCTATCTCCAAATCATTGTTAGAGGATATTTAAATCAGATATTGTGTTAGTTTTCTTCTGCTTCATGGTTAGGTTTTTTGGAAAGTTGTTTTGTTTTTTATTTTTTCAGTTGCACTGCTCTGCTTGCAAGACCTCAATTCCCCAACCAGGGGTTGAACCCAAGCCACATCAGTGAAAGCTCTGAAAACTAACCAATGGACGGCCAGGGAGTTCCCTCAACCTATTTTTTATTCCTTTATCACTATTCCAGTGGAGAAGGAAATGGGAACCCACTCCAGTGTTCTTGCCTGGAAAATCCCATGGACAAAGGAGCCTGGCAGGCTACCGTCCATGGGGTCAGCAAGAGTCAGACACGGCTTAAGCCACTTGGCACACACTATTCCAGGGAACTCCCTGGAATGATTTTTATCAGCTGAGATGTTTTATTCTCATTTCTCTTCTCTTCTACTAATAACGTTGTGTGGAGATTACTTTTTTCTATTTTATTTCTTGGGCCGGTTTAGGCTTACAGTAATTGACAGCCATCCTAGTTCAAGGAAGCCTGCCTTGCAGCTGTGCTGAAGTCCAGTGTCTCTAACAGACTGTGCTTTCTTTTCTTAGTGGTTCCAGGAAGGTTTACATATCCTTCTGTTTCAGAATTCCCTTTTGTCTTGCAGAATTGCAAATTTATCCTCTTGTTTCTTTTTCCCTTCACTTACCTAGTCTCCAACAAAGACTGAATAAGTCTCTCCCTTCCCTGTTACCCTCCTCTTCCCCAAGAGTAGGACATATTGACTGATGCCTCCTGGATGCCCTTGTACTTTTAAGTCTTGTCCCTGTAGTGAGTGCTCAGATCTGCCAGGACACTCTCAGTACTTTCTGCACTTGTAATGTGTTTTTCTCTTCTGAGGAGTGATGCTAAGTCTCTCTTAGGCCCTTCTTTTACTCTTCTCTCCTCTTTATAGTTTTTCCAGACCTCACCCCACTCCCATCTTTGCTCTCTGCAAGGGCTTAAAAGGGCAGCTCAAGAGGTATCTTTTCCAGAATTGGGTGTTTATCTTTCTATTCAAGTTTGGACTCCTCTGTCTCCTTATAATGTTGACTATATTGGATTTATGTGGTTTTATTGCTTTAGTTGACTAGACTGGACTAGATTTGGCCACCTCATGCGAAGAGTTGACTCATTGGAAAAGACTCTGATGCTGGGAGGGATTGGGGGCAGGAGGAGAAGGGGACAACAGAGGATGAGATGGCTGGATGGCATCACTGACTTGATGGACATGAGTTTGGGTAAACTCCAGGAGTTGGTGATGGACAGGGAGGCCTGGCGTGCTGCAATTCATGGGGTCACAAAGAGTCGGACACGACTGAGCGACTGAACTGAACTGAACTGATTGCTTTAGTTGACTTCTGTAGCTTTGTGAAAGGTACATGAGAGAGATTCCATTTAAGCTGCTTCCCCTGACCTTGGCTGCCTCAGTTTTCACTGTGCATATCTTGACAAGCCATTTAGGAACTATGTGGAGCAGGTTTGGGAACTTTGGGTAAGGGTAGAGGATTAGAAAGAAGACATTTGATTTAGAATGTATTGATTTTGAGATGTTTCTGTCCATTCATGTAGAGATGTTCATCAAACAGTGAGATATCTGATCTGAACCTCATGTCAGAGATAGGAATTATCGCTTCTATAAACTCTGGTGGAGTCCTAGTAAGCTGGAATTAGAGCCATAAATCCCTTTGTGGAATGCCTGCCTTGTTCTAACGCCTACCTATGTACTCAGATTCATCTCCTATGAACATATAAGGGCTTTGGAAAACAGATAATATGGAGATGTTACTCAGTTCAGTTCAGTTCAGTCACTCGGTCGTGTCCGACTCTGTGACCCCGTGGACTGCAGCACACCAGGCTTCCCTGTCCATCACCAACTCCCAGAGCTTACTTAAACTCACGTCCATCAACTCAGTGATGTTACTAGTAAGGTACTATTTTCTGGTGCTTTATATTATCATATTCAGCAGTTTGGTTGATGTAACAGAGATCTAGATATTATTCTGAGCAATCAGTCTTTGCTGCGGAACCTGTTGAAAGAAAAGGAAAATCACAGATCAGTAGATCAGATCACCTACTTGAGAGAAACAAAATAACACATAGACTAAAACTTAATAATTAAGTTTTTTGGCATATTCAAAATTTCCCTCAGTAACTATAATGCTCATGAACTAGGTTAAATTCACAAATCTTCAATGTTCTATGCCAATAACTTTCTAAAGCAAGTGCCATTTCTCCTGTCCTCCTCCCAGTCACCCTTTACTTGGCTGGTGGTGGTAGTTTAGTTGCTAAGTCATGTCTGACTCTTGTGACCTCATGGACTATAGCCCACCAGGCTTCTCTGTCCATGGAATTCTCCAGGCAAGAATTCTGGACTGGGTTGCCATTTCACTCTCCAGGGGATCTGCCAACTCAGGGATCGGGATCGAACCCATGTCTCCTGTATTGCAAGCAGATTCTTTACTACTGAATCACCGGGGAAGCCCTTTACTTGGCTACAGAAAGACAAATTTATGCATGCTTATACCTAAATGCCTTTAAGATAATAATATCTATTTTTTAATTTTTTATATTTGTTTTATTGATTTTTTTTAAATTTGGCTGTGCTCAGTCTTAAGTTGCAGCACGTGGAATCTTCGGTCTTTGTTGAAGCATGCGGGATTTTTTTAGTTGCAGCCTGCAGGATCTTTAGCTGTGGCATGCAAACTCTTAGTTCCAGCATGTGGAATCTAGTTCCCTGAACAAGGATTGAACCCAAGCTCCCTGCATTGGGAGCATGAAATCTTAGCTACTGGACCACAAGGAAAGTCTCAAAAATACTTATTTTTAAATACAGTGTAATTAACAGAGTTTTCAGACTATAACCTGTGATGGATTTTCCATGTGTTACTTGAGTGTGTGCTTAAGTTTTCTTCCTTTTATAAGAGAAAATCAAAAAACAACAACACAGAAATGGCATTTGTAAAAGCGCAAATTTTTAAAAGTAGTACTCCTTTACCTCTTAAATACTTTTCCCAGTTGTGTATTTTTATGGTTGCAAGCAAGAGTAGATGATTTCTTTCTCCACTGAGATACTCTTTAGATGGAAAAGACAATAATAGTGAAGTTAAAAGAAAAAAAAAGTGTACTCATTTGAAACATGAGAATTTTTTTATTGGCTCTTTCACTTGACATTGTATTAATCTGAATACCTGGATAAAGTGGTTCTTCAAATTGTGCGTTCTTTTGAATTCACCAAAAGGCAGTGTAGTGTGATTCAAATTATGGTCTCTGGAACCCTACTTCCTGAGTTCTCGTTCCGTGCTACCTTTACTGTGCCTGCTTTCTCATCTGTATAAATGAATAAAAATAACACCTACTTCATAAAAATTTGTGCAGATGATGTGTAATTTGCATGGAACAATGTTGTTTAATTGCTAACTATTACTGTGAGATTATATCATCAAGATTCTGGGGTGGGATTTTTGAGACTAATTAGAATTTGTGTATCTTTAATTACTAGATGTATATGTTTAATTATGTTGACTTCATGTGTTACTTAGTGTGTCAACCAGTTACCACAAAATTGATGGATATATGGTGCAAGACAGAAAAATCAAAGCTAGTATTATCATAGAAGTCTCTATGGATATGAAAGCATTCATGAAGAATTACAGCTGCCTTAATTTTTGTGCTTTTTTATTATTTTTCTTCAGTTCAGTTCAGTCGCTCAGTCGTGTCCGACTCTTTGCAACCCCATGAATCGCAGCATGCCAGGCCTCCCTGTCCATCACCATCTCCTGGAGTTCACTCAGACTCACTTCCATCGAGTCCGTGATGCCATCCAGCCATCTCATCCTCTGTCGTCCCCTTCTCCTCCTGCCCCCAGTCCCTCCCAGCATCAGGGTCTTTTCCAATGAGTCAACTCTCAACTCTTCGCATGAGGTGACCAAAGTACTGGAGTTTCAGCTTTAGCATCATTCCTTCCAAAGAACACCCAGGATTGATCTCCTTTAAGACGGACTGGTTGGATCTCCTTGCAGTCCAAGGGACTCTCAAGAGTCTTCGCCTTAGGATCTAAGAATTTAAGGATCCATTCCTCCATACATGTAAAAGCTAGGGGCAATAAATGATACTCTAGAAAGGTTTTGTTAGTGTTTTTAATGGCCACTTTGTTCAGCAGCCGTCTTTCTTCTCTCCACCAGGTGGCAGTAGAGTACTTTGTATGCATACCATGCCCTGTTCCCACTCTGTATCCTGCAGTTTTGACCTGGAGAAGGGAAAGGCTACCCACTCCAGTATTCTGGCCTAGAGAATTCTATGGACTATACAGTCCATGGGGTCACAAAGTCGGACACGACTGAGTGACTTTCGCTTTCGCTATTGACCTGAAATAGGACCAGAAAGATAAACACCATACACCAGAGTGTGCAGTGTTCCTTCAGCTGGGTTTTACAGCATCATATTTTAAACATTTTATTGAGGATAATGACAACAATAGATTGGATAAGATTCCTTTCCACAAATTCTTTTAGCTAACTGAAGTACACACAAACCCATGATAAGAAACATATGTGGAATCTTTGCAGTAGCTGGAATAGGACTTAACTGAATTAACGAAACAATCTCCAGATATTTTTTTAGTGTATTTAAGTTTAAATGGAAATAAACCTTTGGCATCCAGGGCAAATTAGTTTTAGGTGGTAAACTGTGAGAGCCCTATCCTTGGTAAAGTGATTAAGCCTAGCCATCTTATTTTCCAGGTGCAACACTACACTGCAAGTCAATCAGTACAGAAATTTAAATCACTTCAACACCAATGGAGAAGTATGAAAAATTAGCTAAGATTGGGGAGGGGTCTTATGGGGTTGTATTCAAATGCAGAAACAAAACCTCGGGACAAGTGGTAGCTATTAAAAAATTTGTGGAATCTGAAGATGATCCTGTCGTTAAGAAAATAGCTCTAAGAGAAATACGCATGTTAAAGGTAAGTTAACTTCCTTTGTACATCTATAATACCACAGGACTGGACCAAACGGGTATGCCAAAATTACAAAGAATTTTAAAGTGATCTTTTTTTTTCTGTGGTACTTAAATTCCTCTGTGTCAGCAACTCTGTAAATAGATCATCACTTTGGGCTTTGGCCACTCTGGTATTTAAGTGCTATTATGAGTACAGCCATAGATTGTTCAAATTTTGATTGTTAAAAATTCGTTCTGGTTGGTAAATATTCAGTGTCCTAAGTCCCCTCATCCCCAGTGTTTATCCTCCCCTTCAGCCCTGGCCTTTCCTCCCAACCTCCACCCAAGTCCTTCTCCCCATAAACCAGCAACTAAAAGGGCTTTTTGTGGTACAGAGGGACCCACGGGGCTGCATCAGAGTGCCTCTAGTCCTCGATCTGGTTTGGGCCCACCTGAGCTCCACTGATTCTTAGACACATTGACTGTCACCCTCAGCTGCGTATACACGCTTTACACAAAGCCTTTACATTGTTTTAAAATCTTTAAAACAACATAGGGTTTAATATGGAAGATTCACAAGTTCTCTGTGCAAATTTTTTCTTATCCTAAAAAATCTTACAAGTTTAGAGCTGTAAGAGAGCTTAGAGATGCTTCTCGTGTGACACCCTGATTTTATAGGGGAGGAACCTGAGACAAAGGGCAGTGCACCGGAATTCCCTGAGGACCTCGTCGGAATGCAGATTCTGAGTCCAGGTCTGGGGTCAGCCTGAGATTCCGTGTTTCTAACAAACTCCCTGATGGCACAGATGCCGCTCGTCTGTTGACCACACTTTGAGTAGCAGAAGTGTGATTTCCTCAGGAACACACAGCTCACCATTGCTTTTTGGAATATGTCACCTGCTCACAGGAAAACCCCAGAAATCCAAGTTTTCAAGGAAGACAAAACTCCCTTCCCTTTAAAAACATTTGTAGCAGGTTTCCTCAACTAAAAAGTTTTAGCATTTTGTTTAAAATATGACTTGATATGCACGGAGTTTTCAAGAGCACATCCATCATGGTTTTAAAAACAGTTCCCTGTTACCTCGTGGCCAGCAGAGAGTGGACGAACTGGGTGTGTCCGAACCTGGCAGTGTGTTGTTTCTAATAGGAAAGCTTTTTATGCACACACTCCTACCAACCCTTCAGGTACAGTTAATGCTCAGGTAGCACCTCCTGGGTTACAAGTGTCCAATTTCAGGGTGCACTTGAAGGTTAAAAATAGCCAGATTCCAACTCACTTTGGTCTCCAGTGATGGCTGTCTGATGGTCAGGAATCTGCCTGCAATGCAGGAGACCCAGGTTCAATCCCTGGGTTGGGAAGATCCCCTGGAGGCGGGAATGGCTACCCAGTCCAGTACTCTTGCCTGGAGAATCCCATGGACGGAGGAGCCTGGCGGGCTGCAGTCCATGGGGTCACACAGAGTAGGACGCCACTGAGCGACTAAGCATGACGGCTCTCAGAAGGTGTGTCTCTCCTGTCTCTGGTATGTTTCACCCACCTGCGCCCTGAAGAAATCCCTTGCATGATAAACCTACCTTACTTTCCTCACATGCTTCTCCTATTTAATTTTCCTTTGGTTTCCTCCTCCTTACTACCTGTTTTTCTTTACACAAGTCACTGTTTTCTGATCTAAGTTCATTTGATTTGCAAAGAAGATGTAAATTGCCAATCTACTCAAAGATAGAACTGAAAACCTTGCCAGCACATCCAGCCGCAGTACCTGGGCATCCCTGACTCTCGATAGAGACTGCTAGCTCCCAGTCTGCAGTTTTGGCCTCAGCACGAAGCGTCTGGCTTACCTGTGTGCCCTGTTCCCTCCACTGTTTGCCTTTCTGCTCCTGTGGGTGGTGGAGCACATAGGAAACAAATCGATCTGCTGCTCTGGGTGTATAGTTAATGTGTAATGCGTTCCCTTTCCCCACGCTGTTGAGCAGCAGGCGCATAGTCACAGGGTGATACTTTTTGTTCTGGGTTATTTTTTTTTGGTTGGTTGGGTTTTGTTTTGTTTTGTTTTTTTCTTGTTTTGATCAAGCCATGCTTACAGATAAGAGAGAGTATACTGTACAAGTCACGGTACTTTAAGCCTCTCTACCGGGCCTGCAAAATATTCATTGAGTTTCTACAATATACAAAATACTACATATCTTTCTGAGTAAATGGTGTCTAGGGTTTGGAAAGTTAATTCGTCTACTGTACTGGGAAAACAACAGGAAGATGACTCAAAAGTAGGAGTGATCAGATGTCCCGGTTTATAGCTTCTGTCCCAGTGTTCAGTGTGGTTAGCATCCCTTTTTGTCTGGCTAGCATTTTCTTTCAAAAGTGTACTAGTTCACTTGTGAAATTATACAGTCACCCTGCCTATAGGCAGAGTGACCATATATGCCAATTTGCCTGGGACAGTCCTGGTTTATACTCGTTACCCTGGTTGGGTGATAAATAATGTAGTTACTTTAGTGATATTATCTTACTTAATCGGGGTTTTTCCTTTGATTTGCAACATTGTGAAATGCTTGTGAAAGGCAGCCTTGTGAAATGCTTCAGTCCGGGAATTGAATTTAAGTCATTAAACATCTCAGCATAAGACAGAACAAGAAAATCAAAGAAGAGAGCTGAAAATTTGATAAATTTAGACACAGACTAACTAACCATAGGGATTCCTAGAATATGTAGTTATTTCAGATTCGAGGGTTCAGATCTAGTCTTTCTGAGCACAACACTAAAATCCAGGCTGGATTTAAATGCAGCTATTTACATTAAATCTATGATAGTATATAAGCTAAATGGGTATTGATGATTTTTATAGTGTTTTACTCAATAATTCCATTACCATTCTATATTTAGATCATCTTACAACTTGTGTATTTAGAATTTCCACTAAAGTCATAAAGCATTTTTAATTTTAGTGCTTATATTTTAAGTTGTACTTTGCTATCTCCAGAGAGATTCAAGCAGCTTAGTTACCCTTTACTGTGGGGTATGTTAGAGAAATTCTTTCTTCCAGCTTTAAGATTCTTTGGTACTTACTAAGAGTAGTTCCTCTTTTGAGTAACTGGAATAATTGTTAGCCAGAAATGCAAAGAGAAAGATGAGCAAAGCCTTTGCTCTTAAAATTGTGAGGGGTCTAGGAGAAACTATTACAAGAAGTGAATCACCAACCTTTGTATTTCAATTCCTTTGCAGCAATTAAAACACGCAAATCTTGTGAACCTCATTGAGGTGTTCAGGAGAAAAAGGAAAATGCATTTAGTCTTTGAATACTGTGATCACACACTTTTAAATGAGCTGGAAAGAAACCCAAACGGGTAAGTAATATAGAAAAATGAAGTTCTGCTGGCTGGTTCCCAGTTTCATTATATGTGGGATTCAGTTTAGTTCAGTTCAGTCGCTCAGTCGTGTCCAACTTTTTGCGACCCCATGGACTGTAGCACACCAGGCCTCCCTGTCCATCACCAACTCCCAGAGTTCACTCAGACTCACGTCCATCGAGTCAGTGATGCCATCCAGCCATCTCATCCTCTGTCGTCCCCTTCTCCTCCTGCCCCTAATCCCTCCCAGCATCAGGGTCTTTTCAAATGAGTCAGCTCTTCGCATGAGGTGGCCAAAGAATTGGAGTTTCAGCTTCAGCATCAGTCCTTCCAATGAACACCCAGGACTGATCTCCTTTAGGATGGACTGGTTGGATCTCCTTGTAGTCCAGGGGACTCTCAAGAGTCTTCTCCAACACCACAGTTCAAAAGCATCAATTCTTTGGCACTCAGCTCTCTTTATAGTCCAACTCTCACATCCATACATGACCACTGGAAAAACCATAGCCTTGACTAGACTGACCTTTGTTGGCAAAGTAATGTCTCTGCTTTTCAGTACGCTGGCTAGGTTGGTCATAACTTTTCTTCCAAGGAGTAAGCGTCTTTTAATTTCATGGCTGCAGTTGCCATCTGCAGTGATTTTGGGACCCAGAAAAATAAAGTCAGTCACTATTTCCACTGTTTCCCGATCTATTTGCCATGAAGTGATGGGACCAGATGCCACTATCTTCATTTTCTGAATGTTGAGCTATAAGTCAACTTTTTCACTCTCCTCTTTCACTTTCATCAAGAGGCTCTTTAGTTCTTCTTCACTTTCTGCCATAAGGGTGGTGTCATGTGCTTATCTGAGATTATTGATATTTCTCCCCGCAGTCTTGATTCCAGGTTGAGCTTTATCCAGCCAATCATTTTGCATGATGTCCTCTGCATATAAGTTAAATAAGCAGGGTGACAGTATACAGCCTTGACATACTCCTTTCCTGATTTTGAACCAGTCTGTTGTTCCATGTCCAGTTCTAACTGTTGCTTCTTGACCTGCAAACAGATTTCTCAGCAGGCAGGTCAAGTGGTCTGGTATTCCCATCTCTTTCAGAATTTTCCACAGTTTATTGTGATCCACACAGTCAAAGGCTTTGGTATAGTCAATAAAGCAGAAGTAGATATTTTTCTGAAACTCTCCTGCTTTTTTGATGATCCAACAGATGTTGGCAATTTCTGGTTCCTCTGCCTTTTCTAAAACCAGCTTGAACGTCTGGAAGTTCACAGTTCACATACTGTTGAAGCCTGGCTTGGAGAACTTTGAGCATTACTTTGCTAGCGTGTGAGATGAGTGCAATTGTGCAGTAGTTTGAGCATTCTTTGGCATTGCCTTTCTTTGGGATTGGAATGAAAACTAACCTTTTCTCGTCCTGTGGCCATTGCTGAGTTTTCCAAATTTGCTGGCATATTGAGTGCAGCGCTTTAACAGCATCATCTTTCAGGATTTGAAATAGCTCAGCCGGAATTCCATCACCTCCACTAGCTTTGTTCGTAGTGATGCTTCCTAAGGCCCACTTGACTTCACATTCCAGGATGTCTGGCTCTAGGTGAGTGATCACACCATCGTGATTATCTGGGTCATTAAGACCTTTTTTGTACAGTTTTTCTGTGTATTCTTGTCACTTCTTCTTAATATCTTATGCATCTGTTAGGTCCATACGATTTCTGTCCTTTATTGAGCCTGTCTTTGCATGAAATCTTCCCTTGGTATCTCTAATTTTCTTGAAGAGATCTCTAGTCTTTCCCATTCTATTGTTTTCCTCTATTTCTTTGCACTGATCACTGAGGAAGTGTTTTTTATCTCTCCTTGCTATTCTTTGGCACTCTGTACTCAAATGGGTATATCTTTCCTTTTCTCCTTTACCTTTTGCTTCTCTTCTTTTCTGAGCTGTTTGTAAGGCCTCCTCAGACAACCATTTTGCCTTTTTGCATTTCTTTTTCTTGGGGATGGTCTTGATCACTGCCTCCTGTACAGTGTCACAAACCTCCATCCATAGTTCTTCAGGCACTCTGTCAGATCTAATCTCTTGACTCTATTTGTCACTTCCACTGTATAATCATAAGAGATTTGACTTAGGTTATATCTGAATGGTCTAGTGGTTTTCCCTATTTTTTTCAATTTAAGTCTGAATTTGGCGATGAGGAGTTCATGATCTGAGTCACAGTCAGCTCCTGGTCTTGTTTTTGCTGACTGTATAGAGCTTCTCCATCTTTGGCTGCAAAGAATATAATCAATCTGATTTCGGTGTTGACCATCTGGTGATGTCCATGTGTAGAGTCTTCTCTTGTGTTATTGGGAGAGGGTGTTTGCTATGACCACTGCATTCTCTTGACAAAACTCAATTAGCCTTTGCCCTGCTTCATTCTGTACTCCAAGGCCAATTTGCCTATTGCTCCAGGTAGCTCTTGACTTCCTACGTTTGCATTCCAGTCCCCTATAATGAAATGGACATCTTTTTTGGGTGTTAGTTCTAAAAGGTCTTGTAGGTCTTCATAGAACCATTCAACTTCAGCTTCCTCAGCATTACTGGTCGGGGCATAGACTTGGATTACCGTGATAGTGAATGGTTTGCTTTGGAAACGAACAGAGATCATTCTGTCGTTTTTGAGATTGCATCTAAGTACTGCATTTCAAACTCTAGATGACTATGATGGCTACTCCATTTATTTTAAGGGATTCTTGCCCACAGTAGTAGATATAATGATCATCTGAGTTAAATTCATCCATTCCAGTCCATTTTAGTTCGCTGATTCCTAAAATCTCGATGTTCACTCTTGCCATCTCCTGTTTGACCACGTCCAGTTTGCCTGGATTCATGGACCTAACATTCCAGGTTTTTATGCAATATTGCTCTTTATAGCATCATACTTTACTTCCATCACCAGTCACATCCACAGCTGGGTGTTGTTTTTGCTTTGGCTCCATCTCTTCATTCTTTCTGTAGTTATTTCTCTACTGATCTCCAGTAGCATATTGGGCACCTACCGAGGAATTAATCTTTCAGTGTCCTATCTTTTTGCCTTTTCATACTGTTCATGGGGTTCTCAAGGCAAGAATATTGGAAGTGTGGGATTAATGACGGCAGACTTCAGATCTGAGCCCCCTTCTGCTCGTTTGCATCTGCTGGCTCCCTCCCTCCAATCTCAGGATGTGCTCAAAGGGCAAATGAATATTAACCAAAGGTAATATTAACCTAGAGTAATAATGTATCGTATTTAATAGACAAATCTACTGCAAATATAAATTACAATGTATTTCAAAGCTAAATTATATGTTGGATTGTCCGAATTCAAGGAATGAACCATAGTTCTTTCATATAATCCTCTGAAGTTAAAGGAGAAAAAATACATGTTTGATAAAATTTGAAAAGTCAGTTGATAAATTCAACATCTTCTCCTGATTATTTGGTGGAAAAGAACCTTAGCAAACTAGAACTAAAATACTTTCTTTATACACACACACACACACACACACACACACA
Organism: Budorcas taxicolor; assembly: GCF_023091745.1. Taxonomy (NCBI): domain Eukaryota; kingdom Metazoa; phylum Chordata; class Mammalia; order Artiodactyla; family Bovidae; genus Budorcas; species Budorcas taxicolor. Next base: position 81,266,670 of record NC_068920.1, on the reverse strand, counting down.
CACACATACATACAGACACACAACTTCTTCAAATTGACCACAAATTTTATATTCAATGATAAAACACTAGAGAAACCATCATTAAAGTGAGAAATAAAGCATGAGAACTCTAGCCAGCATAATGTTCTAAGAAAACCAAATAGGATTTAAAGCTTTGGAAAACAAGATAAAATTTCCATTATTTGCATGATATTATTGTAGGCTAACAGAATTACCTAGAGTTACTAAAACAAATGGAATTCAGTGTGTATATATATATATATTCACATGTGTATGTGTGTGTATATATATGTATACACATATATGTGTGTATGTACAGCACTCTAAATTCTGTACACAAAAAGTAATAGCTTTTGTATCAATCCGTACTTTAGAAAATCTAATGGAAAAGGATCCCATTCAAATGTCAACAACAAAAATGTTTAGGAATAAAGATACAAAAGAAATGTTAAAACTGCCTAAAAACAATTATAAAACTGAGATACACAAAGGATTTTATTTAAATGAACATATATTTCTGGATGGAAGTATTCACTATTATATTTTGGCTTCCTTCCTGATTTATTTATTGCACAAAAATCTAATCAGAATGCCAATGGTTTTTTTTTTCCTTTGTGAATTTATTTTTCAAATGAATGATAATTGCTTTATAGAATTTTGTTATTTTCTGTCAAACTTCAACATGAATCAGCCATAGGTTTTTGTTTTTAACTTGAGAAAGTTCAACTAAACCAAGAAATTTTTTAAAGAAAAAGAAATGCAACTTCAACTGCCAAATAACGTCATATTAGTTTTAGAGAGTACCTTTGACAAAAAGTATGTAAACAGAACTAAAAAAGAAGTGGCAAATTGGGTAAATCTTTGCCAGATGAAAAATTAATATCATTTCATACCTACTGAAGTGACTTAGCAGCAGCAGCAGCAGCATACCTACATATGTAGATTTTGCAAATCAAATTTCTAAAAAGATTCAGTTCAGTTCAGTCGCTCAGTTATGTCCAACTCTTTGCGACCTCATAAATCGCAGCACGCTAGGCCGCCCTGTCCATCACCAACTCCTGGAGTCCACCCAAACCCATATCCATTGAGTCAGTGATGCCATCCAACCATCTCATCCTCTGTCATCCCCTTCTCCTCCCGCCCCCTATCCCTCCCAGCATCAGGGTCTTTTCCAATGAGTCAACTCTTCGCATGAGGTAGCCAAAGTATTGGAGTTTCAGCTTCAACATCAGTCCTTCCAAAGAACACCCAGGATCTATCTCCTTTAGGACAGACTGGTTGGATCTCCTTGCAGTCCAAGGGACTCTCAAGAGTCTTCCCCAACACCGCAGTTCAAACCATCAATTCTTCTGTGCTCAGCTTTCTTTATAGTCCAACTCTCACATCCATACATGACTACTGGAAAAACCATAGCCTTGACTATACAGACCTTTGTTGGCAAAGTACTGTCTCTGCTTTTGAATATGCTGTCTAGGTTGGTCATAACTTTCCTTCCAAGGAGTAAGCGTCTTTTAATTTCATGGCTGCAGTCACCATCTGCAGTGATTTTGGAGCACAGAAAAATAAAGTCAGCCACTGTTTCCACTGTTCTCGCATCTATTTGCCATGAAGTGATGGGACCGGATGCCATGATCTTAGTTTTCTGAATGTTGAGCTTTAAGCCAGCTTTTTCACTCTCCTCTTTCACGTTCATCAAGAGGCTTTCTAGTTCCTCTTCACTTTCTGCCATAAGGGTGGTGTCATCTGCATATCTGAGGTTATTGATATTTCTACCGGCAATCTTGATTCCAGCCTGTGCTTCTTCCAGCCCAGCGTTTCTCTTGATGTACTCTGCATGTAAGTTAAATAAGCAGGGTGACAATATACAGCCTTGACGTACTCTTTTCCCAATTTTGAACCAGTCTGTTGTTCCATGTCCAGTTCTAACTGTTGCCTCTTGACCTGCATACAGATTTCTCTGTATGAAAATCTCTGTAGGAGGCAGATAAGGTGGTCAGGTATTCCCATCTCTTTAAGAATTTCCACAGTTTGTTGTGATATACACAGTCAAAGGCTTTAGTGTAGTTAGTGAAGCAGAGTAGATGTTTTTCTGGAATTACCTTGCTTTCCTATGATCTAGTAGATGTTGGCAATTTGATCTCTGGTTCCTCTGCCTTTTCTAAATCTAGCTGGTACACCTGGAAGTTCTTGGTTTATGTACTGTTGAAGCCTAGCTTGAAGTATATTTTAGCATTATATTGCTAGCATGTTTAATGAGTTCAGTTGTGCAGTAGTTTGAACATTCTTTGGCATTGCCCTTGTTTGGGATAGAAAGAAAACTGAGCTTTTCCAATCCTGTGGCCACTGCTGAGTTGTCCAAATTTGCTGGCATACTGAGTGCAGCACTTCCACAGCATCATCTTCCAGGATTTGAAATAGCTCAACTGGAATGCCATCACCTCCACTAGCTTTGTTCATAGTGATGCTTTTTAAGGCCCACTTGACTTTCGCATTCCAGGATGTCTGGCTCTACATGAGTGATCACATCATCGTGATTATCTGGGTCGTGAAGCTCTTTTTTGTACAGTTCTTCTGTGTATTCTTGCCACCTCTTCTTAATATCTTCTGCTTCTGTTAGGTCCATACCATTTCTGTCCATTATTTTGCCCATCTTTGCATGAAATGTTCCCTTGGCATCTCTAATTTCCTAATTTTACTTTTAAAATAGAAATGAATTTTCGAGACTTCCCTGGAGGTCCTGTGGCTAAGACCCTGTGCTTCCAGTGCAGAGGGTGTGGGTTCCATCCCTGGTTGGGGAACTAAGATCCCACATGCCTCAAGGTGTAACCAAAAAAAAAAACAACTTTCTTAATAATTTAAAAAACAGTTAAAGGAATGAATTAATTCATATTTCAACTTTAAGCTAAATAGGGTTTGTATATTGGCTTTAGAGGACAGATTTGTTGTTTAATTTAAATATAAATTAATTTATAAATTAACATACATTCTCATAAAGTTAGACGTGGGTGCTTAACATCATGCATTGTTCAAGGCCCTGAAAATAAAACCTATAATACACTCAATACAGGTGCCAGTTTAATTGGACTGAACATCTCTTTTTTCTTTCTGTGAAAGGAAGGAAGTCTGCTGCCTGTAGGACGTAGCGTATGCTGTTCCTCCTAATTTTGTCCTCTTTCCCTAGCTGTATCATTACCTCTAAAATGTGAAATCCTAGACCTTCTGACTATCTCTGAGATTCCTTTTTCTTAATGGTCCTGCTTCCCTCTGAATATGCATGAGATTTTGTTTTCCTCCCTGTGACGGCGCTTGGCACTTAGTACCTTACACGGTTCTAAGTGCATACTCTCTCTTCCTTTGAGTGCAGAGCTCGTATCTAATTCATCCTAATAGCCTCCTTAGTGTGGAGCATGCTTTGATTCATTCATTCACTTCAGAAATATTTTACTGAACACTTCTGCTAGTGCAGAGGCTAGAAAGATATAATGGCACAATCCTGTGCTCAAGAAGCTTAAAATCTAATGAAGAAACCGATACTCAAACTAACCATTACATATGACAGTGAAGACTGAGTTACCAACAGTGCTTTGGATACATAAGAAGAACAGCTCCAGCATCTGTTGGTCCCGGGGAATCAGGGAAGTTTCTGCACAGAAGGACGCATTTGGGCTGAGACTTTGAAAAGGGGAAGAACTGGCCGGGTGGACGATCTTGGTGGAATGCACAGATGCAAGAAAGAACAAGACATATTTGAGTAACTCATTTGTCTTGTATGTATTTAGCAACCACAGGGATCTCTGAATTACCCTGCTTTCCTTTGGAAAGTGTATTTGGTGTATTTAGTGTGAGGAGGGCATGGTAACCCACTCCAGTACTCTTGCCTGGAGGATCCCCATGGACAGAGGAGCCTGGTAGGCTACAGTTCACAGGGTCGCAGAGAATCAGACACAGCTGCGCAGCTAAGCACAGCACAGTGTGTTTTACTAGTGTGTTTAGCAGTGCCAGTGTGTACAGCATGCTCTGGGTCAGCCCTAAGACTTGGATCTACATGAAGGAATGCAAATAGGCACAATTTGCATTGTATCCCCAGGATACACCAGTCTTTCTATGAAATACTGGCTACTTCCAGATAACTATGATTAATTTAAAATACTTGTCTGCTTACACTCCCTTCCCAAAATCTATAAATCCAAAAGAGTATAAACCCAGTGAATGTCAAACAGAGGGAAACAACTAAACAGCATACATACCAAGCCTATTGGACCATTGTTTGTTCAGTAGCTAAGTTGTATCCGACTGTTTGCAACCCCGTGGACTGCAGCACGCCTGGCTTCCCTGTCCCAGAGCTTGCACAAACTCTTATAGTCGGTGATGCCATCCAACCGTCTCATCCTGTCGCCCCCTTCTCCTCCCGCCCTCAATCTTTCCCAGCATCAGGGTCTTTTTAGGTGAGTCGGCTGTTCCTATCAGGTGGCCAAAGTATTGGAGCTTCAGCTTCATTGTTTATCAGGGTAAATTCGCAGTTTGAAGAAATAACCGGTCTGTAGATATGATGATCAAGGTAGTGGATGTTTGGGATGAGCTGTGAGATGCTGAGATTGTCTAGAGACTTGAGGATTAAATTATATCACAAAGAAGAGCTAATTTAACACTGAAGTAAGATGGTGAAAATGTACTGCTTCCCCTGCCAAATGAAAGCATCTGGTTTCCTCTACTTTTTTAATAGAGGAAAAGCATTTGTTAGATCAATAGCTGCAGAGTAAGCCCTGAGACTGTGTTTGAGTTGCTGCAGTTAAGAGACTACATGTTGAGAGGGTGGGATGATTTGGGAGAAAGGCATTGAAACATGTATAATATCATATATATATATTAAAAAAAGAAACTACATGTACAAACACAATATTGTAAAGCAATTATCCTCCAATTAAAAATAAATAAATTAGAAACAAGGGGGTGGGAGGGAGGTTCCAGAGGGAGGGGACATATGTATACCTATGGCTGATTCAAGTTGATATATAGAAGAAACTACATGTATGTAAAGCAACTGCAACTGGTGTCATCTGATTAAATGTGAAATAATACATTCCCATTCTCTCAAATCCTTCTCTGCTCAAAATAGGTCCAGTAGGTAAGTTACTTGGTAATGTGATAGAAATTATCACCTACCAACAGGAAAGATTTCCCTTCACTGTCATTGCACTATACATAGTGGAACAGTTCTACCATCAAGAAATTTAAAATCTAATGAAGAATTAGATATATAAGGGAACAATTAATTATAAAGGGTCTTATAACACTGCTACTCTCCACTTCTGGCTGGCAACAGCGCGTCATGTACATCTGTAAATCAGGTTTCAATTTCTTTTTTTTAATTCATCTTTACCTGGGTGTGATGGACATATAAAAGAATTAATTTCCTTCTCAGTAAACTGATCACTGGTAATTTCCTGTAAAGCTGTGGGTGTGGGTTGGTGGAGGGGTGGCGGTGAATCGTGAGCACTGAGAAATGCTTTCGCCAGAAGAGCAGCAGCAGCACGTCCCACATGCTGAAGCAGGGAGATTCTTCCTTTGCAATGACATCCTGGTTTCCTAGGAATGATGGGGTCCCTGGGTGACAGAGGCCAGGAAGGAGTACTCCACTTCCACAAGCTACTGTAATAGGCAACAGAGCCAGCATGGTGATCAGAATGATTTGATCTGACCTTGGGTTCTCCCACACAAGATAGATGGGCAGGTCTCTAAGGTTCTTTTCTACATAAACTAGAGGCTTGGCTTCAGCCACCGTGATAGCCTCAGGGGGCGCTAGTGGTTTAGAAAGTGAAGTGAAAGTGAAAGTCACTCTGTCTTGTCTGACTCTGCGATCCCATGGACTGTAGCTTGCAAGGCTCCTCTGTCCATGGGATTTCCCAGGCACGAATACTGGAGTGGGTAGCCATTCCCTTCTCCAAGGGATCTTCCCAACCCAGGGATTGAACCTAGGTCTCCCTCATTGCAGGCAGATTCTTTACCAGCTGAGCCACAAGGGAAGCCCCAGTGGTCAAGAACCCGCCTCCCAATGCAGGAGATGTACATCTGTAAATCAGGCAGATTCTTTGCCAGCTGAGCTACAAGGGAAGCCCAAGAGAATCAAGAGATGATGTAGGTTTGATCCTTGGGTCAGGAAGATTCCCCTGGAGAAGGACATGGCAACCCACTCCAGTATTCTTGCCTGGAGAATCCCATGGACGGAGGAGCTCGGTGGGCTATGGTTCATAGGGTTGCAAAGAGTCGGACACTTCTGAAGTGACCTCGTGTACACGCACACCATAATAGCCAAGACCCAGGACCTTGTGAAGGAGGCAGCTATCCTTGGGGAAGAGCCCTGCATTGACATCATGTGTATGTTCTTGATTTTTCCTCTTAGCCTATCCCCGAATGGTCTGTGACCAAATATTTACCAGGATAGTTGTGTACTGAGAAAAGAGAGCTACCCCATCTCTCAGGAATCTCTGAATCATGCTCTGAAGTAAACCCAATCATCAGTAACTTTGAAAGTCACTGTGGTTCAGCAGTTTTGTGGGGATGGGAAGCTTATTGAGAGTCCCCAATGAAATTTAACCTGAATCCGTCCCATGGTAGTCCTGTCAGGTCCATGAATCCATCCTTGGGGCTGTCTCCCCATTTCCTAACTGGATAGTGGAAATAGATACACTAGAAAATGGGAAAAGAACCAGTAGGTTCTGAACCAAGGAATGAAGGCAGTTGTGGTAGGAGGAGCCTAGAAGTGTCTGGCACCAAATAGAAAACCGAAAGCAATACTGCAGATTTGGGAACAAACATGGGCTTCCCTGATAGCTCAGTTGGTAAAGAATTGGCCTGCAGTGCAGGAGACCCCAGTTCGATTCCTGGATTGGGAAGATCTGTTGGAGAAGGGATAGGCTACCCACTCCAGTATTCTCAGGCTTCCCTTGTAGCTCAGCTGGCAAGGAATCTGCCCACAATGCGGGAGACCTGGGTTCAATCCCTGGGTTGGGAAGATGCCTGCAGAAGGGAAAGGCTACCCACTCCAGTATTCTGGCCTGGAGAATTCCATGGACTGTATAGTCTATGGGGTTGCAAAGAGTCGGACACAACTAAGCGACTTTCACTTTTCATAGATTACTGCTACCATTAATACTTTGGGGAGACATAGCTGGGAAGTAGATGACCGTGTTGCATGTGATAAATCCTCTCCAACACTCCTGTCTCCCCAAAACTTTGGGTTTCTTCCTCTTCGTTTTACTAATGAACTTCCAGCATTGCAATTTCATTTGGCACAGGCACCCATCTAGCACAGGTTCTGATCAACCAATTCAGCAATCAACTCCTCTCACTCCTAGCTGCTCCAAGTAGTTTATTGAGCCAGCCTCCATAGTAAGTGTGCCCATAACTGTTTATAATCAGCCCAGTGTAACATCATGTTTCCTCCTTTCTGGTCCGACACTTACAAAATCCATTTCCACGTACATTCTCCAGTATAGATTCAGTTCAGTTCAGTTCAGTTCAGTTCAGTCACTCAGTCGTGTCCGACTCTTTGTGACCCCATGAACTGCAGCATGCCAGGCCTCCCTGTCCATCACCAACTCCCCGGAGTTCACCCAAACTCAGCATCCATCAAGTCGGTGATGCCATCCAGCCATCTCATCCTCTGTCGTCCCCTTTTCCTCCTGCCCCCAATCCCTCCCAGCATAAGAGTCTTTTCCAATGAGTCAACTCTTCGCATGAGGTGGCCAAACTACTGGAGTTTCAGCTTTAGGATCAGTCCTTCCAAAGAACACCCAGGACTGATCTCCTTTAGAATGAATTGGTTGGATCTCCTTGCAGTCCAAGGGCCTCTCAAGAGTCCAATACTCTCTTCTCCAACACCACAATTCAAAAGCATCAATTCTTTGGTGCTCAGCTTTCTTCACAGTCCAGCTGTCACATCCATACATGACCACTGGAAACACCATAGCCTTGACTAGACGAACCTTTGTTGGCAAAGTAATGTCTCTGCTTTTGAATATGCTATCTAGGTCGGTCGTAACTTTCCTTCCAAGGAGTAAGCATCTTTTAATTTCATGGCTGCAATCACCATCTGCAGTGATTCTGGAGCCCCCAAAAATAAAGTCTGACACTGTTTCCACTGTTTCCCCATCTATTTCCCATGAAGTGATGGGACCAGATGCCATGATCTTAGTTTTCTACATGTTGAGCTTTAAGCCAACTTTTTCATTCTCCTCTTTCACTTTCATCAAGAGGCTTTTAGTTCCTCTTCACTTTCTGCCATAAGGATGGTGTCATTTGCATATCTGAGGTTATTGATATTTTTCCTGGCAATCTTGATTCCAGCTTGTGCTTCTTCCAGCCCAGCGTTTCTCATGATGTACTCTGCATATAAGTTAAATAAGCAGGGTGACAAAATATAGCCTTGACGTACCCCTTTTCCTATTTGGAACCAGTCTGTTGTTCCATGTCCAGTTCTAACTGTTGCTTCCTGACCTGCTTATAGGTTTCTGAGGCAGGTCAGGTGGTCTGGTATTCTCATCTCTTTCAGAATTTTCCACAGTTTATTGTGATCCACACAGTCAAAGGCTCTGGCATAGTCAATAAAGCAGAAATAGATGTTTTTCTGGAACTCTCTTGCTTTTTCCATGATCCAGTGGATGTTGGCAATTTGATCTCTGGTTCCTCTGCCTTTTCTAAAACCAGCTTGAACATCTGGAATTTCACAGTTCACATACTGCTAAAGCCTGGCTTAGAGAATTTTGAGCATTACTTTACTAACATGTGAGATGAGTACAATTGTGCAGTAGTTTAACAACATTTTATAGTTCTCTTTGCTGTGCAAATCTTCTTTTCTTTTCTTTGGCTTTGTAATAGGCCCTTTGGAACATGCTGAGATCTGACTTTAGTCAGTTTGGAGACATTGATGGGTGGCAGGGAAAGGAGCCTTGAGGAGAATTGACAGCACCCATGCTATACAGCTGCCTCGAGTGAGATCATGAGGGGGCCCTCCACAAGACAAGACCAGTCTCCATACACGTTTGGGGGCTACTTCATGCCAGAAGAGACATTTGGGACTTCCCTAGAGGTCCAGTGGTTTAGACTCCACACTTCTACTGCAAGAGGTTTGATCCCTAGTCAGGGAACTAAGAGCCCACAAACCATGAGGTGTGGCCAGAAAGTAAATAACTAAAAAAGAAGGGATACTTGGCAAGAGGTTGGGATGCTCTTAGTTCCGTGAATACTCCCAAATGTCGCATTTCATTTCTCAAAGTGTATGTCTCAGTTAGTTAACTGAGAAATTAATTAACTTCGCATAAATTCAGTCTGTTTTGTCATTTAGCACCCAGCAGGACTATTCTCAGTGTCCGATTTTTCAGTCACTTGTGGAGTAATCCCAGTGGTCAGTGGAGCGAGTCTTAAAAACACAAGAAATAAGGGCAAACATTGAAACTTCTGGTGTCCTAACTGTGCCTCAGACCAAAACATCAAAGCCTTACTTAAAGCTATTCTTTTGTTTTCTTCAATTTTTCCAGGGAAGTGAGAAGCAACCAGCCCACCCCCACTTTTATTACTTACCTATGTGTTCCCATTTTGTTTGATCACTTTCAGTCCAGCAAAACCCTGCCCTGAACAGGCACTTTATTACAGATGACCACGCGTGATTATGTACTCAGTTGGTTCATCACTGGGTATCCATTCACCAGTGTTGCAGCCACTGATGTTAATTAGATCCCCCGGCCTTCAGACCCAACCAGTCAGATAGCCTGCCTTCCCAAGGCCTTGACTTTGCTTCCCATCTCCAATTCTGGTGTCCTATTCTGCACTGATCAAGAGTCAACAACAGAATTCAGTGTAGCTAGTTTAAGCAAAAAGTGATTTATTACAGGATGTGAGTTTATATAGTCTCTGAGAGTTCCAGCGAAGGAAGCTTGGTTGAGGACCTGTTGGGTACCAATTACAGTTCGAGGCCCTGGAGCTACAGTAATGGAGAAGGTAAAGAAAGCCCTTGCAGAGTTACAAGGCTTTGGAGGAGAAAACTCACTGAGGAGCTAGAGAATTCCTGGTGAGGGCCGTAGGATGAACAGTAAACACAAAGCTTTGGTGGTCTGCTGAGGGAAGAGCAGATACTAACGGGCCAGAGCAGAGGTCAGTGAGAATGTGCTAGGAGATAGGTAGGGGAAAGGGGTTAACAGAAGTGAAGTCATTAAGAGGCTGGTAGGCCACAATAAAGGCTGGATTTTATTCTAGGATAACAAGGGTTTACAGAGAAGGGCTTGATTCATCTTGGGCACTGATAATGAAATTGTTTTCCCCATCAAGTTATATATAAAACTAAAAGATAATGAGCTCTGATGTCAGTGCCAGGATTCCCCTGAGTGGCTGAAAGAGCAGCCTCTGGGCGACCCAGTCTGAATTCCCTGACCCTGCCACCCTCCCTAACACCTTTGGTTTTGAACCAAGATATCTTGTATTTTTTAAACAGTTAATTAGTTTTGTTGTTGTTGTTCAGTTTTTTGCAACCCCCGTGGACTGAAGCACACCAGGTGCCATCCTTTCTCCTTCACCGTCTCCCAAAGTTTGCTCAAATTCATGCCCATTGAGTCGATGATGCCATCCAACCATCTCATCCTCTGTCGCCCCCTTCTCCTCCTGCCCTCAGTCTTCCCCAGCATCAGGGTTAGTTATTGGCCATGCCTCGCTGCATGTAGGATCTTAGTTCCTTGACCAGGGATGGAACCCATGCCCTTGGCAGTGGAAGCATGCTGGACCACCAGGGAAGTCCCAGGATGTCTAGTTTTTGCGTTCAGGCCTTCATGATTATCAATTCTTCCATTATATGTTTGTCATTCACCCACAGTATACGAAGCATTGAGTATCAGTTGGTTTCTATGGAAGGTTTTATTTCACAAAATGCTTTGAAAAACTGCTGAGTGTGGCTGAATAATGTTACAGCGCTCTGTGTTTCTAGAATGAGCTCTGTGTGAATCTGTATTCTCTTTGATAACTGTCTTTGTAAGATCTGTGGTATTTGTTTGGAGTTGTTATTTTGTATAAATGTTGTTTTGCCTAAAATGGAATCTGCCTTCCTGGAACCTGTGCTCACTAAGGATTCTGTTTTGAACCGAAGCCATGACTCTTCCTGTGAAATGCCCTGAAACAGGGCATCAATAGAGAAGTTAGAGGGAATGTAATTGCTGCAATTTATAGAAATGGTTACACAAAATAGACTAAGTACTCTCAGAATACATGTTGCCCAGATCCCCAAGTGGAAAATACTCCCCAGTATTTTCCACACAGGAAATCTGCAGAGGCCAGAAGCTCCCAGACTCCCGTTCTCCTGGGCTCTTGATTCTCCCTGGCCTCCCTGGCTGTGTGCCTGCCTGCTTACCAGGTGTAGGTGCTGTTGTTCAGTCACTAAGTGTGTCTGCCTCTTTGCAACCCCGTGGACTGCAGCACGCCAGGCTTCCCTGTCCTTCACCATCTCCTGGAGTTTGCTCAGATTCAGGTCCATTGAGTCAATGATGCCATCCAGCCATCTCATCCCCTACCATCCCCTTCTCCTCTTCCCCTCCATCTTTCCCAGCATCAGGGTCTTTTCCAATGAGTTGGCTCTTCGAATCAGGTAGCCAAAGTATTGGAGCTGCATCTTACCAGGTGTAAGTAAGGGTTATAAAAACAACTCTTGCATATGCTTGAGTGCTTACCACCAACATGAATTCGATGAATTGAAGGTCACTCTTCACGGATGCCTTTTTTCCTGCAAAACCATGTCTCAGAGCTACCTGAAGTTCATACCTGCAGGATTGAAAGATATCATGTGCCTCCCATAGATCCCAGAAATCCCACTTCTAGAACTTACCTTAAAAAGATTATTGCACAACTGCCATGGATAGATGATAGGATATTCACTGAAGCATTGTTTCTAGAAATGAAACTTGGATCAAACCTAATTGCTTGTCAATGAGGACTTACTAAATTATGATACATCTATATAATGAGATCTTTGGTCACTGAAATAGATATATACATACATATTCTGTATATATGTATCTGTACCTCAATGCATACAATGTTTCTGAAAGAGGCAGGGGAATTGCCAAGGATGAAATGATTGGTTAGGCAGATATGAGAGAATTCTTCATGGATATTTTTTAAACTTTAAAAATATCAAACCTTATGAATGCATTTGTTTAATATTAAAGTTAAAAAGTAAATGCAGAGAGAGGAAGAGAACCAGGGATTTCCAGAGGGACAATCAATGTAAGTTACAGCAATTATTTTGGGCTAGCAAGATTTGAATGAACATGTTTTATTTCTTTACTTTTCTATATTGTTCGAATTTTCATGATAAGCATTAAAAATTTCAAGTTAAAAAGGACAGTTACATAGCTATAATGAAAAAAGTAGTAAAGCAATTTTCGTTAAAACATTTTTTAAAAAGAACATTTCCAAGATTCCCTTTGTACTGCATCCACTGGCTGTGACGAGCCCCACCCATTCCATTTCTATTCCCAGTTCTGCTCCTGAAAACACATCTCAGGAGTTTTCATTTCCTTTTTTATTTTTTTCCCCAGAGTTGCTGATGGAGTGATCAAAAGTGTGTTATGGCAAACACTTCAAGCTCTCAATTTCTGTCATAAACACAACGTAAGTAATATTTCCTAATGTATTTGCTGATTTCTTCAAGATGACTCTTCTCTCCTAAATGGCTCAGGGGTCTATTTGAAGAGCTAATGATGGAAGGAGAATAAGAACCAGAAGAGCAAAACAAGAGAAAGTTACAGAACACAAGGAAAAGTAATGCATTATTCGTGGCTTTTTTCCAATTTCTGTAAGAATCAAATTATTCATTCCTTATGAATTAAAAGTTTGTATGAACTTAAAAGTTTCCTTTTGCCCCAGTAGTAATGATTATTTTTAAATAATCAGTACTATGATTATTTTTAAATTGGGTTAAACTAAGTTTTCGGAATATCAGTAGTGTAACCCTCCATGGCACTTGATTTTCTTTTGTTTTTAATGTCTCTTAAGTCTTTTATACTGTAAAGGTCTCCTTTCCCCTATCTTTTTCTTTTTTCCATCATTAATTTTTCAGAGCCATGGGTGTCAGACTTGAGCATGCATCAGAATCACCTGGAGTTCTTGTCAAGACACATTTTGCTGGGCCCACCTCCAGAATTTCTGATGCTGTAGATCTGGGATAAAACCTGAGAATTTGCAGTTCTAACAGTTTACCGATTGATACTGAAGCTTCCAGTCCTAGAACCAGGCTTTGACTTCTCTTGTGTTATGGAAATCCTTTTGGCTGGTTGCTTCCTTTGTGTTATTTATTTAACTTGTTGTTTTGCCTGTGTTTACTGTAAATTGGTGTTTATATCTAGAGGCTAGTCACACTCAGGCTCAGTCTTTTTAGACAGGAAGGCTTCACATATAATACTGTACACTTCTTATTGTGTCAGCACCCTGAGGCATGTATAATGTCTGGCCATCTTTCCCGCTTTTGATTGTCTTAAAATAGATTAGTAGGTTCAAGAGATGTTCATTTGATCCCTTTCTTTAGCACTTTCGCTGTCAATCTTTTTTTTAGTTTTAGCATTTAGAGATCATTATTACCTCTCTCCAGTATTTCATTAAGGTTAAAAGGTGGCAATTTTCTAATTCTAATATTTCTTCTGCATTTACTAATTGGAATTCTATGGAGAAAAATTTACCATGGACTCTGGTTACTGTAAAGTACAGTAAGATAAATATGTGATTATTCCTTGTAGATGTCAGTACTCACAGTGATGAACTGGTATCTCCAAGAATGTCTCCAGGCAATCTCCAGGAGTGAAGGGTTCAGGGGAGGTGTAGGGCATCATTATGATTTTATGTATGTAATGTATTTCAATGCTTTGCAATTATTGTTCTCTCTGATATTCAGGTTGTCCCATCTTAGGCCAGTGGGGGTTTCTTTAAGTAAGCGCTTGGGTGCTTTTGCTGATATAATGATAGTTTTTTTTTTTTTTAATAAACTTTTGAGTTGGTGCCTACATAGAGGCAGTGTTGAGGCAAGGATACAGACTACCATATGGTCAGTTTTGATGCCAAGAGCAGAATATCTATCCTAGTAATCTAGGATTGCTGAAAAAGAGTACACAGTCATGCAACTAATTTTCAGTACTTAAGGAAAGCTTCCGGAGAAGGCAATGGCACCCCACTCCAGGACTCTTGCCTGGAAAATCCCATGGACGGAGGAGCCTGGTAGGCTGCAGTCCATGGGGTCACTAAGAGTCAGACACGACTGAGCGACTTCACTTTCACTTTTCACTTTCATGCATTGCAGAAGGAAATGGCAACCCACTCCAGTGTTCTTGCCTGGAGAATTCCAGGGATGGGGGAGCCTGGTGGGCTGCCGTCTGTGGGGTTGCACAGAGTCGGACACGACTGAAGCGACTTAGCAGCAGCAGCAGCAGCAGCAGCAAGGAAAGCTTCCCTTAGTGTTAAGAAGAAAGTCAGCGAAGGGCTTCTCTGGTGGCTCAGCGGTTAAAGAATCTACCTGCCAGTGCAGAAGACATGGGTTTGATCCCTGATCTGGGAAGATCCCACATGCCAAGGAGCAGCTAAGCCCACGTGCCATAACTACTGAGCCCGTGCTCTGGAACCAGGAGCCGCAACTGCTGAGCCCACAAGCCCTAGAGCCTGTGCTCCCCAACAAGAGAAGCCAGCACAATGAGAAGCCCGCACACTGCAGCTAGAGGGTAGGCCCTGCTCACAACTAGAGAAAAGCCTGGGAACGAAGACCCAGTACAGCCAAAACTAAATAAAACCATTTAAAAAAAGAAAGTGAGGTTTTTGTTGTTGTTAGGGTAAGTTAGAAGCTCTGACTTTTTATTGATAAAGTGTATAGAATATAGAGACATATTGCTCACAAGATACATATTTTCATGATGCAAATTGTGCTTTCAAATAATTACTGAAGATGATACAGAATTGAATCCACATCTTTGTTGCTTTCCACCATGCTCTGAGAGGTATTCAAGTTCACCTAAGTTGGCTGTTGGAGTTTTATGGGTAATTAAAATGATTTTTTAAAAATTCTATTTACCATAACTATTTGTGTATTAGCCCTGTATAATCAGATTACAAGCTTGAATGCAGTCTCTGTGGCTGATTTATCTTTGTATGTATCTCCTTAATGCCTGGTCTGGATCTTTTTATATAAAAGGTGCTCCGGAAACATTTATGGAGTAACTAGATGAATGTATGAATGAATGGGTCCATCAATCACCTTACCTACCTGATTATGACTTACTGTTTAGAGTGAACCCAAATGTTATTGTAGCTCTGTGAACTGCCGCCATTCCTCTGCTTGGAACAACATGTTCTGTACCTTAAACTTTAAAATATTGAAAACCTCCCACTTACAACCCATGACCTTTATTAAAAATGGATAATTTTTAGACAAACTGTATTTCTCTGACAAGAAAATTACTTCTGAACTCTGGTTACCCCATTTTTCTTACGCTATGGTAAGCCTTTGTGTATCTTTTTAAAATAAATCTATTAGCTGAAACACATGCAAAGGAAAAAAATCTAAACCATATATAAGCTGTTACAATACTACATCTAAAACCTTTATACCCTCCTTATTTTAAAGGAACCCTCATGATACTCTCAAATAGGAAAGGCAATCCCACCCATGGTGTTGCTGAAGATTCACAGTGGTAACCATGACTTCTTTTATCTCCAGAGCAGTGATCCCAGCCAAGGTCAAGGTGGTAAGGGATTAAGGCCTTGCTACTCAGACTGTGGTTGGTGAAGGTCTCCTGAGAGCTCATTAGAAATTCATACTCTCAGGCTCATTCCAGATCTACTGAGTCAGAATCTGCATATTTAACAAGATCTCCAAGAGATTCGAGTACCCATTAAATTTTGAGAAGCACTGGACTTAAGAAAATACCTACTCATTTTGTTCTTTTTTTACCCTATAATGTGGCTAGAGTGAGGTAACTGAAGTGACCCTTTAACATCATTGTCAACTCATGATTTCTTATATATTTGATTTATCAATTAGAGAAAAATAACTTCATGTCTGGGAATTTCCTGGCAGTCCGTTGTTTAGAATTCAGTGTTTTCATTGCCGTGGTCCCCGGTTGAATCCCTGGTTGGTGAACTAGGATCCTACAAGCCATGCAGTGTGGCAAAAAAAAAACAAACTCCATATCAAAATGGCAAAATTACAGTGACCTCCAAAATGTGAGTGTGTCTGGCTATAACATCCATTATCGTCTTGTTGATATCAGTGTCGTAGTTGTCAAGGAGGCTTCTCTCCTCTGATTATAGTGTCTGTCCATAAGGCTCAAAGAACAACCTTTTCAGATGTCCATTCAGGCTTATGTAAAGAGGCAGCTTCTGGCAGGGAAGTTTTTGGAGACGGTTCTTAGAATTAAGGATCAGGTTTAAAATACCATGGATACCTCTTCCTACTGGCTTGAGAGTCTGTAAAAATGAGATTGTACATCAGCCACCATAACCCAGTTTAAGCAATGTTTGCTAAAAGCTGTGTATGAAACCCAAGTTTATTAAAATGTTTTGATTCCCCTGACTTACAACTTTCTTGTTCTTTGGTGGAAAATAAGTTGATTGCAAGAGGCATTACAGAGTTTACACTTGAGTGCAGCTTTGCACTGGAGAAAGTGAATGCTGTATGTCAAAGCATCTTCTGTTCTCCACGCTCTGGTTCTTACTATTCCTGTGATTTTTACTCTCTTTTTCCTTCTTCAGTACTCCATCTATTTTTCTTTATTTGTAACTTCTCTTACCTGTACCTACACTAAATGATTTTTCTGTTTCTTTGGGACTTGTCAGTACTTCATTTGCCTTTGTATATTTTGGTTGGAAAACAAGTGGCTATAAATTTCACAGGGATTTGCATATTTCAGTAGGCCCCTAGACAGGTAGCAGTATAAGTCCATTTACCTGGTAGTACCACACATAATCCAGAAACTTAGTATTTGCTGCAGACTCATCTGAAGGACATAACCTGTTCTTATTAAATCAGTAGCTTTTATAGGTGAATATGACTCAATGTTAATCCAGTTTTCATAAATGTGTTGCCTAAAAGGTAGGATGAAAACTATGTTGGTTTATGTCAGAACAGGGCAGCTTTAAAAATTACCGTCTAAGGCCTTAGGACTTTTAAGAGGCCTTAAAAGGTTTCTTCTAGCTGATGGCCATTCAAATGACGAAACAGTTGACAGTAATTGAGACTAAATACAAACAAGCTTGTAGTATGAGTGCCGGATTTTGTTGTTTTTTTTTCCCATGACCCAGAATGAATTTAGCATTCAACATTTTCTCTTCTTAGATAGCTATTATAAAAGCAAAAAAAAATAAAAATTTCAAAATTATCAGTTTGAAAGGAATACTTAAAGGGACTAATATCACAACAGAGAAGTCAGGCAGAGGGAGCTGATTGTTTGTGGTACTTAATCAGGAGCCCAGCGGTTGCCACCTGCCAGCACAGGATCATTGCAAGAATGCACTAATTCATGTGGAAGTGCTCTGAAAAGTCCAGAGCTCCGTGTAAAGAAGAGCAAGATCGTGTTTAACCTATTTGCTTGTTTGGAGGGAGAATAACCTGGAAAGCTAAAGTTCTGAAGACGAGGGCGTGAGCTGTTTCCTCCTGGGGCATCCGAGCATGCAATAGCCATTTCCGGAATAACAGTGGGTGGGGTTCACTCAGCCCACCATCATGCACGCCCCCAGCTTAGCCCTCTCACATCCAGAAAGGAGCACTTGCTTCACTGAGGGTCCTGGGATGATGCCCCAAGTCGCAAGTTCTCCACCGGAGAGGACTCTAAGGGGAGAATGCCTCCCAGTGGCGACCTGGTCTCCCAGGAGCGACTCCATCATGAGGTCACATCTCAAGAAAGCTGTTCATGGTTCCAGATTAGCTCACTGTTGAGGATACTCATCTCCTGAGGCTGAATCTTTGGTGTCTCTTGTTAATAGGTGGCCATAGGTTCCAGCTGGCCTAGGACAGCTATGGTCTGTTGTCCTCTCGGAGTAATTAACTCAGCTCCCTTTCACACATCCTGACCAGATGATAAATAAGATGGTCACTCTGATGCATTTTCTTTTTGTTGTCATTTGAATGTTTTTCCAGTTTCTCAAATCTGTAACATTTATGCAGTGTGAATTGTGATTCTTAGGTGGCAGCTGTTCTTATTAAAGGCACTCTGGGTGTAATCTCATTCAGGGTTTTGTTTTTTTTTTTTAATGTATAGTTGATTTACAATGTTGTGTTAATTACTGCTGTATAGCAAAGGGATTCAGTTACACATATACATATATATTATTTTTTTTATATTTTTTCCATTATGGTTTATCATAGGGTAGTGACTATAGTTTTCTATGCTATACACTAGGACTTTGTTGTTTCATTCAGGGTTCTACCTCTTACTATTCAAATAGGGCTCAGTAAAAAGTGGAAGAAATAATTATATGATACTCCCTTCTCAAAAAAATTTTTTCAGTTTTCCCCTCCAATAATTTTTTTCCCTACTATAGCAACTTTTTTTGTTATGACAAGATTTCCAAATGAAAAATTGCTAATTTAAGGTTTTAGAAAAAAAGAAGGAAAACCATATTTGTGTTTATCTCACAGGCTGTGTTTATCATTGAAACTAATAGTTAATGTTTATTATGCTTTGTTGTTTTGATGACTCAGGGAAATAATTAAATATTTTCTTACAGTGTATTCACAGAGATGTAAAACCTGAAAATATTCTAATAACTAAGCAAGGAATAATCAAGATCTGTGACTTTGGGTTTGCACGAATTCTGAGTAAGTAGCAAGTTTTTTACTAAGTTATACAATACAGATGATTATGAAATGGTATAGTTTAAATTCTTACTTTAGATATTGAATTATGCTAATTGTTATAGTGTTATTATTCAGAAAGGGAAATTTCACTTTAATTTTTTAGTCAGTACATTAGTTCCTACTTCAGCTCCCGTTGATCGGATGCCACATTTATGTGCTGTGTCTGTAGGTAAGGAAGAGAACTAAAAGATGCATTTCTGGTCTTCGTGCACTTATAATCCAAAGTAAAAGAAACAAAAGACTAACACAAGATGATTGGCAATAAAGTACTAAAGTGAAGAGGCAGATGGTTCCCCGGAGGGAGATACTAACGTGATCTAGAGTGGTTGGGAAAATCTTCATGGAGCTGATGAGACTGGGAGAGTTAACTGTAAATTACAGAGAGGATTCAGAGACAGTGCTGAGGAACAAAGAAGTTATCCCAGAGAGAGAGGAACCAAAGGAAAGGGGGGACAGGTAACGATCTCCCCCTGAATCTAAAACTCTGCAGCAGGCGGAAACATGTATTAACAGCAGACACATTGCAAGGTGGGTGTGCACGTAGTCAGTCTGTTGATAGGACCCCAACACGGGCAACCTGAGAGTGCACTGGGAAGCTGGTTTATTCTCGAAGCCGCACTACAGAAATTCTCCCTATGCTCTCACCCTGGTCCTCTCTCTTTGGGATTACATAGATGTTGAATAGCTAAGGTACCTTTGGAAGTTGAATTTTTTTTAAATGAAGTTAAGTTGATTTGTAGTATTATTTTAATTTCAGGTGTACAGTATAGTGATTCAGTGTTTCTGCAGATTATACTCCATTATATTGATAGCTTATTACAAGGTAATGGTTATAATCTCCCACAGTGTATCCTTGTTGCTTGTCTATTTTATATTAATAGTATGGAAGGTGAATTTACTCTCTGAGTACACAGTGTAACAGTTCCCTGGGTTAGTGCGTCACTGTGTGAACTGTTAGGAGAAGCGTGGCTTCTGAGAATTATTGACGCTGATCTATTCAGAGAGCCTGACCTGCTCTTGATGCATTTGCAGTTCCAGGAGATGCCTACACTGACTATGTCGCTACAAGATGGTACCGAGCTCCTGAACTTCTTGTGGGGGATACCCAGTATGGTTCTTCAGTCGACATATGGGCTACTGGTTGCGTTTTTGCAGAGCTGCTGACAGGCCAGCCACTCTGGCCTGGAAAATCAGATGTGGACCAACTTTATCTGATCATCAGAACATTGGGTATAAGTTATACTCTATGGCTTACAGAGTTGCTAACTTGTAGTAGTAGCGTGTCGTTATAATGAGCAGGAGCTTTCTGTTGTCTCCAACGTGCTACTGAGGGCGGCGGTTCTGGACTGTAGCCAAAGCTCAGCCCTTTTCTCAACGTGTGGAGCCCTAACTCCTCTCAGTGAGGAGTTTTCAGATGCCTTTCCAAGTCAAGTCAATTAGCTGTGGAATAAACTATACATTTACTTTCCTTATCAGGCTAAGATGGGGCTAAGGGTGTGACTCAGCTGCATAGAGCTTACTCTGAAGACACTTAATCAAATGCAGTTTCTGCTTTTTTCCCCCCTTTGCTCTAGCACAGGGAACTTCAAGCTTTTTCTATACAGGGCCAAATGGTAAATATTTTAGGTCTTGCAGGCTATACAGCCTCTATTGCAGCTTTCAACTCCACTCCTCTATAGGTAAGACTGACAGATTGCTCTCACACACACCATCTCTTTCAGTCTTAATAAAAATCCATTAAGAACATTATAACATTTTTCATTGTGCCTGTTTTCACAAATGAGGAAACTGAGGTTCTAGGAGCTTGCATGAATGACCGAAAGTCGTACAACTAGTTACTAATAATTGAAGAATGAGAATGGACTCCAGCGCTCTCTCTCATGAGCTTTCATCCCACGTCAGTGTCCTCAGCGTCCCTCAGCGTCCTCAGTGTCCTCAGTTGCCCTTTCCACCTGGTTGGAAGAGAACAGAACCCAAAAGATCAGCTGCAAGCTTACACCTCAGCCTGGGTGTGAACAAAGTGGCAGGCCACGCACAAGATGCGTATTTAGTAATCGCTTCCCGTAGGCGCTCCTGGCAGCATGGCTGCCAGGCAAGGGAACTACTGCTGTGTGGTTCCCACACCTTCTTCTGGAGAATTCCGAACCCTGGAAGATGTGGAGTAGCATTTCACTACAGGCCATACCTTAAGCTTATGCTGTTTAACTGGTTTCCTATAAAGATTGTAGAAATTTACATTAGGCAGATATTAGACAGATCTGAGTTTGAATCTCAGGTCTGTGAGATTCAATCTAATGCCTGTGTGACTTGAGACAGGTTATCAAACCTCTGAGCCTCATTCTCTCACTGGCATAGTAGAGATGAAAAAAATGGAACCATCATGAGATGGTTATAAAATTAAAGGAGATCATGTGTGTAAAGCTCTCCACACCACTTGCTTACCTCCTCCTTTGATGGCAGCTGAGTGACAGACTGGGGCTTTCCAGATGGCTCAGTGGGTAAGGAACCCACCTGCAGTGCAGGAGATGTAGGTTCGATCCCTGGGTCAGGAAGATCCCTGGGTCAGGAAGATCCCCTGGAGGAGGGCGTGGCAACCCACTCCAGTATTCTTACCTGGAGAATCCCATGGACAGAGGAGCCTGGTGGGTTACAGTCCATAGGGTCACAAAGAGTCAGACACGACCAAAGTACCTGAGCAGGCATGCACAGTGCAAGCCACGTGTGGCAAAGAGAGTTGGCAGCACTGATCGTACCTGAGAAGGCATAGATTTTGCGGGGACCAATTTCTCCCAAATCTAGAGGAAATGATCAGGCTCAGTATTTCTTTTACATCTGGACCTCGGAAATTAACTGTTAAAGCACAATGCTGTTTTTAACTAAAATTAATCGTGCATTATCTGGTTTGTATTTTACAGGAAAGCTAATCCCAAGACATCAATCTATCTTTAAAAGTAACCAGTTTTTCCATGGCATCAGTATTCCTGAACCAGAAGAGATGGTAAATTGCTCGATTTTGGTGTTTCACTCTTTGTTTTGCTACTTTCTTTAAAGGGGTGGTTGTTTCTCCTTTAATATTTCTGCTTTAAACTCCTGTTCTCCTTATGACACACTGACACAGGTCAAAAAAACCACGTAAAAACTACATAAAATGAGCCAGGAGAAGGCTTTAAAATTTCTCTTGCCCTATCCAAAGATTAATTTTAAATGTGAAGTGAAACCTTATTTCTTTCCTTCATAAATATGGTGATCCTTTTAATCAAAACACTCAAGTACCTTTCCCTGAAATAATTATAAAATTATTATTTTCTCATAAACAGTACTTACTGTAGTTATATTTATTTTGAAAAACAAATGCATTCTCTATTTTTTTCAGCTTCTGAAACCTCAGATCAATACAAACCATCTTTTTACAACATGTCTTTTCACATGGAAGGTCATTCCACAGAATGATCTTTACTGTATTGAAATCAAAACTGCAAACCCCAGTGATCACCTCTACACCCGCACTGTGGTCCTTGCCTTTCTTTGGGAACCTGTCAATGACTACCCAACCTTACTCTCTCTAGTCATTGATTTCTTATCTGTGTTACCTGAGTTTGGGCTATGAACTCTAGAACTCCATGTGGCCTTTTGTTGTTGCTAAGTTTCACATCCGACTCTGCCATCCCATGGACTGCAGGATGTCGGACTTCCCTGTCCTTCACTATCTCCCAGAGTTTGCTCAAATTCATGTCCATTGAGTCAATGATGCCATCCAACCATCTCATCTTCTGTTGTCCCCTTCTCCTCCCGCCCTCAGTCTTTTCCAATGAGTCAGCTCTTTGCATCAGGTGGCCAAAGTATTGGAGTTTCAGCTTCAACATCAGTCCTTCCAATGAATATTCAGTGCTGATTTCCTTTAGGACTGACTGATTAGATCTCATTGCTATCCAAGGGACTCTCAAGAATTTTCTCCAGCACCACAGTTGGAAAGCATCAATTCTTTGGCCCTCAGCCTTCTTCATGGTCCAGCTCTCACATCTGTACATGACTGCTGGAAAAGCCATAGCATTGACTATATGGACCTTGGTTGGCCAAGTGATGTCTCTGCTTTTTAATACACTGTCTAGGTTTGTCAAAGGAGCCTAGGTTTCTTCCAAGGAGCAAGCATCTTTTCATTTCGTGGCTGCAGTCACCAACTGCAGTGATTTTGGAGCCCAAGAAAATAAAATCTGTCACTGCTTCCACTTTCTTTCCCATCTACTGCCATGAAGTGATGGAACCGGTTTCTATGATCTTAGTTTTTTGAATGTTGAGTTTTAACCCAGCTTTATTCTGCCTATACAATGAAAGGACCATCAGGGGAGGCTTGTGCCCTACTCCTGATGTGTTGAAGACACAGTGATGTGGAGGAAGGGAGAATCTGTTAAGCCAGGTCATGCTTTATGGCACCTGTGAACCATTGGGTTCAAATGGTCCTGGCTTTTCTAAGCACCTGTTCATCTTAAATGTATTTCGTATAATACCTTGATTTATATACTGGACTTCTTTTTTATTATGTTTGTTAAGACTCTTAGCACATATAATGAAAGGTTAAATGTTGAATTACAAGTATAGAGGTTGAATTAAAAATAATATTCATAAAACATGTTTAGTTTAAAATACAGTAGTTCCCTGGTGGTGCAATGAATAGGAATGTGCATGCCAATGCAGGAGACGTGGGTTCAGTCCCTGGTCTGGGGAGATGCCACATGCCTCTGGGCAGGTAAGCCAGAGCGCCACCACTGAGCCTGCACTCTAGAGCCCACGAGCCTCAACTACTGAGCCTGCGTGCCTGAGCCCGTGCTCCACAGTAAGAGAAGCCACCGCGGTGAGAAGCCCGGGGCTGCAACAAAGAGTAGTCCCCACTTGCTGCAACTAGAGAAAGCCCTCGCAAAGCAATGGAGACCCAGCACAGCCAAAAAAGAAGTGACAAAGAGACAGCAAATTCACATGTACCTGCTGCCTAGTTAAGGAAGGAGAATGGTGCCATTGACTTGGAAGCTTCCCGCTCCCCGCGTACTCTTCCTCAGTCCCGTTCTCTTCCTTGCTCACTATTTGAGTTTTGCATTCATGATCCCTTTGCTTTCTGCAGTGCTCTTATTCATGCAGTTCAGTGTATTTTCGTTAATGTTCAAAGCACCCCTATTAGTAGATTGGGGGTCCCTATAAGTAGATATTACGGTACTGAAGGGGACATTTAGAATGAACATTTACCAAACACCAAGTGCAAAGCATTGTAAAGTTAAGAAAATAACTTCAGCTTTTTTTATTACACTATACTGTAAAATCATGTAAAAACACTATCTTAAAAAGTCTTTGAAAGGAATTATATAGCCTACTAAGGGGCTTTCTCCAAAGTATTCTTAATACTAATATATTTTAAATATCTGTTACTTTGTTGTTACATAACATTGAAATGCTTTACTCTGTTTTTCAGGAAACTCTCGAAGAAAAGTTCTCAGATGTTCATCCTGTGGCTTTGAATTTCATGAAGGTACCTAAGAATCAATTATAACTGTATTGACTGCAAATCATAATGACTGAAGCTGGTAACTCTGGGATGGGTGGACAGTAGGTCAAATAAAGCCAATGTAAAAATGTGGTCATTGAAACTATTAAAGAACTGTAAAATAATTACAATTAGAGGAACATCAGTGGTTTAAACACTAAATCTTTCCAATATATCCTTTAAAATAAGTAGAAGGTGAAAGAGAATGATTACAGCTGTAATGAACACCCTGCTTCTTTTGCATTCATTAGGAAATTTGACAGTTACGTCAGTGTATTTCAGACTATGGAAATTTATGAGGGTGAATGTATTCCTTTTAAGTTGGAAAATCAAGAGCTATGCTATCCAATAGGGTGGCCACTAACCATGTTACTACTGAGCAATTGAACTATGGCTGATTAGAATTGAGATGTTCTATATTTCTATGAAAATTACCTTTTAAAAGAATATAAAATATTTCACTAATAATATTTAAAATATTACATGTTGAACTGATAACCTTTTAGATACACTGGGTTCACTAAAATTCTAAATTGCTTTTTAATAAATCAGTAGACGATCAGGCAAAATGAGAACCATGTGGACACCAAATATAGCCCTTGTACCAGGGTCAGACAAAGAACAAGTTCTAATAAAAAAGCAGAAGAAGCTCGTCTATGACCAGTCTGCCATTCTTGCTTGACCAGCTGAGACCATGCTAGAAAGTATGACTCTTCCATTCACCATGGATACTGAAAGCCTTTAATGGGGCAGGGATGGAGACACTAGTATGAGTATCTATCTTTAACAACCAATTAAGTCATATTTATAGCAATGGCTTCCATACCACTCATCAGAATGACTACTCATCAGAATGAGCTATTTAAAAATACAGATTCCAGTAAATAACCTCAGATTTACAGAAGCAGGATCTCTATGAATAGGACCTTGTAGTTTATATCTTTAAGCCTCTCCCTAGGTAATTATGATGAACACCACAGTTTGAAACTCTTCTGACCTGGGAAGTAGAGCCATCAGAGTGGCCTAGAGTCAGCTGTGTAGACCAGCTTTTGTGCTCGTGCTGGCCACTGCCCAGGTTCTATCCAGCGTACTGGATTCCTTCAGTCTGAGTCCTCCTGAGACCAAGAGCCCCATGCCTCTGAACTCTTCGGTTGCCCTTACCACTGCTCCACTGGACCTCACCTGCTTTCTACCTCTCATTGCTCTGACCTGCTCTAACCCAGCATTCCGCAGATCCTATCCTGGAAGTCTAATTCCCCAACTTTGTTGGCTTGTTAAACACAGATTTAAAAAAAAAAAAAAAAAGCCCACAGGTTGCTTGGCCCTACCCCCAGGGCATTTGATTCAGTAGATTTGAGGTTGGACCAAGAAATTTGTGTTTCTAGCAATTTCCAGGTGAAGCTGATGTAGCTGGCCTAGGGACCACATTTGTGAAGTCCTACAAACTATTTGCTTTACAAGTGACACACACCTGACCTACATTTACCCCCTTCAAAACATTGACTGTGCATCAAGTCTGCCCTCAAAAGACTTTTTTTTTTTTTTTTTTTTTTATTTTTCTATGTGCCTCATTCAAAAGACTTTAAATTGGCAAAAGAAGAGCAATTCTAGTTATTAACAAGTTTCAAGTTCTGGATACTATACAAACGTGAAGATTTTCTAAACTTGTGTTTGCTCTACCAAGTTGTTATTCAGAGTTTTAGGGTACAGTAACAACATAGGCTCCTCTTTTTAATATCTTCTATCCTCTCCCGTCTTCCAAAGGAGTGTCTGAAGATGAATCCAGATGACAGATTAACCTGTGCCCAACTCCTAGAGAGCCCCTACTTTGATTCTTTTCAAGAGGACCAAATTAAAAGAAAAGCACGTAATGAAGGAAGAAACAGAAGGCGTCAGCAGGTACCTCGGTTCCAAAGTTAAAGTGCTATAAAAACGATTATTTTCCTTCTTTACCTCTCAAAGTGAGACTAGGCGGGCACCAAGATCTTTTCTTCGCACTGGTTTAGTTGTGTTTGTTTGTCTAATAGAAATTGTGATTGATGCAATAAAAACCATAATACTGAAAGTTTCCAGGTTGCCGCAAAATCTTATTCCAAGAATACTTAAAGTTATTGCACAGTTCTTTTATCACACTGATTGGATATCCTCCCCACCAAGTCATGTACCCAGAACACAACAGTTTCATACAACTAAGCCCTGATTACAGCTGAACTGAGTTTGATGGGCATTATGGAAGAACCCTTGTACCTTTCTGTAGCCTCCACGTGTACAATAAGAAACTTGTAACTTCTCTGTTCTTTCACCCATGGCAGGCACCTTAGTCTGCCTTTCCTAGGCTTTTCCTGGTAACCAAAGACAAGGTCTGGACAGATACAAAAAGATGAAACTCAGATATCTGAAAACCAAATCCTGTCCTAAAATGTGCCAATATTATAGATTAATATGGTGAATATAAAGATAGATGTTGATTCTATGGCTTATTAGGCAACTACCATTTACTTGCTTTCAGCTTTGAAGTGGAAACATAAACTCCATGGAAGTAGGTTTCTTTGGGTTTAGATTTCCTTTCCCCCTCACCTGCCATCCCCAGCACCTAAAACAATATCTGTCCCATCAAAGGTACTTAATAAATAGTATTCAAATAAATAGTGGGTAGCCACTCCCTTCTCCTGGGGACCTTCCCGACCCAGGGATTGAACCCGGGTCTCCTGCATTGCAGACAGATTCTTTACCAGCTGAGTCACGGGGGAAGCCCAGGAAGGAGGTAAACGTTGCTTATTGATAAGTTTCCGTTTCTCAGAAACTGACAACCATCACATTTTGTGTTTGCTTTATTCTCCACCTCGGATCTACCTTTCTGCTCACCTATCTTCCCATTGGCATCTTTGCCATTAAGGAAGAAAGGGGTCTCTTTCAGTAGTTAAAATAGAAGTTTTTTGGGAGAGAAGGGTCAAACTGATCTTGAAGATGAAATGTTAGACCCCGTGGACTGTAGCCCACCAGGCTCCTCTGTCCATGGGATTCTCCAGGCAAGAATACTGGAGTGGGTTTCCATTTCCTTCTCCAGGGCATCTTCCTGACCCAGGGATCGAACCCAGGTCTTCTGCATTGCAGGCAGATGTTTTAACCTCTGAGTCACCAGGGAAGCCCAAGATAATGTCTGTGTATCCCAAATTTTTATCCAAGATAAAAATCCAAATTTTTATTACATAGACCCTTTAACTGTTCAAGTTACAGGTTTGCAAGTTCAAGCCTAATGCAGTTTACTTAACCAAAAAATTAGGGTTTGTTCAAATTTGAAATACAGTGTGAATCGTGTGTAAAAACACTGTCCCCTCAAAACCATCTCACCAGCTCCTGGACCTTTGTCCTGGGAGAGGGGATGGGCACGGCTCCACCCTGCCTCTTGGTCCCTGAGCCACTTTCCACTGCGCTTGCCCCCAGGTGGGTGGGGATGCTGCTGTCCCTTGACATCTCCAGTTCACAGCTGTGCTACCCTTTCTTTAATACTTCGTAACTCAGCTGATACCAATTAGGGACTTTACAGAAAGCCTTCCCAAAGACACAGGACAACAGAAGGAAAAGAAACACCAAGAGCAGCAGGCATCTGGAGAAATTCATTTACAAAGATGATGTCATGTTCTCTGTCCTAGCCAGCTGCAGCCTGTCCATCTTGTGTGTCAGCCCCTTCAGAGCGCCCCCCACGAGACCATGCCTAATCATCTCCCTCCATCAGGCAGAGATGGAGAAGGCCCAGGGCAGCCTGGCACACCAGAAGGCCCTAGAGAGCAAGGCCAAGAGAAAGACAGAGACATCTTCCAAATTTTGATTTTCTTTCTGAGCACACACGTTTTTCTTAGACGTCTTAGAATATCAGAAAATAAAGTTTCTGTATCTCTGAATGATTGACCAACAATCTCCTTAAGCCTAAGTATTGTTTAAAGTTGATAGTAAAGAGATTTTAGATCTTTGCTGTTCTGCCAATATCCTAAAATTAATATCTGAAGTTAAAAATCTGAGATGAGTAGAATGTAGACTCTTGCACTTGTTGTTTAATAGCTAGTGGGAAGTTTTCTTTTAAACCCTGACCAGATACTCGGAAATGAATTCATTGAAACAGATCATACATCCCTGAGTGTCCTAGAACGAATAATACAAACTAATTTTCAAGTATCAGAGAACCACAATTTTTGGAAAAGTAACTGTTTAATTTTTTAAACTGATGTCTTTTGACATCTCTGTACTGTATGTATCCTTTTGTTTTACCACCTTGAAATCAAAGTGTACCAATAGGAATTGTTTTCAATTTACTTTCTTATTTTTGTCTTGTTCTGCTATTAGAATCAACTGTTGCCTCTCATACCAGGAAGCCACATCTCCCCCACACCTGATGGAAGAAAACAAGTCCTCCAGTTAAAATTTGATCATCTTCCAAACATTTAGTTCTTTCAAGAGGAAAGTAATTTAATACGTATACACATTTTTGTACCAGAGAGATAGGGAGTCTCAGTGTTTCAGATGCAAATGGGCCATATGAAAATTAAGATGCTTTCTAGAATTGTTTTGCTCTGATCATTACTGATTCCTCTGCCTGTGGTTTTTACATGCCAAGTTTATCTTTTAGAACATTTTCTATAAATGTTAACAGCATTTGAAACTGCACATATGGAGGAGATATTTTCAATTTTATCAGAGAAGCCCCTCTTGAAGCAGCTTGTATTGAGAATTTGTAAATTTTTCCTTTGATTTCTGAAAAAGATTTACATATACCATCTTGCTTCAGCTGACCACATACAGTCTTAGAGCAATATCAGATAGCTTGCCTAGCCATTGTTTGTGTAAGGAATGGCATTATATTTCTGCATTTTAATTCGCTCTTGTTGCAACCAGGTCTGTTGAGTTAATCCTGGTATTTTATTCTGTGTTTTTATATTGGTATAGGAAGGGAACCTTGAAATGTCATCTAGGTTTATCCCTTAATTCCAGGGCAGACTCTGCTTTCCCTGTCTCATAAGACATTGACAATTCTATTTTTAAAGCTAGCTAGAGAACATGCCATACATTTACATAGAAAATAGTGGATGAACTGCAAGGAATTACCATCCGTGTGACATCACGCCCTAGAATAGCTGCCTGCTGAGCCTTCTCCTGTCCTTTGGGACATCACCGTTCCTTATCCTTTTCTTCTCCTGATTAAGCCATCTCAGTACCTAAACGTATCCTCCTGGGTGTATTTTCTAAACATCTCATTGTCAACACTCTCTTCCAAACATTTGCATCCATACAGTCTATAAACTTGTCTAGCCCTACACCTGGGCATCATGGTCGGGTCAAGTTTGTAAACACTTCTGAGAGCAGGAAGATTACCATTCAGTTAACTTCATTTTGTGTCTCTTGTCAAAAAAAAGACACAAACAAACAAAACACCTCAATAAGTGAGTTGAATTTATGTTGGGACGTTTTCCCAAGTAAACTTGACACACACATATATATATCTGTAAATATATATATTTATAATTATAAATTTTGAAGCATCAGAGTAGATCCCTTTTATCCTGGACAGCTAAAAATGGTACAGACTATTCGAAAGTACTTTCAGTTTGCTAGTAAGGAACTCATGTAAAATAATAGCATGAGGAAAAAATAAATAAAAATAAAATAATAGCATGAGGCTGTCTATCTCTGACTGGCATAAAGGCACAAAATAGTGGCATCTTTATCAATAAATATTAAGATTATTTCATTAACTTTTTTCTGCTTCTGAGTCTGGCATGTATACCTGAACATTGTCAAATTTTGCAAATACACCTAATTCCAGAAATTCTTCGTATTTGACACTAAGACACCAAGCATAAATTGTTATTAAGGAAGCACAGTTCCACCTCATGTTCATCTCTAAAAGTCTGCTGCACATATAAACATGGCTCTATGAACTTTCAGAGAATCTCATTCAGTTACTTGGGTGCATCTCTTTATTAAGGAGTTATGACATCTAAACAATAGTTCTGTGCTCACTAAAGATGTTTGAGGTGGGCTTATTTGACCATTTAATATTCTTAGTGTGAGTATAGCCTGCTTAGGATCTTCTTTATTTTCATCTTATTATCAGAAAGTGTCTCTTCAGATGTTTTGCATTTTTAGTAGGATGATACCACAGGTACAAGAACAATGAGGAATAAAAGATAAAAGCAACATTGATTAAAGATTTATTTTTAGCTTTCATAGTGGGTTTTTTTTTTAATCATTTAAGCCTTCTTATTGCCAAACCACTCATGCTGTTCAAGCTCACCTAAATGTGAGCTTACATGCAGAAATTAAGACAGCACAAGACCCCAGTATCCATTTTATAATTGTGCTTCAAACAACAGTGGAGTTTTGGGCAGAGGTTGGTTGGATAACTGTCTTCCCTTAATTTTTGCTTACATTTAAGAATCCACTCAAACTAGCATCTCTCTCTCCATTCTGTTCCTTAGACAAATCGATCATTTGGGTATCACTAGGGAGAGGAGAGGTGAAAGCATCTAATGCTTAGAAAAATGTTCCGGTGTAGTCATATTACCCTGAAGAAAAGGGATCTTTTGATAGACATTTGCATGCTTATCTTTCCCTGGGTGGCCCAGGCCGCAGGGCACCTCAGATGCCTGGGTCGCTCGGGGGCACACATCTCGAAGTGCGACTCTTTACAGAGTGCGGATTTCTCACCTCAGTACTTTGCATGTTTCCTTGCATTTCTCAGCTGCATGGAAGACAGCAGTACTCATGCCCAAATTAAGTAATGACTTTCGTAAAAGTTCTCCTCAGCAAATAGGCTTGCTCTTCGCAGAAGCCCGCGTGATTCTATAACTACGCGTTTCCTGTTACAGCCTTGCACACTTTCTGGCTTACCTGGGGCTTGTCTCACCTGTGCCAGCATCCAGGCTTTTTAATTTACTTATAGAGCTCTTTCCCAGGGCTGTCCAGATACGACACCGTCATGGTGAGTGACACCATCTGAATATTCCTTTCCTCCGTGTTAGTGTGACTTCTTGGTGCCCTGGTTTTCTCACACTTTCCACACACGCATACCTGACACTCTCCAAGTTGCTCTCTTTCTTTCTTTTTCTCTTTCTTTCTCCTTCCTCCCTTCCTTCTCTTTCATTCTCCTTTCTTTCTTCCTTCCTTCCTTCCTCAGGGCACTCTACAATTAAAAAAATGCAGACCTCACTTATTCTTAGTGCTGCTGCTTCTTCAGGAAAGAAGAAAGTAGAATACATAATACATGGAGAGGACATCTGATTCAGCTTTATCAGCCCCGTAGGCCTCTTTGCTTGGACTCTGTCTTTAGTCCCCATTTCGGTCCTGATGATATATCCATGCAGTTGTTCAGACTTGCTCCAACCACAAAGCCCTTGAGGGGGTCACTTTTTAAAGATTGTTTTAACAAGACTGAACCATTAAAAAGTGCTATTCAAGAGGCAGCTGTCAAATGCTTTGGATTAGGGAGGTGACTGAGTGAAGGGAAACAGCAGAGTGCAGGGATGAAGAAGTGAGCAGAGAGAATGTCCCTCTGCTAAGGAGCTCTCTCACTGTCTTTTAGTGCCCTTGCACATTCCCCAAACTACAGGACGTAAGAAAATTAATATGTTCTTTTTAATAAGATGAAAAATTTTCAGTTCCGAACATGTTGTAAGGTCCTTGTTCATACTTGCCGTAGAATTACAGTTTTTTTAAAAGGTGGCACTTTCTTTGTCATTTGTTACCACCAGCAATTTCCAATCCTGGTTTTGGAACAACTTGAATGGCACAGAATTCTCCAAAAAATATAAGTATATATTTTAAACTAAAACATACTACCAAAATAGGAATGATCCTAAAATTCCACAAACAGTAGAATCTTGGAAAATTGGGGTACTGTATAAGGTAATAGCAAAATCACAAGTATATAGATTTTAATGCATATAGTTAAGACATTAAGATGTCATTAAGACATTAACACTTGCAAGTTAAAGTAGTATGCTGGGTATATATGTGTATTTGTTTTATTTTATTTAATTTTATTTTTTGATCTTTTTTTTTCTTTTATTTTTAAATTTATATTGGTTTTTGTGTGTTTGTTTTAAACTAGAATCATTAACTCAACGTCATTCTTGTTTTGACAGAAGATGAAAAGTCATCAAGAGTGGTAATTTAGAGAATAATAGAAATACCATTTGGTCTGGAAGTTAGGAAACTGGTTCTAGGTCTGTGTAGCCTTGTCACAATATGTAACTTTCTTTTGCCTTCATTTTCTCATTTGTAAAATAAGAAAGTGGATAAATGAGATAATGTGTTAGGCTCCCCTTCAGCTCTAAACTTCTGTGATTCTCTGTGGCGCGTGGTATTTGTGTCTTGGATGTATCTTCCACTAAAATAGTCTTTCTCAAGACTGTTTAACAATATCAGAATACATTTTGCTCTTTATGATATAGCCAGGAGCAAGGAGATCTCCCTCTTTGTCTCTCTCATCTGCTTTCTTTCATACAAACACACACACACCACCCCCTGCTAGTTCTACCAAGTCAATAGCAGTTTTCAGACAACCACCTAACAGAGGTCAATTTGATAAACAAAAGTAAATTTTAAAGTTAATTATCACTGAATTTGTTTTAATTAATGTAAATCAAACAGGTGTGCTTTCAAAATGCAGAGTAATATGTAATCATTCTTTGCTGTTTTAATCTAACTCTAATTAGCTTGCAAATGACATATGCTGTGAAATACTAATTTAAGATATCCATTAAGGCAAAGAACATTCAGTACATTTCTAACTTCAGTGAAACTTTTGGTAGTTTCAGTAAATGACAACTTAATGGAATTCTACAAATAGAACTGAATTTTATCTGTTTTATATTTCAGCAACAGGGACACAGGCTCAGTCAACCTTATATTTAACTTATCCTTAAAGCTTATAATCAAGCCAAGAATTTTTTTTTCCTATTTAACAGGCATATAAATGACTTGTATTTATAAAGTTACAATTCTTCTTTTCTGTCCTGAACACTAGTCACTGACTGTATCTCTGTATATTGTTACTTTGAAGATGTTGTATGTCTACTTATGATTTTAGGACATGTTTGTATAAAAGCAGGTATACTTCAAATCACATGAACTTACAGCTATGATTCAATTAGCATTTGATAGCATAATGACAATTTATACTTCTAGATATAATGTACTGCAAACAGTTTTAGTTGTATTATGTTAAGTATACATAATATTTTTTTTATCTTAAGATACTTGTAAAACCTAAGAATGGGATTAAAAACTTTGGTGACTTTATATTTGAATATATCACTTAACCTGAATATGTTCTTTAGCTTATTTTAATAAAAGTTAGAACTATTTCTGTCTCCTAATTTTTGTTCAACTCAGCTATTAGTCTATTGACTATTACTTTGTATTTAAGTGAGAAAAACTGTCATCTTCGTATATTAATTCCAGAATTTGTTATTTAATTTCCTATCAGTTGGAATATCTGAATAGCTGATGTAGCAAACTATTCCTTTTGTTGCCTAGGGCTGGGAATTTTTACAAATGGAAAACTAGCAAAAACTTTTCCAGTCTGACCGGCTTGATGTTTATCTCTGAGAACATCTTTACAACTTTACTTTGAGGCTCTAAGATTCTTTTTCCTTCAGTTCAAATTTTAGGCCCTTTACCATACTTAAGCTGCAAGATGTTCTTGTATCTTCAAGCCCAAGCTAGTTTCTGTTATAGGTTTAAATACACAAAAAGGCTCAAGACCAAACTTAGACTAGTGATCAGAGAGAAAAACAATTGATAAAATAATGAATGAGTCACTATTTAAATATACTTCAGTTCTTTTATTTTTTTCTGAACTAACCTTTCTGCTTTCATTATTTTTAATAGCACTTATGTAAAAAGAGTGTGGTCAATTATTTCCAATGGTAGCTGCAACAATTTCTCTCAACCTACATCAGTTTTACCATGACACTTTCCACTCCTCTTATCAAGAGATGAAATCTCGCTCCCTCTCCTCATCTTATGACCTGTGTCTTCCTTAGATGCCCTGTCCCATTTCTGGGCTTAGCCCTTGAAAGGTCTGGCAGCTTCTTCCCCAGACAGAGTAGTCCGCCATTTCTTTCTGGGGAAGCCAGCCTCCATGCTGTAAAGAAGCTTGAGCTAGATACAACTAAATGATAAGATACCACATGGAGAGGAAGAGGCAGCTGGAGGAGCGCCACGGGGGCCAGTCTTGTGAGTGAAGCCTTCCTGGACTTTGCAACTCAGTGTAGCCACCAGCTGACGATCCCCAGATCAGCATCCCTAACCAGCATCAGGTAGAACAGAATAACTGCCCAGCTGAGCCCAGTCAACCTACCAAACTATAAGAAATAATAAACCAGTGGTTTTAAATCACTACTTTCCAGGTTGGATTTGTTATGCAGCAATAGATAACTGAAACAGTATGTTTTTAAATTGTATACTGTTTAGTGGAGAAACATATTCTCAATTTATATGCAAACTTTAACTAAGGCATAAAGTTATCTTTTTAATTTTGTTGAAGTATAGTTGATTTACAATGTTGTGTTAATTTCTGCTGTACCTCTAAGTGATTCAGTTATATATATATATATATTCTTTTTCGTTATGTTTTTTGACTAGATATTGAATATAGTTCCCTGTGCTATACAACAGGACCTTGTTGTTTATCCATTCTATATGTAATAGTTTGCATCTGTTAATCCCAAACACTAGAGAAGAAAAGGCAACTCATTCCACTATTCTTGCCTGGAAAATCCCATGGACAAAGGAGCCTGGTGGGCTACAATCCATGGGATTGCAAAAGAGTCAGACACAACAACTAAACAATCCCAAACCGCCAGTCCTTTCTTCCCCAGCCCTCTCCCCTTTGGCAACCATAAGTCTGTTCTCTCTGTGAGTTTGTTTCTATTTCATGAATGAATGAATGAAAGTCACTCAGTTGTGTCCAGCTCTTTGCAACCCCATGGACTACACAATCAATGGAGTTCTCCAGGCCAGAATACTGGAGTGGGTGGCAGTTTTCATCTCCAGTGGATCTTCCCAACCCAGGGATCGAACCCAGGTCACCCACATTGCAGTCGGATTCTTTACCAGCTGAGCCACCAGGGAAACCTTTCTGTTTCATAGATATGTTCATTTGTGTTATATTTTTAGATTCCACATGTAACTGATATCATATGGTGTTTCTCTTTTTCTTTCGGACTTATTTCACTTGGTATGGTAGTCTCTACCTCCATCCATGTTGCTGCATATGGCATTATTTCATCCTTTTTACGGGGGAGAAATAGTTCATTGAATATTCATTGGATATCTGTGAATATTCACTGAAAGGACTGGTGCTGAAGCTGAAGCTCCAGTACTTTGGCCACCTGATGTGAAGAGCTGACTCATTGGAAAAGACCCTGATGCTGGGAGAGACTGAAGGCAAGGGAGAAGGGAGCAGCAGAGGCTGAGAGGGTTGGATAACATCACCAACTCAATGGACGTGAATTTGAGCAAACTCTGGGAGTTAGTGAAGACAGGGAAGCCTGGCATGCTGCAGTCCGTGGGGTCACAGAGAGTTGGACACAATTTAGAGACTCAACAACAACAAAACATTCCATTGTATGGAATACCACATTTATTGTCTTCATTCTTATCCATTTGTCTGTCGATGGACATTTAGGTTGGTTCTATGTCTTGGCTATTGTAAATAGTGCTGCTTTAAACACTTTTTACGTGTATCTTTTCAGATTATAATTTGGGGGTCAGATGTTATTTAGCCTAGAATATACTCTAGGGAATCTAAAAATCCTTCTTCCCGGTTACCCATTGGCCTCTGTCTTTGATTCTTATTTATCTTAGTCAACACTGCTCTACTTCCCAGGGGGAATCATCTTCTCATCAAACATGTATAACCACCCTATGGGGGAAATCTAAAGCACCATCATGAAGAAATGGTCCAGACACTGTATTCTATCAAATCTATGATTACATTCTAGCTAGAAATTTGCTTGATATCTTCACAGTGAGCCAATAGGTGATTTCCTTCTTTTTGCAAGAAAACTATTTACATCTATGTTAGATAACTGGATAGATGCCAGACTACTCATTTTCTATCTTTTTTCACCCTGCCAAAAAATAGATATATATCAGTAGTCAGTCAGTTTGGGTCCTGATGAGTGTTCTTTAACCAGTGCCCTTCACTCATTAGCACACTCACTAGACATCAGCTAGGTCATCTTCTGGATGTTAGCGGGAAGACTGATCTACACTGAATGAGCTTCTGCTCATAACCAAAGATCTCTAGCACGTTTGATTCTTCAAGGTAACTGGTGCCATTGTCTTTCCACATTTGCCCTCTTTCTCTTTTAACCTGAAAGGCATCCAACCAGAGGTCAGATTTTGGCTTTGTCACTTACAGGTCATGACCTTTTATCATCAGTGTCTTCAACTCTAAATGAAAATTTTTAACAACCTGAAGTTGTTATAAGTATTAAGTGAAACAATTATGTTAATATGCTTGGTAGCATAAGGAGCTATGTAAATACTGATTATTATTTTTAATACCTTCTATAACTTTTGAATATATTAACTTCTACAGTTTAATATGTGATCCCTTGAAATAAATCCATAGAGTTGTTTAATTACACTAGTTGCCATGTTCCCTCCCAAAGAAGTAGGAGAACTCATCTTACTCAACAATCTCCTGTCTTCCATTTGGCAGCTCTTGCATTTCTAACATGAGAAAGAGCTTACCTTCTAGCAAATAAAAATGTCAAGTTTTTCTATGTACACAACTTTGTTTATTGGCACTATTTTAAATGTCCACATATTACCTAACAAACACTGTCAAGTACTAGGAAGAAACAGAATTTTAAAGCCCTCAGTGGAATATGTAACCACGAAGACAAATCCAGTTAGTGGGATTTAGCCAAAAAGGCACAAATTAAGACCTCACCAGAAAACCTAAAGACACCAACACAAGCACCATGAAATAATCTGGCCATGACTCTGAGACATTTGAGAGATTTCCTGAAAGTCAGAATCATCAGAGATAGAAGAGTTGGCTGGGGAAGTACAACTAAATTTTGATAGAAAAAAAAAAGAAAACTTTTTTTTTTTTTTTAAAGTTTGGCTGCGTGGGCACGTTGTTGCATCACGCAGGCTTAGTTGCCCATGGACTTAGTTGCCCAGAGGCAAGTGGAATCTTACTTCCCTGACCAGGGATAGAACCTGGGTTCCCTGCATTGGAAAGAGGATTTGTAACCAATGGAACATCAGGGGATGTCCCCGAAAAAAAGCATCTCAGGTATGGGAATACACAAAACAAATTTAATATTGTGTGGGTTAAACAGCCCAGGATGATTAGCCATGGAAAACTCAACTAGAGAAAAAGCAAGAGATCCAAGCTAGAGACGCAAATCTTTTTTCTGTCTGTTTGTTTTTATTTTTCCAAACTTTAAACGTTTTATTTTGTATTGGGATATGAATCTTAATTTAATTTGTGTATTCTGGCAACTGGGGTTGTATAAACAACTCTTATTTCTGAGGCAGTGAGGAAGTGCTGTGAGAAGAAAAGTCCATCCTAATCTTTGA
The DNA here is from genome assembly GCF_023091745.1 of Budorcas taxicolor. Taxonomy (NCBI): domain Eukaryota; kingdom Metazoa; phylum Chordata; class Mammalia; order Artiodactyla; family Bovidae; genus Budorcas; species Budorcas taxicolor. The sequence continues at coordinate 81,228,664 of NC_068920.1, read as the reverse complement.
GAAATACTTGCACTGAGAGAAAAAATGGAAAGGAGGGAAATTGTCAGAGGTGCCAGTTGGAGAAAGAATCAGTATCTGTCACTGGTCCAGCAACTGTCCTCCTGTCAAGACCTCCTTTCCACCATCCCTCCCTTCCTCCTTCCTAGTTATGCTCCTCTCTAGCCACACAACTACTGTGGCTACTTTTCTTGGACTTGAATCCCTATCTTTTGTCACCAGTTTCTTCCTTTACCAAGTACAGATCACTCCTCTCTGCTCTGACAAAGACCTAGTCATTATTCAATTTCCCTTCTCCTGATTTTGCTAATCTCCTCCCCCTACCACCTGTAGTCTTTTAGTCAGAGAAAACCATCCTGAATTTAATTTTGTCTTATATAAGAACCTCCTGTAAAATACCAGCACTATCTTATGTAAACTAAATTTGGAAGTAATCTTAGGTTGAATTCAAATAAATCTCTAAAATATGTTTTTTTTAATGATTAATGTCTCCTTGGATGTCATACACTCTTATTTCTTCAGTGTAATCCAATTTAGCAAAAACTCTCACCAAAATTGACTCCATCAGATGTTCCCTCTAAATCGTGGAGTTCTAGCCATGAGTTGGCTTCAAGGGATCCACTGGAAGTCCCTTCTTCCATTTAAAATTCCAGATTCCAAATGTAACCTACAGCTATTATTTCCCCAAATTTCAGAGAGCTTTGCTGGGTTAATACCTGGATGGTTCACAGAACCTCCAGTCTAGGACAAAGGACATCTTCCCGTTTGCCCTGCTACTCACCAGCTTGCCTTTCCCTGCATCCTGAACACTTTATGCCTTGAAATAGAGCAAAACCATGACTAAGTCTACCTTATAGACTGACTGGCTTAGAAGAGATAAAAATCCCTTCTTCATCCTGCCTTAACATTTAGAAATGCATCTGGGTTCCAAAATAACCCCACTGAGAAGCTATTAGGGAGAAAAAGTATCGGTTAGAATTTTGGTGTGAATTTGTTTCAAGGAATAGCTTTCCCTAGAGCTGTTTGTCATCAGAATGTAGAGGAAAGGGCGGTGTGGGCTACAGTGGGTGGGGCTGTTGGGTGACTGCAGGGTAACGTCAGGCATGGGGTCTTTCTTTAGGGACTGGGAGTGAAGGGCACCACGAGAAGTGGAAGTGGAAATAGGCCCCCGTGTCCACTTTGAAACTTGACCAGTGCCATGCCTGACCATCATTTCTTACAAGGAACATGCATCAGAACGGCATGGGGAGGCAGACATATACTTTGTTGGGTTCTGAAGCCAGGTCTACTGCTAACTATGCTGTTTTGAAGTGTTCCCTTCTCTCTCTGGCCCTTCAGTCTGCAGTAAGGAGTCCTCAAGCTTGGTGTTTTAAGGATCCCTCTGGCTAATCTATTTTGTGAAGTTGTGCACACAAACAACTATCACCTCTCTCTTGTGCTGTTCCTGCGTCCTCCTCCACCCTCCTTTTCTCAGGTCTGAGGACAGAGTAATGGCCTATAGCTAAGGATCTTGCTCTACTGGCTTCACAAAGAAGGAACCAGTCCAGTGACCTTCCACCTTTCTGATCCACTCCGAGATCTCCTTTCTGTGCAGAGAGCTGGCTCCTTAGTGGCAAATGCAAGATCCTGGGGGTGCAATTGCTTTGCAAGAGGCCAGTTTTCGCTTTGTAAGCAAACCAAAGATATGTGAGGTGTTAGATAGTTTACACCAGGCTTGAGGTTTGTTCTGTGGCTGCTGTTTTGTTTTGTTTCACCTCGGTAAGCACTTTAAACTCCTCGTTGCCATAGATGATAGCACACCATAGATAGAGGAGCTGGACACCACTCTGAAGAGGAAGAACACCATCACTGCCCATTAAGTGCACACAGCATGCCCTTTGATCAATAACATCGACAAAGAAGACGACACATGGCTGAGAGAACAGCTCTTAAGTGCAAGTGAAATTGAAACTTCAGTTTTCATATTGCACAATTCCTAAGGATTAAAGTAAATTCTTGGCCAGCATCCCATGAAGACTGCATCAAGCAACATCGCCAGGAGATTTTCCGGCACTCGCAGTATGTACAGCTCCAGAACATTATTTACAGTACTTTTATCTCAACTTGCTATCCACCAGTTACCTTATCTTGCACAAATTCACAGTGTGGTTTGTTTGTTTGTTTAATTTTTCAGAATTTTTAAACCCAAATGGGGGCAATAATCACCAATGCAATTGAATATTTTAGGAAATTGATGGGTTCAAACCTAGAGAGAAGCTTTAAATAATGTTAGAAATCTCAAGCCTTATGTAGTAAAAAGGAAAGGAATAGTTAAAAATCAACATTCTAAATATAAAGCAGCCAGCATATGCTGAAATACAAATCACTGATACATTATGGAGGCCGATTATGGCTTTTTCATTTAATCCTTAATTTCACCAACTTATGCATTTCCACATGTGTATTATTACCTCTTTTCTGTTGGCTTTTATGTTCTTGGTGGATTAACTGGTCCAAGGGAATTAAATGACAGTCAGTGGCAGAGGATGAGATGATTAGATAGCATCACCAACCCAATGGACATGAATTCGAGCAAACCCCAGGAGACAGTGGAGGACAGGGAAGCCTGGCATACTGCAGTCCCTGGAGTCACAATGAGTCAAACACGACTTAGCAACTGAACAACAGCAGCAATAGCCCTTATCGGATGTCAAACATTATAACATGCTTTACATAAACACTCTCTAACATATTCCACCAAACACCGTAGGAAGTAGGTATTGTTAGCCACACTGTACAAGTAAGAAATCTCAGGTTCAGAGACATAGCCAGAACTGGATCTAAACATTTCAGAAAACTTCCACCAAACTTTTCACTTATTTTTGCACTTAAAGGTGGTGAGCATTTAAAGGTCTGAAACTAAGTCCCTTGTTGTAGGGCATTTTTAATTTTGGCTGAATTCTTGTATCCTGATATTTGTAAGTTCTCTAAGGCCAACCTTAACTAACATGACTATAGGAAAACACTGTGTCCTGAGTTAAATATCTAGTCTCAAACTGTAACTAGGTGTTTGGTCTCTCTGGCCGTAGATCTCATTGCATATGTAAATAAAGACATCTGCATATTCCTCTTCTGAATTTGCAGGGCTGGGCTCTAACCAAAGTGATGGTACTGAGATTACCATGAAATGCGAGCAGTTTGAATGCCACATAAAAAGGTAAAATTTAAAACAGAGTCAAAAAAAAAAAAAAAAACCAGAGTCTCCTTTTGTGAGATTACTCCAATCTTCTGATATTTACAGATGAGAAAGCCAGGGCCTTGAAAAAACGAAGGGACCCAAAGAAATGTCAACCATAAATTAAACAGGTGGTCAAAACTTTGTTTTAACTACTTGTATCTGTTCATTGCCTTGTTTGATAATGGATTTGAGGCAGTTTGTATGTATAATAATTTTAAAATGGGAGAACAGTTTCCCAAAGCGAGAATGGTGAAATGTTCTAAAATTAGAAAGTGGTTGCACAGTCTGTGAATATACTGAAAAACATCCATTTGTATACTTTAAAATTGTATAATTTTTATGGTATATGAATTATATATCAATAAAGGTTACTTTTTTTAAAAGAGCATGACTTTATTTTTTTAATAGAATAGAGGATAAAACCAAGGATTGATGACTTTTAGATTTTTATGTTTTTTTATTATTTACAGTCTCTTTTTCTCAATTCCATATTAGAATATCACCAGTGAATTGGCCCAAGTCATGTTTAGCTTAATGGGTCAAGAACATTGCCTCTAATTCTCTATTGTGGAGTGTTCAGCCAGGTTACAAAGTTTCTACTGGGACTGAGAAATTATTTTCGAGTAAGAATCTGGAATACATTTCCAAAGAGAATGCATTTTTTTTTCCCATGAGAAATCTCTGAGTAAATTCAAAGCCGTAAACTAAGGGGTCTTGATTTCCATCGTTGTGGTTGTTGTGTTAGTCACTCAGTCATATCCAACTCTTTGTCAGGCTCCTCTGTCCATGGAATTCTCGAGGCAAGAATACTGGAGTGGGTAGCCATTCCATTCTCCAGGAGATCTTCCCAGCCCAGGGACCGAACCCAGGTCTCCTTCATTGAGAGTTGTTTCTTTATCATCTGAGCCACCAGAGAAGCCCCTGGTGATTTCTATTAAGAAAGTTAAATCTGTTACTCAATATACAGGCATACATTTGTATACAAGCATACATTTCAATTCCTGGGTCGGGAAGATCCACTGGAGAAGGAAATGGCAACCCACTCCAGTATTCTTGCCTGGGAAATCCCGCGGACAGAGGAACCTGGTGGGCTGTAGTCCATGGGGCCACAGGAGTCATGTACAACTGAGTGACTAAACCACCACCACCACCATACATTTCAAGCAAAATCTTTTAAGATAGCACACATAAATTGGTCTAGAAATCACATTTATCATAGACTATAATGAGCTCAGAAAAAGGCTTGAAAACAAAGATATTCCTCCTAGCATTATTTATGGTTACAAAAAAGTTGAAACAAATCTAAATGTCCAACAGGAGAATGTCAGGGTGTAGTGGGATATTGTACAGCACCTTAAAATGAGGTTTTCATTTATTTTAAAATCTATATTACTTTTCTGATTACAGAGATAATAATGATATGCATATTATTTTAAAAAATTAAACCTCCAAACATTTTCATACAGCTCCTCCTCATAAGACATAAGCCAAACTAACTGCTTGGTGAATATTTTGTGTGGCCATCCTATAACACTGCTTTGCAACTTCCTTCCTTCACTTCATAATGAATCTTTGTATATAAATTCCTGCAGATCCACCTCACTAGCTTGTTTTTGTTTTTTAACACTGTTTTAAAAATTGTTCTTGTTTTTGTTTTTTAACACTGTTTTAAAAATTGTTCGACTTAGGGAGATGTTCATGACATAATGTTAAGTGAAAAAAAAAAGCAGGCTAGAAAATATCACATATGTTATGATCCTAAATTGGTTAGGGAGGCAGAGTGGCAAAGATTATACACAAATTCATATAAAGGACAAAGCAATACAACAAACTGTTAATGATGATTAGTTTAACTGGTAGAATTAGGAGTAACTTTTCTTCTATATAATATTTTGTATTTTCCAAATTCCCTATGATGAACATGGTAAAAATAGCATTGGCTTTTTCTGCTTCTAAAAATAACTTAGGTTTCTTGTAGGCAATCTGGAAAATACAGATAAACTTCAAATAAGAAAATAAGAAGTCACTCATGATCCAACTACCCTGAGAAAATAATTTTTTCCTTTTAGATACATTTTTAAAACAACTCTGTGTGTGTGCATATTTTACAAAAATAAAATTATGCTGGCCATAATTTTTATAACTGGCCTTTGTCACTTAAATGTAGTGTGAACATTTTAAAAATTCACTAAACACTCTTCTACAAAATGTTCTTTTGGCCACACAGGACCATAATTCATACAGAGGATTTAGTTATTACCATTTTTGCTTTTATAATTGATGTACTGAACATTTGTATGAATAAATCTTGGTGCATATATGCCACACAATACTTTCATCTGGATAAATAGCTAGAAATGGAATTGCTGAGTCAGATTGTCTGCAAAATTTTAATGCTCCTGATACTTCTTGCCAAGACATTCTTCAGAAAAGATTTAGCAACTTTTCCTCCCAGGCCTGGAATGAAAAAGTGGTCATTTTCCACACTTTCAGCAGTGTCAGGTATTAGTAATCTGGAAACTGACTTTTATTATTTTTTCTGTTGGTAGGAAAATGATAACTTTATTACAGAGAACTTAGAATGTACAAATAAGCAAAAAAAAAAAATCATAAGGATACCATCAACCACTAATTCTTCTCTATGTATATGTATGTATACTCATATGCATATATACATATTTACTTATTAATATAAGTAAATCATGTAATTTTGTTGTTGTTCAGTTTCCAAATTGTGTCCAACTCTTTGCAACCCCATGGACTGCAGCATGCCAAGCTTCCCTGTCACTTACCATCTCCTGGAGTGTGCCCAAGTTCATGTCCATCGAATCTGTGGTGCCATTGAACCATCTCATCCTGTCACCGTCTTCTCCTTCTGCCTTCAGTCTTCCCCAACATCAGGGTCTTTTCCAATGAATCAGCTGTTTGCATCAGGTGCCCAAAATATTGGAACTGCAGCTTCAGCATCAGTTCTTCCAAAGAGTATTCAGGGTTTATTTCCTTTAAGACTGACTGGTTTGATCTTCTCGCTGTCCAAGGACTCTCAGCAGTCTTTTCCAGCACCACAGTTCGAAAGCGTTGATTCTTTGGTTCTCTGCCTTCTTTATTGTCCAGCTCTCATATCCATACATGAATACTGGAAAGACTATATGGATCTTTGTTGGGAAAGTGGTGTCTTTGCTTTTTAACACATAGCTTTCCTACCAAGAAGCAACTGTCTTCTAATTGCGTGGCTGCAGTCACCATCCACAGTGAGTTTAGAGCCTAAGAAGAGGAAATCTGTCACTGCTTCCACCTTTTCCCCTTCTATTTGCCATGAAGTGATGGGACCGGTTGCTATGATCTTAGTTTTTTAAATATTGAGTTTTAATCCAGTTTTTTTCACTCCCCTCCTTCACCCTAATCAAGAGGCTCTTTAATTCCTCTTTGCTTTCTGCCAATAGAGTGGTATCATCTACATATCTGAGGTCACTGATATTTCTTCCGGCAATCTTGATTCCATCTTGGACCTCATCCAGCCTAGCATTTCAAATGATGTGCTCTGCATATAAGTTAAATAAACAGGGTGACAACAAACAGCCTTGTTATACTCCTATCTCAATCCTGAACCAGTCAGTTGTTCCATATAGGGTTCCAACTGTTGCTTCTTGACCCACATACAGGTTTCTCAAGAGACAGGTAAGATGGTCTGGTATTCCCATCTCTTTAAGAGTGTTCCACAGTTTGTTATGATCCACACAGTCAAAGGCTTTAGCGTAGTCAATGAAATAGAGATAGATGTTTTTCTGAAACTCCCTTGCATTCTCTATGATCCAGCGAATATTGGCAATTTGATCGCTGGTTCCTCTACCTTTTCTAAACCCAGATTCAACATCTGGAAGTTCTTGGTTCAGTTAATGCTGAAGCCTAGCTTGGAGGATTTTGAGCATAGCCTTACTAGCTTGGAAGATGAGTACAATCATCCAGTGGTTTGAACATTCTTTAGTACTGCCCTTCTTGGCAATTGGGATAAGGATTGACCTTTTCCAGTCCTGTGACCACTGCTGGGTTTTCCAAATTTGCTGGCATATTGAGTGCAGCACTTTAATAGCATTATCTTTTAGGAATTTAAATAGCTCTGCTGGAATTCCGTCACCTCCACTAGATTTATTGGCAGCAGTAATTCCATACAGGGTTCTAAGTGTTGCTTCTTGACCCGCACATCTAGACGGCATGGCTCATAGCCTCTTTCAGTTACTCAAGCCCCTTGACCACAACGAGGCAGTGATCTATGAAGGGGAAATCATGTAATAAATGGCAGCTAATATTTATTAAATATTAACTATTAGACTCTATGCTATGTGTCTAAAGTGAATTGTCTCACTGATTCCTTATGCCTCTATATAATAGTACTTAGAGCAGCTAATATGTTTTTATTTTTAGAAGAAAGCTGAGAAGAGAGATTAAGAAATTTGCCTTAGGTTATATAGCTAATATGTGACAGAGCTGAGATTAAACTATCTTTTTAAATATTCCTTGTTCTTATGTCCATTAGGAGCCCCTAGAAGTTTTTAGTGGTAAAGAACTTGCCTGCCAATGCAGATAGATGTAATAGATGTGGATTCGATCCCTGGGTTGGGAAGTTCCCCTGGAGAAGGGCAAGGCAACCCACTCCAGTATTCTTGCCTGGAGAATCCCACAGACAGAGGAGCCTGGTAGGCTATGGTCCATAGGGTCACAAAGAGCTGGACACAACCAAAGCGACTTAGCACACACAGATTTTGTATTCTCTGTCATGGGGGACAGTCAACTTTGTTGAAAGCATAAGTACTGGCCTAACCCCTTTACTTAAATAAGAGCATTTATTATTTTGATGAGTGAAAGGGATGTTTGTATTAATATATAAATAAATGATTGAACAAACAAACAAATAGGGAAGGAGAGATAAATATTCATTTCAGAAGAATTCCAAATAATATATGTAGATACTACTCCCTCCAAAAGGTGGAGCTCAGTTCCCCTCCCCTAAGTGTGGGTTACACACTGACTCTATTCCAAAGATTCAAGCCTGAAAAGGGTGACTTTAGAGGAACCTGGCAGAGCCCACCTACCCATGTAATCCACATTAATATCACCAGGGATCAGTCATCATGGTGATAACATGTACCCCCTGATCTGGTGTGAAGAGAAGGGTCCGTCCCTCTGATATTCTTCCCACAGCCCAGTATAATCATGAGAAAAAAACATCAGAGAAACCCAAACTGAGGGCCAGTCTACAAAATACCTGACCTGTACTCCTTAGAACTGTCAAGGTCATGAGAAATGAAGAAATAGTCACAGAGCAGAGGATACCAAGGAGATATGATAGCCAGATGCAATGGGGGGTCCCAGACTGGATACTGGGACAGAAAAAGGACATTTATGGAAAAACTAGTGAAATCCAAATAAAGCCTGGAATTTAGAATAATGTACCAATGTTGGTTTCTTTGACAAATGTACCATAGTAATGTAGTGTTAACATTACAGGAAACATCAGGCATGTCTTTGCAACTTTTCTGTAAATCTAGAATTATTCCAAAATAAAAAGTTTGTTCGTTTGTTTGTTTTTGAAGAAAAGGGTGCTTGTTTCAACATGAACATCACTTGTGGGTAGTGGAAATAAGGTTCCAGCTATGGCAGGCTTTTCAGACTATCGTGGTCTGAACTGGTCTCCTCTCTTTCCGTTCTTGCTTCCCAATGAAGGGTCCAGTGGCCAGCAGAGTGCAGCTGAAAGGAAAAACTCTGATGAAGCAGGTCAGGCTGATCTCTAAAGCCTCATCCCAGGGATCCAACTAGTTTTCCTATTAGGATTGGTTTTTTAGTTTCTGCAGAACTGAAAGGCCTCTGGTCACTGTTATTGATTAGTCCATTTATTTCTCTGATATATTTCTACTGACTTCAAGCAGGAGGGAAATCTGGGGTTGGATGGTTCTACTACAGTGCTGGCTGGCATCACAAATGAGCAGGGAAAAGAAGAGTGTGTTATGATCACCAAGCCTTTCCCACCCGGCCTCAGCAAAACTGCTCCCACACAGAAGGATGGCGAGAAGAAGGAGGTGATCAACAGGGTAACCAAAGAATCAGCGTTCACAAGTACAACATGGGGTGGGCTTCAAGAAGAGTGCCCTTCAGGCACTCCAGGAGATGAGGAAATTTTGCCTCAAAAAAGGTGGGAACACCTCAGGAGTGCACGCTGACACCAAGTTTTGTGGACCAAAGGAATAAAAAGTATCGCATTCCAGGAGGGGCTGAGCTTAGGAGGTGGAGGTGGAGGGAGACTCAAGAGGGAAGGAATATATGAGTACAAACAGCTGATTCTTGTTGTCATATAGCTGAAATTAAGGCAATTATCCTCCTGCAGGGTTTAAAATCACCATGGGAAAAGAATAAAAGCAAAATATAGCAATATAGCATAACCAAAATGAAAGCACACTGAGTTGATTAGTTGGGGTCATCATACCCTGCTAAGCTAAAGAAAAACATAGTGTGGACCTTGGAATGCCAGGTCAGTGCAAGTTCAGAACGTTGCTTGTGTACACACCAAGGTGTTCTCCCAAGGCATATGCAGGTCTATGGCCTCCAGCTAGGTGACACCCCTTGTACAAGAAACTAATAAAGATAGTTTAAAGTAATCAATAAAATGGGAGACGTGACCAGGGCCACAGGAGGCTGACTTCACCGTAGCACAACAGATACTTTCTGCTTGCCAAGACACAAAGTAAAAGGGATGTGGCTCTGAGGAACAGGGCTCTTGATCCAAGTGGTCTTGAGTCCACTGGTCCCATCTTTAAAACTTTAATCCTGTCTCTATTTTTCCCAAGCAGTGTGTTGACCACTTTCGATCCCTACCTGCTGTGCTGGCTGCAGCATACTCCAATTAAAAATAAAAAGAAATGTCCCATATGATATCTATGTGCAGCCATCCAGAAAAAGTAGTGAGGATGAAGATTATCATACAAGTTCTATATGGAGGTTACCTACGCACCTGTCACCACTTTCAAAAACATACAAACAATGTGGGTGAAAACCAGTTGCTGATTGTCAAAGTCATAAAACCAGGGAAAAAGAGAGATCACCACGTACCCGCAGGACAGTGTAACCCTGATTGTTATCTTGAGCTGGACTATCTCTCCAGTATTTCTTCAGATCATGAACCAGGGCTGTTTCCCTGGTTACAGAGACCAACTCACTAGGACAAAGGGCAGAGTGGTTGTGTTATTCCAGGAATTTGTAATGGCAAATGCCAGGCTTTCATGTGAATATCTGTATGTGTCCTGAGCTTTTGGAATAGACTGTTTGTAGATTTGTAGACTATAGCTCTCTTAACCACTTTGTAATCTGCTGCTTTTTTTTTTTTTTTGCCTTAAATAAAGCATGAACATCTATGCATGTTACTAAATGTTCTTCTACAAATCTTCCACAAACATGATCTTCTCAAAATGACTAAATAAATTAAAGGGTTCATATCAAAGGAATACTCTGTGGTTGTTTAAAAGTAGCTCTCTATGTGCTCATCTTGAACAACTGTATTCTTCATATTGAAGAATTAAGGGTAAAAAGCCAAGGGCAGAACAGTGTGGATAGTAAGATACCACAAAAGAAATTAAAATATAGGCATATATATTATTATATGTAATATTATGGAAGAATGTCTCTGGAAAGATTGAAAGGGAAACTGGTATCAGTTGCCTTCAAGAAGGAAATTCAGTGGCAGGAAGATAGGGGTAGGAAAAGGCTGATTTTTTTTTTACTGTATAGACTTTTATATCTTTTAAACATTTTGTGAAACACTCATGAACTATTCAAAGCAATAATTTTTAAAATTACATCATAATTAATGCCTAGTGTATACATTAGGTTGTTTCTAGTTAGCACTATTACATGTAACAAATCTTTGCCTACATTACACTGATTTCCTTCAAATAAATTACTGCAAATGAAATCACTGAATCAAAAGGTGGGAACAGGACTTCGATGGTGGTCCAGTGGTTAAGGCTCTACACTTGCTGGATGGTCAGGAGCGGTGGAGAGGGAAAGTTTTCAGGATTTTTTATAGGCTTCACTAAACTCTCCAGAAATAAATGAACTTACATATTTTATTTTCCTGTAGTCTCACCAGGTTTCCCTGGTAGCATAGCTGGTAAAGAATCCACCTGCAATGCAGAGACCCCCAGTTCAATTCCTGGATCAGGAGGATCCCCTGGAAAAGGGATAGGCTACCCATTGCAGTATTGTTGGGCTTCCCTGATGGCTCAGATGGTAAAGAATCTGCCTTCAATGCGGGAGATCTGGGTTCGACCCCTGGGTTGGGAAGATCCCCTGGAGGAGGGCATAGCAACTCACTCCAGTATTCTTGCCTGGAGAATCCCCATGGACAGACGAGCCTGGTGGGCTACAGGCCACGGGGTGGCAAGGAGTCGAACACAACTGAGCAACTAAGCACAGCACAGCACCTACTCTCACTAACAGGAAAGAGGTTTCTTTCTTTTTACTTTGGTAGGATAAACTATAATGGAACAGAGGTGGGGGGAGGGAAATCCAAGAAGGAGGGGACATATGTTTACGTATAACTGATTCACTTCATTGTATAGCAGAAACTAACACAACATTGTAAAGCAATTATATTCCAATAAAAATGTATATATAATGGAATAAATGTACATATATATTATTCCATTATATTTTGTACACATATACATAAATATATATGCATGATTAAACGGTTGTTTTGCTTCGTGAGGAACACATGGATGGGAAGCATTCAAGTCCCTGTATATATGACTGTATCTTCATAGTTTTTATCAGTTATAGATTTTAGAGTCAGATAACTTCCTCTCACAACTTTGACGACAGGGCTACAGTACCTTGCTGATCTTAAAGTCTGACATTGTCGACTTTGGACCCTTTGTTAGTTACCAAATTTCTTTCTTCCTCTCTGAAAGTTTTTAGAGTTTGGGATTCTCATTAGCTGGCTTTCATTAGATTATGCTGTGTAACAACCTCAGGATCTTAGTCGCTTACAACACTACATATTTATTTCCTGCTCATGGTACTGGTGGTGGCTGTAGTTTGGCTGTTTTGGTCGGCTCCAGGTGTTGGGTTGATAATGGACTCCTTTATCTCCTGGTTCAGGGATCCAGGCTAAAGGAGAAGCTTCCATAGGGGCTGTGCCCTTCTGACCGAGGACACGGTAACAGTAGGCCTGGGGGAAGCTTGCAGTGCTTCTAGAATCTTCTGCTCAGGAGCAGTACAGGTCATGTCTGTTCATAATTTGATGCTTAAGGCAAATCCCTGGGTTGAGTGAATCACAGGGAAGGGGCTAAATAAGGCTTCTCCTTGGAATTCTGATTTTTTTTTTTTCCCTAGGAGGTGTCCAGAAATAAATCAGCTCCTTAATTTTTACAAAAAAATTCAGCTGGTATAACGCAATTTATGGGCCTCCCCAGTGACTCAGCAATAAAAAATCTGCCTGCAAAGCAGGAATTGCAGGTTCAGTCCCTGGGTCAGGAAGATTCCCTGGAAGAGGGCATGGCAAGCCACTCCAGTATTCTTGCCTGGAGAATCCCATGGATAGAGGAGTCTGGCAGGCTATGGCCTTGGGGTCACAAAGAGCTGGACACAACTGAAGCAACTGAGCACGCATGCACAAAGCACTTTGTGGGTCGTAGTCTTTACAAAGCGTTGAAAGAGAATTTAATATCAGTGGTACACACACACACACACACACACACACACACAAAACCTTAAAATTTGAATTTGGACATTTGCAAGTATAAAGCTCCTCTGACTCCCTTTCCTTGGGGGCCTTTTGGCTTCCACTTCTCCCCTGCAACAACTGTACATCTTGCGTTCCTGTCTGTCCTCCTATCTCTCCTTCTCACCCTCTCCCTCTTCAGTTCTTGGAATTTGGGGATTGATACTCTGGAACTCGAGCAGGAAGTGGGGGACCTGAGCGAAGAAGATTAAAAGTGCTTGTCTCAGTTATCTTTTGCTGCCTAACAAACCACCCCAAAACTTAGCAGCTGAAAGCAAAAGCCATTTTATTATCTCAATCCTGTGGGTGAGCTGGAGCCCAGCAGAATGTCAATTTCACTGGTTTCCTGTGGGGCATCTGGCTGGTGCAGTCAGACAGCGGTGGGACTAGACCATCCAGATGGTTCCACTCACAGGTCTGGCTGGGAGGCTGGGCTCAGGTGGGCCTCTCTCTCCACCCCTTAACACCAGGTCCTTTCTCCTGGTGAGCTCTCCACAAAATACCTCCAGCAGGCCTCCTATTAATACACACTTGCTCAAGGCTGCAAAATGCACAAGAGCATAAGTTACCAGGCCTTCCTAAAGCCTCGGCCCAGAATAGGTAGGCTGTCACTTCTGCCACTTTCTGCTGGTTAAAGTGAATCCCAGGGCCAGCCCACGTTCAGTGTGGCAGGGGAAACACAGAAGCACGAACAGCAGAAGGCTGCTGTGCTGGGGGCCACCTTTGAAGAGAGACACCACAATGCTTTAACACAAGTTCATAGCGTTCATGCCTTTGTTAAGTGAACTTATAAGGTAGTAATAACATGTGGCATTATTCAATGCTAAAGTATTGATTTTAAGCTGAATTGCTATTATTACTTTGTTTTTGTCTGTTGACTGAAGATTTTGATCACTTTGACTCCTCGTTTCCACCTTCTTTCCCTTCCAAATAGATTCAGTGTGATTTAGTTCCTCTGCTGGATGATACCTTTAGACCTTTAATTGATTTTTTAATCAGTCAACTACTCTCAGCTCATAAGGTGAGGGACGCTTATCACACCATCATCTCTCTTCCCTCTATTTAGCTTCCGTCTGCTGTAATTTGCAGCGTTGGGGTTGATCGCTTGGTTCTGCTGTGTTCTGCAGTTAGTGTTGCAATTAGACTTGTTTCCCATTCCTCTCTGTAGATTAATTCTGAAAGTTCAAATACAATACGCAGTCAAGGCAGGCCTTGGGGACCACTGTGAGAACTCAGACTTGGACTCTGAATAAGATGAAGATCCCTTCGAATTCTCTTCTGCTGTGTCCTCTGCCTTGACTCCGCTGGCCGCCTGCAATCGATGTTTCCTAAATGAGAGAAAAGGAGGGGAAAGAAAAGAAAGGGAGGGGAAAGTTTATGGAAATTTTAATCCACCACACCTGCTTCGGAGAGAGTGAAAGTTAAAGGTGAGGTGATCTCACCAGGAGTACCATGCTGCTAAGTCGCTTCAGTCGTGTCCTACCCTCAGCGACCCCATGGACCGCAGCCTTCCAGGCTCCTCCGTCCATGGGATTTTCCAGGCAAGAGGACTGGAGTGGGGCGCCATTGCCCTCTCCGAGGAGTACCATAGAGAATCGTATAGTACTGCTCACTGCACATCGGAATGGAAAGGTATGACTACATTCCCTTTTTTCCTAAATGTTGGCATGCAAAAAAATATATATATATATAAACTCTCATTTGATTAACATCTTAGGTGTGTATAGAATTCTGTGTTAGAAATATCTTCCCATAAACTTCCTGGTGGTCCAGTGGTTAAGACTCCATGCTCCCAATGCAGGGGACATGGGTTCAATCCCTGGTCAGGGAACTAAGATCCAACATGTTACACAGTGCAGCCAAGGGGAAAAAAATTTCCCTCTTAATTTTAAAGGCCTTGTTTCTCAGTATTCTAGCATCCAACCACACTGACAAGAAATACCAGGTAAATTTGATTTTCATTTCTTAACAGATTACCTGTTTTTGCTTTTGCTTGAGTCTGTTTTCTCTATTCTTTCGAACTTTAGCGCTCCTCTCTATGTTTAGTCTTCAGAATTTCTACGAGTTTCCTTCAGAAAGGTACGAGTTTCCTTCCTCCTTCCCTCCCTCCCTTCTTCCTTCCTTTACATCTTTCAGAGCTGGAAAATGCTTATATTATTTGTTTTTATCGTTTTCTTTTCTCTGTTTTCCATTTTGAGTCAGGTGATGGGCCACTTGGATTGATCCTCCATATCTCATAACCTTTCTGTCATATTTTCTTTCTCTTTCATCTAAATTCATTTGTTTCCATCATGGTCTCTTCTGTTTCCAAGTTTTCCTCATAAATCTGCCTATGCAGGCAAAGTTGGTGATGGCTTCTCTTAAAGGCGAACAGCTGAGGACCAGGCTGGGGCTCCTAATGCCAATGCTGGGGGGGGGGGTGGCGGGGGGGACTTTGTTCTACTATTACAAAGCCATTCCATTAGAGGGACCCCTCTACTTAGTGTCAGGGTTGGGTGGAGAGAGAAACACTTGTTGCCAGGTGTGGCTGTGTGGCGCTGGGGAGGCAGATGGTCAGGGCTGTCTGTCCATCGTGCAGATGGGAATGGATTCTGGTCTCTCCAGCTCCCTGTCTTACTTCCTCTTCCTGCCTGGCGTTTCCAAGCCATCTCCCCTAGGTTCTTCAAGGCATATTCTGCTTTCTCCAGAGCTGTATCCCACTGGCCCATACTCCATGCTGTAACTCTTTTCATACTGCATTTAGCCTCTCTTCATCCATTTGCTGTCTTGCATAGACCAGGGGCTTCTCTGGTGGCTCAGTGGTAAGGAATCCGCCTTCAGTGCAGGAGACACAGGGGACTGGGGTTCAATCCCTGGGAGAGGAAGTGGCACTCCAGTACTCTTGCCTGGAGAATTCCGTGGACGGAGTCTCAGAAAGTCAGACACAACTGAACACACACACAGTCCACACAGACCTGTTGAAATCTCTCCTCTGCTGTGGCTTCCCCTCCAGTTCTCTTTATCACCCCCAGATTTCTTTGAAGCTACTCATGCAGAGAGCCTGAAGTCTATCATAATTTCTCTTCTTAGAAACCACAGCATCATATAGAAGGGAAAAGGTGAAAATAGCTAACATTTGAGGAACCATTTTCTTCCTCTCCCTGCGTTCCTTTCTTGATCCCTCAAGTAGCATCTACAATCTTTTGAGAGAGTGGAGAGTGAGCCTCCACCTTTTCTTCCTCCTTAGCTCACCCACTCTTTCTGAAGAGGAGTAAATTATCTGAGGGGTGAGGTCAGGAAAAGAGTCTGACTTGTGGCTACATGCTTTCTTGTCTTTCTAGCCTGTCCTCAGCACACCCAAATTCTCTCTCTCTTTAGCAGATTGTGTCAACGAGTCCAGTGTTAGCTAGCCAAGAGCAGTGAAACAGTCCTGGGGTTTGTCTGCTGAGACAGTTTCTCCATCTAGAAAAGAAAGTGGTATCATTACCCATTTCTGATGGTACTACCCTTCGATTTTATTAAACTTGTATTGCTGCTGCTAAGTTGCTTCAGTCGTCTCCGATTCTGTGCGACCCCATAGACGGAAGCCCACCAGGCTCCCCTGTCCCTGGGATTCTCCAGGCAAGAACACTGGAGTGGGTTGCCATTTCCTTCTCCAATGCATGAAAGTGAAAAGTGAAAAAAGTGAAGTCGCTCAGTCATGTCCGACTCTTAGTGACCCCATGAACTGCAGCCTACCAGGCTCCTCTGTCTATGGGATTCTCCAGGCAAGAGTACTGGAGTGGGGTGCCATTGCCTTCTCCGAAACTTGTATTAAATTTTATTAAATATTTTTTATCCATTTAGAGTTTAAGAGCAGGGTGCTTACAAGGAGTATACTAGAGTGATGAATGGATTTCTTGGTTTGGGATGGACTTGAGCCAAACAGAACATAAGAGTTGTACTAAATTATCTCCAAGTCATTCTGGTATATTTTATGATTCGCAAAGTGGAAATAAATACCTTCAGAGTTCAGAAAAAGCAAAATGTCACAACAAAGTGTAACAAGGTAACTTGATGTGAGATCAGACCCCAGAATGTTTTGAACTCTTAATGGAGAGAGACTGAGAAAGAATAGATTGGACTTAGTTTAGGCTGACACGGACCTCATAAGGGGTAACCCATAGACTATAGTTCGCCAGGCTCCTCTGTCCGTAGGATTCTCCAGGCAAGAATACTGGAGTGGATAGCCATTCCCTTCTCGAGGATAAGGGATATAATTTATGACTAAATAACACAGACATTGAGAAATACACTGACGTCACATTATTTGCCATTGGGTTTTTCCCTCTGTCAGGGAGAAGATTTCCCATAAAGGAAATTGATATTCCACTATTGACCATCCTTACATCAGATAAAGAAAGACTCAAAGTGCTTTCATTACAGGGTGGAGCCTAGAAGGGAAAGCAATAAAGCAAAGCAAGGTGGGGCTGATGCGGGCGCTGAAGAAGACTGATCTGCTAGGCTGGTGTCTCACAGTGATTCCTTCCTTTGTCCCCAAATTGTCCGCAATGTCTCATTAAACATTATAGCCTGGTATTGATGTACAGTGAACAAGAGCTTTCATATAGCTATGATGAAGCAATTAAGGGAAGACCAGTCAAGGGATAATAGCCAAAGTGCCTTCACTGGAGTAAAAACATAACATCTATTAATAAGGAGACTCCAAAATCCAGTGGTTCAAACTACTTTGAAGTTGGCTGCCGCTGCTGCTGCTGCTGCTAAGTTGCTTCAGTCGTGTCCGCCTCTGTGCGACCCCATAGACGGCAGCCCACCAGGCTCCCCCATCCCTGGGATTCTCCAGGCAAGAGTACTGGAGTGGGTTGCCATTGCCTTCTCCTTAAATTTGGCTACTCTGTCACATAACGGTCCAAGCTGGGAATTCCAAGTGAACACACAGTTCTCCACGGAAACACTCAGGGACCTGTGTTGGTGGGGGCACTGACGTCCTTTATATGTAGCTTTCAAGGTCAGGCTCATCATTACTTACTTACCAAGACAGCCAAAAGGAAGAGTGAGGAGGGAAAGTCCAAGACCAAGAATTTCCTCTTGAGTAAGGGAGATGGAACTTTCCCACATCACCCTTACTCTTGTTCCATCGGTCGGAGCTTTGTCAGCTCAACCAGGAGCAAGGGAGCCTGGGGGCAGTGTGCTTTCTGTCTGGGCAGGCATGTCTTGGCTACATCTCTTTTCTACAGAAAAGAGTCCTTAGATTTTGATGGGCAGCCTGCTTGCTCTGCTGCTAGGGTCCCAGCAGGGACCAGATGATGCCTGCGGAGTGATGGGCTCAGCAAGGGGGCCATGGTGCCAAAGGGTACCAGAGTAGAAGACAAGAGAAACATATTCAGGGTCTTGCCTGAGGCAGGAAGAGCTGGGGAACACTTAAAAGGGGTTAATTTCACGCAACAAAGTTGGCAGGGATTCATCACCCAAAATGGAATGAAGATTTTTTTTCCCCCTTTGCTTTATTGAGAGACAGTGTGAGAACAAGAGGTTTGGGATGAGAGCCTGGGCTTAAACCTTAGTTCTACCTGCCACTTAACAACTTGGAAGTTAGAACATTCATTTTCAGTTTCCTCACCTGCCAACTGATAAGACTCTGCCTCCTTAGCTTACAAGACTGTTGAGAGAGTCAAGTGAAACAGGATTTTAAAATCCTTTGTAAACAATAAACTGTCACCCAAATATAAAAGGGTTCATAATCCGAATAAACTTAGTTGGCTTGATCTGCTATGAAATAACATAATGGAAGAACTGAAGCAAACAAAAACCTCAAAACCTATAGACCTTTGGCAAACTCTTCCCTGGCGGCTCAGATGGTAAAGAATCTGCCTGCAATGTGTGAGACCTGGGTTCGATCCCTGGGTCAGGAAGATCCCCAAGAGGAGGGCCTGGCAACCCATTCTAGCATTCTTACCTGAAGAATCCCCAAGGACAGAGGAGCCTGGTGGGCTGCAGTCCATGGGCTTGCAAAGAGTCAGACATGACTGAGCGAATAAGCACACACAGCCTGCAAGTGGGAATCCTGGGTTGAACTTAGTGGCTGGTAGTTTTCAAGCTGACTCAGGCCCATTTTGGAATGAGGCAAGGTTTGTATAAAAATTTTATTCAAGGATCATAAATCTAAAGGAACTAAGACAGATGCCTTTTTTTTTTTTTTTCCATTTTTGCCATTTGGATACGTGGCCAGAAGGCACCCACTTATCTAGCAGCATTGTTGTGAGCCTACTACAGTCTTCCTTTGGCAGGTCTGGGTAAGGAAACAACTTTAGAAGTGATACCTTCACCATTCATCTCCAGCTTCTAGTGAGCGTCTCTAAGACACAGAACCTCTCTGTTCAAATTACATTTTAAAAAGGCAAAAAAGAAGAAGGCTCCCAAATAAACCCCAAACCAAAATGCCAGCGATAAAGAGTGAAAGAAAAAGATCAAATGCTTTTTTTTCCCCTGGAAGCTCTTCTTCAAACGACTCTAACATCTTGAACCTGTCTGCTCAGAGACGCAACGTGTTATCGGAGGCAGCCATCAGTAAACTGTGAGAAAGACCATTTGCCTCTGTCTCCAGAACTTTTGTACCCAATCACCTTTGCACTCATAAGGCACTGAGACCTATGGCAGCTTTACTTTTTCCTTTACCATTCTTCTTGGGGCATCTGTAATTAGTAAAGCATAACAGTTTACTTCTTTTTCACCATTTAACAAGGCAAAAGTTTAAGCCAAAGAAGTAAATCTCTACTTGTGAAATTTCAGGCATGTCAACTGAGTAATTGTTTCCATTCCTCAAAAGTCTCAAAAGCCTTGTTATAAGTTTGTATCTTTGCCAATTTGTTAAATGAAGAAGGATATCTTCTGGTTTTTTATGTGTATTTCCTTTCATTGTGAGCTTTTTAAAAAATTATAAGCTTTTCATGTGTTATTGCCACTTGTGTGTTTCCTTTGAATGTTGCTCATTGCTGGCCTTCAGTTGCTTAGTGGGAGAGCACAGGGTAGGAAGTGAAAATACCAGGGAATCAGCTCAAACCACACACCTCAGGCCTCGGCTTCCTCAAAATGCAGGAGACTGGTCTAGGGAACCCTGATGCTTTCTAAAAGCTCTAAAATGCACAACTGGCTTCACAATGAACAGTTTTCTATAATTTTTTCTTAACAATAGTAAATCTCATAGGTAAAAGTAAAACCAGAGCCAAAATCTTCTACTGTCCTTCCAGGCTTAATAAACAAATAGGAGTGATTCGTCTGTAGCCTGTGTTTGCATCAGCCAAGCCAATTTGCATCAGTCTCTTGGGCCTGTACCTCTTCTGACTAATTTCAAGGTGAGTTCTTACCTGAGGCCTTTATTTGCCTGAGCTATGTTTATAGAAATTAGCTTCATAATTGGCTTTCTTAGACATTATCTACTACATTTACCTTAAGCGTGAGAATAAGGCTACATTAGATTGCATCTGTGTTGTTTAAATACTATATACAACCTTGACAGGCACAATGCGGTTCAGGTGATAAACTGTTAAAATAAAATGAGTACCTGACACTCATGTGGTTAAATTGAGACACATCAATAGCAGTGAGTAGTGGCTAAAATACCATAATTTTGGTTAACAGCATATTTATCTAAAATTCTACTTTTTTCCTTTTCCATCATGGTTTATTACAGGATATTAAATATAGTTTCCTGTGCTATACAGTAGGACTTTGTTGTTTATCCATTATCTATATGACAGTTTGCAAACCATCCACTGCCCCCTCCCCCTTGGCAACCACAAGTCTGTTTTCTGTGTCTGTGAGTCTATTTCATAGATAAATTCATATGTGTCCTGTTTTTTTTAATTTTTAAATTGAAGTATAGTTGAATTACAATGTTTTATTAATTGCTACTGTACAGCAGCAACTCTGTTTTATATATCTAAGTATATATATATACATTCTTTTTCATATTCTTTTCCATTATGGTTTATCACAGGATAGTGAGCTATACTGGAGAAGGCAATGGCACCCCACTCCAGTACTCTTGCCTGGAAAATCCCATGGATGGAGGAGCCTGGTAGGCTGCAGTCCATGGGATCGCTGAGTCAGACACAACTGAGCAACTTCACTTTCACTTTTCACTTTCATGCATTGGAGAAGGAAATGGCAACCCACTCCATTGTTCTTGCCTGGAGAATCCCAGGGACAGGGGAGCCTGGTGGGCTTCTGTCTATGGGGTCGCACAGAGTCAGACACGACTGAAGCGACTTAACAGCAGCAGCAGTGAGCTATACTGTAGGACCTTGTTGTTTATCCATTCTATGTATACCAGTTTGCATCTGTTAATCCAAAATTCCCAGTCCAACCCTCTTTTGCCTCCCACACTCTTGGCAACCACAAATCTATTCTCAATAGATTGAGCCCCTGGTTCTGTTTCATAGATAGATTGATTTGTGTCATATTTTAGATTCCACATATAAGCAATATCATATGATACTTGTCTTTCTCTTTCTGACTTACATTGCTTAGTATAATAATCTCTGGGTCCATTCATGTCACTGTAAATGGCATTATTTCTTTTTTATGACTGAGTAGTATTCCGTTATAGATATGCACCACAACTTCTTTATCCATTCATCTGTTGACGGACATTTATGTCGTTTCCATGTCTTGGCTATTGTAAATGGTGCTGCTATGATCATAGGGGTGCGTATAGCTTTTTGAACTATAGTTTTGTCCAAATATACACCTAGGAGTGGGATTGTTAGATCATATAGCAACTCTTTTTAGTTTATTGAGGAGCCTCCATGCTGTTTTCCATAGTGGCTGCATCAATTTACATTTCCACCAGCAGTGTAGAAGGGTTCTCTCTAAAATCCTACTTTGGAAATGGGTAAATAGAAATTACTGCACCCAGACTAAGATTTTCCTAGTGTAGGTTCTACTTGGTGAAGAAGTAAGGATGAAATTCTAAATGCAAAGGTCTAAAAACTCTAGACTTTTAACTCATACATACAAAGGGATATACTATTCTCAACAGATTGTTTCTTCCTGATTTTTGTTGTTTCTTTTGAAAAATTGCTGGAAAAATATCTTACATTTGCCTGTTTTCAACAATCTAGTCCAGAATGAAACAGGCAAAGTTAGAAATGATATTGAGAACTAGGAAGTTAAATAATAACTAAAGCTCTCTAGAGCTATCCTGTCCAATAAAGTACCATAATGTGAGCCCTTGAGATGTGGTTCTTTCTAACTGAAAGGTACTTAAGTGTAGAATATGCTCTGGATTTTAAAGATGCTATGAAAAAAGAGAATGTAAAATATCTCATTAATAATTTTTATCAATTACACATTAAATAGTATTTTTAATATATGAGTTTAAAAAGCTTTAGCATTTACTCCTAATATATCTATATTTACCAACTTCTAACAATATACCTGCAAACACCAAGCTAAATCAGGTAAATCAGAAAATATTTATTTTAGCTATTATTGATACAAAAATTTTGCTCTTATGAAAAATATTATTAGGGATAATAATATTAATAAGAGCAATATATTTGAATATGCCCAGTTGTTTTGTTTTTATTTTTTGGTCTTTTGACCTATAGGATTTTAGTTACCCAACCAGGGATTGAACCTGGACCCTCAGCAGTGAAAGCATGGCATCCTAGCCACTGGATCATCAGGGAATTCTCCACAAATGTGACTTTTTATTTGACACTTTGCAATGAAACAAAGTCTAGTTCTGTGTTCATTTTTTCCTAATATGTTCTTTAAATTCTATCAAAGCTAAAAACTACTTCAAAACAGTATGTAGAAATACATTATTGGCTAAACTTACTAAGGAGAAGGAAATGGCAACCCATTCCACTATTTTTGCCTGGAAAATCCCCTGGACAAAGGAGCCTGGCAGGCTATAGTCCATGGGGTCGCAAAGAGTCAGACACAATTGAGCAACTTCACTTAAGTTTGCTAAATCATAGTACTTATTTTTCAGTCCTACTAACAATTATGTAAATGTTTTGCTGAATCTGGTTAAGAAAGTTTTCCATTTTCCCTGAAGTCAACAGCTATTCTTAGAAATTAATTGAACATTGTCAAATTCTTATTTTAACAAGTATATTTAAAACCTATTGAAACTCTTCCTTTATAAGATTTTTAGACATGTTAGAAATTCCATTTCCAACTTTTTTCATATGTGTACATATGCAGGTTTTTATTTAAAGGCATAATTATATTGTTTGAGGTATTTAAAAAGTCATATAGTGACTGGGATCCACTTAAATGAGGTACCTGCCGCTGCTGCTGCTGCTGCTGCTAAGTGGCTTCAGTCGTGTCCGACTCTGTGCGACCCCATAGACGGCAGCCCACCAGGCTCTGCCGTCCCTGGGATTCTCCAATGCATGAAAGTGAAAAGTGAAAGTGAAGTCATGAAGTCGTGTCCAACTCTTAGCAACCCCATGGACTGCAGCCTACCAGGCTCCTCCATCCATGGGATTTTCCAGGCAAGAGTACTGGAGTGGGTTGCCATTTCCTTCTCCAAGGCATGAAAGTGAAAAGTGAAAGTGAAGTCGCTCAGTAGTGTCCAACTCTTAGAGACTCCATGGACTGCAGCCGACCAGGCTCCTCTGCCCATGGGATTTTCCAGGAAAGAGTACTGGAGCGGGGTGCCATTGCCTTCTCTGAAATGAGGTACCTAAAATAGACAAATTAATGCAGAAAGTAGAATAGTGCTTACTAATAGAGGCTGGGGAATAGGGAGTTATTATTTAATGGATATAGAGTTTCAGTTTGGGTTGTTGAAAAACTTCTGAAAGTAGAGGGTGGTGATGGTTTCATCACATGTGTGCGTGCCTGCTCAGTCATGTCCAACTCTTTGTGAACCTATGGAATGTAGCCCGCCAGGCTCCTCTGTCCATGGGATTTTTCCAGGCAAGAATACTGGAGTGGGTTGCTATTTCTTCCTTCAGGAAATCTTCCGGACCCTGGGATCAAACCTGTGTCTCCTACATCACTTGGCGAATTCTTTACCACTGCGCCACCTGGCAAGACCACATCACACCGTGAATGTACTGAATTGCATGCTTAAAAATAGTTAAATGGTAAATTTTACCACAATTTAAAAAAAGTAAAAAAGGGAGCAAACTACTGATACACGAACAATGCAAGCAAGAGGCTTGTCATTTCCATGACATTATGCTGAGCAAAAGAATCCAGACACAAAAAGGAGAGTACATAATGCACAATTCCATTTACACTGATTCAAAGCAAGTGTATCCATCTAACCTATGGTAATAGAAATCCTAACAGCGGTTACCTGAAGTTAGGCTGGAGTGAAGATTGATTGAAAAAGGACACAATGGAACTTTCCAGAGTGATGAAAATGCCCTATATCTTGATTGGTGTTACCCAGGTGCCAACTGAAAATGATGCACAACTGAAAAATTCAGAATTATGTTTTATTTGGGGACATTACTGAGGACTATACAGACTGAGAACCAGCCTCTCACATAGTTCTGAGCAATCATTTCAAAGATGTAAGGGAGGAGCCGGAATATATAGGAATTTTTCCTGGAAAAAACAGAAACAAATGTGTAGTCAAACAGCAAAAGATTACTGTTAATGCCACACACACACACACAGAAGTTGTTTCTGAGTTGACATCTCAGGTTAATGATTTTAGTGCTTTTCTATGTATGGAAAGCCACAAGAGTCTGAGTTGTAATTATTGCTTTGATATGCATTTTAACTGTCTGGAGCCAGTGCTTAGTCTATCTTCATTCTGAAATCCCCTCAGGATGCTGACTAGGGGGACTGCAGTGGCTGATGACTTGATGCAAGGCGGAATTGGTTGTTTACCTGAATGGCAAGCAACATTCTTTGTTTCCTGAAATGGCAGACAGCGTTGTTCGTCCACACAGGTACATGCAATTGTCAAAACTCATGGAACTTTATGTCTAGTATTCCTGTACTGAGTTCTATGAAACAATATGATGAAATAAAAATAAAATCAGTGAAAATGTTTTAAACGGAAAATAAAATTAAAAAAATAAGAGTCATGATACATTACAAAATAAAATGGTACAATGAAAGACTGCTTCAAGAATTCAAGACATCCCTGATGGTCCAGTGATTAAGATTCCATGCTTCTATTACAGGAAGTGTGAGTTCAGACCCTGGTCAGGTGAACTACACAGGCCACGTGGCATGGCCAAATGTATATGTGTGTATATATATACACACACACATATATACTGCTTTAAGAATTAAGGGTTTTTTTTTTTTAAATAACCAGAGCTCACCTCCTTAGCACTCAGGGGCTATCAACCTGAAAAATGCACAACTCTCAAGAAAACCTTAAAATATGTTCCACTATGTTTTGTTTTTGTTTGTTTGCTCCAGCTATTGAATAACATTCAGCAGGAAAGAAACTGAACTAGCAGAGAATGTTAATCTCAACCCCAAAGTATAGTCCCCTATTATCCACAGTTTTGCTTTCTGAAGCTTTAGTCACCTGAAGTTAATAGTGGTATGAAAAGCTGAATGGAAAATTCCAGAAATAAATTGTTGGCTGTTCTGAGTAGTGGGATGAAATCCTGTGCCCTCCTGCTCTGTCCCACCCAGGACGTGATTCATCCCCTTGTCCAGTGCGTCTCTGCCTGATAATCACCTAGTAGTGATCTCGGTCATCAGCTTGGCTGTGAAGTATCCCAGTGCTTGAATTTAAGTCACCCTTATTTAGTAATAAAGACTTCCCTGGTGGCTCAGACAGTAAAAGCATCTGCCTACAATGCGGGAGACCTGGGTTCAATCCCTGGGTCGGGAAGATCCCCTGGAGAAGGAAATGGCAACCCACTCCAGTACTCTTGCCTGGAAAATCCCATGGACGGAGAAGCCTGGTAGGCTACAGTCTGTGGGGTCACAAAGAGTCAGACACGACTGAGTGACTTCACTTTCATTTTCACTATTTAGTAATAGCCTCAAAGTATAAGAGTAGTGATGCTGAGAATTTGAATATATGAAAGAAAAGCTGAAGAGTGTTTTCTTTAAGTTACAAGATGATAGTTCTCCACTTAATCAGGAAAGAAAAAAAACCTGTCCTTTCAGCG
This sequence comes from Budorcas taxicolor, assembly GCF_023091745.1. NCBI lineage: Eukaryota > Metazoa > Chordata > Mammalia > Artiodactyla > Bovidae > Budorcas > Budorcas taxicolor. The sequence continues at coordinate 81,202,587 of NC_068920.1, read as the reverse complement.
CTAAGATCTGCAGTAAGAGTTAATCTTCCATCTGTGAAATTGTGAAAAAAGAAAACAGAAATTCATGCTAGCTTTGCTGTTCCACCTCAAACTTGCAAAAGTTATGGCCACAGTGCATGGTGAAAGTGAAAGCTGTGCAGTCATGTCTGACTTTTTGTGACCTCATGGACTATACAGTCCATGGAATTCTCCAGGCCAGAATACTGGAGTCGGTAGCCTTTTCCTTCTCCAGGGAATCTTCCCAACCCAGGGACCAAACCCAGGTCTCTCACATTGCAAGTGGACTCTTTACCAGCTGAGCCACAAGGGAAGCCCAAGAATACTGGAGTGGGTAGCCTATCCCTTCTCCAGGGGTTCTTCCCAACCCAGGAATCAAAGTGAGGTCTCCTGCACTGCAGGCCGATTCTTTACCAACTGAACTATGAGGGAAGCCCTAGTGCATGGTGGGTGCCTGCTAAGTTGCTTTAGTCATGTTGGACTCTTTGTAACCCTATGGAGTGTACCCCGCCACGCTCCTCTGTCCATGGGATTCTCCAGGCAAGAATACTGGAGTGGGCTGCCAGGCCCTCCTCCAGCGGATCTTCCCAACCCAGGGACTGAACCCACATCTCTTAGGGCTCCCGCATTGGCAGGCAGGTTCTTTACAACTATCACCTCCTCGGAAGCCCACAGTGCATAGTAAGTGGTTCGTAAAGATGGAAAAGGAAGTTTGTACAATAACATATTTTGAGAGAGAGACCACATTTACCTAACTTTAATTTCAGTTATTATAATTGTTCTTTATTATTAATTATTTTTGTTCATCTCTTACTGTCCCTAATTTATAAATTAAACTTTATCAGAGGTAAATATGTATAGTCTACAATGTCTGATTCTTTGCAACCCCATGGGGTATAGCCCCCCAGGCATCTCTCTCCATGGGATTTTCCAAGCAAAAATACTGGAGTGGGTTGCCATACCATTTTCCAGGGGATCTTCCCAACCTAGGGATGGAACCCAAGGCTCTCACACTGCAGATTCTTTACCAACTGAGCTAGGGTTCAGTAATACTGTGATTTCAGACAACTGGGGGTCTTAGAAGATACCGCCTCAGTTAAGGGAGGATTGCTGTATTGCTTTCCCAAGTATGTCTCTTATACTCATGAATTCTTGAGAACTTGCTGATTTTAGAAAAATACTCCCCTGCACACTTAATTTTATTCTGTGGCATTCTGTTTAGTGGGGTTTAAATTTCAAGAAAAAAAATTCTGCTTGGATTTCTACTGATAAAGGCCTAAGGGATGTGTTAACTCATTAGTGCAAGCTAAAATGTAAACCCCAACCAAAATTTCTGGGAACCACACCCAACTTCCCCAGGAGTAGGGCAGAGCCTGGGGAAATGGGGTGGTAAGGAAAGGGAGGCGAAGGGGATGGCATGTGTTGAACCCATTCTCTGTGCCATATGCTATTTGGGGAACTTTATTGTAATTGTGTCATCTAAAGAATATAAACAAGAGTATGAAAAAGGGATTTGAAAAGAGGTTAAAAAAAAATTCTTTGGCTATCTTCACCTACCAAGTACAGAGTCATATCTTAGCAGAAGCCGACAATGACAGATTCCAGGAAGGACTAGGGTGGAGGTGGCTGCCAAGAACAGTCACCTCTTAGGAACTCTCACACCTCCTCACCATCCCCTCCCCACCCCTCCAAACAGGTGGCTGAGCTTTTGCAAGACTTGTCTAAATAATCAGTAAAAGAAATTGTGTGTTTAATTTTGAAGAAAAAGCCTGATGTTTTATATGATTATTTTTAATTAGCTATTTTCTGGAGGTTGATTAAATTTGGAAATAATTGCACCTTAAGAACATTTAAGAACCTCAGATCGTAAACCCGGGGGTGCCTCAGGAATTTGGGGATGGGTTGTCACCCTGTAACCAATTGCCAGTCCTGAAAACAAGTCTCTGTTGTCTCCAGAAGAGATCATGGTCATGCAAATTTTTTTAGTTCTCTGCCTGGAAAGAGAATCCCATCTGGCCAACTTCTCTTTTTTCTCCATTTTCTTGTATGAAATATGCAAAACACAAGTGCTTGAGCCACCAGAGCAACAGATTATGCTGCCTGTGTATTGCAGATAAAATTGAAACATGGCAAGAAGTTAAAACCTGCCCTTGGGAGAAGCATATAAAAGATACTTTATTTACATAATAGTATAAAATTTTTAATAAGTCCAGTATAGAAATGATTATGAGGAAGAAAAGAAAATTGCCAGTTTGAAAAGTGCAGTCCTAAATAAACTTTAAAAGAAAGAATTGAAGAGTCTAGAATATTTAAAACTGTGATGTGAATTCATTTTATAAATTTTTAAAAGTTAAGATTTTTTAATATTGTTAAGATTATACGTCTACCTTTCAAAGCACTTTCATACCTATTATGTTATCTAATACTCATGCCTATAAGGTAGGGAGAAAAGTTATTATTAGACTTAATTTATAAAAGAAGAAACTGAAGCTCAGAACAGTTTCGCCCAAGGTAATATCTGAGCTGTAGTTGGAACCGACTCTCAGGTCTTGATATTCAAAATTCCTGAGCTCTTGCCACAATATCTCATTGCTTTTGTTCTCTCCCTGAAAATATAAACTAAGTAATAAGTTAGTCATAGAGCAAGCTCTTTAATTAATTATATTTACTAGTACAAATTTAGAAAGGCGTTACAGTGTGGTGGTTAAGAGCATGGGCCGCTTACACTACTTTCCAGTGTGACCTGGAATAAGATACCAGTGCTTTTGCTGCCTCGGTTTAGTCATCAGTAAGACTGGACTAATAAAAATATCTACCCTATAGGGGTTTTGAAAGCAATAAGTGATTTTTAAAAATTATTTATTTATTGGCTGCTCTGGGTCTTTGTTGCTGTGCCATGGTTTTCTCTAGCTCTGGAGAGTCTGGGCTACTCTCTAGCTGCAGTGGGCGGGCTTCTCATCGTGGTGGCTCCCTTATTACAGAGCACTGGCGCTGGGGTGCACATGGACTCAGCAGCTGCAGTTCTTGGACTCCAGAGCACAGGGTCAATAGTCGTGGTACCTGGGCTTAGCTGCTCCAAGGCACGTGAGGTCTTCCCAGGGCTGGGACTGAACCTGTGTCCCCCCGCATTGGTAGGTGCGTTCTTATCCACTGGACCATCAGAGAAGCCACGCAAAAAGTGATTTAATACATGTTAAGCAACAGACTGGTTCCAAATAGGAAAAGGAATACGTCAAGGCTGTATATTGTCACCCTGCTTATTTAACTTCTATGCAGAGTACATCATGAGAAATGCTGGGCTGGAGGAAACACAAGCTGGAATCAAGATTGCCAGGAGAAATATCAATAACCTCAGATATGCAGATGACACCACCCTTATGGCAGAAAGTGAAGAGGAACTAAAAAGCCTCTTGATGAAAGTGAAAGAGGAGAATGAAAAAGTTGGCTTAAAGCTCAACATTCAGAAAATGAAGATCATGGCATCTGGTCCCATCACTTCATGGGAAATAGATGGGGAAACAGTGGAAACAGTGTCAGACTTTATTTTTTTGGGCTCCAAAATCACTGCAGATGGTGACTGCAGCCATGAAATTAAAAGATGCTTACTCCTTGGAAGAAAAGTTATGACCAACTTAGATAGCATATTCAAAAGCAGAGATGTTACTTTGCCAACAAAGGTCCGTCTAGTCAAGGCTATGGTTTTTCCAGTGGTCATGTATGGATGCGGGAGTTGGACTGTGAACAAGGCTGAGTGCTGAAGAATTGATGCTTTTGATCTGTGGTGTTGGAGAAGACTCTTGAGAGTCCCTTGGACTGCAAGGAGATCCAACCAGTCCATCCTAAAGGAGATCAGCCCTGGCTGTTCCTTGGAAGGAATGATGCTAAAGCTGAAACTCCAGTACTTTGGCCACCTCACGTGAAGAGTTGACTCATTGGAAAAGACTCTGATGCTGGGAGGGATTGGGGGCAGGAGGAAAGGGGGACGATAGAGGATGAGATGGCTGGATGGCATCACCAGCTCGATGGACATGAGTTTGAGTGAACTCCGGGAGATGGTGATGGACAGGGAGGCCTGGCGTGCTGCACTTCATGGGGTCGCAAAGAGTCGGACACGACTGAGCGACTGAACTGAACTGAACTGAACTGAAGCACCTGATATAGTGCTTGGCTAACAATAATCATTTAATAGTGTAAAATATGATTGTCTTTGCAAATTATTTTTTATGTTTAGATTATTGTGGTAAGCATTAAAATATTAATCATTTTAAATAACTGTATTGAATTTGCAAATTAATTTTATGTTTCATTTACTCTGATAAGCCTTGAGATATTTTAAGTAGCTCTGTATGTGTTGTATTGCATGGATTCTAAAAACCTTGCAAATTAAGACTGAAAACAAATATCTCTTTTTACTGTCTCTAGCATGTGCTGGTCAGTTATGAATAAGTATCTCTTTTATCTGTTAAGGATCAGAACTCAGAATCAAATTAAATAACCTAAAGTCATCACAAAGCACTGCAATTTACACCCCCTCTGAATCATCCTAGTCTAAGAATAATGGAGATTTCAATATAATTTTCAACAGCCTTTTATCCGTTCTGAAATATGGCCAAACTCACTTACCTTGCTCAAATACATTTAATGTGTAGAACACTATTTAGATACCAGTTACCTTTGAGTAGACATTACATAGCAGACTTTGTTCCTGCCCTCAGGATTCAGTACAAAAATGGGCAAATGAACACTCAAGAGTTATTGATCTTTTTGTGTCAGATGACAAGGATGCTCTCAGCAACTTCTGAAGCCAGGTGGAAAGAACTCAGGAACAGTTTGAAGAGGATTATGTCAGGTAAATAAGGGATTATTTGAACATTGAAAAGAATGGTAACTCTAACTGATTTTAGCACACTGAATTTCCAAAGTCTGTGAATCCATAGTCTTGGGGGTTGGGACACAAAAAAAGAGAAATTCAGGCCAAAGCAAAGGAAAGATTAGTAGAAGAATGCCAGCCAAACAATCAATAAAATGAAAAGGCAACTTAAGGAATGGGAGAAAATATTTGCAGACTATATATCTGATAAGTGATTCATATCCAAACTCATAGAACTCAATAACAGCAACAACAACAAAAAATGGGCAGACGAACTGAATAGACATTTTCCCAAAGACATACAAGTAGCCACCAAGTATAAGACAAACTGTTCAACATCACTAATCATCAGAGAAATGCAAAACAAAAACCACAATGAGCTGTCACCTCACACCTGTTAAAATGGCTATCATCAAAAAGACAAGAGATAATGAGTGTGGTGAGGATGTGGAGAAAAGGGAGCCTTTGTGCACTGTTTGTAGGAATGTAAATTGGTGTAGCCACTATGGCAAACAATGTGAAAGTTCTTCAAAAAATTGAAAATACAACTGTCCTATGATCCAGCAATTTCCCTTCTGGGTATATATTTGAAAGAAATGAAAGCAGAATATCAAAAAAGATATCTGCTCTCTCATGTTTATTGCATCATTATTCACAATAGCCAAGACATGAAAACAACCTAAGTGTCTGTCAATGGATGAACGGATAACGATGTGGTGTATGCAAACAATGAAATACTCAGCCATAAGAAAGAAATCCTCCCACTTGTGACAACATGGAGAGACCTTGAAGGAAGCATGCTAAGTGACATAAGTCAGAGAAAGACAAATACTACAATAGAAGATGTCACTTACATGAGGAATCTAAAAAAGCTGAACTCCTTAAGACAGTATAGAATGCGAGTTACCAGGGGCTGGGGATGTTGGTCAAAAGGTATAAATTTGCAGTTAGAAAATAAGTTCTGAAGATGTGATATACAGCATTGTGATTATAGTGGGCAATACTGTATTATATACTTCAGAGTTGCTAAGTGACTAGATTTTAAATGCTCTCACTACAATCAAGATATAATTATGTGACCTGATGGAGGTGTTAACTAACACTATATTTATATATATATATGTAATCATACTGCAATGTAAATATTAAATCAGCATGTCATAAGTATACCTCTACAATGTTATTTGTCAATTATATCTCAATAAAAAAGAAGAATGTCAGATAATAAATTTTCAATGAATGATGGAAATTGACCATATTGCAACCTCAGTGTTACAGTTAATCTAATCAGGGATTATCTAAATCAGTTCTCAAATGTCAGTGTGCAGCAGAATCACCTAGATGCTTGTTAAAACACAGATTGCTGGATGCCGTCCCCAGAATTTAGCAGTTCTGAGGTGGTTCCCAAGAACTGGCTTTTTTATCAAGCTTTCATGTGATGCTTGTTCCAGAATCATACTTTGAGAACTATGGTTGTAAACAGTAAGATGATGGGTTGTTAAGGAGTGGATTATTCACACACACACACAAAAGGTTTTTAAAACAAATAGTTAAAAGGGAAAAAAAATTAATCAGAATGGAAGAAATTACCAACATCTTCTTGACTAAATTCAGATACTGTTCACGTTGTTATCTAGTCCTGGAATCTCGAGATCTGAAAAGGGCAGGCCTTCCCTGAAATGCCAGGCAAGATCACATCTAAATTTTAGGAACACTTTAGGACCAAGGATTCTATTTCTAAGTCCACTATTAACAGACTTGTTCGACCTTGAGCAATAACTTGCCTTTTCTTTAGTCTCTATCTGCATTAGCTATAAAATTAGGAATTTGAACTAAGTGTTTTCTGTGGGCCTAATGGCAGAGTGTTATAAAGCCTAAAGAAGTTTGGCTGGAAGAAATGACTGCATACTGCAGCTCTGAAATCAGAAAATAGCTATACAGAGACACCATCTCTAGTGAAAGTTATTTTTATAACATTGCATAAGGGATTTCTTTTTCTAAGAAAGTTGCTTATCTTAGCATCTTACAATATAGATTTTAAAAGAATGTGAATAAGAAATGTTGTAAGACAGGTTTAAAGAGTCAGTGTTCCTGCAGCCACTCTGCTTTATATAGGGGGCTAGGAATTGTTTTACCCTATGGAAATAAATAAGTAAATAAACAACTTGTCACTTTCTTTCTAGATGTAAAACCATAAGCCACTCTTGTAAAATTTTGTGCAGGGGAGACTAAGGGAGACTTGGTCAGGGGAAAAAAAAGTTTCTTTGCTACCAATTCTCTTTATAATCAATGAAGTTTCTGTGGAGCCCATGTTTACCTCCTTTATAGATTCTCCATTCCAGTCTTGAGATCATTCTGAGAAATAAATGGAGTTGGAGCTATAATGGGCATCATTTGAAGGGTCCTCAAAGGAAAACACCTCTCTCTCTTGGTCACAACAAGGAAAACACCACAAGGGCCACCAGAAATACGTAGTAATACATAGTTCCCATCCCTGTAGTCCACTGCTAAGCATGTAGAAAGCTAGAAATATTGAGCCTTCCATATGCGTTGACTATCTCGGATCTGCTGTGCTCATTGTGGGTCATGTGGACTTCAAGTGAATCCCAACTTCTGGATAAGAAGGTTACAGCTATTAAGTGTTGATGTGAAACCTAAAAGCACCTCTACTGGATTTCTATCAGAAATCCTGCAGAAAGTCAGCCATCTGGGTTCTAATTTTCTGTACAAGGTGAAGATCTAAGTGACTTGAATTAACCTGCCCTGTGCTCCATCCCTGAGGAATACTTTGTGGTTGCTTTAGGCTTCCTGAAACATGTGGACCTCAGAAGAATTTTTCGGTTCAGATAATCTGTCTAGAGCTCTGATTTATCAGAGAGTAAAGCATCTGCCTGCAATGTGGGAGACCCAGGTTCAATCCCTGGGTTGGGACGATCACCTGGAGAAGAAAATGGCAACTCACTCCAGTACTCTTGCCTGGAAAATTCCATGGATGGAGGAGCCTGGTGGGTTGCAGTCCATGGGGTTGCAAAGAGTCAGACATGACTGAGTGACTTCACTGTCTCTCTCTCTGATTTATCATTTCAACTTTTGACTGTCTTTTGAGGTAACCACAAATTAAATTCAACCAAACTTAGGTCCACCAAATGAGAAAAGGGGTGGGGGTGGATATAATCTTTTTTCTTTTAGTAATTTTTAATTCAGGTAGTGTTTTTTCCATGTTCCAAATTAAGACCTTTTTTTTTTTTAACTTTGACTTGGAAGAAGTTCTTAGAGCATATTGCTTGGTTAAGTAACCTGAAATCTATATTGGAAATGTGATGTGTCTAGTGACTTTGCCAGCCCCTTGAGTGAAACCAAATAGGCTTTGATGTAAAGGCCAGTAATTACGGAGGCTCCGCTTTAGGAGCTGCTACAGCCTCCTCTGGATCAGGTCTAAATAGCACAGAAAACTGAGGTAGAAAGAGTGTAGTTTCTGCTCAGGTCAAGGGATTCACTGACCTGTCCTTACAAGTCCAAAGCAACGTGAGCAGAGGCTCAACCTAAAATCCATTTAAGATTCCCAGATCTTTGCATGATGTTTGACAAGGGTTCTCAATACACATGTGCCCAAATGTTGAAGGAATTAGACATTCTGTAGATGCGGTAATTGGGCTTCCCAGGAGGTTCAGTGGTAAAGAATCTGCCTGTCAATGCAGGAGGCTCAAGTTTGACCCCTACATCAGGAAAATCCTTTGGAGAAGGAAATGGCAATCCTCTTCCGTGTCCTTGCCTGGAAAATCCCATGGATAGAGGTGCCTAGCCGGCTACAGTCTGTGGGGTTGCAAAGAGTCGGACATGAGTTGGCAACTGAGCATACACGCAGATGCAGTGATTGCCCAGAGTAGCTTTGCTCTCAACCTGCTGGTATGTCTTTACGTTATTCATTTTGAGATTCAGAGGTGAAAGACGGGTGGTGTAGAACTCTGGTTTTAGTAATTACAACTTAAACTATCCAGTTATGTTCCATTCTGCAAAGGGATGTGAGGAAGTTACCCAAGATTACTGAGAAGTTCTTCCATTTAATGAGACAGTCTGATAATTTCCTAGTTTTGTATGTTTGATTCAATAAAAATCCTTCAAAGTAGCCTGGAACCATCTGATGCAGAGTCTGGATTTCTCTACAATAAATCCCTCTGCCAAATGCAGGTACTGCAGACTTTCTGCTGGCGGGAGTGAAGCAAATCGGTAGGTACAACTATCCTGATGTGGGGGCATTTACCCCTAGGAGTTCAGTCTCGATACGAGTGTCAGCGCAGGAGTCACACTCCTTTGGAGGGCTGTGGGGGTATCCCCTAACAGGACCTGCCAGCCGCATCTGGGCAACAATGTTGGCATTATTTGAAGTGGCAGGCAAGATGCCTACATTCTGATGTGTTTGGGTGAATGAGCCAGCCAGGGAGAGGTTGGATGATTGAGAAACAAGGGATTCTTGGTTAAACTGAAGTCTTCATTTGGGAACCGAAAATCTTAGCAAATAATCTCTTGGACTTTGAGCCACATATTTCCCCTAAAAAGTATGCATTTTTTTCCCAGTGAAATTTTGTTGGGGGTTATGTTATTGAGGAATGAACTGAGTTGACTATGGGAACTGTTATTTCATGGCATACTGTCCTAGAAATCTGAAGACCTGCAAGAGATTTAAAAATTCCAACCCTTGTTGTAACTTTTTAAAAAGTTGTGATGTTATCAACATGAATCAAGTTTTAATCGCCTGTATAATGGGTGGATGAGGCTGCCAGTTGAAATTAAAACTTATTTCTTTGAATTCTCAGGCATGGTTTGGCAGTGCAAGAACTCTGTAATATTGACAAATTCCATAAAAAATAAATATATGGGGGGAAAAAAGATCATCTCTGCAGTTTCTAGCTTTTTATGTGAATGTCATAATGAAAATCCTTTCAACCAAGGAAGAGCAGACCATCTTAATGTGTATGCAATGCAGGGAGGGTGGTTCTCTAAAGGGAAACTCTCATGGGAAGAAGTAGGGAAGGAGACTGGGCAGACAAATGGAAGATTACACGGTTCAGTGAAATCAAAATCTCTGATGAAACAGGCATTTGGAGTTAGGTGGTAATGAACTAGGGGAGTAAGACTTGGGTAAGGAATAGAGAGCTAAATCCTAGAGACCACCAGGGTGAAGTGAAGTTCTGGGCATCTTGACAGCAGAGCCTGTCTGTCAGGTGGGAAAGAAATAGATGACCCAGAGAAACTGGACTTGCTTTCCTTTTTCCTTATGTTGGAAATGTATTATATATTACTTTCAGCAAAACTGGTAAGGCCAAAATGATGCAGTTCTGGGAAACAATTTTTTTTGTAAATTTTTACCACATGCTTTGTGAATTTTTTACCACAAGCGATTTCATGAATTTTTACCTCCACCTCCTACTACTTCGCACCGTTATACCATAGCAGGATACTCATTTATCACCCTTTGTCATAGTGAATGTTATAGAGCTAGGAACGGAGGAGCAACCAGACAAAGCCTTCCAGTGTAGACCCACTGTTCTTGGTCTGCAGTATCCAGCTCCTTAGCTCTCATCTCCAAGGAACTTTGGTATTCCCAAGGGGCTTCCCGGTTGGCTGAGTGGTAGAGAACCCACCTGCCAATGCAGGAGGGGCAAGAGACATAGGTTTGATCCCTGGGTCAGGAAGAGCCCCTGGAGAAGGAAATAGCAAGCCACTCCAGTATCCTTGCCTGGGGAATTCCATGGAAAGGAGCCTGGAAAGCTACAGTCCACGGGGTGGAAAAGAACCAAACAGGAATGAGCAACTAATTACACACAGCTGGGCTGCTGCTTTTAGAATAAAAGCTCAGGGACTTCCCTGGCAGTCCAGTGGTTAAGAATCTGCCTTGAAATGCAGGCTAAAAGAGTTTGATCCCTGGTTGGGGAGTTAAGGTCCCACAGGCCGCAGAACATCTCTGTATGTGCTGCAATGAGAGAGAAGCCCACGGGCCACAACAAAAGATCCTACATGATGCAACTAAGACCTGACCCAGCCAAAAATAAATAAAGAAGATATTAAGATGAAAAAAAGAATAAAAGCCTAGATCAGATGTGCCAGATTGAGAGCCCTGGGGAGAAGTATGTCCAGTCTTTGGCTCACCTGCATTCCATGATAATTATATAATGACAGAAACATATAATTAAAGATATTCCAAAGTGCACCGATACATATTTATTTCTTTGACTTTAAGAAAATGTCCTAATATTTCAAAATTGAAAAGATTTGCAAAATTGTAGAAAACAGCATTTTTTTTTTTCTCCTTTTGAGGGTGTTATAGCATGCTAGATTGATTTAGCACTGGTCTCATTTTTGGAAGACTTAGTGCTGGTCTTATTTTTTAGAGCATTTAAGGTGCCCAAGTAGAGAGTGGTACCTGCATAGACCACAAACTTGGAAACCTGCTTTTGGGTTCATGAACTTAGGCCAAGGATTCTTTTGTCTAGTACTGAGTTTTAAAGGTAGGAGTTGAATCGTGACTAATGGTCATATTTACCTGCTAAAAACAAAATGCTGAAGAACAAGAACTGGATTGAGCAAGGGGACCTCTTCAAGTCAGAGCCTGCTGGTAGCCCCAGCTGGACCTGACAACAGCCTTACACACTGGTGTCCTTCAAAAGATTAAAGAATGAAGCTGTTGGAACTTTCCTCTCTTGAACAGTCTCATTTTTCCAAAAGATAAATCTGAAACAGCAGCTTACACCCAGTTCTTGGCACGAGGAAACTGGGACGGAGTAAAACAAGTGCTGACCTTGGAGTCAGCTGACCGCTTTGCACTGGGTGATGGAGGGCAACACGCTCAAAGTAGCAGGATCTCAATTTTCTCCTTGGAAAAGTGGGGATACTAACACCCGCTTCATAAACTAAAATATAAGTAAGGAATCTGGGAGATGAGAAATGCTCTTAAAGTGCTAGTTTTCTTTGGCTGTAGCCAGACTAGTTTGAGAGTAGAAGCTCAGGGTGGTAGAGTGAGGTCTGTGCGTTCAGATGTAGGAGACGGATATGGCAAGATGAGGGAGCTCTGGGTTGATGATTTTGATTTTATTAATAAAAGTCAAAATTAAAAGCAAAAGAGAAGTGGAAATGGGTGGGAGAAATAAAGTATAAGTAAAGGGGGAAAGGTGGAAATTAGGTGCTCTGAAGATGGATGTATAGAATTTACAAGGGATTCAGTCGACTTCCCAGTGATAGTCAGTCCTTGGGAGGTTTGTGGTCCTGAAATGAAAGTGATGCCTGCTAGGCAACTATATGGTTCTATAGCACTGTGCAAGTACGCATGCGCAGACACAGAATGAGTAGATGGTTGGGATTATCTGAGGCAAGACTTTTTGCAAGGCAAGTGTGGAAAAAAGAGAGAGGCAAGGCAATGCAAAGTATTTTCAAGGGAGTAATCAGAGTGGTAATTATGGAATTTAAGCTAAATAAGGAAAGAAGAAAAGATAGTAGGAGACTTTCCTGAAAATACAAGGGAGCAGTATGAATATTTCTACTTCTGATATGAATTATGTTGCCTTTCCCCTTAGAAAGCCAATTTTGTTTGAAAATAATCATCTTTTTATCTCCCTCACATTAGCAAACTAAATCCAGAAGTTTATTAACAGACTAATACAACATGAGCAAGAACAGTTTATTCTAAAATATATGAGTACTTAAATATTACATCAACAAATGAAAGAAAAATAACCAAATGACCATATCACAAGATATGGTATCAGTTATCTATTGCTGTGTAACAAACCACCACAAACTTTGTGGCATGAAACCATTTTGTTACACTCCTGGATTCTGAGGGTCAGTAATCGGGGCAGAGCATAACAGAGACCATTTGTTTCTGCTCCACAATGTCTAGAGACGGACGGAGGAGACTCGAAGCCAGGGATGACCTCATGACTGAGGGACAGAATCATCTGAAGGTATCCTTACTCATTTGTTTAGCACCTGGTGCTGGCTACTGGCTGGGACCTCAGCTGGACTGTCAGGTGGAAAAGATGCATGCCTCTCCAAGTACTTTCTCCATGGGTAAATCTGAACTTTCTCATAGCATGGCTGAAAGATTCCAAAATTGAACATCCCAAGAGAAAAAAGTAAAAGTGTGGAAATTTTATGACCCAGTTTCAAAAGTAATATAGTGTCACTTCTGGCATACTCAATTTGTCCAGGCAATCAAAAGATCTTTCCAGGTTCAGGGAGAGATGATACAAACTCAATGGAAAAGGTGTCAAGTGTGGGGGATTGGACATAATGCTGTGACTTCTTAAAAAACATAACCTGTTATAGAAATTGAAAAATTGATCAAATTCAGTATCTCTTGCCATTTTAAAACTCTTAGATGGAAGAAAATAGAAGAAAGGGTATATATCCAAAATAATTGAAAGAAAGATCGCAAAAACATATCTCCACATCTGTGTTCAAAGTAGCATCGTTCACAATAACAGGTAGAAGGGACCCATGTGTCTGCCAACAGATGAATGAATAAACAAAACATGGTATATACATACAATGGAATACTGTTCAACTTTTAAAAGGAAAAAAATTCTGATACATGCTACAATGTGGATGAACGCTGAATTCATTACACTCTGTGAACTAAGCCAGTCCTCAAAAGATAAATACTGTATGATTCTACTTACGTAAGTTAACTAGAGAAGTCAACCTCACAGAAACAGAAAGTACAGTGATGGTTGGCAGGCACTGAGGGAAAGGGGAAAACGAGGAGTAGTTATTTCATTTGTGCAGAGTTTCTGTTTTATAAGATAAGAGAGTTCTGGAGATTGGTCGCACAATAATGTGTGTACACTTAACACCACTGAACTCTACAATTAAAAGTGGTAAATTAAAAAAAAAGTGGTAAACAGTAAATTTCATGTATGTGTATTTTATCACAATTAAAAGAAAAAGAAATTGAAGGAGACTTTCTAGCTGTGCTAAAGAACCCTGTAGGAGGGCTTGTCTGGTGGCTTAGTGGTAAAGAATCTGCCTGCCAATGCAGGAGACATGGGTTTGATCCCTGATCCAGAAAGATCCCACATGCTGTGGAGCAACTAAGCCTGTGCACCACAACTACTGAGCCTGTGCTCCAGAGCTGGGGAGCCCCAACTGCGGAAGCCCATATACGCCCCAGAGCCTGTGCTCCACACAAGAGAAGCCACCACAGTGAGAAGTCCGCACACTCCAGCTGCAGAGGAGCCCCTCCAGCCGCAAGTGGAGAAAAGCCTGTGTAGCAATGAAGGCCCAGTACAGCCAAAAATAAATAAGTAAATAAATGAAATTAGTCAAAAGAAGAATACTGTAGGAGATACTGCATATTGGTATGCTCCAGAATGAGTGCACACATGGAAGATCACCAGCTGTTTCCCAGGCTGTCTTGTGGTGAGTGCTCAAGATGTGATTTGGTTTCCATTAAATAGAAGCACTCGTGTGAGGCTTTGACCTGGAACTGAGTCCTCTGTGGAGAAAGGCAGTGTGCAGAGCATCTGCTTTGTTGGGGTCCCCTGTGGCAGAGGTGGTGAGGTTCTGGGGCCCGCGGATATAGCAGCGGCTTCTTATGAATTTGGCAGATGACTTCTTGATTCAGCAGGATTCAACATCACTGGTGGCAGCATTCTCAGTTTTGGTCAAGGCAGAGTGGTTATAGGGTCCAGGAGTTGCCTGGGTCCCTCTCCAGCCACTTTAATGAAAAGCCTGGAGGCAAAATCATCATGGTCTGCATATAAAATGATTATAAACAGAATCAAAGTCACTGAGTTTTAAAAGGAAAAGTACTGGAACAAATGAAAGAGTTAAACAAGGGACCAAGATTGAAGACAACTATATTAAAAAAAAAACAAAAAAGCTTTTTCTTTTACTCAGCGATAGTCAAGTAGAAATGTAATTTTAAAGTTCAATTTCAAATGACAATAAAAGTTAACAAGAACCAGGAACAGCCATACAAGAACTGAGCAAGAATCATTCAGCACAAGGGTTCCATTTCAGTTATTTTCTTCTCTGTTACACCTTCAGAATACGTTCCACCTTCTCCTAACTAAAATCAATGAACAACTAAAAGGAATATTATAACAGCATACTTCATGAGGATTGTCTCCCCTAAATTCTCAGTCATAAGAAAACCTATTTTTGCCTGATCAGCTGAGCAAATCAAAATTCAGTTCTTCATTAGTTGTCCTTGTTGCTTTCCATCCCTAGGTTTTACTGTTTTAACTTCTACATTAGAGTTAAGAAAACAAAAACTATACACACTGTAAATCAAGGCAAACTTTTTTGTATTCACACAAAGAAGGTTAAGAGGAAAACAATTCGGGAGCAGCAGTTCTTCTGCCTCAGGGAAAGAAAATTTTAATATAACCCTTATGAAACTGTTTTCCTGGCATTGTCTTCATAAATCATGCATGTATAAGTAGTTTTCAAAGATTTAGGGAAATCAACTGTTGCACAAGGGTTGACAGGATATGTTATTTTGTTTTTGTATTTTTTTCTTTCTCTTTCTTTTTTCAGAGTTGCTAGTAGTCTATCGGACAAAAAATGAAGAGATTTTTCTCTTTATTTCTCCTCTGTCAGAAGCTGTCAAGGAAGAATAGATGTGAGGAAGTTTGGATGCTTTAGCTGTATTTTTCATAAGTAAACTCTGCTTAAGGAGCATGATCAAAATTAGGGTAAACTGCAAGCTCTTAGAGCTTCAGAGCTATATCAATTTCTGCACATATTATAAGAAAGTAGTCAGTTTGGAAAATTATCGATGTATTCCTGAAATCAATGAATTTCAACAGCTTATATGGATGCATCAGGATTTAAAATATCAGTTGATGTCCTATAAACTAGTTCTCTATACTAATGTATCAGTTGAGTCTACTGGGAAGCAGAAACTGAAATGAAGTTAAGAGTACAGGAGGCTTACTGAGAAGTAACATCTGTGAAAAGAAAAAGGAGGAAGCTGGTCTGGGTAGAGAAGCCCTCAGACCACAGTGCAGATCTGCCAACAGCTCAGTCATTGCAATGGGGAGGTCCAGAGAAAGACTGCCCATTAGGGGAGTTCTGCATTGGGTGGAGACTGCCCATCTTTGGTTCCACTATCTTGCTTAGCCATTGATTAAGGCTACCTCAAGTAGAGTGTGACCTTAGCTCGAAAGCTGAAGGAAACTTGAAGGAGTTAACAGCTAGATACTGTCAGTTAACTTCACAGTCCTCAGAGGGAGTCCTTTTTTTTTTTTTTCAGGAGGTGCGCACTACGCAGCATATGGGATCCTAGTTCCCCAACCAGAGGTTGAACCCACACACCCTGGAGGGGAAGGGCAGTCTTAATCACTGGACTGCCAGGGAAGTCTGAAGAAGTCCCTTCTTGAAGGGCAACTGAGATACACAGCATCTCCATGTCTCTCATACAAGTTAGCATCTGTGTTACCTGTAAAACAAATTATGTGCTAAGTCGTTACAATTTTTTTAATTAAAAAAATGATATGGATGTAAAGCCTATAAACAATATCAATTTTTCAGAAATACCAACTGACCAACTGGCCTGATTTGTTCTAACATTTTCTTTACATACATTCTTGGAAGAAAACAAGTGCTTTGTAGATCATGTGTGTTTGTCTAATAAAATCTAGGGTCACTCCACTAGCCTGGCAGATCATCTAAGCTCTCAGTAAGGTAACAACCCTGATATACGAAGATTGACAGTGGCTTGCTTTTGTAATAAATTTATATGTTGTAATTAAGCCACACTTTATAGAATGAACATGTAATAATCACTTGTCTTATTCAGTTCAGAAGGCATTACCACTTCAAGGTATAAGGTATGATGTAAGAGAAACTCAAAACACTGTTTCATAGTCCTTATGGATACTAACATGATAGGAATATTAACTATTAGGTAACTAAAATTTTCTCCTTTGTCTTATTATTACTACACCACTCCTAATAAGCACCCCCAAAGACATTGAGAACATTAAATAATCAGCCCTCTAGTTTGTCAATATTTATCAAAATTGCAAATATATGTTCCCATTGACCCAAAAATCCTTCTTCAGGGAATCTGTACTCAGATATATTTGAATACAAGCAAAATAATTTTACTTATTCCACCACTGTTTCTAATCAAAGGTTAGGGAAAAGAAGCACATGTCTCTCCTGCCCCCGCTGAAAAACCAGATGTCCCTCAGAAGATTAATAAGATAAATTATTGTATATCTATTTAATAAAATTATATGTATGCTATAAAAACATGAAAGTGTTCTTTATGTATGGATTTGGAGAATTTTTTAAGATAAATCATTAAATGTAGAAAAAAGGTGCAAAACAGTATTTGCTATAATTTGTTAATAAAATGGGAATGTAAGAGTATATATTTTTTGACATACTAAAGGAGTTTAGCACTGTTTGAAGCTACAAGATAAATTTTTAAAAATCAATTGTATTTCTATATACCACCAATAAACAATCTGACAGTAATATCTTTAAAATTTACAACAGAGTCAAAGAGAATAAAATATTTAGGAATACATGTAAGAAAAGAAGCAAAAAGTGTGAAAACTATAAAATATTATTAAAAGAATTTTATAATTATATAAATGGAAAGACAGCTCATGTTCATGAATCAGCAGAGTCAATATTGTTAAGATGGCAATACTCACCAAACTATTCTATAGATTCAATGCAAACCCTATCAAAATCCAAGTACCCTTTTTTTGCAGAAATTGAAAAGTTGATCATAAAATTCATATAGAATCACAAGGGGCTCAGAATAGCCAAAACCATCTTGCAAAAGAAGAACAAATTTGAAGAGCTCATACTTCCTTGTTTTAAAACTTACTACAAGGTACAGTAATCAAGACAATATAGCTCTGGCATAAACTTAAATAGTTTGATGGAATAGAATTCAGAGTCCCAAAATAAACCCTGACATTTATGTCAATTAATTTTCGGTAATGACATTAAGAGGGCTTCCCTAGTGGCTTTTATTCTTTACCATTAAGCCACTGGTAAAGAATCCACCTGCCAGTGCAGGAGACACGGGTTGGATCCCTGGGTCAGGAAGATCTTCTGGAGAAAGAAATGGCAACCCACTCCAGTATTCTTGAACTTCCCTGGTGGCTCGGTGGGAAAGAATCCGCCTACCAATGCAGGAGATGCAGGTTCGCTATGTGGGTTGGGAAGATCCCCTGGAGAAGGAAATGGCAACCCGTTCCAGTATTCTTGTCTGGGAAATTTCTTGGATGGAGGAGCCTGGTGGGCTACAGTTCATGGGGTTGCAAAAGAGTTAGACACAACTGAGCCACTAAACAACAACAATGACATTGAGACAGTTCAATGGGGAAAAAATAGCCTTTTCAATAAATCATGCTGGGACAACTGGATATTCATCTGCAAAGAATAAAATTGGACCCCTTCTTCACACCATACACAGAAATTAACTCAAAATGATCATAAACCTAAATCTAAGAAATGAAGCTATAACTCAGGAGAAAATATAGGGAAAAATCTTCATGCCCTTGGATTAGGCAAAGCCTTTTTTAGATATTTTTTAGATATGCAGCAACAACAAAAATAGATAAATTAGACTTAATTGACTTATAATTTTTTGGTCCTTAAAGGGCACATCAATAAAGTAAAAAGACAAATGATAGAATGGGAGAAAATATTTGCAAATCATGGATCTGATAAGGGACTTGTATCCAGAATATACAGAGAACACTTATGGCTCAATAATAAAAAGACAGCGTAATTAAAGAATGAACAGAGGATGTGAATAGAGATCTTTGCAAAGAAGATATATGAAAGGCCAAAAAGCACATAAAAAGATATTCAACATCATTAGCCATCAGCACAATGCAAATCAAAAAAACAGTGACATACCACTCCGTATCTACTGGGGCTTCCCAGGTGGCGCTTGTGGTGAAGAACCCATCTGCCAATGCAGGAGACAGAAAAACCACAGGTTTGACCCCTGGGCCGAGAAGATCCCCTGGAGAAGGAAATGGTAACCCACTCCAGTATTCTTGCCTGGAGAATCCCATAGACAGAGGGGCCTGGAGGGCTACAATCTATAGGGTCACAAAGAACTGGACACAACTGAAGTGACTTAGCATGCTAGCATGCCATATCTACTAGGATGGTTACAGTAAAAAAGATATATGATAACAAGATATTGATGAGGTTATGGAGAAATTGTAAACTTTATACATTACTGGTTGAAATGTATTCAATAAAGTGGTGTCACCACTTTGAAAAACAGTCTGATAGTTCTTCAAAAGATTAAACATAAGGTTACCATATGCCCCAGCAATTCTGCTCCTAGACACATACTCAGGAGAAATGAAAACACAAGTTTGCACAAAAAGTTGTACATGAATGTTCATAATAGCATTCTTCAGTATAGTCAAAAAGTAGAAATAATCCAAATGTTCATCAACTGATGAATGGGTAAATCAAATATCCGTACCATGGAATATTATTCAATAATAAAAGGAAATGAAATGCTGATATATGCTTAACATGAAGGAAACTTGAAGACAGTATGTTACGTGAAAGAAGTCAATCAGAAGACCATATTTTGTATGATTACATTGATGGAACTTTACGGAATGGTCAGATCTATGGAAAGTAGATTATTGTTCGCTCTGAGCTGTGGAGGTAGGGGAGAAATGGGGAATGACTGCTAACGAACGTGAAGTTTCTCTCGGGGTGATAAAAAGTATTCCAGAATTGATTGTGGTGGTGGTTGAATAACTGTGAATATACTAAAAACAAACAAACAAAAACATTGATTTGAAAGCTTTCAATGGTGCATTGCATAATGTATGAATTATAACTCAATAAAGCTGTTCTGGGGCTTCCCTGATGGCTCAGCAGTAAAGAGTCTGCCTGTAAGTCAGGAGCCCCAGGAGACACTGGGTTCGATCCCTGGGTGGGGAAGATTCCCCTGGAGGAGAGCATGGCAACCAACTCAAGGATTCTTGCCTGGAGAATCCCATGGACAGAGGAGCTTGGTGGGCTACAGTTCGTTGGCTGGCAAAGAGTTGGACACGATTGAAGCGACTTGGCATGCGTGCGTTCAAAGCTATTTTAAAAAATAACATATATTTGTACATGTTACTAATTACAGAGTAAAATAACTTTATATTGGAGAAACTTGGTTGGCTCCACCTTAACCAAGTAATCAAAATTAGTATCACGGATGACAGGACAAACTGTCATTATGTCCCCATGCTGTGACACACTCAGAATGAAAGATACCACACATATTTGCTTTTCATATCCCAAATGCAAAAACCTGAATCTTACCGTGGGAGAATGTCAGACAAACCCAAACTGAGGGAAATTGTAAGACAAAATGGCCTATCAGCTGTAGAAATGGCAATACCGTAAAAGACGAAGACTGAGGAGCCACTCCGGAACTAAATAGACAGAAAATCCAAGTGCAGTATATGATCCTGCATAGGACCCTAGACCAGGAACAACCATCTCTGTAAAGAACACTGTAAGGACAATCAGTGAAATTTTAAGAAAATCTATAGATCAGATGATAGCATTGTATCCATGTTAGCTTTCTGAATTTAATGATTTGACTATGATTGTGCAACTATAGTCTGTTCTTAGGAAATGCACTCTGACTCACTGAAAAATGGCTGGGGTAGAGGGGGATGATGTGTACAAAATGGTCTCGAGTAATTCTGAAGAAATACTATGCACACACTTATGTATGTGTGTGTGTGTGTGTTTCATTATATATAATGAAACTAGGACAGAGAGAGACAGAGAGGAAATGATATAGCAAATGAACTAAAATGTTAAAATTGGTTGAGTCTGCATGAAAGGTATATGGGAGTCTTTGTCCTGGTTTTGAAACTTCTCTGTTAAAATATTATCTTTGTGTTTGCATCAACACACTCAGGAGGAATGCATAAGAAACTACTGAAAATGGTTATCTGCTAGGAGACTGCAGGGAAGCACTATAGCTGATGGTAGAAAAGACACTTCATGAATCATGTGGATGTATTAAATGCAAAGTATTAAAAAAATTTTTTAATTAACCTTTGAAATACATATCATGGTTACTTATATTCAGATATTGAACTTCTGGACTTCCCTGGTGATACAGTGAATAAGAATCCTCCCACCAATGAGGAGACACAGGTTCATCCCTAATCTGGGAAGATTCCACATGCCTTGGAGCAACTAAGCCCAAGTACCACAACTACTGAGCCCTCAGTTCAGTTCAGTTCAGTTCAGTTCAGTCGCTCAGTCGTGTCCAACTATTTGTGACCCCATGAATCGCAGACACCAGGCCTCCCTGTCCATCACCATCTCCCAGAGTTCACTCAGACTCACGTCCATCGAGTCCGTGATGCCATCCAGCCATCTCATCCTCGGTCATCCCCTTCTCCTCCTGCCCCCAATCCCTCCCAGCATCAGAGTCTTTTCCAATGAGTCAACTCTTCACGTGAGGTGGCCAAAGTACTGGCGCTTCAGCTTTAGCATCACTCCTTCCAAAGAAATCCCAGGGTTGATCTCCTTCAGAATGGACTGTTTGGATCTCCTTGCAGTCCAAGGGACTCTCAAGAGTCTTCTCCAACACCACAGATCAAAAGCATCAATTCTTCAGCACTCAGCCTTGTTCACAGTCCAACTCTCACATCCATACATGGCCACAGGAAAAACCATAGCCTTGACTAGACAGACCTTAGTCAGCAAAGTAATGTCTCTGCTTTTGAATATACTATCTAGGTTGGTCATAACTTTTCTTCCAAGGAGTAAGTGTCTTTTAATTTCATGGCTACAGTCACCATCTGCAGTGATTTTGGAGCCCCCAAAAATAAAGTCTGACACTGTTTCCCCATCTATTTCCTATGAAGTGATGGGACCAGATGCCATGATCTTCATTTTCTGAATGTTGAGCTTTAAGCCAACTTTTTCACTCTCCTCTTTCACTTTCCTCAAGAGGCTTTTTAGTTCCTCTTCACTTTCTGCCATAAGGGTGGTGTCATCTGCATATGTGAGGTTATTGATATTTCTCCCGGCAATCTTGATTCCGGCTTGTGCTTCTTCCAGCCCAGCGTTTCTCATGATGTACTCTGCATATAAGTTAAATAAGCAGGGTGACAATATACAGCCTTGATGTACTCCTTTTCCTATTTGGAACCAGTCTGTTGTTCCATGTCCAGTTCTAACTGTTGCTTCCTGACCTGCATACAGATTTCTCAAGAGGCAGGTCAGGTGGTCTGGTATTCTCATCTCTTTCAGAATTGTCCACAGTTTATTGTGATCCACACAGTCAAAGGCTTTGGCATAGTCAAGAAAGCAGAAATAGATGTTTTTCTGGAACTCTCTTGCTTTTCCATGACCCAGCGGATGCTGGCAATTTGATCTCTGGTTCCTCTGCCTTTTCTAAAACCAACTTGAACATCAGGGAGTTCACGGTTCACGTATTGCTGAAGCCTGGCTTGGAGAATTTTGAGCATTACTTTACTAGCATGTGAGATGAGTGAATTGTGCGGTAGTTTTAGCATTCTTTGGCATTGCCTTTCTTTGGGATTGGGATGAAAACTGACCTTTTCCAGTCCTGTGGCCACTGCTGAGTTTCCCCAATTTGCTGGCATATTGAGTGCAGCACTTTCACAGCATCCTCTTTCAGGATTTGACACAGCTCCACTGGAATTCCATCACCTCCACTAGCTTTGTTCATAGTGATGCTTTCTAAGGCCCACTTGACTTCACATTCCAAGATGTCTGGCTCTAGATGAGTGATCACATCATCATGATTGTCTGGGTCGTGAAGATCTTTTTTGTACAGTTCTTCAGTGTATTCTTGCCACCTCTTCTTA
The DNA here is from genome assembly GCF_023091745.1 of Budorcas taxicolor. NCBI lineage: Eukaryota > Metazoa > Chordata > Mammalia > Artiodactyla > Bovidae > Budorcas > Budorcas taxicolor. The sequence continues at coordinate 81,179,862 of NC_068920.1, read as the reverse complement.
ATATCTTCTGCTTCTGTTAGGTCCATACAATTTCTGTCCTTTATCGTGCCCATCTTTGCATGAAATGTTCCCTTGGTATCTCTAATTTTCTTGAAGAGATCTCTAGTCTTTTCCATTTTGTTGTTTTCCTCTATTTCTTTGCATTGATCGCTGAAGAAGGCTTTCTTATCTCTTCTTGCTATTCTCTGGAACTCTGCATTCAGATGCTTATATCTTTCCTTTTCTCCTTTGCTTTTTGCCTGTCTTCTTTTCACAGCTATTTGTAAGGCCTCCTCAGACAGCCATTTTGCTTTTTTGCATTTCTTTTCCATGGGGAAGGTCTTGATCCCTGTCTCCTGTACAGTGTCATGAACCTCATTCCATAGTTCATCAGGCACTCTATCTATCAGACCTAGGCCCTTAAATCTGTTTGTCACTTCCACTGTATAATCATAAGGGATTTGATTGAGGTCATACCTGAATGGTCTAGTGGTTTTCCCTACTTTCTTCAATTTAAGTCTGAATTTGGCAATAAGGAGTTCATGATCTGAGCCACAGTCAGCTCCTGGTCTTGTTTTTGTTGACTGTATAGAGCTTCTCCATCTTTGGCTGCAAAGAATATAATCAATCTGATTTCAGTGTTGACCATCTGGTGATGTCCATGTGTAGAGTCTTCTCTTGTGTTGTTGGAAGAGGGTGTTTGCTATGACCAGTGCATTTTCTTGGCAAAACTCTATTAGTCTTTGCCCTGCTTCATTCCGTACTCCAAGGCCAAATTTGCCTGTTACTCCAGGTGTTTCTTGACTTCCTACTTTTGCATTCCAGTCCCCTATAATGAAAAGGACATCTTTTTGGGGTGTTAGTTCTAAAAGGTCTTGTAGGTCTTCATAGGACCATTCACCTTCAGTTTGGCTGCAACTACTGAAGCCCCGCGCACCTAGAGCTGGTGCTCTGCAACAAGAGAAACCACTGCAATGAGAAGCCTGCACAATGAAGAGTAGCCCCCACTCCCTGCAACTAGAGAAAGACCTCTCACAGCAACGAAGATTCAGTGCAACCAGAATTAAATAAATAAATCTTAAAACACAAAGATATTGAACTTCTTATACAATGGGTGCTTGACTGATGAGGTTATTTCCTCTGGACACAAATTATATAAGTTGCTTTAATAGATAATAAGTAACTTGCTTAAGGCAACAGAGAGCAATAAAGGACTTGAGTTGGCTGACCTGAGTTCAAAGCAAAATGTAGCTCTTATTCTTCAGTTGTCTGTCCAACCCTTGGTATCTGAGACTAAGAAACCTTGGAGATGTTAGGCTGTTGCTGCTGGGCAGAGGAGCAGAAAAGGGAAACTGGCAGTCAGTACAGATGCTTCATATGGTTTGTCTCTAAACTGTGATCTTGTGGAAGACTAGCCTTTTCCAACTCTGATCTATAATTAAGAGCAGGTAGATTTTGGGCCTTCCCTGATGGTCCTGTGGTTAGGATTCTGCCTTCCAAAGCAGGGTTGGAGGTGGGAGGGCAGTTAGTCTCTAGTTGGGAAATTAGGATCTCACAGGCTGCAAGATGCAGCCAAAAAATAAAAACAAAAGCGTGTTGATTTTATTTCTTAAGTGCATTTCTGAGACTGTCGCAGTCAGTTCAGAACTGTCTATGAAGCCACTGTGCTCTCTCTCTATTGGCCTATTGTAGCCGTCAGCCCCCTCCTCTGTGTGTAGTGTGTGTTTGTAACGTAACAAACAAAGAGTGTATGCATTTAAATTTTAAAATACGATAAAGAGAGGTGTACCTACTACTCAGGTTAGAAATAGAACATTACCAGTATCTCATTAGAACATTGTATGAAACCTCCCCAGCTGCAAACACTTTTTATTAATATTTTTCTCCTACAATTTACAATATATCCTAAAGATCTCTTCATATACATACATCCTTCACAACCACCATTAGGAGTTCATTATTATTTTAATATTTTGTTATACTTTTACCACTTGTTTATGAATCCATAAAAATATTAGTTTTCTAATGCTGCATAACCCATTACCCCAAAACTTAGTGGCTTGAAACAACATGCATTTATTGTCTCATAGTTCCTGAGAGTTAAGGATTTTAAAATGGGTTATCTCAGTGTTTCTGGTTCAGAATCTCTCAAAAGATTGGAGTCAAGATATGAATGAGATTTCACTCATCTGAAGACTTTACTGGGAGTAAGGGATCTATTTCCAAGATTGGTCCAAGCCTCCATCCTGAGTCTGATGGCAGGAGGCCTCAGTTTCTGTCAGTGAGAGCTTCTCCTAGAGGATTGCTTGAGAGTCTTCACAACATGGTAGTGACTTCTCTCAGGATGAGAGATCTGGGGAGAGAGAGAGACACTCAAGTGGTCATGCCTTCTAAGACTTAGCCTCAGAAGCCACATACATAATTTCTGCAAAATCCTATTTTTGCAGGTGGCTATTGCACAAAATTGTCTATTCAACATGGGAGTGGTGTCTGTACTGAGGCATGAGTACCGGGAAGTAAGGCTCATCAGTTCAGTTTAGTTGCTCAGTCGTGTCAGACTCTTTGCGACCCCATGAACTGCAGCACGCCAGGCTTCCCTGTCCATCACCAACTCCTGGAGCTTACTCAAACTCATGTCCATCAAGTCGGTCATGCCATCCAACCATCTCATTCTCTGTCATCCCCTTCTCCTCCCACCTTCAATCTTTCCCAGCATTAGGGTCTTTTCCAATGAGTCGGTTCTTCCCATCAGGTGGCCAAAGTATTGGAGTTTCAGCTTCAGCGTCAGTCCTTCCAATGGACACCCAGGACTGATCTTTAGGATGGACTGGTTGGACCTCCTTGCAGTCCAAGGGACTCTCAAGGGTCTTCTCCAGCACCACAGTTCAAAAGCATCAATTCTTCGATGCTCAGCTTTCTTCATAGTCCAACTCTCACATCCATACCTGACTACTGGGAAAATCATACATATGCGTGTGTGTGTTTAGTCGCTCAGTCGTGTCCAACTCTCCGAGACTCCAAGGACTGTAGCCCGTCAGGCTCCTCTGTCCATAGGATTCTCCAGGCAAGAATACTGGAGTAGGTTGCTATGCCCTTCTCCAGGTGATCTTCCCGACCGAGAGATTGAACCCAGGTCTCCTGCATTGCAGGCGGACTCTTTACTGAGCCACTCAGGAAGCCCACAAGTATTGGAGTGGGCAACGTGTCCCTTCTCCAGAGGCTCTTCCCAACCCAGGAATCAAACCGGGGTCTCCTGCATTATAGGCAGATTCTTTACCAGCTAAGCTAAGAGGAAAGCCTAGTAAAGCTCACAGGGCCATCTTAAAGGTTGGGTATTACAATAAATTGCATGCAAGGCAGTTCTACTTGTTGATTTTGTCATTGTTGCACTTTATATAATGAATCATATAGTGGGAAGTTTCCTGTCTTGCTCAGGGGTTTTTTGGTCGGTTTTTCTTTTTTCCTTTGGAGGGTGATGGCACATTTATATACTATCAGTATTATTTTTAAAGAATTCACCTAAATTGATATGTGTCTTAGCTCTTTTGGGCTATTATAACAGAATACCATAGACTGGATGGCTTATAAACAGCAAGAATTTATTTCTCACAGTTCTTGAGGCTGGAAGGAGATCTTCAGATTCAGGGTCTGCTGAAAGCCTGCTTCCTGGTTAAGAGAGAACTGTCTTCTCTCTTGTCGTCACACGGCGGAAGGGAAGAGCGCTTTCTCTGCAGTTTGTTATATGGGCACTGACCTCATTTCTGAGGGCTCCACCCTCATGTCCTAACCACTTTCCCAAAACCCAATCTCCGAGCACCTTCATACTGGAGCTTGGGACTCAGTGAATTTTGGAGGATTATGTACTGTGGTTCATTCATTTTCACTGCTCTATAGCATTCTACAATTTATTTGCCCGTTCTACTGTTTGTTGTTGTTGTTGTTTAGTTGCTAAGTTGTATCTGAAACTTTTGTGACCCCCATGGACTATAGCCCGCCAGGCTCCTCTGTCCATGGGATTTCCCAAGAAAGAATACTGGAGTGTGTTGCCATTTCCTTCTCCAGGGAATCTTCCTGACCCAGGGATCGAAGTCATGTCTTCTGCCTTGCAGGCAGATTCCTTACCACTGAGCCACCAGGGAAGACCCATTCTACTGTTCATGCTATACGAAATGATACAGTGAGGAACTTCTCTGGGATACATATACCATGGGAATAAATCTATGCCAGTTTATATAGATCATGCCCATATTCACTTTTCAAGAAAAGAAATCGTTATAAACTGGTTGTAATCATTTATTTTCACATGGGAGTGGATGACAATTTTAAGTTTTGTTCAACTTCTAAGTTTTTGCTAATTCAATGCATGTGAAGTAATATTTTATTGTGGTTTTAACTTGCTTTTCTCTGATTGCTAGTGAGGTGAACATCTAACCATCATTTCCGCTGAAGTAAACCATCTGTCTTGGATACTAATTCTTTTTTGGTTATATGAGTTGCAACTACTTTCTCTTACTTAATGACTTGTCCTTTTAGTTTTTTTATGCCTTATTTTAATTTACAGAGGTTCTTAATTTTAATAAAATTAATTTATCATTATTTTCCTTTGTGATTTGTGTTGTGTGTGTATTATTTGAGAAATATTTTCCTACTTTGAGATCATAAAGATACTCTTTATTTTCCTCTCATAATTTTATAATTTTGTTTTTCACATTTAAGTCTTTTATCCACATGGGGTTGTTTTGGGCAGGGTGTGAGTTAGGGATGTAATTTCATTTCTTTATATACATATTTATCAATTGTGCATATTTTATTTATTGAAAAGTATATCCTTTCCTCACTCATCTGCAAGGCTTGCTGTGTTATGAATCAAGTTTCAATATATTTGGCCTTCTATGGATCAATTGGTTGGTTTGTCTGTTCCTGATCCAGTACCACATTGCTTTAATTACTCTGGCTATACGATGTCTTCATATCTGGTAAGTCAATTTCCCCTATTCTGCTCTTATACAGAGGAAAATTTTTTTTCTGTTCCATATATACTTTAAAACCAGTTCAAGTTCCATGACAAACTGCTGGGAATTCTATTAAAGTTGTATTGGATTGGGGTGCGATAGGCTTGAGGAGCCATTACAACTTGAATCAACTGGAAAGAGACTTTTGCCAAAAATTGGACTCTGCAGGAATCTGGAAAAAAAAAAAGTACCAGGAATAGCCCCATTTATCTTGGAGACCTTTGATCATTTATTCTAATTGTACCTACATGGCTCCCCACCATCTCTGCAAGAGAGAGGCAGGTAGGGAGAGAGACAGAGAATCAAGATATTTACTGAAAGTGATAGAGGATGGGTATCCAATAGCTTTATCAGCCACTACTTTCTCTGAGATATTTTCTCGAGACAGTATTTGGAAAAACAAAATTGAAAGTGGAGATTGGGAAGAAAGGTGGAGGGGACACATGAAGATAGCATATACAGCTGGAAGAGAAGACTTTAACTCTATCGATGGCTGAAACTCCTGTTTCTTATGCCTGTTGGACTCTGAAGTTTCAGGTGAAGAATCCTAAATGGGGGCTGAAAGACTTCTGAGAGAAGGCAGCATATAAAGCTGGGGTCTCCAGCCTGGATAAGAGTTTCAAAGTGAATGTGTCTTGGGGAGGTGGGATGATGCTGTGGTGGGATTGGAGGAAAATGATTAAGGGCATTTCTGGCAGGTGGAACAGAATAGGCAAGAAACAAGAGATAGAATGGGTTTATAGGAGGCATTGCTACTGCTAAGTCGCCTCAGTCGTGTCTGACTCTGTGCGACCCCATAGACGGCAGCCCACCAGGCTCCCCCGTCGCTGGGATTCTCCAGGCAAGAATACTGGAGTGGGTTGCCAGTTCCTTCTCCAATGCATGAAAGTGAAAAGTCAAAGTGAAGTCGCTCAGTCGTGTCCAACTCTCAGCTACCTCATGGACTGCATGCAGCCAACCAGTCTCCTCCATCCATGGGATTTTCCAGGCAGGAGTACTGGAGTGGGTTGCCATTGCCTTCTCCGGGCTGTCTCTTGAGACCTGCATTAATATGGTTCTGGAGTGGAAGGCATTAGTAGTTCATTTTTAGTGAGAGATATACCGGGAAAGACGGGGAAAGCAATGGCACCCCACTCCAGTACTCTTGCCTGAGTACTGAGCAACTTCACTTTCACTTTTCACTTTCATGCATTGGAGTAGGAAATGGCAATCCACTTCAGTGTTCTTGCCTGGAGAATCCCAGGGACGGTAGAGCCTGATGGGCTGCCGTCTATGGAGTCGCACAGAGTCGGACACGACTGAAGCGACTTAGCAGCAGCAGCAGCACACCGGGAAAGATAAGTAGGCCTGATTGTGCAAGGCCATGAATACCAAACTAAGGACTTTGGACTTTATTCTGGGATGGCTGTGGAGGCTCTTGAATGGGAGAGGAACTGGATCTGAAGTATGTTTCAGGAAGATCATTGTGGTTGCACCCAGGTAGGGAACACTGTTGCTGCCTCGCGTTGGGCCGCCGGGCAAAGCGCAGAGTGCTGTACTCCCACCTGCAGGGGGCGCGCCGCTGACCCAAAACTCCTCCCCGCCTCCTTCCCCGCCCCTGTTCTGATTCGACGCTCTCAGAACTCGGCTAGCCTGCCTGGACCTCCGCCTTCGGGTCGGCTAGTCCGCCTGGATGCGACCCCGTGCGTCACGTCCGTTCTGGCTCCTGGCTCTTCACAGTCGAAGAGGGCCGCGAACTCAAACCTTTGCGCTTGCGCCGCGGGTCCTCTGTCGGAGGTTAACGCTAAGGGGTAGACGAGGCTTTCGCGTGTACACTAGCAAGTTTCTGAGTTCACCACGGTCGTCTTCTCTCACAGCACGCCCATAGATCTTGATTTGGCACAAGAGATATAAACAGACGACGTAGTGGGACTCGATTGTTCCTTGATCTTAGCAGCGCTGAGCCCCCGACCACTTCCCTTAGGTCTCTCAGCTGCGGAGGGCTGAGTCTCTTCTCTGCAGTTTCTCTCCAGCTGTCTACTGTCAGTCTGCAGCCAAAACGTCCCTGCTACTGAAACCCCGGACGCTAAACATGCCCGCCCGGGCTGTAATCCATGTTTCTAGTCTTGTTTACCTCTTCAGTCAAATCTGAGACTCGCAGTTGAAGGGGACCTTGGAGGTCATCAAGTCCCACCTCTTCTCCCTCCCCGTAGTCCCGAGTGAGCGAATGTACGGTTTTTACTTGCACACTCCCGAAGGTCACCCGTTTCTTGGGACAACTGTTCACATAGTCTTCCTGGACGTTTCCTCCATTCAGCTTTCATTCCCTCTTATTGAGAACCTACTATATGCCAACTACTGTAATTCCTTGGGATACGATGGTGAGCTCGAGTGTACTCGTAAGATTGTTGGTCTTGGCGTTTACATTTCAGACGGGGAGAGGGGGAGACCAACACCGAGAAAATAACTCAAGGCCGGAATTTATACTAGTGAAGAAATATTAATAAATAAGCCAAGACTTATAGGAGAAAATATAGGTGGGAACCACTTAGTGTGATCACAGAAGGCCTTTTGGAGGTGATGACGTTTATAACCGGCCAAGTGAAGAGTCAGGAGCAGAATGAGGGAACAGTTACAGGCTGAGGGAAAAGCAGAGCCCCTGAGGCAGGAAGGAGGTGGTGTTTTCTAGGAATAGACAGCAGGCCAGAGTGACTGGAATGTGGTGAGCCAACGCTGAGAACGGTGAGGAAAGGTTGAGAATGTAAACAGGAGCCAGATGCAGGTTTTGTGGGTCATGGTAAGAAGTTTGAAAAGTATTCTAAGAGCAGTAGGAAGCCAAGGAATAATTTATGGCAGGGGCTTGATCTTAATTCATTCGTTTAGAATCACACAAAACCATATGACATTATCATGTTTGGGGTTTTTTTCCCCATATCATTGGGGATTTTTAAATGGCTGTCCTGTTTTTCTCCAAACCCTTTCTCCTGCCCCTAAACCCTCTCTCAGCTATGGGTACTTTACCTCTTCTTACCCAGTAGTCTTATGATTTTCAAAATGTCATTCTGAACACTTTGAAAATGTGGAGAATGTTTAAATGTAAATCATGTGTACATTTTAAAAGGAAAAGACTCAAGACTTTTATGAGATTCTCAAAGAGGTTTGGTAGAGATTAAGAACCACTGCTTAAACGTTCCTCATCTCTGTGATTCTGGTTATCATTCTCTGAAATAGGGTACAATATCAAATTAAACTTAGCCTAGTGAAGCAAAAACAATAGGATTGCTATGAGGATTAAATGAGATTATGCTAAAAAAGTGCTAGTGGTAAACCATGCAGCGCCAGCCACGCAGTGCTACTGTTAAAAGCAAACACCTGCATTTGTGGGATGGTGGAACCGTTTATAGATAATGCTCTTTCAGCATTCCACAAACATTAAGTGCCTATTCTGTGTAAAGCCCCATGCCTTCCAGGAGTTCGTTATCTAGTTGAAAGAGGCTTGTAGTGATACAAAACACGATAAACCAAATGCCCTTAGAGGGGCCTGAGTAAGGTGTTCTGGGATCTGGGAGCTGCAGGAGAGGTGTCAGTTTCCACTGGAGGTAAGTGGTTATTGGAGTTCATATTTGAAATGGGTTTGAAAGATGAACATGTTGAATTTAAAAACACAAGATCAATTACACGTACACATTTTATTCTTGGTGGTGTGGAAAGAACGACTGGAAACACCGCGATTACTTCTATTACCCGAGAAATATTAAAGCGTAGGTTTCGTGAGAAAGGCACCTATCTTATAGTCCAGTGTGTTTACTATACATTGCATGCTCTGGGCAGTCCTTATCTTCATGTTCGGGAACAAAGTACACAAACACACACCCCTTTCCGAAACGAAAGGCCCGGCGACTCGAAGAGAGGGGTGGGATCCCTCCCGGTCCAACCACACAATGGGGGCAGCTTCACCGTAGCTCACGCCCCACCCCGCAGGCCCCACTCGGCTAGGGGTTCGACTGCTCCGGGCCCTGTCGCTCCTCCCCCTGCAGCCCTCGGGGGCGCAGCCACAGTCCGGCGCCTGGCTCGTTGGCGCTTTCCCTCCTCGGCGCTTTCCCTCCTCCTTCGTTGGGGAGCCGGAAAACCCGGAGCGAACCGGCCCTGCCCGGTGGCGCATGCTCAGTCGCGAGCAGGTTCAGTTCGCTAGTAGGAAGCTCGAGCTCTACACCGGCGTCGGCGGCGGCCGCGGCGGCGTCTCAGGGCAGCCAGATTCCGCAACGACGACCTCGGGCCTTTCCCCTCCCCCGCTAGACCCCGCGCCCAGCTCCGCCCCGCCCCGGGTCGCCAGCGTTTCGGGGTCCCCGCCTCGGGGAGCGGGCGCCGCGGCCGGAGCGTCCCTCCACAGCCCTCCCCCAGCCGCCGGCTCCGCCGCGGGGCCAGGCCGGGCTCGGGAGCGCAGTCCCGGCGGGCGGGCGGGCGGCGACCGCGGCGGAGAGCAACCCGGGGCGGCGCCGGCGGGCCGGGGAGGGGTAGGGGGCCCGGCCCCGGGGCGGTGGTGCGGGATGCCGCCGCCGCCGCCTCCGGGCTGCGTTCGCTTTCCGCGGCTGGTGCCTGTGTCGGGTAGGTGGCCGGGCGCGGGCCTCGCCCCCCAGCCCCCTCTCCGGGGCTAGCCCGGCCGCTCGGCGCCCCAAGGGGGCCGGGCCGTCCGGTGGGACCGCGGCCCTGTTCCGCGCTGCGAGCTCACCCTCTCGCGGCTCCCTGGCCCGGCCGCCGCCGCCCCTCTCCCCGCCCGGAGGCGCCCCGGGGGCACCATGCAGGCTCAGCAGCTGCCGTACGAGTTTTTCAGCGAGGAGAACGCGCCCAAGTGGCGGGGGCTGCTGGTGCCTGCGCTGAAAAAGGTGAGGAGCGCACGAGACCCGGCTCCCCGGCTGCAGCCTGGGCGAGAGCACCGGGCCCGGGTCGGGGAAGGGCTGGGGAGGCGGGGCGCGCGGGGCCGTCTTTCTTCCCGGTCTCACCGCCTCCCAGAAGGGACGGCACACCCGGAGAGGTTCCCCCGCACTCGTTGGCTCTCGGTGTTGACAGTCACCCCGTGTGGCGTGTGGGAAGGCCGCAGGGAGCCAGGGAGAATTTGTCCGAAGAATCCAACCGCTGAGAGCTTGCCCTGCCCCTGATTCAGAGACGAGAGTTGGAGGAGCCTCAGTTTTCACTGGAGGTCAAAGCAGGCCGCTTCTCTGCCTTCTCTGTGCTCTCTCGGAGCTGCTGTCAGCCTCCGGTTTTAGGTGTCCTGTATGCTCGTCCTAGTGGGTTCAAGAATGCTCTGGCCGTAACGCTTGCCCTAAGTAATTGCGGAGCTCGCCTGCCAGCAGGAACATGGATGGCCTGCTTTGCTCGCCCTTCGTAATCACTCTTCATTCCCCTGAATTCCCCCATTCCTCCGATTTACAGGGGCGGGTGCACAGGCCACTGTTTTCTTTCCTTCTTTCTTTCTTGCTTCCTCCCTCCCTCCCTTTCTTTCCCCCTCCCCACCTCCCCCCACCCCCACTCCCACGTCTCTTTCTCTCTCAAAACCTTGGTCCTGTCATTCGGTTTGTTGATTAGAAATTTTAGCAGTTCTGTTTCTTCGAGCTTGCCACATTGTTATCTAAAGTTATATACCCCGTGATCTGTACTTTTACACGTTTTAGTATAATTACGAAATGTTACATTTTCAAAGCTTCTAAAGCAATGTTGTGACTTAATAAATACATTAAAACATCAGCAACTGATGTCTGAATGAATATATTAATAAAGGCTGTCAGTATTTTTGTTTTCTTTTAACCTTATAAATACAGGGGTAGCTTTACTCTCTTAATAGGTATCTAAATCGTCATTTCTCAAAAAATATTTCGTGGTATCTGGTTAAAAATTAATTTTGCTCTTCACTCAGATTTGAGGTTATAGGGTACCCTTTCTCCTAAACATTCATGCTTTTAAAAAGGTGTTTGATATTTCTCAGAGGCCAGCAACTTTTACTTTCCCTTTTGTCCCGTTCTCCCTCTCTTGGTATCTTAGAGTGGAAGCTATTTGGTTTGTTAGCAGAATTTGCTGGTATATTTCACGTGTAACTTACTGACTTTTTTGTTCAGATGTCTGATTAGTCACAGACATCTCTGATACTGTTCTCTAAGAAAAATAAAGGTGTGCCATATGCCTTACATACTTTATTCTTTAGAAATCCTGTCAGGCTCTCACCCTGTTTACTTTCGCTTTACCTGCAAGCTTGCCATCTTAGCTTGTAGTAGATGGGAAATGGGAAGTCTCAGTGATTCCAGAAGCAGGTATCCTGGCCAAGGTGGGTGTGGGGTGGGGAGGAGACAGAAAAATTATTGAAAATATATAAAAGAACTCATAAAACACTATCAGTTTGGGACTGTTTTGCTTGGAGGCAAGCAGCTCCTATCCCAGGGGAATCACCATGAAACCCTATCAGTTGAGGGTCCTATGAAGCAGTGAGATGAACATCATAGGAGTTAGCAGACCAGGCCTACCTCTGCCACACTGGTGGCCCTTGCTGAAATCTGTCCACAGAAACATTTTGTTTGGCTGGCATAGTGTTTTTTTGTTTCTAATGTAATTGCCACTATTTTTAAATGGGTGTTACTACATAAAATCTGAATCTTGAACTTTTCTTGGAGAATGGGAAGATCTCTCCACAGTGGGCCAGCCTTCAAGCAGGGCAGTAAGCTGCTGGAGCTGAGTAAATGGCTGCCCATCTGTCTCTGATTTACCACAGCCCCCACCAGCCCTCTTTGCTTATTTACATAACCCTGCTTTGACTTTAAGCAGAGATACCCTTGCATGGCAGTAGAAGTGATGGGAGGGGGTGAAAATGTACTCAGTCTAGTTGATGTGTGAGATTTCTTCCAATTCCCACTTAAGATATCCACTAAAGATGATTTTAAGCCACCAAAGACAAGTTAGATATTTCATGTGGATACCTCCGTATCTTCCTTTAGGCTTGTTGTAGTTTGCAGATGCATCAACTTGTGTTATCTAGCCTGGGGCTCTTTGGATATGCTCTTTTCTTCACCTGGACTGCATTTGGCCTGGCCTAACTGCTCATCCTCTGGGCTCACTGGATCTCAGATCTTTTCTCAGATCCTCAGGCCTGAATTGGATAGTCTTTTAGTCTGACTGTTCTTTTAGCACCCTAACCAGGCACTTAACAATTCCTATTTTTTTCCTATTTAAATTCACCACCCCAATTAGATTGGTTCGTCCTTGGGAATGGGGATGGTATTTTACCCTCATTTCATCCTCCATGTATACAGTGTCTGACACCTAGTTGGCACTTAAATTTGAATGAATGGGTAGGGAATAGCCAAGGAAAACCATCAGCTCCGTCCCTTCCACTTACTATTTAAAAAATTTTTTTCTCTTCATAGCTGTATTATTTCATTTGACTGGCTCAAGACTGATGTCATTTCTTACTGTCCACACCCAGGAAGAGCCTGTAGGTTCATTTTCCTTGACATGTTCATTTAATCAATTCCCTCCTACTCCAACTACACTTGGGTCCCCTTTCCCAGGCTACTGCTATAGCCTTTTAACTGAGTTCACTGCCCCCACCTCTCCTTTACTATTTTTCAGATTTCGGAAGTTATAGGACGCTTTTGAATATGTCACACATTTGTTCAGAACCATCGATGTCTTTTGAGGGCGTAGAATGAAGTGTGTATTCTTTGAAATAGACTTGATGTTGATCAGTGATCTGGCTTCATCCTGCTTTTCTGAATGGATTGCCTATCCTAGTCTTTCATATACTTTATGCTTCAGCCAGACAGGGCTACCTCTTTTCTTGAAAATTTCCAGAAGGTCTCAATGGATCCCACCTGTTAAAGTCCGATCTTATCTATTGCATGAGTCTGTCGTGCCTACTGCAGACCAAGTATTGCCCTCAGCAGTAAGGATTAAAAGGGAATTGACATTATCCAGAAATGACTAAGTTCTAACATGATGAGAAGTGGCAGAGGGTGAGTTTGGAGGGAAAAGTAGTTTATAGAGAATTTTTTAATGTTGAGCTAAGGAGAATGATTTTTACTTTGAGGGGATAGATGTCATTGAGGAACCTTAAATGGAATAACATCAGATTTCGATTTTAGAAAATCCACTTTGGCCATAGAATAGAAAATGGATTGCAGAAGAATGAGACTGAAGATAAGGAGAAAAGTTAGAAAGCTAGTTTAATAGTCCAGCCAGGAGATGATATATATTTGAATTGGGAGCATTTGAGTTAGGATGAAAGTGTAGAGATGGATATTCTATAGTTGAGAGATGTTTAAAAGGCAGAATTGACAGGATCTAGTAACTCATAGTGATTGGGGTAAGTGGTAAGCATAGGAGGACTCTTAAGTTTCTGGTTTGAGTGTCTTTAGTCAGGATAGAGAATGTAGGAGGAGTACCTGTTGGGGTGGAAGGAGTAGCATTATAAAATGAGTTTTGAACTTGTTAAAGTCCCTTCTGGTTATCCAGGTGGACTTGTAGGACTGGCAGTTGGTTGTTGGTATCTGGTGAACAGATTTGGGACTTCTAGATGTGCGGGTGGGGCCATGAGATAGACAAAGCTATCCATTCAGGAGTTATACAACAATGCTCATGGCAGTTCTGTTCAGCAAAAAATTGGAAATAATCCAGATGTCTATCAGCAGGTGAATGTACAACAAATGGTGATATAGCCATACACTGAAGTACTTCTCAGCAGTAAAAAGGAATGAACTATTGATATATGAGACAACGTTGCTCAAAATAATTAAGCTGGTAACACCCCGTACTGCCCAAAACACCATAGTATATACTGTAAAATTATAGAAAGATGCGTCTACAGTGACGGAAAACAAGTCAGGAGTTGTTTTGGGGAGAGGCATTTATGTTCATTTGTTTTTTTGATTGTACTAATAGTTTCAGGAGCATATGCATGCATTCTTGTGTGTGCTCAGTCATCTAACTCTTTTTGACCCAGTGGACTGTAGCCTGCCAGGCTTCTCTGTCCATGAACTTTTCCAAGCAAAGACCAGTGAAGTGGGTTGCTATTTCTTCCTTCAGCAGATTTCCCGACCCAGGGGTCAAACCTGTGTCTCCTGCGACTTCTGCATTGGAAGGCAGATTCTTTACCAGTGAGCCACCTCAGGAGCGTATTAAAATTTAACGCGTTATACAGCTCAGATATTTGCAATTTATCGTGTGTTAATTGTACCTCAAAGAAGGTGTTTTTAAAAAAGTGAATGAGGCCACCCACTGAAAATGATTAGAAGTAAGAATGCACTTAGGCTGGCATGAGAACTGGAGGAATAAAATGAACGATAGAGTGTAGGGAAGAGCAAAGGGAAAGGAGTGAGTGAAGGAGATTAAGAAGGCAAGAGTCAGGTAGAAAGAATAAGACCCTAGTGTCCGAGAAGCTGAGAATGGATGAGTTTCAAGGAAAGTGTCATTAACTGTGTCAGGCTATAGAAAAGTCAAATAAAGTACCTGAAAAATAGTAGTTAGATAATCTAACTACTTATGTCTTATAAGTACTTCAGGTACTTATGTCCGGCAGTTTATGTGTGAGAATAGAAATTAGAAAAACAAACAAAAAAAAGATTAAAAAAACATGAAAAACGAGTAGCAAGAATAGATATATATTTTTTTTTTTTTTTTTCAGATTTTTTTTTCCCCCTTCAATCTTGTGAATGAAGGGAAAAGATTCTTCTGTGACAGCAAGGGGATTCAGGTTGCGGAAGACACTTGTTTTTTATTTGAAGGTGATGGAAACTTGTTATGTTAGGATGCTTTGAGGAAGTAACTGATGGAGAATGATAGTGAAGATACTAGTATTTGCCTCAAATTATTTGCCAAGCACTGTTTTAAGTGCCTCATGTGTTCCCTGATTCTCACAGGATACTATTATTGTGTCTATTTTGTAAGAGAGAAAACTGAGGTTTGGAAAAGATAACTTGGTTACAGAGTCTGCATTTTAAAACAGTATTAATGATGATATGCTGCCTCTGGCAGGAGTGATATCCTTTCTTCTGAGGTGGGAGGGGGTGAGATAAAATGGGTTTGTAGGTTGAGGAGCAGGGAGTTCATGCTAGCTAGCCTCAATGTTCACGATGAAAGACAAGATCCTTTACGTAGAGCGAGGAAAGAGAAATGAGTAAGGAGCTTAAGTTTTGGAATTGCCGCTGTGGAGTTGGGAGAAGGAGCCAACCAGTGAATTAGAAAGGATTGCTGAGCAGTGTGGAATGTGGAGAGCATTGTAGGTTTGAAGAGCATTCGTTGGCCTGCTGGTTGTGAGAGTTTCTTCCTGCAGCACCCATCAGTTCAGGTAAAGGGGTAGAGAAGGATTGTTGGTTGCTTGTGGCTGCAGTAGAGATGAAGAGAATAAGGGATATTTCAGAAGATTGAAAGTTAAGCTATAAGAGAGATAATGGAGGTGTAAATGAGAGCTCCATGGATGAGAAATCTCAATGAGTTGTAAGAGAGGGGAAGGGGAGCAGATAAGGAATTATGATTAGAGATATTGATAATTACATTTTGGAATTTTAAGATTCTAGAAATGAGGAAGATGAGACAGGGGGTCTGGACTGGTGTGTTGCATGCATGGATGAGGATGGATTCCACAAGGATTATGATGTGTGTTGTAGCAGAGAGGAAGAAGGCAGTGGCAGAGAGGTCCAGACATCACAGCAGTGACAATGCTCCAACCAAATAATAAGTGGCAGCTACTCCCTATAGTACATTTTTTAAATACAGCTATAGATGGAATAAAAAAACTTTGCCCTTCATTTTAGAATATATTTATTTGTCTTGTAATCAAGTTTTGTATCCAAAACTTTATTATGAAAAATTTCAGATATACAAAAAAGTTCAGAGTTGCATAGTAAATACTCATATACCCACCTGGATTCTGTAATTTACAAGTATTTTACTGTTTGCTTTATCACATGCCTATCCATCCACCAATCCATCTTAACATTTTGAAGGATTTCAAAGTAAGTTGTGGACATCAGTACACTTGACCCTTAAACACTTCAGCTTGCATATCATTAACTTGGAGTTCACTCTTTGTTTACAGTTCTTTTTATTTTTCAGGTAAAATTTATGTACAGAGAAATACATAAATGTTAATTGTACAGTTTAATGAGTTTTGGCAAATGAATACAACCCAAGCCTCTACCAGGATATGGAACATTACCAGCACTCCTGAAATTTTCCTCATATGCTTTCTCAGTCAGTTCCTGCCCCCAGCCTCCAGAAGCAGCTGCTCTTCAGATCTTTTATCACAAGAGATGAATCTTACCTGTCGTAGATACCATATAAATAGAATTGTACAATATATATTTTTGGTGAGGCTTTTGAGGTTGTGTTTAATGAAGAATTCAGTCTTTTTTTTTTTTCCTGTCATATGAATATGTCAAAGTTTATTAAATGGATGGATACCTGGGAGGTTTCCAGTTTGGGGCTGTTGAGAATAAAGCTGCCATGAATGTTCTTACTTATAGCTCGTGTTGTAGAAATGTTTTCATTTCTCTTGGGTAAATACCAGCAGAAATGGCTCATAGAGTAAATGTCTGTTAGGTTTATAAGAAACTTCCAGACCTTTTCTCAAAATGGTTGTACCATTTCATGTTCCCACCAACAGTGTATGAGAGTTGCAGTTGCTCTACATTCTTGCCAGTATTTGATGTCATTAGTCTTTAATTTTAGTAATTTCGATGGGTGTGTAGTGGTATCTCATCGTGGCTTTAATTTGCATTATCCTGGTGACTAATGATATTGAGCACTCATGTTTTTATAGGTTATTCGTGTGTCTTCTTTTGTGTAGTATCTGTGTGAATCTTTGGCCCATTTAAAAAACTGGGTTTTTCTTTATAGTATTGAGTTGTAAGAGTTCTTTGTATATCGTGGTTAACTGTCCTTTATCAGATATATGTTTCATGAATATTTTCTTCTGGTCTGTGGCTTGTCTATCCATTTTCCTAATGGTGTTTTTTGATAAACAGAAGTTTTTAATATTGATGGAGTCAAATTTATCAGGTTTTTTCTTTTAAGGTTGCTGTGCTCTGTCGCAGAACCCCTTGCCTGCCACCAAGTCATGAACACACGGTCCCAAGGCTATTTTCTAAAAGCTTTATGGTTTTAGCTTTTACATGGCCTGTGATCCATTTCAAATTAATTGTATATGATATAAGGTAGGAATTGAGATTTATTTTTTATGCTCATATCTAGTTATTTCAGAACTATTTGTTGAAGAGACTTTCCTCTCCCTGTTGGATTGTGTTGTTTCTGTGAAAATTGAATGAATACATGTTAGATATTTATGTAAATATATATTTAAATGTGTAATATATAAAGTAAATACGTATATATTTTAGACTGTTCTAGTCCATTGATGACTTTGTGTATCTTTCCCCCAGCACCACACTATTGATGACTAGATTTATAGTAAGTCTTAGAGTTAGGTGGTACAAGTCCTCCTTATTTCAAAATAATTATTTTAATTGTTTCTAGATTTTTTATTTCAGTACAAATTTTAAACCATCCTGTCAATTTCTACTAAAAGATCTTGGTGAGATTTTAAATGTAATTTCATTTAATCTGTAGATAACGGGATAGAATTGGCATCTTAACTATAGCAAGTCTTTGGATTCATGAATGTAGTATATGTCTCCATTTATTTAGATTTAAATTTCTCTCAGAAACACTTTGAGTGTAGAAGTCTTACATGTCTTCAGTTAAGTTTAATCTAAAATGTTTTGTTTTTTGATGTTATTGTAAATTGTTTTAAAATTTTTTATTTTCCAGTTATTTGCTAATGGGTATATAAACAATAGGTGAAAATTTGGAGAGCAATAAAGAGGAATTGCAGGGTGACAGATGTGCTCAGGCCTAGAGAGAATTTAGTCCAAATGGGAGATGAAAGGGAGAGACTTCTAAGGGAAAAGAGAGAGGGAATTTCAGAAATTTTATATTGTTATCAATTGGAAGTCCTTAAATAAGCATCAGTGAGTCCTTTGGAATGCTAAAAATGCATGAAAAGGAAAGGCATTATGAAACTCAAAAAGTTGTTTAATAAAGATCATATATCTGAATTAAACAGAAACATGTAGCTGATTTTTGTATATTGATCCTGTAACCTTTGACCTTGCTCATTGTTGTTTTGCAGATTTCATAGAATTTTGATTATTTTGGCCACTGCCTGGAGCATGTGGGATCTTAGTTCCCTGACCAGGGATCCAAGACACCACTGCATTGGAAACATGGAGTCTTAACCCTGAACCGCCAGGAAAGCCCCTCCATAGAGTTTTCTACATAGTTTTGTCATCTGCAAATTGAGATAGTCTGATATTTTCTTTCTTTTTCTTATTTTATTGACTAGGACTTCCATTACAGTGTTGAATCAAAGTAGTGAAAGTGGTCATCCTTGCCATCTTAAGGGAAAAGTATGTCTTATTTCACCATTAAGGATGATGTTAGCTGTTAGTTTCCATTGATGCTCTTTATCAGATTGAGGTTCTCCCCTTCCACTTTCAGTTTTCTGAGAGTTTGGGGATTTTCTGAAGTTATAAGTGGATATTGAATTTTGTCAAATTGTTTTTCTGTGTCTTTTAAAATAATCATAAGCTTTTCCTCCTTTATTCTGTAAATATTATGGTAAATCACATTGATTGACTTTGAATGCTAACCTGCATTCCTGGATAAGCCCGTAGCAGATGTGTGTGGTTTTTTTTTTTTTAGTTTCTGCTTTGTGCTAGTGTTCTAGGCACTATGCTTGGTACTTTACATATTTATCTCTGTTCTACCCATTGACTTTTCAAGGTAGTAATTTTTACAGCTGAGTTTTATAGCTGAGGAAATGGATCCTCAGAGAGGCAAATTGCTCAAAAATCTTGTAATAGAACCAAGATTTGAACTTAAGTCTGTTTAGCTTCAAACACAACTCTTTCCACTGTACTGTGTTGCTTCCTTTGAGTAGGCAGCGTGATACAGAACAGTGGTGTTCTGATTGTCCTGCACCTTAGATTTTAGGGAATAACTGTCTTAAGAGAGAAGGAGGCGAAATGAAGGAGGCTTTGAAACCCTTTGTGTTAGACTGAGAAACTTAGCTGTTTTACTTATTGGGGTTCTGCATACACGTGCATTTGACAAAACTATACTGCTGCATAAAACAGTAATGATTTTAAAGGTGATGGTGGTGGTGGTTTAGTTGCTCAGTCGTCTCCGACTCTTGCGACCCCATGGACTGTAGCCCGCCAGGCTCTTCTGTCCATGGGATTCTCCAGGCAAGAATACTGGAGTGAGTTCCCATTTCCTTCTCCATCTTAAAGGTAATAGTTAATGGAAAGATGGCATAGATCATAAAGGGAAAGGCTGAGAAGAAATGATCTTGGGATGGCAATAGGAAGCTAGGAGAGTATTCTAGTATCCTTATGTTTGGGAGTGAAGGAAGTAACATTTTAGTGGAAGTGAGAGTTGACCAGGTGAGGATGAGGAGGATATGTCTTCCAAGGGTTGGTGTTGCAAAGAGTCACTGGAATCCTAGAGGAGCTCAGCATCTTAGGAATTCTGAGTAGCTGGAGTCTATTCAGTCTGAAATGTGGGGTCAGCTCTTGTGAATGAAATTATTGCATTTTATCTTGTGAGCAGTGAGGAACTATTGAAGAGTTTTAAGCCAGGTATTAATAATTAGATATGAATTTTAAAGGATCTCTGCTCTGTGGAGCATGGATTAAATGACTGTAGAACTGTAGGCAAGAAGGCAGGTTAGGGGACTTTTGCCGCAATTCATGGAAGGGATAGTGGTGTTCTTGACTAGAGCAGTAGCTGTGGGGTAAAGAAAAGTGGACAGATTTTAGCTTTAGAAGTAGATTGGTGGTTGAACGATGGCGTAGTGAGAGAGGATTCAAAGTTGATTCCCAGGATTCTGGCTTAGGAGTCTTAGTGGCAATAGTGATGAAAGGGGGAATACTGGGAGGAGGAGCACCTTTGGAGGGGAACTAAGAAACCATCGGTATTCTGGGAGTAATGCGGTGTGAGAGAATTGTGATGGGAGGAGTTTACACATTGAGGGTAGCCAAGTATGTAAGCATGGAAGGCATCTTTATTGGACTGCCCTTATTAATTATAGGCAGGTACAACCTGAAGATTCTTTCAGTGTATGTTTCAAATGCTGTCTCCTCTACAAAGGCTTTCTACTACACTTCCATCCCCTAAGTAGAATGAATATATTAATTTCTTTAGTAGATTGGAGAAGGAAATGGCAACCCACTCCAGTATTCTTGCCTGGAGAATCCCATGGACAGAAGAACCTGGAAGGCTATAGTCCATGGGGTCACAAGAGTCGGACACGACTTAGCGACTAAACCACCACCATTAATTTCTTTAGTACTTTATGTGTCAATTTTGGTACTTAATGAAAATGTGCCCTTTTAAGTTTGTATATGTGGCCTCTCTCCTCCTCTATATCGGGAGCTGTGTGAGAGCAAGATAGGAACCAAGGCACCTTTGTATTCCCTCCAGTGCTTACCATGCTTCTCATGTATAGCAGGTGCTCAGCACACATGTTGAATTGTATGCAGCCCTGATCTTGTCCCTTTAAGAATATACTTACTAATGAGCTAGGTATGTCTTAGTTGAGATTTTTAGCAGACAAAGGCATTGGAATTGTCATGTTTGGTGTATCCTCTTTTAGCAAATAGGGAAGCAAACATGATGCTTTAGAAATAATTTTTTAAATGGCTAAATTTAAAAAAATATATAATGCTTCAAGGAAGAAGCAGATGCCAGGATGGAGTTAAGCATGCAAGAAGTTTATTAGAAGAAGTGCTTGTGAGAGAAAATGAGGAAGGAGCCAAGGAGAGTCACCAGGCTGATACAAGTCTGACTCCAAGTGAAGGAGAAAGGTAAGGAAGGAAGGAACTTTGGGTGAAAGTCGTAGTTCTAAGGAAATTGTAACCGAGACCTCAGAAGTTCTTGGGCAGAAGTTGCCTATCACAGAAATTCCTCATCTTCCAAGATCAGGGCCATCTTAGTGTATGCCCATGGTGCTCTTTACTGGGAGCAGCCAGTGAGAAGCACGGCCTCCGTGCAAAGTGATGGATTTCAGAGTGCAGCAGCTGGGGCCCAGAGTCAGTTATTTTTCCCTAGAGTCAGAGATCTGAGAGGTTGATTCTCGTAGCCAGCCATGGTCATCTCTGTGGCTATAAATTGCCTGATTCAGGACAGGTGAATTACAGTATTCCCCCCACTTAAAGTGGTAATTTGTCCCCCCTAAGCTCCTTATGCTTTTTCTTTTTTTTTTTAAGATACCTTAGGCTGAGTTCCAAAAGTCGTAACTCAATTGTCATTAATAGTACACAGTTTGCTTTGTTGTTGTTTAGTTGCTAAGTTGTATCTGATTCTTTTGCAACTCTGTGGACAGTAGCCCGCCATGCTTCTCTATCCATGGGATTTCCCAGGTGAGAATACTGGTCTGTGTTGCCATTTCCTCTTTCAAGGGATCTTCCTGACCCAGGGATCAAACCCTCATCTTCTGCATTGACAGGCGAATTCTTACCTCTGAGCCACCGGGGAAACCTATGATTTGCTTTAGTAGTTATCAAATAAAGTTTGCATTTCCTATTCAAGTTGATTTCATATTCAACCTTAATGTACCAAATGACAAACAAAGCAATAAAGATGAAAGAAAACATGCAAATGATACCTATAATATGAACTAGTGAATCAGGAGTACTTCAGGCACTTCAGGAGTACCTTGAATAGGCCAACCATCCAGTTATGAAGATGAGTGCTTGTGGACTTTGCTTTCTAGGCTGGGCTACTTCAGGTAGACAAGCACAAATCAGTAAAAGAAGTTACACATAAAGTCAGATTCTGGAAATCACCTGTTGGAATTGGGGATGGAAGCATATACCAGAGAAAAGAAGTAATTTAAAGTTTTAGTTTTATGGACCCTGAATTACTCAGATGTTATTTTTAAGATAGATATTTTAAATTTATAATGGGAAGATGATTTTGAAAAGAGTTTCCTTAATGCTGCTTTCCTACTGATTTTGACTGGTGGTGGTGGTTTAGACACTAAGTCATATCCAACTCTTGCCATCCCATGGACTGTAGCCCGCCAGGCTCCTCTGTCCATGGGATTTTCCAGGCAAGAATATTGGAATGGATTGCCATTTCCTTCTCCAGGGGATCTTCCTGACCCAGGAATCTAACCCGGGTCTCCTGCATTACAGGCAGATTCTTTATTGACTGAGCTGTGAGGGAAGCTGATTTTGACTGTTTGGTTTTATTCACCAGATTTGTTGAATATTATATGAGAGACATTCTGGACAATTGAAAACTAAAACCTCAGTTGTTGCTTTTATGAAACTTGTATCTGGTGATTAAAAAAAATCTGTTATCTTCCCATATGTGTTAAAGCACTCTGATTCTACTTTATGGAAAGTTTGATTCAGAGTTAAAAATAAACACATAAATTAAAAAATTTTTAATTTTAAAAATAAAGCAAGTCTTGGAATTAAAAAAAAAAGTTTTAAATTAACAGAGACTTTTTGTAATAAGCTGACTTAAATTCTGGTTATTCTTTTATAATTCCTGAAACAAAATTTTTCCTTTTTATATAGACAAATCCTATCCTCTATTTTATTACAGTCTAAACCATTTTCAAGTGAATTGATTTCTGTGTATGGCCCAGTAGTTTGTAATGGAATGCACTTACTGCTAATTGCATTCACAGCTGTTTTAAGGACTGATAGGATTCTGGTTTCTTTACATATAATTAATAACTTTTTTCTTATTGTGGTAGAATATATTTTACATATATCCATATATATAACACAAAATTATCCATTTTAACCATTTCTAAGTAGTCTAGACTGCAAGGAGATCCAACCAGTCCATTTTAGAGGAGATCAGTCCTGGGTGTTCTTCGGAAGGAATGATGCTGAAGCTGAAACTCCAGTACTCTGGCCTCCTCATGTGAAGAGTTGATTCATTGGAAAGACTCTGACGCTGGGAGGGATTGGGGGCAGGAGGAAAAGGGGACAACAGAGGATGAGATGTCTGGATGCCATCACTGACTCGATGGATGTGAGTTTGAGTGAACTCCAGGAGTTGATGATGGACAGGGAGGCCTGGCGTGCTGCAGTTCATGGGGTCGCAAAGAGTCGGACACGACTGAGCGACTGAACTGAACTGAAGTGTATAATTCAGTGCCAGCAGCTACATTCACAAGATTGTGCAACTGTCACCACTGTCTATTTCCAAAACTTTTCATCACCTCAAACAGAAACTCTGTACGTATTAAGCAATAACTCCTAACTTCCTCCTCCCTCAGCCCCCATAACCTCTAATCTACTTTCTGTCTTTATGAATTTGGCTGTTTGAGGTATTTAATGTAAGTTGAGTCATATAATATTTGTCCTTTTGTGTCTGATTTATTTTAGTTAACACAATGTCTTTAAGATTCATCCATGGTGTAGCATGTATCAGAATTTAATTCCTTTTTAAGGCTGAATAATACTCCATTTTGTATATATACCACTTTTAGTTTATTCATTCATCTGTTGATGGACACTTGAGTTGTTTCTATCTTTAGGCTACTGTAGGAATGCTGCAGTGAACATTGGTATACAAGTATTTGTTTGAGTTCCTGTTTTCAGTTCTTTTGGGTGTACACCTAGAAGGGGGATCGCTGGGTCATTTGGTTTATATATTTAACTTATTTAACATTTATATGTTAAACAGTTGGTTTATATGTTTAACTGTGTTTAACTCTTTGAGGAATTATCATACTGCTTTCCACAGCAGTCACACCATTTTTACATTCCTACTAGCAGTGCACAAAGGTTCCAATTTTCCCATATCCTCTTGCACTTGTTATTTTCTGTTTTTTTTTTAATTACTATCTTAGTTTATGTGAAATAATACCTCTTTGTATTATGTCTTGTGTTTTCCCTAATGACTAATAATATTGGCCATCTTTTCATGTGCTTGTTGGCCACTTGTATATTTTCTTTGGCAAATGTCTGTTCACATCTATTGCCATTTTTAAAACCTATATGGTTTGAGTTTTTGTTGTTAAATTTTAGGGCATCGTAATATTCTTGATGTTAGTTCTTTATTGGCGATATGACTTGTAAATATTTTCTTTCATTCGAATACAACCAAAAATCTACTTTTCAGTTTCTTGATAATGTCCTTTACACAAAAACTTTAAACTTTAATGAAGTTCGGTTTATCTTGAAACCCCACTGCTTCTTGTGTGTTGGTTTTCTTCTGCAACTTTGCTGAATTAATTTACTAGCTCTGGTATCTTTCTTGTGGAGTCTTTGGAATTTTTCTATATATAGGATTGTCATCTGCAAATAAAAATAGTTTTACTGTGTGTGTATGTGTGTGTGAGTACATATGGCTTCCCTGGTGGCTCAGACAGTAAAGAATCTGCCTACAATGCAGGAGACCCAGGTTCCATCCCTGGGTCAGGAAGATCCCATGGAGAGGGGGATAGCAACCCATTCCAGTATTCTTGCCTGGAGAATTCCATGGACAGAGGAGCCTGGCAGACTATAGTCCATGGGATCAGTTTTCATTCCAATCCCAAAGAAGGGCAGTGCCAAAGAATGTTCAAACTACTGTACAGTTGCACTCATTTCACATGCTAGGAAGAGTATGCTCAAAATCCTTCAAGCTAGGCTTCAGCAGTACATTAACTGAGAGCTTCCAGATGTCCAAGCTGGGTGTAGAAAAGGCATAGGAACCAGAGTTCAAATTGCCAACATTCATTGGCTCATAGAGAAAGCTAAAGATTTCCAGAGAAACATCTGCTTTGTTGACTGTGCTAAAGCCTTTGACTATATGGACAAACAACAAACTGGGGAAGATTCTTAAAGAGAGAGTAATACTGGACCACCTTGCCTGTCTCTTGAGAAACCTATATGCTGATCAAGAAGCAACACTTAGAACCTTACATGGAACAATTGACTGGTTCAAAATTGGGAAAGGAATATGATATGCCTGTGTGTTGCCACCCTGTTTGTTTAACTTCTATGCAGAGTACATCATGCAAAATGATGGACTGGATGAATCACAAGCTGGAATCAAGATCGCCAGGAGAAATATCAGCAACCTCAGATATGCTGATGATACCACTCTAATGGCAGAAAATGAAGTAGAATTAAGAGCCTCTTGATGAGAGTGAAAAAGCTCACACACATACACGTTCTTTTTCAGATTCTTTTCCCTTATAGGTTATTACGAGTTTTTGAGTATAGTTCTGAGTGCTATACAGTAGGTTCTCGTTAGTTATCTATTTTATATAAAGTATGGCACCCCACTCCAGTACTCTTGCCTGGAAAATCCCATGGATGGAGGAGGCCTGGTGGGCTGCAGCCCATGGGGTCGGTAAGAGTCGGACACGACTGAGCAACTTCACTTTCACTTTTCACTTTCATGCATTGGAGAAGGAAATGGCAACCCACTCCAGTGTTCCTGCCTGGAGAATCCCAGGGACGGGGGAGCCTGGTGGGCTGCCGTCTATGGGGTCGCACAGAGTAGGACACGACTGAAGCGACTTAGCAGCAGCAGCAGTGTGTATATGTTAACATATGCTTTGTAATTGTTTTATCTTCTTGATGAATTGACCCTTTTTTCAACATACAGTGTCCATCTTTGTCTCTTGTAACAGTTTTTGACCTAATGCCTATTTTTTCCTGATATTAGAATAGCCACACTAACACTCTTTCTGTTTTCATGGAATATCTTTTTCTATCTTTTCATTTTGAAACTATAGTTTTATGTATAAATTGAGTCACTATAGTCAGTGTATACTTTAATCATGTTTTTAAATCAGTCCTGCCAATCTCTGGCTTTGATTGGAAAGTTTAACCCAATTAAATTTAGTGAGAAGAGCCCGACAGGCTATGGGGTCTCTGAGTCAGACACGAATTAGCAACTGAACAACAGCAAAAGTGACTGATGAGGAAGGACCTCTGCCATCATTTTGCTTCTGTGTTGTTGTGAAATTTTGTACCTTTTTTGTTGCTCATTTCCTCCATTACATACTGGTTTCTTCTTCTCCCCCACCCCCATTTTATTATAGTGAACCATTTTGATTTCCTTTTGTGTGTATTTTTTTAGAAATTTTCTTTGTGGTAAATCCTTGTGAATTACATTTAACTCCCTAAATTTATGACAATTTAGTTTGCACTGATATGAACTTAGCTTCAATAGCATATAAAAGCTCTGCTCCTATACAGCTGAGTCTTACCTCCTTATACTGTTGTTGTCACAAATTATATCTTTATACATTGTGTATCCAGTATCATGGATTTATAATTATTTTTTTTATTCATTTGTCTTTGAGATTCCATAGGAAATACAAAATGGAGTTAGAAACCAAATATATATATAGTAGTATATAGTAATACCCGTTTTTATATTTGTGGGTGTATTTACCTATACTAGAGACCTTTATTTCATCATATGACTTTGAGTTGCTGTTTAGTGTCCTTTCATTTCAACTCGAAGGACTATCTTTAGCATTTCTTGTAGGGCAGGTCTTATGATATTGAACTCCCTCAACTTCTGTTTATCTGACAACATCTTAAATTATACCTAATTTTGAAGGACAGTTTTGTCAGATGCAGAATTCTTGGTTGATAATTTTTTTCTTTCAGCAGTTAAATGTGCATCCTACTGTATTTGGGCATCCATGGTTTCTAGTAAGAAATAAGTTGCTGACCTTATTAAGGACTCCTTGTACAGGAGGGGAATTCCAGTTGAACTATTTCAAATCTTAAAAGATGATGCTGTGAAAGTCCTGCACTCAACATGCCAGCAAATTTGGAAAACTCAGCTGCGGCCACAGGACTGGAAAAGATCAGTTTTCATTCCAGTCCCAAAGAAAGGCAGTGCCAAAGAATGCTCAAAAGTGAGTGAAGTCGCTCAGTCGTGTCCAACTCTTTGCAACCCCATGGACTGTAGACTACCAGGCTTCTCTGTCCATGGGATTCTCCAGGCAAGAATACTGGAGTGGGTTGCCATTTCCTTCTCCAGGGGATCTTCCCAACCCAGGGATTGAACCCAGGTCTCCCACATTGCAGGCAGATGCTTTACCCTCTGAGCCACCAGGGAAGTCCTGGTAAGTTTCAAACTACTGCACAATTGCACTCATCTCACACTATAGCAAAGTAATGCTTAAAGTTCTCCAAGCCAGGCTTCAACAGTACATGAACCATAAACTTCCAGATGTTCAAGCTGGATTTAGAAAAGGCAGAGGAACCAGAGATCAAATTGCCAGCATCGATAGATCATCAAAAAAGCAAGAGAGTTCCAGAAAAACATCTACTTTTGCTTTATTGACTACGCCAAAGCCTTTGACTGTGTGGATCACAACAAACTGTGGCGAATTCTCAAAGAGATGGGAATACCAGACCACCTGACCTGCCTCCTGAGAAATCTGTATGCAGGTCAGGAAGCAACAGTTAGAACTGGACATGGAATAACAGACTGGTTCCATGGAGTACATCAAGGCTGCATATTCTCATCCTACTTATTTAATTTCTATGCAGAGTACATCATGTGAAATGGTGGGCTGGAGGAGGCACAAGCTGGAATCAAGATTGCCAGGAGAAATATCAATAACCTCAGATATGCAGATAACACCACCCTTATGGCAGAAAGTGAAGAAGAGCTAAAGTGTTTCTTGATGAAAGTGAAAGAGGAAAGTTAGAAAGCTGGCTTAAAACTCAGCATTCAGAAAACTAAGATCATGGCATCCAGTCCTGTCACTTAATGGCAAGTAGATGGGGAAACACTGGAAACAGTGACAGACTTTATTTTTTTGGTCTCCAAAATCATTGCAGATGGTGACTGCAGCCATGAAATTAAAAGATGCTTACTCCTTGGAAGAAAAGCTATGACCAACCTAGACAGCTTATTAAAAACCAGAGACTTTACTTTACCAACAAAGGTCCATCTAGTCAAAGCTATGGTTTTTTCAGTAGTCATGTATGGATGTATGTAGAGTAGTCATGTATGGAGAGTTGGGCTATAAAGAAAGCTGAGCACTGAAGAATTGATCCTTTTGAACGGTGGTGTTGGAGAAGACTCTTGAGAGTCCCTTGGACTGCAAGGAGATCCAGCCAGCCCATCCTAAAGGAGATCAGTCCTGGGTGTTCATTGGAAGGACGGATGCTGGAGCTGAAACTCCAATACTTTGGCCACCTGATGTGAAGAACTGACTCATTGGAAAAGAGCCTGTTGCTGGTAAAGATTGAAGGCAGGAGGAGAAGGGGGCAACAGAGGATGAGATGGTTGGATGTTATCACAGACTTGATGGACATGAGTTTGAGTAGGCTCCAGGAGTTGGTGATGGACAAGGAAGCCTGCGTGCTGCAGTCCATGGGGTCGCAAAGAGTGGGACATGACTGAGCGACTGACCTGAACAGTATGGGAAGAGTTGCTTCTCCTGCTGCTTGAATGGTTTTGTTTTTGTTTTTAGACAGTTGGTGTATAATGTGCCTTGGTGCAGGTATCCTGGAATTTATCCTATGTAGATTCTGTTGAACTTTTTGAATTTGTAGATTAATGTCTTTCATCGATTTGGGGGTATTTTCAGCCATTATTTCTTTACGAATTCTTTCTGTCCCTTTCTCTCTCTTCCCCTTCTGAGATTCCCACAATGCATGTTTTGGTCTGCTTGTTATCCTGCTGGTCCCTTACGCCCTGTTTACTTAAAAAAAAAAAAAGGCATTTTGAGCATATTCAAGTCAGTTTTAAAGTTTTTATCTAGTTAGTCTGATGTCTGGGCTTCTTTAGCTGGTTTCTTTCAGTTAATTTTGTTCCTTTCAATGTGCCATTCTGTCTTGGTTTGTTTTTGTTTTGTATGCTATGTGATTTTTTTTTTTTTCTTAAACTGGGTGTTTGAATAGTATAATTAACTATTAAAAGTAGATTCTTCCCATTTCCCAGGGCTTGCTGTTTTGTTGTTTGTTTTTATTTGGTTTTGTTTTTGATTGTTGAAGGCTATATTACTATGTTTGTTGAATGACTTTCCAAAGCTATTGTTTGTTTCAAATAAAGTATTCCTTGGTGTGTATAATCACTGAAGTCTCTTTGACTTAACTTGTTTTTCCACAGTGTTTTGACTGAGATTTCCTTGAGCTTCAGGAGCTAAAAAACAACCAAACAAATAATAAGAAAACCTCTCTCAGTCTGTACAGCTTGGCTCTGTACTGGTGCACTGTTACAGCAATTTGTAAAAATCGCCAGTGTGACATAGCAGTAATAGAGTAAGATTCAGATTTATATCCTGAGATTTGTCCATTGTGCTATGTGAAATCAAGTTTTCTTCTTTCTATGAAAAATAATTTGTTTTGTTGTTGTTCAGTTGCTAAAGTCATGTTTGATTCTTTGCGACCGCATGGACTGCAGTTTGTGAGGCTTCCTTATCCTTTACTGTTATCTAACCATCTCATCCTCTGTTGCCCTCTTCTCCTTTGGCCTTCATTCTTTCCCAGCATCAGCATCTTTTCCAATGAGTTGGCCCTCTCCATCAGGTGGCCAAAGTATTGGAGCTTCAACTTCAGCGTCGGTCCTCCCAATGAATATTCAGGATTGATTTCCTTTAAGATTGACTGGTTTGATCTCCTTACAGTCCAGGGGACTCTCAAGAGTCTTCTCCAGCACGATAGTTCAAAAGCATTAATTCTTTGCTGCTCAGCCTTCTTTATGGTCCAACTCTCATAAATGAATATGACTACTGGAAAAACCATAGCTTTGACTGTATGGACCTTTATTGGCAAAGTGATGTCTTTGCTTTTTAATATGTTGCCTAGGTTTGTTATAGTTTCCTTCCAAGGAGCAAGCGTCTTTTAGTTTCATGACTGCAGTCACTGTCAGCAGTGGTTTTAGAGCTCAAGAAAATAAAATCTGTCACTGTTTACACTTTTTCCTCTTCTAATTGCCAGGAAGTGATGGGCCCAGTTGCCATGATCTTAGTTTTTTGAATGTTGTTTCAAGCCATCTTTTTCACTGTCCTCTTTCACCCTGATCCTGAGGCTCTTTCATTCCTCTTCACTTTCTGCCATTAGAGTGGTATTATCTGCATATCTGAGGTTGTTGATGTTTCTCCTGGCAATCTTCATTCCAGCTTGTGATTCATCCAGCACAGCATTTTGCATGATACATGCTGCATATAAGTTAAATAAGCAGGGTGACAATATACAGCCATGTCATACTTCTTTCCCAATTTTGAACCAGTCAGTTGTTCCATGTAAGGTTCTAAGTGTTGCTTCTTGACCAACATACATGTTTCTCAGGAGATGGTTAAGATGGTCTGGTATTCCCTTCTCTTTAAGAATTTTCCACAGTTTGTTGTAATCCACACAGTCAAAGGCTTTAGCATAGTCAATGAAGCAGAAGTAGATGTTTTTCTGGAATTCCCTTGCTTTCTTTATGATCCGATCTCTGGTGTGTCTGCCTTTTCTAAACCCAGTTTATATATCTGGAAGTTCTTGGTTCACATACTGTTGAAGCTTAGCTTGAAGGATTTTGAGCGTACCCTTGCTAGCATGTGAGGTAAGCAGTTGTACAGTAGTTTGAACATTCTTTGGTCTTGTCCCTTCTTTACAATTGGAATGAAAATGGACCTTTTCTAGTCCTGTGACACTGCTGAATTTTCCCAATTTGCTGACATACCAAGTGCAGCACATTAACAGCATCATTTTTTAGGATTTTAAATAGCTCAGCTGGAATTCCCTCACCTCCATTAGCATTGTTTGTAGTAATGCTTCCTAAGGCCCACTTGACTTCATAATACAGATAATTTGTACTTGGTTTAAATTGTATTCTAATATTTGGTTTTTAAAATTCTTAAATAAAAAGTACCTGGTAAAGAATCTGCCTGTAATGCAGGAGACCTGGGTTTGATCTGTGTGTTGGGAAGATCCCCTGGAGAAGGGAAAGGCTACCCACTCCAGTATTCTGTCCTGGAGAATTCCATGGACTGTATAGTCCATGGGGTTGCAAAGAGTCGGACACAACTGAGTGACTTTCACATCACTTCACTTCAGTTGATTTAAGAAGTCAAAGGTAATTTCAAGCCTCTTGTTACTCTGTTCCTAGAGAGCCCAGTTACTAGAGTTAATCCCAGAGGAGCTTCTATATGCAAAATCTTGCGATTGACTTCATAGGGTAATAAAATGGTAACTAAGATTTTTCCGTCCAAGTATTTATAATACAGTGATTGTGCATGCTCATTTGTGTCTCTTTGTGACCTCATGGAGTGTAAGCCACCAGGCTCCTCTATTCATGGAATATTCTAGGCAAGAATACTGTAGTGGATTGCCATTTCCTTCTTCAGGGGTTCTTTCCAACCAGAGATTGAACCTGCATCTCCTACACTGGCAGGCGTATTCTTACCATTGTGCCACCTAGGAAGCCCATAATACAGTGAATGGTAAAACAATTCCAAAAACAGATCCCATTTAAAGAACATAGTCTCTTCAAAAAAATGATGTAACACAAATGTGTAAACCTTTTAAATCATTGGATAAATGGTTGAATTAACTATGTTCTAGATATATACACATATATAACAGAACTTTGGGGAGATAAGGCTAGGGTAAGAAGTACTCCTAAATAGATAAAGGCTACTTCAGTATTTATTAAATATTTACATTTTTTAAAGTTGTAGTCTCTGAAATTCTGAGAATTGTACTTTCATTTAAATTAGCAAGTATGCTCTTAGAAAAATCACAAATGCAGCTGACCCTTGAATAACATGGGTTTGAACTGCATGGGTCCACTTATACATGAATACTTTTCAGTAGTAAATACTACAATGCAGTATTGTTGGTGGTTGGTTGAGTCTTCGGATGCAAAGGAACTGGGGATATGGAAAGCCAGCTCTTAAATTACACATGGATAAACCCTCAAGTTGTCATATGGTCAGCTGTACCTCAGGAAGATTTAAGCTATATGTTATTTAGTTTATTTAGAGTGCTTTTCTCACTGTTTGTAAACTGAAATCACACCTATTCATGAGAGATTGAGAGTCTTAGTGGGTGGCAGCTGGGACAGTGGGTTAAGTACATGTAGTGTATTTTGGAGGGGGGCAAGGCTTTGTGGGGAGGTGTTGCACTGGCGTATGTGGGACTGCATAACAAGGAATAGAGAGAGGAAGGTGAGACACTGATATCAAAGGCGACGTTTTCATAGTTGAAAATTCTGACTGAGGTCACTTTATATATGAGAAAGGGAAGTAATATGCTCTTACTCCTTCCTCCTCTCTCCTGCTTTCCTTTCTTTCTTCCTTTCAAAACCACAGGATTTCCTGGTCTCATCTTCTGGAATTCAAAGTTCTACTTTAGAACTTTGATTTTATAATTTAAGTAGACTTTCTGAGATTCTTGAGATTTAATCTTTTATTCTTTGTTTATTTTTGGCTGCAGTGGGTCTCACTGCACGCAGACTTTCTCTGTTTGCAGGGAGTGGTGGCTTTTCCAGTTGCAGGGCTGGGGCCTCTCAGGGGTGACTTCTCTCGTGGAGCCCAGGCTTCAGCAGCTGTTGCACGTGGCCTCGGTGGTTGCAGCTTGTGGGCTCTCAAGTGTTGACTCATAGCTGTGGCACGTGGGCTTAGTTACCTCACAGCATGGGGGATCTTCTGAACCCGTGTCCCCTCCACTGGCAGGCGGACTCTCAACCCCTGGACCACCAGGGACGCCCTAATCTCCATTTATTTGTCGGAAAATGTGTCCTCAGCATCAAACAAATAAACTATAGGAATAGCAGTGAGCTTGTAAGTTTGAAATACTTTTGAAAAGGTAACTTCCATTAAAAAGTCTTTTCTACCTTAACATTTCAACTGGTGGCTCAGACGGTAAAGAATCTGTCTGCAATGTGGGAGACCAGGGTTTGATCCCTGGGTTGGGAAGATCCCCTGGAGAAGGAAATAGCAACCCACTCCAGTATTCTTGCCTGGAGAAATCCGTGGACAGAGGGAGCCTGGCAGGACTACAGTCACTGGGCTTGCAAAGAGTCGAGCGCAGCTTAGAGACTGAGCACAAGCACGATTAGCACTCTTGCCTGGAGAGTTCCACGGGCAGAGGAGCCCGGTGCGCTGCAGCCCACGGGGTCGCACAGAGCTGGACGGGCCTGAACGACTAACGCACACAAGCATTTCAACAATTAATTACAAATTTGCATAACATTCTTGTTTTATATTGTATACTAAAGTGTTCTTAATTTTGTTGCTACTTTACCTCGTACACTTACATGTTTGCTATTAAACTCAACAAAATTTAGTCATCTCTAGCAGCAAATTCTTGAAAATATAATTACTTTATAAACGCATTTCAGTCTTTGGTAATTTTTTAAAATGTTCTTCAAATTTACATTTTTGACAGTTAATATATTTTTCAGTGTTGAATATAACAAATATGAAGTGTATCCTATTTCATTTTTTAAATTAAAAAACTGAACACTTTATAAAACTTATTTTAACTTTTAGGACACAGTCACAAAATTTAAAGCTCAAAAGACTCTACAGTGAAAATCTTCCATCTCATTCATCTGCTCTACTGTTCTTGCAGCCTACCTAGGGGCAAACAATTTACAAGCAGAGATTTTTCTGTGGTTAGCTTGTGTGTGTATACATGTATGTGGTGTGCCTCTGTGTGTTTTCTTTCTTTCAGGGAGCACACCCTTTTTTTAGTACCCTTATCATTGCCCCCCACCCCAACCCTGACACACACAAATATATTTTGGAGACCATAGCAGTTAAGGTTATCCCCTTAGTTTCTGTGGCTGCATACTACTATTTAGTTGTATTATAATTTATCGAACTAGTGTCTCTGTCTTTTATTAACCAATATGCAATACTTGCCTTCTGGTTTGTTGAAACAATAGATCAGACAACATTTGCCACAGTAATGCCTGTGTAAGTGGGTTGCCATAAAAATTCCGGCGCCACATTCCTCAGTAGAGCATTCCTGATGAAGGTGACTGATTCTGCCATTGTCATCCAGGATATAGAATTTCAGAACAGGCAGCTTAAACCTTCTTTCACTTACACTTGTTCTTCTTGGGAGTGATGTGAGACTTCTTCCTTTTCTTTTCTTAGCACCACCACAAAGTTTAAAACATTAAGGTAAAGAGTGGACTCCTTTTGCATTGTAGTCAAAGTACATCCATCTTCCACTTGCTTGCCAGCAAAGATCAGCCTTTGCTGATCGGGAGGAATTCTTTTTTTATCTTGGATCTTGGCCTTTACATTTTCTATTGCATCTGAGGGTTTGACTTCGGGAGTGATGGACTTCCTTGTCAGGGTCTTCATGAAAATCTGCATCTTGGCGATGGTTCCACTGCAAATGACGGGTCTGAAAGCTAACTTGTCCCTTACTGAGAACCATTGAGGTCATTTTCTGTCCTTCTGTTTTGTAAACACTTGTAGCAAAAACTTGTGTGTATGTCATATCATGTATGAGTGCAGTGTGTCTTTGTGTCTCTTACCCATTTTCTCATTGGATTGTTTGCTCTTTTACTGTTGAGTTTTGAGAGTTCTTTATATATATTTTGGATACTAATTCTTTGTTGGGCCCGTGGTTTGGAAATATTTTACCCACTTCTTACATTACCTTCTTATCCACTTTCTAGGCTCTTTCCTAGAGCAGAAGTTTTTAAGTTTTGACGTTCAATTTATCGGTATTTTCCTTTAATGGGTTTGTGTCAGGTCTTAAGTAATCTTTGCATATCAATGGATCCTGAAATTTTTCTCCTGTATTTTTCCCTACAAGCTCTATGGTTTTACATTTTACCTGTAAGATACATTTTGAGTTATTTTTGCATAAGATATGAGGCTTAGGTTGAAGTTCATTTTTTTTGCCTACACACATCCATTTGCTTCAGCACCATTTGTTGGAAAAGCAGTCCCTCCACTGAATTGCTTTTGTACTTTTGCTAAAAATTGTGCATATTTTTGTGGATCTATCTCTGGGTTCTCTCTTATTCCATGTGTTTCTCTCTCTCTGCCAGTACTATACAGTTTTTACTACTATAGCTGTAAAATAAGTCTTTAAATTGGGTAGGATATTTCCTTCCATTTTATTCTTTTCCAAAATTGTTTAAGTAATTCTAGTTCCTTTTCCTCTTCCTATAAATTTTAGAATAATCTTGTTAATATCTACAAAAAAATCTTGCTTGGGATATTGGTAGGAACTATGTTAAACTCCTATACTCCTGTATTAATATTAGGGAGTGGAAGAATTGACATTCTTAATGATTCTTGAATCTCCCATTCCATTAACATAGACATGTCTCTCTACTTGTTTTTAGATCTTTGGTTTCCTGATGAGTATTGTGCCATTTTTAGGATACAAGTCTTATGCTTGTTTTGTTAGATTTGTACCTAGTGTTTTGGGTGTGTGGGCTATTTTATTTTTTATGTCCATGTGTTCATTGCAAGTACAGTGGATTTTTTCTCTGTGTGTGTCTTGTATCCTATGAACTTACTGAACTCACTGTGTGTTGTCTTTTTGTTTTGTAGGTTCTTTGCAATTTTCTACTTAGATAATCATTTAATTGACAAATAGAGACAGTTTTATTTTCTCCTTTCAAATTTTTTTTTTAATCTCCTTTTCTTATTTTATTATACTGGCAAAAACTTTCAGCACTATGTTTAATGACTATGTTGATTGGACATTTTGTCTTTTTTCCCCCAATTTTAGGGGGAAAGTATTCAGTCCTTGGGATCTGAATGCAGTAGAGGATTTGCCTGCATTGCAGGAGAGGCAGCTTGATCCCTGGGTTGGGAAGATGCCCTGGAGAAAGAAATGGCAACCTACTCTAGTATTCCTGCCTGGAGAAATCCATGGACAGAGGAGCCGGGCGTGCTATAGTCCAGGGGCTGCAAAGAGTTGGACACACTGAGTGACTAACACTTCCACGCTCCCCAGTATTCTTGCCTGGGAAATCCCATGGACAGAGGAGCCTGGTGGGCTGCAGTCCATGGGCTTGCAAAGAATTGAATGTGACTTAGCTACTAAACAGCAACAACAGTTCAGTCTTTCACTCTCAAGTGTATATTACCTGTAGCTTTTTGTAGATGCTCTTGATCCAGTTGAAGAAGTTCCATTCTGTTTCTCTTTTCTCTGAGGGATACTTTTTCTCCCATGAATGGGTGAAGAATTTTGTCAAATACTACTTTTTTTTTTAACCTCAGTTGAGATGAATTACGTGGTTTTTTTCTTTAGCTTTTTAATGTGGTGGATTACATTGGTTAATTTTATAATATTGGTCTAGACCTGCAACCCTGGAATAAACTCTGCTTGATCATAATGAATGATTCTTTTTGTATATTTCCAAATTTGACTTGCTAATATTTTGTTAAACATCTATAATCATGAAGAATGTTGATCTGTAGTTTTTCTTTTTTATACTGTGTTTATGTTTGTTTGTTTTTTAAATCAGGGTGATACTAGCTTAATAGAATGAATTTGAAAATGTTCCCTTCAATTCTGTTTCTAGAAAAGATTGTTGAAAATTGATGTTAATTCTTCTTTAAAAGTTTGCTACAATTTTCAGTGAAACCATCTGGATCTGGAGGGTTTTTTGGATGTTTTGAATTTACAAATGCATTTTATTTAGTAGATGTAAGACTATTCAAATTATTAACTTCATAAGTAAAGTTGGGTAAGTTGTAGTTTTCGTTTTATGAGAAATTGGTTTGTTCCTTCTAAACTGTCAGTTGTTTGTGAAGAGTTATTCATAGTGTTCCCTTTTTTTTTTTTGTAGTTGCAGGATGTGTAGACACATTCACATTTCATTTCTGATTTATTCCTATGTTGGTAATTTGTATCTTCTCTCTTTTTTTTTCCCCTTTGTCTTGCTAGGCACTTCAGCTTTTGATCTCTTAAAAGAACCAGCTGTTTCATTGATTCTTCCTTGTTTTTCCCTTTTCAGTTTTATTGATTTCTGCTCCTATTTTTATTCTTTTTTCCTTTTTCTTTCTTTGCTTTTATTTTGCTTTTTTGCAGATGGATTCTAGAGGTTGAGAGTTAGATTATTGATTTGAGTTTTTCCTTTTTTTTAATTGCTATAAATTTCTCAGCACTATTTTACCTATGCCTCACAGATTTTACTATGTTGTATTTTCGTTTTCCTGTAGTTCTTTTTAAAAAAAATTTGTTAATTCTTTTAGTGGAGCATAACTGCTCTACAGTGGTAGTTTCCGCTGTACAGCAAAGTGAATCAGCTGTATGTGTCTATAACCCCCTCGCTCTTGAACCTCCCTTCCCCCATCCCACCCCTCTGGTCATCACAGAGCGCTTAGCTGAGCTCCCTGTCCTGCACCAGCAGCGTCCCACTAGCTGTCCGTTTTACACACGGTGGTGTATGTATACATCAGCCTTGCTCTCCCAGTCCATCCCCCACTTCCTTCCCCCTCCTGTCCACGTGTCTTTTCTCTACACCCGGGTGTCTGTTCTGCCCAGCAAACAAGCTCATCTGTACTATCTTTCTAGATTCCGTATATAGACATTAATATATGATACTTGTTTTTCTTTTTCTGACTCACTTCACCCTGTGTGACAGACTCTAGGCCCGTCTATATCACTGTAAATTACCTAATTTCATTCCTCTTTATGGCTCGGTAATCTTCCATTGTATATATGTACCACAACTGCTTTATTCTTTCATCTGCTGATGGACTTTTAGGTTGCTTCCATGTCCTGGCTATTGTAACCGTTGCTGCAGTGAACACTGGGGTGCATGAGTCTTTTTGGATTACAGTTTTCTCAGGGTATATGTCCTTTAGCGGGATTGTTGGGTCATGACAGTTCTATTTTTAGTTTTTTTAAGGAACCTCTGTACTGTTCTCCATAGTGGTTGTATCAATTTACATTCCCGCCCACAGTGCATTTGGGTTCCCTTTTCTCCACACCTTCTCCAGCATTTATTATTTGTGGATTTTTTGATGATGACCATTCTGACGGTATAAGGTAATACCTCATTGTAGTTTTGATTTTCATTTCTGTAATAATGAGCAATGTTAAGCATCTTTCCATGTGTTTGTAGGTCATATGTATGTCTTCTTTGGAGTAATGTCTATTTAGGTCTTACACCCATTTTTTGGATTTATTTGGCTGTGTCAGTTCTTAGTTGCAGCATGTGGGATTTAGTTCCCTGACCAGGGATCAAACCCAGGCCTCATGCGCTGGGAATCAGAGTCTTAGCCATGGGACCACCAGGGAAGTCCCTTTTTAAATTTCTTTAGAGAATTCCTCTTTGATGCATAGATTATTTACATAAACATGTATTGTTTAAGTTTCAAGTGTTTGAAGATGTTCCTGTCAACTTTCTGTTATTGATTTCTAGTTTGTTTTTATTGTGGTCAGAGAACATATTCTTAATGATTTCAGTTTGTTCAGATTTGTTTTGTTGTCCAAGATATATTCTATCTTATTTTGTGTTGCTTAGGCACTGGATAAGAATGTGTATTCCTGTCTTCTTGTATGGAGTGTTTTATAAATGTTGATTAATTCTTGTTGACTGATGGTATT
The DNA here is from genome assembly GCF_023091745.1 of Budorcas taxicolor. Classification (NCBI taxonomy): domain Eukaryota; kingdom Metazoa; phylum Chordata; class Mammalia; order Artiodactyla; family Bovidae; genus Budorcas; species Budorcas taxicolor. Next base: position 81,141,329 of record NC_068920.1, on the reverse strand, counting down.
GTTGAGTTCTTTTAAATTCTTTGTGATTTTCTATATAGTTCTACTGATTGTTTAGAGAGAGGTGTTGAATTGTTCAGCTGTTACTGTGGGTTTGTATATTCTCCTTTCAGTTCTATCAGTTTTTGCTTACGTTTTAGAACTGTGTTGTTTGGTGGGTGTGCATTTGGGATTGCTATGTCTTCTTGATGGACTGACCTTTTTAACATTGTGTAATGTCCCTCTGTCCAGTGAATTTCCTTGCTTTGAAGTCTACTTTCAGTTCAGTTCAGTTGCTCAATCATGTCTGACTCTTTGCGACCTGATGAACTGCAGCACGCAGGCTTTCCTGTCCATCACCAACTCCTAGAACTTGCTTAGACTCATGTCCATTGAGTTGGTGATGCCATCCAACCATCTCATCCTCTGTCGCCCCTTTCTTCTCCTGTGTCCAATCTTTCTCAGCATCGGGGTCTTTTCCAGTGAGTCAGTTCTTTGCATCAAGTGGCCAAAGTATTGAAGCCAGCATCAGTCTTCCCAGTGAATATTCAGGGCTGGTTTCCTTTAGGATTGACTGGGTGGATCTTGCAGTCCAGGGGACTCTCAAGAATCTTCTCCAACACCACAGTTCAAAAGCATCAATTCTTCGGCACTCAGCTTTCTTTATGGTCCAACTCTCACATCCATACATGACTACTGCGAAAACCATAGCTTTAACTATACAGACCTTTGCCGGCAAAGTAATGTTTTCTGCGTTTTAATATACTGTCTAGGTCTGTCAATAGCTTTTCTTCAAAGGAGCAAGTGTCTTTTAATTTTCTGCTGCAGTCGCCATCTGCAGTGATTTTGGAGCCCAAGAAAATAGAGTCTCTTACTGTTTCCATTGTTTCCCCATCTATTTGCCATGAAGTGATGGGACCAGATGCTGCGGCCTTAACTTTTTGAATGTTGAGTTTTAAGCCAGCTTATTCACTCTTCTCTTTCACTTTCATCAAGAGGCATAAGGGTGGTGTCATCTGCATATCTGAGGTTATTGGTATTTCTCCCAGCAATCTTGATTCCGGTTTGTGCTTCATCCGGCCCACCATTTCACATAATGTACACTGCATAGAAGTTAAATAAGTAGGATGAGAATATACAGCCTTGACGTACTCCTTTCCCAATTTGGAACCAGTCGGTTGTTCCATGTCCAATTCTAACTGTTGCTTCTTAACCTGCATACAGATTTCTCAGGAAGCAAGTAGGGTGGTCTGATTCCCATCTCTTGAAGAATTTTCCACAGTTTGTTGTGATCCACAGAGTCAAAGGCATTAGCTTAGTCAATGAAGCAGAAGTAGATGTTTTTCTGGAATTCTTTTTTTTTCCCTGTGATCCAGCAGATGTTGGCAATTTGGTCTCTGGTTCCTCTGCCTTTTCTAAATCCAGATTGAACATCTGTACGTTCTTGGTTCAAGTACTGTTGAAGCCTAGCTTGGAGAATTTTGAGCACTACTTTGCTATCGTGTGAGATAAGTGCAATTGTGCGGTAGTTTGAACATTCTTTGACATTGCCTTTCTTTGCGATTGGAATGCAATCCTTTTCCAGTCCTGTGGCCACTGCTGAGTTTTCCAAATTTGCTGCATGTTGAATGCAGCACTTTCACAGCATCAGCTTTAGTATTTGAAATAGCTCAGTTGGATTTCCATCACCTCCACTAGCTTTGTTCAAAGTCTACTTTATCTGGTATTAATGTTGCCACTTCTGCTTTCCTTTGATTAAGGCTTGCATGATGTATCTTTTTCTGCTCTTTTACTTTTATCTACTTATATTATTATATTTGAAGTGACTATCGTTAGATAGTACATGGTTAGGTCACTTTTTTTAATACACTCTGCAAATCTCTGCTTTTAATTGCTATGACCATCTTCATGCAGTGTAATTATTGCTGTATTATGGCTTAGCCTGCCACTGTAGATACTGTTTTCTGTTTGTTCAGCTTTTCATTTCTGTTTTCTTTTTCCTGGGGTTACTTGAACATTTATTAGAATTCCATTTTGATTTATCTACTGTGTTTTTGTGTATCTCTTTGTATATCTTTTTGTATGCTGGTTCTGAGTGTTACATGATGTATACAGTCAACCCTTGAACAAGGCTGGCGGGTAATCTCTGATTAATGGCCCACAGTCTCCACTGTTGCTCTGAATCTCCAGCTCCAGTCAGCCACGGACTATGTAGTACTATGGTATTTACTTTTTTTTTAAGTTTATTTTTAAAAATTACTTTTGACTCTGGGTCTTCATTGCTGTGCCAAGTCTTTGTCTAGTTATGTATGGCCAGCCGGGGCTACTTTCTGTGGCATTGTGCAGGCTTCTCATTCCAGTAGCTTCTCTTGTCGTGGAGCACAGGCTCACGCACGCATCTCAGTAGTTGCAGCTTGCAGGCTGTAGAGCTCAGGCTCAGTAGTTGTGGCTCATGGGCTTATCTGGTTCCCCGTGGCATGTGGAATCCTCCCAGACCAGGGATTGAACCGGTGTGCCCTGCATTGGCAGGCTGATTCTTAACCACTGGACCACCAGGGAAGCTCCCAGTGTTTACTAGTGAAAGATATGCCCCTATAAATGGAACCGTGCAGATCAGACTCACATTATTCAAGGATTAATTGTGTATAACTTTATGGCAGCTTATTGGTGTTATTTTATCTGTTTGATTGAAGCATAGAGAAACTTATCTCCCTTCCTTTATATGGTTCTGTATAGGATGATTGCCTTAATATATCCTCTACCTATATTTAGAACCACATGAGACATTGTTACAGTTTTGCTTCAGCCATCAAACATAATTGGAAAATGAAGAAGAGAAGGAAAGCCTGTTGTACTTAACCAGTAATTTCTTCATCATGTTCTTCCTTTTGGATGTTCTGAAATTCCTCCTTCATTGTTTGCCTTCTGATTAGACAACTTCTTTAAGTCATTCTTTTAGGGTGGGTCTATTGGCAATAAATTTTCTTAATTTTGTTTCATTTTGTTTATATTTCCTCTTCATTCCAGAACAGTATTTTCACTGATATAGGATTCTGGGTTGGTAGCTCTTTTCATCTAGCACCTGAAGAATATTATTGTGACTTCCTCTGACTTCCGTGGTTTTTGATGAGAAATTTTCTGTCATTTTAATTGGTTTTCTAATCTAGGCAAGGTGGTGTTTTTCTCTGACTGCATTCGAGCCAGTCTGTTTAGAAAATCTTCTCTTCCATTTGTGTATAATTTTTTGTGTGTGAAAAAAAATTTTCCCCAACAATATTGTATTGTTAGCCTTAAATAGGAATTACTTGGAAGTTTTAGTAAAATTATTTCATAATGAAACTACTACTTTAAGAAGGTCTCCAGTGAAGCGAAAAAAAAAAAATTTACATTTATCTAATACCCCCCTCTAAGCCAGGGTACTTTATATTTTCAGATTCTATTAGCAAAAGTAATTTTTCATTCCTTTGACCCTATTTGAAATTTGGAGTCAAATATTTCAGTCCTTAATGTATATGCTGGAAAACTACCAAGACTTGAATTCAGTGAAATCTCTTTATGACTGTATTTTAAAGTTATCTGTGTTAACGTTAGCATTTTACCTGAGGAAGTTCAAAACTTTGCAGGGTAGGAAAAGTATAAGTAACCAGAAATATCTTTAGATCTGTATAATAAACCAATTCTAATTTGCTTTTGCTTTTTTAGATTTTTGTCTTCTGTTAGGATTTGGGTTGAACAATTATTAAGTTGATAAAAGCATAACTCAGTGCTCTTATTGATACCTTATTAATAGTTATAGTATATGGAGTGAATTCTACCTTTTAGAATGATTAAAGTATTAAAGGACCCAACTTTTTACATAATGTATTTTGTTGTTCTACCATTAAGTAACTCCTAAGTTTTTCATTTAGTCACCACTTTTGAACAAAAATATCTTGCATAAGCCAAAACATTTCTTCTGTGGTTTCTTTTTCAGAGTTTGAGTATGTTATGCTTTTTAGCAGACTCATAATACTAAGCTCTTTTAGTCTGGATACTTTGGTTACAGCAAAAGTACAGGTTTAAAAATAAAATTATTTTAAAATACAAGTTTTCTTTACAGTTTTTTTTAATGGTTAACATTTAATAATGAATATACTGGTAACTATGGCCATCTTCATATTGATTTTATAGCCTTCTTAAAAATAAAAAAGAACTTAAAAGATTGAGACTTGTGAATCACTTTGTGGGATCTTGTTCCCTTTTAAATAGTAATAATCATTCACTAGTCAAGTTAAAATTAAAATAATACTGATGCATGTGAAATAAAAGGGAAAATCTCTTCTTTCTCTTCCTCCATCCCATCAGTCTCAACTCACCAGAATCTACATAGCCTAATCTTTTGGCTCAATAATGAGCTCTTCTTCCTTTTTAAAAATAGAAGCAGTGCTTTAAAAAAAAAAAGATCTTAAACAGAAGTTCAATATATTGACAGATCACTAAGTTTTTTTTCCAAAGGCAGTGAGTAGAATTATGGTGGTACTTGGGTACCTCCTGGGAAAGCTCTTGAGTTCTGTGCTGATAATTTGAGAACTGCTGTTTTTTTTTTGTGCTTCTGGTAATTAAAAGTAAGAAATTAGTTGAACATTTTATGAAGGAGACATACTCTGGTTTTTAAAAGCATATATTTGAAAAATAGCCTTATATTCCTAATATAAATGTTGCTTTGTCAGAAGTTTCAACATTTGGATCAAATTTTGTTAATAATTTCTAAATAAAGTATAATTCAAATCAGCTTAGTTAGGATTCGTGTCCAGAAAGCTGTTAGAATTCACATAATGCTACATGGAAAGTTGTTTTCTGTATTATCTAATTGTTAGTTGTTTTAGGCATACTACTGAAATTAACTCCTGCAATGAAAATATATGTTTTTGTTTATATTTTCTTGATTTTATTCATTTTCTTTCTGTTTTTTTTTTTTTTTTGATAGGAACTTTGAGGTGTAAGTTCTGTATTATACAGTCTGCCATTTAAAGTGTATAATTTAGTGGGTTTTAGTATATTCACAGAATTGTGCAACCATCACTACATTTAATTATTAATCCTTTTCATCACCTCAAAAAGAAACCTTGATTCCTTCATTTGTACCCCTCCCCAGCCGCAGGCAACCATTTATCTACTTTGTCTCTATAAATCTGCCTATTCTGGCATTTCACATAAATGGAATCATATAATATGTGTTTCGCTTAGCAGAATGTTTTAGGTTCATCCATGCTGTAGTATGTATCAGTATTTCATTCCTTTTTATAGGCAGTTATTAGCCCATTGTATGGATATATGTGTGTGTGTGTTAGTCACTTAGTTGCACCTGACTCTTTGAGACCCCATGGACCCCTCTGTCCATAGGATTCTCAAGGCAAGAATATTGGAGTGTGTTGCCATTTCCTTCTCCAGGTGACCTTCCCAACTCAGGGATCAAACCTGGGTCTTCTGCATTGCAGGCGGATTCTTTACCATCTCAGCCACCAGGGAAGCGTGTATGGATAATGCTACACTTTATGTGTCAATACATGAGTGGGCTTCCCTGATGAACTCAGTGGTAAAGAATCTGCATGCCAGTGCAGGAGACATGGGTTTGATCCCTGGGTCGGGAAGATCCCCTGGAGAAGGAAGTGGCTACCCACTCTAGTATTCTTGAGTGGGAAATTCCATGTGCAGAGGGCTACAGTCCATGGGGTCACAGAAGAGTTTGACACAACTTAGTGATTAACAGCAACAAAACAATACATGGACATTCAGGCTATTTTACATCTCTTGGCTATTAAGAATAATGTTGCTATAAACACTTGTTTAAATGTTTCTTGTGTAGGTGTAGTCTTTGTTTCTCTCAAGTAGGATTGCTGGGGCATGTGGTAAACTTCATGTTTAATTGTTTGAGGAGCCGCCAGACTGCTTTCCTAAGTGGCAGCACCACATTATACTCACCAGCAGTGTGTGAGGGGTCCAGTTCCTTCACAGCCACACCAGTACTTAATTATCTTTTTGATTCTAGCCATACTAGTGGAAATGAAGTGATATCTCATTGTGGTTTTTATTTGCATTTTCCTAAAGTAATAATGTTAGACCTCCTTTCTTGTGCGTATCGGCCATTTGTGTATCTTTTTTGGAGAAATGTCTATTCAGATTCATTTCCATTTGTAAATTGGGTTCTTTGTTATTAATTTGTGAGAAATCTATATATATTCTGAATACAGATTCCTTATCAGATAAATGAACTGCAGATATTCCTCCCAGTTTATGAACCAGAGCATTCTTACAGTATTAGGATTAATATAGAATAGTTAAAGCTTATATAAACTTTTAATTTTCAGAAAGTGAAGATGTTTAGCACTTGAACTTTTCTAATCATGGATTCATCATTAATGTTTCAGGGGTTTACTTCGGGCTTGTGCCTTAGATCAGTTCTCGAACATTATTAAGCATTAACAAGTGGTGCGGATGCTGTTGGTTCCTGACCCTCTGCCTTAATGATCCCTGTTAACTATCACAAAATATTAGAGAAATGCTGATAAGTAGCAGTTTCTATTTGTCTACTAGATAAAATTTAGATTTACCCTTTCTTGTTTGCAATACAATTTGCATATATTCGCATATACAAAGTTTCTTATACTATTTAGCCATGGTTAGTGGCTCCCCACTCCAGTACTCTTGCCTGGAAAATCCCATGGACGGAGGAGCCTGGTGGGCTGCAGTCCATGGGGTCACTGAGGGTCGGACACAACTGAGCAACTTCACTTTCACTTTTCACTTTCATGCATTGGAGAAGGAAATGGCAACCCACTCCAGTGTTCTTGCCTGGAGAATCCCAGGGACTGGGGAGCCTGGTGGGCTGCCGTCTGTGGGGTCGCACAGAGTTGGACACGACTGAAGTGACTTAGCAGCAGCAGCAGTGCCTCAGTTATTTGGTTCCTTTTAAAATTCATGCATGCATATACTTTTCTTCCTAGGGTTGTCTTCCTTCAGATCCTCACAGTTATTTGAACTTAAGAAAATACTCTAATAATCAAAGAATGTTAAAACTTAAAAGGAGCTTTACAGATCATCCAGTTAATTCTTCTCTTTGCCCAGATAGAAATTAATTAAATCACTTAATCCCAGATTACATAGTTAATTAATGGTAGGTATAGGTAGTTCTAGGACTTCCCTGGTGGCTCAGACGGTAAAGCATCTGCCTGCAATGTGGGAGACCCGGGTTCAATCCCTGGGTCGGGGAGATCTCCTGGAGAAGGAAATGGCAACCCACTCCAGTACTCTTGCCTGGAAAAATCCATGGACTGAGGAGCCTCATAGGCTACAGTCCATGGGGTCGCAAAGAGTCGGACACAACTGAGTGACTTCACTTTCACTTCACTTTCACTTTCATAGGTAGTTCTTAGTAAATTTATTTCTGATAATTCTTTTTTGAAGGAAAGTACAAATTTATTTCAGCTCATATATTTTTAGTGATTTTCAAATGTAGATCTCCTTGGCAACATTTCTAGATAATAAAAAGCTTACTATTTTTGGAATGACTTAAAAATTGATTCTGTGCTAAATAGTATCTAATTATTTTACCGTGTACCAAAAAACCCATAAATTTAGCCTGGCAGATAATTTGGCTTTTAAAAGTATGATTTATAGGTGTTTTTGTTTTTTCTTTTTCTCTCACCTTTATTAAGGCATAAGTGAGAAAAGTTATATATACTTTTAAGGTATACAGTGTGATGTTTTGATATATATTTACATTGTAAATGATTACCACAGTCAAGCTAATTAACATTTCCACCAGCTCACAGTTATCCTCTTTTTGTGTTGTGAGAACACTTAAGATGTGCTCTCAACAAATTTCAAGAATATGATACAGTATTATTGACTATAGTCATCATGTTGTATATTAGATCTCCAGAACTTATACATTTTGCATTACTGAAGTTTTGTATAAAGGGTACATTTCCCTTTATGGGTGTCTTTTCTCTTCTGTTTTTAAACAAAGGAAGCATATGAGGAAGAAGACAGATGTTTAAAAATATGTGCTAGTGAAATGTGGGACAGAATTTCATGAATAAACATGTAACACAGAGTACAGTGGGCAGGTTAGTTATTTCCTGGAGACATGTCACACCTATTAGAAAATTCAAAGGCAGTGATGAGAAAAGGACACGTAATAGGAAAAGGATAAAGCTATCTGCCTTCCCGCCCCAACTCCTCCCCACGTGCCCCCTTTAAAAATCTCCCTGGCCAAAGTCTGCATAAGGGAAGAGACAGTCTTGCTTTCACCAGTCTAAGTTATAGGCTAATAGATGTTCCTTTTAATAATTACAAAAATACTAAAGTCTCTTTTTTTCATTTAAAGTGAAAGTCACTCAGCCGTGTCCGACTCCCTGGACTTTTTGACCCCATGGACTTTACAGTCCATGGAATTCTCCAGGCCAGAATACTGGAGTGGGTAACCTTTCCCTTCTCCAGGGGCTCTTTCCAACCCAGGGATCGAACCCAGGTCTTCCTCACTGCAGGCAGATTCTTTACCAGTTGAGCCATTGTTTAGCCCTGCACTTTAATATTAGGCAATTTTTTTTTTTTTTTTTACTTTTTGCCCAAAATAGTTAATCTGTGTTGTTTCTTTCATAGGATTTTGCTTAGCCAAATAGGTAGCTTTATATAAACATCTAGCTTTTTAGACACCAACTGTGAGATGTGTCAAAAGCACTGTTAAACACTAAAAATAGATCGTGAAAGCTCTGCTGACTGACTTACTGCCCTTGGTCTGCTCCTGCCTAGGCTTCTATACAGCCAGTGGCCTATTCCAACTATGCTGTAATGTTGGTAAAATAATTTTTATGCTTCACTGTAAAAACTCTTAATTCTGTCTTCTTTGAACTGTGAAACAGTTCTGTCCTACGTCAATCTCAATTTATGTGGAACTTAAATAATTTTTGTCTTAGAAGCAAGTATTCCGATTAAGTCTTTGGGCTTATTTTCACCTTTTAAATTTTGCATAGAGTAGGGATCCTGTTACTAAAGTAGGAAATGTAAATCTGCCCCAAATTCAAAAGAGAGTTATTTCACTGTTTCAGATAAAAACTTGTGAATGTGGCCTGCAGAATTCAGGTGCTTAAGAGCCACACATTGCCTGGTTGTTAGTTCATATAATCTAGGAAACATGCCTCATTCTAGCCCTTTGTAACTGAGCTGACTTTCCTGCTTGCCTTACCATAGTGTCTCTTTCTTCAGGAAGCCTTTTTAGATGAACTCCACTCATCCACCAGTCCTCAAGTAATTTATCAAGAATCCTTAGACATTCTCATGAGTCTGAGTGTTGTTATGAGATTTAAACAACTTTGTGTTTCTCCATAGGAATAGATACTAATGGACTTCCCAGGTGGAGCAGTGGTTAAGAATCCACCTGCCAATGCTGAGACACAAGAGACATGGTTCAGTTCCTGGGTCAGGAAGATCCCCTGGAGTAGGAAATGGCACCCACTCCAGTATTCTTACCTGGGTAATTCCATGGACAGAGGAGCCTAGCAGGCTACCATCCAGGAGGGTCACAGAAAGTTGAACATGATTGAGTTTGCACCCACACACACACATAGATACCAGTACTGTACATCTGAGACTTGGGATCGATCCCTGGGTTGGGAAGATCCCCTGGAGAAGGGAAAGGCAACCCACTCCAGTATTCTGGCCTGGAGAATTCCATGGACTGGAGTCGCAGAGTCGGACATGACTGAGCAACTTAAGAGTGTCTACTGGAGGGTGAGTTTGAACTTGATCATTTTGAAACAATGACAAAACCTTTTTGAAACTTTGTAAGTAGCACATTTGAGCAGCAGTTTAAAATAAAGATTTTAAAAACTGTGTTTTCTGTGATTCTAGGTAGTACTTTAGAGGGACCTTCATGGAAACTGAGGGGATTGATGAACTAGAGGTAGGGGATACCACGCTCTCTTTAACCAGGGCAGCTTTACTTTTACTTGTGTTATGTATTGTGGTTCAGTGTAGATTTCTCTTGGAAACTTGCCTCTCCCTTCTAAAAGTTGTGAAAGTCATAGGACTAACAGGTTTATGATTTGGGGTTTTGGAGGGTGAACAGGATGATGGTGTGGCTGACTGAATTATTAGTATTATAGAAAAGTCCTCAGAAGTTATTAATGATGATTGGGAAATGCGACTCCAGGACATCTTTGACGAATAAATCAGTAGTCCTCAAGTTTTTGATCTGATAACTCCTTTACACTTTTAAACAATTACTGAGGTTCTCCAAGAACACCTTGTATATGAGTTATGCCCATGACTTTATATTTTAAAAAAACAACTTAAATTTACTTTAAAATAGTGAACTCCTTACATATTAACAATAAATTTTTTTATAAAATAAGTGTATTTCCCCAAACAAAAAATTTAGTGTCATTTTTTTACATTTTTGCAAATCTTTTTACTATTTGACTTCATAAAAGAAACACAGAGTTTCTGGTAGTCCAATGATTGAGACTATACTTCCACTGCATGGCACACAGGTTCAGTCCCTGGCCAGGGGACTGAGATCCTGCATGTTGCATGGCAGGGCCAAAAAATAAAAAAATTAGAAAAAGAAGGAACAGATTCTCTTCATTCAGTTGGTTGTGATATGCTATTTTACTTGAACTGTATAAAGAAAATACAGCCTCATGGCTGTAAATGGTTGGGAAGGGAAAAGGTTTTTCAGATATTACAAACATTTTCTTCTGACATCAGACCCCACAAGTTGCTTATTTGCAATGTGGAATCTAAAACCATGGCAATGAACTTTCTTTTCCCTGAACTTAAAGTTGCAATGTACCCTTGTAGAAACCTAACTGCTGCTCCGTCACCCTCAAAAGTTGTTAAATGATCTGGCTGCTTCCTATCTCTCTGATCTCATCTCCAGACCTCCTGCTGGCTCTGCTTGCTATTTGGTTCTCTGAACAGTCTCCTTTATTGGGCTTTCATGCTTGCTGTTACCTCCAACTTCACGGCAAATAAATTCAGTTGAGCTCAGTCAGTCTGTCCTGTCTGGCTCTTTGAGACCCCATGGACTGCAGCAGGCTAGGTTTCCCTCCATCACCAACTCTTGGAGCTTGCACAAACTCACGTCCATTGAGTTGGTGATGCCATCCAACCATCTCACCCTCTATCGTCCCTTCTCCTGCCTCCAATCTTTCCCAGCATCAGTGATTTTTCCAATGACTTGGTTCTTTTCATCAGGTGGCCAAGGTATTGGAACTTCAGCTTCAGCATCAGTCCTTCCAATGAATATTCAGGGTTGATTTCCTTTAGGATGGACTGGTTTGATCTCTTTGCAGTCCAAGGGACTCTCAAGAGTCTTCTCCAACACCACAGTTCAAAAGCATCGATTCCTCGGCACTCAGCTTTCTTTATGGTCCAACTCTCACATCCATACACAACTACTGGAAGAACCATAGCTTTGACTATATGGACCTTTGTCAGCAAAGTAATGTCTCTGCTTTTTAATATGCTGTCTAGGTTTGTCGTAGCTTTTCTTCCAAGGAGCAAGTGTCTTTTAATTTCATGGCTGTAGTCACCATTTGCAGTGATTTTGGAGACTGAGAAAAGTCTGTCACTGTTTCCATTGTTTTCCCATCAGTTTACAATGAAGTGATGGAACTGGATGCCATGGTCTTAGTTTTTTGAATGTTGAGTTTTAAGCCAGCCTTTTCACTCTACTCTTTCACTTTCATCAAGAGACTCTTTAGTTTTTCTTCACTTTCAGCCATAAGGGTGGTGTCATCTGCATATCTGAGGTTATCGATATTTCTCTCAGCAATCTTGATTCTGGCTTGTGCTTTATGCAGCCCAGCATTTCGCATGATATACTCTGCATAAAAGTTAAATAAGCAGGGTGACAATATACAGCCTTGATGTACTCCTTTCCCAATTTGGAACCAGTCGGTTATTCTGTGTCCAATTCTAACTGTTGTTTCTTAACCTGCATACAGATTTCTCAGGAAGCAAGTAGGGTGGTCTGATATTCTCATCTCTTGAAGAATTTTTCACAGATTGTTGTGATCCACACAGTCAAAGGCTCTAGTGTAGTCAATGAAGCAGAAATAGGTGTTTTTGTGGAATTTGCTTGCTTTTTCTGTGATCTGGTGGATATTGGCAATTTGATCTCTGGTTCCTCTGCCTTTTCTCAATCCAGATTGAACATCTGGAAGTTCTCGGTTCACGTATTGCTGAAGCCTAGCTTGGAGAATTTTGAGCATTACTTTGCTAGCATGTGAGATGACTGTAGTTGTGCGGTAGTTTGAGCATTCTTTGGCATTGCCTTTCTTTGCAATTGGAATGAAAACTGACCTTTTCCAGTCCTGTGGCCACTGCTGAGTTTTCCAAATTTGCTGGCATGTTGAGTGCAGCACTTTCACAGCATCATCTTTCAGGATTTGAAATAGCTCAGCTGGAATTCCGTCACCACCTAGCTTTGTAGTGATGCTTCCTAAGGCCCACTTGACTTTGCTTTCCAGGATGTCTGGCTCAAGGTGAGTGATCACACCATCATGGTTATCTGGGTCATTAAGACCTTTTTTGTATAGTTCTTCTGTGTATTCTTGTCACCTCTTAATATCTTCTGCTTCAGTTAGGTCCATACCATTTCTGTCCTTTATTGTGCCTGTCTTTGCATGAAATGTTCCCTTGGTATCTCTTAATTTTCTTGAAGAGATCTCTAGTCTTTCCCATTCTGTTGTTTTCCTCTTTCTCTGCACTGATCAGAGGAAGTCTTTTTTATCTCTCCTTGCTATTCTTTGGCACTCTGCACTCAAATGGGTATATCTTTTCTTTTCTCCTTTGCCTTTCACTTCTTTTCTCAGCTATTTGTAAGGCCTCATCAAACAACCATTTGGCCTTTTTGCATTTCTTTTTCTTGGGGATGGCCTTGATCACTGCCTACTGTACAATGTCTCTAACCTCCATCCACAGTTCTTGAGACACTCTGTCGATCAAATCTAATCCCCTGGATCTATTTGTCACTTACACTATATAATCGTAAGGGATTTGATTTAGGTCTTACCTGAATGGTCTAGTGCTCTTCGCAACTTTCTTCAATTTAAGTCTGATTTTTGCAATAAGGAGTTCAAGATCTGAGCCACAGTCAGCTCCCGGTCTTGTTTTTGCTGACTGTATAGAGCTTCTCCATCTTCGGCTCCAAAGCATATAAGCAATCTGGTTTCTGTATTGACCATCTGGGGATGGTCACGTGTAGAGTAATCTCTTGTGTTGTTGATCAAGGATGTTTTGCGTTCTCCTGGCAAAACTCTGTTAGCCTTTGACCTGCTTCATTTTGTACTCCAAGACCAAACTTGCCTTTTGCTCCAGGTATCTCTTGACTTGCTACTTTTGCATTCTAGTCTCCTATGATGAAAAGGACATTTTTTTTTTTGGTGCTAGTTCTAGAAGATCTTCTAGGTCTTCATTGACCCGTTCAACTTCAGCTTAGTCAGCATTAGTAGTTGGGACATAGGCTTGGATTACTATGATATTGAACGGTTTGCCTTGGAAATGAACAGAGATCATTCAGTCGTTTTTGAGATTGCACCCAAATAATGCATTTCAGACTCTTTTGTTGACTTTGAAGTCTACTCCATTTCTTATAAGGGATTCTTGCCCACAGTAGTAGATGTAATGGTCATCTGAATTAAATTCGCCCGTTCGGGTCTGTTTCAGTTCACTGATCGCTAAAATGTCGATGTTCACTCTTGCCATCTCCTGTTTGCCCACTTCCAATTTACCTTGATTCATGGACCTAACATTCCAGGTTCCTATGCAATATTGTTCTTTACAGCATCACACTTTACTTCCATCACCAGTCACATCCACAATTGGGCGTTCTTTTTGCTTTGGCTCAGCCTCTTCTTTCTGGAGCTATTTCTCCACTCTTCTCCAAATAAATTAGATATTGTGTTAAGTTCAGTTCAGTTCAGTTGCTCAGTTGTGTCCAACTCTTTGTGACCTCATGAATCGTAGCGCGCCAGGCCTCCCTGTCCATCTCCAACTCCTGGAGTTCACTCAGACTCATGTCCATCGAGTCAGTGATGCCATCCAGCCATCTCATCCTCTGTCGTCCCCTTCTCTTCCTGTCCCCAATCCCTCCCAGCATCAGGGTCTTTTCCAATGAGTCAACTCTTTGCATGAGGTGGCCAAAGTACTGGAGTTTCAGCTTCAACATCAGTCCTTCCACTGAACACCCAGGACTGATCTCCTTTAAGATGGATCTCCTGGTTGGATCTCCTTGCAATCCAAGGGACTCTGAAGAGTCTTCTCCAGCGCCACAGTTCAAAAGCATCAATTCTTTGGTGCTCAGCTTTCTTCACAGTCCAACTCTCACATCCATACGTGACCACTGGAAAATCCATAGCCTTGATTAGATGGACCTTTGTTGGCAAAGTAATATCTCTGCTTTTCAATATACTATCTAGGTTGGTCATAACTTTCCTTGCAAGGAGTAAGCGTCTTTTAATTTCATGGCTGCAGTCACCATCTGTGGTGATTTTGGAGCCCCCCAAAATAAAGTCAGCCACTGTTTCCACTGTTTCCCCATCTATTTGCCATGAAATGATGGGACCAGATGCCATGATCTTCGTTTTCTGAATGTTGAGCTTTAAGCCAACTTTTCACTCTCCTCTTTCACTTTCATCAAGAGGCTTTTTAGTTCTCACTTTCTGCCATAAGGATGGTGTCATTTGCATATCTGAGGTTATTGATATTTCTCCCAGCAATCTTGATTCCAGCTTGTGCTTCTTCCAGTCCAGTGTTTCTCATGATGTACTGTGCATATAAGTTAAATAAGCAGGGTGACAGTATACAGCCTTGACGTACTCCTTTTCCTATTTGGAACCAGTCTGTTGTTCCATGTCCAGTTCTATCTGTTGCTTCCTGCTTGCATACAGGTTTCTCAAGAGGCAGGTCAGATGGTCTGGTATTCCCATTTCTTTCAGAATTTTCCACAGTTTATTGTGATCCACACAGTCAAAGGCTTTGGCATATTAAATTAGGCCCACCCTAACAAAGGCCCTGCTTTCAAGTATAGTCACATTCTGAAGTAGTAGGAATTAGGTCTCCTGGTATGAATTTTTAGGAGACACAATTAAGCCCGTAAAAGTAGTATTGCATACTTTATTCAGATATTCTCTTACTGATGGATGTTTGCTTTCTAGTTTTTACCATTATGAACAGAGCTGAAATAAAATCCTTTTATGTATATTCTTTTATTTGGTTAAGATAAATCCCAGGGGTGTGTTTGCTGGGCCATAGAATTTATTTTTAATTTTGATAGTGGTTGCTGGATTACTTTTCAAAAAGCTGTTATCAGCATTTCTGCCAGCAAGGTAACAGAATCATCTTTTCTGAACATTCCTGTCAACAATAGGTGTTATTGATCATTTAATTTTTGCTAATAAAATATTCTTTAATTCACATTTCTCTTGATTGTATCGAATTTGAGGAACATTTCATATATTTGTATAGGGAAAACTTTAAATGCAAAACTTCAGTAAGATTGTAAAAAGTTATTCTAAGAAGAAGAACTTAAACTACCATCTGGGTATGTTGCAAGTTCCCATTTAATAATGAATTGAGTTTCAAAAGTTGATTTGTGAATGCTCGTGATTTGAAAGGCACTCCCATGGGAAGGCAGTGATAGGAACAGTGATTGTCAACCTACCCTATAAAGCATGTAGTATAGATAGGATACGGTCCTGGCTTTATTGGAGGAAAGATAATAATGGTATTTCTCAATTAACCCCCAGTTATGTGCTTATGGAGAAGGAAATGGCAACCCACTCCAGTATTCTTGCCTGGAGAATCCCATGGACGGAGGAGCTTGTGCTACAGTCCATGGGTCGCAAAGAGTCAGACAAGACTGAGCAACTTCACTTCACTTTATGTGCTTATGGGAGGTATTCATTAGTTGTATGTAGGTAGACTATTTCATGTACATTGAATAATAATACATATTCAATTCATAGGAAAGCTTAGATATACTTAAAGACGGTTGCATATACTTTAGTTACAATAACTACAGTACAAATATATATTTGTGTATTTATTTACGCAGAAAAGGTTACACTGCCAGATTTTATGACAGCCTTCAGAAGCTATCTACAACTGATACTCACTAAAGGTGTGTGTGTGAGAATATGCATCACATATTTATCTATGTGTGGGGGGTGGCATTAAAAGAATAAAGAAAAAAGTTCCTTTATTTATGTATGACCAACCTCAATAGCATATTCAAAAGCAGAGACATTACTTTGCTGACTAAGGTCCATCTAGTCAAGGCTATGGTTTTTCCTGTGGTCATGTATGGATGTGAGAGTTGGACTATGAAGAAGGCTGAGCGCCAAAGAATTGATGCTTTTGAACCGTGGTGTTGGAGAAGAGTCTTGAGAGTCCCTTGGACTGCAAGGAGATCCAACCAGTCCATTCTGAAGAAGATCAGCCCTGAGATTTCTTTGGAAGGAATGATGCTAAAACTGAAACTCCAGTACTTTGGCCACCTCATGCAAAGAGTTGACTCATTGGAAAAGACTCTGATGCTGGGAGGGATTGGGGGCAGGAAGAGAAGGGGACGACAGAGGATGAGATGGCTGGATGGCATCACTGACTCAATGGACATGAATTTGAGTGAACTCCGGGAGTTGGTGATGGACAGGGAGGCCTGATGTGCTGCGATTCATGGGGTCGCAAAGGGTCAGACACGACTGAGCGACTGAACTGAACTGATTTCTCATTTCAGTAGATTGAGGTTCAAAATAAGATCCTATTTTTAAAAACTAAAAGTAAATGGCTGGATCCTTCCTATTAAAATATAAGCTCAGTGAGAGCAATTTTGTGTATCTTGTTCACTGTTGGATCTCTGACATTTAAAATAGTACCTTATACGCAGTAGACTTTCTGTAAAAATTTTCTGTAAGAGTCCCAGTTTAGGGGGAGAAAGAACTGTTTTCTTCATTCTTTTAATGCCCCCTCCACCCACTGATAAATATGTCATGCATATTGTAAGTACTCTCTCACACACACCTTTAGTGAATATCAGTTGTAGATAGCTTCTAAAGACTCATAAAATTTGGCAGTATAACATTTTCTGTATAGTCTTGGATCATTTGAGTACCATTTAGATTCATTTGAGTACCATTTAGATGGAATGGAACACTTAAGCTGTAACTGCTATCTCATGGAAGAGAAGTTTGTTTTGTTTTTTTTTAATCCTATCTGTATAGGAAGTGCTATTTCTGCCTGCTCATTAAAGAAATCTCTTTAACAGCATCTTCTTTGAAATAATAAAAAACAAAGTCTGTATTTCAGGAATTGGTTCTCTGCTTATCTTTAAACATTTATCATTGCCCTTGTTTTTCAGTTAGAGGCTTTTGAAGTATTGTTTTGTTTTTAAGGAATTAAAATAATTTATTAGTCTCTTGTGTAAATGAACTTTATGATCCTAATTTGACAGATTTAAGATGTGATAAAGGTTAATGTCTAGAAATTTAGATGAACAGTTCACATCGTGCATTATTTTCTATTTAAGCCTAATCCTTTTTTCAGTTTATTTACCTGATAGGTTTTATTTGACTTTTAGTAACCATCAATGGGAAGATCCCCTGGAGAAGGGAAAGGCTACCCACTACAGTATTCTGGCCTGGAGAATTTAATGAACTGTATAGTCCATGGGGTCACAAAGAGTTGGACTCAACTGAGCGACTTTCAGTTCAATTCAGTTCAACCATCAGTGAATAAAACTGCTTGAATTTTAATTTTTAAGATTTCATGTATCATACAACGTGTCAAACTTAATATTTTAACTATATGTGACTGAATTACAAGCAGTATCGTCTGGGGTGTTTTTTTATTTTAACATAAGCATTTCAACACAGTAACTAAATACAGTTGAATTGATTCTACATAATAAATGTTGATTTTAGTTCTGACTGCCTTTATGTTGAATGATTTCTGCTTTAAAGTTTTATGCTCCTGAAATCAACCAGACTCTGTAGCCTTCACTACCACCCCTTTTCACTCTTAATTCTGAGAAAAAGATATTTTATTACTTTCACCCCTGTAACACAGAGGCTTTGAGTGTTCCCTGAATGTCAGAGGTTTAGTGTGAAAAACAAAGAGAAAATGATTCTGTAAGTAGATAAACAAGGCCTTGCCTAATGGGAGCGTCAGTAGAGGAAATTTACAAGGGAACAAGTAATTATAATTCAATAGGACAAACCCAGTAACAAAAGTGTGATGCCTAGTACAAGGATTAGCACAGAGCAGAATATAAGGCCCATAGACCGGGGCAATTTTTGATTAATCTCTATATATCCAGCCCGGTATTTAATAGGTTCAGTAAATCAGTTAAATGAATGAGATTAATACTGCCTTAGAAAGAGACAAGAAGCAAAGAAGTCTTCCCAAATGAGATGAGATCTGGGTTTTGAAAATCAAATAGGTAAACAGAAGGGCAAGAGAATGAATGATAGCCATGGAGAACAGTGTGAGTGAAAACTGCATGCCATGTTTCACAAACTGCAGATAGTATGAGTTGCTTCAGCGTAAAGTGTAAACTGAAGAGCAGCTAGAGATAGAGCTGTATTAATGAAGAATTATATAATTTCCAAGGGTCTTCTTGAAAAACGACATTTTAAAAAATGTAATCTGATAGATTTACATTTTCTTGAATACTTTCTAAAATGTGTTTCGAGGTACCTAAATCACTTTTTCAAAGGGCTTGGGTATTTTTTAAAGTTAATTAGAATTATTGTTGATTAAATATTTTTATCTTATTATTTCTTAACCTGTAGCAATTTAGCTTTATGTCAGATTTTTAGTGTATTTATAATATTACATAATACATGGGATCCTTTGTGTCATTGAAGATCATTTTACCCATTTTGAGTGGGTAAGATGATTTTACCTGTTCAGATGATAAGATTCATAGTGCTGCATTTACATTTATGGTATGCTGGTGTTACTTAAAGTATGACCACGTACTCAAAGCCGACTTTTATATAGAAGCCCGCTATATAAATAGATACATTTCATGGACATTCTGTTCCTTATGCTGATGGAGCTACTAGACATTCCCCATATGCCTCCAACCTTTGACAGTCTGTGGTTTAGTGGAAAGAGCTTTGCCCTAGATACCAGGAGGCCCAGGTTCAGCATTCATTGCTCGTTAGCTACAAGGTTGTGGGTGTTTCCTTTTTCACTTCAGTTCAGTTCAGTTCAGTTCAGTCGCTCAGTCATGTCCGACTCTTTGCGGCCCCATGAGTTGCAGCACGCCAGGCCTCCATGTCCATCACCAACTCCTAGAGTTCACTCAAACTCATGTCCATCGAGTCAGTGATGCCATCCAGCCATCTCATCCTCTGTCGTTCCCTTCTCCTCCTGCCCCCAATCCCTCCCAGCATCAGAGTCTTTTCCAATGAGTCAACTCTTTGCATGAGGTGGCCAGAGTACTGGAGTTTCAGCTTTAGCATCACTCCTTCCAATGAACACCCAGGACTATTTCCTTCAGAATGGACTGGTTGGATCTCCTTGCAGTCCAAGGGACTCTCAAGAGTCTTCTCCAACACCACAGTTCAAAAGCATCAATTCTTCAGGGCTCAGCCTTTTTCACAGTCCAACTCTCAGATCCATACATGGCCACTGGAAAAACCATAGCCTTGACTAGACGGACCTTAGTCGGCAAAGTAATGTCTCTGATTTTTAATATACTGTCTAGGTTGGTCATAACTTTTCTTCCAAGGAGTAAGCGTCTTTTAATTTCATGGCTGCAACCACCGTCTGCAGTGATTTTGGAGCCCAGAAAAATAAAGTCAGCCACTGTTTCCACTGTTTCCCCATCTATTTGCCATGAAGTGATGGGACCAGATGCCATGATCTTCGTTTTCTGAATGTTGAGCTTTAAACCAACTTTTTCACTCTCGTCTTTCACTTTCATCAAGAGGCTTTTTAGTTCCTCTTCACTTTCTGCCATAAGGGTGGTGTCATCTGCATATCTGAGGTTATTGATATTTCTCCCGGCAATCTTGATTCCAGCTTGTGCTTCTTCCAGCGCAGCATTTCTCATGATGTACTGTGCATATAAGTTAAATAAGCAGGGTGACAGTATACAGCCTTGACATACTCCTTTTCCTATTTGGAGTCAGTCTGTTGTTCAATGTCCAGTTGTAAGTTTTGCTTCCTGACCTGCATATAGGTTTCTCAAGAGGCAGGTCAGGTAGTCTGGTATTCCCATCTCTTTCAGAATTTTCCACAGTTTATAGAAGGACTGTGAAATAACATCTATAGTCCCTTCTAAAATTCTGTGGTTTTATAAATGTATAGCTATATTTTATGTGATGCTGGATCCTCGAATAGGAATGTAACCCCAATTATAGCGACTTTTCCAGGACTGTCTTATTGAAACTAGGGCCTGTCTATGTTGTTTTTCATTTGTGAGATATAATTCTATGTGTAAGATAGTTTTCCTTGTTCAACTTTTGTAATAAGTTCCTCTCCCTATCCCCCATGTCATAGTTGAGATTTTGGTAGGATAGGTGCAGATATCTAGCCCAGAATTTGGTGTATGGGTCTAAAACGGAGGAGAAAAATCAGATTTGGAGTCATCAGTCCATGGGGTTGCGAAGAGTCAGACATGACTGAGCAACTAACACTTGAACTTTTCATGTAGGTGGTAAAAATTTGGAAGTAAATGAGATTAGTTAGGGGACAGAACAGAAGGAGGGAGCAGACAGACAAGGATGGACTCCACATTTGAGGGGTGAAGGAAAATGTGTAACTCTATAAGAAACAAATGGAAAAAGAAATAAAAACAAACAGATGCGATTGTGTGTCACTGATAAGAAGAGAGAGTTTAAAAAATGAAAAATCGAGCCCCCCCCCCCCCCCAGCCCAACACCACCAGAAAAAGCCTGTCATGTAGTGTTAGGGTGCACCTTTCAAGGAAGATAAGTCAGCCTTGAAGGTAAAGGGTGTCTACAGTTTAAACTAATGAGGGCATGCAGTTCTATGTATAGAAGTAAAACTGTTATCAAAAATTCCATTTGTGTTTTGTTTTACAAAAAAATTTTTACAATCATGCTTAGTGTTGAAGAGGAATCCATTTACCAAGTTTGTTTCCTACACACAGAATGTTATGGCTGGTGAATAGAAAGCTGAGAAACATCTGGGTTCTGGTCTGTACTCCATCCATTATTTTAACTGCACAAGCATTCAGTCATCTAATCGGGTGGGGGATCTGTAAGCAGATCGGTTATTGTCAGGTTGATAATTGCTATACCAGAGATGACAAAAAGTTCTTGGGCAAATGATTTACGCCTTTGGGGACTCAGTTTCTTTGCCCGTAAAATAATAATAAATTATTATTTATAGTTGACATAGCCCGCTTCACACAGTTTTACATTGTCATAATGTTATTGGCTTCTAAAATATTTTTCTTTAAAAAGTGTAAGTGCATATATATGTTTGTATACATATCTGTGTACTTCAAATATATGTTTAAAAAATTCATTATATGGTACACTTGATAAAAAAAAATCTGTCCATACACTGAGGCTGTCAAGCCCTCAGCTAATGAAGTGTATATATAGTAAGATAGACCATACTAAATGCTCTTGGTTAGTGAGTACTGTCTACTTTAATCCAGTGAGAGTTCTACCATCCTTTGAAGAGTTGAGCGTTTTTGAAACATGTTTGTCTTCTGAATTTTATTTTGCTGCCATTTTAAAAAGTAGGGAGTGGTTTTGACCTATAATGAGTGACAAAGTGATGCAAGTAAAGACTGTCTTGCCGGTTATGAAAATTTAAGTTTTATGAAGAGTGGTGGCTCAGATGCCTTCAAAGAAATGGTTGAGGAAAATGAAGGTAAAGAGTGCTGGGCATTTATGAATAGGTGACCACCAAGTTATCTTCCTGAAGCATGGACAGTCTCTCATTGTCAAAAGTGCCTATTTTGTGTCGTTTGATATGGGGTGACTTTGTATTCAAGGCATTTATTAGCTTGTGTTATGTGCCCTGTACAGTGCAAGTTGCTGGAGTTACTTTGGTGAAAAAAAGAAAGATATAGGCCTCTTGAATGTTACGATTTGGTAGGAAAGATAGAGGTAAACAAGGGACACATAGGAGGTCAATTTTGCCCAAGCACTGTACTGAGCCAGTATTCTAACTACCACTGGTTCTTGGCAAAAACCATGTAAACCACATCGTTTAGCTCAGCCTCTCCCTCCCTCTCAGTATTCCCACACTCTAAGGATAGGCATAGTTTAAGAAAAAATTTTTGAAATTTTGTAATTAAGTATCTGAATCTCTAGAAACATGTCAATAAGCATGTATGGTGCATGTGACTAGGAAAAAGGTTAACAATTTCAGGCTAGGGTAATAACATTCAAATCTGTATTTGCAAGCCAGACTATGTTCTTGAATACAAACCCCACACTTGAAAAAATTACTTGCCTTGTTTATTTAATCAGATTAAACAAACCTTTAATTACTTTTTGTTTATAGGTTCAGGGGCAAGTTCATCCAACTCTTGAGTCTAGTGATGATGCTCTTCAGTATGTTGAAGAATTAATTTTGCAACTATTAAATATGCTATGCCAAGCTCAACCCCGAAGTGCTTCAGATGTAGAGGTATGATCAATTTTGCCTTATATCTAATATGTGTGTTTATTGTAATGTCAATAAAGGGGGGAGATGTTTGCTTTTCAGTTCCACACAGCGTCTATATGGTATTTTTAAAATGATGACTAGATTTCTTTTCACTTTGTATTGAGTGTCTGCTAGCTTGTATATGTTTTTGAATCAAACTATTCCATTATTTGCTTTTAATCTAAAGTCAACTTTTATTGACCTCTAAATACTACTTCTTGAGGCTAGAATGACAGATATACCTTTAAGAGTGGAATATATCCAAGTGTTTCTTTTTTCTTGTTATTTCTTAAAGTCAGCTATCATTTCAAAAGCATTTCAGCCAATCCTTTGATCTTCAGTGCTCTGTGTATTTTTAGATAGGAAGTGAACCCCTCCCCACCAATTGAAGGGAGGGAAACATCAAAATTCTAGGAAGGAAGATGTCACAAATATGACATGGCTCCTGTCTTTTTATGGCTTGTAGATTAGTGGAGATACAGGCAGATGTATAGGCAATAACATAATGTGATGTCCTGTGAGTAAAGGGTATGTGGGAAACCATTAAAAAAAAACAAAAAGCAAACTAATAATACAGACTTTGAGGCTTGAGTTTGGATTCTCAGAAGAAGAGCCAGCTAAATTGAGTTCTTAAGGAGTCAGGTTTGAGAAGAGAAGAAAGAACGTTTGAAGTACCAACTGTAGAAAATGGGAGACAGAGCTGGAAATATAAAAGGAGTTTTCTGGCAATGATGTAAGGTCATTTGACTTTGAAGATCTTAAATGTATAGTGTACAAATCTTTGCATTTCTGTGACATTTCTTTTGTGGTTCTTTTGTGGTCCTTTTGTGGGCTCAAAAAAGACAGTTAAGTTGAATGGTATTTCACCGTGGCTATACAATGACAGAACAGTAGGGCAAGAGGGTTGTGGAAATAAGTAATAGCAGTGCTTTACAACCCTTTTCAGGACACAACACACTAGAATGTAATGACTTTGTGGTACACAGTGGCTGGGGAGGAGGTATATCCCTGCTGTATTCTCCTGAGGCGGTTAGGGATTGATACATAGTTATATCCAATAGGAAGCTCAGCTAGAAAGAGCATCAGAGAATCAAATTGGATAAGGGAAAAAATGAAATTTAATAACAGCTGATTTTTGAGTGCTTGCTATAGTATCATATTGCTCTAAACACTTCTGTGTTTATATTTCATTTAAAGTTTTTAATAAACCCATGAAGATAGTACTGTTTTTCCTGTATTAGATTATAAGGTCCAGAATATAAATTCTTATTCACTACCAGTACCCAGAACCCAGTACCCAGAACAATGTCTGGCGCAGAGAAGGCACTCAGGAAATATAGGTTGAATGAATTAATGTGGAAACTGAAGCATAGAGAGGTTAAATAAGTTGCCCATGGATATAGCTAGTAAGTAGTGAAGCCAAGACTCTAATCCAGAAAGTCTAAACTTTAGGGCATACATTCCAGTAAACTACTCTGTCAGTTAGGAGAGGGGCAGGTAGATTGGAAAAACATGGAGGGAACAGGGATTTCCCAATAAGATCAGAGAGCTGATGACAATAGAATACCTGATAGAAATAGAATAGATTGGGATCAGAGACAAAGTTGTTAGAATTTAAGATTCGTAAGGTAATATAGTTCCAAAAGCAGGATGCTATAGGTTAACTGACCATAGGTGAGTGGGTCTCTCTCTGGACTTTCTATCCTCATTCATTGATCTATATTTCTTTTTTTGTGGCAGTACCGTTACGTTTGGATGACTGTAACTATGTAGTATAGTCTGCAGTCAGGGAGACTGATTCCTCCAGATTTGTTTTTCTTTCTCAAGATTGCTTTGACTATTCGAGATCTTTTGTATTTCCATACAAATAAAAAAAATTTTTTTTGTTCTAGTTCTGTGAAAAATTGCATTGGTAATTTGATAGGGATTGCATTGGGTTGTATGATCTTTTGACAGTATTGATTCTTCCAATCCGAGAACACAGAATATCTTTCCATCTGTTTGTATCCTCTTTGATTTCTCTCATCAGCGTCTTACAGTTTTCAAAATAACAGGCCTTTTGCCTCCTTCAGTAGGTTTATTCCTAGGTATTTTATTCTTTCTGATGCAGTGGTAAATGGGATTGTTTCCTTAATTGTCATTTCTGATCTTTTGTCGTTAGTATATAGAAATGCAACGGCTTTCTGTGTATTAATTTTGTACCCTGCAACTTTACCAAATTCATTGGTAAACTGCAGTAGTTTTCTGGTAGCATCTTTAGGATTTTCTGTGTATAGTATGATGTCATTGCCAAACAATGACAATACTTTTTTCCCAATTTGGATCCCTTTTATTTCTTTTTCCTTTCATCTTAGACTTTTCTTTTTACCCTGTGAACTATATCCTTAAATTTTCAAAGTTGGCTTTCCTTTTCCTTTCATTTTTTTGCTTCAATTTTTTTTTCTTTTCCTTCGTTCCTAAAGAATCTTTGTAGTTTCTAAGAAGTTTGTCACTCACATTTAGATTTCCAAAGTGATTTCTCATTATTTTCTACCTTTCTAGGCAGAAAAAAAAATTCTCTTACACATTCTAAGCCTTTATTAATAGCACTTTAAAAGTGCCTCCAGGTCTGATTATTTGCACTCAAGCGCATGTATAGGAATTTTCATAGAGCCTAGAACATTTGTATTGGAATTAATCTTCAAGATTATCTATCTAGAGACCTTCATCATGTGAAGGAAAAGACAGGTTCTGCTAATAAGAGACAGAGCTGAATTGTGAACCTAGTTCTTTATATTTTATTTTTCCCAAGGCCACTAAATATTAGTCAAAGTGGAGAGTCTCAATTTAAACCAAAACTGTTAATCTTGAAAGTGGCAGAGTAATAGACTTTAATTCATGGATCTTTATGGACCATTTCTCCTTGGGCTTCTTTACCTTAAATTATATAAATAATTGTAAAAAGAAATTTTATTTTGCTCTAGAATTATAATTAAATTTTCCACAACAAGAGATAAAGTATTTCTTTCATTCTGGCCTTTTTCACAATCAAGGTATCTTTTTGACCCTATCAGTCTTTCCCATAACCTTTGGTAATACTTCTCAAATAAACAGTCCAGTAATATACTAATAAATAAATTAAAAATGTTTTCCTCATCATTATTATTTTCCCTTTCTTGCCTTCTCTTTTATCATTCCTGACTTTCCTTCTCCTTCTTTCTCAAAACAGTAGATAAACTTGGAATTAGGTGGATAAAATTGAGATGAGAAGGGATTGTGGTTGTGTTTTCTTTCTCTTCTTCCTCAACCCCTGCCTACTGTTTGCCTCTGTAATTCTACCAATGGTTTTTTTTTTTTTTCTTTTTTTCAAAAATGTATGTTAAGTGTATTTAGAATTGGTAGGTTGAGTTCAGCTTCTGTTCTATTCGCAGCTTTCTACCGCCACTAGACTCTCTCTCGGTTATCACCCCTTATGCCCAACTAAATTTTTATAAATGAATAGGAAAAATCAGTGCATTGCCTATAGTAAAAGAAAGTTTTATTTTAAGAAACTTTGTTTCCATTTACTATGTATGTGATTTCAAGGGTGTGATGTAAAATGTATTAAAGAAAGAAAGTGAAGTCGCTTAGTCATGTCCACCTCTTTGCGACCCCATGGACAGTAGCTTGCACCAGGCTCCTCCATCCATGGGATTTTCTAGGCAAGAGTACTGGAGTGGGTTGCCATTTCCTTTTCCAGTGTATTAAGAATTTATTATTTCTTACTATGCATTGAAGTTTGCCCACCCCCATGTCTGCCAGTGAGCTCTAGGGTTATGCTATTGTAAGGTTTGTAATCATGGTTATACCTCTACCTATTCAGTTAACCATGGGTTAAACCCATCAATATGAAATTTTTAATTGAGAATTATGGTAAAGTTAGTCCAGAATCTCTTAATCGTAATTTTTGGATTAGCAAGTGTATAGTAGTGACTTGGAAAAAAGGGAAAGAATTCTTGTTTTGAACGTTCCTTTCCACCGTTTTCCCCATTCCTTTATTACTCCTTTTTCACACGCCAAACTCCGCCAGTATTTTGGGCCTTTGTATTGCCTTTATTATATAGGTTATAGTATCCTGCTGCTGCTGCTGCTAAGTTGCTTCAGTTGTGTCCGACTCTGTGCGACCTCATGGACGGCAGCCCACCAGGCTCCCCCGTCCCTGGATTCTCCAGGCAAGAACACTGGAGTGGGTTGCCATTTCCTAGCAAATAGCTTTTCAACTAGACATTTGAAAAAGTTTGTTAACTCCATTTTTAACTACAGTAATTTCTTTTATTAGAATTAAAATGATCGCTTCTTACATTTGACAGCTGACTTTGCCTTAGATGAAGAGAAAATTTATTAAACTTGAGTAGGTTAAACTATTCTCAATTCATAAATTTGTTCATAACGTGTCCTGGAATTACTGTGTCCTTTTTCCTACAGAATATCACATAGTGATCTTTTCAATAGCAATTGCTAGGACTTTCCATTTACATTTATTATAATTTTACCTAATAATTTTTACATATTACTGGCTAAATATAGAACAATTCAAAATACGTGTTAAAATTATGTAATAGTGACCTCTACTGGTTGTAATTATGATATCCTGAAAGTGGATTTTAGAAACTTCAGAGGTTGAAAGTACCTTTTGTTTGAAATGAATTATATTAGTTTACTAAAGTTGGGAAATTCAGTTTTTACATTAACATGAGTTCTTTAACTTTGAATGGAAATTCTAACCGAATGAGTGCTAGACATTAAAATGAAGTATCGCGATGAAAATTAATGACCTGTGGAAGATGGAAACTCTAATGATAAAACTACAATGTATTAAAGTTGGCTGTTACTAATGTAAACCTTGATTTCCATGCTTTACAAATAGTTTTGAAATCTAGTACCTCTTTGCATGATGGATAAAGAAAAACAATTCTTAAAAGTTTCAAGTGCAAAATGGTATTTTAGATTATAATTGATGTTGAAAGGACAAATGAAAATTGAATTTAGATATTTGCTTTTTGAACTTAGATCTTGTTCCTTGAAATTTTATGTAATAATGTTTGAAATAGCTTCTGCTCATTCTTATTATCAGCTTTATCGTGGTGAAGTAGAAATTCAGAATATGATTTCCCCCAGTTAATAGAAGGAGCGTTTAGACTCTTAATTGCCTAACTAAGAAACTAGTACTTTGGCAGTTATAGTTGTCTCTTAGTTTAGGTATGTTTGTAGTATAAATTATACCACATGAAACACCTGCTTTTGGTATTCTTTGATTTTTAAAAGTAAATTATAAGTGAAGAACACTATTTAATATATTTGTTGCTTAGTTTTTATTTTCCTATTTTCCAAGGAACGTGTTCAAAAAAGTTTCCCTCATCCAATTGATAAGTGGGCAATAGCTGATGCCCAATCGGCTATTGAAAAGAGGAAGCGAAGAAACCCTTTATCTCTCCCAGTAGAAAAAATCCATCCTTTGTTAAAGGTAAAGCTGAAATACTACCTTTTTGCCTCTTAAAAGCAAAATAAAACCCATGATTTTCAAGCACATATTTTATGGATAATAGAGTCAAGTGAAGAGTGACATTCTCTCATTTTAGTTTTTCCAGGAGTTTATGTCATTGGGAGGGATGATATAATAGGAAAGTATATGTTCAGCAACATGATTTAAAGTAGTTTCATACCCACAGTAATCATCAAATTGAAAGGACTAAGAAAGTTATAATTGTGAATTTTGTTGATCTCAGATGTTACCAGAACCTCCAAGAGTTTGCAAAACTCCTTTTTCTATTGGCTAGACATACTTGTCCCTATAAATCCTTCAGATTTTAATCCTTCACATCATTAGAAGTGTAGGGACCTCTGTGAGATTTCCATTGGGCCATGTGTCATCTTTGAAAAAAAATTCCGTAAAGATCACCTATACTATCTAGTCTTGCCGTGCTTAGTCGCTCAGTCATGTCCAACTCTTCGCAACCCCATGGACTGTACTGTAGCCCGCCAGGCTCCTCTGTCCATAGGGATTCTCCCAGCAGGAATATTGGAGTGGGTTGCCATGCCCTCCTCCAGGGGATCTTCCCAACCCAGGGATCGAACTCAGGTCTCCCACATTGCAGGCAGATTCTTTACCGTCTGTGCCACCAGGGAAGCCCAAAGCTACTGGAGTGGGTAGCCAATCCCTTCTCCGGGGCATCTTCCTGACCCAGGAATCAAACTGGGGTCTCCTGCATTACAGGCGGATTTTTAACCTGCTGAGCTACCAGGGAAGCCCTACTATCTAGTCTTACTTGTCATTTATATTAGTCTAGTCAGTCAGTTGAATCTCTCCAGAACTAATAGAAAAAATAACTGCTGGAAACTTTAATAATGTTATTATTTGTATTTTATTTAATGACATTATTGACTAGCTCACATAAAAAATATGGGTATTAGAATAATTAAAACCTTAATAATACTTCTGATGTCAGTAATTTTTTACTATAATATAAGCAAAATGCTAATACTTTTATATATCATGTCTAAGTTTTATTATTCAACAGAGTTAATTATTATCATCCCCACTTTGTAGATGAGGTAACGGAGCAGAAAGTGGTTAAGTAACTTTTTGTCCAAGTTCACAGGACCCTAAGTGATAGTGTTAGGAAATTCAAGTCTGGCTGGACACTTGTATGATTAAGACTATCAAAAAGTTATGTTTTGTCCTTTATTGTCTGAACAGAAATATCTGCCTGTATCTTACCATCTGGTCTGAGGATGTTAAGTGCAACTTACAAAAAATTACTAAGCTATTAGTTGTTGCACTTCTTTATGATTCTCTTACAGTTGATTTATAATGTTATATTAGTGTCAGGTGAACAACATAGTCAGTTTTGTATATTGTACTCCATTTAAGGTTATTATAAAATACATAAACTTATTTTGAAGTTTTTCTCTTAACTGGATTGTTTAGAAAATAGAATCTATTTTCCTATGCGAATTGATCAGGCCCACAAAAGCCCATACTCTTCAAAATTGGATAGTGGTACTATTTAATGTGCCCTTAATAACCAATGTTGTCTAGCAGGACACAATAGAAATTTTTTTTCCATAGAAACAAATTAGATACCAGGAATGTACCACTAGGTTTTTAGGAAGTCCAGTTTCCTTTGGAAGAGAAGGATAGAGGTATAAGGATAGTAGATATTCCCAGATACCAATTAAAGGAAAAGAAACTTGTCATTATTAATTCCAGGTATTCTGAATTAGATAACAATGAGCATTTTCCCCTTCCACAGACTTGGGCTTCCCTTCCTAGTTGAGGGATTATCTCTATAGTTATCTGTACTTCCTAAGTATTTTACATGATCATAGATAATTTTGCCTTACCTTTTCTTACCTTACATTTTCAAATAGCAATATGTGTATTATTCATAGATGTGCCACTTTATAATTAAATGTTGTTGATAATCACAGGCCTTGGTAAAAGTTACGCTAAACTGTATACATTTTTTAAAAATCAGTATGTCAAATCTACAGTAAATAATTTTAAACATTCTTTTCTTTTAATTTTTCAGGAGGTCCTAGGTTATAAAATTGACCACCAGGTTTCTGTTTACATAGTAGCAGTATTAGAATACATTTCCGCAGACATTTTGAAGCTGGTGGGGAATTATGTGCGAAATATACGGCATTATGAAATTACAAAACAAGATATTAAAGTGGCAATGTGTGCTGATAAGGTAAGATACTGATCTATATGTTCTATTCTTATATTTTTATTTCTGACTTAAATGGGTGCTAACATACTGCTCAGACAGAATAAAATTGTATATTGTCTGTTAGGTTATACTTTTAGTAATCTAATAGCAAAAACTCCAGAAATCACTTTATCTAAATGAAGTTTATGTATAGAGTCCTAAAATGTGTTTAAATATGTCATGTAGCTTTTCTCTTCTGTATTGCTGCATGTAGGGTTAATAACAGTAATTCATCTCTTATTAGTGAACTTCTTAAGTTTTTATTTGGATTGGAAGAACTAGAAGATTATGGATTTATTTGAAAACAATTTTTGAAAATGTACAAATACTAAACTCTTGATAATTTTATTTCAGTGCCTAACTTTCTTTAGATACTGCTAGTATGGACTTTCTTTAGATACTGCTAGTATGGTTTTACTGTGATAAGGTTAAGAGCAAACATTTATTGAAAGTTGAGCATGTATGTGACTTATCTCATTTGGTCCCTAAGATATCCCTCTACAGTAGATATTCTTAACTACATTTTATAAAAGGGAAACTGAAGTTCACAGAGATAAAGAAACTGGTTCAGAATTTTCTGAGACGTTTCAAAGCCTAGACTTGAACTCCAGATCTAAGTCATTGGACTATACTACCTCAGTATTTTTATTTAATAAATATGATCTTTCAGAAAAGAAAATATTTCCTAATAAAGTATTTCATCCCCTTTTTTGTTATTGATTTGAAATAGTCTTTTTGATTACTTAATCCAGTTAAATATATTTTAGTATTTATTGTTCTTTCAGAATGTGAAAATCACCAGACCTGAAGGATTTCAAATTTTTTGTTTTTTAATGAATAAGTATTTTAAAAGAGTAAATGAATATAAAATATTTGAAACTTTTAAATGAACTGATAAAATATTTCTGAGTATGTATGTAGCTCACAGAGAAGAGATGCAAGAGATGTATAAAATAAGGCTGTAGATTTGATGAAAGGGTACTTATATATGTGAAACAAGCAGAAAGTGATACAAGGTAAAATCTTATTTTATTGTTATAGGGATAATGATGTAGAAGTTCACAGGAGGGAAAAGATGAGGTTTAGCAAGAGGAGGAGGAGGAGGAGGAGCAGACTTCTTGGGGGGAAAAAACGGGACTTACTTTAATCAATCACCAAGAAACCTGGGAGTTATTCAAATATGAGTTATGTGAGGCCCTAGAATGAAATGGTGATGCCAAGGGCTTGAAACAGAGGAAACTAAGAGAGAAATCCAAGACAAGATTTGGAAACAAATTAGAAGTAGTAGATTAACAAGAGAGACAGACAGATAGATACCAGTATTGACAGAGAACTTAGAGAAGGCAGTTTGTGATACTGGATGTAAAGTTTTGTCTCAGAGAAGCTGTAGAGGGAGCAGTAGCATTATATCCAAGAAGAGGTTATTGTGTGTCTGTTTAGTGTCATTTAAGAGCTCTATTCAAATAACAGACTTTGTTTACCTTCAAATTTGACTATAGATTCATATTTTATTACAGTTTTCTATATCTCTGACTATGCAGGTATTGATGGATATGTTTCATCAAGATGTGGAAGATATAAATATATTATCTTTAACTGATGAAGAGCCTTCCACCTCAGGAGAGCAGACTTACTATGATTTGGTAAAAGCATTTATGGCAGAAATTCGACAATACATAAGGGAGCTTAATTTAATTATAAAAGTTTTTAGAGAGCCCTTTGTCTCCAATTCAAAATTGTTTTCAGCTAATGTAAGTATCATTGTGTGAATGTATATCATTGCATGTGTTGTTAATTTTACATGACCACTCAAATTTGAATTTGTATAGTTCATGACTGCTAATTTGTCCATTTTTAAAACGGTGCAGGGTTTAATTTATCATGACTGTGATCACAAATGAAGTTGCTACAACAGTTTTAATTTATTTTTTAATTTCGAGGAAAATTGCTTTACGATGTTATGTTGGTTTTTGCCTCACAACAATACAAATCAGCCATAATTATACGTATATCTGCTCCCTGTTGAGCCTCTCTCCCCTGCCCCTGCTACAGCAGTTTTGATAAATTAAACACCAGGAATTAAAAGACAAAATCTAAGCTAGACTGATTATGTAAGTATAAATGAATTCACAGAATCTTCCGTGAATTCCAGAGAATAAAGCCTCTTGTTTAGGTGGGAGATTTCTGTGTTTAATTTGACTCCTTTGCATCATTGAACCAACACTGCATCAGTGCTGCCTATATTGTTAGATGCCTTACTTGGCAATGGAGATTCAAAGATAAATCAAAAACTATTTACTTTTCTCAAGTACAATCTAGTCAAGACAGAGATGTCAACTCTAAATTGCAATACAGTACTAATTACCGTAACAGAAGTCTGTGCTAATGTGCTACGTGCTGATTACCATAACAGAAGTATGACAACAGTATTTTGGGGAGCACAAAGGAAGGAGCCAATAACTGAAAATTAGAGAAGGGATTACTGATCTTACAGTAGTAATCAAACCGACCTGATTTAGTCCTAGAAAAGTACTAAGGAAGAATAGCTGAGATTGTCTAAGGAAGTTGCAACCTAGTAATTTCTAAAACTGTACCTACATAATCATGGATGACTGATGGAGAAGCGGTGCCCACAACAGAGGCTGAGACTGAATGTTCAGTCATTGTTATGACAATGAGTAAACATTGAAAAATAAAGGAGTAAATGATGAGTTGTACAAATCTGTAAATATAGTAAAAACTATTTAATTGTTTACTTTCAATGGATGAATTGCATTGCCTATAAATCATATTTTAATGAAGTTGTTTAAAAAGAGAAAGAGATAAAGAGTAGGCAAAGATATTCTTAGGACACAAAAAAATCAAGAACCATAAAATTAAAAATTAATAAGCTAGACTGCATTAAGACAAAAAAAAAACTTTTGCTCTTCAAAAAGCATTATCAGAAAAATAAGAACATAAGCCACATATTGGTGGAAGCTACTTCAAATACATACATCTAACCAAAGGATTGTATTCAGAATATATAAAAAAACTTCAGCAATTCAGTAATAAGAAAAACAGCTTGATACTTTTAAATGGGCAAAAAATTGAACACTTTATAAAAGAAGATACAACAGTGATCAGAAAGCATGTCAAAGGATGACCAACATCAGTGGTCACGGTGTTAATCATTTAGTCCTGTCTGACCCTTTGTGACCCCATGCACTCTAGCCTGCCAGGCTCTTCTGTCCATGGGATTTCCCAAGCACGAATACTGGAGAGGGTTGCCATTCCCTTCTGCAGGAGATCTTCCTGACCCAGGGATCCCCGGTTTCTTGCATTGCAGGTGATTCTTTACCATCTGAGCCAAATCCCCACACATGTTAATAGTCATAAGGAAAATGCAAATTAAGAGCATTATGAGACACTACTGGATACTCATTAGAAAAGCTAGAATTAAAAAGACTGACAATACTGGATGTTGGAAAGAATGTGGAGCAACTGCTTTTGGGAATGTAAAATTCCCACATTACCTGTGAGAATGTAATCTGGTATAAATACTTAGGAAAATAATTTGGTAATTTCATATAACATTAACCATAAATTAGCCATACTACCTAGCAATTCCACTACAAAATCACACTTGGGCAAAACATCCCAAAACATTCAAAGTTCAAAATAGACCAGTGGATTTTAATTTAACACTACAAAGTTTATATAATTTCAGATTCTACCTTGCAACAAACCTTTAAGAAGCTACATATTGACTTGTGTAATACTGTAAAAAGATAATCACTCCATATATATGCAATGTCCAGAATAGGCAAATCCATAGAGATAGAAAGTGAGATCAGTAGTTGCCAGAGACTGGGAGTGGGTGTGCAGGGGAAGAATGGAGAGTGCTACTGGTGGATACAGTTTTTAGGGGGGATGATGATTTTCTAGAATTTGATGGTAGTAATGATTGAAGAAAACCATTGAATAGTATATTTTAAGAGTGAATTTTATGATATATAACTTGTATCTCCATAAAAATAACTATTCAGGAAAAGGAAAAAGTATCCACAGTTATTTGAGTAGACTATTAAAATAGTCCTCTCTTTTCCAACTTCATGTCTTTTAAGGCTAGATTTTCCTCATATGCTTTAATCAAAGCAATGTATCACAACAGATAGAGTGCAGAAATATATATATATGAAAAGCCAGCTATCTTCAGTTAAGCTAGGTATTAGAGATTGTGTTAGAAAATGTAAAGCAGTCCCATTCTCCTCACAAAGATTTTTGGTTGTTTTAAGAGAACCTAGCTACTTTTCATAAAAGTGCTATTTATTGTTATTTTTAAATGAATTAAATTTATAATTTTCTTGGTTTTAATGTCTAATATGGTAAGTGTAGTAAAGGCAACAGTAAATAATTTCGAATATAGTAAGCAAATAGAGTTTTCAGTAATTTTTAAGAGTATAAAGGAGTCTTGAGACCAAAAAGTTTGAGAACCAGTGACCTAGAGCAATGTACCTATAAATTGTACTTCATTGCAAAAGGAGTTCTTTGTCTTTTACTTGTACATGTAAAGTTGTTAAAATTTTTCACTATATCTGCCATTTTAAATTTCATGATTATAAAATGACTTATTGGTTAAAAATAAGTTTTTTATTATACAACCTAACTGAATTAATATGTTTTTCTTTCCAACAGGATGTAGAAAATATATTTAGTCGTATAGTAGATATACATGAACTTAGTGTAAAATTACTGGGCCATATAGAAGATACTGTGGAAATGACAGATGAAGGCAGTCCCCATCCATTAGTAGGAAGCTGCTTTGAAGACTTAGCAGAGGTAAGTACTTTAATTATACACCAGAAAATTCTGCCTCTGGAAGGCCTAAATGCAGTTCAAAGGCCTAGATTTGATTCAAGTACATTGGAATAAAAATTGGAATATGAATTCTTATTTCCAGCTAGCATAGACATTAACTGCTGGCTGCTCAGCTGTATTGCCCCTTCCTCAAAGGGTCACTATCAGCATTTGGTTCTGTTATTTCATAAAACTTAGGAAAAAAGTAGTCTCTTACCCATTATAAAAACAAGCAGATCCCAAAGCTGCTTTCAGATCCCACAGCTCGCACTTAATTGGCCATCTTATCAATGAAGAGGCCACAGAGCTTGGACCTGAGGTCAGGCTACCTACGTTCAGTCTAAACTCTTCTACTTATTAGTTGTATGTAACCATGGCAATTTACCTCACATCTCTAAACCTCCCTATCTGTATTTGTAAAATAAGGATAATAATAGGACTCAGGATTTTGTGAAAGTTAAATAACCTACCTGAAATATTTATCTAGCCACCTTCATACAGCTACTTAATACATGGTAACTGTGCATTATTATTTAGAAAAAGAAAATGAAGTCCAGGACCTAGTGGCATGGTGATAGAAAGAATCTGCCTGCCACTGCAGGAGACACAGGTTCAGTCCCTAGGTAGGGAAGATACTCTGGAGAAGGGAATGGCAATCCACTCCACTATTCCTGCCTGGGAACTCCCATGGACAGAGGAACCTATTGGGCTACAGTGTATGTGGTCGCAAAAGAGTCAGACATGACTTAGCATGTCTGCTTAGCATTTCCTATTTAGAATAGGAAAATCAAGTCTAAGGCTTAGATGATGATCATAGGGGTAGAAAAATGGTAACTTTCTTGATATTTCACCTGCTAAAATATACAAGTTAGCCCTAATAAGTTAGCATTGATTGTCATTCTGA
This sequence comes from Budorcas taxicolor, assembly GCF_023091745.1. Classification (NCBI taxonomy): domain Eukaryota; kingdom Metazoa; phylum Chordata; class Mammalia; order Artiodactyla; family Bovidae; genus Budorcas; species Budorcas taxicolor. The sequence goes on along the minus strand of NC_068920.1, from coordinate 81,105,191 downwards.
AATTTCTCACTCTTGCTTTGTTCTCATTCTAAAATCAACTATATCTTTTATTATAACTCAGGGTTGAGTTTATAAAACAAATTAAGACTTTCAGACAAAATAATATGCTGAGTTTAAGCTTCACTATAGCCCCTCAGTGTTGCTCTAAACACATAAAAGTCATAAAGTATAAAAAGAAAAAAGGAATATACATAGCTAGACTCAAAAACGAGGATGTTCTTCAGCCAGAGGGAAAGTCGTACTCAGAGGAAAGTCAAGGAGTACAAGAACTAATGATGGGAAACATAGTAGTAAACTTTATAAGCTGTTGTGTGATTTTAAAACCAAATTGCTTTTTTTTTTTTTTTTAACTTGAAGAGTGAACTAAACTTCTCAGTGCATAATACAGGCCTACCTTCAGAAGATATGAAAAACTAAACAACTTTGAAAATGAAAATCCATGGAAGTGAAAGTCGCTTAGCCGTGTCCAACTCTTTGCGACCCCATGGACTGTAGCCTGTCAGGCTCCTCTGTCCATGGAATTCTCCAGGCAAGAATACTGGAGTAGGTAGCTGTTCCCTTCTCCATGGGATCTTCCCAACCCAGGGGTTGAATCGAGGTCTCCTGCATTGCAGGTGTATTCTTTACCATCTGAGCCACCAGGGAAGCTCAAGAATAGTGGAGTGGGTGGTCTATCCCTTCAGGGGATCTTCCAGACTCAGGAATCAAACCAGAGTCTCTGGCATTGCAGGTGGATTCTTTACCAGCTGAGCTATCAGGGAAAACCTGGTACCAGGGAAAGAGAATGTAAAGTTTAAACAATTTTAAACTCTCTTTAAAATTTAGAAAAAATTTATAAGTAATAGCAAGCTGTATTTGATTTTTAAAACATTTAGGAAAATCACCAAATAATAGAAGTACTACCTATAACAGTGCACAAAAACTATAGAAACAATTTTTAATCATTTCTATGATAATAGGAAAAAATAATGAAGCAAAGAAAGCAGTGATAATGAAAACAAAATACAATCATCCTTCAGTATTCATGGGGGATTAGTTTCAGGAATCCCCTTTCCAATATCAAAATCTGTGGGTGCTCAAGTAACTTCATATAAAACGGTATAGGACAGTTAGCCTTCTGTATCAGCAGATGTGGAAGACAGGTACAGAGGGCGGACTGTATAGTATGATACAAATAAATCCAACTACGTTATGCTACTACATTAGTAACTCAGTATGCGCAAACTGCTGAAACTTGCCTATTTAAAGGAAGTACTTAGTTTTTTTAAAGTCTGTTTTATGCAGCTTATAAGTGAAAGTGAAAGTCATGTCTGACTCTGCGACCCTATGGACTATATAGTCCATGGAATTCTCCAAGCCAGAATACTGGAGTGGATAGCCCCCTAGAGATCCAAGCCAAGTCTCCCGTATTGCAGGTGGATTCTTTACCATCTGAGCCACCAGGAAAGCCCAAGAAGACTGGAGTGGGTAGCCTGTCCCTTCTCTAGTGGATCTTCCCAACCCAGGAATCAAACCAGGGTCTCCTGCAGTGCAGGCAGATTCTTTACCAGCTGAGCTACCAGGGAAGCCCTTATAAGACATATATCCAAAACAGAGACACAGAAATACTAGGTTGGTGCAAATGTTAATTGCTGTTTCGGACCATGAATTTTAAATCATTATAACTAGGCTCAGGCATATCTTTATTAACTAAAATAGGAACCATTACAATGAGCACATTTTTGCCAATGAGAAATAAGTTTGTATATTCCTGTAGCTAAAAATCCATGCCTCAGGATTCGATGAACTCTTGAAAAGCATTTTTTGTCTCCTGCTAATTGTAGAAGTATATTTTCCCTGCAAAAGTTGTCAAGCTGCTTGAAGAAGTGGTAGTTGGTTGGCAAGAGGTCAGGTGAATATGGTAGATGAGTCTTAAAACCACAAGGTATTCAGAAGTAAGCCCAATAAACATATGCAAGATTTTTGTTAAGAAAATATTAAAATAGATTCATAAGGAAGATCAAAAATAGAGACATAAAAGGCAACTCAGTTTTAGGATTGTATATGTATATTAAAACTGGGAAAGAATAATATAAGAAAAATATGAACCTCTTTATAATCTAAAACACTGTGTCCAATATGATATATCTTAGGATATATTTTATGATATATCTTAAATGGTTGAAGTTTTAAAAAAATTAATATTTCACATTAACGTTAAAATCTCAACAAATAAGAGAAAGCATAGAAAATTAAAGTCATTCAGAAATTTCTTTAAAATGTTGGCCAAAGTAGAAATAGAAAGGACCTTTCTTAATCTAGTAAAGGATATCTATCCGAAACCTATAAAAGACAGATTTAATGACTAAGCTGTAGGAGAATGCCGCTCACTACTTATATTGAGCACTGTAATAGGGATACTAGCCAAAAGACAGGAAAAGAAGAAATAAAATTGTTCTATTTGTAATCAGCATAATTGTCTATATAGCAAATCTGAGAAAATGTATAGTGTTATAACTATTAGGTAGGTTCAATATAGTTGCTAGATAAAACACACACACACATATATATATATCTTTCCTTAAAAAAATAAGTCTGAGAAATATCAGGGTAAGTTAAAATAAACATCATATTTTCTGTCATTCACTCCTAACTTCTTTTTCATTCCTCCACTAGATGTCCTCTTCCTCTTCTTTCTAGAATTACCCTTCATAAAATTGAGCTCTTGCTAGAATCTACAACACTATTTTCATAATAGTTTGGAGGTTTTGTGTTTTTATTTTTACCTGGAATAGGGCACAGGATGGAAGAGATTGGAGATCCTACCTCCTGAGAAAAATCACAATACCTTCTCACTTTTTTTCTTCAGGAATCACCAGAACTAGTAGACTATAACCTTTAGAATTGTTTGGTTTATTAATGATTGATGATGGTAAAACTTTTGGCAATTTGAATTAAATTATTTAATTGTTTTGTGAAAACTGTAAGAGTGGATTTTAGGTGATATACATAATTTACTTTCAGCTTGCAGGATGTGAAAGTAAGTCTACCACTAAGAAGTAGTCATGAGAAAATAAATGCTTGGCACCAGTATTCTAAATGTTTATACTTTACCTGGTTGTAGATATCTATGCTCTTTATTATTCAGGCTAAATTTCATTTTCCAGATCCCAAATCCCCCCATATGTTTGTTCATAATACTCATGAGAGGTGTCATAACATGCTAGAATCCCATCACTCATCAGAAAAAAATTCATTTTCTTTCTTACTTGAGAATATTAGGTTTACTCTAGTAAAATTAATAGCTATGTAATTTTGCTTTGAGACTTTAAAAAAATATGTAATTGTGCAGTGATAAAGTGCTCATAATTTAAGTGCCCACTACCTGCAGTGTTTATGGAGGTAGGTTAATTTTTCTTTACCATAGAGAAAGATTATTTATGTTTTACCCTTTTTATTTTCTAAGGAACTGGCATTTGATCCATATGAATCATATGCTCGAGACATTCTGCGACCTGGTTTTCATGATCGTTTCCTTAGTCAGTTGTCAAAGCCTGGAGCAGCACTCTATTTGCAGGTATAGTAATTTTTAGATTAAGATATAAGATGCCTGGAAAGTAAACTTAAAAATTAAATCACTTTGTCTTCTAGTCAATAGGCGAAGGTTTCAAAGAAGCTGTTCAATATGTTTTACCCAGGCTACTTCTAGCCCCTGTTTACCACTGTCTACATTACTTCGAACTTCTGAAGGTAAGAAAACTCTTTCTTCTACTTATAAAATATTCAAGGGTGATACAGTTTTTTACCAGTTTATTTGTGAACCATTATGTGAGTGCTCAAGAATATGTCTATATTTGTTTTCTTTTTCTAGTTAAGAAGCAAATATATATGAATCTACAAAGCATATTTTCTCCAGTTTTAATTGTGAATTTTAAGGCAGTCATCAGATATTTTTATCTTGTGCACTGCTTGCTTTCATGGCCAGTTGTTTGGAAACAATCTTGGATTTGTGCATCCTAGTCTCCACCTTGGGACCTCAGCAGATTTAGGGACTTAGATAAGGGACCACATGTTGGATAATGCCAAAGTAATGGAGAAGATTAATCACCTAATTTTTGTAGCTTAAGTTTGCAACTATGCCTATAAAAACTACTTATTATTAGTTTAGATACAGTAAACTATAGTAATCCTGGTGAAATATTTCCCGTTTGATTATAGTTCAAAATACTCAATTTTAAAAGTACTGACAGAAGAAAGGATTTTGCTTTTTCCCGCTCTTTTCCTATTATGCACTGAAATTAACTAGGGAAAAGGGGAACATTAGTGTGTATAAGTTATAATTCAATAGTGTAACTTAGTGATTTACTTTTAAATATCTTATGTAACTAATGATGTCTGCTTTGGATTGGGCTTCCCTGGTGGCTCAGAGGTTAAAGCGTCTGCCTGCAATGCAGGAGACCTGGGTTCGATCCCTGGATTGGGAAGATTCCCCTGGAGAAGGAAATGGCAGCCCACTCCAGTATTCTTCCCTGGAGAATCCCATGGACGGAGGAACCTGGTGGGCTACAGTCCACAGGGTCGCAAAAAGTCAGACACAACTGAGCGACTTATGATTCAATAGTGTACCTTAGTGATTTACTTTTAAATATCTTATGTAACTAATGATGTCTGCTTTGGATTATGGATAATATATCCTAAAAAAAATCAAGTTTTCTCAAAAATTTTAAATAACAAATGAGATAATAAAGATATTTTATTTATCTATAATGAATTAGCCCCATAAAGACAAAATATGATATGCATTAATACTATTATTATTTCTTTAGCTTTAAAAAAAGTTTCATTAAAGAAAAATTGTATTTAATATCATGCTGTTATGGAGTATGTATTGTTAAAAATCAGATGTATAGTTTGCAGGAGTACATGAAGAAATGGGCTCTCTGTAATGAATCAGTGAAAGAATAGAATGCCTCTAAATGCAGTGAACTGAAGGAACTCTCATCCTTCCCAGGTCTTTCTACATTGTAGGAACTTGGAGTTGAGTTAGATTTCTTAAGCAGGACTGTTTGAATCAGGAAAGGACCGAGGAAGTGGATGAACTTAATCACCAGGCAGAGTTATGGAGTTCTTAGCTCTCTGTTCTAGGCTGCAAACAGAATACAATTTATGGTCTTCAGTAGTAGAGGATGATTATTTTAAGAGGATAATCAAGAAGAAGCATTTGGTGTATAAAATCATTCTTTGTAAAGAATGACAAACCATAGTCTCAGAATGGGTCAGTTGCACACAAGTTTATTATATAGACCTTTTCTTCATAATGGTATCTCTAATAATGGGATTTTTTACCTGAGACTGTAATGAAGTTCTGAAGGATTAAAGACTGTATGAACCTTGAAGGAGTCATTAATTAATAAGTAAGAACAAGAAGCTTTGATGAAGTTTCAGAAGGCTATTAAAACCTATCTTAATAGTATAAGAGAAATTAGTTACTCCCCCAAATATAGGCAATTAAATTTAAAAAATTTTAAGTTATGGTATTGAAATTTTTATTTTATAATTGCATCTATCAGCAATTTAAAAGATTTCTACTGGTAAACCCCTGCATTCCTTGTTCATATTACTGCCTACATTTCATTGCAAAATTAACAGTATATTGGGCAGGAAATTTTGCCCAATTAATTCCACAGATTGTCATCACTCCTTTTTCTTCTGCCCTCTCAGCACTAATGTACTATTTGTGTTCACTGTCTTTCATTTCTATTTGTTGGTATGTTGCTTAAATTATTTTATTGAGCAGTGTTTTCAGAGTGTATTCTATGGACTGCTAGTCCCATAAGAAACTCTAAAAGTCTGGGGGAGGGAATGCCTTGGTGGTCCAATGGTTAGGACTTTACGCTCTCACTGCTGAGGGCCTGGGTTCAGTCCCTGGTCAGTGAACTAAGATTCCATGGGTTCAGTGGTCAAGTATACTTGGGAAAAACTGTATCCTTAATTACACTCCTAGAAATGTTCAGTATATATTAGAATATAAAAGGCTTTGTAAACTTGTGCAATAAAGCAATCTATATAAAACCATCTAAAGCAGTTAATTCCCAAATTAATTAGGCCATTTGTTGTGGTTTAGTCACTAAGACGTGACCAACTCTTTGTGACTCCATGGACTCCTCTGTCCATGGGATTTCCCAGGCAAGAATATTGGAGTGGATTGCCATTTCCTTCTTTGGGGGATTTTCCTGACCCAGCAGTTGAACCTGCATCTCCTGCATTGGCAGTCAGATTCTTTACTCCTGAGCCACCAGGGAAACCCAAATAGGCCATGAAACCCTTAAAAACTGTAATGTATTTCTGGCAGTTACTTTGGCAAACTATCGTAGAATTCTTCCATCAGAATAACTGAAAGACCTTCTAACACTTAATGGTCTTAAGATTTTTTTTCCAACAATATGATTCTCACTAACTCTAAATTTTTTTAATCTGGTTATTACCATAACTCCAAGTTCCAACACGGACTTGGTGATTTTGGACTCAACAATGATTAAATAAAATCACCAGGGAACAGCAAAATCTTAAGACATCAATGACAATTGGAATAATTTATCTATGGCATGGAGTGACCTTTGAAGGCTCATTGGACTAGATAGGAGTCTGATGTTTCTTTTCTGATTCTAGACTGGTAGCCAACTTGTTGAGTAACCTGCAACAAGTCACCTAACCTTTTGAGCCTTGGTTTTCTTATCTGTGAAATGCTTATCTTACTGGGTCGAGTGTATGTAAAAGTACTTAACATACAATAAAAATATAAATACTGAGTATTGTCATTACTGGAGACTTTTCTTCTTGTCTCGTAGGTTATCTTCAACTTAAACTAACATTTTACTCCCTTCGTCTTTCACCACTTACCTCCCTTTCCTGCCTGCCGGAATTTGTATTGCATTTCTTTGTCGATCAGCTCAGATCCCTTCAGCAGAAGCTTCAGGGCCATCTTTGATTCTTCTCTCTCCCTTATTTGCAGAGCATCATGGTTTGATTCCAGAAATGAGTCTGAAATCCAGTCTGTTCCCCTGTTGCACTGGCATGGCCTTAGTCCAGACCCTCAGCATGTCTTTCCTGGGTTACTGTAGCAGTTTCCTATAAGGCCTTGTATCTCATGGAACTCTCAGTTTGAAAAGTGTATTTAGTGTCCTTGTGAACTGGGACACAAAGTCTAAATTCTTTAGCTTTTCTTCAGCCTCATCTCTCAATACTTGGTGTTACTTACCTAATGCCATAAAAAAATTTCCAAGCAGCCCTGGAAATGTCAAATCTGTTCAGAATTCCTTATCTTTTTTCTATTGCCCTGAAATTTCTCTTCTACCTCTGCCATCCCCTTTCATCTGAGAAATTCCTGCTTATCAAAGAGTTTGTTCAAATCTTGATTCCCTGTCAAGTTTCCCTTCGTTCTCTAGGCTAATCCTTTGACTAAGCTGATTAATTTTCTTCATATCTCTATAGAACATGTCTCATTTTTATTGTCTACCTTGTCATTAGAATGGAGCTAAACCCTATGTATCTTTGAATTCTCTTGCCTAGTAGTGTTTGGCATTTAGACGTTTAATAAATGCTTGTTACAAGATGAATAGCAAAAATAATGTAAGTTTTCCTTCTAATTTATGTTTGTAGGAATAGTTTACCTGTAAATTGTATATAATTACATTTACTTTGGAAATTTTTTTTTTTTAACTTTTGTTTTTACTTTATTTTACTTTACAATACAGTATTGGTTTTGCCATATATTGACATGAATCCACCATGGGTGTACATGTGTTCCCAAACATGAACCCCCCTCCCACCTCCCTCCCCATAACCTCTCTGGGTCATCCCCATGCACCAGCCCCAAGCATGCTGTATCCTACATCGGAGATAGACTGGCAGTTCGATTCTTACATGATAGTATACATGTTTCAATGCCATCCTCCCAAATCATCCCACCCTCTCCCTCTCCCTCTGAGTCCAAAAGTCCACTATACACATCTGTGTCTTTTTTGCTGTCTTGCATACAGGGTCATCATTGCCATCTTTCTAAATGCTATATATATGTGTTAGTATACGGTATTGGTGTTTTGCTTTCTGGCTTACTTCACTCTATAATCGGCTCCAGTTTCATCCATCTCATCAGAACTGATTCAAATGTATTCTTTTTAACGGCTGAGTAATACTCCATTGTGTATATGTACCACAGCTTTCTTATCCATTCATCTGCTGATGGACATCTAGGTTGTTTCCATGTCCTGGCTATTATAAACAGTGCTGCAGTGAACATTGGGGTACATGTGTCTCTTTCAATTCTGGTTTCCTCGGTGTGTATGCCCAGCAGTGGGATTGCTTTGGAAATTTAAAATGCCTTAAACTTTACAAATTCAGAAAACAAAAGTTTAGTTATTGATAGTATGACTTTAATGCCACTGAAACTGGAAAAAAGAAGTAACTCTCTTACCCACCCCCCCCACCACTCAAGTTAGCAGTCAAGTCTTTGAAACCTTTAATTAACTTTTTCACATTAAAGTTCATTTAACATCAACAACAACAACTTCCTTTGTGTCCTTTTGAAAACCTTATTGCTCCAGTAATGTGATTTTTCTATGTGAAGATTAATTTGCTTTATTAAACAAATTTAGAGTTGTTTCTTGGGGCTATTTTGAAGGTTACCAAATCAGCACATTGTTCAGTTCAGCAAAAAATAGTAACCTTTTCTTTGTTCTTTAAATATATTATTTTATCCTCTTAAGGTAAACTCAGACAAATGTTAGAAAAAATTATCCAGGATGATTTTGAGCAAATCAGTTCCCTAGAGCTGGGTATGTATAACCTAGGAGATACAACTTGTCTCCCTTAATTTCAAAAGCAGGTTCACATCTATATTGTGACTTGTGCATTAGTGTATTAGTTTCCTAGGGCTGCTAGAGCGAAGCACCACAGACTGAGTGGCTTAAAAACAAGAGAAACTTATTCTTTCACGGTTCTGGGTGTCGGCAGGGCCATACTGTCTCTAACGGCTCTGGGGAAAACCCTTCCTGCCTTTGCTATAGCCTCTGGCATACCCCAGTAGCCTTTGGCACGCTTTGGCTTACAGATGCCCTCACTTCCATCTTTACCGCGGTCTTTTTCACATCTTCACGTTCTTGTCTGTTTCCTCTCCATTCAAATTTCTCCTTCCTTTCTCATACAATACCAGGTTAGTGGATATAGGGCCTACCGTAATCCAGTGTGACCTCATCTGAGCTTGATTATATCTGCAAAGACCCAATTTTCAAATAACATCATGTTCACAGGTACCAGGGGTTAGGACTTTGGAGGGAACACAGTTCAACCCATTACATTTAGTTTTTGGTATACTATAAAAAATTATATCCATTTTTGTTTTCCTGATTCTTCAGTATATACTGACTTGCTTAAACCCTTAAAAATATATTTTTTGCATAGGCCAATTAATCATTGCTTCCTGATCTTAGACTTTAAAATTTAATTTCAGTCCACCAGCAATTTAGTGAAAAGCCAACAATTGCAGTATTTTTCAAATAGTAAAAATTCACAGGGATACAGAATTACTAACAATCATCTGAGTAAGACTAATGTATATAACTGAGGTTGGGGTTATCATGTATGGTTTCCCTTAAATGAAAAAATAATATAAAATTTAACATTTAAAACCTCCATTCTTTTCTTAGGTTTCACTGATAATAAAAAGTGCAAGACTAGCAAAATAATTGAGAGAAAACATTTCCAGGTTTAATTTTAACACATCATAACAACCTTCTGCTTTTAGAGAAGATTAAAAACCAATAGAATAGTAAATATTGCAATAGATGTTAATTTGTTAATAACAGTGCAGTGCTTGTCTTGGTCACCAGCTTTACTTTAGAAAATAAGAGACACTAAAGATTGTAATCTGAATGCTCACATGATTAGATGCTTCCTGTGTTACATATTAACATTTAATTTCCTAATATTCCTCGATTTTTGTGTACTGACTTGAATAGTTCTTAAATTTTCCCTTTAACATCATAAATATTACCAAAATTATAGTCCCAAATGCTTAAGTACAGAATTGTGGGAAAGGATTACAGGTAAGAACTTAGATCTGAATGGTGCAGGGAATAGAAAACTTAGGAACTGAGGGATGTTAAAAGTAGGAGATACTTTTCCTCCCAGAGTAGTTTTTTTTTTTTTTTCCTTTTTCAGGATAATATACAACAAATGGAAAAGGCAAATATAAATTGTGCTACATCATTCACTTTAAACACCCCTTAGTGGCCTTCACATAGTGCTCCAGAAACTCTTTTGTAAAGAAATATGCTCTGCAGACCCCCTGCTACAGACACCGTGTATGCATTTGTTAATGGCTTTGGTTTGTTGCTTTTTCATTTGGGGAGCGGGAAAGTATCAAACATCTTCTACTCTAGGTGATTTCTTATCTAGTTTTTTTTCAATATTCTCCATCTGGTTGCTGTATGCTTCAGACCATTTTTTTAATACTGCTCATAAGCCAATGTTTAATACCAGCAATAAGAGGAGATTTAGAAAACATGGCTTTTCTATAAGTATCACAAAAAGAAGCCCAGAAAAGGTCTGTCTAGCTTCCATTCCTTTGAACTAGCTTTCTAAATTTAGAAATTCTCTTCCAGAAACCATGGACTCAAAGCATTGAGCTAAATGGTATATCTGACCACAGATGTTGATGACTAAAGTTAAACATAAAATAGTGTAATTCAGGAACCATTATAAACAAACAGCTGATTAATGTTTTACTCTAGATTTAAAACTTTAAATCAACTAAACTGCAATGAGGAACAATTATAGTTTTCGTGATTTTTTCTTTGATAAGAACAGAGCGATGGTTTTGAAAGGTATTTTGTTTCATAAATGAGATTATCCTAACACTTTTTAGGGTTAATTTCCTGTTTTAAGTTTCACAATCCTTTCGTGTTTAAGATTTTTACCTTGCTTTTACAGTACTCCTTTCTCTGCCATTTTTCTCATTTCTCTTCTTTCTGGAATGCCAGTTACCATGTGTGTAGAACTACTTTATGTTGTCCTATACGTCTCTGAGACTATTCATATTTCTTAAAACATTTTTTTGTTGTTCTTCAAAGTGGTAATTTCTATTGCTCTGTCAATAGAATTATTAGTTATTATACTTACTCTAGAATTTCCATTTGGATTTTGTTTTATAGTTTCCAGAGACTCCCTATCTGAGCACTCAAGACGACTGTGTTTTCCTTTAATTCTTTGAATATGGTCACATAAACTACTTTGAAGTCTTTCCTAAACCCGACACCTGGGCCGCATGGAGCCAGTTTCCACTAACTCGGTTTTTCCCTCAAATATGGGTCACATTTTCCCAGTATTTTTGCTGGCTAACATCTCTGGATTCTGTTGTGTTGAGGACTGTTGGGGTTCCGTTTGTGCATCTGTCTTTTGCTTTGTTTTGGATTGTTGGGTTTTTACTCTAGTGGGCAGTTTACTTTTCTGATTTGCGTGTGTGCGTGCTCAGTCGTGTCCGACTCTTTACAGCCCCATGGACGGTAGCCCGCTAGACTCCATCGTCCATGGAGTTTTCCTGTCAAGAATACTGGAGTGGGTTGCCATTTCCTACTCCATGGATATTCCTGACCCAGGAATTGAACCTGCGTCTCCTTCATTGATAGGTGGGTTCTTTACCCCTGTGCCACCTAGGACTCAACTCAAATTTGTCTCTTCTGTGTTGTGTAGCAGCTGATATCTCTGTTCACTTTTTAGGATTTCCATATGCTACTCTTTTAGCCTAATTCTCTCCCGTCTGCCCTACATGTGAATGACTTGACAGACTAAATGTTTGGGCAGAGGTAATGTTGAATTTTGGGGGTACAGTCTCTGGTTCCCTTACACCTAGAGATTCCCCCTTAATTTCCATGCACTCTACCAGACTCAGGCTCTGTTTCCTAACACCTCAAATGAGTAAGACTTCAGCTTTCTGCTGTCTGAGCTATGTACATTTGAGGAGTAAACTCAGTTTAAGAAAAGCAGAACTTTATCCCTTATAGCACTGTGTTTCAAAAGTAGATTCTCTCTCATCTCTGCCACATTACTTCACTGGACTCTTTTCATGCATTCAGAGCTTAGCAGTCAGCCAGATGTTTGAGTAGAATCCTCAGATTTTGTGTCTCAACCTTCTGTAGTTCATTCACTTCCAGATTTCCCCCTTCATTTCCTCTTATATTCTGCTAACTTTCATCTCTAGCCTGTAACTCTTCCTTTCATTCTTCCTCACTCTCATCATGGGAGGTTGGGGGAAAACCCTAATCCCACAACTGTACACTTTCTAGTTGTAACTGTTTAAGAGCAATAGTACTTCTGGCTTATGCTCTCTTTTAGAATAAAAGAATGTTTTCCAGTGCCTATAAATATTTTTAATTTTTTGTTTAGATTGAATAATTGTTATCTGCAGATGGTTCTCAAGACTACTGCACCACCATTACTGGAAGTTCTTGCATTTTTATAGCTCTGCTTCAGTATTTGTTGTGGCTTTGTTATCTGTGACAATAGGAGGGGATACAGTGAAGGGATGCAACTCAGATTCCACAGGTAGGCAAGAGAGCCGCTAACATTAGAAAATGTATTCTACTAAATTTAAAGATAAAAATAGCTAAATCCTGTTTAAAATACAATTTGAATATTGGGCATGTTTAAAAATCAGTTGCATTGGTTTTGGGGGGGGGGCTTCCCTGGTAGCTTAGCTGGTAAAGAATCTGCCTGCAATGTAGGAAACCCCAGTTTGATTCCTGGGTCAGAAAGTTCCCCTGGAAAAGGGATAGGCTACACACTCCAGTATTCTTGGGCTTCCCTGGTGGCTCAGATGGTAAACAATCCACTTGCAATGTGGGAGACCTGGGTTCAATCCCTGAGTTGGGAAGATCCCCTGGAGGAGGGCATGGCAACCCACTCCAGTATTCTGGCCTGGAGAATCCCCATGGACAGAGGAGCCTGGCAGGCTACAGTCCATGGCGTCACAAAGAGTTGGACATGACTGAGCGACTAAGCATAAGCACAGTTCTTAAATCATCCTTTTTCTTTTTCCTCACCTAGATAACATGCTTGAGCTTAAAATATTCCCATACAAAAACATTACACAAATTTTATCTGATTAGCAGGAATTCTAAAAACTTTTTACAGTTACCTAGGATTACTTCCGGAGAAGGCAATGGTGACCCAGTCCAGTACTCTTGCCTGGAAAATCCCAAGGACAGAGGAGCCTGGTAGGCTGCAGTCCATGGGGTCACTAGGATTCGGACACGACTGAGCGACTTCACTTTCACTTTTCACTTTCATGCATTGGAGAAGGAAATGGCAACCCACTCCAGTATTCTTGCCTGGAGGATCCCAGGGACGGGGGATCCTGGTGGGCTGCTGTCTGTGGGGTCGCACAGAGTCAGACACGACTGAAGCGACTTAGCAGCAGCAGGATTACTTCAATCTGAAAGCGTAATAGTGATACTTGGAAACACCTATCCTTGTTTTTCATTTTTTGCTGTTGTGTTATGACTTCTTCATCAAATAAACACTGTATTCAGTTTTATCCCACTCTTTTAGCAGGAAATTCACTAAACACTCTCCTTTTCTTTAAGCTAAAAATAAAAATAAATTTGGCCTTATTACAAAAAATTGGTTTTAAGTCAGATGAAAGGAGCTTGGTAACAGTATTCACCAGCATTTTGGCCTTTCAGTTATATTTCAGTTTCTTTCTTTTTCTTTTTTTAAGTTGTAAGATCTTTTCTTTCATTAAGTGCTTCGCTGTTTTAAAAAGTTTTCAGAATTTCTGATACTATAATATTTAACTGGTAATTATTTTACTAATAGATAATAATACTTTCATCATTATCTGTCTGTATCATTCTTTTGTTCAGAAGTACTTAAAAACTTTCACATAGACAGTTTTAATTCTTATTATATACTTAATGTTTGTATTAATTGTAATTTTCCATTTTTCTGGACAGCAAAGAAAGACAAAAGGGGATGAATAAAACCAATTTAGCAAAATCTTAAGAACTGCTGTAGATATTTTAATGAATCCGTTTACTTTTTTTTTTTGGAACCAACGCATACTGATGTATAGTCACTTTCATTTTAAAATTTTTTAATTAAAAAAATTATTTTTTTACATTTTACAGGTTCTTTTAATTACATTTTATTTTTTATTTTAAAAGTAATTTTATTGGAGTGTAATTGCTTCTCAGTGTTGTGTTAGTTTCTGCTGTACAGCAAAGTGAATCAGCTATACATATACTTATATCCCCTCTTTTTTAGATTCCCTTCTCATTTAGGTTACCATAGAGCATTAAGTAGAGTTGCCGTTTACTTTTTTAAAACCATAAAATCTTGCCATGTCTTTCTTTGATAACTGCGTGTTTCAGACTGGAAACTGAACTTACCATCAGCCTGATGGCTAAGACCATTTAAAACCCATTTTAATAGGTATATGGGCTTCCTGGTGGCTCAGATGGTAAAGAATCTGCCTGCAGTGGGGGAGATTGGGATTCGATCCCTCGGTTGGGAAGATTCCCTGGAGAAGGGAATGGCTACACACTCTAGTATTCTTGCCTGGAGAATTCCATGGACAGAGGAGCCTGGCTGGCTACAGGCTGTGGGGTCACAAAAAGTCAGACAAGACTAAGTGACTAACACTTCCACTTTAATAGATATACAGAAAATTGAAGAGCATATAGTTAGCTAAAAGTATTAAATTATTACTTTTTAAAGAAACACCTTTATTGAGATACAATTAACAAGCCGTACTGTTCTCCATTACAATATGCTTTTTTATTTTTTCAGATTATTTCCTTTCCCAAGCACCTGTAGGGGAGGACAGTTTTTTCCTCAACCCTTTTAGAGTCCCTGGCTGGGTCTGAAAAGGAAACTGACAAAAAATTAACAGGAGAGAAGCATACAGATTTATTTAATGTAAGTTTTACATGACACAGGAACCTTACATATTGAGTATTTTAAACTGAAGGAATTTGAGAAAATAGAAATGGGAAGGTCACTGACCTTCTCTCTCCCTTATGCTATTTTCTCAAACTTCTTCAACTTTTAAAGTATTCAGTATACCAAGGTGCCAGATTGGGGAATAGTATGTCCTGAACCATGTCACACCCTTCCCCTCCCCCACTCCCATCTCATCATTTACTCATGAAGTTTACCTAGAAAAAGCAGTGACCCCTTTGCTGTCAGATAATAGATGTATCAATCCAAAGGTTACTTTTAGTAGCATGAAGAAAATCAGGAATTTATGCTGATTTCAGTAAGATTAAAGAGATTAAATGAAGAGAGGGGTATGAAAGAGGAAATGGGGCAGTGTAGGCTGTTTATTGTCCACCTATCTTTTGAATAGCTGTGCTTATTTATTGTGTAAGCAAATCAAATTCACTTTCTTGAAAACTCCTCATCTTTCCCAGCAAAACCACTCTTTCTGTGTTCATTCACTCAGTGAAGTGGTCCCACTATCCATTTGGTTACTCAAAATAGAGACCTGGAAGTCCTCAACTCTTCTCTGTCCTTTTCCACATTACATCCACTTGTGTGTGTGTGTTGTTAGTTGCTCAGTCGTATCCAGCTCTTTGCGACCCTATGGACTATAGCCCATCAGGCTCCTCTCTCCATAGGATTTTCCAAGCAAGAATACTGGAGTGGGTTGTCATTGCCGCTTCCAGGGGATATTCAAGGTCCAGGGATTGAACTGGTGTCTCCTGTATTGCAAGCAGACTCTACTCGCTGGGCCATCAGAAAAGCCTCCTACTGACCAAATAAGTCCTTTTCATTCTTGAAAAGGATCTTTTGATTTCATCTTCTGTTCATTTCTTCTCAGTACTCTTGAGAGCCGTGATCATCTCATCTGGGTTATCACAAATCTCCATTTAGTCTCATCCCCACCCATCCCCCAGTTTGGTGTTGACTGGGTAACCAAACCAAAGCCATCTTTCTAAAATGCAGATTCGATACCATTGTGAAGTGAAGTCGCTCAGTTGTGTCTGACCCTTTGTGACCCCGTGACTGTAGCCTACTAGGCTCCTCCGTCTGTGGGATTTTCAAGGCAAGAATGCTGGAGTGGGTTGCCATTTGCTTCAAATCCTTAACGGCTCCCATTGACCCAGGTTAATGTTCAAGTTCCTAATAAGGATTACAAGTCCTGGCTTGGTTATTGTTGACTTCTCTAGCATCTTGACCCATCACTTCTGTCCACCCCTAACCCCTTTCCACTCACCAAGTTCTACTCTTCAGCCTCATTTCTCTCAACGTTGGCCCTAAATAACTCTTTGAATTAACAAGCTATTTCCTCTGCCTAATACATTTTTTTGTACCTCTGTTGCCCCATGGGTAAACCATTCCTATCCTTCAAACCTTATAGTCATTTCTTTCTGGCAGACTTCTTTGCTGTATTCTTCTGTCCCTTTATTAGGTTAGGGATTCTTGCTGTATATTTCCAGAGTGCCCTATGTTTCCCCATTATATCATTTTGTTGTTCATTTGTCTTCTCTTTAACACTCTAAGCTCTAATAGCAGTAACCAGATTTTGCTTCCTCACTATCATATTTTTATTACTTATGAATGATAGGGGCTTCCCTGGTAGCTCAGCTGATAAAGAGTCCTCCTGCAATGCAGGAGACCCTGGTTCGATTCCTGGGTAGGGAAGATCACCTGGAGAAGGGAAAGGCTACCCACTGCAGTATTCCTGCCTGGAGAATCCCCAAGAGGAGCCTGGCAGGCTACAGTCCATAGGGTTGAAAAGAGTCAGACACAACTGAGCGACTTTCACTTTCTTCATGAATGATAGATGGTTAATTAAATATTTGTTAAATTAATTCTGATTGGAACTTTACTGGAAGTCTTCTGTAGACTGCCCTTTTGAGTCTGTTTGCAGTCAGCTACTGCTAATATTCTAAATAGTTTCTAAAAATGTACAAAAGACCGTTTAATTATCTTAATAAGACTTGTAACTTTCCTCAACAACTTTGAACATTTTGCTTTTATTTCCTAATAGTGAACTATGTCATGTTATAATTTATATTTTAAGATTTCCTTTTTATATATTCAACCATTTGACTAATTTAATAAAGATACTATTTCATTTAAATTATAATTATTGAAGAATTAGATACTATTTTACTGCTATTCCATTTATTTCATGTAATATATACCATATTAAAAATGGTCATCTCCTCACTTGTCTTGGGGGAAAATGAGGGTTAAGTAAAGAAGATCAAATTTTGTTAATATCATTAAAATCATATACTGGTTGAAATTTTATGTATTGTAGAATTATCTGCATAAATGAAATTACTTTGACTCAGAAAATAACTGGAGGGGAAAGGAAGGAACTTCCTGTTATGAAATTTACCTCGTGATTCCCATCTTTGCTTTTGTTCTCACATTTTGTGATGAAATCTTATATGTATATATAATATTTAAGATAAAGAGAAATCCTTATTTTCCAAATCTTAATTATATTAGTATGTATTTTTAAAAAACTATAAAAGTACAGTTGGTTTACAATAGTGTGTAAGTTTTGGGTGTACAGCACAGCAATTTAGTTATGCTACAGTGTTTATCCTTGATGATATGTTTTGTCATCCTTATGCATTGCAATTTACCATTTGAATGCAATAAGTTTTATTTGATGAATATTTTTTAAACAGGTATTTACAGTCTTTTCAGTTCTCTGGATAGTATATTGAAAAGGGCTGAGAGATGAGACTCCTGGGTTCTGGTCCTGCCTGCCTCGATCATCAAGTAATTGGCAGTTCCTTCATTTTATATTATTTCGTGTTGGAGAAAACTTAATTTCTAGAAATAAAAGCATATAGATTCAAGTTTGTTTTTTTAAAAAGAGAAGGCATTATTTGATTGTGAATTGGACAGTTTGTTTGTGAGTTGGACTCATAAAATTGTGTCAGGTTCAACACTTTATTTTTTTAAGGTATAAACCAATTGTTAATTTTATTCATCTACTGAATACTATTGTGAATTATCTTTTTCCAGTGTATAGCCTCTTAGTTCAGTTCAGTTGCTCAGTCGTGTCCGACTCTTTGCGACCCCATGGACTGCAGCACGCCAGGCTTCCCTGTCCATCACCCACTCCCGGAGTTCACTCAAACTCATGTCCATAGAGTTGGTGATGCCATCCAACCATCTCATTCTCTGTCGTCCCCTTCTCCACCCACCTTCAATCTTTTCCAGCATTAGGGTCTTTTCCAGTGAGTCAGTTCTTCGCATCAGGTGGCCAAAGTATTAGAGTTTCAGCTTCAGCATTAGTCCTTCCAGTGAATATTCAGGACTGATTTCCTTTAGGATTGACTGGTTTGATCTTGCAGTCCAAGAGACTCTCAAGAGCCATCTCCAGGACCACAGTTCAAAAGCATCAGTTCTTCAGTGCTCAGTTTCTCAGGGTTTCCTTTGGGCACGCGGTATACCATGTTGACTACTGCTCCTTCTACTTATTTCTAAAGGATTCCTCCCCACCCCAAATCACTGGTGAAAGTGACTCCTTTCTTTTGAAAATGTAAATATAACCATCTCTATAGATCATTATGAGTTACCATTGTGCTTTAGAATATGATTCTCTGAATAAGGTTAAGTATATTTTCATATATGGCAATATATCATCAGGATTTGCAATTTTTAGTGAACAGCATTTGTAAAATTAAATTGTTGCTGAAAAGCATGGATATCACTTTGGTAATGAGAAGATGCTGCTTTGTAAAGTTTCATTTACATACTAATTGCCCTTGCTTTATTTCTGTAGCAACAATAAGCTACCTCTTTGGTGATAGTTAACTTGAATTATTCTTCACCAATGCCCAGTTTAAATCAGCTATGTTAAGTAAAAGAAGCAAAGAATGCTTATAAGAAAAGTCATTTATTACATTGAAATTTGTTTTAGATGCTTGACTAATGCTATAAAGGTAAATATTACATTTGAAAATTATTTCATCAGTAAAGTTTCATGTTTTTTCAAAGACTTTGCATTTATGCTTTTAAAATACATTTAAAATATTTTTGATACACCAGTATATTCTGTATGTGAAATACTGTGCTGTGCTTAGTAGCTCAGTCGTGTCTGACTATTTGCAACCCGATGGACTGTAGCCTGTCAGGCTCCTCTGTCCATGGGATTCTCCAGGCAAGAATACTTGAGTAGACTGCCATGCCCTCCTCCAGAGGATCTTCCCAACCAGGGATCAGACGCAGGTCTCCTGCATTGCAGGCAGATTCTTTACCATCTGAGCCACCAGAAAAGCCCCGTGAAATGCTATAGTTAATGGTAGATAACATGACTCAGAAATTTAAAACATTTTTTAGAATAGAAAATCAAATGCATATCTAAATGGATCTATTACTTTGAAAGTACTTTTTATGTGTGTTAGAATTGTGTGTCTTATATGACTTCCGGTATTTTTGCTTGAATTAATGATATTAAAAAATCAAAGGATAGAATATAAAGGACTCTAATATTCTGTTGTGTGCTAAGTGGCTTCAGTAGTGTCTGACTGCGGCCCTGTGGACTGTAGCCTGCCAGGCTCCTCTGTCCATGGGCTTCTCCAGGCAAGAATTCTGGAGCAGGTTGCCATTTTCTTCTCCAGGGGATCTTCCCAACCCAGGGTTCGAACCCAGGTCTCCCGCATTGCAGGCAGATTCTTTACCAGCTGAGCCACAAGGGAAGCCCAATAGAGATGGAAGATACTTTGAAAGATTACCCAGAATCCAGCTTTCAGCCTACCCTTAAGTAAAAACCTAGTTATCTTCATGAAAACTTGGCCATTGGCTTTCTTTAATATAGATATAGCTGACCATAGTGAAGAGGAACACTATGAATAAAAAGTATTTGCATTTTTTAATGTATCTATTTTTAAGTCTCTTATCCTTTAAAAACTGTCTCCTCTACAACCCTTTTTATGTTGGAAATTTTGTGACTAGATTTTTGTTCTATTTAACACAAATGAGACTAAATTTCCAGAGAGGGTGGATTATGCCTCAGTGAATTTTAAATAATGGATATAAGAAATTTGAATAATAAGACCTAATGTTTTATATTTGTTACTTCTGAAATATTTGAGCATTAAGATATTTTAAGTAAATTATTTTTATAAAAATGGTTTGGAGCATTGAATATGTTTACTTTTCATAGGTCATTAGTAGACACACACAACGTGTGTGTGTAACCTTTATCAGTTGAAACAAAAAAGAATGTATTATTAATCTTTAAGAAACGCCTCTTGAACATAAGGCTTTTAAAGTGTTGTGTTGGCAAAAAAGTTTGTTTGGGTTTTTCTGTAACATCTTTTTTTTTTTTTTTTTCGTTTTTTTCTGTAACATCTTACAAACCCAAATGAACTTTTTGGCCAACCCAATGCTAAAGGATAATAAAGCTCATTGAAAAGTAAGCCTTTGTAAATTACTTTGAATTTTTTATGGTTTTATTTCTCAAGTTTTTTTCACTTATGATAGAGACTAAGTGTTCTCAAATGTTGCATGAAAACTCTGTTAATATATGTTATTTCTTAACTTCTCTTTGATAGCCACAGATTTATAAGGTTACTGAATTATTGTCACTTATACCTCAGTTAATTGCTTGCTTGAATTATCACCACCTTGTCATATTGATTATTCGTAATTATTAATGACTCAATCTCTGTTAAGACAGACTTTCTGTCTGGCACATGTAGTATCTTTAGCTAGTATTTGAAAATGTGCTTGAGTTCCACTAACATACATTCCTAGTTTTACTCAAAATCTTCACATGTGAATACTGACAAAGTTCTTCATGATACTAATGTTAATTCTGTAGTTAAATTATAAAGGAAAGCAGTTTACAATAATGTTGTACATTACTATTTTGCAAAGGACTTTGATTTTTTTCAGAATGCTTTGACTTTTAAGAGCAACCCCGTAAAATAAGCAAAGTAGGCATTTTATAACCTCATTTGACAGGAAAAGTGGGACTCAATGAAATAACTTGCCCCAAGTCCACACAGAAAGTAAGAGTCAAATTTTGATCTGAGGCCTTGTATGTTCAACTGCCTTTATACTATATTGCATCCTTCTCTATATATTTAAGCATCTTTCTTAAGCATTCCATTGCCGAGAACAGTAATGTGGCAATCAGAAGCCTAAGACCAAATTACACAACTTAAAAAAAAAATCTCACCTATGTGTCTACTGCTGTTCCAAGACCTGTGATAGTTAAAAATATAATTCATATTCCTCATTTCTTTTCAGTAATATTTGTCTGAAAAAATGCACATTGCTGCCTGTCAGAAGGTGTGACATCTTTTTACACTGTTTCTACTTTACTTTTTCTGCTGGCACATGTAGTATCTTTAGCCAGTAATTGAAAGTGTGCTTGAGTTCCACTGATATATATTTTACTAGTTTTACTGAAAATCTAGGAAAACTAGGTTCCATATTCATACGGATAGTGATACATATTAGAAGAAAGGGACTTTTAAAAAGAATAATATATTTTATGACAAAACTAAAAACTTAATTGCAGTAGAGTTGAGTCAGTGTTATCTTTATCAATAAAATGGGTTTTATTTTTATCCAGAACTGTTCTGTTAATTCAGATTTGTCCTTTTTAACTTTGCAGCAGTTAGAAGAAAAGAGTGAGGATCAAGAAGACAAAGAATGTTTGAAACAAGCAATAACAGCTTTGCTTAATGTTCAGAGTGGTATGGAAAAAATATGTTCTAAAAGTCTTGCAAAACGAAGACTGAGGTGAATATTTTCACTTTTTTAAAAATAATCCTCCTTTTCACCCTCAATACTGTGGTATAAATTCAGGGATCCCTGGTCCCTCCTCAAGTAAACAATGAAGAAAATACTTTTAGTGACAAGCTTGGTCTTTCAGAGGAAGTGACATCAAAGCCAAGAGAATTTGTTATTGTTTGAAAAACCTTTCATATTTGTGCATTTTCCTTGCATACTCCCAGACAAGACCTCCTGAGAGTCAACTGGTAAGCTAAAGGAGAGATAGAGCAAATGTATTGGGTAGATTTATGTCAACAACATTGTTCTGTCAAAGTAAAATTAGTGGCCTTTATTTTAGGGATTATGTAACTCGAGGCATTTTCAGATAATACGCTTCCAGTTTCCTAATTATAGTAAGTGCATGGTTTTTAGCTTTAGGTATTGTCTACTTAAGCATTTCTAGATAAATTTTTTAATCTCTTACTTTTTTTTTTCACTGTATTGGGCTACTTTGTAATACTTGTCATTCTAAATATTTAGTAGCCATGGTAGAAATAATCATTCTGTAGCTAAAAATATAGGGTAGATTTTTGTCAATAGTCAGTTGTTCTTTTTAGAGCACTAAAAAAATGTCTCTAATGTGTTGCTTTAGTTTCCAAAATTGTGCAACTTTGTAACACTAATATATTTGGAGAATCAGTGAAAACCTTCACAGTGCAACTTTTAAAAATATACTTTAGCACTGTTGTTTATATTCATGAATTATAGATTCCCTGTCATCTTTGTACTAACAGTGTTTTTTTCCTTTATCCCAGTGAATCTGCATGTCGGTTTTATAGTCAGCAAATGAAGGGGAAACAACTAGCAATCAAGAAAATGAACGAGATTCAGAAGAATATTGATGGTTGGGAGGGAAAAGACATTGGACAGTGTTGCAATGAGTTTATAATGGAAGGAACTCTAACACGTGTAGGAGCCAAACATGAGAGACACATATTTCTCTTTGATGGCTTAATGATTTGCTGTAAATCAAATCATGGGCAGCCAAGACTACCTGGTGCTAGCAATGCAGAATATCGTCTTAAAGAAAAGTTTTTTATGAGAAAGGTACAAATTAATGACAAAGATGACACCAGTGAGTACAAGCATGCTTTTGAAATAATTTTAAAAGATGAAAATAGTGTCATATTTTCTGCCAAGTCAGCTGAAGAGAAGAACAACTGGATGGCAGCACTGATATCTTTGCAGTACCGGAGTACCCTGGAAAGAATGCTCGACGTGACCATGCTGCAGGAAGAGAAGGAGGAGCAGATGAGGCTCCCTAGTGCTGACGTTTACAGATTTGCAGAGCCTGACTCTGAAGAAAATATCATATTTGAAGAAAACGTGCAGCCCAAAGCTGGGATTCCAATTATCAAGGCAGGAACCGTTATTAAACTTATAGAGAGGCTCACATACCACATGTATGCAGGTAAGAAGTATGAACTTGCCTGTCACTTTCACTCTCCTCCTTCAGGCTGATATTTCTTTGCTGCACAGGTCATTGTGCCTAAAATAGAAAGCAAACTGACAACAAAAGACCTCCGCATTGTCAGAGTTCATTTTCCTTTGACTAAAAATACTGCCACTTTATAATTCTATGAAGTTCTATCATTTTTCTACCACATTCACATATGTTATTTTTTTTACAATCAGAGTTATAAATAAAGTTACTGGGCTAAATTTACCCAGTTAGCCAGTGGCAAAAATAAGACCGAAACTAGTGATAAATCAGTCATCATTAGGACCTAAAAATTGTTTTACTCCTTTATGTCTTTTTTCTCTTTCATAACTGGGATTATAAAATAAGTAAAAATTCTAATATATGTTATGTATACATTACCAAAACTGTACCAGTAGTACAAATATATACAGCATTGCTTTTTCTTAATTTGCGTTCCTAAAATTTATTAAATTTAGCAATCCTGGGGTCTTTTAAATTTTAAGGATTTTTTTACAACTGATATTATTTAGAAAACAATGTACCTTATTACTGCAATTTTTAGAGATAAACATAGGGGTTTGGAGGTTTCCTAGAGTGTTGAGACATGTTTGTCTCTAAGTGGGCTGAATCAAATATAATGTTCGGAAGATAAGGAACAAATGTAATGGTCGATTCTTTCATTTTATTTCTTCTAATAAGGTAACAGATGATACTCCGGTTTTCTTCAGCTTCCCTACATATTAGGAATTTTGAGGATTATAAAATACTGTGGAAAGAGCACTAAATTTAGATTCACACCCTCACTCTATCACAGTTCCTTAAGGTTTCAGAAGTAGCATAGTTTTCATCTCAAAAATCAACATCACAACAGCTATCTTAGAATATTGTTGGAAAGAATAAATGAAATACTATAGGTGAAAGCTCTTTATAAACTTATTTTCAAAGAGTGCTTTTATTACAAAGATACATAAAATCAAACATAACTCTTACAAGTGCTGGTCTTAAAATAGTTGAATGTATAAGTTAACCTCCATCTCCAGACTTTTTGCTTAAATATATTTCTATCTCTAGGATACGTGTGTTTCTGGGGAAATTTCTCCAGCTTTTAAAGTTCTTCAAATGGGCTCTTAGTTCTCTCTGGAAACTATTCTGGCACCAGTTCAAGTAAACTTTTAAGAATATCCGTTAACTGTAATCCACTGTAATAAAGATGAATGGTATTCAACACTGTTAATCTGTTTAATTTATTAAATACCTGGTCAGAACTACTCATATGGCCTGGAAACTCTCAGGGCCAGCTTGCAAAAGAGTAAAATTATGATTCTGTTTCTGTGATCTCAAATCATGTTATAAATATGATCTCTTTCATTATCTCCACATGTCTGGGATAAATAAGCCTGTGTTTTATTTTTAGTTTTTATTTGGCCTCAGTTTGGTAGTTCTTTTCTAATATTTTCTGTTGTAAAATAATAGTGGTTTTTTTTCCCCCGTAGGTAATTTTAAAAGCAGTTTAGGCTCTTTAAGCATATGCCATTTGGTAGTAAGCAGGCAGTAACTGAAACATGTTGACTATAACAAAAAAAGACTGGGATTTTTACTCTTTTTAGTAAAATTGATTTTATTAATTAATCAATTTTACTATTGATTTTTCACTTAGAAACTTATGTAGTCATTGTATTCATTTTGCTGACACAAAAATAAAAAATCCAGGTATAGAAAATTTAAATAAGCTGCCTAGGATTTTGCATGAAAAATAAATACATTATTCTGTCATCTTTTTTTACATGTGAAACTAATTTTGATACGTGCAATTTCAGTAGTAAGTATGACCCATCTATTTGGCTGATCACCATCAACTTCTGTAAGATCTAGAATACAGCTTAAAAACTATTCAATTACCAGAAATTTATGGTTGCAAAAGAGTTATTTCTTTGGTCCTTCTTAAGGGATTTTTAAGGATATGAAAGTTCAAATTGTTCTTCTTGCCACATTATTCTGATTCTTGTATCTTAGAAGATTCACAGAAATTTTTAGCCTAAACATTCTAAAGCATTCATCATTTTATTTTAAATACCTTTGTTTTGGGTTCTTAGACTACTGAGAGTGTAATTAATCCTTAGCTTCTTATCTGTGTTTGTGAGACAGAAGCACTACTCTTTTTTCTTCTGAAGAGCAGTACAAGTGGCAGGTGCTAAAGAAGATTTACTAGTGTTTCCTATCAAGTCAAGTGGTATTTGATTTAGAAAACATTTTCAAATTTCAAATTTTTTAATATAATTGTTTTCCTTAAAGCGCTAGTTAGTGATAAAAATATTCTTTACTGCTTGCTTTATTTCACAGAACTAACTTATGATTATTAAGAAGTAGTTATAGTGCTACAATTAAATATTTCTTTTCTAGAGACCTATTCTTTTATTTATTTTTTGAATAAAGATACTTTAAAACAAACAAAACTTAACAAGCATAGCTGATAGTTTTTCTTTAGTCTTGGCAATCTTCTCCTTAATATACACAGTGCTCACCAAATCTATAGACATAGTACATTTGCTATGGTGTTTTATTAGTTATTTTTGATAGTCACCCTCATTTATATTAATCTTTAGCTTTTGAATAGAATAACTTAAATAATTTTACTTCTAATTAATATGCACTCAGCTTTCTAGATTTATAGAACTTTGTAAAGTTAAGTGTATCCAAATTTAAATTGACAAGATCTTTTTTCTTTTTTAAAATGTTAAAGTGTTTTAAAAATTCCTTTCATTAATTTTCTTGAGGAATAAAAAGCCAGTGTTGGGTTTAAAGTATTATAGCTGAGGTTTTTTTTTGACATTTTTCTTTTCTATTTTATTTTGAAGATTAATAGAATATTTTAACTTATGTCATAAATATATTACTAGTGTAACTAAAATCCACAAGCAGCTTTCATGAACTGTGATTTACCGTATATACCAATAAGTATTAATTACTAGCTTATTTGACTTCTGTAAAGTCTATGATAAATGTATTACTGGCAACATAGAATGTGTTTTTAATAGACCATGTACGAACTTGTAAAACATTCAAGCAGCTATTTTTTAAGACCTTTTCCAGCTTAATTGGACTCTGAGTCCTCACACAGTGATAATGGATTAACCATTTGTTTTAAGAACTGTTGGTCTGCTCTATTTAATTTTGGTTCAGTAGTTTGATAGGTATTTTTTATCAGAACATACAGTGTAAGTTGTGGCTTGCACTGAAACGAAAGCTAAAAGTTAGATTGCATGTTTTTATTATGTTGTATAGAATTGTAATAGAAGACATTGGCTGTAATACATGAGGAAAATCCAGTAACTAATAAGCACTACTTAGAGACGTTTTTTAGATTATAGCTTGGTCAGACATTGTCATCGAAAAACAGAAAAGTCGTCTAACCTTCCTTAATTCAGACTTCACTGTGGCTTCAGTCAACTGGCTCACTCAGATGTTTTACAGTAATTTATAAAACAGAGCTATAGATCTTAAATGCTCAGTCGTTCACTTTATAGACCCAAACCCAAGGCCTTGAAAGTTATGTGACTTGCCAGAAATCATATCAGTTAATTGCAGGAAAGAGTATGAGATATCAGGTTTCTTGACTCTTTAAATATAGAGTTTATTTTCTGCCATGTTACACTGACTCATACAAGGTGAATTTTTTTTCATTTTTAGATTATAGTATAATTTTTATTACGTATATTGAACAGTAAAAATAGAATTACTTGCTTGGTTTGAATTACCAGGAATATAAATGGCTCTTCACTTCTGGGCAAACATGGGTTTACTATGAAGATATAGTCAGAGTACGGTTTTTTTCTTATTGAAATAGGTAATAAATTCTAACTATGGATAACTTCTATTTTAATACATAGATTTTAGTTTATAGTTAGATGTTGGTCATTATAATTTTAGTTTTTAACAAAATCCAATCTATTGGTGTTACTTGCTGTGTAAATTTAGGTGAATTGGAAAGTGCTTAATTGTTGTTCAAAAGATTACAACACAGTCTTATGTAGAATTTAATATATGGTGCTGCAGATCCAGTGTTTCTGGGCATAGCAGTAATTTGCTAACTACATCAGAACTTCAGAATTCATCTGAAATGGTGTGGGGGGAAATTGTCTTGTTAGATGTATCATTCTGGATCTGGCAAGGATATGAAGAGACCTTTATTTACAATAAGAAAACACAAAGCAATATGAATAAAAGAGGAGATGAAAGTAGGAATTTCAGTTCTATTCAAGAGTCACAGGAAATAATTTAGTATAAATTCATTATTGAGACTTTGAAACAACATGTGTAAAGAAACGTTTGGAGATGGTGTGTCTGGTTTTGATAGTCTTTTTTAGAGAAATGAGATGACTTTGAGGTAGGGGGTCTCTTTAGATCTGACATTATATAAAAAGAACTTTTCATTTTAAAGTGTGGGAAAAAGGGGTTTCCCATAGATGGTGAACTTCGGTTTTAAAGAAAATGATATTAAAAAAGCTTAAGCCAGTTCATATTTTTCTTTAAAATATTTACTGCTATTTTAGGCCCTCATATAGAAAATTTGCCAAAAAAAAAAACAAACTGCATTAGATTTCTTTGAAGTTTGTGTTCTCTATAAGCGCCATTTGGGTGTTTTAGCTCTTAAAAAATACTTTTGAACAATTTTTGATCTATAGGGCAGTGCGGTACTATTTTTAAACTCTGATTTTTTTTTTAAGTGTTTGTGCGTCAGCATAGCGTCTGTTTCCTTTTTTAAGGAATTCAAGAGTGATTGTTTATAAATCCTTCTTGAGGAGCTTATTGTTTCTTGTGGCATTTTAAATGGCTATATTAAAGGGAGAATTATCACATGAACAGACATCCTGATTAACAGTGTTTCACTATGGTGGTTGGGGGAGGGGTGTTTACATAAATAACTCTATGTAACAAATATTTCATAAATGTATTGACCTTGCCAATAAAAATGTGTTGAAAAAAAGGATTAAGTTTTTCACCTCAAATGTAATATGCTGTATTCTGAACATTATAGTAGTTATATTCTGATTTCGTAAGATTTTCAAGAAATGTACAATAAAATATTATGGAAGAATAGCTTTAGAGTGAGAGAGACAGGCAGCTAAAGACTAGCAGAAAACAGGAGATATCTTATTTGAAATAACCTGGACCTAGACAAGGAACACGATGGTAAACTTGGAAGATAATTTGTACATACAGAGAGGCTGGGTAGACAGAGGGGAGGGAAGCAGAGCAGGATAGAAATCTTAGTACAGGGCTTTGAGAGTCAAGCAGAAAAGAGTGTTAGCTAAAATGAAGAAAAACCACAGAGGACATTTCTACCATTGGTCATGTTGAAATACACTAGGATTTATGTTTGAGAAAGAAGTTTGTGAGATTAAATCCACTAGCAAGAAACAAAAAGAGGAGACTATCAAAATAGTTGATTTTCATTTTCTCCACAAATATCTGTGCTTATGTGTTAAAACCGAATCAGCATAGCATGGCTGATG
Organism: Budorcas taxicolor; assembly: GCF_023091745.1. Classification (NCBI taxonomy): domain Eukaryota; kingdom Metazoa; phylum Chordata; class Mammalia; order Artiodactyla; family Bovidae; genus Budorcas; species Budorcas taxicolor. The sequence continues at coordinate 81,076,460 of NC_068920.1, read as the reverse complement.
TATTTTTAATGCATTTGCCTTCCATCTGTCTCTGAAACATCACTTTGTAATATAGGGAGATAACTATTGCTCTACAACCATCAGAGGCAGTGTAAAACTTAGCTTCTATCATTGTCTGATAAATGTTAAGTAGGTACTTTGTTTTTCTACAATATTACATAACCTGTCCTTATTGATGGGTGTTTTTTGAGTATCTAATTATCTTGGGCTTTCCTGTCATCAGTAAGATAAAGGTCTCCAGTGGTTAGTGTAGCATTATATGTGTTACTATCACTGAAACAGGGAAATCAATAGAAATAAAAACAGCATCTGGAATGTGATAGTTTGTGTTAAAATTTCAAGTATAGATGTTATGTCCTTCCTTAATATAAGTTTTTCATTCATTAGCAGTTTTCTATGGCTTTCGACTAAAAATAGAGCCGGAATTAATTCAAGCCTGGGAATATATGCAGCCTTTAAGATGTTGTTTGAAAGTATTTAAAGTTTCGCCAGATTTTCTTGGTTTATTTTTAGCTTCTGCTGGTTTTTCCTTTTGGCAAGTCTGCTCTAATTTCTAATCAGGCTAAAAACAACTTAAACTTGAGTCACTTCAGAAGTTAATACAACAGTGATGCTTGTGGGAGTGTTTATTTCATCGCCAGCTCGAAAAACTCCTCTTCTGAGTACAGTGTACAGGAAGGTACAGCTGCTCCTTCCTAAAATCTGGAAGAAGGCTTAACAAGAATTACAGAATCACAGTTAGACTGCTAATTTTTCAATGACTTCAGTGCCTTTAACCAAGATTAGCAGTTCACAGCTTTATTCTGAATTAATAATTTCTGTAAATTTCTATAGTGACTATATAACTCGTGGATTCACTCGTAGATCCCACAGCTTTGGAAACCTTAACAAAATCCTTTAATACAGGGAGGTTATGTGATATGGGAGAAAAAAGCAATAAATCAGAAAACACACCATCCAGATTACAGTTCCATTTCTGTCACTCCACTGTGTGACTTTAGATAACTCTCAGTTACTTCTCTCCTATGTAGAAAGGGACAAACAGCAGCAGCCCTGCTCCCTTAACAGAAATGATATGGAATGAATGATGTGAATGCTCTTTGAATTCATTACGTAACAGACACCAGGAATTGATGTGATCCCTTTTGACTGATGTGGCAGTGGGACACACCATTCCTGTCCCAGCATCTTCATTAGTTAGTAGAGTACTGAAATGGCCAGAAGCTTTGGTATAAGCTGAAAAGACTGTTTTAAAATAGTTTACCTTTAAAAATAGCCAACTTTGTTTAAAACATACTTTAATTTACTTAGAGCTTTCTTTTTTTGTTTTTCAACTTAAAAGTAGCTTTGATATCCCACAAATTTTTAGCCTTACCTTAGGTGGAATTTGAGGAAAAATGGACCTGGATATTGATTTTAGGCTTTTAGACTATAAACTTTTGTTTTAAAAAAGGGAGAAAGTGAAAGTGAAGTCGCTCAGTCGTGTCCGACTCTTTGCGCCCCCATGGACTGTATAGCCTACCAGGCTCCTCTCCCCATGGGATTCTCCAGGCAAGAGTACCGGAGTGGGTTGCCCTAAAGGAGAGGCCACCCTTAATTTTGACTGCTCAGGGATATTTGGAGCACTCTGTACTAAGGTCTGGCTCAGTATCTCCACAGTGGCCACTACTTTTGCTTCCTAAATACATGATGTTTTGAGTAGCCTCACCTTACATATAGATTTGCAGAACAGGAAGAAGATTCTTGGAAGGGAGGATTGTGATGAAACCGATATAAATCTCTGTTTTAAAATCTTGTACAGCCTTCTGTTTTAAAATCTTTTCTTCTGGTTGAGACATTAGTCTTTAACGTTTGAGGAACTCTGTAACTGAAGACAAACAATAAAATACCAACAGAGAGGAAATTACTAAAGGATTGTATCTGTTTAAATTACTTTTATCAGTAACCCACACTAGCCTCAGAAGGTATGAAGCTAAAGGAGAAGAGGGGATTTAAAATGAATATATTTTATTAGGTAAGTTTGTCTTTAACTTAAAGTATTATAATCTTAAATTCAGGGTTGTCTGATATTTAAATTAGTTCATTAGTTGCACATATACCAGTATATTGGAAATAGAGTTTTATGATAAATCCATGAATTTTATTTTGGCAGGTGGGAAATTAGTTATTTTACTTTCAGGCTAAATTTAGGGTGATTCTTAATCAGACAAAAATTAAACTAAATAGAGGTTTTCCATGCAAATAAATTCTGATTCTTGCTACATTCTATGCTAATAAAAGACATAGTATTTCTTATAAAGAACCCACAGTATGTAGTCTAACAAAAATTAATTTAGTTGCTACTCTTAATAAATTTATCATTAAATTAGAGCTTACCATTCCATACTGATGTGAAATAGGAAAAGGATACTCCCAATAAAAAACACAAGTTAATGAATTCTCCCCTCCTCCTCCTTAAAGACTCTCAACACCTAAACGTGGGCCTTGATGACTGGTGAGTGGCTTTTTCCCCGTTATGGGAAGCTGTCCCCCAGCCACCAGGTCTCTTGTGCTGGCGACAGCAGCCTTTCTCCACAGGCTGGGAGAATACTGTCAGAGACTGGAACAGGCAGGTCACACTCAGTCAGCTGCTTACTTTACGATGAATGAAAAGCAGTTGAAGACTCATGCTCTTATGGAGAAACTCTGATTGTGTCTGTGTGTATGCTCACTCAGTCTTGTCCAACCTTTAGCCACCAGGAAAGCCCCCTCATTGTGTCTATTTGCAGTGCAAGTAATTAAAAGTTGTAAACAGAGCCAAATCAACATATTCTCATACATTTAATAGTTTTAATAACTTGCAGGTGTTTATTTATAAGCATCTTTTAGCGGTTTTAATTAAGACCTCTAGCAAACAAAACAATTTAGAAACTGAATTTAACCTAATCAACGACATTATAAGATCTAATCTCCAGTTGAATGCTCTGTTGGCATGATTTAAAGAAATCTAGATAACTGATCCTAGATAAATTAGTCTGGATGGCAGGAAAAAGTAATGGGTTATTGCTGTGGCCTTTGTGTTTTTTGAGAGAGAGAAACCACCTGATGATGCTCTGAGATCCAGGTAGCATGTAGAAACTTGCTTCTGTGCTCTGCCTTTCTTCCCTTTGCATTTCTGTGGTCAGTAATGAGTTTTAATATCAGCTAGTCAGAGTGTGCAGAGGTCAAGAAACAAGTTGATGTAAAATTTTAGTGTTGATGATATTTCTGCTACTTTAGGAAGAAACTAAAGCTAGTAATTGATTACAAAGTCCAAAGCACCCTGTGTGGTCAAAACACTTTCAGACTTTAAAAGTTGACTATTTAATCTCTTTTGGAAATGTAAATAATAATTTTAATCATTCTTCATAAAAGATTTTAATAAGATATTTTTCCTTTTTCTTCATAGATCCCAATTTTGTTCGGACATTTCTTACAACATATAGATCCTTTTGTAAACCTCAAGAACTACTGAGTCTTATAATAGAAAGGTCTGTCATTTTAAAATGTTTAAGTTCTTTGTTCTTTTTTTTAATGAGATTGAGCTAAGGTATAGAAATATTTTGAATGAGCTTTACATTTTAGTGCAAGAATACTTTAAGAAGAAAATATCTTGGAAGACCATTTGTTTTATATTACTATGTTAGCCTTGATTATTTAAATATATTTTTACATGGAAACTCAGTATGTAAAATTTCAAATTTATAGAATTAACCAGGTTAAAGAACTATAAAAATGTAGAATTTAGGCTCTGGAAATTGAATTTTTAATGATTTAAATGTTCTAAACAGAATTTTTTTAATATACCACATGTTGAGGAGAATGGAATGAACAAGTACTATAATCAAGAGAAGTGTTTCTAACCAAAGAGCACTCAACTTTTCAAAACTTACCATTAAAAAAGTTTATGTTGGATTATTTAGAGTAATTACACAAGCCCAAAATTAATATCATTCCCTTAACTTTATAATCATACCTATTTTTTAGACATTGCATATATTCTTTATTCCTTATTACATTTCTAGTTAGTTTTATTTATCTTGGCAAGTATTCATTTCTTTTTTAAAAATTAGTCTTTACACTATAGATACCTCACTTGTTTTCACTGTTGTGTATATCCTTAGTAATTTTTACAGCCCTTTCTTAATTGTGCTGACTAGTGAAAAGATTTGTAGTTTTCTGTTGGCATAATTTGATATAATTGATCTTTTCATTAGTTTGTTCTGTTTTATGTTAGGTTTGAAATTCCAGAGCCTGAGCCAACAGAAGCTGATCGTATCGCTATAGAGAATGGAGACCAACCCTTGAGTGCAGAACTAAAAAGATTTAGAAAAGAATATATACAGCCTGTGCAGCTGCGGTAAGCATTAAAATAAATAAGTAAATAAGTCTTTGTTGAACTTTTGTTTCACAGTTAAAGTAAATAAGATCTTTCCCAAGCAAGGAGGAAGTAACATGTAAAATGGGTGAAGTAAAGAGAAATTATCAGAAATTACTATATAAGTGTTAATTAAAATAGAATTTTGAAGGTGGTAAGCCACTTCGAAGATTAAAGTTGACCCTGGAACACCCTGGGGGTTAGGGACACTGACCCTCAGCAGAGTAGAAAATCCAGTTTTATAATCACCCCTACATCCACAGATTGAACCACCTGCCTAGGGTGTAGTACTGTGGTATAGATTTAGTGGGGGGAAAAAATTATAAATGGAGCCATGCAGTTCAAACCCTGTCATTCAAGGGTCATCTGTATTTAATTTGTTGAGTTACTGTGTTTTCATGTATACCTCTCATTGTGATGAATGTTTATGTTTGAGTTCCCATGTAATTCAGTGCTTCTTCTGTGTTACTACCATAGAGTATTAAATGTATGTCGGCACTGGGTAGAGCACCACTTCTATGATTTTGAAAGAGATGCAGATCTTTTGCAGCGAATGGAGGAATTTATTGGAACCGTAAGAGGTATGTTTCTTTTTTTAAGTGCCTTAGTTTTATATGTAATGAAAGTATGGTGACTACCAGCTAAAATCACTACTCACTGTAGTTTAGAGGTATTTATAATAATGCCAGCATAACCAACTGGAAAAGTTAAAATTTTTTCATCAAATCTTTTTGACCTACAAATTGTTTAATAATGATCCTGTTGATCTAGTGAATTTTCGTTTAGTAAATCTACTGATTATTTTGGAATTGGGTAGAAAGAATCTCAATTTCTGCTGTTTTTACACATCTGAAAGTATGTGTACCAGAGGACAATTAGGAACTGTTGTAGTAACACCACAATGGAGGTTGACTGGGAAACAGTTAGGTAAACAGTGCGTAATATATCAGAGAATCAGCAGAGTATATTGAACTGAGACCTGAGAAACAAGAGTTCTCTTCTGAACACTGCCACTTGTTAGATAAATGACTGGGTGAAATAATTTTGATTCTTTAGACTTCAGTAACACAATGAGCTAGAATTGATAATCTCCAGTTCCCCTTTTAGTTCTAAAGATGTCCTTGACAAACTTGTTTCTGTTTCCACTGTACACTTTAAATGAGAATCGAAAAATAAAGGATTAAATAATAGTACTTTCATGCCTAGTACAAAACAAAGCCACATGAAAAACACACAAAAGGAAGGAATCAGTCCTATGGCACTGTTTGGTTTATAAAATGCAGTTTGTTAGGTTAACAGCTAATGTTGTATGGTCTATCATTATAAATCTTATTTGTGTAAGATAGTGTTTTTGGAGAGGATTATAAAATAATATTTTGAACTAAAGTTTAGAACAATAGAAGTGAAAATTTTCTGCAAATAAATTAATTTCTCATTTTATTTATAAAGGATGTGGAAGAATATATACCAAACTATTAACAAATGGTTAGCCACATGAAGAAAAATGAGACTGGGATAGGAAACAGGGAAATGGTAAAGGGGAACTTCATTTTTAAATTTTGGTTGTATGAACTTTTTCTAACAAAGAGATTCAGGTATCATTTATATGATTTTAAACTTTTTTTTTCAATAAAATATTGAGTAAAATATTTAAACGTTACTTTTCATATAATGTTATTTCAGGTAAAGCAATGAAAAAATGGGTTGAATCCATCACTAAAATAATCCAAAGGAAAAAAATTGCAAGAGACAATGGGCCAGGTCATAATATTACATTTCAGAGTTCACCTCCTACGGTTGAGTGGCACATAAGCAGACCTGGGCACATCGAGACTTTTGACCTGCTTACCTTACACCCAATAGAAATTGCTCGACAACTCACTTTACTTGAATCAGATCTATATCGGTATGTAATTTGATGTTCAAGCTGAAAAATCCTTTCAAATGAGTTAACTTTCAAAATGAAATCTGATTTCTGGCTTGTAAGATTGTTATAAGACATAATGAGATAGTACACCAAGTGTCTTGTAATAAGGCCTTCTGTATAGAAGACGCCTCTTCTACTCCTTGATCGCCTTTGCCCTGTCTGGGCTTATAACTTCTCTCTCTCTGCAGTCGCCCCAGTCAGTGAACCTACGAAATTCATTTGTTGTCGTATCCTCGGGCAACTTTAACCTTCTTGTGTGACTTACTCCTCTGCTGCTTAGTTTCCTCAAGAGGAAACGGAGTTAATGATGGCACCTACTCCTAGAGCTGTTGTGCAAGGTTTAGAATAGTCCGTATATTTATAGCATTTAGCTATAAACACACTGCCCCACACAGAGTAAGGGCTCGGTGAGTTAGATAGCACCATTGTCATTATGAACTTAAGTCATGGCCATTTAACCTTTTTTAGTTTTTATACATTGATAGAGCTGCTAATCTCAAAAAACATGCCTGTTTTCTAGTTTTAAATTTAGACTTTTTAGATTTCAAGCTGTTTATTTTTTAAATAACTAAATGGAAAAGGAAACTAAATGTATAGCTTTCCCATCAAAGATCATCACTATTCCCAAAATCAGTGTTAGAACCTTTTGTTTTTCTTTCCCAAGACTCTTCCTAAGAGAGTTTTTCCCCTTCCTTGAAGGGGTGAGGGGTGCGATTTATGAATTGCAGTAATTACTATACCCTCAGTTATTATATCATTATTTAAAAGAATGATCCCAAACTACTTTCTTACCCTCATTTGTTAGATAATATTTATAAGTGCTGGGAAAGACACTGTGAAGAAATCCCACCCATGCCCAAAGCAAAATACTGCTCTAAAGCAATAAAAAGAGTACACAGGTACATGCATACAAAATTTTTTAAAATCAATAGAAAAAATGCAATATTATAATGCTTTTGTTTTACCTTGTTTTCATAAACCTTTTATCTCACCTACTTGATAAAACAGTATACTAGAGGGAAAAGTATCACATAGAATTATGTCTTGATGATTTTAGAGCTGTACAGCCATCAGAATTAGTTGGAAGTGTGTGGACAAAAGAAGACAAAGAAATTAATTCTCCTAATCTCCTGAAAATGATCCGGCATACCACTAATCTCACTCTGTGGTTTGAGAAGTAAGTCTTACCGGTCTTCTTAATTTTGCAACAGTCAGTTATGTTATAAATTTCACTGCAGTTCTGTTTCCGTGTCTCATGTGTTTGTTGCTGTTCCTCTGTTCTGCCTTTCTTCGACAGTTAGTGAATATTTTTCTAAAACAGCATTTTAAGTGTTTTTGTTTTTGTTGTTGTTGTTAATAATTGCCTTTTAGGTTTGCCACACTCATCATAACAGAATTAGTTTCAGATTATACCTGAATTCCAGTGATATATAAAAAAGTTACTCCTCTATAGTTCTATTCACTTGGAGAAGGCAATGGCACCCCACTCCAGTCCTCTTGCCTGGAAAATCCCGTGGACAGCCTGGTAGGCTGCAGTCCATGGGGTTGCGAACAGTTGGACACGACTGAGCGACTTCACTTTCACTTTTCACTTTCATGCATTGGAGAAGGAAATGGCAACACACTCCAGTGTTCTTGCCTGGAGAATCCCCGGGACGGGGGAGCCTGGTGGGTTACCGTCTATGGGGTCACATGGAGTCGGACACAACTGACACGACTCAGCAGCAGCAGCTCTATTCACTACGCCCCTTTGTGGTATTGGAACATGCGTTACCTATAATTAACGATGCAGATCTAGCAGTGCATGGTTATAATTGTTGCTTTTACTACCACTTGGTATTATTTTCTTAGCCCTTCCCAGCTTTGCTCTCTTTTCAGCAATGTATTTCACATATGTTACATTTCTATGTGTTATAGACCCAACAATACATTACATACATATTATTTTATCCAGTTGCTCTTTAAAATCAGTTTAAAAAAACAATGAGGAAAAAACAGGCATTTACAGAGTTTTTTATAATTAAATAATTACCAGTGTTCTTTGTGTGGATTCACACTGCTATCTGGGGTTACTTTTAGCTTGCAGAACTTAAGTTAGCACTTCTTATATGGTGGGTCTGTTAGAAACAATTCTCTTAGTTTTTGTGTATATGGGAAAATCTTTACTTTGTCTTCATTTTTGAAAAACAATACCTCTATAAGTTTAACTGTTTATTTCTTCTGCCAGTTCAAACTGACTATTGAGTCCCTCTAGTAAAATTTTTATTTTAATTATCATATTTTTCAAATCCAGAGTTTCTGTTTGGTTTCTTCTACAATTCCTGTGTTTTTTAGGATACTCCTGTTGATACACACTGTCATCAGCACCACCCCCCCTCGCCACTTTGCTTTTTAAATCATACTTCCCTTTAGTTCTGTTAATAAATTCAGAATGACTGCTTTGAAATCTTTTTTGTTGCTGTTGTTAAATCTGACCTATCAGATCTGTCTTACAGGCAATTTACCATTCCCTGTTTTTTCCCCCCCAGTGAATCTTGACATTTTAGATGTCAAAGGAGATGGGAGCCCTGTGTTTTGGGCTAAATGTGTCCCCCCCCCCACCCCACCCCCCCGCCTCTGCAAGTTTCTCTAAGGAAGCAGACTCTTGCCTCTCTTACTGAATTGTAAATTTCCTGAATAGATGTTTCTTTACTTGCTATTTACTCTTAGGACCATTTCAAGAGACTTCTAGAACTTATATAATTTTCACCAGTGTCCCTGAGGAGTAAGGAAGCATAACTTCTCGCCATATCAGAAGTCCAGAATCTCAATACAGTTTTTCAGTTGGAACTGGAAATAAGAGTTTTATGTATTGGCCATATTTTTTATGATCTTGACCCACGTTTTATAAGGGTGATGTGAAATTTGCACAGATCATATAGGCATTATCAGAACAAGAGACCAGTGACATAGGGAATGACTGGAGCTTTAGTGTGGATAAAGACCAGAAAGCAATTCCTAAAGAGAAATAACTCCTCTGAAAGTCAGGACTTCCTTTTATTTATATTATTACTTCTTAGCCTCTAAAAAGTAAAACTTTGGAGTTTGCCCTCTAAGTGTTGCTTCCTGATTTCTTCTTTATCAACTCAAATAACTATACTTCAATTGCAAAGGCTCTTTTCCATCATAATAGTTAAAAGTTATGTCTGTAAAGAGGAAACATAACTCATAAGACCTACAGACAATTTCCATCTCTGTCCTATTTTTAATAGATTGCTAAGAAGGCAGCCATTTCTTTTTCTTTTCTCTTTTTGTTTTTTTAATTGTGGTAAGATTTTTTTCAATGTATAAATACAATATTGTTATCTATAGGCATAATGTTGTACAGCAGATCTCTAGAACTTCTTTATCTTGTGTAAATAAGTGCTAATCAGCATGAAAATTTATACATTGATAAGCAACTCCCCATTTTCCTGGTTCCCCTGGGAACCATCAGTTTATTCTTTGCTTCTATATATATATATTTTTTTAGATACCTCATATACATAGAATCATGCAATAGTTGTCCTTCTACCACTCACTTATTTCACGTAGCATAATGTCCTCGGTGTTCATTTTTGGATTTCCTTTTCAAGACTGAATAATACTCCATTGTACATCTATTTCTTGTTTTGTATTTGGCTACTGTGAACAGTGTTGGAATGAACATGGGAGTGCTAATATCTCTTTGAATTATTGATTTTTGCATAAATACCTAGAAGCAGGGTTGCTGATCCTAGGAAAGTTCTATTTTTGAATTTTTGTTGTTGTTGAGGAACCGCCATACTGTTTTCAATAGCAACTACATCATTTTGCATTCTCACCATTAACACTGTATAAGGGTTCCAGTTTCCGCCTTTTCAAGTGGAAGAGGTTCTTATTCACTTGCCACAGTGGTTTTTGGCCATAGATGTGCATTAGAATTGAAATCGCTTCTCAGTAAATCACCCCAGACTTACCTGGTTTTTACAAAAGCTCCACAGGTGATCTCAGTTTGTATACCTAGTTAATATCAACTAAAATTGTTTTTTAAAAGATGTAAAAATATTATACTTGTATCATACCTTTTAAAATGTCCAGATAACTAGTTGGCCAATAGATGATATATTTATAGACATCTAGCTAATGTTCTAATGCATAAACATGTTTAATTTGATAATAAGGCAAGTTTATTTTGATAATTCTGCAGTATTTTTTTTTCGTAGTGTTAGATCAGCCTCATCAGAGAATAGTGTAATCTGCAACTTTACATTTTTGTTAATATTTAATATTGGTTTATATTTATTTTTTCCATATGTGTATTTTATTTTTTCTTAGATTGATTTGTTTAATATTACATTATTGAAAACCTCTGGAGAAGGGAATGGCTACTCACTCCAGTATTCTTGCCTGGAGAACTCCATGGACAGAGGAACCCAGCAGGCTGTAGTATATGGGGTTGCAAAAAGTCAGACAGGACAGAACAGCCATTGAAAACCAAGTTTAAAATATTATTTTCTTCACTGATAAGTGAGTAGTAGATAAAAAATTCTCTCAAATATTAGAAATAGAGAATAAATGCTCAAGAGGAATTCTTTTTTTGAGCATAGCTTCTTTTTACTTGGATATATATACTTTCCAAGGATTCTTGGTATTTAAATATAAAGAGCTTTTGTTTTCACTGGCTTCTTTATCCTTTCTGATTTTTAAAATTTTATGCTTAATTGTAAAAGTCACTTTTTAACATTATAGTGCTTATCTCAAGAGCTGTTCTAAGAAATGTAGCTAATTATTCCTACATATCAAAGAAGTTGAGCATTAATCACTAAAATCTTATGATTAGATGAAGAATAAGAGTCACAGAATTACAAAATTTGAGAATAAATTTCCCTAGAACACACCCACATCCTAAAGACCAGCATCCTTTCAACAAAATGATAGACTGATTGTGCCCGTACTCACTCCTGTCTGACTCTTTGTGACCCTGTGGACTGTAGCCCACCAGGCTCCTCTGTCCGTGGGATTTTCCTATCAAGAATACTGTCGTGAGTTGCTATTTCCTACTCCAGGGGATCTTCCCCATTCAGGGATCAAACCCGGGTCTCCCACATCTCCTGTGTTGGGAGGCAGATTCTTTACCTGCTCAGCCACCTAGGAGAACTCCAATGCTGAGAGCAAACACACCAAATATAGTAGGAAAAATGACTGACTGATTTGATCTGGAAAACAAGAAGGGCAACATCCCTGACTGAAAGCTTTTCCTTCTCTTCTATTCACCCACTATTTACTTGCCACCCTGAATATATACTCTCTATTGTTACACTGTAGCTGCCCTCCAGTCCATTTTATTTGGTAAATTCCTTAAATCATACCTTTGTTGGGAAAACTACAAATATTTTAATTCACTTTTTGTCTTTGATTCCCAGATGTATTGTAGAAACTGAAAACTTAGAAGAAAGAGTAGCTGTGGTGAGTCGAATAATTGAGATTCTACAAGTGTTCCAAGAGCTCAACAACTTCAATGGTGTCCTTGAGGTTGTCAGTGCTATGAACTCATCCCCTGTTTACAGACTAGACCACACGTTCGAGGTAGGTTTGCATAGGTGTTTTTTTTAAATGAACTTCCATTCCCCATTCTAAGGGTCAGGATTTTAACAATTATGATCTTTAATTTTTGAGAGACACATCTACCTTTTCAGTAACAGCCAAAATGATGTAATTATCTAAATTTTGTATTGAATCGGTGTCCTCTTTTTGAATTAGGCAACCTCATTAAAATATATTCACAGGTCCTAGCCTAAGTTAGAAGAAAAAGATTTCAGCATCTGATTTGTAATATAATGTATAATAAAATGCTCAGATAATTGAGGAATGGCAAGATAAACCAGATTTCTCTCACATACACACACTTTTTCTTTAAGATTTTACTAGAGTCTATGAAGATAGTCTCTTTGAAACAGTGTTATTCTTAGAGTCAAACTGATACTGTTGTGTTTGGGCTTTTTTACTGTAAGCCTGGCATTTTGGGGCAAAATCTGTGATTCCTTTTCTAAATTTATATTCCCTAATTTTTTTTTTTCTTGTAGCAAATACCAAGTCGCCAAAAGAAAATTTTGGAAGAAGCTCATGAACTAAGTGAAGATCACTATAAGAAATATTTGGCAAAACTCAGGTCTATTAATCCACCATGTGTGCCTTTCTTTGGTGAGCATTTCTTCTTAAATTTTTATCATGTTTCTAAGACAGTTTTTCATTAAGTGACTGAGTATACACATGTCTAATATACCAGCTGAAAATACTTAACAAATATTTAGCACCTGAATCCCCTTAGAATTTTTCTCTATGAGGACTTTAAGATTAACCAAATATGTACATTCTACTTTTTACTTCCATAATGGGCAACCATTCAGTATTGTATAATGTTTACTTCGGTTTTAATATTCATGAAGTCGCTCAGTCATGTCCAACTCTTTGCGACCCCATTGCCTGTAGCCTACCAGGCTTCTCGGTCCATGGGATTTTCCAGGCAAGAATACTGAAGTGGGTTACCATTTCCTTCTCCAGGAGATCTTCCCGACCCAGGGATTGAACCCAGGTCTCCCACATTATAGGCAGACACTTTACCATCTGAGCCACCAGGGAAGTCTTTAATGTTCATAGAAGTCTTTTATTGACTTTTAGTAAACCAGACACTGCAAGGACTTCCCTGGTGGCTCAGACGGTAAAGTGTCTTGCTTACAATGTGGGAGACCTGGGTTCGATCCCCGGGTAGGGAAAATCCTCTGGAGAAGGAAATGGCAACCCACTCCAGTACTCTTGCCTGGAAAATCCCATGGACAGAAGAGCATGGTGGGCTACAGTCCACGGGGTTGCAAAGAATCGGACATGACTGAGCGACTTCACAGACACTCTGCAGAAAAGGCATGGCCATATTTACCCGTATTTATAACTATGCTTCTTATATACAGTTTTTTTTCACATGGCTAAAAATCATGTGCCTTAGGGCCCACACGTTCTACACATCAAAATTTTACCTACTCTTTTCCCCTCCCTCTCTTGTGCACAAGAGCAAAGTAGTGCCTTTTCTTTCTGTTAAGACTGAAACCTACTAACCATCTAAATCTTCTCCCTTCTGATAGGTTTCTCTATCTTATTCCATCAGTTATTTCCTGTATTTTATATATTCAGTATCTCTTCCACACTGGTTTCTGTGCTGGGATGTATGCTCTGGTGATTCTTCCTCTAAATACTTACAAAAATTATGATCTCAATTACATATGTGGTATTTAATCTTTTAATATATGGTATATTTTCTTCTAGCCTTTCCCTTATCTCTATTGGTATATTTCCTATATAGTTTTAAGTTATACTGCATGTAACATTGTTATGTCCTGGTATTTTTTCAGTTAACATCTTTGTTCAGGCTTTCTAATAACCATTTTTGTATTTCCTTTTAATCTTTGTCCTGTACATATTATATATAGTTGTAATTGTGTGACATGTATACATGGTTTTCTTTTTTCACTTACCATGTCCCAAATGTATGGTGTTTTATTAATCTTCATAATTACCATTTCTCATGGCTACATGACGTTCTTTAAAGTTGTTTTGACAGTTTATTTAACCATTACCCTGACGTGTCCTCGTGTGTTGTATCTATCTTTTTTGCTTTCCTAAATAATGTTATAATGAATATCTTCATATTTATGCCTATTTTGTGGATTTGAGAATATTTTCTTGAGCTGTAAAGCCAATCTAGCTAGATAATTTATATCTAGCTGGATATTTCTTGGGCTAGATATTTTTACCAATCTGCCTTTTGGTTTTTATTCTTTGAAATACAGTATTTTTAAAATTCTATAATCTGTTCATTTTCCCCATTATGATTTCTATTGTTTCTAACCTTAGGAAGTTCTTCCAGTTTAGAAATTTAATATTCAGTCATATTTTCTCGTAGCTTTATGACTTGACCTATAAAATTATATTTAACTGTTTAATCAAGTTAAAATCTCTTTCAGATATCATGAAATACTCAAATTTATTTCTCCACCAATTCTTTATTTGTTGACCCTAGTTTATTAAGTTTTCATTATTCCCATTTACATATTGTACCCCCTTCTTTAAAAAATAATATTCCCCATTAAATTCTTTTTATATTATTTTAATTTTATTGAAGTAGAGCTGATTTACAGTGCCATGTTAGTTTCAGGTATACAGCAAAGTGATTCAGTTATATACATACACATATATTCATTCTTTTCTTGATCCTTTTCTCACATAGGTTTTCACAGAATATTAAGTAGAGTTCCCTGTGCTATACAGTAGGTCCTTGTTGCTTATCTATCATATATAGTAATGTGTACATGTTCATCCCAAGCTCTTGATTTATCCCTCCCTCCAGCATTTCCCCTTTGATAACCCATAAGTTTGTTTTCAATATCTGTATGTCTGTTTCTGTTTTGTCAATAAGTTCATTTGTATCTTTTTTAAAATTAGGTTCCACATATGAATGATATCATATGATGCTTGTCATTCTCTGTCCGACTTACTTCACTTAGTACGGTAATCTCTAGGTCCATCCCATTAACTTCTTATCCTTGTGCCCCAGTCTTAATGACTGGCACTTTATAATCAGTGATTCTCAGCCAGGGCAGTTTTTGCCCTCCAAGGAACATTTAGCAGTGTCTAGAGACCTTTTTTTTCATTGTTCAATATAGTCAGGAATATTGCTAACATTCTTCAGTGCACAGGACAGCCCTCCACAACAAGAAATAGCCAGTTTAAAAGGTCAGTAGTACCAAGGATAAGAAATTCTGCTTTAGGGAATTCCTTGGCAATCCGGTGGTTAGGATTGGAGCTCTCACTGCCAGGGCCCCAGGGTTTGATCCCTGGTGGAAGAACTAAGATCTCAGAAGCCAAAGTAGCAGGGCCAAAAAACCCCAAAAATTCTGCTATATATTTAAAATATTGTCATATATGATAAAGTTGGCTTGTCTTTGTTTCTTCTTCAGTATTTTCTTTGCCAGTTTTGTCTCTTTATTTTTCCAAATGAACTTCGGAATGCGGGGGTGATTCCCCAAAATACAGGTGGAATGATCTATCAATTAATTTGGAAAGGATGTACATATATGATATTTAGTTTTTTCCTTAGGTATTTTTAATTGTGAATGGTATTTATTTTTTAATAGTCAATTTCCCTTAATTCCAGGAATTATTCATTTCAGGGGATTTTCTAAATATTTAATCATATCTAGAATAATAATAGTGGCTCTTCCTTTGATCTTATTTCTGTGTTAAGCCTTATAGCATTAATAACTTTCCAAACAAACAAAGGTTAAATGATAATAAAAATAAGGAGTTCTGTTTTAATCGCCATTTCAGCAGGGATAGGTATAATTTTGCTGTTTGCTTGATTCATGCTGTTTACTGTGTTTAGAAAATTTCTCTGTATAGTTTTCTACTGTGTTTTTATTGGCAATATACATTTACTGTTTTAAGTAATTTTCTATCTGAGAGCAAATGATTTTTCTTGTTTAACAAATTAAAATTACAAGTTTGCTAATACTGAAACTTTCTGTTTACTAACCTGTTAAATATACAAATGAATTCTATGCATTATCATTTTATTTAGAATTTTTGCCTCCATCTTTGTACATGAGATTGCTCTGTGGTTTCTCTTCTTGTACTATATCAGCTTGTGTTGTTATGGTTATATTTACTTTGTAACAAAGGTTTAGTTGCTTTCCATATTATTTTATTCCAGGATGTCATAAAATGATCTAGCCTTTAAATTTTGAAATATTCCAACAGAAAAACCATCTGGGCCTAGAATCTTTTGTATCATGTAATTCTATAATAACATTTTCATTTCTTCCCTAATTTTCTTTCTGTTTCAGTTCTGGTGTTTTTTTTTTGCTACACAGTTGTCTCATTTAGGTATTTTAAAGTACTAGCATTCTGTCTATTAAAATGAAACTTTTGAATTTGCTCCTATTTGCAATATATTTTTCCATTTCTATTTTTACTGTTTGTTTTACATACTGTTTCTTCAAAACAAAGCTGAAACATAATTATTCTCCCTGATTTTATAGTTTTATGTCATTTATGACTTTTTATCATTATTAATTTATTCTGTCTTCTAAGGATTTTTCCCCATAAATTCTTGATAAAATTGTTGAGTTCATTTATTTCCTCTTCCTGATAAAACAATGAAGTCTGTGCATTTACTTTTAAGTGTGGTAACTGGTGCCAGTTCATAAACAAAGGAACCTAAGAAGGACCTTAGGTCTGATGTTCATTTCATTCAACCTGTCTACAAATGTTTCTTGAGTATCTAAGTATCAGGAACTATGTCAGGTGCTTAGAAAAGAATGAAATATACGTAGTCATTCAGTACACTTGCTGAGCTTACAGTCATGCTACTCGTGAAATCCTGTCGTCCCTGTTACTAGATTTTTCCCTTCTATTAAGAGGGTCAAGGGTAGTATCTACCTGACACTTGCTTTCTTTACCATCTTATCAGAATTGTTACTCGGGTTTTTTTTGGCTAGCACTGCACTATTTACAGAATGATAAAAATCAGGCAGTTTCTCCTTCCAAGGTTACGCCAGGCTACGGGTCTACATCCCAATTTTTCTCCATACACTAAAAGGTTCTACTCACAGATAGAATGCATATATATGGGGAGCCTAACATTTCCTCTCAGGTAATAGGATGTGCGGTATATTCCTACCTCAACCAAGTCTCACCTCTCTAAACAGAACTCCAAGCCCATAGCCTTGGCTCTGCTCTTTCCTTTTACACAGCGTTAATTTTGTGTCCTACCCCTGTTTCTGGTCAGTTTGCTTCATCTCCACTCTTGCTTTCCTGCCATTTTAGAATTGACTATATGTCTCTTGTGTCCTGCTCTAGTTGGCAAATGCTTTCATTTCTGTTCTGAAATAATATGCTGCTTGTATTCATTCAGAAACATCAGTTGAATGCCTGTATGTGCCAGAACCAGGATTAGGTGTTGAGAATAGAAGGACAAGTAAAACATAGTCCTATCCTCAATAAGCTCCCTTGAAAGAGCAGGAAAATAAGTTACAGTGCTGTGTAGTAAATACACCACTGTGTTGTAGAAACATGTAAGTCAGAGCATCAACAAAGTGTTGTGGGAACCCTGCTGCTGCTGCTGCTGCTGCTGCTGCTGCTGCTGCTGCTGTGCCAAGTCGCTTCAGTCATGTCCGACTCTGTGTGACCCCATAGACGGCAGCCCACCAGGCTCCCCCGTCCCTGGGATTCTCCAGGCAAGAATACTGGAGTGGGTTGCCATTTCCTTCTCCAATGCATGAAAGTGAAAAGTGAAAGTGAAGTCGCTCAGTCGTGTCCGACTCTTAGCGACCCCATGGACTGCAGCCCACCAGGCTCCTCCATCCATGGGATTTTCCAGGCAAGAGTACTGGAGTGGGGTCCCATTGCCTTCTCCGGTGGGAACCCTGAGCAGCCACTTTTTCCCCAGAAACCTCACCGCCTTCATTATTTGTCATAATGCTCTGCTTTTCCTCTCCCTACAACAGCCAACTTCAGAGCAGTTATGTAAAATGATTTTTTTTTAATTAAGCCTTAACAGTTTATAATATTCAGGTCATATATATATGTGCAGTACATTTTCTATCATATATATGTGTGTGTGTGTGTATATATATATATAAACAAACATGCCTGCTTAAACATTTTTTACGGATAGTTTATGATCAACAAAATTTGAACACCATGTCTTTAATCATTTGTTCTCCTTTTAACTAGCAATTTATTCATCATAAAATAATTTCCAAATTTTATTCTGAACTCTCTCAAAATGCTACTTATAAGCATTTTCACAACTTAATTCAAGTATACTTTTAACAGCTGCGATATCCTATAACTTCTTATCCGCATGTTCCCCAGGTCAGTCATTATACCATCACCCAGTCAGACCCTCAAACACAAAGTTGAGAGTCTTCGTTCTCACTGTGCCAACCTCTGCCCAAACCAGTTAACCAGTTCTGGCAAACTCTACCTTTTAAATATCTATGCACGCCACTCTATGCCTGTGGGCCCTCATCATCTCACCGAGGACTACTGAGCTTCCTGCTTCTAGTCTTAACTCCTTAACTCCAGGGAAATCGTTCTAGAATGTGAAGATGCTGTAATCTCCTAATTACCTAGTGGATAAAGTCTAAGCTCTTTAATTAAAAAAAAAGGGGGGAGCTCTTCCTGATCCACAAACTCTTCACAATCGGGCCGTCACTGTGTGGCCAGTGTGGAATATGGAACGTTGATTTTGGCTGTCATTAATCACGTGTACTGTCATGGACGTTTGTCAGACTGAACGTTGAGCTAAGTGGATCGTGCAGCTTAGTGCAGTGCGTGCTAACTCACTTCGGTCGTGTCCAACTCTTTGTGACCCCATGGACTGTAGCCCGCCAGGCTCCTCTGTCCATGGGATTCTCCAGGCAAGAATACTGGAGTGACTTAGTGTAAAGGAGAATATAACTGACTGCAAGTAAAGGAGTCAGTGATAGGAGATATGAAAAATAAAAGAGCCTGGACTTATTAGAACACGTGGTCGTGCTGAGAAATAACCAAGTAACCAGTACACTTAATAACTGAATACTTTGTAGAACCAGACAAGCACTGATATCTATCATATTTCATTATTGCTAACTTGTTCACTATTGGTTTTGAGTCATTTAATCTTTCGAAGAAGCTAGCCCAAAAGTTCTAGTATTTAAAAGTTTTGCTTCAGGAATTCACTGGTGGTCCAGTGGTTAGGACTCTGCTGCGCTCACAGTGAAGGACCTGGGTTCTACCCCTGGTCAGGGAACTAGAATCCCACAAGCCATGCAGTTCCTCTACCACAAACTCATTTAGAACCACTAATCTCTGATTAGAAGGAAAGTGCCTGTTACTTTGTTCATTCTCATCCAGTACATAACGTACAGTGTGGAGAAGGGATTAGAACTACTAACCTCTTGTCTATGCCTGTCCTCATTTCCGGCCCCTCTTCCTCCACCCCACACACCAAACTCCTAAAGTCTAGCCAATTCTAAGTATGCCAGCTTCACTACAGACCAATGGCTTCAAACATATGGCTGCTTTGCTTAGAACACCCTGCTCTCTTACTCTACATATTAAGCTTCTGTTCATTTTTTGAGACTTACTTTAAACATATTTTAATCCATGATGCCTTTTTCTCTCCCAAAAGCTCAAGACAGAGTTAGGCACACCTTGTTTGTGCTCTCCTAGCATCTTATGCATTAGTACTAATTAATATAGCACTTACCAAATCGTACTGTAGTAGCCCACATTCAAAGCTGTGAACTCCTTGAGGGAGGAACTGTGTATCTTGTTCATCTTTGTGTCTGCAGTACCTAAAGCAGTGCTTGGCATACAGCAGAGACTCAGTACATGTGTACTGAGTGAATGAACTCATATTCACACACTTTTCCCCCCACACATCATAGTCAGTACTTGAGAGGAAAAGGCAGACATAAGAGGATAGGGAAAGAATAGCAGCAACAGCAGCAACAATCACAACCATAGATAATTAAGCATCTACTTTTGTCAGGTCCTATTCTAAGTCTGTAGATAAATTAACTCATAATGTTTCACACAGCAACCCTGCTATCCTCATTTCCCAGATGAGTAAACCAAGGCACACAGAGGTTAAGCAACTTGTACAAGATCACAAAAATAGAAAGCAGCAGAGCTGGCTCCAGAACCTTTATTCTAGAACAGAAAGGAACTAAAAAGCCTGCTTT
Organism: Budorcas taxicolor; assembly: GCF_023091745.1. Classification (NCBI taxonomy): domain Eukaryota; kingdom Metazoa; phylum Chordata; class Mammalia; order Artiodactyla; family Bovidae; genus Budorcas; species Budorcas taxicolor. The sequence continues at coordinate 81,056,356 of NC_068920.1, read as the reverse complement.
TCTGTTCATTCTCCTCATCCATTGCACAGCCTGCAGTGATGCGGAAACAGGAACTCTACCTGGTTACCATAATTCTAGAAATACTGAAGACCAGAATATAAATTATATGCAGTCCTGTACTTGATAGGATTGCAGATCATTTCACATTTTCATGAGTAAGCCTATCCAAACAGTACCACCTCAGAACTACAAATCCTAATAACTTCTTGAGGGCCCCAAGAGATAATTATGCAGAAAATATGATCCTCTGAATTTAACATATTCCTCTTTTGCCAAAAATATGTGTCAAATGATGGCTTATTCTTAAAGTTCCATTAACAAAACCATGACATATGTCAAATAACATTATGGTTGGGAGAGGGAAAATTGATTATTATTCTTATAAATCTATTAATTTTCTTAAACTTGGTCTCCCTTTCTCTTGATATTTACTTAGCCTGTTCTTTTTCATAGAGTGGAAATTTGTGCTTTAATTCTTCAGTTATGATGATTGAGATGGTACAGTGTAATATAATTACTGAAAAAGAAAAAAACTAGCCTTTTCCATTTTTATCCTTGAAATAATTTCATTATATCTTCCAGGTATTTATCTCACTAATATCTTGAAAACAGAAGAAGGCAACCCTGAGGTCCTAAAACGGCATGGAAAAGAGCTTATAAACTTTAGCAAAAGGAGGAAAGTAGCAGAAATAACAGGCGAGATCCAGCAGTACCAAAATCAGCCTTACTGTTTACGAGTAGAGTCAGATATCAAAGTAAGTTGAATTCTTTGAGGATACATATTTCTGATTAAGTTTATAACCACCTGATATGAGTCAGGTTTATTTCATAGAAGAGAAAAAGGAAAATAAAACTTTAAATAATTCCAGTTTTCTTGTGTTAAAATGTTTTAAGTTATTTTCATGACTTTTAAACTGAATTTAAATTATTTAACAATAATAATTCTTTGTATTTATTTTAGAGGTTTTTTGAAAACTTGAATCCAATGGGAAATAGCATGGAAAAAGAATTTACGGATTATCTTTTCAACAAATCCCTAGAAATAGAACCACGAAACCCTAAGCCTCTTCCAAGATTTGTAAGCATTCATATTATTTCCTTTACATTTAAATTTATTTTGCAGTTGTTACCTACATCTATCTGGTGGTTTATAGTTTTCTATAAAGGCATTCAGGGAGGAAGTGCACGTGTAATGGATAAAAATAATGAATAAGTCCTTAATAAATACACTCCGGATTAGTCCACTTAGTTCCAAGTAAATGAACACTAACATTAATGTGAATAAAATCCTAATACAGTAGATGAAGAAGTTGGGCAAATGTACAAGTTTTTGTTTTGTTTTGACAAAGAAAAATGTTATTCATTATTTATTTTAAGGGCAGGAAATTTGACTGATTTATATCGATTCACTTATAGTAAATATATGTACTTACAACTTTTTTGAAAGTAATGACATGAGAATTTTAACTATAAATCATTAGCTGTAAAAATAACAGGTTTGGCAAAAGATACTTTTTGGAGGGGGAAACAAAATTTCCATTCTTTCCTATTACTTGTAAGTGCCTGACCAAATTTATGTCCAGTATCATCATTTCACTGTTCTGAATATAATCTCTCTTATTCATAAGAAAGTCAGGAATCAAGAAGTAAACATAAATGGCTTCTAAGTAACCAAGATAAATTTCATACTGTCTGTGAACTAAAGCTTAGTGAAGCTACTCTATAAGAAAATTTCTCAAGGACTAAAACAATTTCAAAAGACAGATTAAAAACAGAAAATTGAAAATAGCTATATAGTCTACTCCAGTGAAATACACTGACATCATTGAGAAACAATTACTCTGAGAAAAAAAAATGTCATAAAACTAGCATAAACAGGTGAGAACTCAAGCAATTTAATGCATTTATAAATAGTATTTACAAAATACATTTATAAATAATCCTGATGGCATCACTGTATTACCACATAGTAAGGTATCTGAATGCAGAGTTCCAAAGAATAGCAAGGAGAGATAAGAAAGCCTTCCTCAGCGATCAATGCAAAGAAATAGCGGAAAACAACAGAATGGGAAAGACTAAAGATCTCTTCAAGAAAATTAAAGATACCAAGGGAACATTTCATACAAAGATGGGGTCAATAAAGGACAGAAATGGTATGGACCTAACAGAAGCAGAAGATATTAAGAGGTGGCAGGAATACAAAGAAGAACTGTAGGTACAAAAAAGATCTTCACTACCCAGATAATTACAATGCTGTGAGCACTCACCTAGAGCCAGACGTCCTGGAATGTGAAGTCAAGTGGACCTTAGAAAGCATCACTACGAACAAAGCTAGTGGAGGTGATGGAACTCCATTTGAGCTATTTCAAATCCTGAAAGATGTTGCTGTGAAAGTGCTGTACTCAATATGCCAGCAAATTGTGAAAACTCAGCAGTGGCCACAGGACTGGAAAAGGTCAGTTTTCATTCCAATCCCAAGAAAGACAATGCCAAAGAATGCTCAAACTACCGCACAGTAGCACTCATCTCACATGCTAGTAAAGTAATGCTCAAAATTCTCCAAGCCAGGCTTCAGCAGTATGTGAACCGTGAACTTCCAGATGTTCAAGCTGGTTTTAGAAAAGGCAGAGGAACCAGAGATCAAATTGCCAACATCCGTTGGATCATTGAAAAAGCAAGAGTTCCAGAAAAACATCTATTTCTGCTTTTTTGACTATGCCAAAGACTTTGACTGTATGGATCACAATAAACTGTGGAAAATTCTTCAAGAGATGGGCATACCAGACCACCTGACCTGCCTCTTGAGAAACTTATATGCAGGTCAGGAAGCAACAGTTAAAACTGGACATGGAACAACAGACTGGTTGCAAATCATGAGAAACGCTGGGCTGGAAGAAGCACAAGCTGGAATCAAGATTGCCAGGGAAAATAACAATAACCTCAGATATGCAGATGACACCACCTTTATGGCCGAAAGTGAAGAGGAACTAAAAAGCCTCTTGATGAAAGTGAAAGAGGAGAGTGAAAAAGTTGGCTTAAAGCTCAACATTCAGAAAACTAAGATCATGGCATCTGGTCCCATCACTTCATGGCAAATAGATAGGGCAACAGTGGAAACAATGTCAGACTTTATTTTTGGGGGCTCCAAAATCACTGCAGATGGTGATCGCAGCCATGAAATTAAAAGATGCTTACTCCTTGGAAGGAAAGTTATGACCAACCTAGATAGCATATTGAAAAGTAGAGATATTACTTTGCCAACAAAGGTCTGTCTAGTCAAGGCTCTGGTTTTTCCAGTGGTCATGTATGGATGTGAGAGTTGGACTATGAAGAAAGCTGAGCTCCAAAGAATTGATGCTTTTGAACTGTGGTGTTGGAGAAGACTCTTGAGAGTCCCTTGGACTGCAAGGAGATCAGCGAGTCCATCCTAAAGGAGATCAGTCCTGGGTGTTCATCAGAAGGTCTGATGCGAAAGCTGTAACTCCCAATACTTTGGCCACCTCATGTGAAAAGTTGACTCATTGGAAAAGACCCTGATGCTGGGAGGGATTGGGGGCAGGAGGAGAAGGGGACGACAGAGGATGAGATGGCTGGATAGCATCACCGACTCGATGGACATGAGTTTGAGTGAACTCTGGGAGTTGGTGATGGACAGGGAAGCCTGGCATGCTGTGATTCATGGGGTCGCAAAGAGTCGGACACAACTGAGTGACTGAACTGAACTGAACTGAAGGTATCATAGTTCAAACCAACGGTCTGGCTTTCCTCCCAAGATTAAATTAGTTTTGCACAGTCCATTTTAAAAGCCAGAGAAATGTTCCCTGTATCTTAGAAAGATTTCCATCAGAAATATTGAAATAACAAATACTCTGGTATTTATAGGATTAAAATTCAGTTATTTAAAGGAATTCATTCCCTACTAATTTAGATAGCCATGGCTTTATGGAAATGGGGTGTTAACTCTTTAACTTGGATACTTTGATTTGAATCAGTATTAGTGGTTTATGGTTTTTCTGGATATTAATCGAATTCTACCAGGCATTTATAGAAAAACCTTCTTTTCCGTTAACGGTGTTGTAAGTATTGTTTCTTTTGATATATCTACAGCCAAAAAAATACAACTATCCCCTAAAATCTCCTGGTGTTCGTCCATCAAACCCAAGACCAGGTACTATGAGACATCCCACACCTCTGCAGCAAGAGCCAAGGAAAATTAGTTATAGCAGGATCCCTGAAAGTGAAACAGAAAGTACAGCATCTGCACCAAATTCTCCAAGAACACCGTTAACACCTCCTCCTGCTTCTGGTGCTTCTAGTACCACAGATGTTTGCAGCGTATTTGATTCTGATCATTCAAGCCCTTTTCACTCAAGTAGGTGTTCACATTTTAAGTGCTTTAAGTAACTGTTCGTACTACAGGTAAAAAAGAACCTGTGTGTGTATATATATATATTTTTTTTTTTTTTTTTTGGTAAATTTGTAGATAAACCACATATCATTTCCAAATATATTATTATCAAAGTATAAAGTAAATTAGAACAGCCCTCTTTAAATGTATTACACTTTACTGATAGGCCTGGTGATTAAGTTGGTAATTGAAATTTCATTTGAGCATTTGTTTTCAATTGGCGAATTTTAAAATGCCTCTCTGACTTCTAGAGGAAAGGAAGATAACTGCTAAAACTGCATGGACTAATCAATCTGATGCTTTAAATGTTTCCTCCAAAATTATATTTGAAACTGCTCACTACTTGATTTCTTTCTCACCAAATCCTGTAGTTTCTAATTTTACAATGTATCTAATTCACACTTCTACTTAACCCTTGTTCAGTCGACAGCATCCTAATAAACTCCTGTGGTTTCAAGCCCAGCCATACAACTCACAGATTGCACACTGTTGCTCATCCTTTCCTATTTATAAATCAGTGCTGTCCAATAGAAATATTTATAATATGAGCCTCATATGACACTTTTAAATGTTCTTTCTACATTTTTAAAATGCAAAAATTAAGTGAAATTTTGATAATGTTTTATTTAACCCAGTATATACAAAATGTTGTCATTTAAACATGAAATCAGTATAAAAATTTACTGAGATATTTTACAATCTCAGTTTTTGTCCTAAATCTTCAAAATGCAATATGTATTTTATACTTACCACAGATCTCAATTTGAACTAGCCACATTCAGGCACTTAATAACCACATGTGGCTAATGGGTACCAAATTGTACAGCCCAGCCTAGCCCTTTGAGAGGCTACCTTCACTGTTGCCATTAATTTTTAAAATCAATTTCATATTGAGCTTTAAAGCTCTACTAAGATCTCAGAACCTTTTTTCATTTATTCATTTTTAAATTAGAATTTGAATGCAGTTGCTTTTAACCCTTTCACAACCACTTCCACATGTTCTTTCCACTGGCTGTCTTAGCTCATTGTATAGTTCAAGTTCTCCCCTAATATTAGATGTAATAAAATCCGATATTGAGAGGCATCCTGACATTGTTGGGGAGGTAGTTAAGCACTGACATAGGAGTCCTAACTCCTAGTTTGTCATCTCAGTCTGCTAGTGAGCCTTCTGATTTTAGATAAAACACTTTTTTGGTGCCTTCTGTGGATTAAACTAGATTTTTAAGATTTTTTCCAACTCAGAAAATCTGTTTAAAAAAAAAATTATGGCGTTCTATTATTTTGAGATTTGGTCCAGAATACTACTTATTTATTCCTGTATTGAATATATATTTGTAGTTATCCATCAGTTTGTCTTATCTTTTCTACCACATAAACTGTGTTTGTTTTAAGAATTACTACATCTTGGCTTTATTTGGCTACTGAAGATTACAAAGTCATGTTGTTACTAGTAGGCTGTCAGATATTTTTTATAAGTTCAAGTAAAACCAGGTAAAATATTACCGTTTTCCCAACTTGCCAACCTCCTAAATTAAGTAATAAAATAAAACCAGCACTTTTTACAGTATACCTGACTTAAAATTATTATTTATTATGACCCATTTAACTGTTTGAAGAGGTTTTTTCCTCGAGCAGATGACTATGATATGTGTTATAAAGATTCCCACAGGAATGAATTATTGAAATCACCTGAAAGCCGCCGACTGCAAATTCTGCTTTTCTTATTTAAGTAGCTAAAAATGAAAGATGTGGAGAAACAGGAGATACATATTACATTCCCTACTAGTGCTGAATCTTTAAGTGATTAGTCAAACAGGGGAGAAGAGTCATTTTGGAATGCAGTGCTCTGGATCATTGTTTTCTCATATGTGGCAGTGGAATAATATTAACTTAAAATAGCTGGACAAGCAAAGAAACCACTGTAGCAGGAATTAGGCTTTGTAATCTTATCCCTGAGGATTTTTTCAGTTTCTCTTTCTTTGTGATAAAAGGAAGCACCTGTTAAAAATTGAAAATAACAGATTTTGAAATTAAGAAAGCCAGTATAATATAAAACCATCTGTAGGCTCAGTTAATCCCCTCCTTAAAGCTCACCTAAGGATATTAAAGGTCCTTATCTGCTGTTGACCCCACTCTGCTTAACAGATCTGCTAGTGTTAATGGGGAGAGGGCCCAGTGGTCACCAGCGCATCCAACTTGGTACTCATTGTGTTGCCGCTACACCAAATACCTACTTCCTTGCTGTCCTCAGGGCCTGGCAGGAAAGAGCTGCTGTACCTACATTTTTAAGTCATCTGGACATATTCCACTCAGTACGAAGAGGCAGAAAGGCACTGCAAAGCAAAGACATTGCTTAAGGTTTTCAAAAGGCGAAATTTGACTAGAATTTTTTGATCAGTTATACTAGTTGTTTTGCTTTTTTTGTTTTTTTTCCCCCAAAATAATTTACTTTAAAAACAAAGATTAATTTCTTCAGCCAATATCTGTCAATATCTCATTTCTTGCTAAATAAGCTTGGACACATCTTCTCTGGTAAGGCTTGCAATCTTACTGAGAGATTTAAAAAAATAATCATAATAAAAGAAACTCATAGGTAAATGCTTAGCCAGGGTTAAATGCTTTGATTCTGTTTGTACTATGATTTTTTTTCATCTCTCAGTAAGATTGCAGAGACGATGAATAAGTTTTAGTTTACTGACAAAATGCTAAATGAGTGACGATATAAGTGCAATAGAAGTTCACAGGAAGATGACCACAGAATGGGCAGGAATGGTCACAGAAAACTTTGTGGTGAAGACAGAGAGGGAAGGAAACTGGCCTCCTACCTAGTGCTGCTATACATATCCTCACATTCAGAGCCCTGCTCCACACCTTGCCCTTACCAGGTCCATCTCTCAGGCGATGATGACAGTGGCCGGGAAAAGGGAAAGACCACCAGCTTTGTATCTGTGGCTCTAGCATGGAGAGAGGAGGATGAAGTGCTCTTGATACATTGGTGTTGAAGGTTGCCTGATGATAAAAGGGAGCCATGGGTCTGGCCTGGTCTGTGTGCTAGAGATGAGCTTTACCCCATCCCTTAGTAGGGAAAGCTTTAACAAGAAAAGATACATTTTAAGCTGGAATGCAAAGCTTTTCTTTGTAGCAGATTGTTGTAGGTGACTAGTTTCTGATCTCATACATTTGCATTTAACAGGCTTTTGTGAATTTAAGAAATTATCCATGATTTATATAATTTTTTTCTATAGGAAAATGCTTATTTTTATTCTCAGAATGACTCAAATATAAACTGAAGTTTATCGTCCAACAGTGGTTTCAACCCCGACTGAAAGTTATAATCCCCTGGAGAGCTTTAAAAAAATACCTATATGCTCAGTCCATGCTTGTATTAGACCAGCACTGGCACGTGGGCATCAGTATTTTTAAAAACCTTCCAGCAGGGCCTAATGTGCAGCCACAATGGAGAAACCACAGATCTGTTATCTGGGATTTGTACTTAACCAGCTGATGCTGCTTTTTGATTAACTGGATTTCAGCCCTAAGTCACTGTCAGTAAATTTGTTCAGTACCCAGCTGACAAGAATTCCTAGTATATATTTCTTGAGATATATAATGTATAATTCTCAAAGAATTTTTTATAGCATTTTCCAGGCAGTAAGACTAAGCAATTAGTTTGAAGTGACAAATCAGAAAAGTGCCCCAAGTTTACACATAAATCTAAGCCTTTGCTGTATATACATTAGACCAAAGCCCAGCCTACAGCTGTGTGCACAAGTATGTATGTGGAGGTATAATCATTCTTTCTAAAAGCCTGCAGTTGGCAGCTACCGACTTAGCTTATGTTTTGATTTTACTCCTATATTGTACTAAGTATACAACCATGTTCTTGACACTTATCTCCAAAAAGCATACTTATTTCCTTTCCAAAAAAGTGGAAAATACATAAGTAGTAACCACTGGAGCAGATACTCCCTGTAAACAAACCCCTGTTATGTTAGTGAAGAGAGTCTCATTTGTAGTGAAGAGAATCTTTGACACAGCAGTAGTGGTATTTAACGTCAAAAGTATAAAAGTGAATTTTAATCTTTTGAGAGCTAACTTATCAGGATTCGCTGGATTGCTACCCTCAGTGACATAGCCTCCAAATAAACATCAGTACATATGGAAAGGAGGTAGGAGGCTGTGTTATTTAAAATCAGGGCTGTCTGGGAAACAAAAACACTGTCTCTGTATAAGCAGTCAAATTAATGGTTCTGCCAGCTGAACCTAGGACCTAAAATTATACTTGTTCTGACCAAAGAAGCTAGAAAAAGCAACAGCCCTAATCGTTTGAGTGATTGCTGTGCAAAAATGAGAGAGAGAAACCTGAATTAATCAGCTCAGCCTTATGCTGAAGTTATGGCTTTACCCTCTTAGATATGATCTGTTCAGTATGTTGGTGATATGAGGCAGTGTAACCTAAACGACTGTATTGATTTAGAACCAGTATAGATCCTCTAGCTTTTGTCTCAGTTTTTCTACTTTAATGCTCTCAGGGCTTTGCATTTTATAATTTTCAATTTTTTTCTTAAAAGAATTAGTACTGTGAAATTAGATATTCAAAAATTATCAGTTTCCTGTATAAATAATGTGTCTAAGCACCAAAAATGTTTAATGATATTTTAAGTGTTTAAAAATATAGAAGGAGAAAAGCTATATCACTTTCAGCTTGTTGTAATTTCCAAAGCTATAGTTATTTTGTGATGAACACATGCCCTAAGAACATTTTCTAAGGTATATATATATACTGATAATAATAATAATGGTATTTTTATAACATAAATTCATTATTTACTACTTATTTTCACAAGTTTGGGTTCTAAAAATAATCCTTAGTGAATGACATATTTCTGTATGTCCAACTGAATTCTTTGCTCAAATTGGGTTTATACAGTTTTTGGAAGTCTTCCATTAAAATAGAAGAATATTGTAGTTTTCTCATGAATGCTTTTTCATTTAATTATTATGATATCAAATAGTGAATCTAAAATGAATCTTCAAAATTCCCAATGATATTAATGCAATTTAATTTTTTCTCAAAAGTAAGTAGTAATGAGCTTTTGCTAAACTGTTCTATCATTCTTTAAAACTAGAATGACAGAAATAACATTTCTATTATAAATAAATTTTTACAGATGAGTTAAATATATTTCTGAAAGAAAAAAATCTACTTTTTCTTGTTTCCTTTCACAGGCAGCGATACCGTCTTTATCCAAGTTACACTGCCCCATGGCCCAAGTTAGTATATTTGGTTTAAGACTCATAATTTTTGCTTTGGCTTTAAAAATTAAACCAAATGTAACCTTTCCTGCTAAAACTCGTCTTGGGTCTGGCAGCATTGGTTCCTTGCTTTGCAGCATCTTAGAAGTGAGGCCTTCACTTGTACTGTCTTTTGATCATAAATGATTTGCTTAAACTTATATAATTCTCATGCTTTTTGTAAAACCTTTCTTCTCTTTTGAAACAACATTATTATATGGGTGGCTTCCACATTTAACCATTTCTCATTTCCAACTCTGGAGTTCTAATGCCCAACTTAAAAAAAAAAGCAAGAGCATGCATGCGCATATGAGAATGTTGGCAGCTACATGCAGTGTCTTAAGTCACACAATACACTTAGGCTGGGGACAGCACAGGCTGTAGGCAAATGACTTATTTGACTTTAGAACAGCTGTCTTATCACTGTGACTATCTGTATTATACAACCTAAATATTCATCACTGACAAGCAAAATAAAGTTCCAGTGTAGGTATTTGTTTTTAAAGTACTAACAACTCACCAACTATCCCATAAATTTTAAGCCAATAGATTGTTTTTTGCTGTCCTTCATACAAATGATTTCAGAATGTATGCAATGGAAAATAGTGTTATAAGCTAACTTACAAAGTTTCATAAGAAGAAAGGTAGGTGATCAGAATGTTGCTCATTTAAATAATATCAATACACAAAGTACTCTAAGGTCTATCTTGTTAGAACATTTAATTGACAAAATTTAAACTGTCAGTGTTTAAAGGAAAGAAAACCTGCCAAATACAATTTTGAATGATCATTTAAATGTTTTTTCACATCTTTTTCATTGTGCTGATGTACAGGTTAACTTACATTAATGTTTTTCAAAGTGTAGTTATTTATATGCCTATATTAAGCCCTTATCATAAATGTTTGTAAGATAGGTTACAATTAGAGGCTTTTACTTACCTTTTTAGTGCCAGTTCATCAGTTTACTCCTAAATCAGGTTCACTAGATTCTAGTGTAATTTCTGTTTTTATTATCAGCATAGCCTCAGTCATTTTAAATGTGTTCATCACAATGAAAAATTTTGGATTAGAATGTGATGAACCTGACTTTGCTTCCCCACCAAGGAGAGCTGATACCTAAGCAAACTGAAGAGATCCCTCCCCAGGACAGGATGGCAGGGAGAGACATTGGAGAGAGTGGTTAAGAACAGAAAGTATTCCCAAAGACTATCCAGTGAAGGCAAGGAAATTCCATACTACTACAGTCGGGGTGGGGGCAGGGTGGGAAATGAGCCCATCATAAAAGGTTAACAAAAATTACCATTCCAAAAGTTTTTAATAGTTTGCTCTCTCCCAGAAAATTCCAGTAATAGATTAACAATGGAAATGTTACTTTCTTCAAGAAGTGTAACAACAGAATAACTTATACAGCTTTTTCTCTGAAAACTCTGCTGAGAAATTTCTGCATGCTTTTATAGCAGTTTGCTTTAATAAAGGAAGTACTGTTGGGTGTTGCTTTATTGTACTGCTTTTGATACTTCTGTACATTTCTTTCAATAAATATAAGCAGGATTGATGATATAAAATTCCTGTGAACTTTTCAAAATTGTACCATCCTACAGGATCTGCTTCAGTATCATCTATAAGTTTAACCAAGAGCACTGATGAAGTGCCTGTCCCCCCTCCTGTTCCTCCACGAAGACGGCCAGAGTCTGCCCCAGCAGAATCTTCGCCATCTAAGGTAAAGTAGAACATCTGGTTATCTGGAGACTGGAATCATTGCAGTTCCATTATAATCAAGTGCTCGTCTCTCATTGAGTTCTAACGGAATGAGGTTAATACTCAGGGTACTGGGGCTTAATAGAGTTTAAACCAGAATTAAGTATGGGTTTACCATTCAGTAATGTTTATTTCCTTTCTTCTGAAAGCAGTTTTCTGGTAGGTTTTCAAAATACTTATAAATCTAAATATGGGTACTGTCAAAAAAAAAACCCACGAGTTTAACCTATAAATTTAAGAGTAATGTAGTCTCAAGCAGTTCTTTAAAAAGATAGAAAGAGTTCTGAAGCTGTATATGAAGGCATGTTTTAAATGAAACTGTATCTCAGTGCTAAATGTTACATATCTAAGCCTGTAACAGGTGAATTTGACAGCCTTTTAAGTGGGATTTTCATGAAAATTCCAGGTCAGAAGAGACCTTAACAGCTCATAATAGCTATTTTTTTCCTACCTGTTTAAATTTCTTTCTTTGCCAACTGTTAACATGATTCGGTGGTATCAAAGTGTCCAGAGAGCAGAGCACCTAGGCAGGGGAAAACTCTTTGCAGAATACCATGAAATGCTATTATAGTAAATTTAACATTATAAAATTGATAGGTAACATGCTAAATTGAAATGATCTTATCTTAGATTGAGTGATAGGTAAGCAGCAGCAAAGAAAATTTTGAGAAGAATAAAAACTTAACATTGAAGGAAAAATACTTTTTTTAATGGATGAACTGCCATAACCTCCAATTTAAAGCATATGGCAAAACTCCCTGATCCACACCTAGAGTTCTTCCAATAACGTATTTGAAAACCCAGCTTAATTCTTAGTATATTCATGGTGCTACATATGTTGTTAATAAATGTCTTTTTTTCCCCATTTATGTTAGATGATGTCTAAGCATTTGGACAGCCCCCCAGCAATTCCTCCTAGGCAACCCACATCAAAAGCCTATTCACCACGGTATTCAATATCAGACCGGACCTCTATATCAGACCCTCCTGAGAGCCCTCCCTTATTACCTCCACGAGAACCCGTGAGGACACCTGATGTTTTCTCAAGTTCACCACTACATCTCCAACCTCCCCCTTTGGGCAAAAAAAGTGACCATAGTAATGCCTTCTTCCCAAACAGCCCCTCCCCCTTTACACCACCTCCTCCTCAAACACCTTCTCCTCATGGAACAAGAAGGCATCTGCCGTCACCACCATTGACACAAGAAGTGGACCTCCATTCCATTGCTGGGCCGCCTGTTCCTCCACGACAAAGCACTTCTCAGCATATCCCTAAACTCCCTCCAAAAACTTACAAAAGGGAGCACACCCACCCGTCCGTGCACAGAGATGGACCACCACTGTTGGAGAATGCCCATTCTTCCTGAGTTCCTCTGGATCAGGATGTACGTTTTCCTAGGCCCAGATCCATTGCTGGCGATGGATGCGCTGAACGTGCCAGCACTGAGGAGTTAAAATGAAAACTCCAAACACTAACGACTCTACTTCAAGATGCAGTCATAAGACAATGAATTTTAACATGGACATAATTATAAAGTGAATATGGAAAGGTTGATCTAGAGGAAGTGGACAACTGATTTCACTGGAAAATCAAGTAAAGGAACCTTTTGCCAGCCAGTAAGCAGGAGTCCTCTTTTTGTGAAGTGATCTTTATCATTAAAGGGATGGAAAACAGTCTAGTATCCAGCAGGCCCACATGATGACAGTTTTTGTAATTCAAAATATTATGCACTTTTTAAAAAGAAATCTTAAACAGGGATCTTCAAATCCTCCTTTGTTTTCCTTTGCTTTTACTCGTCCTACTTTAGAATATTTTCTTAAAAATCATTCAGAGGACTGTGAGGAAAGGCTGTGGTACCTGCCCTTGTTGGAATCAAGGCCCAGCACCATACTGCAGTCCTGTTTACAGATTATTACAGTGAATTGAATGGGTACCGAGGCTTCACCAAAGAGGTACTTTTTTTTTTTTTTTTTAAGAATAATTATGCCAATTTTAAGAGCATCGCCCTACCCACCCTCCCTACACAAACAGAATGTGGTGGTGTTGCCTTCAAACGAAGTTTTGTGTCATTAACAATGACAGAAGAACTCTTCTAAAAATGTAACTGTCAAGCATATGATTTACATTTAGGAGACTGTTAATCTTTATGCTAGATTGTCATTTCCCCCCTTTTCCCACAGAGGTTTACTGGTAATCCATGTCATGGCTTGTAGCTGTCCCTCTAACCATACTGTGGGAGTGCAGTCACCCGGTGGGAAAGGAGCACTTGCTGGGCGTCGCTGACACCGGCCATGCTTGACTAATAGTTGGGTGACCAGCATATCTAGAATTACCTTGCATTGCCTGAATCATGTGTATATAGTGAGTGTTATATAATATACCTGGCAGGTCTGTTTTAATTTAATTGAATAAAGATACAAATACTTTGTTTGGCTGGCATATATTAAATTATTATATGGAGAAAATGGTTGATTCTTATTTCTTTCAGTTGAAACACACACACACACACAACACTAAGCATAAAAGCACGTATTGTGGTACGCCTTGGTTTCTAGTTCTGGATGTGTGTATTCCTCTTAAAAGAATGGTCTAAAGTTGCAGTTCAGCATGTAGGAAAATATTTGGTTAGAATAGGATGGGTATCTTTTAAGCAGAGCTTTGTAAGGTTTTTAATTTCCTAGGTAACATGTATTACAGTTTGTTAAAGTTTATATTAAACATTCTACCTTGCCTGAGGTCTTTGCTCTATCAGAACTATTCGTAATAGAACATCTACCTACATCATTAATAGCATAATATGGATTATTCATTAAACCTATGTACTGACCTTCTGAGTCTAACAATACTGTGACTGAAATGCATGCAACTTGTTGAAGAGAAAAAATGTTAGTAATCTCCACTATAATATCTGTGAAGTGTGCAGTATTCCATCCTTAGAGTCATCAGTTCATCGGTATCTGCATGTGTCCTCTGAATAATGAAGTAACATTTCAGCAGTTCTGTTAACCATGCCATTAGAGGCATTTTTAGAAGTGCTGCATCATGGTGGAAACCTAGTACTTTAATAATTTTCTGTGATATTTATTACAGCATTAAATGTACATCACAATAGTACAATATATAGTCCTTTAAGACCAGAATGTTGGTTGCATCATCATTAAGCAATCCATCCTGTCATATTCTTTCTTATTTATTTATTAGAGTTGAATCTTTTGTTTTTAATATTTGTACCATTCCTATTAGGGTAGCCACTTTTATGAAATGTCTCCTTTCAAAAGTCTCCCCCAAAATTTATTTCAAATCCACTCTTGTTTGCAAAGCATCCATAAGACCATTCATTCAACAAGTATTTATCTACGCCTACTTACTAGTGCTGCTACAATTAATCATAATACACATTGCAGAATTTCCATGACTTTTTATTAGTCCAGCCTCATCATCCCTAGGATTTCCCTTTATGTGTCTTATGCACACTTCTCTTTAATTACCCCAACCCTAACTCCAAATGAGAACCTGAGAAAAGTCACATTGGAGCCCATTCAGTATCCCTCTGGCCAGTGTGTTAGCCTTCTAATAAGGTTATGACCTCTTTTCAACCTTCCTGATTGCATAAAGAAGAAAAACTCAGATTTGAAGTTCTAATCTTCCAAAGGGAAGTATTCTTTTACCCTGGTGGTTCTAGGCGACCGCTTCACTGTGCATCAGCGGTATATGCATTGTGGATAGAGGATATTTGTACTCTGAAGTATAAAAGTGGGGTCAAAATATTTTCTGCAGTGGTAACTGGTTAGAAAAATTTCAATTGGATGCCCTTAAACAGTAGTGAGAAAACTGTATCCTTGCTTTCTTCACATGTGAAGCATTAACTCACTGGCAGATTTACTCTTTGTAGTAACTGAAATCTACTTAATCCAGGGACAAGAAGTGGCTGAGAAGATAAATGCATCACCACAAAATTCTGCTTTTGAATTCAGGACATTACAAGACAGTCAGTGCAGCATGACTTTCCTAAATCACATTCCAAAACATGGAACATTTCTTTTAGAAATGGAAATGCTCTTAGTTGTTTCATTATCTTTAGATCAACAAAATGAAAATATTTCAAGGCTGAATTTACCTACATGGGCCAATAACCAATATAATAGAAAGGGAGGCTTTTCACATCTAAGTAGTTTTAAAAACAGGAACAAATAAAGTATATGTTTCTAAATTTATTGAAAGACAGGTTATTTACTCTTTACACATCTCCAAATGTATTTTAAGACTACGAATGATCAGGAAATGTATAAACATCAAAAGTTTGCTTAATTAAAGGTTGTTGGATATCAGATTATGTGTTCAGTAGGTTACTACGCTCTAACAACTCAAGAATGTTTTAATGATTCTAAATTTAGTGAAGAGCATGCCACCCTAATTATACTACAGTTAACAGAACAGTGTAGTGAACTGTACTTTTTCAGTTGGAGGCTACACTGTGGTTCCAAATTCCTTAATGTGTTTTTCCCTATATTAAAAATTAAGCCAAAAATTAGTTGGTATCTATGATCACTATCTTGTCTTAATTCTCAAATTTAGCTCACTTTAATCATGTACCACCTCATTTGTCTTTTAATGACAGCTTAAGTTGAGATTTTTAAGTGGCTCAGCAAAACATAATGCAAATGGAGGGGGGGAGAATTCCAATTTATTAATGTTATACATATTGAGGAAAACATTTTTTTTCCCCTCCAGATTCAGAAAGAAAAAATAAACCATTTATTTCTTGGTATTCTGCTGCTATAGGTAGGTTCACTTATCTTTTAACCTATATTGTATGACTGTTGTACAAGTGTAGGTCCTATGGAGTTGCACATTAATCTTTACCAGTAAAATAAGCATCACAGGGTTAAAACCAGTTTGGCTGAAAGAATTATGCAGTAAAATTATTTATAAGGGAAAGTGGTGACTTAGTTTATTTATTCAATATTTTTCTTTTGAAGCATCTCATTACTTTTAAAATCATTTCATAATCCTTTATACATGAGCCAATGAAATATTTTGAGCTCTAGTTAAAGAAAAGCATGAAGTCTATATGATAAATCTGAACAAAAGCACTTGTAACTTGTTTTGTAAATTTCATGCCTTATTTTCCATTTTTGACACCGTAAAGTGCATTTTCTGTCAACTGTGAGCAAATTTCCCTTTTGCCTTTAATGAAAATAGTGCATTAAGTAGCCAATTGCTGCAGAATTACAGAGCAAGTTAGCTAAAGGTGGATCACATTGGACTACCACTCAAAGAAACAAGATGCATAGCAGATGGAAGTCACACGTGTGGCTTTAGGGAGAGCGCACCTGTGCCAGATGCATGCCACTTTTCAGTAGCTGCCAACTGTGCCTTTAATTAAGAACATCTCTAATTTTTTTCTTCAGATCAAGTCAGCATTTGGGGGCGGGATCAGGGCAGGGGACTCTGGGGTGCAAACATCTGGTGAGACCCACCAGAGAAGAAGCCTTTGTTTGTCAAAGTGACACGAATAACTTTAGTTGAAACATGTTTGTGTATATATGTGTGTATTTGCCTTTGTTTAGTAGCACGGTTATTTGCTAAAATAATTGTCAAAAAAATTGCTCTGTCAGTCTTACTTTGATGTAAAAACAAAGTGCAGTCTACACATCTAATACGGCCTTTGTACCTAACCATGTTCGTAGGTAATCTTTGTACTCTGTGTGCAGCAGTATTTGGTTTGCATTTAAAGTGAAAATAATGGCTGTTATTTTTCTGGCATTACTAAGATAAACCGAAAAATAATAAAGAAAAATGCCTTACATAGCCCACACGTGTATTATTTTTGCCTGTGTTTATTTTAGAGAGCAACATTTTAATGTCATCAGTGACTCTCATTTTAGCTCATACTCTGTGGAAATAGTTTGCTCTTAATCATGCTTTTGCTTTGAGGTGCTTTTTTCTGTATCACAGTATTATAAAAGCAGTTGAATACTTCCTCCTGTTGCACACTGAATAGAGTGAGTGGGAGGACACTGGGATGAAAATTAGTGCTTTAGTGACCTTGGGTGTTACTTGGATAAGTTGCAGAGGGAGGGCTGAGGCATTTGTATTCCCTAAAAGAAGTTTTAAGATACCACAGTTCCTCGAGAGGCAGGTTTTGCTGAGACCTGCTGGAACATAGCAGACTGACATTCAGCAATTCTTTGTAGGCTTGGCAGGAAAAGATACAGCTTACAGCTGCACACTGCAAAGAATTATGCAAATGTGAGGTCATTCACGGTGAACTACAGAATGTGAAAACTCGTGATCCTGAGAGATGTAATGCCCTTATTTAAAAATTAAAGCAACTGATTCCTGGTATTTGGAGGACTGCTTTCCGAAACAGTTAAAATTCACTGGGGTTTTTTTGGTTTGTTTTTAACCCGTGGTTTAAAGACCCAAAATCATTAGTTTGTACAAATTCCATTTGTAGTCCACTGTGAAATCCAAATATGTATTATTGGGTATATTCTAGGTAATCAATTTAATAGCTATAGGAAGATAACATTAATATTGATTAGTCAGACCTGATTTCAAATTTGCTTTTGAAACACCACTTTTGAATTTTAACCAGGTGGTTTGCCTTTTTACTTAGTCACTAGCTCATCACAGATTCAGGGCACTTGAGCCTCTAGGGTTCAGCAGAGACTACATTTTTGCAGATAGATGCAGATGGCAGGGAGGACTTTGCCTTATAGCCATTCTACTATTTTAGGACTCTTGACTGTCATTGGAGACAAGAAAGAAAGCTACAGCCCATTTTTAGAAGCTGGTTTCTCTACCATCATGACTCATCTAGAAAAGGAAAAATCACTGTTGGTGGAGTACAGGCAGGTGCTTTGGAGTCCTATATCTGTGTTCACCTTCTGGTTCCATGACCCATTAGATGTGTGACTTTGGAGGAGGTATATAAGTAATCTGAATCTCTGTTTCTCAGTACACAAGGTTAATAGATCTACCTGGGACTCTTGTGAGCTTTAAAGGTAAGATGTGTAAAACCCAGTGCCTTTCAGAGTGAGTGTTTAATAGTAACTAAAGTTATGAGGGATATATCTTCAGAGTTTGCCTGTTTTCAGATATCTGTTAAAGAGTTTGATTTCATCCTGAAGTTCCCATTAATTTGATTATGTACCATAAAGCTTCTTTGATGTTCACTGTCATTTAAATTGGTTTTGAGTGACCTTAGTTATAAACATTTGATAAGGGCCCATCTGACTTTTCAACATTCAACAAAATATTTATTGTATCTGGTACAGTTTTGATGTTAGGAATATAGCAATGAACAAAACAGACAAAAATCCTTATCATCATGGGACTAGTAATCTAGTGAGGAAACATAGACAAGAAGTAGTAAAAACAGATATATGTAAGAATATTGTAACTGCTATCAACAAAGACCAGACAAGATGACAAGCAGAGGCAGGGGAAGTGAAACTTGACCAGTGTGGGGAGAGTCAGCCTCCTGCAGGAGGGGACACTGAGTAAAGCCTTGAAGGAGGTACAGGAATGAGACATGCAAATATCTAGGAAAAGAATACACCAAATCACAGGGAACAGCCGATTCAAAAGTGTGGAGACAGGAGCGTGCTTAATATATCTGAGGAATGGCAAGGCTACTTGTGTCTGGAGAAGATGAATGAGTGAGTGAACAGGAGATGCCATCAGAGGTTTAAGGGGCTCCAGACCCTTTGTAATGGCTTTCGTTTCTGCTTTAGAGCAATAGAGCCCTTAGAGGACTCGATGTGATCAGATTTACGTATTAACATCACCCTGGCTGTCATTCTGGCTGCAGTGTTGAGAATAGTTCGAGGTTATGAGTGGGAATAGGGCAGCTAGCCAAGTAGACAGCAGATTGGCCAGGGTGATGGCAGAGGAAGTAGTGAGGAGAGGTCGGAGCCCTAATATATGGCTGACGACAGCTAGATTGCTGATAGACTTGATGTTGGGTTTAGGAAACAGAATTGTCAAGGAAGACTTCCAGATTTGGGGCCTGAGCAATTGAAAGGACAAAGTTATCAATAACCGAAGTGGGGAAGATTCAGCTGAAACAGGCTTGGGCTTCAATAAATACAGAAGACATCTGAGAAGTGCCCAGGAGACAGGTGGAAATGTTGAGGCTGGAGTCTGAGAGAGAGTTCACTGTTGAAGATATAAAATTGGGAGTCACTCTCATAAACGTTATATATTAAAGGCAACAAACCAGATAGGATCACCAAAGAAGAGAGTACAGACTGGAAAAAGAAGAAATTTAAGCCAAGAGCCCTCGGGCATTGTAACACTAAAAGAAAGGAGTGAGGAGGAACCTAACACACAGACCAGGAAGGAACGGAGGTGAAAATAGGGAGCCTCTTGTGTCCTTGAGGCCTGGTACGGAAATAATTTCTGAAGAAGGAAGTGATCAGCATGCCCAGTGCTATTTGATATGGGGAGTAAAATGACAGAATTCGTTTGGCAAGGGTGAAAATCACCAGCGCCGCCCCTGACAGAAGCAGTCAGGGGAGTGCTGTGGAATGGGAGGAAAGGAAGAGTTTACTCTTTCAGGTTTTTCATCAAAGGAAGCCGAGAACTGAGACAGAGCTAGAGCAGTCAGGTTTCTTTTGCTTAAAATGGGAGGGAAAAAAGCGTTTTTGTATGCTAAAGAGTTTGCCCCAGTTGTAAAGGAAAATATGATAATGAGGAGAGGGGATGGGCTCTTGCGCTAAGTGGCAACAGTCCACTTAGAAACACAGATGGGACCCACACCAGCCCTTTACAGTAGATACCTCGATCTTGAGATGAACAGGTTTATATACGTGAGGAAGAAACACATTCAGTCTTCTTGCTAAGGATTAGGAGCACTGAATGCTACTCTCTCTGAAAGGAATGAAACAAGAAGAAGGAATAAAAACACCTCTACAAAGACATTTAACACATTTGATAACTTATTAAAGATTATGCACTAAGCTCTTTTGAAAGCGACAATAAATTTTGGGAGCAAGTTATTTGGCTTAAGTACAAAAATACTATTTCAAATGTCTGATAATTTCCCAAAACAGTATTTTCAGCACTGCTTACAGCACATTCTTACATTCTTATGTGTTTAAAATTTAGTGTCACACATCAATTTCTAAACATTTCCCTTAAAATATAGAAATGTCTCATCAGTTTTCTCAACCTTCTTTTAATCTATTTCCTTTTTGAAAAACTGTCTCACCCTTTTTTCCTTCAACCCCTCCCTGCCATGTGAGACTCACTGGCCTCTGCACAGATATTAAGATGCTCCCAGGCTGAGCAGGGAATGTAAAAGAGTCAAATTAGCTCCCAGGTTATGAGAATCCCCAGTTTTCCCAGAGCATCCCTGTTTTAGCCTCAGGAAGGAAGTTTAGTATGGTGATATTTCAAGAGAAAATGTAGTCTGAAAACTAGACTTAATTTTACTATACAACTTAATGTAAGACATTCATTTTATCATGTTTCTAAGTGCATGTAATTGATTATTCAGAATATACAGTCAATTTTACCAGTTTCTTATAAAGAACACTGATCATGTATATATTTTTCATCAAATGATAGTAGAGGACACAGATGGTAAATTAAATAATTCAAAAAGATTCATTTGGGTTTTCATGAACTATTAGTTTTCTGTAACTCAAGGTAAGTAATAATCCTTTATTCTGTCCTAAAAGTCAATCTGTGTTTAGAAACTGACTTTTGTGGGTTATATACTGACTCATTCAACTTACTGAATTGAAGTAGTGGCTCTCAAATTTCAGTGAGCCAGAGAATCACCCGAGTGCATTTAAAATGCAGACTCATGGGCCCCACTCTGAAATATTACAATAGAGTGGAACTGAAATGTTACCCAGGAATCTTCAATTTTCTAAGTGCCCTCATAGGGAAGATAATATATTCATACAGACTTGAAGGAGGTGAGTGATTATGACAGGAGGTGCTATAGAAACACTTTTCGAAGGGTTTTCCTTGAGCAAGCAAGAGACAGTAATTTCAAGAAGTTTAAAGTATGATGAAATAACCCACCACATGGATCCCCAGAAAGTTGGTCCATAAACTCCTGGTTCTATGAGGTTCCAGTTCTGGAATCAGAAAAGCAGGACAATCCTTGCCTGGGGTTCTATACAGACCTCACCAGAAAGCAGAAGGAACCAGTAGCCACTCCCAGCCTGGGCAGAAATAGCCACTTCATTTTTGGTGGAGTGCTTCTTTCTGCTAATCCACTCAAACACTTCCAGAAGCTGGCAGTGGTCTCCTTTGTAAACCATGCTTCTCCAGAGGACTGGAGGCAACAAGTTTTAGCAGTTCCCAAGTCTTCCACACCCTGACCTCATCCCTAGTGTGACATCAGTTAAATATCATTAATCAATATCATTAAAGATCCTGTCTCCTCCCTCAGTTTACAGTGCTACCTATAAAGATTATGAAATCAGCTGGAACAACCTGGAAGAGTAGCAAACTGTCCTCTTTAATGGAGAGATGCTCTCTAACGCAGGTGCTGTGACAGTGGCAGTGGCGCCTTTACCTGCTTCTGATGACAACTGTATTTTATTTCCTTTGCGATTGCTATTTTCCTTTTAAAAAAGACAGGAAAGTAAAGTGACAACCCTGAAACTCTGACAAATTCTGAGTAGAAATTAATTTCTCTGGTCTCTATCTCTTAGAGCACCCCCATTAATGTTGATATCAGCCATTTACTGAGCACCTACTATTCTAGAGGTGGAAAGAATTTCAAAAGCTCTGGTATGGTTCCTGCCCTTGCAGAGTCTTAAATTCTTGTTGGGAAGACAAGACACATCCATCAAAAGATAGACAAGTTACACCACAAGAGGCCACAGAAAGATGAGGTTTAGATTTGAGTCTTAAAGATTAGCAGAGAAGGAGGCCAGAGTAAAGACATGAAGCAGGAGTGAAACGGAGCAAGGTGCATGGCTTGCCAGGAAATACGAGCCCAGCTTAGGTGAGGCACAGTAGTTCACCCGGACTGCAAATAGGGAGAGGAGCCAGAGAAAAACGTGGAGCTGAACTGGAGGGGGAGAGACTGAATGTCAAGTCAAGGAGTTTGGAATGTGACTGTAGATAAATAAGAACAGTCAAAGAGTTTCACACAGGCAATATTTGGGAATGAGATGTTAGAGACCTGTAGGATTGATGGGAGCAGGAGGAAAGCTATCAGGAAAAAATCCAGATATCAGGCGATTGAGACCCAGAGAGCAGCAACATTACGATTAGTTTTTATAGGTTACATTCCTAAAATACAACTAAAGGGAGTTGTGCTACAAATGTAGCATTAAGATTTTTCAAAGGATATTATCAAAATGAAAGTTTGGGAGGTGTGTGATATTTTTGAAACCTTCCCAGTAATTGATCATTTCTATAATAATATGAAGGGGAAAGAAATTTTGTTTTTAATATTTTATTTACTAGTTTATGTCTCCTGTTTCACTTTTCGTGTCCAGTCGATTTCACACTTTGCTTTTAAGCACTGACCCTCAAAACATCTGTGGCCCTATAATAGAAATCTAATTTCAAAGGAGTTCATTAATTTCAGAAAAATGAAAAGCTTGGCTTCAAATTAAATATCAGAAACTCCAAAAAGCTGGCAGTTATCCTGTGACTGTTCCAGACTCCTTTTGCTCAAGATGCTAATAGATGAGTTCCTGATTAGTCATCAGACAAGGAGAAGAAAACTTGTAAGGCTTACAAGTGAAACTTCCCCTATTTTATCAAACAGTACATCACTACAGGAACAGCCCTCTGGAGAAGTCAGCTGCAGTACCAAGATTCTCAATGAATAGTAGTAACCTATGCCCCAAATTACAGAGAACTGCCTAGAAATAGAGGTGGGTTGTTTAAACCTAATTGTTTTCTATTATGATTCCGAAGTCTAGGCATGTCAAGGACGTGGACCATCTGGGCCATATCTGTGTGCAAACAGAGCACATTTTATTTCCCCATAGCCAGGCAAGCCTCATTGCAATAATTCTTCTGCCTGTACTGTAAGAACTTTCTTTTCAACTTACTTCTGAAAAACAGAATAAGGTAATGCTAGCCCTAAGCTTTCATTCTGACTTGGTGTTTGTAGCAACCACTGTGTGTGAGCCAGTAAAGTATAGACACTGTTGCTACCTTCTTTACAGACTGAAGAACGTCTTTTAAGACAATGTGGCTAAATCAATGCTTTCTTCTCAGTCCACTGTGAGTGACACTCACGATCACTGGTGGATCTTTGAATCCTGAGTATTTAATAAAGCATAGACTCTGGACTTTTTCCCATCCGCAGCACAACCCACAACCCACATGAAGGAAAATGTTTCTTTGACCTTCCAGTTTCTAGAGGAATTACTGTTCCCTGCGCTGGTTTTCATAACCATAGAACAAGAGGAAACTACTCTTAAGGTTCTTTTCCTATTTGCATATCAACATGTCTTTAAGCTTTGAACCTTTTGTGTCATGGTTTAAGCACAAATTTTCCACAACTCATATTTGCAACACGTAATACAATTGTGTTAACTGATGCTTTGCCTTAAGGGATGTTAGGTGTTGCCTTGGGGTTTTTGGAAGATATATGGCATGACAGAACTGGCCCCTAGCATGGTGTATACTAGTCTAAGATGAAATGAATAAGCTAAATACCTCGGAAGCATAAATTTCACATCCATGTTAAATATGAACATGCTCAATATTATACTGGGGGAATGACTTCAAGGTGGAAGTTTTCTTACAAGCATTTATTTTCCTCCAAATTTATTGTGTCTTTGTAATGCTGTGAGAAGTCTTCATGCCCCTTGTCCCAAGTGTTGTGCAAAGAGCCAGCTCTCAACCACAGACTAATCTTCATCTCTTCAATGTCTTGTATGTTGATTTAGTTTCATATGTTAAGTATTTATATTAGTTTTCCTCAGGGATTTATACATCAATATATATATATATTCCTACACAGATATATACAAGCTTTTTATCCTCATCTTACCACTTGACAATACAACTTTAAGTATGTTTTACACAGCTGTTCCTTGGTCAAGCTCATTTGCAAGAGCAAGTCGGTTTCTGAAGAAATCTTGTTTGGTGGGTGAAGGATCCATTGAGGGATTCTCATTAGTTTTTTCCCTGTATTCTGATCCACTGGACCTAAAATCTCAGCACACAGATAAAGTACAGGTTGATTTGGTTTTAATTGTTTTCAAATATTTTATCTAACCAAATTGTTTGCATTTGTAAAACAGTTGCCTCCTAGATCCGGAATAATTTTTACTTCCCTTGAATTTCATGACTCTGGACATGTGTAACTAATAGTTGCCGTGCACATAAAGAGTTTTCCTTTCTAGTGCTTTATGGGGACACTTATGACAATTGTGTATGACAGTGTAAGAAATCATGTAATAGCATTGTCAATGGGGGAGAAAGGATTAGAAAATTCAATAAATCCTATTTTCAATTCAATCAAGGAACTACTACACAAATTAAGAAGGCCCTTAGATTTTAAGGGATAGAATTCATTGCTCTCAACCAAGGTTATCAAGGGCCTTTACTTAATCTGGGCATTACATTACAAACTCTTGCTTTTGCTTGTTTTCATTTTTAAATGAAAAATTTATTGAAGCCAACCACACATATATGCTACATTTGGCAGAATGCAGAAATCAGTACAGTAATCAGATTAAGGAGATTCTATTATCTCAACCACCACATAGGAGACCAAGCCCAATCAAGAAACAACAACTCAAAACAGTCCAATTGAGTCCCCAGTCGAGGGTGTATTCTTCCTTTCTCTTGGTTAAGCCAGTTGGGTAATCCATTCCAGCTCTGCACCTTCTCCAGTTTGTTCATGTCAGAAGTCCCTAGAGGGAGGAGGCTTTCTGGAAATAACCTCTGATAAGCTAGGCTGGGGCCCTTTGGCTAGCTTCAGCTCTGAGCTAGAATGGGTAAAAACTAGCCCAGTGACTAACAAGCAATATCAAAAGACCTCATGCAAGGTGTATGACAGTGACGTTAGACATGAAGTTCTTTGTCCAAAGCTCCTACACAACTGAGCAAGTTCTCCATATGCCGAGGCAGAGTCAGGCACGCTTCCACTATCCACAAAAGAAGGATACATTCTCTCACTATCGTAGATACACTGTGCATGTCCTCACTGTTGCTATTAGATAAGTTAATTATGACTCTATCATTTACTGAAATCATTGGGCAGAATACAAACATTCCTTTACCTTATTTAAGGAAAGAATCCAGATCCACGCAAAGACTAAAATTCTGATGTCTAGAAACCTGATGATTGATTGGATCTTTTATTTTTAACTCTGACCCTGTTATTTGGTTTCACAGATGAAGGCCTTAGCTGTCTACCACACTTCCTCCATCTGGTCAGTAAGGAGCCCTTTTCCACTATATCCCAGTACGTAGAGGAAGAAATTTCTCTCCTCAACCCCAGTACATCTGGGTGTTCATTAAGTAAGATGATGGCTGGCTGGGCTGAAAGTCTCTTTCCTTTTCAGAAGCCGCCTGCAATTCTCCCCTGAAACCACCTCCTCAGGCCCCACCCTAAAGCTCCAGGCTTTCTGTCAGAACTCCCCGCTACCTCCAGTTCAAATCATCCCTGGTTGGTGCACTTGTGCCCCAACTATTAGGGAGATAGATTTTTGACCATGTCATTCTTTCCCCGTATCTTCTGTTATCCAGAAGACTAAGAATGCCTAAAGCATTGCAGGGCGAGGGGGCAGGAAGATTTGAATCTGGCTACCCGTTTCTTCTAAATTGTTTCCCCACATGATAGTTTCTCATCAGAAAACATTCGTCAAAACTTAATATCTTTGCCTTCCATTTCCCCTCTTAGCTACATCTGATCTTTCCAAAACCCACCATGTCATACTTTGATGGTTCCAACATGCAACTGTTTCATGTTTACCTGGAAATGGGAAAGCTCTGATGTCACCACCAGCCCCAAGGACCACAGAAATCTTCACCAGTTGAGTTCCCATTTCTGAAACAAATGCCAAAATCGCCCTGTCTAGTTTCCAAAGTCCACAAACTCAGCTTAGTATTTTTCTTTTTTAACTGCTCTTCTCACAAACCACCTTTCTGTCTGCAGGTGTGTGAATGGCTCCTCATTTCTTGATATTAACTAACAATTAACTAAATGGTCGAAGAAGGCAATGGCACCCCACTCCAGTACTCTTGCCTGGAAAATCCCATGGATGGAGGAGCCTGGTAGGCTGCAGTCCATGATGCTAAGGGTCAGACATGACTGAGCAACTTCACTTTCACTTTTCACTTTCATGCATCGGAGAAGGAAATGGCAACGCACTCCAGTGTTCTTGCCTGGAGAATCCCAGGGACCGGGGAGCCTGGTGGGCTGCCATCTATGGGGTTGCAGAGAGTCGGACACGACTGAAATGACTTAGCAGCAACTAAATGATAACTTGCTAATCATTTTCAAGATCTAGTATTCTATTGTAGCCATGACTAGAAGCTAATTTTCACCCTTTTAAATATACTTTTAGCTGATTTCTTTCTCATGCTTACATGGTATATGAACACCTCAACTTTTGGACCCTTGTGAATGTGTGGTTGTCAGGTTCGAGAGTAATGCATACCTAAATTACCTGAAACATAACCTGTGGCGTCTATCTAGGTGAAAAGCTAGTGGATTTGCTTTTTATCCCCTTTCTCTATAATATAGAAATAGCTTTTGAGTTGCTGGGGCCATTCTGGCTGACTGCAAAGGAACACACATAAGGGCCAGGCAGGCAAACACTTGCTGGGCAAGATTAGGATGGCTGCCAGTACATTCTGACACAGCCATCTAAATGTTTGATGGGAGGGGAACACACCTGTCCCTAACTTTCCTTCCACTCAACTGACAGAGACAAAAAAAATCACAAGTTGGGTAGGTCATGCAAGTATCAATTAGCTACAATAAGCCATACAGTGTATTTGGAGCTGGGGAAAACAGGAGGGCTGGAATCAGTGGTGCAGGAGCCTCTGACCTAAGAAGGGTTGCTTTTCTGACTGGAAAGACTGTCTGCCTTGCAAGCTTCAGGAACATGCAGATGGAGAAGAAAGGGAGCAGCGGAGCACCCATCCTGTCGGCCACGTCAGCTGGTCCTGACAATCAACAGGGCGACAAACGCGCACTCATCTGATGTAGATTTGTAAAGGGGTTACTATGTTCTAGGCACTAAACCTTGTAGCCGGGCCACTCTTACATCTGGATCTTAAGCTTCTGCTGACAGAACCTGGAACACTGAAGACCCTTAACTTAGTGATTGATCTCAAATGACCCTCTGAGTAACATCCATAATCAGCTTTAAGTAAATGTTTTCTCTTCAGCCATCTCCTTCCATTTTCAACTTATATTGGGAATTAAAATGGGAAATGAGAGAGAATCCCAAAGTGGGTAAGAACGGAGGAAGAACTTGAGACAGGCTCCGAGGAGGCAGAGAAGAACATGAGAGTGCAGTTATCAATGGATTCTTTAATAGCTGTGCTTTCTATGACATGGTCTGCTCCACAGTCCAGGCTGGGCAGATGGCAAAGGCAGGACATCATAAAAGCGGACTCACTTGACTCTCAGTCATATGGGGCTCTGTGGAAGCACTCTCTCTGCAGTGTGTGATTAAAGAAAGAAGAGATTTCCGTGGGACTGGTAGAGGGAGGGTGCTGACTGGGAAAAGAGACCCTCTGAGGCATGTAAATTACAAAGTGCTAAAGAGGAAGAAACGGGTGAGGAAGTAGAATTAATCATTTGGATGCCATATGCTTTGTCTTCCACTCCCACGAGAGTTGAGGATAAAAAGAGCATGTACATCCCTGCCCCTAAGCTGTCTTACAGAACCCGCTTCCGCTATGCACACCCCCAACCAAGACTATGTACTGGCCTAAGTGTAAGATTCACACATAGGGATGAAGTAGCATCGGTCTCAGACTTCAGGACAGTCTAGATTTAAGTTTTTGAAAGCTTCCAGGTCAATGCTTGTACAATGGGATGGTCTACCTTCCATCCTGCTCAAAGGCAGGGGGACAAGGATTCAGTCCAGCATCAACCTATCACATGAGGTCTGTTCTGTTCCTGGCTTCTAAGAATCCTCATTTAAAATTTTTTAAATCACTTAACGTTTTCCAACTTTAAGATATGTCGTCTTTATTTTGACCAATTCTGGGCAGCTCTCAAGGACATGTGACCTGGTATCTACCCAGGACGAATGTGCCTGAGATAGAAACGGTCAGAGCATCATCCTCTCCCCCAGATATCTTGGGCATTTTTCATGACTTTTTTTTATGATGTCAACTTGACTCTCCCTTTTGAATCCTTGTGGGTATGAGCATTCGGCCCTCCCAGCCTCAGAGGGAAGAGAACCCTTTCTCAGGTTTTCTGTTGCATCTGGCTCCATGCCTAGCTTCATCCCGAAGCAGCATTCTGGGTGTGTGGGGCCACCAGCCAAACAAGCCCCTATGGATACAAAAAGTGTGTCAGTGTAGACAGGAATGAGCCTCCAGAGGGCTGCAGGGAGGCAGGCAGTGAGCCCTGGGCGTGATACAGGCAGCTGTTCTGGCTCTGATCTGTTTTGGACCTCTGAGGCCAGCCTCTAGCCTGACTTCAGTACCCAGGATGAACCATGTCTTGAAGTCACAGGGCTTGCTGCCAGCCTGACCTCCTAACACATGGGAGGAGGATGGGCAGAGTGTCTCTTTCTGGTTCCTCCCTGTACCTGTCCATATGCCTGGCTTCAGTCTGCGAGTTCCTACATAACAGCTGGGACCAACCAAGTCACTCACGAGTCCTAGACAAGCATCTCACACAGCACATGTGTATGACAAAGAATGCTTCATTCATGAGAAGAGTCAAGTGTTCTCATCTGAGTTGAGAGCCGCTGACCTTTCTGTGCTATGCTGGGGCCTCCCTGCCCTTTGACTCTACTTTAGCAAAATGGAACAAACTTTCCAAGGTTCTTGGATGAAAATACTCAGGAGAAGCTACTCAAGCTGCTTCTTCACCCCGAGCCAAGTCTCCAGAGGGCCTACCACAGCACCCCGGATACAAGGCGACAAGCAAGTATCACACAGCAGCACTCACAGTCCTACACAAGATGTAAAAAGCCAGGAAAGCTGACCAGAGGGAGCAACAACTGTATGGCACCAACGTTACTTCCATCCATATAACACTTCAGATTTTAAATACCAAGGCAGTGCCACAAGTGGTGGCAGCAATTGGATTGAGGCAGGAGGGACTTGTCTATGATAAAAGTAGGAGAGGACTAAGGGGATCCATTTGACCCTCCAGAAAGGATCCCCCAAATCTGCCAGAGGGCTGAAAGTAATTATCCAACATGAAAATTTGGAGAGTCTACAGCAAGTCCTTGGCACTGAACCAAGGGCTACGGGAGGCTATAGAAAGATAAAATCTGGCCTTCCATGTGGTCATTAAAATGACAGGTCCCAGGCCACACTGATTTCTTGATTCAAGCATTAAAAAGATGTGATCTCCCAGACTGATCTACAACAAAGTCAAATCTCAAGCAAATCTCAAGCTAGAAAGCACTCGGGTGGCAGTGATCTCCCCACCCACTGTGGGTGTCCCTTTCACAGCCTCCCTGACCAGGGTCATCCAAATACTCCTTAGGAGAATCCACTGCCTCATGGGGCAGCCAGCCCCAGTTCCAGGCAGCTGCGTTTTAAGAAAGTTCCTCTCTTATCCACTGTTCCTGGTCCTGGAACGGGAATGTGCAAAGGAACCAGTGACAGATCCATGACTGGGTGCTTTCCAACAGGCAGCACACAGTCATTATAAATGGCAAAAAGTGGTTTAAAAATAAGTAAAAATAAAAGGCTCAGGCAGTGGTCTTAGGAGTCTGGAGTTCTTAGCA
Source organism: Budorcas taxicolor (assembly GCF_023091745.1). Taxonomy (NCBI): domain Eukaryota; kingdom Metazoa; phylum Chordata; class Mammalia; order Artiodactyla; family Bovidae; genus Budorcas; species Budorcas taxicolor. The sequence continues at coordinate 81,026,013 of NC_068920.1, read as the reverse complement.
GGATTCAGAAGCCTGCATTCCAAAGTCAGGCTGTAGAACTGTCTCCAGGTCTCTCCACTGTCACACTTAACAGGAGGTGCTGGGTCAGGAAAGATCTAAATCTATGGTCCTAGAAACGGATTCGATTCTCAGCTCATTACCCCCAAATCAAGGGGCTCCAGCAGTTATGCACGCTGGGGCTACTCTAGCAAAACTGAATGGGCTAGAATAGGAACAGGGCTATCTCTGCAGGACTGCTGCTCCCCCTTGCCTCTTCTTGCAGTAACAATGGGTGGGACCAACTATCAGAGAGACCTACTACTCTCAGTACTACCCTCCCTCTAGGAGAGGAATTAGACAAACCGACCACAAAAGTCCTCAGTCCAGGCCTGCCCCAATTCTTCCATCAAGACCACTATCTAAATTGGGAGAAAGTGATTTCCCTGTGTTTCCTCACACAGGAACTCCAAACTATGAAGTCAGCAACAGTGCCTGTAACTTTTCCATCCACTAAAATAGGAGCACTTGCTGTTTAAGGCTCACTGTGAGAACCTCCTCTAACAAAGGAAACAAAGCACCAGGCAACAACTCTAAGAGGGAGACAACAGGCCTGAGGACGGTGGAGAAAGAGACAGCAGTCTCCCCGGCGGATGATGGCTGAACTGGAGGTCGCCCCACTGCCAAACGCTAACACTCAGCGCTTTCGTCTTACGTTTCATGCTGGCATTTGCCTCCCAGTCTGTGAAACAGTGCTTGTAAGTGCTGACCAAAATGACAGGTGGGTGATACCACACAGCAAGGGCTGAGAATCTTAGAAGGACCACAGGAAAGAAATGCCTTACTTTTCCTCCTATGGAGTAAGGAGACTCCATTAAAGTGAATTTTTAAGTAGGACCCAAGCCAAATCCATCCAATCATTTCTTCTAGGGAAAACACAGGCAGATATCCCCCAGATATGCACTAGTAACCAGGATAACTACAGGTCCCTACAGGCGGAAGAGCTGCGATGCCTGAGAAAACCTTCCACAGGCGGGGAGGTTCTGATGGTGCACTCATTACACCCAACCCCACTCCTCGCGCCCATGGGGATTTCCCAGGAGACCTCCTCTGCCCACTCCTCCCAGGACACAGGACTTTGGGAACAAGGAGGCAGGGCTAAAAGACAGAGGCGGCAGAGGACAGAGCCGAGTGTGCTTTTACTCTAGGAGATCACAATGAGAAACATTTTCACCTGGCAGGAATTGTGGCTACTAGGTACAGGCACTGAGCTTGAAGCAGTTGTGTAAAACCAGGCTACTTGTTACTGTTAAAACCTCAAGACTTAGCCCACAGGGAAATGAGTTACAATGCTGTCTTGTCTAAGGGCTACTCACTTCTTTTTAAAGAGCTTGCGGAAGGAGCTGCGAAAGCCCCCTTTCTGGTCTTGCCTGGGATTTTGATCGCTGAAAGATGTTTGCTCGCTTTCTCTTTCTTCCTTTGGACAGAATCTGGTGGCATCTTCTAAATGCATCTCCTGAAAACACAAAAGAGGGGTGTATTTTTACTCTTTTCCAAAGTTAACATTGATCCTGACTATGGGACAATTTTTTTAACCTCTCACTTTCCTCTCCCACCCCAAAAGACTAATGACGGGCACCTATTCCAACTAAAGCAAACCTGGGCTAATTAAGAAACTTAGATCTAGGGATTCTTTGGGATTCTACTAAGATTCATAACTATATAATGGAGATCAACATTTTGATGGCTGAGTGTAGCATTTTTGAAAGTGTGGTCCTAGGGCTACAGGATCAACTGGGGCTTTCATTTAAACGTAGGCTCCTGAGCCCTAAGCCAGACTATCTGAATCAGAATCTCTGAAATTAGGCCTAGCTAATCTTTTTGCACACAGATTAGGAAAACAGCAGTTTAAGGTATGTTCTTGCCCACCTGCACTTAATGTTTATATGAATCACCTTGGAATCTTGCTAAAATGCAGATTTTGATTCAGCTGGTCACAGGTGGAGCCCAAATTCTGCATCTATAACAAGCTCCCAGGTAAAGCATTTACTACTCGTGCAAGGACCATATCTTAAGAAGTGGGCTTTTTAGGGACTTTTTAGGAAGTAAATCTACTAATAGTTGAAGGAAAACCTTTCTGTGGAATCATGATATTGATAAGATCTTGCATTTGTGTAGCATTTCACACTTTACAAAGCATATTCACAAACTTTATCTTATTTGGCCTTATCCTCACAACAACCCTGTGAGGTAGGTAAAGTATGGATTGTCTTATTTCATAGATGAGAAAACTGGAGGCAGAGAAGCCAAATGAATTGTCCAGAAGCACACAGCTATTTGGCAGCAGAGTCAGGATTAGAACACAGATCTCCTGACTCCCAGTCAGGTGCTCTTGCCACTAAAGCATATTGTCTTCTTTTTTTGACTCTTAGAGACAGAACACTAAAGACTAGGGTTTGGCTGGCTCTGAGGGCAAGGATCTTGCCTGGAGAATCCCATGGACAGAGGAGACTGGTGGGCTACAGTCCATGGGGTCGCGAAGAGTCGGACACGATTGAGCGACTTCACTTTCATTTTTCACTTTCATGCATTGGAGAAGGAAATGGCAACCCACTCCAGTGTTCTTGCCTGGAGAATCCCAGGGATGGGGGAGCCTGGTGGGCTGCTGTCTATGGGGTCACACAGAGTTGGCCACAACTGAAGCGACTTAGCAGCAGCAGCAGCAGCAGCAGCAGCAGAGGGCAAGGATGGCAGATACCCAGTACATCTGAGGAGATGGAACCCTAGGAGCTTTGCACACCTCATCAGGAAAAAGCCGATATCTTTACAGATGGGGCTTTTGAAGGGCTCATCTTTTGCAGCTAAAACCCCATCTGACTCTGATTAATAGTTTTTGCCTGGCAAAACCATTTGTTGAGCTCCCAATTTTTCACACATCAACTAGGGGAAAAAAGACATTTGTATGAGGATATGAAATAAAAGCATTCTTTGCAGCTTATACTATAGGAGTTAAAAGATTTGTATGTATATCTCTGCCCATTCCAAGTCACTCTGAGTTGGCACTATTATTTTCTACTTCCCTTGTTAATGAACTTTAAAATATATATATATATTTCATTTTTGCATCCCCCCCTTTTTTTTTTTGGCCATGCTGTGCAACATGTGAGATCCTAGTTTCCTGACCAGGGATCAAACTCATCAGACTCATGCTGTCACCACCCTTCCCCTGCATTGGAAGCATGGAGTCTCAACTACGACTGCCAGGCAAGTCCCTATACTTTTAAACTTTGACACATGCCTAACTTTGATTTATCTAAGAAATTTTACCTAATAGAACTGTATAAAGTTCAGAGCTGAAAATCAGAGGCAGAAGGAAATCTAAGAATCCCGGGGCCCTTCAGCAACCTTAGCTGGGCACACTAAGGTATTTCTGCCTTTCAGGAGCCGGACACAGACTTTGATTTCTGGAGTCCAGATGGGCTGGAAGCTCCAAGGTTCTTCATGTTCCTCTGGCCTAATGTTCACCACTCCCACCTAGGGAAGTATTCAAAAGAAGACTCACTCCTGCTCTTTTTTTTAAGGCCCATGAGCTTTCTTTTTTATATTTCCCTACACCATTCTTCACTTAGCCAATAGCTAAGCAGCTTTTAAAATTGAATTCAGATGTTCAAACTATCTAAGACTTCTCTGAGGGTTTAAATAGAGACCCTCCCATGTGCTCCCATGGTTTATTATGATTCTGTTTATGTGTCTCCTTCAGGGCTAAGCTAGTGGACTTGGAGGGCAGAGACTGGATGTCGTTCATTTCTGAACCCTCAATGTTTAGCACAGAGCCTGGGGTGAGGCAGGTGGTTAGGGTTTGCTGAAAAATGAATGAAGGGAGTCAGTGATCTTCAATCTCTTCCCACTCCTTTAGAAATAGGAACAGGTGGAACGCAGGGCCCTCACACCTGTGGAAAATCGTTTTCTCCTGGAGGCAAAGGATCCCTAGTGCTGGATGTAAGGGACACTTAGTGAAGGACAGTCCTGGACTGTCACTTTCAAGGTGTTTCAGTCAATACAGTGCTGCCCTATAAATCCTAACCCTGCTTCTAAAATGTTAAACAGGAAGAATGGGGGCACAGCTCAGAGCCACTCTGTTACTCTCTACTTAATCAGAAACTGCCTTTGTTCCAATCACTTGCGGAGACGTTTATTCAGGAACTATTAGTCCTTTCACGAATATGTATTTAAACACTTCTTTAAATGTCCCAAGGCTTGCATATATCAAGATCAAACATCAAAATACTAAACATCCATATAGAGGCCAAAGAAGGTGTTTGTGAGTCAATGCTTTCTGGACAGTTTGGTGCTGTCTTCGTCCAACTGGAGTCTGCAAAGTACCATGACATCCTTTTCCAGGCAAAAGGAAAGCAAGTGGAAATGAACTTTTTTCAAGAGTCCTCAGGAAGAGAGGGCAACTTGCCTCCTCCCTAGCTATAAAGAAGAGTGCAGGTCAGGAAGTACAGTGCTAGCATCTAGGGTCCGATATTTTGAACAATAAGGGGTGCGTTTAATAGGCAAAGAAGACACAGCCCCTGGGACTTCTGTGAAGTGTTTTGCATATGAACTGCATCTGGGAGGTGCCACAGCTTAAGCAGGAAAGCAGAGAACACCTGTAACTTTTAACTTGGTAGTGGTGGGCGGGGGGTGTTTTAAGCAGGTCTAAGAAGAGTCCTAGTCTTTTTGTCATCATACACATACATAGGTATGGCATGCTCCTGCGTCCTGGCCCTGAAAAATGAGAGCTAACACTTTCCTCCGAGGACCACTGACGGACAAGCCTGTAAGTAACACGGGCTCTCAGCATCTTCTGCTGCCCCCGCCTGGCCAGCCTGCGTTCCCCTCCACACTAGGTGAGCCCAGGCTGCACCCCTGAAGATCTAGGCCCGGGGTTGCCAGAGCTGTGGGTTTGGGGTTGGTTTTACTTTACCCTCCTTACTTCCAAATAGGTCTGCTTTTCGCTTTGGGACCTCTGTTGGGGAAAGAAGGTCCGGGGCGCGCCGCGAGCGGAGGCGGCTGGGCCGTGCGCCTGCGCGGCGCGCTCGGCCTTGAGCGGCGCGCGGCCGCCGCTGCTGCTGCGCGTGCTGTAGAGGCGCGGGGCCACGCCCTCGGGCGGCGGCGCGCGCGGGAACTCCTTGAGCGAGCGGCTCAGCGGCTTGGCTTTGTGCGCCTGCGCGGCTGCTTCCAGCTTGTAGGCGCCGCTGCTGCCCGCCGGCGACGTGGCGCTCTTGGGCAGCGGCTGCAGCGGGTGCTCGGGCCGCTCGGCCTCCATGGCGAAGCTGACGGGCCGCAGGAAGCAGATGTCCAGGCTGGACTCGGAAGAGGCGGGCGAGCAGTTCTCGAAGAGGGCCGGAGCCTGGTAGGGCTCCTCGTCGTAGGGTGCGGGCAGCGCGAAGATCTCGCCGCCATACTCAAACTCCTCGTAGGCCGCGGGCACGTAGCTGCGGGCGTCGGGCAGGAGCTCGGCTGGGGCGCGCAGGGAGCGCTCCACGTTGCCCAGCGGCTCCGCCGGCGACGGCTCGAAGTCCATCTCCGGGATGGCCTGCAGGGGCCCGGCGAGCGCCTTCACGTCCTGCTCAGCGGCACAGAACTGCGCCGGCGCCAGGAGGCTCTCTGGCCTCTCGTGCTTTCTGCCCTCCATCTCCCAGTCACTGGGCTTCCCGGGCTGCATGCTCTCCATCAAGCTTTGCTGCTGTTGGCTTTTCTTCACTGGGGGCATCAAATGTCTTTAAAGGGGAGACAATACAAAAGAAGTGTGCTTACGGTGTATTAGTGCGCGCCTGTCCCCGAGCAGCGCGAGGCTGGGAACCACACAGTGCCTACCATTACCGCTTAGACGCAAACTGTCTGCTCCCTCTTCTCCGGCCCTCCCAGGCGCCTCTGTGTGTTACCTACCAAGCGCCACAGGCTTGTCAAATTAAGGAGCCCCCAGGAGCCCTGGTCCCCCAAGTGGGAGAGTGAGAAAAACCGTTTGTGAAGAGGATCCCGGAAGTACCCGTCTGAGCCCAGAGGCACTGTGTAGAGATGGCTGGTAGGCCAAGGATGCTCAGCGCTGACCCTCTCCACCATGTGTCAAGGCCCCAAGGCACATCTTTTTCTCTCTTCTCTCCCTTTTTTGTCCTAGCAGAGTCATAGAAGATCATGGAAACAACTTTTGTTCAACTCAAGGATCTTCTGCTTAAGAACAATTCCCAGATGAAGTAAACAGTAAAAAAAAATCTGGATGAAGTAAAAAGACAACTGGATGATGGTATTCGGGGTTCTAGTGTACATTTTACTTTTGTATGTATATGATATTTTCATAATAAAAAACTAAAAAATTCCCTGTGGCTATAAAGCATGCTATATAAGTCGTCTCAAACTTCCATCCCCAAGAACATTACCAAAATGAAAAGTCTGTCTCTCTGAATATGCCCGATTTCATGGAGAGTTATTTTGTTTTGTTTTGTCGTGGATAAAGAATAAGTCACACTGGATACTTGGATAGCATACGCATCAGATTGGATGTGACTTGCCAGTTTGGCTGGAATTTAATTGCCAGACAGATGAGAGTGGACTACTGCACACTGACCCAAACTAGTTATTGTGTTAGTTTATTTATTCATACTAAATTTTGCCACCAAAAAATGCATGAAGAATGCAGAAGTAAACTGTAACACTATGTTGTCTGATGGTCTTAAGATAAAAATGAGGTGTCACATTTACAAAGGTGAAAATATAGTAATATGGATGTTGACTTGAATTTTCTTTTAACTTGGAAGACTTGGGTTTCTTTTCTGGTTATTTTGCCAACAGAGTGCCATGGCAGCCATGTTCTTCCTCTGGGTGTAACCTCTAGGGATTTTATTTTTGGGCAGTATAAGTCTTTAAAGAAGATAGTTTTATCATTGTCTTCAGAATTGAAGTGAAAAAAAAGCTGAAGTGATCCACAAAAAAATTCCATCTCCTGTCTCTCTCCCCTCCCAGGAAAGGTATTTTTTTCTGTGTGGTATACTCTCCCTACAGATATTCTAGGATTTTCTCTATAGTAGGAAAATCATCCTGGACTTTATGTATAGAAAGATTAATGTCTCAGATTTTCAGAATGATTGTGAAATTTCACCATCCTGACTGCACATTTGCACTTCCGTCTCTCACTGATGTGCTATGCTGTGCTAAGCCGCTTCAGTTGTATCCAACTCTTTGCAACCGCATGGACTGTAGCCTACCAGGCTCCTCTGTCCATGGGATTGTCCAGGCCAAGAATACTGGTGTGGGTTGCCATTTCCTTCTCCACCATCTCTTACTGCTAAGTGTTCTCAGTTTAAGACATGAAGGCAAAAAGCAAACAGGATTTGAGTTATTGATCAGTTGCTCCTTCCATGATTGTAATTTGCATTCTAAAAACTAGATTAAAAATTGAAATAAGCTCAACTGCTTCTCACATCATTATGATATTAGAAAAGTAGCTTTTTGCATGATTTCTAATTTTTCCTTAATAAAATCCAGAGCAGAAATTATAGTCTGAGGAATTAGTTTGGGGAGAATTGTCTATATTTGGTAAAGTGGGGATTTGAAATTTTGAGTTTTGGTTTCCCTGATCCTTCCAGAAGTCCTAGTTTCGGACGGAGGTGGCCCAAGTCCACTTATCCTTCAGAGGTAAAATGATTTCCAGATATGTGGCCTAATCCTTACTCTAAAGATCATCAAGAAGTTTGCTAAATGAAAAAACCAGTTTAGTGTTTGACAAGGTTGTGTGCAGAGACTTTAACAATGATCACATCCATTCACAACCCGGAACAGCTTTCAGAGAAGCTGAAGAACAGAGGTCATGAAATCTATTTCTGAAGAAGCTTCACGGAGAATTGGGAGATGCTAATCAACATTCTGCACCATCTCAGACCAATGTCTCATCCTCAGAGCCCAGACTTCCTCTGATCCCTGACTGGGATAGCTTTTTTCCCCCACTGTATCTCTTGGAGACATTAAAGCCCCACTCTTCTGAGAGCTGTAAAATGCCTTCCTGTCATCTTATGGCACTCCCTTCCACTCTGTCATCGTCCAAACCCTGAGAGACTCATGCTGTAGGTGGGGGATGGTTACATGTGGTAACCTTGTTGGGAGTAACCTCCAGCCTCTAGGCCTGCTCCTTAACATGAGTGCCTTCCTCTGGGATCCAGACATTGGGTCAGCTGTTTGCCTGCCACATATAGACCTGATAGGAGAGGGAGGAAGGAGCCCTTGTAAGTCATACTCCTAATCCAAGCTGGTTTGCTAACCCACACAGACTGGCCTGCTACCCTATACAGACTGCCTGGGACGCAAGGGCATTGTCATTAATCTTTCCACAGCAACAGGTGCTTACGTGACAGCAGGTCCAGAACTGGGAGCAGAAGGGTAGGGTTGCAGCATCTCTTCTGAGTGGATCCCACTGTCACGGACAGCCTCGGGGCCTGCAGTGGGAGAAGCGTCCTGCCCGGCGTTTGCACACTGGGAAGCCAGCCCTTTGTACAGCTTCGCCATGGATGACCTAAGAGAATGGAGGTAATAATTCTCAGTGGAAAATCAACTCTCTGAATATATAGATTATACCAAGAAAAGCAGCATTTCTCAGTTGAATCTCAGCTGTGAGGTTCTCACTCTCCCCAGGCTCTCTACAAACTAGGTTGCTGATATATTAGAGTGCAAGCTGATTGCTGGTTGGGAGTGGGGATGCTGATCAATTGGCTGAACTGAGTTTGGGGGTAGGGGGAGTACGGGGAGATGTCATCCATTAGAGGAGCCCTGACTTGGGGGATAGCATCTTCTTCTAATGTGAAACACCCATAGAAATGATTCTGTTTTCCTCATTGGATTGGGATGAGGTTGGAAAAAATCCAGGTTATTAGGAAGCTTTGTTATGAGTTGCTTCTGTTCCCTTTGAAGACCAGATTTTCCTTAGTCCTCCCTATGTCTTCTTAGTGTGAAATCTGTTCAACCACCACCTTCTCCTTTATTTGTTTTATTTTTATCCATAGCACTTGAGACCATTAATCTTATTTATTACCTGGCTATCCAGGTCTAAAAAGTAAGCTCCGTGTGGCAGAAATTTTTGACTGTTTTGTTCTTTGCAGTGTGTTCAGTTTGCAGAGCAGTACTTGGTATACCATAGGTGCTCAATAAATACTTCTTGAGTTAATGAAAGAAATCAGATTTGGGCCTTTAAACTGCAATTTTAAACCAGGCAAGTTTAGCAAAATAACTATTTTTGAGGTGGTTAGCAACATGAGATAATAGAAGGTCCCCATAAACATTACAGCAAACTTGCTTATTTTTCTAAAGGAATTTCCACCAGCTAGTAAGTACCTCCCTCCTGTAGCCAGCCTGGCCACCTCTCTTCCATTCCCTTCTCTCTTCTCTTCTGCCTCCACCACTGCATTTCAGCTACTTTACATACAATGTGGTTACTTGCAACAGACACTCACATTGACCATGTATATCCCTGTTCTCAGAAACCTTTGGTCAACCCTCTGAACTTCACCATCAGAACCTTACTTCTTGAGCTTTTTCCGTTTCTGAATAAGCAAATCCTCATTGCACTGAAAAAGCAGGGTGTAGTGTGAGATAAATACTCGCAGGCGCTGAACACACACCAGAAGTAGGTAATAGTCAGGGTGTTCCTGCTCTGTGAACTTCAGGACATTCTGGATGGAAGAAAAAAGGAAGCAGCATTGCAGAGTTAGAATGAAAAGTTGTTTAGTCTCTTCTGAACCTTGCCTTGATATGCTGTGAGAGTTTGGTAGCCACTTACTCAAAATACCAATGGCCAATTTAATTACAAACTGAAAAGTCAAACTTGTTCCCTTTGTCCATCGCACCTCAGGAAAATAACAGTCATTTTTGCTCCTGTTTGAGTTGAATTTGAACATGTGGAAAATTAGAAGGATCTACTAATTAGATCTCTGAAGTAATGGAGCCATTCTAACAATTATTGTCTCTAACCAATGGTGGGAATGTCAGGCATCAGGGCTGGAAGTAGGGGGACGTTATGATCAAGCCTGGCCTAGCACCCCCTCCCATTACAATGCCTGCTGTGCTGTAGTGGAACATGCATGCTGGTTGGGTTTGGGAAAGCTAACAGTTACTGAAGAACTATACAAAAATGATCTTCATGACCCAGATAATCACAATGGTATCATTACTCACCTAGAGCCAGACATCCTGGAATGTGAAGTCAAGTGGGGCTTAGGAAGCATCACTACGAAAAAAGCTAGTGGAGGTGATGGAATTCCAGTTGAGTTATTTCAAATCCTAAAAGAGGATGCTGTGAAAGTCCTGCACTCAATATGCCAGCAAATTGGGAACACTCAGCAGTGGCCACAGGACTGGAAAAGGTCAGTTTTCATTCCAATCCCAAAGAAAGGCAATGGCAAAGAATGCTCAGACTACCACACAATTGCACTCATCTCACATGCTAGTAAACTAATGCCCAAAGTTCTCCAAGCCGGGGTTCAACAGTACACGAACTGTGAACTTCCAGATGTTCAAGCTGGTTTTAGAAAAGGCAGAGGAACCAGAGATCAAATTGCCAACATCCGCTGGATCATCAAAAAAGCAAGAGAGTTCCAGAAAAACATCTATTTCTGCTTTATTGACTATGCCAAAGCCTTTGACTGTGTGGATGACAATAAACTGTGGAAAATTCTTCAGGAGATGGGAATACCAGACCACCTGACCTGCCTCTTGAGAAATCTGTGTGCAGGTCAGGAAGCAACAGTTAGAACTGGACATGGAACAACAGACTGGTTCCAGATAGGAAAAGGAGTACGTCAAAGCTGTATATTGTCACCCTGCTTATTTAATTTCTATGCAGAGTACATCATGAGAAACACTGGGCTGGATGAAACACACGCTGGAATCAAGATTGCCAGGAGAAATATCAATAACCTCAGATATGCAGATGACACCACTCTTATGACAGAAAGTGAAGAACTAAAGAGCCTCTTGAATGAAAGTGACAGTGGAGAGTGAAAAATTTGGCTTAACGTTCAACATTCAGAAAACTAAGGTCATGGCATCTGGTCCCGTCACTTTATGGGAAATGATGGGGAAACAGTGACAGACTTTACTTTGGGGGGCTCCAAAATCACTGCAGATGGTGACTGCAGCCATGAAATAAAAAGATGTTTACTCCTTAGAAGAAATGTTATGACCAACTTAGACAGCATGTTAAAAAGCAGAGACATACTTTGCCAGAAAAGGTCCGTCTAGTCAACTCTATGGTTTTTCCAGTAGTCATGTGTGGATTTGAGAGTTGGACTATAGAGATGAGCACCAAAGAACTGATGCCTTTGAACTGTGGTGTTGGAGAAGACTCTTGAGAGTCCCTTGGACTGCAAGGAGATCCAATCAGTCCATCCTAAAGGAGATCAATCCTTAGTGTTCATTGGAAGGACTGATGCTGAAGCTGAAACTCCAATACTTTGGCCACTGGATGCAAAGAACTGACTCTTTTGAAAAGACCCTGATGCCGGGAAAGATTGAAGGTGGGAGGAGAAGGGGACGAGAGAGGATGAGATGGTTGGATGGCATCACCGACTCAGTGGACATGAGTTTGAGTAAACTCTGGAAGTTGGTGATGGACAGAGAGGCCTGGCGTGCTGCAGTCCATGGGATCGCAAAGAGTTGGACACAACTGAGCGAATTTGGAAAACTCAGCAGTGGCCACAGGACTGAAAAAGGTCAGTTTTCATTCCAATTCCAAAGAAAGGCAATGCAAAAGAATGCTAAAACTACCGCACAATTGCACTCATCTCACATGCTAGTAAAGTAATGCTCAAAATTCTCCAAGCCAGGCTTCAGCAATACGTGAACCGTGAACTCCCAGAAGTTCAAGCTGGTTTTAGAAAAGGCAGAGGAACCAGAGATCAAATGGCTAACATCCGCTGGATCATGGAAAAAGCAAGAGAGTTCCAGAAAAACATCTATTTCTGCTTTATTGACTATGCCAAAGCCTTTGACTGTGTGGATGACAATAAACTGTGGAAAATTCTTCAGGAGATGGGAATACCAGACCACCTGACCTGCCTCTTGAGAAATCTGTATGCAGGTCAGGAAGCAACAGTTAGAACTGGACATGGAACAACAGACTGGTTCCAAATAGGAAAAGGAGTACGTCAAGGCTGTATATTGTCACCCTGCTTATTTAACTTCTATGCAGAGTACATCATGAGAAACGCTGGGCTGGAAGAAACACAAGCTGGAATCAAGATTGCCGGGAGAAATATCAATAACCTCAGATATGCAGATGACACCACCGTTATGGCAGAAAGTGAAGAGGAACTAAAAAGCCTCTTGATGAAAGCGAAAGAGGAGAGTGAAAAAGTTGGCTTAAAGCTCAACATTCAGAAAACGAAGATCATGGCATCCGGTCCCATCACTGCATGGGAAATAGATGGGGAAACAGTGGAAACAGTGTCAGACTTTATTTTTGGGGGCTCCAAAATCACTGCAGATGGTGATTGCAGCCATGAAATTAAAAGACGCTTACTCCTTGGAAGAGAAGTTATGACCAACCTAGATAGCATATTGAAAAGCAGAGACATTACTTTGCCAACTAAGGTCCATCTAGTCAAGGCTATGGTTTTTCTTGTGGTCATGTATGGATATGAGAGTTGGACTGTGAAGAAGGCTGAGCGCCAAAGAATTGATGTTTTTGAACTGTGGTGTTGGAGAAGACTCTTGAGAGTCCCTTGGACTGCAAGGAGATCCAACCAGTCCATTCTGAAGGAGCTCAACCCTGGGATTTCTTTGGAAGGAATGATGCTAAAGCTGAAGCTCCAGTACTTTGGCCACCTCATGCAAAGAGTTGACTCATTGGAAAAGACTCTGATGCTGGGAGGGATTGGGGACAGGAGAAGGGGACAACCGAAGATGAGATGGCTGGATGGCATCACGGACTCAATGGACGTGAGTCTGAGTGAACTCCGGGAGATGGTGATGGACAGGGAGGCCTGGTGTGCTGCGATTCATGGGGTCGCAAAGAGTCGGACACGACCGAGGGACTGAACTGAACTGAGCGACTGAACTGAATTGAACTGAACAGTTACTGAGTGCTTCCCGTTGCCAAGCACTTAGTCTTTTACATTATTTTCTCATTTAACTTTTACCCCAACCCATTTAGACAGGTGCCATTCTTACCTCCATTTAACAAAGAAGGAAATCAAGGCACAGTGAAGTTAAATAATCTTCACTGGTCACACATCTAGTGAAGATCAAAGCCAGGATTTGAACTCAAGCCAGAAAGTAGAGTCTAGATTCTTGTTTGCTTACTTACACACTGCTTACAGGACCTGGGTTTCAAGCCTATATTTTTTCCACCGACAAAATATCTTAACTTGGGCAAATTACTTCTTTGTCTCTTCATTATCTAAAGTGATAATAATGATACAGATTTCATGGGATAGTTGAAGATTAAATTAGATAATTATTATGAAAGAATGGTTTCAAGATATAAAGCCACATACAATTGAAAGTGTTTTTAACAGTACTGGGCTACTTCTACCTGGGACAAATTCCAAGCAGTTCTGAGATACTTTCATTGAATTCCTTAGAAAAATCAGTCATCAATTAAACCAGAACAGGTGGGTAGTGGGAAGAAGAGGGACTGGTAGTGGTATTGATGAGTCTCTCTCAACTCAACTCCCTCTAAGATGTTATAAGCCTATAGGAAAGTGGTGTGAAGATGTCAGCTCATCAGCTTCTCCATGCGTTTTTCATGACACAAGACATAAGCAAGGTATGGTAGACCCTTGGACACAAGTCAAAAGAAAGTAGTCAGAATAGCAGGTAAGTGGGGAGCTTGTATAGATATTTCTTAGATACCCAAGGGGTAGGGCTGGGAGTGGAGGTGAATTTAGATGGCTGTGGAACCAAGATGGAAGGAACTGAATAGGTTCCTAGGATCTGGCAGGAGCTGCCCTACAAATATCCTGGATCAGCATAGGTGTGGATTGCTGGTAAATAAAGATAGAATTTCCTTTTTGGCATCATGAGCCAAAAACTTTGGAGAAGGCAATGGCATCCCACTCTAGTGCTCTTGCCTGGAAAACCCCATGGACAGAGGAACTTGGTGGGCTGCAGTCCATGGGGTTGCGAAGAGTCGGACACGACTGAGTGACTTCACTTTCACTTTTCACTTTCCTGCATTGGAGAAGGAAATAGCAACCCACTCCAGTGTTCTTGCCCGGAGAATCCCAGGGACGGCAGAGCCTGGTGGGCTGCCGTCTGTGGGGTCACACAGAGTCGGTCACGACTGAAGCAACTTAGCAGCAGCAGCCAAAAACTCTTGAGGATGAGATTTTAGCTCATACCACAAGGTGGAGATAGGGTAATCATAAAAATCTAAATCATTCAAACACTTCCTAGAAATATTAATGATTCCTTGACCCTTTATGGTATCTTTTCATTGGAAGCCCAAAACAACTGTTTAGCATGAAAATCAGCTTGGTGGCTTGACCAGCCATGCCTACCTGTAGATGTATCAGATATTCAGGGATGCGCTGGACTATATGAAAAAACAATGTGTAGATGTCAGACTTAATCTCTTCATCACCCTGAATGAAAGAAAGTTGGAGTCAGTCTTCAGTGTGCCTCCAGTTCTGGCTGCAAACAGGTCAGTTCCACTAGTGTAGCAAGGGTTTACTAGAGCATTTTCTTCATCAAGAGTGTCATGAAACATTGATCTGTCATTGGAGAGGCTACTTATTCAGGGACATGCTCAAGAAGACACCTCTTTGCTAACGAGGAGTGTGTCATATTCTTCTTTAGAATCTACCCAGGTGTCCAAACCACCCCCTCCTCCTCCCCACCCTCCAACACCATCTTAGCAAAGTGAGCACTCAATAAATTAGACTTGAGTTGACTAAATTTGTTAAGGTTCTTCAGCAAGTAATCTGTACAATGTTTTTACCAACAGGCATTAAAGGTGCTTTGAACCTCATGAGAATGAAGAAGGGAGAAACCAGTTGGCAACAGGAAACATGCTGGACTTTCTTCATGTCTCTTCCCTTCCTTTCTCCTTTCTCAAAGATTAGGTTGGTCAAAAAATTCATTTGGGCTTTTCTGTAACATCTTAGGGAAAAACCCCCATGAACTTTTAGGCTGACTCAGTATATGCTGAGTCCAGTACTTTGACCACCTCATGCGAAGAGTTGACTCATTGGAAAAGACTCTGATGCTGGGAGGGATTGGAGGCAGGAGGAGAAGGCGGCGCAGAGGATGAGATGGCTGGATGGCATCACCGACTCGACGGACATGAGTCTGAGTGAACTCCGGGAGTTGGTGATGGACAGGGAGGCCTGGCGTGCTGTGATTCATGGGGTCACAAAGAGTTGGACATGACTGAGCGACTGAACTGAACTGAACTGAATATATGGTAGGTATTATACTGGGTTGAGAACAGTCAGAGGTTGAAGTAGAAAGTTAAGAGAGCCTCTCACCTCTTGTGAAACTTAATTAACTCTTAGCTTTAGAACTTCTGATATAGTTCTTTTCTATTGACCTAAAATAACTAGAATTGCTTTATGTGTATATGTGCTTATTGAGCATCTAATATATCACTGCAGTAGCAATACTTAAAGCAACATGACTAGAGCCATTTTATAATCATGTAAAATGACAGACACACTATGACATGAATTTAATATTCAGATTAATATGTCTAAGTCTATAAAGCCCAAAACCCGTTAAGGTTGCAAACTGCAGCCTGAGGATCTCTGGGCAGAATATTTGTTTACTTCGTCCATTCCAGTGGAATGGAACAGAAGTTCAGTAAGGAAGGGCAAAGACCAAAGCAATGGCACTGATCCTTGAGTGGCTCCTTGAACCCCAGGGAGGAGAGTCAGTGGCTTTGTTCAAGCCATTCCCCAGCATGGAGAACAAGCTCAGAGTGCATGTGCTGTGTTTTCTGGAAAGGTGAGCAACATAATGTAGTCACACATGTAACCAAAGGAGAATGGAAAGATAGTGTTAACTTACCTCCTTCAGAACAACCACATGAACCAAAGAGATGCATTCGGGCAAGTCCCTCAGGTAAGCAACATAATAATCCAAAAAATTATTCTTGAAAACAAACAGAAAAGTCATGGTAAGAACTTGGAGACAGGAATGATAATAGTTAATATGTATGCTTGTGTGTGCTCAGTTGCTCAGTCATGCTCAGTTCTTTGGGACCCCATGCACTATAGACCACCAGGCTCCTCTGTCCATGGGATTTCCCTGGCAAGAATATTGGAGTGGGTTGCCATTTCCTACATCAGGGGATCTTCCTGTCCCAGGGATCAAACTCACATCTCTTGCGTCTCCTGCCTTGGCAGGCGGACTCATGCATATCTAAAGGAGTACATTGCAGAGATTATTTTAATCATTCATTAGATGTGTTTAGTAACATTTGTTCTGTTTTTTATTCACCTTTTAAAAAATCTTTTTGGTTTTAAGGAAAATAGTCCTATGGACTTGGAAACCAAAACTCAGTATCCCTGCTTTAATGAAAGTGAAATGATAAACCAAAGCAGAAAGAAGGTGCCATGTAAGTTGAAAAAAATATTTTAAACAGTTAAATGATAAAAATGCAAATTTTGTTTTTTAATTACTCTCTGCTTCAATCATCTACATCCAAATGAGGAACTTTTTCCAACTCACCTCAGAGGGTCTAGATCTGGAATTCTCGACTTTTTCCACTAATTTCTTATTCACCTACGGAATATCCCCTCAGGAAAACAATTTTCACCTCTCAAAGTTATTTTCCCATAGGTATAACAATTCTCAGCTCAAGAAAGCACGTTGAATATAAATGAGTAAAAATGAGTTTAGAGGGATGGCATTACATCCACTCTATACAAGTAAATAATTTGTAAACTTGTATTATGAATCATTCATATACAGAGGTCAACTGAAGGTAAAATCTGACTTGCAGACCAATTTCAATTAACCCATGCAATATTTTAAAAATAAAATTTCACACAAAATTCTGGACTTTCCACTTCTCTTAAAATACCAGATCTGGCAACTCTAGTCCTTTTTTCCTGCATAATAATTGGATAAAGCTGAGTAGCTATTCCTTATAGGAAAGCATATGTGCTCCACTTAAGCTCACTTCCCAGTAGTATTACCACATTGTATTACATTCAGCTCATTTCTACTTACTAATGTCATCTGCTGGCCCTGTAGGCATTTGAGTTTGCAGCTTGTGACCTAAATCATATAGTTTTTTTTTTGAAGAACATTACAGAGATTTAAAAACTTAGCATCCTTTCTCCAAAAAAGTGAAAACAAAAAACATTCTAGACAAATAGCTACCCATCTGCTGCTAAGTCACTTCAGTCGTGTCCGACTCTGTGCGACCCCATAGACAGTAGCCCACCAGGCTCCCCCGTCCCCGGGATTCTCCAGGTGAGAACACTGGAGTGGGTTGCCATTTCCTTCTCCAATGCATGAAAGTGAAAAGTGAAAATGAAGTCACTCAGTCGTGTTCGACTCTTAGCAACCCCATGGACTGCAGCCTACCAGGCTCCTCCGTCCATGGGATTTTCCAGGCAAGAGTACTGGAGTGGGTTGCCGTTGCCTTCTCCGACACATTTTTTTAAATCTTTAAGAAATGAAATTGTGTGTGAAAGCATATGAAGAAGTGAAGTCACTCAGTCGTGTCTGACTCTTTGTGACCCTGTGGACTGTAGCCTACCAAGCTCCTCTGGCCATGGGATTCTCCAGGCAAGAATACTGAAGTGGGTTGCCATTTCCTTCTCCAGGGGATCTTCCTGACCCAGGGATCGAACCCAGGTTTCCCGCATTGGAGGCAGACGCTTTAACCTCTGAGCCACTTTATATGTATGGATGGATATATATGTGTACATACACACACACACACACACACACACACACATCATATTCAATGGGGGGCAGTTATAGTTCAGCAGAAAAATGATGAACTGGAAGTTAAAAGACTTGGGTTCTAGCCACAGATCTACAAATATCTAGATAGCTGGGTAATTTCAACCATGATTTTTTCTCTGAACTTTATTTCATTATCTGTAGAACAAGGAGGTTAGACTAGATCTCCTCAGACTCTGAAATCCGCTGATTCTAGATTCTCCATTAAGAGAAATGGACATGGAAGACACAGATGCATGTAATTCACGTTTATAAAGGATTAAGAAAAAAAACTCACCTCATCATTTGTTAACTTAAGGAATAAATCTCCAAGGACTCCTTGGCGTGGCCACTTCAAGACCCTTTCCTGCAGAGCGTGAAGCAAATCCAGGTGCTGCTGGACAATGTACCGTAAAGAGCCAGGGAAGAGGCTTGAAACAGAATAGAGACAGGATCACACAAACCAGGTGCAGAGAAGAAAAGGCTCCTCAAGAACATATGGAACAAGTCCAATTTTCCCAGTCATTCAAAATCCTGTGAGTCACAGGTCTGCCTTTAGTATTCGAAAAAGAGTTTGTCACTATCAGCCTCACAGCAGGTAACCTCAGACCACAGGAAGACCCCTTTACTGATGACCCCTGTTCAAATGTGTATTGAACTAGTTAAGAGCACTTCACTGGAGTGGCCTTTTCAAAGCAAAATGATACACTCTCATTTAGGTGACAGTAAAATTTTAAGGGAGATCTTTCTCAATGTTTTAAAGTTCTTCCCACTTGATGTCCAAATCATCTACTCCAGTTAACACTGCAGATGGCAGCGCTAAGGTGGCACTTGGTCATTCGTAGCTACCAACTGTACTTAGAGAAGGAGGAGGTTTCGTTTCAAGCTGGCAACGGAAAGTTCAGGGGATAAGGGCATAAAAGTGTTAACTTTTCCCCTTTCCTTCAGTTTCTAAGAGGAAGCTGGGAATGGATGGAGTCTTGCCAGAGGAGGCTACAGGATAGGTAGTCCCAGTTTTGCTGAGCCCCGCCTCCTGCTCTCCCACCGTCTGCCTTCTATCTCAGTGTGTCTCATTTATTTCAGAGGAAATGAAGGAAGGAAGAGAGAAAGAGGAGGGTGGGATGGAGAGCAGAGTCAGAGAATCATGGGAGGAAGGAGAAGGTGGATTGGATGGGGAAGCAGGGTGAGCAGAGGCCTGAAGGAGTGAGGAGGGAAGAAACAGGAGTAGAGCCTTGCTGGACAACAGCAAGGATGTCAGCTCCAGCTTGGTAATTTGGGGGAACTGAAAGTAAGTTCCCCTGTGCTTCCAAGACCACAAGATTTTTCATGTTAGTTTGGTTGGTTTTCTTGATTCTTTTGTTTCAGGTAAAAGGTAGATTTATTAATATCCTTTGTGAAGAGGTTGCAGGAAAATAAGTCAGGAGAGGATGATCATGTCCCAGGTCTCAGGCAGGTTCCTGGGACAGACCACTAAGTAAGAGTTCTTGGCTTTATGCAGAAAAGAACTCAAGGGTGAGCCGTAGTAAGGTAAAAGCAGAGAACACATTCCATAGGTAGAATGTGGGTCTGTCTCAAAAGGTGAGAGCAGCCAGGACTACAAGTTTAACAGAGAGGAAAGTGTTGGCCTGCTTGTCACTTGCTGAGAGTCTGACTTATTTGGATATTTCCCTAAGGGTCTATCAAGAGTAAATGAGTTGGGGTACTTTGGACAGTTGGGGTACTTTGCCACCCCCAAACAAGCAGACCTCTGTTGAAAACAGTAGGAAGAACACCAGTTTGGAAGGAGGTGTTGTCAGCCCATTTCCAAGCAAAGAAAATTCCCCTGTGGTTGCAGCTCAGAGTAGACACACAAATGCCAGCCTCCCGTGAAAAGGGACAAGGATTCCTTCTACTCCAATCTGCCAACCCCTCCAGTCCCTGTACCTTGAGTCTCCATGTATGTGAAGCCCACTGCTCCCTAAGCACAGGAGGAAAGGCCTCCTGGGCTGATATAATAGGCTTGGAAGACCTAAGGCTAAGTAATGCCTGTCCACATCAGAGGGAATTTGGAGGCGTGGCTAGGAGACAGTCCAACTGGGAGAAACCATAAAGCTGATGGAGGAAAGCAGACCTGATCACACTGAAAGAGTGAAACACTGCACCCGCAAAAGACCTGGACAGGAAAGACTTCTCTCCACCCAGAGGCTGACAGTGCCTGCAGGTAAAATTCCTGGTGTGACACTGCGAGATGTTAGGCCACAGTGGTGAGATCTGAGATTGTGACGGGTGGTCAGTGTAGGTTGTATAAAATGTCTTGATTTATCTCTTTCTCTCCTTCCTTCCTGTCCTTTTTCCCTTCCTTTCCTGTCCTATCCTGTACTTTCTTTTCCTTTCTTTCAAGAAACCTGTCTTCCGTTACACTATGACCAGCGTACTTGCAGAGTTTGACAGCTGGTAACTCGGTTGGAGTCCAGGTGCCTCGTGGATAGTCCACTGGAGTGACAGGGTAAGGTTTTAGGATGGGGATCACAAAAGGCTAATACTCTCATTAAGTTTCAAGAAGCATGTAAGTTACATGAAGAGCAATGATTTAAGGTGGATTCTGTGTCAAATGGCTTCCCTGATAGTTCAGTTGATAAAGAATCTGCCCGCAATGTAGGAGACCCTGGTTGGATTCCTGGGTCGGGAAGATCTGCTGGAGAACGGATAGGCTACCCACTCTAGTATTCTTGGACTTCCCTTGTGGCTCAGCTAGTAAAGAATCTGCCTGCAATGCAGAAGACCTGGGTTTGATCCCTGGGTTGGGAAGATCCCTTGCAGAAGGGAAAGGCTACGCACTCTAGTATTCTGGCTGGAAAATCCCATGGACTGTACAGTCCATGGGATCACAAAGAGTTGGACATGACTGAGTAACTTTCACTTTCACTTTTCACTTTCTGTGAAATATTGAAAGTATTTCACAGAAATATTCCACAGAAATATTTTCAATATTTTCAAATATTGAAAACAGGCTTTAATTTTTTTTTTAATTTAATAAGGATAATATTTGAAATTAGGGTAGAGTGTAGAGGAGGTGAGCCAGGAAATGAGGAGCAGAGGGAGAAAGAAGCGAGAAGTATAGACACACTTAACCTATTTCACTATTTTGCCTGGAGCCTGACCTGACTCCCAGAAGCAACTTTTTCATTAGGACAAAAATGTTAAGTGCTCAACTTATTTTCTGTTCTTTACCAGGGGTGAGATTATGGTACCATGAGAAGTTTATTCTTTCTAAAGTCTTCAAAGTAATTTCAACTCTGGCAGGACAGTACTTAAGCAACAAGGGAGATAAACTACAAGCAATCAATGAACATCCAGTTATAAATTAGTAACTTAGGTCAAAACAACTCCTGAGCTGCAGCTGCAAGATGAGGCATTGATAGTAACATGTGCCACCTAGTGGTGATCCGAAGCGTACAGTTCGTTGAGCTCTTGGAGGATGTGGCCCTGGGGTTCAGTTTTTAAGGCTAACTGGCAAATCCTGTGGGGCTGACTTTGCCCCTCCTGACAAGGGTTCATGCAGGACTATTCAAGCCTGCTCTGTGTGGGTGAAACATACCAGAAAAAACCAAGAACTCCAACATCTGAGATCCTCCTACCAGTGGACAGCAGCCCTCACTTTCCCCTCAGGCTTCCACTGGCAGCCTTTGCTCCTGCAGCGTCCGGCGACTGGACCAGGGGCAGGGCTGGCTGGAAGCAGCCGGCAGAGACTTCTGAGCACTTCATGTTTTTCTAGGGAAAACCTGAAGTTTTATTTTATAGGTTTGAGAAGATGTGGCAGGTTAGAGCATCAGGTATGTACTTGTGGGTGTTGTTTTCACCCCCAGGTGACTTTTCAATGAGGGCAGAAAATGCAGAAGGCTTGTGGTTTGTGATGGGAAAGGTAAATGTTCATAAGGTAATTTTCATCTTTGCATGGGAGGAAAAACGCCAATAGAGACGAGGAATAATCTCATTCTGTTATGTATTTCATTCCGCTGATCTATTTAACTAAAGAGGCTACACGTGCAGGCTTCAGAAAGCTTAGGAAGAAAGAAACCATGAATTGAGGAGGATGAAGCTCTAACCTCAGGTAGGAAAAGAGTAGGGCTTCTTTGGTGGCTTAGTAGTAAGGAATCCATCTGCCAGTGCAGAAGATGCAAGAGACTTGGCTTTGATCCCTAGGTCTGGAAGAGCCCCTAAAGAAGGAAATGGCAACCAGTATTCTTGCCTGGGAAGTCCTATGGACGGAGGAGCCTGGCGGGCTACAGTCCATGGTGTCGCAGAGTCAGACATGACTTAGCAACTCAACAACAATAGGAAAAGGGTGACATTGGAAGCTCAGAGGAGCTTCTCTGGTGGCTCAGGCAGTAGAGAATCACCTGCAATGCAGGAGACCTGAGTTCGATCCCTGGGTGAGGGAAGAGCCCCTGGATGAGGGTATGGCAACCCACTCCAGTATTCTTGCCTGGAGAATCCCCATGAACAGAGAAGCCTGGCAGGCTACAGTCCATGGAGTCGCAAAGAATAGGGACTAAGTACAGCAAAGCTCAGAACCAGAGATTTCATATTAGCACTAAGAATACTGAGTTGAAGCTTTTTTCTTCTTGGGCAATGAAAACAGAAAAGAGGATTCGCTTAGCAGATAACTAACATAAATAGCATCATCATGGATATGAGAAATAACCATTATTTTACTTTCTTGGGGAAAGTATGATAGTTTTAATTATTTTTTAGTCTCAGGAGTTGGGGGAAAGCCCACCTCTTCCTTAGTAATGGGTCATGAGAAGTAGAAGAGAGGGCAAGTAGAAAAGAGCTTCTGTGAACTAAAAACATTCCCCTATTTGACGGGTCACCTGAGATCTGAAGTCAGGACAAGTGGGCAGCTAATCGAAAAGCCTGATTTATGAAACAGGAAGAGACAAAGTCAGCTTCTGGTTGAGGCAGCTGGCATATTGCAGTCAGTTAAGGTGGTATCTTTGAAATCATGGTCCTTAGAGAAGCAGTGCCATGTTGAAAGGGCATTAGACAGGCCTGGGTTTGAGCTCTGGCTTCAGCTGATTGTGTGACTTCAAACCTCACTGGACCTGAATTTCTTCATCTATCAGGTAGGATTCACAGGTTCTTGTGAAGATTTCATGAAGTAAATGAAGTACCCAAGCATGGAGCCTGATTACTGTTTGCTGGAGCAAACAGTCCTCTCTTTCACTCTCCTTGCCCCATCCCCACACTTTCAGAGACTAGAAAGAGATGCTGCTGGCTTAGACTCATAGATGTGGAGGCAAAGCCACATCTAAAGGTAGACTGGGCTTTAGTTGGGTTTTAATGTGAACTGGGCAAATCTTCTGGCACCAGCAAGATAGCAAGAGGCCAGAGAGACTTCACGGAGGGCTGAAGGGGTAATCTGGGAGGTTCAGACAAGCTGGATGGGGTGAAGAAGGGGGAGTCAAGTGGCCAGAAAGCGAAGGAAGAGCCAGCAAGGATCCAGGTGGCCATAGAAAGTAAAACCCAGTCCAGAGCTTCTACTGTTCACAGCTTTCAGTGTCATGTTACCCTCTTCTGCTCCTTACAGCTTTCTATTTTATCTCAGTTTTGCAGTGAAATAATTCTTGCAAATAGTGAAGCAATTATGGGTTTATCATGGAACGTTTTCTCATATCAGTTGCTTCGATGGAGGTACATTGTGTTTTGGTGATTGAGTTTATTGCTGGCAGCTGCAAAGCCAAGTAAAATTGGGGGGTGGCGGTGATAAGGATCTGGAAAATATAGTTCAGGCTTCCCACAACTTCATGAACCACCAGTGCATATTACCTGGTAGACTACTTAAAGTGGTAATGCTGTGTTTGTCTCTAGTCATCCATCATCCAGACTTCTCATTTATTTGGCTTGGCCTTTTCCTCAGTTGATCTGGATTATTACATCTTTATGTCAGTAATCTTTCCCCACCAAATCGTAAGTTTCTCCTTCCTGCTTTCTCTCAGCAGAGAGGGAAGCAGAGAAAATCTGAAGTTTTGGAACAGATATAGAGGGAGGGGTGTGGTAACCTGGGGACTAGCAAGTTGCTGTAACACATCAGAGGCCCGATGGAAGCTCTGCCCCCGTAATATGACTACACTCACATGCGGCTCATACCTTAACAAGGATTTCCTGAACAAATAATAAGAAAGGTCCAAGTTCACAGCTATGTAAGCCCTGTATCATTTATCTAATGGCCACTTCAGATCTTCATTCCCATCCGTTCCCTGTGCTCCCATGAGAAGTGGTTCCAGGGGTTCTTCCAGGATTTCCAGTGGAATATGCAGATGGCAACAGACAGGAATACCTTCCTCACTGTTGCACTTTTTCCCTTTAGGCTCTTAACAGACATGCCAGGGCCACTGGAAGCCCCAGAGACTCCTCTCATTTTCTTATCTGCTGGAAGTCAAAAGTTGAGACTTGCCAGGGGTTACCTGCAGTCACTGACTATTCTCTTTTCCAAGTCTATGTCTGGAGCTCTTGATAAGTACCAGAATTCCCAAAGTGGAAACAATAAACAACTTACCTTAAATTTTAATTAATCTGAAAAGCAAAGGCAATGAATACATGGGTACCTTCTCTCTTTAGAATTCCTCTTTCCATCTGACCCCTGGAATGTTGCCTTGATCTTCAGGATCAGAGAGATGTTAATGACATATTTTCTTTCTGATTCAAGCAGTTCTAGAGCCACAGTCTGTCTTTTAGCTTTAAAAACAAACCAAGGAGGGAATTTTTGTTAACCACTGTTCCCTGAGACCCTGTTAGATGATAGAAAACAATAAAAAGGTATTGAAAGCAATAGAGACACCAGCAAGTTTCTGGAAGATGGAAGAGTGGAGGCATGGTCATTAATTCAGCAGAGCAAAGGGCACCAAACCATTTACTTTGGTGTTTTCATCTGTGGATGGGAAATCGGCTGAGAAGCAGAAAGGCCCAAGGATTGGAGACACCAAGGCATCAAGAGAGTACAAGTAAGAGGCAATGCTGTAAACAGGAGAAACAGTCTACATTCAGTGAAGCTGAACCTTCAGTTCCCCATACCCATGCTGGATGACTTCCTCAATTCCACCCCAGGGGAAATGAGAAAAGCTAGAGAAGCCCGAATCTCTGATATCTGAACATCAGACATAGCAGAGAGCAGAGTTGAAATGCTAAAATGAAAACAAAGGGACTCAAAGAAGGCTCACATACAAAACAGTGAGACTCCTCTCAGCCTCTTTGCCTTCAGGTCCCAGAGTGCCAGCAGCCAGACTTATACTGTCCAGACTGGAGACCAGAGGACCTTCCACTGGAGGAATGAGCTGCCCAAGTGAAAAAGGTCTACAAACACTGACATACAGACGTCACCTATCAAAATGGAAATTTGCTACCTGATTAGCAGATAAGAAGCCCACTTATTGATCAGCTTGACCAACACAGGATTTTTAGGTTTCTTTTTATTTAGGCCCTTTTTCCTGGATATGAATAATTAGCTAAGAATCCTCAGATACTTGAATTAATCTTACATCATAAAAGAAAGAGAAGAAAAAAGTACATACACATTTTTAAAAGGAGGAACCATAGATAGAGACAATGCAGGAAAAAAAGAAATCTTTAAAAAAATCTTATAATTAATATCCTCAAAGAGTTACCAAAAATGTTCTGCCCATTTAATAATCACAGGATCCTATTTTCAAAAAACAATCCAGAAAAAAAACTTTTTGGCTTTTTTAAAAGAGCAGAAGACAAAGTCAAGGAAATCTGTACACCTGCCTCCATTTCCCTCCCCACCAAGAAAGGCAGTAATAGAAAAAATTAGTCCAGGAGAGCCAATATCAAACTAATAGAAGTTTCAGAGAAAAGAAAGAAAATGAATGAGAAGATATTATCAAATTAATAATACAAAAAATACCAGGACATGTATTTCCAGAGGAAAGGGCCCATTTGCATTCAGCATAATTAATGAAAAAATCTCTCACATCACTGTAAAATATACCACATCACTGTGAAAATTTAGCATACCAAAGGTAAAGAGAAGATCCTAAAAGTTACCAGAGAGAAAAATCAGGTAACATTCAAAGGACTGGGGATTAGATGATATTGGATTTTTCACTGGCAACATTAGAATTTAGAAGACAGTGGAACAATTGCTTCAAAATGATAATGGAAAATGACTTTATATTCATCTAAATAGCCAATGAATTATGTGGAACCTACTAGGCTATGTGTTCCATCAAAACGAGTAGTAAACCAAGAAACTGAGAAGGATATGCAAAACAACAACAACAACAACAACAGCAACACACCTCCACAAAACCCTGAATAGGAATCTAACATATGAGAAATTTTAAGAGAATTCACAGGAAGACTGA
This sequence comes from Budorcas taxicolor, assembly GCF_023091745.1. Taxonomy (NCBI): domain Eukaryota; kingdom Metazoa; phylum Chordata; class Mammalia; order Artiodactyla; family Bovidae; genus Budorcas; species Budorcas taxicolor. Next base: position 80,999,746 of record NC_068920.1, on the reverse strand, counting down.
GAAGTCCCAGGAGGGCAGCAGTGCAGTGAGTCAGAATGGAGTAGGATGACAGAGGTCTCTAGGGTAAATGCTGTTTTAAAAAAATGTCAACGATAGACTTTGTTACATTGCTAAGAAAAATTAAAGAAGACCCAAGTAAAAGGAGTCATATACCATGTTCTTCAACTGGAATATCAGTACTGTCAAGATGTCAATTCTCTCCTAATCAGAATAAAAGAATATAGAGTAGAATTTGTTGTTTAGTCCCTAAGTCATGGCCAGCTCTTCTGCAACCCTATAGACTGTAGCACACCAGGCTCCTCTGTCCATGGGATTTCCCAGGCAAGAATACTGGAGTGGATTGCCATTATCCTCTCCAGGGGATCTTTCAGACCCAGGGAGCAAACCCATGTCTCCAGCATCTGCTGCATTGGCAGGAAGATGCTTTACCACTGAACCACATGGGAAGCCTTAGAGTCTAGAGTTAGACCCACATATATGTGATGACTTGGCTTTTCCTACTCATTTCAATGAGAATAGGAAGGCATTTTCAATAAATGGAGCTGAAGCAACTGGATAGCCATATGGAAAAAAATGAATCTGGATTCATACCACACAGCAAAATTTATTCAAGATGAGTCATAGACCTAAATGTGAATGCTAAAACTATAAAGATTTTTATAAGAAAACATAGTAGAATATCTTGATAACCTTAGAACTGGCAAAAATATTTTGCAAGGGCACATAAGTCACAAACTATTTTAAACATTTAAAATTGATAAATTGAACTTCATTAAAATTTAAAATATCTGTTATCAAAAGACCATCAAGAAAGTGAAAAAGCAGGGCAGAGAATAGAATATTCTCAACATGTATATCTTACAGGGAACTCATATTCAAAATATATTAAGAAACCATACTAATAGAGAATAAAAAGATAACCCAATTTAAACATTGGACAAAGGACTTAAATAGGTACTTCATAAAAGAAATACAAATAGTCAACAAGCATATGAAAATATGCTCAGCATCATTAGTCCTCAGGGAAGAGCAAATTAAAACTGCAATATGACACAGGACACACCCACAGAATGGTTCAAACTTAAAAGGCTGATCATACTAAATATTGAGAATGTAAAAAAACTGGAAAGTTTCATACATTGCTGGTAAGAGTATAAAATGTTCCAACTACTTTGGTAAACTGCTGGTGTTTTAAAGTTAAACATAATCCTATCCCATAATCCAAAGATTCCACTCCTAGGTGTACACTCAAGAGAAATGAGAGCATACATTAAAAAAAAAAGACCTACAAGAATATTCACAGCAGTTTTATTCATAGTAGCCCTAAATTGGAAACAATCCAATTTCTAGCAATGAGAGAATGGATAAATTATGGTAAATTCATTCAATATGATTAATAAAAAGGAATAAATTACTGAATGAATTACATGCAACACTATGTTGAGAGAAAGAGGCCAGACATGAAAAAACTACATATTGTAATATTCCATTTTTATGGAGTCAAGAACAGACATAACTAATTTACAGTGACAGAAGTCAGAGTAGTGGTTCTGTGGGTGGGTATTGCCTGAAAAGGTGTATGAGAGAACTTTATGAGATAATCTTTCTATATTAGAAATATTAATGTTGGGTTGGCCAAGAAGTTCTTTTGGGTTTTTCTGTAAGACATTATGGAAAAACCCAAAAGAACTTTTTGGCCAACCCAATATATTTCTCATATTATATAGGTCTGTGTATCCCCCCAGGTGGTGCTAGTGGTAAAAACCCAACTTGCCAATGCAGGAGACATAAGAGATGCAGGTTCAATCTCTGGGTTGGAAAGATCCCCTGGAGGAGGGCATGGCAACCCACTCCAATATTCTTGCCTGGAGAATCCCATGGACAGAGGAGCCTGGCTGGCTATAGTCCATAGGTTCACAAAGAGTTGGATACGACTAAAGCAACTTAGCATGCATGCAATGTGCCAATAGAAAAAAAATAGCAGCATAAACTCTTTTTAAAACATGGAAGCAAGCACCAGAAAAAATAGGTCAAAAGAATTTAAAGTGGGTGCTACTGATTTTCACAATAAACCTTTTAGTGTTATTCAGTTTTCGTGTATTTGATAATAAAAAATTAAAAATTACCTCCTATAAAACAGTTGGAGGAGTGCTCACTTCAGCAGCACATATACTAAAAACTTGGAGGGAACCTAAAGAAACAAAAGACCTATATATAGAAAACTATAAAGCACCGATGAAAGAAATCAAAGATGACACAAATAGATGGAGAAATATACCATGTTCATGGATTGAAAGAATCAATATAGTGAAAATGAGTATACTACCCAAAGCAATATACAGATTCAATGCAATCCCTGTCAAGCTACGAATGGTATTTTTCACAGAACTAGAACAAATAATTTCACAATTTGCATGGAAATACAAAAATCTTCAAATAGCCAAAGCAATCTTAAGAAAGAAGAATGGAACTGGAGGAATCAACCTGCCTGACTTCAGACTATACTACAAAGCTACAGTCATCAAGACAGTATGGTATGGACACAAAGACAGAAACATAGATCAATGGAATAAAATAGAAGGCCCAGAGATAAATCCACACACCTATGGACACCTTTGACAAAGGAGGCAAGAATATACAATGGACAAAAGACAATCTCTTTAACAAGTGGTACTGGGAAAACTGGTCACCTGTAAAAGAATGAAACTAGAACACTTTCTAATACCATACACAAAAATAAACTCAAAATGGATTAAAGATCTAAATGTAAGACCAGAAACTATAAAACTTCTAGAGGAAAACATAGGCAAAACACTTTCTGATGTAAATCATAGCAGGATCCTCTATGACCCACCTCCCAGAGTAATGGAAATAAAAGCAAATATAAATAAATGGGAGCTAATTAAACTTAAAAGCTTTTGCACAACAAAAGAAACTATAAACAAGGTGAAAAGACAGCCTTCAGAATGGGAGAAAATAATAGCAAATGAAGCAACTGACCAAGAATTCATCTCAAAAATATACAAGCAGCTCATGCAGCTGAATTCCAGAAAAATAAACGACCCAATCAAAAAATGGGCCAAAGAAGTAAACAGACATTTCTCCAAAGAAGACATACAGATGGCTAACAAACACATGAAAAAATGCTCAACATCACTCATTATCAGAGAAATGCAAATCAAAATCACAATGAGGTAACATCTCATGCCGGTCATAATGGCTGCTATCAAAAAGTCTACAAACAATAAATGCTGGAAAGGGTGTGGAGAAAGGGGAACTCTCTTACACTGTTGGTGGGAATGCAAACTAGTACAGCCACTATGGAGAACAGTGTGGAGATTCCTTAAAAAAACTGGAAATAGAATTGCCATATGACCCAGCAATCCCACTGCTGGGCATACACACTGAGGAAACCAGAATTGAAAGAGACACATGCACCCCAGTGTTCATCGCAGCACTGTTTACAATAGCCTAGATGTCCATTGGCAGATGAATGGATAAGAAAGCTGTGGTACATATACATAATGGAATATTACTCAGCTATTAAAAAGAACACATTTGGATCAGTTCTAATGAGGTGGATGAAACTGGAGCCTATTATACAGAGTGAAGTAAGTCAGAAAGAAAAACACCAATACAAGTATATTAAAGCATATATATGGAATTCAGAAAGATGGTAATGATGACCCTGGGATTTCTTTGGAGGGAATGATGCTGAAGCTGAAACTCCAGTACTTTGGCCACCTCATGCGAAGAGTTGACTCATTGGAAAAGACTCTGATGCTGGGAGGGATTGAGGGCAGGAGAAGAAGGGGACGACCAAAGATGAGATGGCTGGATGGCATCACTGACTCAATGGACATGAGTCTGAGTGAACTCCGGGAGTTGGTGATGGACAGGGAGGCCTGGTGTGCTGTGATTCATGGGGTCACAAAGAGTCGGACACGACTGAGTGACTGAACTGAACTGAACTGAATGATGACCCTATATGCGAGACAGCAAAAGAGACACATGTAAAGAACAGACTTTTGGACTCTGTGGGAGAAGGTGAGGGTGGGATGATTTGAGAGAATAGCATTGAAATGTGTATATTACCATATGTGAAATAGATTGCCAGTCCAGGATCAATGCATGAGACAGGACACTCAGGGCTGGTGCATTGGGATGACCCTGAGGGATGGGGTGGGGAGGGAGATGGGAAGGGGCTTCAGGATGGGGGACACACGTACACCCATGGCTGATTCATGTCAATGTATGGCAAAAACCACTACAATATTGTAAAGTAATTAGCCTCCAATTAAAATTACTTAATTAAAAATGACAATTGGAGGGAAATGCCATTGTCAGACCTATGCTAAGTGCTCAGTGATGATTTATCATTTGAAGAAAGAAAGGAAAGAGGGAAAAAGGGAGGAAAGGAAAAACAGACCTCTTTGCAGTATTTGACATTTTGGTGGTGAACCCCTGATACAAGATTCATATGTTGAACATTCCATATCACTGAATAAATCCATCACAAAATTCTGTCTTCTTCTCCACTAACCTTATGCCTTTTTTTCCAGAGCAGTACAATACTAAGTGTCATGGATACCCAGGATCAAGGTGGTAGTCCCAGTTAGCCGTGTGACCTCAGGTGAGTCCCTTTACCACTAAAGACTTCGGTTTGTTCATCTCAAAAGGAAACCAGAGGCTCAATTGTCCCATAGGTCCACTGCATCTAAATTGCAAGGATTCCAGCCCTTAGGTTTCTTGTTCTTTACATTTTCAGCCTCCATTGCCCCTTGGGACTTACCAGCTAAAGAAGTTTCACATAAAACGTTTTCCAAGGAGCTATGTCTGCCCTGGCCCACTTCCTTGAGTTTATCTGGGTGGTCTTTTGTGACGTATTCTTCACCCCAGTCTTTAGCATCCTTAGGCTGCCTCCACACACCAGGTGGGAGATGACTCTTGGGTTGGATATCAGCTGAGAGGCAAGGCTTAAGGTTTTCTTCTGCTTCTGGAGTTGTTGGGGTCATTCCTGAAAAATAACATCTGCCATCAAGTTCTGATTTTTTAAAAATTATATTTGTTATTAACTGAAAAATATTATGCCTTTGCTTGGGTACAACTATCCTTTGAGGGTTAAACATATCAATTAAGAATTTAAAGTCTCCACAGTTACAAAGGATCACCTTTCTCTGTTTCTGGTCTATATACTTAACTTTTGGCACACAGACTCTACTGAATGACTTTAAAAATATAAATTTTACAAAATAAAATATAAATTAGTTAATTTATAAATTATTTATTTTGTAAAATATAATAACAAAACGAACTTATAGTCATATGTATTGATTCTTCATATTTCTTCCTTTCAGCTGAGCACACCTGGGAAGAAAACACAGAAAGAGCAGGAAGAAGGGTACCAAAGACAGTGTCGTATTTTGGAATTTGTCCGCCTTGGCCCTGATGATGGTATATTTCCAAAAGGCAGGAGGAAGGGAGGGAGGGGAGATGAAATAATTTATAAAATTCTGGTGAATTATCTCCAGATAACTTTTAAATTACATAAATTATAAGGTGTGTGGTCCACAGAAAACTTAAATGTCATTCCACCTGCACTTGTGAGTTCTCAGCAAGTGTTAGTTCAGTGGTAACTGAAACAAGCCTGAAGGAACTAAGAAGACTGGTTTTGTCTTCAACCTCCTTCCCCTTCTCTCTGGGATTAACTGAGTTGCTGACCTACTCCAGCATGCATCTTGGAATCTTAGTAAAATAGTGCTTTATCTTGCCTGAGTTCTTTCATTCCTGGTTTGGGACTGAGGGCGTAGAAGCAGGAAAGGTAGAAGAAGGGAAAGGGTGAGACTGTTAGAAGAAAAGAGAACTTGAAGAAGCGCCACTCACCAGGACCCATTATTCCCTTCACATTGCTGTCTCCTACATGCACGGATCTGGTCTCTTGTGCTGCAGATGAAGGAAAGCTTTCAATCAATATTCATCCCACTAACACGGATGGGCACCTTCTATGAACTAAGAACTGGGATAGTCTCACAGAGCTTACCTTCTACTGGGGAAGCCAGAGCAGTAAAAAAAAATTACAATAGAGTGTGGCAAGTACTAGTCTCTTGTTTCTAAAAAGATATAACTAGTATTTAACTCATAGATTGCCATAAGAATTAAATAAGATAACATTTCTAAACTGCACACAGCAAGATCTAAATGATTATGTAACTGTGATGGTGAGGATGGTAATGCTAAACAGAGCCAGAAGGATGATTTTAAAATGTAAGTCAGACCCTGTCAAGCCTCTGCTTAGCCCTCCAACAGCTCCCCGTTTCCGTGCAAAGACCAAAGATCTTAGAATGATCTTAAGGCCCTGAAATATCTGCCTCCTTCCTCTGCCTGCTGGTTTTTTTTTCTTTTTAAAAAAAAACCCATCTCCTATTGTTTCCCTGTTTATTCTGCTTTTAGCCCCACTCAGTTCAGTTCAGTTGCTCAGCCGTGTCCGACTCTTTGCGACCCCATGAATCGCAGCACACCAGGCCTCCCTGTCCATCACCAACTCCCGGAGTTCACTCAGACTCATGTCCATTGAGTCAGTGATGCCATCCAGCCATCTCATCCTCTGTTGTCCCTTTCTCCTCCTGCCCCCAATCCCTCCCAGCATCAGAGTCTTTTCCAATGAGTCAGCTCTTCGCATGAGGTGGCCAAAGTACTGGAGCTTCAGCTTTAGCATCATTCCTTCCAAAGAAATCCCAGGGCTGATCTCCTTCAGAATGGATTGGTTGGATCACCTTGCAGTCCAAGGGACTCTCAAGAGTCTTCTCTAACACCGCAGTTCAAAAGCGTCAATTCTTCGGTGCTCTGCCTTCTTCACAGTCCAACTCTCACATCCATACATGACCACACTGGTCTTATGCAGTTTCTTGAGCACATCAGTGATGTTCCTCCTAGTACCTTGGGGCTGGTCCCTTTCCCTACTCTGATATCCATAAACCTACTTTCTCAGTTCCTTCAGGTCTTTACCTGGTACCCTCTCTAAAATTATACCTGTGTTTCCTTATTTGTCTTCTGATCACTATCTAATACATATTTTGTCTTGTTCATTGTCTGCTTCCTTCAGAACAACAGCTCCTTGAGGGTTAGAAATTCTTGTTGTTCATTATGACGTCCCACCACCTAAATCAATGCTTGAGGTGAATGGATGGATGAACGTGTAGATGAATGGATGGGTAGAAGGAAGGGTAGCAGGTGCCCAACACCTTGACTGCAACCTCATGAGAAACCTTGAGCCAGAGGCACTCAGCTAAGCTGTGCAAAGATTCCCAACTCAAAGAAACTGTGATATAATGAATGTTTGCTCTTTTAAGATACTGAATTTTGGGTCAATGGATAACAATGGCACCATTTTATAATTAACAATGGGTAAGCCAACCCCTTCTGATAGTTTGGTCCTTTGACCTCAAGTTTTAACATAAACTACCACCAATCATATCCAGAATGTCTTACTATGGCATATTATCCCCAAATTAGTATAGCAACTCGGTACAATAAACTATATTATATAAGCCATGCCTATATAATAATGAAAGAAGGAGAATTTGCCATGCATCTGAGCACTTTGCAAATATAACTTTTAATTTTTTATCTTGTGCGTGTGGTTGGCTGTCCCAGACTTAACTCTGATCTGACTTCTACCTTCCAAGCCCCTTCTACATTCTTTCCTAACAACATCTTCATTTTATGCTGTGTTCTTTATGCTGTGGAGCAAAAAACGCAGAGCCACCTGTGATGAACCCATTCCCTAGATGGAGCAAGTGAGTTTTCCCAGGCTGCACCTATTGAGTCTCTAAAATAAATACTCAAATGGATAAAAAATAAAAAAGCAAATCTGTACTTTGAAGTTAATACCACTTAAAACCCACTTGATTAAGATTTTTATATTATCCAAAGCAGATTTATTATCTTTGAATATATGAGTTACATTGTTTCTTAAGCCATAAGGGTGGAAAACCACCAGTCCTGCTCTTGAGGAGATTATAGTTGGTCTAGAAGTTATTCAGCCTCTTTTGGAGACTTTCAATATGAGACCTAAAAAACATAGGAAAATTTATCCAAACAGTGTTAGTATCTCCATTCATGCTCCTGCATATAAGGTGCTTGCTAGACATTGTTGAGGATACAAAGACGTAGCAAACATGTAAGTGAACATGCTTAGCAACATCTATTGGAAAGCCATTTTCTTCAGGACTGCTACATACATTTTCTCATTATTTTCGGTGATATGGCTGTGGCTGTTTCAGCCCACAAACACCACCAGATCAGTTTTCCAGAGAAAGGAGAGTACAGAATTAGGTTATCACTGACATCAATGCTTGCCTGTTAGAGCAGATATAACTTTCTCGTATCTGTGAAACCTTTGCTGAAAAAAAAAAGAACACAATTTGCTATCTGTGCAGAGAGGTAAGGATTGAGAAGTAATGTAGAAAATAAAACAATTTTTTAGAATGAATAATTAGAAGTTTTTTTTTACTACAGCTTGTATAGTATTATTGTATAATAAGTTATTTCCAACCCGTTTGAAACTTAGAATACCCAGGTTAGTATTTTCCCTCAAAAGAAAATCTTTTAAATTTGGGCAGACTCTCTCCATCTCTTAGATCCTCTGAATTCTTCCACATTCCAGTTATAAAAGCAAAAATCCTGAGCAATACACCATTTTCATCTAATAAAGATGGAGGCTGTAAGCCTATTCTCAATGTTACCGAAGTCCTAGGAACCAAGGGAGAACTACTTGGCTAATTCAATATGATGTGTGAATTGTACCTTTTTCATAGGCCTGAGAAGGCAAAAGGTTTGTAAAGTCTTCACTTGGAAGAACAGGCTCCGGGATGTTGATGGAACGGAAAGGACTTCCTTGTGCTTGAGCAGGTCCAGCCTGTGATCCATGTTCTTCTTTCTGAGTTTTCCTAAAAAAAAAAAAAAAGTAAAAAGGCTCTTACTATGTGATGGGGTAAGAAAAGAGTCAGTTCAGAATAGGTCAAGAAAATTTCTGAACCATACAAAGTTGCAGTTTTCGTAAATTAAACACAGTTGAATACTAGCAATTCATATGATTCAATGCAACTCATCACCAAATACCTACAATTCACCTTCTAATTGTAATATCTGCATTCTTATTTTTCTGTTACTAGCTTCCCTGTTACAGAGTTTACAGTGGGAACAATTTCTTGGGATACTTTACATTCTCTTCACAAAGCAACACAAAGGTAGCAGGAAGGAGCAGGTACTCGACTAAAAACACTGAACCATTCTCCAGGGTCACACAAATATTAGTTATATTTTAAATTTGATCGTATTAAAACATGTAACAATGAAGATTATATCTATTGAGTGGTGAAGCTTTACTTAATTCAGCCTGGTTGGGCTATGGTTTAACATAAATTTATTTTCAATGGTCAAAGTAAAATAATAATAGTATTAGAGAAATTTCAGAAATCTAATAAAATCACTGGTGACCCACTATTTTAGCACAAAAATCATAATTTAAATATATCTTTCTAGTTGTTATTTTCCTGGTGGCTCAGCTGGTAAAGAGTCTGCCTGCAATGTGGGAGACCCAGATTCAATCCCTGGGTGGAAGAGATCCCCTGGAGAAGGAACTAGCAACCCACTCCAGTATTCTTGCCTGGAGGATTCTATGGACAGAGGTACCTAGTGGGCTACAGTCCATGGGGTCACAAAGAGTCGGACGAGACTGAGTGACTAACACTTTCACTTTCTAGTTGTTATTTTACGTTTTTACCGTTAAATTCTGCCTGCCACTTCATGTCATTTTCATTTAACTTCCAGTTATATTAAGTGTGTTTTCTGCTACTGTTCTTATTTCCCCCACCAGGAATTGAACCTTTGCACCCTGCATTGTAAACATGGAGTCTTAAGTACTGGACTGCCAGAGAAGTCCCACCATTCATTTTTGTGCTGCATAACTCTATCACATGCTGGTCCGTGGAGCCCAGTGGCCAGCTGTCCACCAATAGAGGGAAAGGTATTTCTGGTGCCCGTCTATGAGCCATTGCTTATATGTTTGCCTTTAGTCAGTTTTTTGGTCAGACACTCACTTGGCTTTAACTTTTCGAGATTCTCTTCGCTTCTCCTGTTGAAGCTGTTCAATTTTCTGTTGCATTTCTTCTTGTTTGGAAGTGATGGCCTGGATCATTGACATGGCATTGCTCAGCTCTTCCTAAAAAATAAGAATTTATATGTATTTAATCTAGTATATGAAGTTAAAGCATATAACATGATATCTAGTACACAGAAAACTTTTAATACATATTAAATGAATGAATGAGAGATGAAAACTTTACTTCTATTGTAGCTTCTAATCTTAACATAGAGATCCCACTAAGTAAAACATGATAGTTTTCCATGAAAGTTAGTGAATGGGCCAGAGGAAAATTCTTGTATTTGGTTGCTAGGCAAAAAGGCAAGTTTTTTGTTTTTTTTTTTTAACTTCTGTTAAGATGACCAGAAATCTCTAGGAGGGAAATAGAAGAAGGAACTACCTTAAAATAGTTCAATGAATTCTTCATCTCAGTAACTTTCTCTTCCATGGAACATCTGCAGCTCTTAACCTTCTCTTCCAAAGCATATTCTCCATGTTGAATTCTTGACAGTTCTTGCATTGCTTCTGTGAAGCCAGTTTTGAGTTCAGAGGCTAGAGCCTGCAACTAAATAATACACAAAGAGTGAATTCAATTTGCTGTAAATTATTATGAATGGTATCTCTGATCCCTTGGATGTTTCTTTTGTTTGCAAAACCAGGCTCTTGAACATGTACAGAACTCATTTACTAGAAGACTACTGTGTACATAACTTAAGGCAACTTTGGCCCCATTTGTCTAGGGAAAAGTGGGTCTTCTTTATATCACTCATGCTGAAGCTTGATAGTGATAAAAAAAAAAGCAACAATTTATTGTTTGCAAGTGTTCCTGCAACTTACTATTTATTCAAACACCTTTGATTAAAAAGAGATTTACTTTAAAAGCAAGCTATGCGTGTGAAAGACAGTGTTGATCAGTAACTCTTTGAATTCCATGCAAGAAAGGATGCTGAAGAAATTCAGTTCTTTCTTTCCTTAAAAAAAATGTAATGATAAAAAGTAATAATTAAGCATATCTGAATATTTCTTTGAAAGGGAAGAAGTTATTTTTTTCTATATTCTTGGATGATATCATGAAAAAGGAGATTATGGTGTTTCCAGGGGCAGGAAAACCTACAATGGTAGAAACTCAGCACATTGATAGTGACGAGAATCATCTTCAGCTGTCAAGCCTGGTCATGTAGGAATGCACACTTGGATTTTTATTGTCAACTTCCAACCATGAAAAGGGTGTCAATTTTGGAGTCAGGTAGGGTATAAATCCTAGCAACTCTCCTATAAGTACTAAAACCTCAGGCAAGTTTCTTTGTAGCAATTTCCTCAGGCAAGCCTCTTTGTAGCAATTTCCTCATCCATAATATAGCTAGGATAATATTTCACAGGACTGTCTTGAGAATTAAACGAATAAATGTAGGTAAGGTACCTACCACAGCATATGATTGTTATGTAAAAACTATTCAAGAAATTTTAATTTTTTTCCCCCTTGAAGTGGCAAATCAGAAAGCTAAGCACAAATAGAAATGTGGAGAAAATGGAGCACTTCTAAAGTTCAGTTTTATTTATTGAGTCAATGAAAAAAGCATTTTCAACAAACAAAAGGTTAAGAAAATAACAATAAGGTAATAATAACATTACTTACATGATTTTTATGATCTTACATTCTGCTAAGTATAGAAATGCTTACTCCAGATTGCTTTTTAAAACAGAACTTTTTAGGAGCCTTAAACACCCTTTCCAAATGGTTCCAACTTGTGTGACATCTCAAAGTATAAAATGAATTACTCTTTTGCACCGTATTTTCAAAATATAGGGCTTGTGGGTCTCTGTGCTTCACAGAGGGCTTGGAGGAGGGGGAAATAAGAGGAATCAAGGAGATCATTCCGAGGAAACAGAAGCATGACATCTCAGGTGTTTGGAGCTGAAAGATTGGGAAACAACATGAGCAATCTGTATTTCATTCCAGTCATTTTTAATTTTGATACGTCTGTGATGGGTTTCAGCACATGTCCTAATTCAGTTGTCATGTTAGGTTAAATCACCAGATCAACTACATTTGATTTGGTAATTTTCATTATACAAATTCACCTTCTGTGAGGAAAATGAAGTCGATGGTCATGTGATATCAAAGCAAAATGTAGGCACGTTTTAAAATTGAAGGAAGGAAACCTAACATTCACTCATGTTTCCTGCTTGGAAAAAAAAAGGGAACCACTTTCCAACAGAAATAGGTTTCATTTTCACTATTCCCCTAGGTGGATGTGTGGCATTTTGCCCAGGAGGCAAAAGGAAGCAGCAGGATTCTCTACACCTGTAGAACCCCAGTTCTCAAAAATTAAGAGCTATCAATACATTTCACTAACAGCCAGGTTATATAGGGACTTTGGGAATTCTGAAACCATTTTGAGCTAGGGGCGCCCATTTTCTTTCCATATGTTACTTTGAGCTCCTTCAATACCTGCCACTGGAGTAACACTACTGCTTTATAAACAGCTTCACAACCACTGATCAGGCCAGGGGGATGCCATATATAGTGAGTACAATCACACACCTGAGACTACAGGTCACTTTTAAGTTGCTTGGGAGATTTTGAAAACTTTTAGCTACTGCAGACTGGTTTTCTGGTACCAACTGGCCATTCCTTTGTAAGCAAAAAAAAAAAAAAACCCTCTAAAGACGTGGACTTATTTGCTCTGCTCTGTCTCCAGCTTTCTTGTTTAACAGCCCACAGCCCACCCCCAGGATTAGAAATGGGTGTCTACCTTGTTCTCCAGCGAGTTGAACACGTTCCTCATCTCGTTGATTTTTTCGTGAAGCTGCTCTAGAGAGGTTATGATCCCTCCATCCTGCCGCTGGAGGCGGGCTCCCACCGGAGGCAGGTTCAGGGAACTCTTGTACTTGGAAGCCTACGGTACCACAGAGGGCTTCTTAGGCTCAAAGAAATAGGGGAGGGGCTTCTGAATTCTTCGTATTTCCTGCTCTTAAATGAATTTCTGTTTCTCAATTTCCTTTACTTTCTTGGCTCTTAACTCTTCTCAAGATGAATTTTAATCATTGTCTTCCAAATTTGTTTTTTCACCAAAGATCCCTTAAACTAAATTTTCATAAATTAAGCAGGTTATTCCAACTTGTCTTTTACACAAACTTCTCCTTCCCTTCTGTCTCATTATTAAAGTCAGAAAAGTAGGGAATGGGCCTGTGCTTTGAGAACTCTGCAAAGTTTTAAATATCAAGATTTGAGAAATCTCCACAAGGTATGCCAAATTCCTGTGACACCTGACTAAAAGCTCTACAGGAGCAAAAGCTCAGGTATTTTGAAGTAGCCCATAATGACAAGAATGCCAGGGTAATTGCTTTGGCTTCCCCCTAAATCAGGGTTGCTACAGAAGAAATGGGGTCTTTCTGCCAGCTGCCACTCCCTAATTTTTAGCCTCCGTTAATCCAATGCAATGGATTAACCCATTGCCATTAATTTAACGCAGTGATTTAAAACACAAAGTGAGTCATTTGAACAGTCAAGAGTAAATTTCCCAAATCTAGTCCTCTACACTTCCTGCAGAAGTTGATCCTTAAAGTCATTCTTACCAGGCCACACTGAGGCTGATAGGAAGCCTGGTGTGGTGGAAACTTATCTTATCTATCCCTGGATGCAACACAGATCTAGCAGAGATAGCTTCTCTGGAGTTAGAAGAACATGCCTCAATGGTAAAAAGAGACTGAGGCTTAAACAGGGCTTACAAATCCTAGAAAACATTTGATGGAAATTTTGATGATGAAACCTATTACTGTAGGACTGGTTCCCATAGTTTTACAGTTAGAGTTTCTTTGGGCATATAACCCATTTTCTTAAATTATTAATATTTTTATTACAGAGAAAAAGGAAAAAAGAGAGTCACCCCAAATTTCATTACTTTAATATAACCATTACCATTTTGGTATATTTCCTTCTGTTTTGTACTATGAATATAAATGCAAGTATTAATAGCATTGGCTTTGGCTTCCTGGGTGGCATGGTGGTAAAGAATTAACCTTCCAATGCAGCAGATGTAAGAGAAATGGATTTGATCCCTGGGTTGGGAAGATCCCTTAGAGTAGGAAATGGCAACCCACTCCAGTATCCTTAGCTGAAAAATTCCATGAACAGAGGAGTCTGGTGGGCTATGGTCCATCATGTCTCAAAGAGTCAGACATGACTAAGCACACATGCATGCATATTTATAGTGTTGAAATCACATAAAAGATATATTTTGATTCTGCCCTCCTTTTTCTTTCCTTTTGCATAACATTCTTATAAGCCCTTCCCTCAGCCTTCAAATGTTTGTCTAAGTGTACATTTTTAATGGCTATATAATATTCTATCCTACAAGTATGCCAGAGTTTACCTACTCATTCACCTTTGTTGTAAATTTGTTATTTATAATTTTTCAATATAAGATAATACATTGAAATATGATGCTTTTTACTTAAAACTTTATATATATTTCAGTTATTTCCTTTGGATAATTCTTAAATATGAAATTACTGAGTCAAAGGATGTTAGGTAGTATTGACCGAAAGAAAAATATACCATGTTGGAATATATTCAATTAATTAATAATTATACAAAATACATTTGACCAGAGGGCTTGAAAAGTTATACTATTATGGTTGTATATATTCTTGGAAACATACTGTATGACATGCAATGTCCTAAATTAGTGTATTTGGAAAATCATGTCTTAGATAAGACATATGAAACATAAGTAATATAAATGGTAGAAGTTAAAGTGTCTACATTCATGAGGTTACACATGAGCCAAAAACATGGCTGGGGTTCAAGTCATTAGTGTGAGGGTTGCACCAGAACTAAACTGTGCTGTTACCACATCTGTTGCCTTAACTGGAGGACCCTCAACCTTCACTTCTCATGTTAATAAAATCATAATTTTAAAGTATATATTCCAAATGAAGTAATCAAGGCTAAATCAACATAGTGTGACTCTGGAAAAGAGATTGGGGTGGACTTTGAGAGGGTTATGGACAATGGACAAGAGACAAAAAGGAGAAGGATAGATTTGGATTCAAATAAAAGGGAGTGTACTAAGCTAAGCTAAGGAGTAGTCAGTGTGTCTACTGATTCACCTGGTCCACAGTAATTCTACCTGGAGTGAACTGGGAGATGAGACTGCTCATTCTACTGTTGACTTCTGTGATCTGATTTAGGTCACAGTACCATATTCTTACCAAACAGGTTATGTTCATCCAAAGAACAGGAAGCCAATTAGGGGTATGAACATTTTAACACTTTTACTGCATTTGAATTATATTAGTCAAAAAATAATACTCCTTGTTTTAATCATTGTTTCTTTGAGCTCCAACCTTTTCTTCTATTTATTAGCCATCTGCAATTTTGTTTTGGTAAATTGTGTTCTTCACCCATATTCTATCAGGGTTTCAGACTTTTCCTTTTTATTGATTCTATAAACTATTTATATATCATTAAAGCTCTGTAATATTTTTGTAGGAAATTTTCCAGTTTTTGTTATTTGTCTCTGAATTTGTTGAAAATATTTTTACATTGGGAAAATTTTTAATTGGGATGTGAGGTAGTCACTAACCTTTCCCTTTGTGATTTTTTTCCAGTGCTTTTTTTCTTAAAAAGACATCCAGAGACAAAATAAATATTCACTAACTCTAAACTTCTATGGCTTTTAAAAATATTTAATCCTTTAATTCACTTTTGAGTTTATTTTGATTAGAGTATGAAGCAAAGATCTCTTCTTTTTTTGCAAAGAACCAGTTTTCCAAACACCATTTAGCACCAAACTAAAATGACTACATCAGACCCCTTGGCTTAAAGCAATATACACATCTCATGATATCCATTCATTCATTCAACTAATATTTATTGAATATGTATTATATTCCAGGCATTATACTTTGTTCTGAGAGTATAACAAAGAGCAAAATGTACTAATCCCTGCCATTGGAGCTTACATTCTAGAGAAGGAGACAGACAATTGAAAAATAATAAACAAGTTAATATTTACTATAATGTTAGGTAGGGATTGAGAGGTCTGTTGAGAAAATAAGGAGATAGAAAATGTTTGAAATGTCACATTTTCCTTCACCTTTCATATTTTGCTCTTCCTTTTAAGTATAGATTGTATCTATTCTAGTTAATCTCTCCCTGTATCCCTCCTTCCTTGTCCTCTTCTTTATTTCTCCTCCTTCATCTTCTTTTGGTTAAATGTTGCTTGGAGTAAACAGACTGGGGCTTAGGAGACATTCTTTTAAAACAAGGACGGGGTTATAATCACAGCATCACAGAGGTCACATGGGGCAAGTTCACTTCCACTGCTTCATTTGTTCCTCCGTGAACAGATGTACTTGGATGTATACAATAAGAGAATGAGGCCATCCCCACTGCAGCTATATTTAGCCAACATTCAGGGAGTGACCTACATAAAATCTGTAATAGACTTTAAATCATACCTGAGTTTAAAGAGATAGTCACACTCATTCAAATGCCACACACACGTCAGGTGTTAACAGAGGGGAGGTGGTCGGGGAGGTCTTAGACAGACAAGTGAAGCATCAGATCAGCACTGAAGGAAGATTCACTTCCTGTTTCCAGACCATTGTTCAGGCTAGTCCCTCTGCCTAAAATTACCCTTCCCCACATCCATTTACCAAATGATTAACTCGTTCTTACAGGCCTGATCCAAATCCTTCAGTTAAAATTAATTCATCCCTTTTTCATATTCTACAGAATTTTCAAACTCTGTTGAAATTCTTCCAAACAGCCTACCTTGTATTTATTGTATGTTTTTCAGGACACTTAAAAATCAGTAAGAATATCTGTTTCATCTCCCATTAGGCCAAGCAGTAGACTTGCACATAGTAACTGCTCAATAAATATGCATTAAGTTGAAATGAGGCTCTTTTCTTCAACCTCTCTCTTTGCTGGTCTGGTTCTAAGAGCAACATGATTACGATGTTTTCATAATCTTGTGCTGGTTTGCCCTAATTGGGTCCTCAGCAGTGATCTCTTACATGATATTTTTTGGGGACTTGTTGTTATTTTCATTTTACTGTTACTCAAAGTAAACAAATTTAAATCACATTTCCCCAAACTACCTGCTTCTCTGGATTTCTATATCTCTATTTGGGAGACCACTCTTTTTCATAGTTGTTGTTTTATCCCTCAGTCATGTCCAACTCTTTTGCAACCCCACGGACAATAGCCCACCAGACTCCTCTGTCCGTGGGATTTCGAAATGCAAGAATACTGGAGTGGGTTGCCATTTCCTTCTCCAGGGGATCTTCCTGATCCAGAGATAGAACCTGCATCTTCTGCACTGGCAGGCAGATTGTTTACCACTGAGCCACCATGGAAGCCCCCTTATCCTAGCTGTTGTTCAGTCGCTAAGTCATGTCCGATTCTTTGCGACCCCATGGACTGCAGCACACCAGGCTTCTCCGTCCTTCATCATTTCCTGGAGTTTGCTCAAACTCATGACCATTGAGTCACGATGCCATCCCCCTTCTCCTCCTGCCCTCAATCTTTCCCAGCATCAGAATCTTTTCCAGTGAGTCAGCTGTTTGTAGCAGGTGGCCAAAGTATTACAGCTTCAGCATCAGTCCTTCCAGTAGAATATTCAGGGTTGATTTCCTTTATATCTCCTTGCTGTCCAAGAGACTCTCAAGAGTCTTCTCCAGCACCACAATTTGAAAGCGTTGATTCTTTGGTGCTCAACCTTCTTTATGGTCTAACACATCTGTACATGACTATGGGAAAAATCATAACTTTGACTACACAGACCTTTGTTGGAAAAGCCATGTCTCTGCTTTTTAACATGCTAAGTTTGTCATAGCTTCTCTTCCAAGGAGCAAGCATCTTTTAATTTCATGCTTGCAGTCACCATCCTCAGTGATTTTGGAGCCAAGAAAATAAAATCTCTCTCTCTTTCCACTTTTTCCCCATCTCTTTGCCATGAAATGATGGGACCAGATGCCATGATCTTAGTTTTTTGAATGTTATGTATTTCATAAACTTTTTCATTCTCCTCTTTCACCTGCACCAAGAGGCTCTTTAGTTCCTCTTCACTTTCTACCATTAGAGTGGTGTCATCTACGTATCTGAGGTTGTTGATATTTCTCCTGGCAATCTCGATTCCATCTGTGAGTCATCCAGACTAGCATTTTGCATGATGTAGTCTATATATAAGTTAAATAAGCAGGGTGACAATAAACAGCCTTGATGTACTCTTTCCCCAATTTTGAACCAGTCCATTGTTCCATGTCCGATTCTAAATGTTGCTTCTTGCCCTGCATACAGATTTCTCAGGAGACCGGTAAGGTGGTCTGGTATACCAGGGCTTAAAACCTCAAGAGCCAACTTTGAAATCATGCTTTCTCCCAACCCCCACCTAACCCTGTCAGTTTTTTCTTCCTTCTCAAGTATTCCAAATAGCAATGCCTTAAGTCTAGAGAGTAGCATGGGTTTCCCTAGCCCAAGCTGTTTTCACATTACATATTATGTCAGAATGAACTCTATGATTTTTAAGGAAAGAAATTTACTTTAAATTACAGTTGGTAGATAGAAACCAAAGAAATACTATGGAGAGGGCAAAGTGACTGTCATTGCAAACATATCACATAAAAGTTAGCAGAAATTTATCACCCTCATAAATCAAATTATTCCCATTGTTTGAAAAGAGCTTAACTTTTTTTCTGTTATCATATATGAACATTTGCAGTGTTAACCCCCTTTTATTCTCAATTCTCCCCACTAAAATAAGACACTAAAAAAAGCAGCTCTTGTTCTCTCCTTCTCATGGAAATGTTATCACACAGGATAATGGCCAGAATGATGGTAACAACAAAAAGAAAAGCATCATTGGTGTGGGAGTGGTGGTGCTGTATTTCATAAACTGGGTAAGCTGTCCTTCAGTCATCAGTTTTCACCAAAGTACAATGTGAATGGTACTCTTGACCCTGCTTATCTCACAGTCTTAAGTGAACAAACACAATGATACATGTAGAAGCTTTGGTGAGTGCTAAAAACAATGTGTACATAAAGGACAGTCATCATTGTGAAACGTAAAAGAGTTGAAGACAATCTATGTTTTTACCTGGTAAATCTGTGCGGAAGGATTATTCATTGGCTTATGTTCATTATCTCCTGTAGGGAAAAGAGCTCAGTTTAATCAATACAATTCATTCTGTCCCTATTCTCTTCAGACATGCAGGGAACGAGGGGACCTCCAGGATACTAAATCTGTACTTGCATGATAAGCCAATGATTCAACAGAAACAGAAGATCAATTGGCATAGGTTATTTTATATTACATTCTAATGATCAAACCATATCTACCTGATATATCTCTTGTAGTAGAAAATCATGAGCTACCAAGGAGGGGAAGTTTCTCAGTCAAAGTGAGTGATAAATGATCATTCAGTAGCTAGAAGGGAATGCCCATGAAGGGTCTCTTTCAGACTTCCCTGGCAGTCCAGTGGTTAAGACTCTGAGCTTCCACTGCAGAGGACACAAGTTTGATCCCTGGTCAAGGAACTAAGATCCAACAAGCCACATGGCAAGGCCAAAAAAAAAAAAGGGTCTGTCTCATTCTTGGGGCTGAGTGAAGTTTATCTGAGGGGCTAGTTCCAGTTAGGAAGTCATTTATCCAGTGGTCACTCAATTGTTCTCAGGAGGCCTGTGTAAAATGTTATTTACTTCTCCTGCCTCTGATCCTTGCTAAACTTCAGAGCTCTGCCCTCTGTCATGCCCAGATCAGCTAAAGGAATTTTGCTGTCTTCCTGGGCAAGAGGGTTGATGGAAGGAAATTTCAATACAAAGGGTCTCCGAAGGATGCAGGCAGAAAGAAAACAGTATTGTCAACACTAGAGACAGGTCAAACACAAAGAAAGTAGTAGATTATGAAAACCATTTGCACTAGGGAGGAAAAAGATTAGCCTAGAATGTACCTGTCAGAACCTCAGCCCTGAGGTTGCATAAAATGTACACCTCACATGCAGCCCTTTGCTTATCCATTTTAGCCACATCTCCTTTGTATCACATTGTATGAATCAAGCAGTTTGTAGATAAAGTCCCCAGCTGCAAATATTTGGATGTATAGATGTGTACATTGTTCTCCTAGGACATTCAGGTACAGAAAACCCTTCCTTAGAGGAACCAGCCTCAGTATGTTAAGTTTATAAATAATATATAACCTCAGCTCAGAGCTTCTACACACCAAACTATAAAATCCAGATGGTTTGAGATTACCAAAATCCCCCTCATGAGCTTGAGTGGATTTACTTAACCTATTTCATGCTATGTCCCAACAGCCTGGTATAATGGCAAGAACCAGAACCTGGGGACAGAGACCAGGGTCCCAGATCAAACTCTGACATTTTGGAGCTATAGCCTCACTTCTCTATGACTTTCTTTACCTATCAATTGAAGATGATAACAGATCCTACTTTTATATGGTTGATTCTGTGTGGTAAAGTTTAAAAGAGAAAGCCCTCATGTTTCCAGGTCAGCCTAGAAGATGTTGGATGTCTGTTAGTTCAATATATATCTTGACCCTTTTCAGGAGGTCATTCTGAGGCAGTCCTAAAATTATTGCTAAGATAAGTAAGAAACTACTATAGATATACATGTAGCATTTCCCGTTTCCCCAGTACCACGTCTGTGCTCTTCCTGGTCATTCTGTTATGATAATGAAATAAGAATAGTCAAGTTAACATATTATTCATGTTGTGAGATAAGGGCAAGACAAGCCTACAACCTATATTTCTTAAATCCTGAGCCTTAAGCAAGACATAGGAAAAATCTAACCTTGCTTGGTTTTGGTCTTTTCCATGGTGCCTGTTGCTTCTCTCCTCCAGCTTATTCAACACTGCATCTTCATCGTCCCTGGATCAGGCCATCCCCTCGTCCCCAGACCTGTCAGTTGAAATCAAGAGTAAGGGAACAGGTGAAGTGACTGGACTTACTTTATGTGCTAACTTTAAAAAATCGAAACGAACACAGAAGCAACAGGTGTTATGTGCAGCTTCAGAAGAGTGAAAATATTAAGTTAAGCACATATTTAGCTTAAAACTCAAAGGTAAATATTTTGTCAACAAGTATGAATTTCATTACTTAAAATTATGGTAGTTTTTAATATACTGAATTCTGTTGGGGATCAAACCAATTAACTTAAACCCATTAATTTTATTAGCAGGGTATAGTTTGGGGAAATTAACTTGAGCAAGCATGAAGGCTAATATATCTGTTTCTATTTCATTAAATAGTAAGTTCCATGATGGCCTTGTCCCCACTTTCACCATCTGTAGACTTCTTTACACCAGGAGATGCTACTCAAATGTGGCCTGGCTGTTGTGATCTTTTGACATGAAACTGCTGGTTCAGAATGCAATTTAACAAGTAAAAATAGTATTGTAGACACTGGTGCTCTTTTTTTTTCCCATCTAGAATTTTATCCCTTTTCAATGATTGGGAAATTCCCCAACCTTATGCAGCTTGATCAGAGGCCTCCCCTTATGTGGAGGCTAAAAGTGCCAGGTTCTCCTAGCCTCCCTTGCAGCTAAGGCATGATGGACATGCGGTAACATTTTGATACACCCACCTCAATTGGCACTGGCAGTTGCAGAAGGATTTTCTAAGGCAGATGTACTTGATATACTTTCTACTTTCTTAGAAACAGAAATGATTCTTAAGACAAGCAGCAGCAGCATCAACAAGGGTGGGAGTGTTGACCATGATCTGGTATAGACAGTTTAGGTAACTCCAGCTGCTGCTTTCCTCACCAGAACAGCTCTGCCACATGATTTGGGGCATTGCTGCTGGATGCATAATCCCAAACCTGGTTCTCCAGTCTCCCAGAGATTTTATGAGCTGTCCATATCCTTTTAACAATGTCCTTTGCTGCATAAATCAGCTAGTTATTTCCTATTGCTTTGCAATTAAGAAACATAATTGAAATAATAAAAATATATTAACACTATCCAAGATTGAGAAAGCATAAGTTACAGCTTTGTTCATTGCTCTAGAAAAGACACATCTAATTTCTGGTGATAAAATGCAGATCAGTGTTCACCTAGGGCAGGAGGTGGGAGTTTAACTGGGAAGAAGCACAGGGAACTTTTTAGGTTGATAAAAATATTCTATTGCTTAATTGTGGTAGTGGTTATCCAGATGCATTAGTTTGTCAAAACTCATCAAAATGTGTATTTTGACTGAGTGCCTTTTATCCTATATAATTTATACCTCAAAGTAGAAATTAGTGTTTCATGCATATATTGAGGTCTGTGAAGCAAAGTGATTAATTGACAGAGTCTGGAGGCACACATGGATGAAAAAGCATTGGTTAATACCTGCACAATTATAAATGAGGGATCTAAAGAAAGGCCCAAAGTGAAGGCCATATGCTATTTGGAATCTTCTATATTTTTCATGTGAGCATGGAAATTATGTCGAGGTAAGGCATCTTCCCTAGCTATCTGAATCTCTTTCATAGCTGATATAAACATTACTAAGATGAAAAGTTTCTGCTTCTTAGCAAACAATCATTTGATATTTAATGAATTCCATGATGAATATAATTAAATCACAGAAAGTTAGAGCCAAAAGACACTGAGAAAATTACTTGATTCAACTTCTTCATTTATTGGAGAAGCAGCCGAGGCGTGGAGAGGAGAAGATAAGTCATCTGCTCAAAACCACATAGCTTTGAAAATAATTGTTAGAGGTGATTTCTGTTACTATTTAGGGGAAAAAGTGTTAAAATATGTGAAGCCATATTTTAATGGGATTTTTTATGGATAATTAATTCCAGAGGATTGATTGATTTAATCTGCAGCTAATTAAAAACAAACCCCCAAACTGCCATCTGTCATAGGTAGAATGTAAATTTATGCATTTTCAGAGGTAAGACATCATCAGGCTCACAAATGTACAAATAGTTACTGATTTCAAGAAGTAAGATAAGGTATGTGGTTACTAGAAAATACATTAGAAATTTTATTTATTTAATTATGAAAGCAACCAAACCACATTATAAAAAATTTAGAAAATACTGAGGGAAAAAAACCAACTATGATGCCTCTACTTATTGATCATTTGATTTTATTGCTAGTCAATCACTTTTCCCGTGAATATTTTACCTGATTGTTAATGGAGACTATAATTTTACATCTACTTTTTTACCTATATTAAGTATTTTTCTTTCTTTTACAAATTGGACCTTTATTATTCAAGTTGTTTTTATTGTGGTTATTTGGGTAGAGGTACAAGTGTCCCTCCGTAGACCCAGTCAGTGTTAACGATCTGCCGAAATTCTTCATTCCTTTCTCCATCCTCATAGAGCCACATTCAAATGTATATGCAACATATACAGATAAGGCGGGGGTTGTCATTGTAGGTTCATCCCCTTCCTCTCTGCATCATCCCCTCTCACTTCATATATCATGGCAATCTTTCCAAGCTAATTGGTGTAAATCTAACAAAGCACTGTTAGTGACTGAGTAACATCCACGGTAGGAATAATCTGTTTTAATTGTTCCTTTATTGATGGGCATTCCCTTTATTTCCATTATTTTGTCACTGTAAACAATGCTACAACAAACATCTCGGTACACAGAGCTGTATATATTGGTGCTTTTATATACTTAGGGGTTTAATAAGTAAGACTCATTTATTCTTAAGTATTGTATAGTTTCTATTGCTACTGAGAATGGCATTTTTCAGTTTCCAGTTCTCTCTAGCTGGTGTTTGTAGTCTCTCTCTTTTTTAAATATTTATTTTGTTCTCAGACATCTTACTAAATTCCTTTATTAATTATAGAAGATTTAAAAATAAATATTTCTACATGATTTTTATTCTTGTTTTCAAATTTTATACTGGTTATTTCACAGTTGACTGTATTTGCTAGAGCCTCTAGAATAATGTTTACTAATAACAGTGACTGGATATTATTATTCATCTTCTTATTTTAATGTAAATGACTTTAAAGTCATTTAGAATCATATTTTCTACCTTTGGTAAATAATGTATATCACAGTTAAGTAACTTTAGCCTTGTTTTACCAAAATTTCTTAAAAGGAATGGCTACTGTGTTTTATCCATCTTTTAGCAGCTACTGATAGACTTGCCTTTTTCTCCTTTTCGTAATAAATTATACTGATTCTCTGATGTTGAATCATCCTCACATTCCTGGAATATTTTCTTGGTCATAGGAGATGGTTTTATTGACACTCTGCTGGATTCTATTTGCTAATATTTAGACATTTTTGCATCTATATTTTCATGAGTGATTTTGATCTGTGGAAGATTTATTGCTTTTTTAAATTTTATTCTATGGCAAAGGGACATTCACATTATCCTAGCTTCTTAAAATGAATTAGAGAGGTTTTCTATTTTGTCTTATAATCTAGAAGTGTTTCAATTAAATTGGAATTATCTGTTCATCAAAAGATAGTATAGCATAGCTATGAAAACATTTGGTCTTAATGCCTTTTAAAAAAATTAGACACATCCTTAGACCCAATTCAATTTCTTAAAAGGTAACTGGTCTACTCAGCTTTTAAGCTTAATTTTATAATTTATGTTTTCTTAGGGCATCATGTATTTCCTTAAGTTTATTAACAAATCTGTGGATAGAGGATAAGTATCTACATTTTTTGAACTGCTGCTGTGGTCGCAGCGCCATCTTCACGTTTTCTTCATACTGTCACATCTAATTGAATCCTCACATCGATCCTGTTCAGTGTGGGTCATTATCTTCATTTTACAGATGAGCATATTGAGGCTTGGGAAAATGAGGTAATGATGTACCAAGAATCATGGGGAAGCTATGGCAGAGCGAGCCAGAATTGAAATAGGTCTCCGTAACTTCAGAACTGGTGGATTCAATTCCTAGATTTCTCCAAATACTTTTGCAGTCATTATATTTAATTACTGAAAAATAGTTGTGTGAGGAATTATTTCATTGTTGTCTTTTCCTTTCCAAATTATTGAATATTAGTATCATTTTCTATTTGTCAGATAGTTAATGGAAAATTATAGTTAATATAAAAAAGAATATAGATTTTTTTCCCTCTTATTTAAGGCATTTTTAGGCTAGGTTTACAGAAGAAAATTGCTAGTTTGAAGAGTATGATCATATTAGTGAGTAACATATTTTGAAAGATACATCTTAAAAGGGAAAATAACAGTATTATGTGGGAAAGTAGTATGACTTTTTCCGGGAAGAGCTATACAACATTATGAAATTCCTTTGAGATCTTACTTGTAGTCTGCTTCATCGTCTGTGGGCATCCCTCACTCTCTGAGCCCAGTAATTCTTTACTTTGTCCTTCATAATCCTTGAGTCACTGCCTGTGCTGTGCTGTGCTTAGTCATGTCCAACTCTTTGCGACCTCCTGGACTGTAGCCTGCCAGGCTCCTCTGTCCTTGGGATTCTCCAGGCAAGAATACTGGAGTGTGTTGCCATGCCTTCCTCCAGGGGATCTTCCCAGCTCAGGGATCGAACCCAGGTCTCCTGCATTGCAGGCAGATTCTTTACTGTCCGAGCCACCAGGGAAGCCCAAGAATACTGGAGTGGATTCTCCAGGCAAGAATACTGGAGTGGGTCGCCATGCCCTTCTCCAGAGGAACTTCCCAACCCAGGAATCAAAGCGGGTCTCCTGGATTGCAGACAGATTCTTTACCAACTGAGCTATCAGGGAAGCCCAAATAGCGATGCTAGCCTCTAATAACATCCATCTGGGCCTCAGCAGACTCTTGAGAAAATACTGATAAGTTTTTAGAAAAAGCCTGTTTGTCTCTAAACCATGTCTGATCATTACATAGAACAATTGTTTTTAGTCTCTACTTTGAAGCCCTTGGGTTTTTTGAGCCTGCCTTGGGAGCAAAGAGAAAGCCACCAAGCTGGTGGAGTCCTGGGCCTCCCTTCCCTTCCCCTGAAGCAGAGTCTCTCTGTTCTCATCTAATTTACATACTATAACTATGGGTGAAGAAATTTCCTTTAAAATGGATTTCTGCTGCTTTAAAAAAGGTTCTAAAAAAAAAAAGTTTCTAAAAATGATCACAATAGAGATACAGGAACATTGAAACACTCATCTAAAAAGCTATAGCCAGATTTTTATGACATTAACTCAAGTAATAAGATTAGCAGCATTAATAAAGTTAATAGAAGCAGAAAGAATACTGGAAAATCTCCTGACCCTCCCCCAGACTGACCTAGAATGTATACCCCACACACCAGTGCAGGCATAAGACCACAAAAACCTAGGATCGTCTATTACTTTCCAATTACTGCTGGTGACAGAAAAGGAAAGTTTTGCACTACTGGGAATTGAAATTAATTGAAAGCAGACTTGAGTTAATTTCCATTCCAGTGTCCTTTATTGAATGGGTCTTTAGTGCACATTTCTAATTTAGTAGAATGAGAACTCTTTATGTTGGGGGGAGGGTGATGAGGAAATATTTTCCCCTGAAACTAAAGTAATTCATCAGGACAAATATTGCTAATGTTTTCAAAGAGGAAAGCCTATATGAACTTTGTGATATAGAAAAGTACTTTTAAAAAATTACGAAAGGGGTTGTTCATTTTTTCCATACACCCTAAAAGCAACATAAGTTTATAGTACCTGCATCTTTTCCAAAACACTCTCACCTACATTATCTCACCAGATGACTGTAGCCATGCTGTGCAGTGGGCAGCACACTTTACCGTCCATTTTATACAGAGGGAAACTGTACCTCTGAATGATTAGGGAAGTAGTTCCAATAGGACCATTATTTTTTCTGTTACTTTCTATCTTTAAATAAACTGCTCATGTGACAAGATTCCAAACCACTATTGTATCAAAAACCACTTTTACTGTCATTAAAAGTATATCAGTTCTTAGACGGGGTCTGATATCTATTTTAAAAAAAGATTGAATAAATTGTAAAATGAGAAAAGTTTTGATAAGTCTAATGAGAGATATGGAGATTGAGAGAAAGAGAAAGAACACAAAGCAGAACAAAAAATAGGATGTAACCACTGATTCAGAGGCTATAAAATATTATTATAAAATTCTCGGAGAAGGCAATGGCACCCCACTCCAGTACTCTTGCCTGGAAAATCCCATGGATGGAGGAGCCTGGAAGGCTGCAGTCCATGGGGTTGCTGAGTGTTGGACACGACTGAAGTGACTTATAAAATTCTATGTGCATTTTATTATCAATAACTTGTAAAGCTAAATGAAATGGATAATTTTTAAGGAAAACATAGACCATTGAAATTTGCTTTATAAAATCAATTACAGCAACTATTTATAGAAGATATTGAAAGGGGGAGGTTGACTATCAACCCCCAAATAAGAAATCACCCAGGATAATATAATAGGAAATGTCTGTAAATAACAATGACTGTGTTGTTTAATCCATACCCCAAAATAAGATATGTACAAGTCACTAAATCCATTCTATGAGGTTCTGATACCAAATCTACTCTAGGATAGCCTATATATAAAAATATTCTAAATAAAATATTAGAAAACAAAAATACAACAGTATGATTAGTGGTTTTAGGTTATAAAAATATCTTGATGCTTAGAAGTCTATTGATGTAATTCATTAATCAATATAATGCAAAAAAAAAATCCAACCAAAAAACAAAGAGCACAGTGTGACTTTAAGAAGCAAAATAAAGAGATAATACAAATTTCACAATGCATAAGTGTATAAGCACGTGTTTAAAATGAGGATGTTTTAGTGATAATGTAACTTTTTATACCCACTTCCCTCAAATATATATAACCAAATCATCCTTGAAAACATAGCAATTTATGCAAAGGCAATAAATTAAAGTAAAATGCGGATCTGTCAGCAGACAACTCAAACAATAAGTAGTCTTATTTTGAAAAAGTTCTTGGTCCTCAAGTCAGCTTCTTACCTGACCTTTTCTCAAATATAGGTGTTGCTAGAAACTGGATGACCCCTGCTACTGAAAAAGGTCACAAGGCCATTGTCACATCCTTGGTTAACTGCCTGAATGTTAGTTCCCTCACCAGACCATAAGCAGAGAGTGTATTTTATTCATTTTTGTATCCCCAGCTCCTTGTCCCTTTCAGAGCTTGTGGTCACCAAATATTTTGTGGAAGTGAGTCGAATTCTCATCTAATAGACTACAAGAGAAACATACTCTTTACCACATGTGCTTCACATAAGTGAAAAATAATCAGTGATAAATATGGAAAGAGTTTAGCCTGGAGGTGACTTTTGTTAGAAAAAAATTCCAATTTTATTTTATTGAGCCAAGTTTCACTGTATCCACCATTGGGCTTGAGGAACCAAAAGAGGTAGATAGAATTCCCTAACAAATGGCCCTGCAACAAAACTAATTAAAACTGATACTCCATTGTTGCCAGCAACCTCAGAGCGCTCAGAACCAGTGAGAAGAGGGACAAAGCACAGCGAGGGGGCACTTCTGTAGCTCATAAAGCACACAGAGGTTCTTTTCCCCTGAGTGTGGAAAGCAGAGGTCCTCCCACCTCCACCCCACAGACACATTAATTTGTTTTTGTTCTATCTACAAATATCAGTCAAGATAATTTGCTTGAGTGGCTATTTGTCAACTCAGAAAAAGAAATATTATCAGCATGTCATTACACACAAAAATATCCAATGGCCAGAGATAATTATTTTAAGACTGCTTCATTTAAGAGATCAAAACTTGTCAAAAGCCCATAATACTTCCAGAAGCTCTTCTGACTCATTGATTGGCAAAAATAAAAAGATGTTAGAATCTGATTTTGCAAACCTGGATGCTTCAGGGGCTCTGGGTCTGGAGTGGAAGATGTTTTCTTTTCCACACAGATGTTTTCTTTTCTTCCATCTCTTTTCTTATCCTGGTTTGACTCACTTTAATTTCAACCTTTTAAACTGGTTCTCTCCCTGGGTTCATCTGAGTGGAAGTTAAGAGCCTCCCAGAGACACTCTGCAAGAGGCAGAGGGCATGGTGTTACCTGAATACAAGGTAAATACTTCCTTCAAAAGAAAATTGACTGTTGCTATATTTTTACTAGGGCAGTCCTGATTGGAAGAGAGGGAAGACAGTGGAGGGCAGGAGAGGCTCCTGGGAGACTTGAGCAGGGAAAGAGCCCTGAGCTCCAGCGAGAGCTCCCTCCAGCCCTAGGGATGGCCCTGAATTACAGAGGGTAAATCCTTAACTAGTCCTCAGAAGTATTCTTCCTTCCGAAGCAGAGGCAGTGGCAGCACTCACTATACCTGAATCACAAACTGAGTTAGCAGTGCTTTGTAAAATAGAGCATCAGTTACCACTAACAACCTATTTTAGGTGAGAGTGGAAACCAGGTTACTGCTGATATTCCTGGGAGAATTCTTTTTCATAGTTCTGATGAAATGACATCTAATTTGGATCTGCCTTTGGCACTTTCTGAACTGCTAAAAACGAGACTAGAGTAAAATCCAGTCTTCAGAAAGACTCACCTCTCACCACCTCCCAGGGAACCCCAGGACTTGGAAATCATAGACGAATCCTGCACACCTATGACCTCAGTAGAGTTGCCCATAGCCTGAGCAGAGGGCAGAGCATGACTCATACGCTATAAGCCTGACTTGGCCATTCTCCTCAACTGTCAGCTATCCTGCCCAGGGCAAGGATCATCCAATAATCTGTTCTTATTAGAGTCCAATGGCATAGTAACCTAGATATAATTGATAACAAATGCAATGCCATCATTAGTTCGATAACTTCTTTTTAAATTTTTGAAATGAATTTCTATTTCATACATGTCCTCCTCAGAGCTAAGGCATACTGAACCCAATCAATGGGTAATTTCTCACCGCATCTGGTAAGTTTGGCACAAGGATAAAAGCCCTGGGGAATTCCCTGTTTAGGACTGTCTGCTTTTACTGCTGAGGGCACAGGTTCAATCCTTGATTAGGGAGCTAAGATCCTGCAAGCCACTCAGTGGTGCGCCCGAATAAAAGAAGAAAAGAAAAATTAGGCCTAAAAACATTCCATAAAGGGACCAGAATAAGTGAGGCACACTGGGGCTGGTTTTGCTGAGATGCTGTATTTTGATTCCTAAACTTCATACTGCACTAATTCAGTTTCCTTTTTGGAAAAAGTTAGGACAGGAATAAGTAAATAAAATATAGAAATGCTCCTGCCTCCCAACTGAATTACATTCTTCTCACATCCCAGGTAGCTGGATAGCAATCCAGTTCTTCAGAGTCTTTAAAAATAAGTATGGAAAGATACTAAACAACCTCATTAGAATCTATCTAGGGCTCCTTAAGGGTACGATGGGAAATCATTCCCTGTGTAGATTATGTAGATTCATCTTGTTCTGATGTCATTTGAAAACGATTCCCTGAACTGAAGGTGAGTTGATCTAACAGGGCACATGCATGTCCCCTCCTCGGCCTGTCACTTCCTGCTTTCACTGCTATGTTTTTAGCACTCTTCTTAAGGCATCCATTTTGCTATTTTTTAATTTGGTTGCGCTGCACAGCCTGTGGGTTCTTAGTTCCCCAACCAGGGATTGAACCTGCACCCTACCCTACAACCCCTGCCCCACATTGGAAGCGCAAAGTCTTAACCACTGGACCACCAGGGAGTCCCCATTTTGCTTTTTGATGATATAATCTGTGAACATCTTCATCAGGCTTCCTACCATAGATCTATGTAAAAATGTTCCCTAAAGAGTTGGGAAGGGACACCCATTGACCAGCAGTGTCGGGGGAAGGAAGGCACACTGGACTGAGATCTGATCCTGACTTCTCATTCACTGTGCGGCCATGAAAAAGCCAGGAACTCTCTCCAGGATTCAGTTTCCTCACCTCTATTATTCAGAAGCTGTCAAAGTCCTTGCAGCTCTAAAATGCGAAGCTAAAATCTAGCAGGGCATCTCCAAATATTACTGTCATGTGATGATATGGCAACCAGGGGCCTTCCTTCCTAGCACCCAGTTCAGAGCTTTTCATAACTGTCCTTTTGTTCAATTTAAAAATCAAAAACCAAAAGATGCATTGTACCCAAACTAAAGTGATGCTAAACAGTTCACAATCTCCTAATTTCTAGTTCTTCCACTATGCAGTTTTAGCTGTCTTTTCAGGTCTGTATTTCGAGAGAAAGAAACAAAACAGTCTTTCTGATCTTTTTTCCTGCTAAATGAATGTCCTTTTTATATATCTTGAACTTCTTTTCAATGAAAATTTCCACTTGGCTGTTCCAAAGTTACCTCAAATTCAAGCTGGTTAAATCACATTGGTCATCTTCAGCCTATCCAGGTACCCCCTTCAGATTTCATTTCCCAGGCTCTGTCACAGTTGCCGTATTGACCCAGACTTAAGCCCTTGGAATGATTTTCATCTCATCCTATGATCCACCACAGTGAAATTTTGAGTCTTCCTTTATATGGTTTCTTACATCTCCTCCTTTCTTTCTATGTCACTTCTTTGATTCAACCTGACTGCTTTGTTCCCAAACATCTATAGTAACATTCTCATTAGTTTATCAACACTCTATACTTGTACTAGATTATTTTTCTTTAAATATCTCTCTGATCATCTCTCGCCCTTGTTCATGCTCTTGAATAGCTCTCTCCTTGTTGAAATAGACAGTGAACTTCAAGGTCTTCCGGTGTCCCAGACCTTCCTCTCCAACATTTTTTCTGATGCGTAGGAGGTATTCCAGCCTCCTAACTCTTACTCATCACTTGCATTCCTATCTTGTCTCTTCTCTTCTCTGTAGCCTGGTCTGCCCTCCTCACCCTATTCCAATTGTCAAATTCTTACTCATTCCCCAAAGTCTAACTCAGGCCCAATACCTTTCTGGGCTGTCACCTTCAGTCCAATAGGATATCATCCCTTTCTTGGAAAATCTGTAGAACTCAACTGGAACCAAAACCATGATTTTCTGCTGTATATAACTTATGTATATAATCTCATCTTATAAACAAACTTCTTGAGTAAAGAGGCTAGTTTTTCCATCTCTTTGTATTCTTGGTGCCTGTTTTATATTCTTACATAGAATAGCATCTCAATAAAAGTTTGTTGAGACTAAGATGATAAACCTGCTAAACATTGTCAATAGTAAGTATTTAGCACACAATCCTCCTGTAATTAATTAGGTGTTATTAATTATTAATAATTACTTGTTAAGTGTTCTCTTACCTAACAATCTGGTAATCAATAGTCATGGACATAAAGGGTAAGAGAGGTCACAGGAAACCCAGGCTGGGAGAGTAGAACGAGGGGATTTAATATTCTATCTTAGTCTTAATGGGCATTTTCAGTGTGATGGAGTTAAAACAAGATGATCTGTAGTGGCTTAGCCTTTGTTCCATATATTAGATTCAAATGTTGGGATTTAGAGACCAAGTTAATCCTTTTCTTCCTCTACTCATTTTGAGATGTACCTTAGAAACCTCACTTCCTGGGCTTTTTCTACCTCTTTGCTCTTAAAACTCAAGGACCTGCTGTTGGTCTATAATGTCTACCACTCATCTTCTTGGGGATCTGTGCTCCAGGCCTCCAAAACAAATATGAGATGGGCAGTGAATGAGCCAGTAGGCAGAAAATGAATCCAGGGGAAAAAAAAAAAAAAACAACTACACCCATCCCTTTGAAAGCAGTATTTCTAGCCTACTCCTTGAATCTTTAACTCCTCACACATCCTTAAGCTTAGGTTCTCCCTCTAAGCCTGTGGTTTATGAAGATGACAAAAGAAATACTCTAAATCTAGATGCAAAGTTTACATGCAAATCAAATTCCTGCTTCTTAAAAATCTTGTAAGTTCAGTTTTAACAGCCTTTTGAAGTTACTGCTAATACTGTAACCCTCATTGGCAAAAATTATATATATATGTAGATGCAGTACTTTTGAAAAGTCATTAAAATGTTACTATAGAATATTTAGAATCACAGAAGCAAGAGAAGCTCATTTGTGAAAATGCAGGGGCCCACAGGATGTGAGTGTAAAGGTGAGGTTGAAACTCAAACTCACACACCTCCACCAAG
This sequence comes from Budorcas taxicolor, assembly GCF_023091745.1. Taxonomy (NCBI): domain Eukaryota; kingdom Metazoa; phylum Chordata; class Mammalia; order Artiodactyla; family Bovidae; genus Budorcas; species Budorcas taxicolor. The sequence continues at coordinate 80,966,577 of NC_068920.1, read as the reverse complement.
CCCATTTTGTTCCTATCAGAATTTTGACAACTTCAAGGTCTGGTCAAATTTACAAGATCCCACAATCATCCATTAAGAATAAAAAAATTCTAAGTCTTCTGGTCTCTGTTTAAATGTCAACTCCCTGACCACACATGTAAGAACAGGTCACATTTTCAAAGCCTGTATCCTTTCCATTGCTTCAGTTTTCTCCACAGCATTTACCATCAAACGACAATGCTGCCTGTTTATTTGTTTGTTCTTTGATCTTCTTGGCCCATCACCTCCACTTCATGAGGCCTTGGACATTTTTATTCACTCTTCATTCCCCAAGGTCTGAAATAGGGTCTAGCATGGGAACCCACTCCAGTGTTCTTGCCTGGAGAATCCCAGGAACGGTGGAGCCTGATGGACTGCTGTCTATGTGGTCGCACAGAGTCGGACGTGACTGAAGCGACTTAGCAGCAGCAGCAGGAATAATTTAGGAGAGGGCAGCGGTACCCCACTCCAGTACTCTTGCCTAGAAAATCCCATGGATGGAGGAGCCTGGTGGGCTGCAGTCCATGGGGTCGCTAAGAGTCTGCCATGACTGACCAACTTCACTTTCACTTTTCACTTTCATGCATTGGAGAATGAAATGGCAACCCATTCCAATGTTCTTGCCTGGAGAATCCCAGGGACAGCGGAGCCTGGTGGCTACTGTCTATGGGGTTGCACAGAGTCGGACACGACTGAAACGACCTAGCAGCAGCAACAGCATAGACCCCAAATACATAGGTGTGAAGTAAATAAATGAAGCAATATCATGGTTTAGAAAAATCAAACCAAATCATACCCAACCAGAACTTGCAATATAAATTAAGAGTTCAGCTTGTGTGGTAAAGAAGGTCAGAACTAAAAGATGGCCCAGAGATCATCCCGCCAAACCCTGTCACTTCACAAATAAAGTGAGGTCATGATTAAGTGACTTGACTAAATCATAAGCTCTTGTTTTGACAGAAATAATAAAATGGTTCACTACAGAGTTCCAATTTCTTCTGCAAGTATGGTACTTATGTTTTTTGATCATTTTTATCTCGGTGAGGTGGGCCTCATAAATAAGTGGAATAAAAAGACTGTCGGGTCAGGCCTTTCACCCAAATATACTAACCTTGCTATCACCAACATTGTGACTTTATTCCTTTGGATCCTGAGAGATTTTTTAAAAAACATGCTTTATTTACTTTGTCGTCAGTTACCATTTCCAAAAGCTGAGAGCAGTACTGAGAGCCAAGCTAGGTGCCAGCAGGGAATGGAGGTGGGGAATCTGAGCTTTGAAATATGGTGCTTCTGGACTCAAATCCTAGCTTGATGATTTAAATAGCTGATTGACCTTGAGAAAATTAGTTACCCTCTCTGAGAGTCTGATTAGCTCATCCACTGGTGTGATTATTTCTAGTAGTGATTATCACTACCCTTTGCAGTTTTGCCTAGGACAAAGCTGGAGGCTGTCACCTAAAATTGATAGAGATGACAGAAGCAGCAAACGTGGATCCTCCCAAGGAGCCTAGATTCATTGGTCTTTAAAGGTAGGGACTGTATGTTAAGCTTTTTCTGCAGTCCGGAGCACCTAGCTCACACAGGTAAGCACTGTGCAGGCTCCGGTGACCGCTTCATGAGCCACAGTTGAGAGCTTGATCCACAGCAGCAACCTGAGCCCAGCTGTGGAGAAGGAGGGAGCCCCCAGTGATCAATTGCTTGGGAACATCAGGCCTGAAAATGGGGTTGGAGCTTTTAGATTCAGGAGCTATGCATGCACTTATCTCTCAGAAGTGCTGAAAGAGCCTGGAAGTGTGAAAGGGAGAAAACCATATCTATCAAGAATTCTCTCAGGAAAAAAATCTTGTGTGAGTGAAAGGAATGCTTCTGTCAGCACCCTGAGAATGTGTATGTATGCGTCTATGTTTGGGGTGGGGGCGACAGCTTGAGTAGCAACAAGTGGTTGCTGAAAAGCCTTCTTAGAAGGGTGAGTCTGGTTTTCCTGTAGGATTTTGATTTTGCTAAGCGGTGTAGCCAATATGAGGCCAGAGCTGAACTGCTCTTCATCTTGGACGGGAGGCTGAGTACTGCCGTTATACTCTACCTCCAGAGAGGAATCAGCCTCCTTTCCCTTCTGAAGTTGAATAATGAAAGAAAACCCGTTCGACTGTCAGATTTTAAGTTGGCCTCATGTCTCTGGATCCAACTTTGCCTGTGGGACCTTAATTTTATCCCTGAGGGTTACTCCCAATGTGTCTCTGTAGCCAGTTAGACATTAGTTGATGTGATTTTACTACTTGTAACAGTTAATGACTGGACTGGCTGAACTTACTTGATTCATTTCTCTATTTCATAGTATTTCAAATAAAACTTTGTAACAATATATATGACGCAGATGTATAGATGATCACAGTTCATGCATTTTATTAAACACTTGCCTGTGTATCTTTGTTCCTCCCATCTTCTATGCCTCAAATATCTTTCCTTACCTAATGAAATGCTTCTCATCCTTCAAGGCTCACTTCAAGCCCCTCCTTCTCTGTGAGCCTGCCCTGGTCCTCCAAGCCATCATTAGTTATTCCCTTGTCTTCCCTGGTGGCTCAGATGGTAAAGCATCTACCTGGGTTTGATCCCTGGGTTGGGAAGATCCTCTGGAGAAGGAAATGGCAACCCACTTGAGTACTCTTGCCTGGAAAAATCCCATGAATGGAGGAGTGTGGTAGCTTACAGTCCGTGGGGTCGCAAAGAGTTGGACGCAACTGAGCAACTTCACTTCTTTACTTTCTTTGTTTCACTGTATTCTCATACCCTGTTATTAGTGTCTCTTCCTGTTGGGATTTATAGGCAGTAGTCTCTGTTTCCACATGATACTATAAGCTCCGCCAGTTCAGGGACTCTTTCTTATTCATAGCCATTGCACCTGGTGAGTATCCAGTTCCTACCAAACTAGAGTGCTAGACTGCAAGCCTCAGATAACATAGACAATCTCTTTATAGGAGCAATTTTTCTCAATGGTAAGCAATTTTTAAAATTATTATACATTTTGAAGTGTTCAGATGTTTCACAGAGAGGCATGCAAAATTAGCTTGAGTTTTAAAGATATAACATTTATGTCATTTGTTCATATTCCTCTGATATGAAAATTTGAGAACTTTTTGCAGTGGACACTCAAGTCAAATTTGAGTTTAATTATTAAATTCCAGAGGATGTTTATATAGTGATTGACTTCTGGTTGGTAAAAGGGTACAGACTCTCAGTTATAAGTAAAATAAGGTCTGAGGATTTAATGCATAACATGGTGACTATAGTTGATAAGGGGATTCCCAGGTGGCATTAGTGGTAAAGAACCGGCCTGCCAATATAGGAGACATAGGAGACATGGGTTCAATCCTTGGGTTGGGAAGATCCCCTGGAAGAGAGCATGGCAATCCACTCCAGTATTCTTGCTTGGAGAATCCCATGGGCAGTGGAACCTGGCAGGCTATAGTCCATAGGGTCGCACAGAGTTGGACACGAATGAGGCAACTTAGCACACAGGCACACCAGTGTAGGAGATGCAAGAAATATGGGTTCAACCCCTGGGTCAGGAAAATCCCCTGGAGTAGGGAATGGCTACCCACTCCAGTGTCCTTGCCTGGAAAATTCCTCGGACAGAGGAACCTGCCAGGCTACCGTCCATGGGGCTGTAAAGAGTTGGGCAAGACTGAGCAACTAAGCACTCACACTCACAGTTGATAAGACTGGACTGTACAACTGAAATTTACTAAAAGGATATAACTTAAATGTCCCCACCAATAAAGGAGGGGAATCCTTTCCCAATGCATAAATATATCAAATCATCATATTTTACACTTTAAGTATCTTACCATTTTATTTATCACTTATATCTCAACTCAGCTGGGGAAAAGGAAAACAACACAGTAACTTATTTGTTTTTATTAATAGCAAGGAGACATTAAAAAAAATAATGAGCTAGAAAGGCAGACTGGGAAAATCAATTTTATATCTATATACAATATATACCTAAATTGTAAATTTTGTTTTAACAAAAGATCACTATCTATACATGTAGACTGAGAAATCTTTCAGAGCACTACCCTTTGGCAAAGACCAAATGCCTCTTGTATTTTAAAATGTTCTTATGATACATCATACACACAAAATAGCATGTATAATACATGTACAAGTCTAGTCTTCAAAGCCTTTACATCTGATAAGTAATATTTTTTAATGAATAATAAATATTTGTCAGGTGAAATACCTTTGAGACTTTAGATGCTTACTTCAATTATGCAGCCACTGCCAAAAAGCAGGAGGTGAGATTAATATTGGATATTGAGGTGGGTACATCAGGTGAAGTACAACCAAACAGAAACAAATGGGCTGTGACACTGTAAGCCTGGCTTTCTACCACATTACTTTAAAACAAGATTACAGGGACTTCCTGCGTGGTCTAGTGGTTAAGAATCTGCCTTGCCATGCAGCGGACACGGGTTCAGTCCCTGGTCTGGGAAGATCCCACATGCCTCAGAGTAACTAAGCCTGCGTACCACAGCTAGAGAGTTCCTGCAACACAACGAAGACCTGTGCAGCTAAATAAATAAATAACAAAATTTTATAAATAACTGTAAAAGTGATACATATTCGGTGTTAAAAAAAGTTGAAAACCTGACTGATTGCACCCTCTTTCTCTTTCCTCCTCTTGGCAGTCAGTAGAAAACCAAGGGTCCACCAGGAGTCACGGGAGGCCAGTGGAGGACAGGGGGGTGTGACACGCCAGGAGTGGCACAGAAGCCCGAGGGACTGACGCTTGGCTTGACTGTACCTGGGATTCACTGCAGTGAGGGGGCAGATGGACTGCCCAAATTTTGAGTTTTATCTCACAAATACAGTCTCAGACCTGCAGTCTCCCTATCTCCTTTGTAAAAACAGTGACCTTCTACTCAATTCCATTGGATTTTTACAACATATCTTTTCAATAGCATATTATTTCATCAACAATCCCTCAAAAAATCTGAATCAAGTTGTCTTATCTCTTTCTTATAGCTTATTCTATCATCCACATGAGTATTCCTAGGATCATTTATTTAGTCGTGCAGTAATTGTAGGCTTCTAACCTACAGTGATGAAATTCTTGTTCAGAATCCTCCACTGACTCCTAGTATTCAAACATCCTAATACAATAGACAGACCCCTCCATGATCTGACCTCTATCTAGCTCTGCAAACTCATCTTTCATCCCTTTTATATACAAACTGGGCTCCTGACACAAAAACAGTCTTGTGGCTCCCTGTCCTCTCTAGCTTGTAGGATCTGTAAGTGGTGTTTCCTCAGTGGACATCCTTCCCCTACTCTGGGCTAGCTGTCAAACTCCTTGTGTTCTTTAAGATTCTGTACAAGTATCACTCTTCCCTTTCTTGACATGTCTTAGTGAAGTCTTTGCTTTTCTGTGCTGTCTCAGTGTCTTGTCCACACTTCTACTATAGTATTTATCTATGTTAAATTACTAATTTAAGAATCTTGCTTCTACAAGATCAGGGGTCTGCATACTCTCAGAGTATCCATGAATCACCTGAATTATAAGCAAAACTTTACGCAGATCTATTTTCTTCTGGGGAGAAGGTTCAGAGCTCACATCAGACTCTCAAAAGAGTCCATATTTACTCTCTCAAAATCAAATTAAGAACACTGCACTAGATGACGAGTCCCTAGAAAAGAGTGAGTTCTGTTCTTTGGGTCTGTTAGCTGAATGAGATTTTCAGTTATTATTTAAAGATAGATGTTCATACTAGTAAAGATATATGGTAAATTCAACTTCCTCTATTCTTTGATGTTTTAAAGTAGACCAGAATTGTGATACAATGAAAAGCACATAGGATAAAAAGAAAGAGATGGAAGGCTTTATACCAAACTACTAACAGTGGTTACTCCTGAAAAGAGGGATGGGTTAGGGGTCAGATGGACTTACACCTTTTACTTATGCTCTTCTGTCTTGAACAAGTGTTTGTTTTATAATGTGCACTTTTAGATTTTAAATTAAAAATTAATTCTTTTAACTATGGGACTTTAAGTGCATTAAACATTCAAATTCTAGCCCTGTTTCTTATTTAGCTTTGTGACCCTGGAACCTTACTAATCTTTATAAACCTATGTTTCTTCAACTGTAAAACCAGGATAAGACTTACTAATCCCACATAGTTATTACATCACAAAGCCTAGTAGAAAGTAGACAGTAAATTTAGCTGAATGTAAAGTTAAGGTTTTTTTGCACTCTTCAAAAACACCTAAAATAGAACTCAAAACATAGCCATTATTATCTCAACACTGTGAGTAAACATTACAGTGTACTTAGTCACTCAGTCATGTCCAACTCTGCGACACTATGGACTGCAGCCTGCCAGGCTCCTCTGAACATGGTGATTCTCTAGGCAAGAATACTGGAGTGGGTTGCCATGGCCTCCTCCAGGGGATCTTCCCAACCCAGGGATCAAACCCAGGTCTCCCACATTGCAGGCAGATTCTTTACCATCTGAGCCACCAGGGAAGCCCATATTATTATCTCAATACTGTGAGTAAACATTCATAAATGCAGTAAAAGTTTGATGTCATATGGCTGGTTTATGATGTGGCTATTAGCTGTGATTGCTAATTAATAAAGGAATCCCATAATATATTCACTTGTTTTTAAATAAAGAAGGGTTACAAAATTTTTCCAAGTAATTTGTAATATTTGTACTTCAAGAATGAAGTACAAGCACTGGTTTAAACTAAGTAAAGTACAAATATGTTTAACCTGGGTTCTCAGTTTATCCATGTTCTTACTAATAACAATTTCTTTGCAGTTTCACTCACCTTGTGGCCTGTCTCCACCTGTAGACATTACACCATATTTTGTGAAGCCTTCTTGATTTCTTTATAGGTTCTACAAAAAATAAAATGTCATTGATATGATAGGTACCTTGTAATTTCTACCATCTTTTATCCTATAATTTCATAACTAAAAGTTTTGTTATATATGCAATTGATTAAAATTTCTAATAGTTAAAAATACATAAATTAAATGCAAAAATCCTTGTTCCTCTTAGTCTTTGAATTTTTAAGTCACTTGGTGTTAAATAGGCACAATTACCTTGGTATTTGTCTCTGGAGTGACTAATAAAAATTAATTCTTACGTATTTAGAAATGTAGTTGGAATACTCTAACATGGCTTAGGGAGCTTTGCTGAATCAAAAGAATTCAGACCAGCTCATCTGACCTGAAAATAATGAAAGCCAAAAATCTAGAGATTTGCATTAAATATCCCACATTAAATGAAATCACCTACATCAGGTGACAAGTGGAGTAGGTTTGTAATAGGTTTTTCTGTAGGGGCTAAGTCAGGTGATCTACAATCAAAAGTAGGTATAAATCCTTTCGGAGAACACTCTACGAATTATATAGTTTTGTGAGTAGGACAGCAGATTCCAAGCCAGCTGTGTGTTTTATTTATTTTTCATTATCTGCAGCCTCTTGGGCAGTTTGGCCACGTCTCTGAATCTTTGGACCTTCAGCTTCTTAACTGGTATAATTGGCCCAGTAGTAATAGTAGTCATCTCACAGTTCAGAAGTGAAGATTAAGGTGAGTGAAAGCTGAGGGGGCAGGGGCCAGGATATAGGAGTGGGCTTACTGAATCACCTTTGTCATTTTGTCAAGGTCCCTGTCCTTTATCCTAAGTGAATCTGTTTATTTCCAGCTCGGCTTGCTCTTTCTTTCCCTTTAACTTCACAGAAAATTTTTCTTAAAAGATTCCTTTTTTGTACAAATGCTGTTCTTTGTCCTAAAGGAACATGAGAGGCAATGGATGGCCTTACCGGCTCTATCAGTCACTGCTAATTGCCACCCAGTAACCATGTTCCCTGTTTTCTAAGAAACCTGTTAAAAAACAAAACAAAACAAAACTGTATTCCCCATTCTCCTTCACAGGTAGTTGTAACCATGGGGATAGATTCTACTCATGAGTTACAAGTAGAAACAGTGTGAGTGACTTCTGGGAAGTCTCCTTAAAAGAGACAGCACATCTTTTTCTTCCCATTCCTCCTTCCTGCTGGCTGAATACACAAATGAGACAGGTGGACTCCTAGCAACCTTCTGTACCAAGAGGTGAGACACCAGGGATGGCAGAAGAGCAAGATGGAAGGAATCTTGGTCTTTCACACCAAGGAATTGACTGAATAGCTCTGGATTGCCTATCTATGGACCTTCTTTTTTTTAATGTAAGAGAGAAATGAGTTTCTAGCTTATGAAAGCCACTATTATTTAGGTTTGAGCCCAACCTTACTTATATGCTGGTCCTTTAGGAGGTTGTCTTGCACCAAGAACCATTTTTAATTCTTAAAAGTGTCATTACATTCCCTTTGATCCTATGTGTGCTTTCCTCATATCAAAAAATTTTCTACTATTCAAAAGCCTCTAGGGTATCCCTCCAGTTGTTTTTACCCTTTCTTTCTTGCATCACTCATATCTTGGATAGTGTACATTCATTTGAGCTCTTCAGATAGGAACTTGGAAAATGGGGCCACTCTAGTGGGGAAGGAAAAAGGAATTTTGGCTAAAATGAAAGTTTAGCTTTTTTTGCATATTATAGGAAAAGCAGAGTTCATTTCAACTCAGAAAACATTTATTTAGCCCATACTATGTAAAAGGCATTGTGCCAGATCTTGGGAAGGAATATAAAGATGACATAGTTCCTCCTCCAGGGAGTTTACAGACTAGTAGGAAAGATGAGACATACATATAATTAACTATAGCATATGATGGATTGGAAAAACACGATAAGAAAAGTATAAAGTACCTAAAACTTGCAGAGAAAAAAAAATGAGTTCTGGTCATGGGGATTAAAGAAAGTGTTATAAAGAAGACAGGTGATGAGCTTGCCTGTGAACAGTTTGTAGATACGGTACAAAGAGGATCAGTGAAGGGTCAGAGGTGGACAGTTGCAATGCATCAGAAGATTTAGGGGTTCCAGGGAGTATCTTTGGTAGAGTAGAAGGTAAGGCTGGATAGGTGGATTAGAGACAGATAAAGGGCGGTGAATATCTTCTTGGGAGTCTTATCTGATGTGGAGAGAATAAGGAGTTACTGAAAGCCTCTGAGCAAGGGAATAACCAGATCACATGTCCTCAGTAAGAAGATGACAGTTTTGACTGCAGAGGAAAGACTGGCTGCAGAGAGGCTAAGATGGGCACCTTTAATAATCCAAGTAAAAGGCAATGGTGGCCTGAATTAGGGAAGTGACTATTAGAGTGGAAAGGAGGGCACACACAGAAGCAATATTTCAAAGGTTACTGCATGAGCTAAATGTATGCTTTGCCCAGGAAAAAAAAAAAGAGTTGGAAAAAGAGTAATTCCCTGATCCAGAAGTGGAAAGAATTTTTAAAATTACTCTACGTTCTCTTAAACTAGGAAACTAAAAGGAGGCTGAATATGCTGTAATAATGAATTTATTGGTTCTACAATTCTGACAGAGACTTAACCTTTATTTTTCCCCAGATGTCAATTGGGGGTACTCTGATTGACCCTCGAGGAGGTAAGGAAAGAATATGGAAGAGCATCTCAGGAAAGAATGCAACCAACCCTTCTATCCCATTGTTCATCCTTTGCCCAAGTGTTTTAGTAAATAGCAGATGGAAGGTATTTTGCAGAGTAAGATTCTTCCACTTCTCCTCCGTTATCCCTTTGCCCATCCTTACACACCATCTCCACTCAGCCTACCCATGCACACACTCCATAAGAAATCCAGAGAAAATTTAAGAGGAGGAGGAGGTTTTCTAAACAGCATTAAGAATTTCCTACTATTTGTCTCTTCGTTGCTCACTAAAACCATGCCAGCATAGCTCCCCCAAAATGGAGAAGGCTAGCCTAGACCCATATAAGGGCATTGTATTCTCTAATAGCTTTCAGATAAATAACACTCCCCTCCCCCAAGTCCTAAATAGCTACTTCTTCATTATCAGGAGATACATTTTAGAGATCTCCTCAAATGGACACAGTTGAGCATTTAATCAGCTGCCATTTTCTGTTTTTATTTTCCTGATTATTGAGGAAGATTGAAATGGGTATTAAAGCCTAGTAATCTCTCTTTTCTCAATAAGGGCAGGAGCAGACAACAAAATAACCATGAACCTACGAATCAGAAGCATGTCCTGTGTAATCTTTTGCAATTTATGGTTTAGTTCATCTTATGTGGGGCACTGAGAGCAATAAATGAAATAAAATAATGAGGATTTTTTTCTTCCGTGATTCCCAAGGTGATTCTTAGCACTCTCGAAAGCAGAAGTGATTAATCAAGTCAGTGGGGACAAGCAGCAGTAATGTGATTGTCAAAACTATAGATATCTGTTAAACTGTGTTTCACTCTCATGTAAGGTGTTTGTGTATGTTTGTTTGCATGTGTGTGTGTGTGTGTGTGTGTTGGGAGCTAGTCAGTGGGAGAATCAACATTTTCAACGTTGTCTCTGAGAGAAGATTAGCAGGAATTATAAATTTAAAAGATTCTTACATTTTATAAAAACCCAGAAGCTAAGAAAAATGTTGAGCAACTCATACTCTAGTCTTAAATTTCAAAATCAAAGGTCCTTAACTCAGGGTGTCCACAGATTGTATTTCAGGCTATCTATAAGTCTTCTGAAATTATATGCAAAATTTGGTGTGATTTTACATTTCTTTGCAGAGAGGGTGGGCTGGTTTCTAAAAATTCATAGAGTGATCCTTGACCCCCAAAAAGATGAACTCCCTTCATTAAAGAAAAGAGGACAGAGGAGGAGAGAAGGAAAGAGAGAGAGGAAAGAGGGGAAATAAAGAGAATTCAGGAGTTTTATCAATTCTGTTTCAAACCAAATCAATCAAATGTATGTGAAATTTGAACAAGGCACTTATCTATTAACCTTTATATTTATATGAAAAGTTAGCAATAGTATGATCATCTTCCTTCCAGAAGCCTCTGAGGTTTCAGGCTGGTTTCGACTGCATTTTGGAGCCCATGGTATTAGCAAAAATTTAGATGTTAATTCAATTCTTGGAAACTATTTAGAAGAAAATGTGCTAAATCCTTCAGAAGTGCCTTTAAATGGCTATACCATTTGCAGCCAATAATTTTGTATTAAAAGGAGATATAAAAAAGATAAAATTTACACAAAGACAAATTTCTATATTTTTCAGAATATTATTGTTTCAGCATATAAAAAACTAATTATAGTGGATTCCTATTCTCACTTAAGAAAAGAAAGCTTTCAGGTGAAACCTAATTCTTATCATGCTCCCCAAGCCCCAGCAAAGGCTTTAGAATTTTCACTAATGTTCCTATGTAACTAATTAGCACATATTTTTCTGCACATAGAGGAGTAAACACTGATAGAATCCTCTATCCCTTTTCTATGTTACAAAAGCCATGAATTAACCTCCCTCCATTTCTAATCTTTTTCATTTTTCATTCTTATTCCTAAAGAGGCATACACATATTGGATATATGTGCCTTGTAAAACAGGCAGTCAGTCATCCTTTCTTTAAGATTGCTCTCAAATTTTAAGTCAGCTTCAACTAAATATGTAAATAAGCAACTCTTCAGTCCAAACATTTTTTAGTTGACAACCTGCAAAGGCAGACTATGACATCATATAAAAATAATTGTTATAACTTTGAATAAATAGTACTTTCTTTAAATGACTTCCTTAAAGAAAAGTTAGTATATTTTGAACCTACATTAGTAAAGATTTATGAGATTTCTACTCTTCTGAAAATATTTGCCCTCTCAATGTCTCTCAAAGCATATAAAAGCACTTACCCCATGTTGCTTGCCGTGGTTATATCATCATCAGATCAAGGCGTATCTGGATTCTGAATTAACTTAAAGGTTATAAAAAGAAGCAGTAGAGGTTTGACTTCCCCGGAAACGAGACTGTCATATGCTAACTAGGCTTTTAAATGAGGAAAACTAGTGTCTCTTCTAATTATATAAGCTCCAGGTCAAATTCTAGCATCAACTAATCAAATAACTGAACTGCATTTAGTATCAAGGAGTAAAAGAAAGAAAACTGTTTAAGATGAATGATTTTAGCATCTTTGAAAACTGGAGACTTGGGCATTGGAAGTTATTCTTATACCATTAAAAGTTAAATACTTTAAAAGCAATGTATATATCTTGCTACCTTAAATAATTTGAAGAAAAGTATTAGGGAAAATTTTAGTTTGCAGTAAAACAGGTATTTTTCTGTATTTTCCAGAAGTTCTGAATTTGCATTGTATGTCCTGGTCCCTGAAAACATCCTCTCAGGTTATCTTAACTTGTCCAGTATTTATCTCCTTACAAATTTTAATAAATAAAAATAAACTCTAAAATCATACCAAGTTAATGCTAAGCAACATATCCAGAATTGTCTAATTTTTAAATGTATCTTTTGAACACTTATAAATAGAGTCTTTTAAATTAAATACAAAGTTATTGTGATTTCTATTTTTAAAATGCCATTTAATTTCAACATTTTAAAAGACATTTCAACCCAAATTTATAATAGTACAACTAAAAATAGAATTTGGCAATGATTTATTGAGGAAATACAAATTTTCACAAGAAGTTGATAAAAGAAGTATATTATAGAAGTTATCTGTTCCATACACCATTTTGGAGGAGTTAGTTTTACAGAAATAGTTTCAGTAAAAACGCTAATCTTTTAAAAAATTTTTAGTGAAGTATAGTTACTTTACAATGTTATGTTAGTTTCTGCTGTACAGCAAAGTGAATTAGCTATACTTATGTATATAGCCCCTCTTCTTCAGATATCCTCCCCATTTAGGTCACTACAGAACACTGCGTAGAGTTCCCTGTGCTATACAGTAGTAAAGCCTTTATTGTAATTTTTAATAGGTAGCTGTCATGTACTGCTTTGGCAATTTTTAAATTACTTTATCTAGAAGTAAAGGTGCTTTCTAGGCAGAGAATATGTGAGCCCACACTGATCTACTTTTTTAAAAAATGAGATATAATTCACCTATGTCAAGGAGAAATACATTTTCCTCTACCCTTCCAGATTCTTCTGGCTGGTCTAAGAATTACAGTAAATTTGACATGAGATAGATTAACAGGAGAAAATCAAAAGTTTAATAACATGGGAGAGAATCAGGAAAGCGAATTAGCTCACTAAAATGGTCAAAGCCCTGACCTTAAAAACCACTTTTAGCTAAAGATAAAGGAGGATGTTGAGGGTAATGGTTTGGGACTTCAAAGGAAGGCAATTGAAGTAAGTTGGAAAAGCAAATGTTTGGTAAACAACTGTTTGTTGGGCCAGGGACAGACAATGAGGCAGAGTGGACTCTAAATGTCTGGGCCTTGCTCAGTTTCCCCCATCACATCTAGCCTAAATTCTTTGCAAGCATCTCTGGTGATACCTCTATTCTGGCAATAGATGCTTTATCTAAATTCTTTAGGCAGTTAAGCGGCAGGTGAAAAGAAAGACTTTAGGACTTAAAAGAAAGACTTTTAAGACTGTTTCTTAAAAATAAATCTCCCTAAATTAATACTCATGCCAAAGAGACACATTTTGCGGTGGCACATTTGGGATGGCTTCCTTACGTACAACATACATAAAATTTGCCATTTTAATATTAACATGAACAATTCAGGGGTTTTTTGCATTTGCAAGTTGTACAGCTACTAATTCTAGAACATTTGCATCACTCTAAAGAGAAACAACCAGTCCATTCTAAAGGAGATCAGTCCTGGGTATTCATTGGAAGGACTGATGCTAAGCTGAAACTCCAATACTTTGGCCACCTCCTGCGAAGAGTTGACTCATTGGAAAAGACTCTGATGCTGGGAGGGATTGGGGGCAGGAGGAGAAGGGGACGACAGAGGATGAGATGGCTGGATGGCATCACCGACTCGATGGACATGGGTTTGGGTGAACTCGGGAGTTGGTGATGGACAGGGAGGCCTGGCGTGCTGCAATTCATGGGTCGCAAAGAGTCGGACACAACTGAGCGACTGAACTGAACTGAAAGAGAAACCCAATGCCTCCCAACTCCTCCCTCCTTTGCAACTACTAATTTACTTCCTGTCTCTATGAATTTGCCTATTCTGGATACTTCACATAAACATAGTATTATATGTGGCCTTTTGTGACTGGCTTCTTTCACTTGTTAGCTTCCCTGGTGGCTCAGATGGTAAAGTGTCTGCCTACAATGCAGGAGACCCGGGTTCGATCCTTGGGTCGGGAAGATCCTCTGGAGAAGACAATGGCAACCCACTCTAGTACTCTTGCCTGGAAAACCCCATGGAGAGAGGAGCCTGGTAGGCTACAGTCTATGGGGTCGCAGAGTCGGACATGACTGAGCAATTTCACTTTCACTTTCTTTCACTTGGTACGATGTTTTCAAGGCTGGTTTATGCTATATCATATGTCAGTACTTCATTCCTTTTTGTGGCTGAAAAATATTCCACTGTAGAGATATATCACATTCATCCATTTATCAGTTGAGGGACATCTGGGTCTTCAGTATTGGGCTGATATGAATGATGCTGTTATAAACATTTGTATACAAGTCAATTCTCTTAACATGCATACTCAGGAATTGCTGGAACATATGATAATTATATATCAACTTTTTGAGAAACTGTTTTCCACAGTGCTGTACCATTTTTCATTCCCACCAGACCAATCTTTATTATGTGTTTCTTAACATAGCCATCCTAGCAATTGAGAAATGGCATCTTATTTTGGGTTGCTTTGTATTTCCCTAAAGAATAATGATGTTGAATATCTATTTGTTTGCTTATCAGTTCAATTCAGTTCAATCACTCAGCTGTGTCCGACTCTTTGCAACCCCATGAAAGGCAGCACGCCAGGCCTCCCTGTTCATCACCATCTCCTGGAGTTCACTCAGACTCATGTCCATCGAGTCCGTGATGCCATCTAGCCATCTCATCCTCAGTCGTCCCCTTCTCCTCCTGCCCCCAATCCCTCCCAGCATCAGAGTCTTTTCCAATGAGTCAACTCTTCGCATGAGGTGGCCAAAGTACTGGAGTTTCAGCTTTAGCATCACTCCTTCCAAAGAAATCCCAGGGTTGATCTCCTTCAGAATGGACTGGTTGGATCTCCTTGCAGTCCAAGGGACTCTCAAGAGTCTTCTCCAACACCACAGTTCAAAAGCATCAATTCTTCAGCGCTCAGCTTTCTTCACAGTCCAACTCTCACATCTATACATGACCACAGGAAAAACCATAGCCTTGACTAGACAAACCTTAGTCGGCAAAGTAATGTCTCTGCTTTTGAATATGCTTTGTAGGTTGGTCATAACTTTTCTTCCAAGGAGTAAGCGTCTTTTAATTTCATGGCTGCAGTCACCATCTGCAGTGATTTTGGAGCCCAGAAAAATAGTCTGACACTGTTTCCACTGTTTCCCCATCTATTTCCCATGAAGTGATGGGACCAGATGCCATAATCTTCGTTTTCTGAATGTTGAGCTGTAAGCCAACTTTTTCGCTCTCCTCCTTCACTTTCATCAAAAGGCTTTTTAGCTCCTCTTCACTTTCTGCCATAAGGGTGGTGTCATTTGCATATCTGAGGTTATTGATATTTCTCCCGGCAATCTTGATTCCAGCTTGTGTTTCTTCCAGCCCAGCGTTTCTCATGATGTACTCTGCATATAAGTTAAATAAGCAGGGTGACAATATACAGCCTTGACGTATTCCTTTTCCTATTTGGAACCAGTCTGTTGTTCCATGTCCAGTTCTAACTGTTGCTTCCTGACCTGCATATAGGTTTCTCAAGAGGCAGGTCAGGTGGTCTGGTGTTCCCATCTCTTTCAGAATTTTCCACAGTTTATTGTGATCCACAGACATTTGTCTGTCTTCTTTGAAAAAATGTCCATTCAAATCCTTTGCCCATATTTAAACTGAGCTATCTTTTAATTTATGTATATTTATATATGAATTCTGTATATATTCTGAAAACTAAACCTTTATCAGATATATGATTTTGCAAGTATTTTCTCCCATTCTGTGAACTGTCTTTTCATTTCCTTGATAGTTTCCTTTAAGATGTAGATATACTTTTTAAAGATGACAAAATTCAGGTACAGGATTGGAAACTGACTTTGTCAAGATCTGCACAGTTTATATTAAAATGAACAAACAAACTCTCAATTGAATCATATAATTTCTTTTTTTTTTCTTTTTTTTTTTTTTTTGTCATGTGCTAGTTTAGTTCCCTGACCAGGGATCAAACCTGCACCCCCTACAATAGAAGCATGGAGTTTTAACCACTGGACTACCAGGGAAGTCCCCACATAATTTATTTTAAATTAATTATAAGATGGTCAAAAGAAAGTGCAAAAAGGTATAAATAAGTGATGGTTTTATTGGCAACAGTAAACAGATAGTGTATGAAGTTATTTCAGATGACAGATTTAGTTGTTTTCCTTACAAGTAAAAGCTGCAATTACCACATTAAAACTTTAATGCAGGCTATCTACATATGGAGCTTTAGCCTCAGGCCTGGAGCAGCTGTGAAATGAAAGTTACCACACCATTCTAGTCCTTGGATATCAGTATATTGTCCTTCACCTTCCACCCTGCAACAGTAAAAAATAAATGTGTTCATTAACAAGACCAGAAATTTACAGTCCAGGCATAAGACTGTCTAGTATATTATATACTATGTCTGAAGAATTACATCATTCTGCTTTCAAACTTTGATTTAAAACCTGACATCCTGTTTTTATATCCTACCAAAAAAAAAATACTACTATTCCAAACAAACATTGTCATTATACAATTTTTTATGTCTAAGATTTTAGGGTTACATATGCTTAGTTTAGACAAAACCAGAATGGTCACAAAATGAAAAGTTTATATTGGTTATCTGACTTAATTAGTTCATTTATTCAACAAATGTTTATTGATCTTCAACTATGTTTGAGATACTGTGCTCTATGCTGGTGTTTTCTGGACTATTTGGAGTGGTGAAAATGCACTTCGCAGAACCAAACAGACCTTTATCCCATGGGTTAGAGTTTTCCCCCTTTATTAACATCAGCGGGAAAAGTTTATATGCTGTCAT
The DNA here is from genome assembly GCF_023091745.1 of Budorcas taxicolor. Taxonomy (NCBI): domain Eukaryota; kingdom Metazoa; phylum Chordata; class Mammalia; order Artiodactyla; family Bovidae; genus Budorcas; species Budorcas taxicolor. Next base: position 80,949,488 of record NC_068920.1, on the reverse strand, counting down.
CACAGACTTGGCAACAGAAGAGGTGAACACTTTTCTACCCTCCTCAATATGTATCAGCCACTTCATAACAATTAGGTTGCATTTTTAATTCTGGAAATAATAAGGGGGTAGTTATAAATGAACATGAAACCTCTGGATGACATAGTATTTGGTGTGAGGATTAAGTTTATAAAGATGTGTGAGGGTGGGGGTGGAGATTTGGATGAAGGTGGTCAAAAGGTACAAATTTCCAGGTACAAGATAAATAAAGTATTAGGACTGTAATGTACATTCCTACATACATAAATATAATTAATACTTTTGTATGTTATATACAGGGCTTCCCTGGTGGCTCAGAGGTTAAAGCGTCTGCCTCCAATGCAGGAAACCCGGGTTCGATCAAGTTAAGACAGTAAATCCTTAGTTCTCATCACAAGAAAAAAATATTTTTTTTATTACTTTATATCAATGTGAGATGATGAATGTTCACTAAATTTATTGTGGTAATCACTTCATGATATATGTAAATCAAATCATGCTGTATACCTTGAATTTATACAGCGCTGTACATGAATGACATCTCAAACTGGAAGAAAATCTAAAATAAAATTTAAAACTATAAAAAAACCTTATTAAGATATTTCAAGTGAAAATAAGTTTTGGCCTAAATTTTCTCAATAATTGCAACAAACTTTCCATCTTTCATATGACTGCAAAAAGTTCCACAGGAATAAAGGAGTCAAGAGGAAATAAATGAAAAATCTAACAGATTATCACTAGGAATGATATGTTTTGGAGGCTCATGATGGCCTTAGCCTCTCTCATAACATTTTTCCCCAAAATGATAATCCAACAATTATTCTAAAATGTAAGTATGCTGCTGCTGCTGCTGCTGCTAAGTCACTTCAGTTGTGTCCGACTCTGTGCGACCCCAATATTTTAACTAAATACATTACAAAAGAAATTTAGCATTAACTAAATTTTTAGGCAAATATGCCTGAAAAATATCTTTTAGACTACAGTGACTTTTAATTTTAAACTCACCTGTTTTCATTGAAATTTCCAGTGTACTTTGCCCCAGTTGGGAATGTGTAAGTTCCCAGTCCATGAAACATATTGTCCTTAAAGTGTCCTTCATATATTGCTCCTGAAAAATGCTCAAGTCTTCCGAAACCATTCATCTGTTTGTAACAAAGGAAATGACCTCAGTAACTCATCTTCAGTTTCATTAGTGTATTTCTAAAAAGTATACACAGATGTCTGTCATCCACTTAGTTATTATTTAATCTAACATTGTATCACCCTTTATTTCCACAAAAATAAGACAACATTTTTATCATTGTCCTTTGTATGTCTGTCTCTGTGAAGCTGACAAAGTCAGTGTTTCTCATCTGGGGCACGTGAACATCTTGCAGGTCCATAATGACAACAACAGGGCTCCTCAAGATACCTTGAATATATAGAAAATCTTAAAGGCCAACCTGTTTATTTAGCCCAGAAATGGCACAAAGAAGTTGTTAAGAACAGAAATTTGTATTCAAGCAGAACTAAGAACATTTTTGTTTCATCACTTACTAGCTAGGCAAGAAATCTGAGCCTAATTTCCCTCAATTGTAAAGCAGCAATATTAATGATATCGAACTCATTAGGCTGCTGTAAAGATTAAATGAGAAAATTATGTAATGAGTTTAGTTTGTTCAACGAATAGGAAATGAGAAAGATGATGACAGCTCTCTGAATGAGTTTCATACTATTCCTTATATTATTCATATATATTAAATACAATAATTTGTTATTTTTATTGCATGGCCTACTCATACATGTTTTTTGAAATGGCGAAATGCCAGGAATCATTTAACCAACAGAGTTACTTATCCACTGGCAATATTCAAAACAATAATAATACCTTGTCATCTTTCCAGCTTCCTGTGTAGACAATCCCATTAGGAGTGGTATGAATACCTATTCCATTTCTCTCAATGACTCCAGAAGATGTTCTTGTACAGTCCCCATCTAAGTAAGAGAGAAATACTGAAGATTATAAACGGGAACCCTGTTTGGCTAAATAATAAAGTATGTTCAGGCTTAATCAGAACTGCATCACAGTGGGTCTCTCTGCTTTCCTAGAACTAAAACTAATGAGACCACAGATGAGGCGCTCCGTGGACCTTTAAATTATTGAGACTCAAGGGCCTGGAAGACTGACATATGGCTATGGCCCTCCCATAGGTTTCCAAGGCACACTGTCTATACTTAACTTTAGAGTTTAAGATTTAAAATCTGTTCCTCCATTAGTATCTTTCTTCTCTCCATTAGTATCTTTTTTCTCTCCATTAGTATTTCTGTGTGTTTTATTTATGGAGTCAATATCTCAATAGTACTTTTATCAAGTGTGACAGTCTCAGTTTTGCACTCTTAAGCTATTTAATCTATATAGAAAAAAGTAATTGAAATGTATGCTTACCATACGTGTCTCCATTTGGAAATACAAAGTTTATCTTAAATACTTCTGGAGCTGTTTTAAAAGATTTAAGAAAAATCACATATTTTTAAAAGTTTTTTATTCTTTGATACGAACAATTTTTAAAGTCTTTATTGAATTTGTTACAAAATTGATTCTGTTTTATGTTTTGGTTTTTTTGGCTATGAGGCATGTGGGATCTTAGCTTCCCAACGAGGGATCAAATCCACACCCCTTGCATTGGAAGGTGAAGTCTTAATCAGTGGACCACAAGGGAAGTCTCAAGCTTAAACATTTTTATGTTATAAGACCTATAACAAATTTGCTTTAAGAGCCAATCAAATACTCACTTTATATTCATGTTTACTTGGCATTTCCATAGTCGAGTGTAGGGTTCTGGGGAAATAATTTTGTCTAGATGATCTATTTTTATTTGTTTAACAGCTTTATTAATATATAATTCACATACCACAAAAATTACTCTTTAAAAGTATACAAAATTAATTTGTTTTTGCATACTCAAGTTGTATAACTGTCACCACAATCTAATTTTAGGATATTTTAATCACCCTCAAAAGAAATCCTATACATATTATCAGTTGCTCTCTATTACCCTAAAACCTACCCAACCCCATCCCCAGACCCTGGCAAACAATAATCTATAATCTGTCTCTATGTACTGGTATAATCCAGACAGTTCATAGAAATAGAATCATACAATATGTGGTCCTTTGTAAGTAGCTTCTTTTACTCAGCTTCAAGTTTCATCAATGTTGCACCATGTATTAGTATTTTATCACTTTTTATTGCTGAATATTCCATGGTACAAAAAGAACACATTTTGTTTATTTATCCATTGATCAGTTGATGGTCAGTTGAGTTGTTTCCAGTTTTGGCTGTTATGAATAGTGCTACTATAAACATTCATGTGTAATTTTTTGTATGGGCATATGTTTTTATTTCTCTTGGGTATTTGATCTATTGATTATTTCACAGAGGTAAGGTAGAGTGAGCAATCTCAGAATTGGCAGCAGAAAGAAATAGAAAAAAAAAGATAGTAAGTGAGAAGAGGTGGGGGGAGGAGTAGGGTCCAAACAGAATGAGATTAGAATGAAGACCAGGTAAAAAATGAAAAAAGAAAACCACAGCCCTGGGGGGCAGGAGTGGAGTGGAATCTCTGCCTCAGAGCTCTGGGACATTCAGTGGATTAAAACTTTAGAAACTAATTTTTTCCAATACTGAAGAAAACATATATTGGAGATGCTAAGTAAACTATAACTTCTAGAACAACAGCCTATTAGAATGTTACTCAAAGTGTGGCCCATGCATTAGAACATTTAGGGTGCTTTACAAGTTCCTAGGCCCTACTCCACACTGCTGCTGCTGCTGCATCGCTTCAGTCGTGTCCCACTCTGTGCGACCCCACAGACGGCCGCCCACCAGGCTCCCCCGTCCTTGGGATCCTCCAGGCAAGAACACTGGAGTGGGCTGCCATTTCCTTCTCCAATGCATGAAAGTGAAAAGTGAAAGTGAAGTCGCTCAGTCGTGTCCGACTCTTAGCGACCCCATGGACTGCAGCCTACCAGGCTCCTCCGTCCATGGGATTTTCCAGGTAAGAGTACTGGAGTGGGGTGCCATTGCCTTCTCTGCTACTCCACACTACTGAATCAGAATCTCTACGGGTGGGACAAGAGAGCTGATCTTTTCAACTGGAATACTAACCTGAGTGCCAGTTATGAAAGGCTGGAAGCTCATCTCCTCTGAGGAAACAGAGTTAATAAAATAGGCAGAAGACTTAAACATCATCAAAAAGGGAGAGTCCAGCAGCCTTGAGACAGGAGTAGACATTTATGAAAAATAATTAACAATTTAGGAAATGAATAATTTAACTGTGAAAAGAAGAGAAGCAAAAAGCAAAGGAGAAAAGGAAAGATATACCCATTTGAATGCAGAGTTCCAAAGAATAGCAAAGAGAGATAAGAAAGCCTTCTTCAGTGATCAGTGCAAAGAAATAGAGGAAAACAATAGAATGGGGAAGACTAGAGATCTCTTCAAGAAAATTAGAGATACCAAGGGAACATTTCATGCAAAGATGGGCTCAATAAAGGACAGAAATGGTATGGACCTATCAGAAGCAGAAGACATTAAGAAGAGGTGGCAAGAATACACAGAAGAACTGTATAAAAAAGATCTTCAAGACCAAGATAATCACGATGGTGTGATCACTCACCTAGAGCCAGACATGCTGGAAAGCAAAGTCAAGTGGGCCTTAGAAAGCATCACTATGAACAAAGCTAGTGGAGGTGATGGAATTTCACTTGAGCTATTTCAAATCCTGAAAGATGATGCTGTGAAAGTGCTGCACTCAATATGGCAGCAAATCTGGGAAACTCAGCAGTGGCCACAGGACTGGAAAAGGTCAGTTTTCATTCCAATCCCAAAGAAAGGCAATGCCAAAGAATGCTCAAACTACTGCACAATTGCACTCATCTCACATGCTAGTAAAGTAATGCTGAAAGTTCTCTAAGCCAGGCTTCAGCAATACGTGAACCATGAACTTCCAGATGTTCAAGCTGGTTTTAGAAAAGGCAGAGGAACCAGAGATCAAATTGCCAACATCTGTTGGATCATCGAAAAAGCAAGAGAGTTCCAGAAAAACACCTATTTCTGCTTTATTGACTATGCCAAAGCCTTCGACCATGTGGATCACAATAAACTGTGGAGAATTCTTCAGGAGATGGGCATACCAGACCACCTGATCTGCCTCTTGAGAAATCTGTATGCAGGTCAAGAGTAACAGTTAGAACTGGACATGGAACAACAGACTGGTTCCAAATAGGAAAAGGAGTGTGTCAAGGCTGTATATTGTCACCCTGCTCATTTAACTTATATGCAGAGTACATTATGAGAAACACTGGGCTGGATGAAACACAAGCTGCAATCAAGACTGCGGGGAGAAATATAAAAAAGCTCAGCTATGCAGATGATACCACCCTTATGGCAGAAAGTGAAGAACTAAAGAGCCTCTTGATGAAAGTGAAAGAGCAGAGTGAAAAAGTTGGTTTAAAGCTCAACATTCAGAAAACGAAGATCATGGCATCAGGGCCCATCACTTCATGGCAAATAGATGGGGAAACAGTGGAAACAGTGAGAGACTTTATATTTTTGGGTTCCAAAATCACTGCAGATGGTGACTGCAGCCATGATATTAAATGACGCTTACTCGTTGGAAGGAAAGTTATGACCAACCTAGACAGCATATTCAAAAGCAGAGACATTACTTTGCCAGTAAAGATCCATCTAGCCAAGGCTATGGTTTTTCCAGTAGTCATGTATGGATGTGAGAGCTGGACTATAAAGAAAGCTGAGCACCAAAGAACTGATGCTTTTGAAGACTGGCGTTGGGGAAGACTCTTGAGAGTCCCTTGGAGCACGAGGAGATCCAACCAGTCCATCCTAAAGGAGATCAGTCCTGAGTGTCCTTTCAAAGGACTGACGTTGAAGCTGAAATTCCAATACTTGGCCATCTGATGTGAAGAGCTGATTCATTTGAAAAGACCCTGATGCTGGGAAAAATTGAAGGCAGGAGCAGAAGGGGATGACAGAGGATGAGATGGCTGGATGGCATCACCGACTCAATGGACACGAGTTTGGGTAAACTCCGGGAGTTGGTGATGGACAGGGAGGCCTGGCGTGCTGCAGTCCATGGGGTCACAAAGAGTCAGACATGACTGAGTGACTGAACTAAACTGAATTGAACTGTTGAAATAAACCGCCTTAGAAGGGCTGAAGAGCAAAATGAAAACCATTGGAAAGTAAATTAGTGAACTGGAATACAAGGCTGAACATTTTTCCCAAAAAGAGGCATAAAGGAAAACAGAGATATCACCTGACAAACCTTTCATATCTACCCTCATCCCCAGACTCTTCTAGGACCTCCCACAGCACTCTTGTTCTATCCCTGCTGTAGTGTGTGTGTGTTGGTCTATCCTTACTGTAGAGTGTGAGACTGTGTGTGTGTGTGTTGGTCTATCCCTAGAGCCCCCACACCACTCTTGGTCTATCCCTACTGTAGTGTGTGTGTGTGTCTGTGTGTGTGTTGGTCTATCCTTACTATAGAGTGTGAGTGTGTGTGTGTGTGTGTGTTGGTCTATCCCTAGAGCCCCCACAACACTTTTGGTCTATCCCTATTGTAGTGTGTCTGTGTGTGTTGGTCTATCCCTACTGTAGTGTGTGTATGTCAATTGCCCTTAAATGGTTCACACACCCGAAACTTCGGAATGTTAAAGCTAGAAGAAGGGAACCTAAGAGGTGCAGACTGGCAGTACGCTGGCACTGGCCTAATGTGTCACAACAGCGAATCGACGGCCGGATGAGAGCTAGAACCCAGGTCTCCAGATTCCCGCTCCTGGGGCTCTCTCTGTACCCCCATCCCACCAGGAAATCTGTCTCATCCCTACTGGAGTTGCCAGGGGCCGGCTCACTGCATGTTCTATTTAAGAGACGTTGAGAGGATGGGGCACTCACTTGACACAGGGCTGCGGGAGAGATTTTCTGGACTCTGTGATTCTCCCTGGGCCGCCAGCTCGGTGGCCTGGAGGGAAGAAGCCCTAGTTCAGCGCCGGGTGCGACATGGTTGCTAGGGCGACCAGGCACCTCTCACCCGGAAGCGAATGTGGGGGGAGGGGTGGGCCCGAGGTTGAGCCAATCAGAAGGCGCCAGGGCTGTACCCCTGTAGCTGGGCCGCTGCAGAGCCGCTCCAGGTAAGGTCCGGGTGGATGGCAGCGCCCAGGCAGGGCCTTTGGCCGCTGGGCGCCACGTCCGAATAGGTGGCCCGAGAAGCAGCGCTACAAACCCGGGACGGTCGCCCCTTCCGCGGACGAGGAATGTGTGTCCGTGTGCGTGGTCCGCGCGTCTCCCTGGTGGTCAGTGTGCGGACCTTTCTACCGTCAGCCCCTCCCGCAGTGGGCAGGGTCTGAGAAGCCTCCCGGCCCGGTGGGATCCAGCCTGTCTGGCAGGGGCCGGTGAGTCTGGAGCAGCAGGATCCTAGGCCTGCGACCAGGCCTGGCCTGGGTCGACAGCTGAGGGTTGTACAGCTGAGGCCGGGGAGCTGAATTCTGCGAGATAAAGGGTTGACTTGGAGGGCCTCGGGCTGGTTTCCTGTATCTTAGCTCCATCTCCAGTTGGTGGCTGTTTGGGGAGAGGATTGGCTACAGTGTATGCTGGAAGAAAGGTACCGGGTCTGGGTATCTGCAAGGAGCTGGATCTATGGGGTCAGTCAGAGATTTGCCTGGGAGGGGAATGGTTTGTGCTAAGTTCTCAGCGCCCAGCTTGGTGATTCTGTTCCTGGGAGCCAAACATAGGTTCTCGTGTCCACGGTGAATAAAGAAAGTTGAGATCTTCCCAGGCTAAATGGATTTCTGATGTTTTGTTGTCTTATGGGGCCTGCCTGACCAGGGAAAAAATGCCATTCCTGGGGCTAGCTGATTAACGATTGATCTGACAGCATGCCTTTCATATGCAAACCAACCAATCCTGCCCGCCTTACCTCCAACAACCTCCTTTGTCTAACCAGCAAGCCTGTAGTTCACCTGCCCTAAATCAGCCCAGGGCCAAGTACCAGACAACTAGGGACAAGCCCTAGACCTTAGAGTCTGTGGCAATTACTTAAAGTAGCCAGTCCTAAGCTGTTTTCCCTGCCTGGCCTCTTCTTTCCCATGGAAAAACCAAGAAAGAATGCGGGGTGGCCTTCTCCTTACTCCTTTCTGCCTGCTCCTGACACAGGTGCTTCCCTGGCGTGGCCTACGGAGACAGACAGACCTCTCCTTTTTAGGAGAACTGTAAGTAACGTTAAACTTTTTCTTTTGATGGTATTAATCTCTCTGTGTCAGCACTCAGTCACCTTTATAAATTAAGGCCCAGGCACAAATCAAAGCGGGGCTGGCTTAACATTAAAATTTTGAATTGAAGATACAAAGTACATGTTTGAGGGGTAAAAGGTAAGTATGGGGGAAAGAATTTCAGCTTTGGAGTCAAATGGATTATTTCAGACCCTAGCTCCAGGCTTTTCTTCTATAGTAGTTACATTGGACAAGTTGTGTAATTTATCTGTACTCTAGTTTCCTCCTCTATAAAATATAGAAAATAATATTTACCTTGTAGGAGTTTTACAGAATTAATTGAAATAATCTTTCCCCTCCATGCAGACTTATATTTCCAACTATGTTCTACACATCTCCATTTGAATGTCTAGAAGGTATCTCCAGTGTAACATCCATTCTGAACTTGTGACACTCCCTATATAATTTCATGTCCATTCCCTGGTGGCTCAGATGGTAAAGCATTTGCCTGCAATGTGGGAGACCCGGGTTCGATCCCTGGGTTGGGAAGATCCCCTGGAGAAGGAAATGGCAACCCACTCCAGTACTCTTGCCTGGAACATTTCATGGATGAAGGAGCCTGGTAGGCTACCGTCCATGGGGTTGCAAAGAGTCGGACATGACTGAGCGACTTCACTTCACATTCCCATTCTGATCACATGGCTGAGCACAGAACCCCTAATTCACCTAGTTAAGCTAGGACCTCAAATTTTACAATAATTCTAGACACTTCTTATACCTTTCATCTAATTCATCTATGATTAAAATGCATTGAGACTCTATGGCCACTTTTCAACTTTACTTGTTTCCTCTGTAGTCCAGCTCACTGTTTAGTTTTTTATCTCCTACCTGAACAATTGCAGTAGTTGCCTAACTGGCCTCCTGGTTCTCCTCACCTCCCTACAGTCATTTTATTCTTCACATAGCAGCTAGAGTAATTGTTAGAACCGAAGTCAGTCATACCAAGCTTTTGCCTTTGTCCTCTATTGACTTTCTATTATATTTAGAGTAAAATTCAAAGTTCTTCCTAGGGCTTATACGGCCATCTCTGGTCTCTGACCCCATCTCCTTTGCTTAGTACGTTGCAGACCCACAAGACTCCTCACTGTTCAGCCCACTGCATTGAAGATGTTATTCTGGACTTGGACCCTTTTCACCTACTATTGCTTTGCTTAGAATGTTCTTTTTACAAATATTTCATGACTCATTTTCTGCATGTTCACATGTCTGCTCAAATATGATCTCAGAAAGATGATCACTCTTACCTGACCACTCTATCTGAAAAAAGACTCAGGTTTTTTTCTTCATAGCACTTAATTAATATTGTATATTTGTTTATTGTCATCTTAATTTCTAGAGGATGAGCTTCATGAGGCAAGAATTTTGTTGTCTTTACTGTTGTATCCCTAGAATCTAGCACTTAATAAGTGTTCAATAAATATTTGTGGAATGAATAAATAAATGAAGGGCTCTCCATTCTCATATCAGTAATTTATTCAACCCTCAGCTATTCCTCAAATACATGTTGAATTCCTGTTATATGCCATACACTATTAGAGGTACAGCGGTAATCAACATGGATATACTCCTTGCCTTCAGAGAGCGTTCTGGGGGCAGGGGGAGGGGCGGGAGATAAACATCAAAGAAACAATAAATATGTATAATTATAAAGGACTTGAAGAAAGGAATATCAAGAGACCTAGCCCAATTGCTACCTATTTGTGAGTTTCCCAGTTATTTCCCTGCTTTTGATTTCAAATTTCGTTTTAGTTTGGTTGCAAAACATACTTTTTAAAGTTTTGTCTTTTTAAACTTATTAAGGTTTGTTTTATAGGCTAGTATATTGTCTATCCTGAAAATTTTTCCTTGTCCACATATGAAAAATGTCTATTTTTTGTTGGTAGAATGTTCTATAGATGTCTCTTAGGTCAAGTTGGTTTTTACTGTTTCAAGTCTTCTGCTTCCTTATTGATCGTCTGTGTAGGTGCTTTTTACCATGGCTGAACGTGGGTTTTGCAGTTTCCTGCTGTTATATGTTGTGTATTTCTCTGTTCATTTCTGTCAGTTGTTGGTTGATGTGTTTTGGTGCTCTGTTATTAGGGACAGTATATTTATAATTGTTACATCGTCCTCATGGATTGACTCTCTTATCTTTATGAAATGTTCTTCTTTATCACTAACAAGATTTTTTTTGCTTTATAGTCTATTTTGTTTGATATTAACATAGTTGCTGCAGCTTTCTTGTGGTTTTCATTCGCATGATTTCTCTTTTTCCATCCTTTTACTTTTCATTTACTTGTATCTTTGAATTTAAAGTGATAGACAGCATATACTTGGATCTTGTTTTTTTCACTAATAATTCATCTTTTGATTGGATTGTTTAATCCGTTCACATTTAATATTGTTATTAGTATAGTGGGATTTATTTTTTCCATTCTACTTTTAGTTGTCAATATGTCTCATGTCTATTTTGTTTCACTGTTCCTACTTTGCTGTTTGCTTTTGCATTAAATTATTCAATAAATTTTCCTAATGCAATATTTTAATTCCTTTAGTGATTTTTTTTTTCACTACATTTATTGAATTTTTGGTTTACTTTTTAGTGACTGCTCAAGGATTTGTCTTATACCTCTTAACATATCAGAGTCAACTTCACATTTATACTAACTCAATTTTGGTAATATATAGAAATGTTACTTTCATATAGCTGTATGCCTTTCCTCTCCTTTTTGCAGTAAAGATTCCACATGTAAGCAATATCATATGATATTTGTCTTTGAGTTACTTCATTTAGTATGATAATCTCTCAGTCAGTTCAGTTCAGTTCAGTCGCTCAGTCGTGTCCGACTCTTTGCGACCCCATGAATCACAGCACGCCAGGCCTCCCTGTTCATCACCATCTCCCGGAGTTCAATCAGACTAACGTCCATCGAGTCCGTGATGCCATCCAGCCATCTCATCCTCGGTCGTCCCCTTCTCCTCCTGCCCCCAATCCCTCCCAGCATCAGAGTCTTTTCCAATGAGTCAACTCTTCACATGAGGTGGCCAAAGTACTGGAGTTTCAGCTTTAGCATCATTCCTTCCAAAGAAATCCCAGGGTTGATCTCCTTCAGAATGGACTGGTTGGATCTCCTTGCAGTCCAAGGGACTCTCAAGAGTCTTCTCCAACACCACAGTTCAAAAGCATCAAGTCTTCGGTGCTCAGCCTTCTTCACAGTCCAACTCTCACATCCATACATGACCACTGGAAAAACCATAGCCTTGACTAGACGGACCTTAGTCGGCAAAGTAATGTCTCTGGGTCCATCCATATTGTTGGTAATGGCATTTCATTCTTTTTTATGACTGAGTAATATTCCATTGTGTATATATACCATGTTTTCTTTATCCATTCATTTGGCAATGAAACCTTAGGTTTCATCCCCAACTATACATTGTTATAGTTTTTACTTTACCATCTGTAGTCATTTTATTAACCCAATCCATCTGTGCTCCCGCCAACCTGCTTTGTTCTGTTACAGCATATACATTACATTTTTGCGTATCATAAACCCACTATTACGTTATATACATATTATTTTATATGGTTGCTTTTTAAATCAGTTATGTGAAGAAAGAAGAAAATATGGATATACACTGTTTGGTAGGTTTTGGGGGAGTTGATTTTGTTTTATATTTACATAGTTGCCTTTACTGGTGCTTCTTTTTGTGTGTGTGTGAGTTCAGATTACCATCTAGGGTCACTTTCTTCAGCTTAAACAAATTCCTATAATAGTTTTTTTGTAAAGCAGATCTTAACTGGGTTTATATCTGTAAGTGACAAGTTGTTTTTCTCTAAATGCTTGCAAGACTTCTTGTCTTTAACTTTAGCATTTTTATGTATTGTGTCTATTTATGGATCTCTGGCTTTATCCTATTTGAAGTCCTTAGAACTTCCTGTATGTGTAGGTTATTGTCTTTCAATACATTTGATAGGTCTTCTGTCATTATTTCTTTAAATGTTTTTTCTGTTCTTTTCCTTCTCTCTCTCCTATCCTTCCGGTGTTCCTGTTATGCATACTACTAACTTTGCACTTAGTTTGGGTGTAGTTAGTTGACTTAGTTAGAGCTTAGTTTGTTCTTTATTTCTGGTTCCTTAAGATGTAAATCTAGGTTGTTTATTTGAGATCATTTCTTTTTCTTAACATAGACATTTATTACAATAAACTTCCCTCTTAGAGAACTCCTTTTGCTGCATCCCGTAATTTTTGGTATGTTGTGTTTTCATTTTCAGTTGTTTGAGGATATTTTAAAATTTCCTCTTGGTTTTGTCTTTGACCCACTGGTTGTTCAAGAGCATGTTATTTAATTTCCATACGTTTATGAATTTTCCAGTTTTCCTTCTTTTATTGATTTCTAGTTTTATACCATTGTTACCAGAAAAGATGTTTGATTTGTTCTCAGTCTTCTTAAATTTGTCAAGACTTGTTTTATGGCCTAACATATGATCTGTCCTGAAAAATATTTCATGTGGCTTTGAATGGAATGTTCTGTGTATGTCTATTATAGTTCCAGTCGAATTTTTCTTTTACTGGATGACTATCTTTCTGGATGAGCAGACCATTGTTGAAAGTGTGATATTAAAGTCTCCTGTTACTGTTGTATTGCTGGCTGCTTCCTCCCAGTTATGTTAATATTTGCTTTATATATTTAGATGCTCTGATATTGGGAGTATAAATATTCATAATTGTTAGATTCTCTTGATGAATTGACCCCTTTATCACTGTATAATGATCTTCTTTGTCTCTTGTTACAGTGTTTGACTTAAAGGCTATTTTGTCTGAGTACAGCTACCCCTGCCGTTTCCTTGTGCATTTACTATCTTTTACATCCCTTCACTTTCAGTCTGTGTCTTCGCAGCTGAAGCAATTCTCTTAAATGCTGCATGTAGTTGAGTCTTATTTTTTTAATCCATTCAATTATTTTATGTATTTTGATGGGAGAATTTAGTCCATTTACATTTAAAGTAATTATTGATAAGTAAGGACTTACTGCCATATTGTTGTTTCCTGAGCATTTTTAAGATCTTTTGTTTGTTTCTTTCTCTCTTGCTGTCTTCATGATTTGATGATTTTCTATAGTGGTATGCTTTGATTTTTTTCCCTCCTCATCTTTTGTATATCTACTATAGATTTTTTAAAAAATTTTTATTCATTTATAGTTTCTTTCTTACTATAGATTTTTAATGTGTAATTTTTTGGTTTGTTTGTGTTTTACCATGAGGCTAATGTAAGACATCTTATAGCATTTTACTTTAAGCTGATAGCAGCTTAACTTTGATCGCATACAAGAGTTTTACACTTTTACTCCCCTCCAGGCACAATCTCTTAGCCAGAGCTGTTTCTAAAAATATATATGTAAATATAAATTTTATTTATCAAATCATATATTAAATACATGAAACATCTCTTCTAGGGTTTTTAAACCCTGTGCCAGACCTAACCAAATCAGAATGTAGCAGGGGACCCTACACACCCTCCTGTGTGACTTGAAAACTTCTCCATGTGTTTCTGATGCACCTCCTAGTTAAGAAACTTGTGTCAGAAGAACTTATTAGATATTAGTCTGGGGAGATGTGCTTATAAATCTTTTGTGAAGCAGTTTGTTCGTGCTTCTAAACTGGCCCTTTGAGTGCGTTTTCCTTTTTTTTTTCTTTAAAATAGGCTATATCTTTAACTTTGACAAACAAAGGATTATTATATTTACCTGGTTTTATAATGTCTGTATTACTTTTTTCTCTTGCAGGTAAAAATGAGTTCTTCAGTAAAAAGGAAAGGCAAGCCAGGGAAAGGAGGTGGAAAAGGGTCTTCCAGAGGAGGAAGAGGAGGCAGGAGCCATGCTAGTAAATCTCATGGGGGTGGCAGCAGTGGCGGTGGTATTGGTGGCAACAGAAAGGCGTCAAGTAGAATCTGGGATGATGGCGATGACTTTTGTATCTTCAGTGAATCAAGGCATTCATCCAGGTTATTATACTCGTTGAATGTTCAAATATGAAAACAGTATCAATTCCTGATGTATGGGACAAAAGATGGTTAAGACAAAGGGGGAAAATGCCAAGTAATTCTGGCTAAGTTACTCTTCCTATTATTTTAAAGCCTTACAGTCCCCCGCTTTGTGAATTTTTTTAAAAGCATAATGGTAAATAACACCTTTGGGAGAGAGCTGGGCATTGAAATCTGAACTTAACTTTAACTTCCATATGACACTGTAAATTGAGTGTAATATTTTTATTGTAATCAATATTACAGAAAAGTAAATATTGGAAATGGTAGGGTAATTGAAAATTATATTAAGTATTTCTTAAGCATTGTAGTTTGAAGGTCCCGAAATGAGATCTGGCTGTATCCCTTCTGTTTAGTTGATGAATTATCTATTTTCCAACCGATCAACCAAATATTTACTGAAGCTTAATGTGATGGCCAGAGATAGATATCATGCCCAGGCTTCTCTCATAGTCAACTTTTAATTAGTGAACGTTGTTTTGTTGTTGTTCAGTCACTTCAATCATGTCCAACTCTTGGCAGCCTCAGGGACTGCAGCACGCCAGGCTCTTCTGTCCTCCACTATCTCCCAGGGTTTGCTCAAATTCATGTCCAGCACCACATTTTGAAAGTATCAATTCTTTAGCACTCAGCCTTCTTTATGATCCAAAGCTCACATCTGTACGTGACCACTTTTGTCAATAAAGTGATGCCTCTGCTTTTTAATACACTCTATAAGTTTGTCATAGCTTTCCTTCAAAGGAGCAAGCATCTTTTACTTTCAGTCCTCAGTGATTTTGGAGCCCAAGAAAATAAAATCTATCACTGCTTCCACTATTTCCCCTTCTATTTGCCATGAAGTGATGGGACCAGATGCCATGATCTTAGTTTTTTTAATGTTGAGTTTCAAGCCAGCTTTTTCATTCTCCTCTTTCACCCTCATCCAAAGGCTCTTTAGTTTCTCTTTACTTTCTGCCATTATGAGTGATATCATCTGCCTATCTGAGGTTGTTATTTCTCCTGGCAATCTTGATTTCAGATTATGATTTATCCAGCCCAGCATTTCACATGATGTATTCTGCATAATTCTAATACATGTTTCATGAAAATAAAGATTTTCTACTGCATGTTATGCAGTATAAATATAAAATTCTCCTTGTTTTTCAAATTGCACTTTAAGCTGTTTACTTAAATTTTTAGAGATAGAGAGACTTCTTTAGAGTTATGTGTATATACACAGGCATACACACACTCTTATGGGAACAATTACCAACTAAATATTGGTTAGAAATATCGGTGAGTGCTGAGGTTTCACTGGATCATACATGCTTTTAATTTAAATGAATTCAGTTGTATGCATTCAGGAAAAAAAAAAGAAGAACAAATGGTATTTAAGTAGTTAAACTTGCCACTAAATGAATCTGAACTCCATCATGAACAGGATAATGAGAGAGGAAGGTGTTCATTCCTGTCAGTCTCAGTGTCTAAGTGCTTTATATAGTTCAAGCTTCTTGATGCACTGAGTAGGTGATATTAATGTGTTTTTTTAAACATATATTTCTTATACATAGTCTCTACCCTAACCAAATACTTCAGTTGGTATGCAACCAGAGAATCTCCATTTTTTTCCATTCTAAATGAAGAATGGTCATTTTTGGACATACTGAGAGATAATATATCAATCTCAAACTTGATTCCTTTTTAAGAAATCTTCCAGAATAATTTAAAGCTACGTTTCACATTAGCTGCTGACCTAAGAACCTGACTGCTGAGTTAGGTGCAGCTCCATTCTTTCTGAAAACACTTACTTTATAGGTTCTTAGGGTCTTAGATGTTCATTCACACAGGATATATTGACTTAGTGCCTACTATGAGCCAGACAGTGTTTTAGTGACCAGGATTACAACAATGAATAAAATATTGTCCTGCTGTTCATAGAAGGAGGTTTGAGATATAAAAACTGTAAACAAAGGTGTAATAATATGTCAAGTGGTAAGTACTATGGAGGAAAATAAGGACGAAGGGATAGAAAATGCCAAACTGGATTGCTCGTGTTTTTAAATGGTTACTCTTGTCTGTGGAGTGATCAGAGAAGACTTCTCTCTTGATGTGTCATTTGAGGCAGGACAAGAAGGAAGTGAAGGAGTAAGCCATGAATCTATCTGAGGGAAGAACGCTTGAGGCAGAACAGCAAGTGAACAGTTCCTGAGGCAGGAGTTTTAAGAAGATTTAGGGAATGACAAGGAAGCCATGTGGCTAGCATGGATGGGTAAGAAGTGTTAGGCAGTTAGATTCCGCAGGCTATGCTGTATAGAATCTTATAGGCCAGTATAAGGATTCTGTTTTGTTTGTAAGTTTTAAAAATCATGTTTCCTGAAGTGTAATTTACATTCAGTAAAACTCACCCTAAAGTTTGACAAACTCAGTCATCTCTGTAACCAGCAGTTCTTCAAAACTCGCCCATGCCCTTTTGCAGTGAACTCCTCCCTGATCCTTAGGGATTCATCTGTTTTCTGTCAGCAGGATCAAATTTAGTCACTAAAATGATGTATTGTAGGAAAAATAAGCACATAAAACCAAGGGATTTTTTTTCTTTGTGTGTGGTTATTTGTTTAGATGGTTTTTTGGCTATTTGTTAGTTGGTTTTAGCAAGCTGTGTGACTTGCTGTATGGCTTAGTTCCTTTACCAAAGCTCAAACCTGGGCCCTCTGCAGTAAAAACGCAGAGTTCTAACCACTGGACAGCCAGAGAATTCCCAAAATTCAAGTTTTTAAAAGGATACTTTGGAATGTATACTCTTTACAGTAATCAAAAGAATTGGGATTTTAACATAACCTTTGAAAATTAAAGCACAGTTGTTGACAAAGTTGTCTTAAGATAGCTGCAGAATAGCTAGTCTAGTTACTGTGTCAGTCTTCAGCCTGGGGCTGTTTGGTACAAAACTATTTTAGATAATGGAATTGAATTATACAGAAATTCTCGATGGGGCAGATGTATATTCTCACAGATATCTGACACCTTCTCAAAAGATCACCCCTGCTGCCACCATGCAAGGGACAAGGAAAGCAGAAACATCTGTTCTGTTTATATCAGTCATCTCATGTTCAGATAGACCTTGTTGTCCAGTTGCTAAGCGTGTTCAGTTTTGTGTGCCACATGGACTGCAGCATGCCAGACTGCCCTGTCCTTCACTATCTCCAGGAATTTGCTCAAATTCATGGCTTCCCTGGTGGCTCAGACGGTAAAGCGTCTGCCTGCAATGTGGGAGACCCGGGTTCAATTCCTGGGTCGGGAAGATCCCCTGGAGAAGGAAATGGCAATCCACTCCAGCACTCTTGCCTGGAAAATCCCATGGACAGAGGAGCCTGGTAAGCTACAGTCCATGGGGTCGCAAAGAGTCGGACACGACTGAGCGATTTGACTTCACTTCACTTCATGTCCATTGAGTCAGTGATGCCATCCAACCATCTCATCCTCTGTCATCCCCTTCTCCTGCCTTCAGTCTTTCCCAGCATAGGATCTTTTCCAGTGAGTCGCTGTTTGCATCAGGTAGCCAGAGTATTGGAGCTTCAGCTTCAGCATCGGTCCTTCCAATGAATATTCAGGGTTAATTTCCTTTTGGATTGACTGATGTAGTCTCCTTGCTGTTCAAGGGACTCTCAAGAGTCTTCTCCAGCAACACAGTTTGAAAGCATCAATTCTTTGGTGCTCAGACTTCTTTATGGTCCAACTCTCACGTCCGTACTTCACTACTGGAAAAATCATAGCTTTGACTATACAGATGTTTGTCAGCAGAGTGATGTCTTTGCTTTTTAATACACTGTCTAGGTTTGTTATAGCTTTCCTTCCAAGGAGCAAGCTCTTTTAATTTCATGGCTGTAGTCACCATCTGCAGTGATTTTGCAGCCCAAGAAAATAAAATGTCACTATTTCCACTTTTTCCCCATCTATTTGCCATGAAGTGATAGGACCAGATGCCATGATCTTAGTTTTTTGAATGTTGGGTTTAGGCTTGCTTTCTCACTCTCCTCTTTCACCCTCATCAAAAGACTGTTTAGTTCCTCCTCACTTTCTGCATAGAGTGTTATCATATGCATATGTGAGGTTGTTGATATTTTTCCCAGCAATCTTGATTCCAGCTTGTGATTCATCCAGTGCAGCATTTTGCATAATATACTCTGCAGATGCACCTTATGTACCTGAAAAGCTGCTTTCAAGTTCCAGCCTTGAGGTTTGTCAGCATGTTGAAGTAGATTGAGCCAAATTGTGTACCATGGCTGAAAAGCTATTATAAGGACTTTGCCTTTTGCTTTGAGTAAGATGGGAAGCCATTGAAGGGTTTGAGGCGAGAGTATATGTCATCAATCACTCTGGCCAGAGTTACTGCCATTAATTATATCCTTTTATATGAATTAGAAAATGGTGAATGTGAATTAGAAAATGCCCCCTTCTCTGGTCAGCTATAGCTCCAGAATACATGTCTTGGCAAGCGGAAAACACATTGGATTTTGGCTCTCGCTGTCCCCTCCTCCTCTGCTTCAGGACCCTTTGCATAGTATACAGCCTGTGCATCCATACTCAGTAGCCCCGCCTCAGTGTACTGTGTGGCGAATCGACTACAAGGGGACATGAGTGAAAGCAGGAAGACCAGTTAGAAGATACTCTCCCGGTGGCAGTGTCCTAGACAATTTAATAATATGTCTGGAGTTCAAGAACAAGATCTCGCCTAGAGAAGTAAGTGTATGAGTTCTTTATGAGTAAATACTATTTAAAGCTATGAGACTAAATGAGATAAGTTGTAGAGAAGAGGTCTGAATTTTGAGCCCTTGGGCACTCTAGGATTTAGGGTTGAAAGAGGTTAGGAGAATCAGACAAAATAGATTGAGAAGTTGCCAGTGAAGTAGGAGGAAAACTAAAAGCTGATTTCTGGAAGTCAAGGAATGAAGATGTTTTAAAGGGGGTTATCCAGTCAATTGGATTGGATACTTAAAAGGGATATGCAACTTGTATAAAAAAGTGCTTCTAGCAGGTCAAGAAAAATGTGTTCTGGGAGTTCCCTTGGTGGTTAGGACTTGGCACTTTCATTGCTGGGGCCCCAGGTTTAATCCCTGGTTGGAAGCTAAGATCCTACCAGCTGTGCAGCACGGCCAAAAGAAAAGGAAAATGTGTTCTGACTGTTGTCCACTGGATTTGGCAATGTGGGTGGCATGGGTAACCTTGACAAGAGTTGTTTGGTATAGTGTAGTTGGTATAGAGTGTGTTTCAGAGAGAAGAGGAAAAACAGTGGCGACAAAGACATTTAGAGACCCCTTTGGGGGAGTTTTACTGTAAAGGGCAAGGGTGGGAAGATGGATAGGACAGTACCTTGAGGGGGATGTAAAGTCAAAGGGAGGAATTTTTTTTTTTAATACGGTAGATGTTACATAGCATGTATATATGCTGGTGGAAATAATCCAAAGGAGAATGAAGAACTGATGTTGTAGAGAGGGGGATAAGTGCTAGAATGATTTCCTTGAGGAGACTGAAGAAATTGAGATACAGTATACAAACAGAGGGACTGACTTTTAGGATCAAGAATGGTTCATCCTTAGTAACAGGAAGGAAGGCAAAGTATCGAGGTTTACAACTAAGTGGTAGATGAAATAGCATATGTAAGGTCTCCCCCACCCCCCTTTATTTTTTGCACTAATCATGAAGAAACAGATAAATCCAAATTATGAGTATTCTACAAAAATACTGGCCTGAGTACATAAAAAAAAGTCAATATCAGGAAATAGATAAGGAACTATTCTAAATTAAAGGAGTTTGAAAAACAGATAATGTCATTTTTAACTAGATAATCAGAAAATCTGTAGAAGATGTGACTGAGGCAATTAGGAACTTTGAATATCAGTTCAGTTCAGTTGCTCAGTCATGTCTGACTCTTTGTGACCCCATGGACTACAGCACACCAGGCTTCCCTATCCATCACCAACTCCCAGAGCTTGCTTAAACTCATGTCCATTGAGTCACTGATGCCATCCAACCATCCAGCCTTCAGTCTTTCCCAGCATCAAGGTCTTTTCCAGTGAGTCAGTTCTTCACATCAGGTGGCCAAAGTATTGGAGTTTCAGCTTCAGCATCAGTCCTTCCAATGAATATTCAGGACTGATTTCCTTTAGGAGGGACTGGTTGGATCTCCTTGCAGTCCCAAGGGACTTTCAAGAGTCTTCCCTAACACCACAGTTCAAAAGCATCAATTCTTCAGCGCTCAACTTTCTTTATGGTCCAACTCTCACATCCATACATGACTACTGGAAAAACCATAGCTTTAACTAGATGGACCTTTGTTGGCAAAGTAACATCTCTGCTTTTTAGTATGCTGTCTAGGTTGGTCATAGCTTTTCTTCCAAAGAGCAAGCATCTTTCAATTTCATGGCTACAGTCACCATTTGCAGTGATTTTGGAGCCCAAGAAAAGAAAATCTGTAACTGTTTCCTTTGTTTCTCCATTTGTTTGCCATGATGTGATGATATCAATATATAGTTAAATGATATATTAGATGAGATCAATATAAAATATTAATATCTTGTGAGTGATAATAGTATTATGGTTATATAAAAGTTTGTCTCTGTTCTTAGGAAATAACATGCAGAAGTATTTACGAGTGAATATGATGTCAGCAGCTTACATTCAGATGGTTTAGAACATGCATGTGTATATATGGGGAAGCATATATATATATATATGCATATATGTGTGCATATAGAGAGGAAATAAGAGAAGGGCATAAATGTGTGTGTGCATATAAGTATGGCAGGTGTTAACAGTTATTGGTGAATCTTAATAAATGCTATATATATTAAAAAATTTTTGAAACAAAAAGGGGAAATCATGAATTTTGGATAACATTTCTTTCAGAAGTTGGAATTATGTGGTTAAAAACCCCAGTCTCTTCTATTTTCTCCTTTGCTACCCAGTTGAGAGAGTGTAAATGTGTGGTTCTTTTCAAAGTCTCAGTAATATGTTGGATTTTCGGTACAGAGAAGTTTCTACCATTTCCCTAGATTTGTGAAAATTTATAATGAAACATGCCAAGTGAAAAAAAGAAAAGAAACTTTGTGAGTAAAGGTAAACTTTAGAATTCATTGTTTTTTTAAATATTAAAAAGTGTTCCTAAAAAGTCTAAATTCCAAAAATGAGATTAGTGAAATAGTGAATAGTGAAATAAATTCTAGTCTCTCTGTGTTTAAAATTTAAAAATTAAGTTGTAGGAAAATGTTTAATTTGGGGGAAATGCCAGTTTGATTTTAATAAGGAAATAAAGCAAATTATAAAAAATTACATATGCTGCATAATTTTATAAAAAATGTATGTGAAAAGGAATGATATTAGTTAAGATGTTTTCTGTTCTTTGTTCTCTATTTTTCTACAGTAAACATGTATTATTATATTTGTAATCAGGAAGTTAAAAAGTTAAATAAATATTTCAAAAAATAGGGCCTAATAGTCACAAGATACGACTCTTAGTTGTTTTCGGATTAAATACCTCGAATAGAGTGAAATATGTACTCTTTGTACATAGCGTGTTTCTTGTGAAAGAAATATGACTCCTCCACTAGTGCAGGAGTCATCATAGCATTGTTTTCCCCAGAAGATTCTTGAGTTAGTGAAGCAGGATTTAATGGTGAAGAATCTGATCAGGTTTTTCCCCAGCATTTAGAATATAATGAAGTTGAATAAATACCATAGAAATGGAGACTATCTCCACATTGATGTCCCCTTTCATAAGATACGTGACAGTCCAGTCATATTGTGTGTGTATGGAGACCCTGAAGAGAGTGTAAAAATTCTGATAACAAATAAGTGTGTAATTTTGTTCTTGTGTCCTTTGCAGACCTAGCAACAGTAGTGTGAGAAAAGGGGATGCACGCCCCAAGTGGAAGCCTGAAGCCAAAGTGCCCCTGCAGACTCTACATATGACTTCTGAGAATCAGGAGAAAGTGAAAGCTCTTCTCCGAGACCTGCAGGAACAAGACGCAGATGCTGGATCTGAGTAAATTATTATACTTGAATAAATTATTATATTGAGGAAGATAAAATGTGAGGGTCCTGTGTGTCTTTGGAATACTGTATCAATACTAATTGTGTTGTGGCTGTGTAACTAGTTGAAAGTGAGCCAAGAGAAATACAAGAATAATTATTCAGCAACTTGTTGTCCTTTACAGTGTAACCTTTAGTTATTAAATTGTCTCTTTAAGTTTTAGTTGATCATGTGAGAAAGAAAAAAATGGAGATTCCACTAGTTGGCTGGGTTGTTGTGAAGATTTTCAAAGAACTAGTACATATAAAACATTTAACATAGTGCCTGGCAAGTAATACGTGCTATTAATTACCAATATATAAGTTATTAGGTCATTAAAGAACTAAATCGGTGACTCAATAGTGGTCAGGATCCTATGTCCTTGGGTTCCATGAATTCTTAAACCCTTATAAAATTTTTATTTGAAGCAAGTGGAAATTAATATATGATATATGAAAATGTTACTTTTGCCAGAAGAGGTGTTTCTGGGGAAGAAGAAGATGATGAGCCTGATTATGATGACGAGCAGTACTGGTCACCTGGACGAGAAGCTTCCCTTGTTCCTGACTCTGATCCTTTGGAATGCGCTGGCTCAGGCCTGGTGGAGCCTCATAACCCAGAATTTACAGTCTCAGCATTTGCAGTGCACAGACTTTCCAGGTTTGCTTTCATCACTTACGGGCGGATCAAAGGAAACAAAGTTATGTTGTAAACGAATTACCTCTTGCTGAGTACTTCCCTGTAGTGTGGGCTCTAGCAGTAATACTTCCCTGTGGTGTGGGTTCTGCAGTAATACTTCCCTGTAGTGTGGGCTCTAGCAGTAATACTTCCCTGTGGTGTGGGTTCTGCAGTAATACTTCCCTGTGGTGTGTGTTCCAGCAGTAATACTTCCCTGTGGTGTGGGTCATAGCAGTAATACTTCCCTGTGGTGTGGGTTCCAGCAGTAATACTTTCCTGTGGTGTGGGTTCCAGCAGTAATGCTTCCCTGTAGTGTGGGTTCTAGCAGTAATACTTCCCTGTGGTGTGGGTCATAGCAGTAATACTTCCCTGTGGTGTGGGTTCCAGCAGTAATACTTCCCTGTAGTGTAGGTTCTAGCAGTAATACTTCCCTGTGGTGTGTGTTCTGCAGTAATACTTCCCTGTAGTGTGGGCTCTAGCAGTAATACTTCCCTGTGGTGTGGGTTCCAGCAGTAATACTTCCCTGTAGTGTAGGTTCTAGCAGTAATACTTCCCTATAGTGTGGGTTCTAGCAGTAATACTTCCCTGTGGTGTGGGTTCTAGCAGTAATGCTTCCCTGTAGTGTGGGCTCTAGCAGTAATACTTCCCTGTGGTGTGGGTTCTGCAGTAATACTTCCCTGTGGTGTGGGTTCCAGCAGTAATACTTCCCTGTGGTGTGGGTTCTAGCAGTAATGCTTCCCTGTAGTGTGGGTTCTAGCAGTAATACTTCCCTGTGGTGTGGGTCATAGCAGTAATACTTCCCTGTGGTGTGGGTTCTGCAGTAATACTTCCCTGTGGTGTGTGTTCCAGCAGTAATACTTCCCTGTGGTGTGGGTTCTGCAGTAATACTTCCCTGTAGTGTGGGTTCCAGCAGTAATACTTCCCTGTGGTGTGGGTTCTAGCAGTAATGTTTCCCTGTAGTGTGGGTTCTAGCAGTAATACTTCCCTGTGGTGTGGGTCATAGCTGTAATACTTCCCTGTGGTGTGGGTTCCAGCAGTAATACTTCCCTGTAGTGTAGGTTCTAGCAGTAATACTTCCCTGTAGTGTGGGTTCTAGCAGTAATACTTCCCTGTAGTGTAGGTTCTAGCAGTAATACTTCCCTGTAGTGTGGGCTCTAGCAGTAATACTTCCCTGTGGTGTGGGTTCTGCAGTAATACTTCCCTGTGGTGTGGGTTCTAGCAGTAATGTTTCCCTGTAGTGTGGGTTCTAGCAGTAATACTTCCCTGTGGTGTGGGTCATAGCTGTAATACTTCCCTGTGGTGTGGGTTCCAGCAGTAATACTTCCCTGTAGTGTAGGTTCTAGCAGTAATACTTCCCTGTAGTGTGGGTTCTAGCAGTAATACTTCCCTGTAGTGTAGGTTCTAGCAGTAATACTTCCCTGTAGTGTGGGCTCTAGCAGTAATACTTCCCTGTAGTGTGGGCTCTAGCAGTAATACTTCCCTGTGGTGTGGGTTCTGCAGTAATACTTCCCTGTGGTGTGTGTTCCAGCAGTAATACTTCCCTGTGGTGTGGGTTCTAGCAGTAATGCTTCCCTGTAGTGTGGGTTCTAGCAGTAATACTTCCCTGTGGTGTGGGTCATAGCAGTAATACTTCCCTGTGGTGTGGGTTCTGCAGTAATACTTCCCTGTGGTGTGTGTTCCAGCAGTAATACTTCCCTGTGGTGTGGGTCATAGCAGTAATGCTTCCCTGTGGTGTGGGCTCCAGCAGTAATACTTCCCTGTGGTGTGGGTTCCAGCAGTAATACTTCCCTGTGGTGTGGGTTCTGCAGTAATACTTCCCTGTAGTGTGGGCTCTAGCAGTAATGCTTCCCTGTAGTGTGGGTTCTAGCAGTAATACTTCCCTGTAGTGTGGGTCATAGCAGTAATACTTCCCTGTGGTGTGGGTTCTGCAGTAATACTTCCCTGTGGTGTGGGTCATAGCAGTAATACTTCCCTGTGGTGTGGGTTCTGCAGTAATACTTCCCTGTGGTGTGTGTTCCAGCAGTAATACTTCCCTGTGGTGTGGGTTCTGCAGTAATACTTCCCTGTGGTGTGGGTTCCAGCAGTAATACTTCCCTGTGGTGTGGGTTCTAGCAGTAATGTTTCCCTGTAGTGTGGGTTCTAGCAGTAGTACTTCCCTGTGGTGTGGGTCATAGCAGTAATACTTCCCTGTGGTGTGGGTTCCAGCAGTAATACTTCCCTGTAGTGTAGGTTCTAGCAGTAATACTTCCCTGTAGTGTGGGTTCTAGCAGTAATACTTCCCTGTAGTGTAGGTTCTAGCAGTAATACTTCCCTGTAGTGTGGGCTCTAGCAGTAATACTTCCCTGTAGTGTGGGCTCTAGCAGTAATACTTCCCTGTGGTGTGGGTTCTGCAGTAATACTTCCCTGTGGTGTGTGTTCCAGCAGTAATACTTCCCTGTGGTGTGGGTTCTAGCAGTAATGCTTCCCTGTAGTGTGGGTTCTAGCAGTAATACTTCCCTGTGGTGTGGGTCATAGCAGTAATACTTCCCTGTGGTGTGGGTTCTGCAGTAATACTTCCCTGTGGTGTGTGTTCCAGCAGTAATACTTCCCTGTGGTGTGGGTCATAGCAGTAATACTTCCCTGTGGTGTGGGCTCCAACAGTAATACTTCCCTGTGGTGTGGGTTCCAGCAGTAATACTTCCCTGTGGTGTGGGTTCTACAGTAATACTTCCCTGTAGTGTGGGCTCTAGCAGTAATACTTCCCTGTGGTGTGGGTTCCAGCAGTAATACTTCCCTGTGGTGTGGGTCATAGCAGTAATACTTCTCTGTGGTATGGGTTCCAGCAGTAATACTTCCCTGTAGTGTAGGTTCTAGCAGTAATACTTCCCTGTAGTGTGGGTTCTAGCAGTAATACTTCCCTGTGGTGTGGGTCATAGCAGTAATGCTTCCCTGTGGTGTGGGCTCCAGCAGTAATGCTTCCCTGTGGTGTGGGCTCCAGCAGTAATGCTTCCCTGTGGTGTGGGTCATAGCAGTAATACTTCCCTGTAGTGTAGGTTCTAGCAGTAATACTTCCCTGTAGTGTGGGTTCTAGCAGTAATACTTCCCTGTGGTGTGGGTCATAGCAGTAATGCTTCCCTGTGGTGTGGGCTCCAGCAGTAATGCTTCCCTGTGGTGTGGGCTCCAGCAGTAATGCTTCCCTGTGGTGTGGGTCATAGCAGTAATACTTCCCTGTAGTGTAGGTTCTAGCAGTAATACTTCCCTGTAGTGTGGGTTCTAGCAGTAATACTTCCCTGTGGTGTGGGTCATAGCAGTAATGCTTCCCTGTGGTGTGGGCTCCAGCAGTAATGCTTCCCTGTGGTGTGGGCTCCAGCAGTAATGCTTTCCTGTGGTGTGGGCTCCAGCAGTAATGCTTCCCTGTGGTGTGGGTCATAGCAGTAATACTTCCCTGTGGTGTGGGCTCCAGCAGTAATGCTTCCCTGTGGTGTGGGCTCCAGCAGTAATGCTTCCCTGTGGTGTGGGCTCCAGCAGTAATACTTCTCTGTGGTGTGGGCTCCAGCAGTAATACTTCCCTATGGTGTGGGTCATAGCAGGACTTGATAGTCTCAGTGTCCTCTCTTTTAGGATAGGTAGGTGAAGTAGAAGTTAGTATTATCGGGGAGACTTCTTCGGGATACAGCCCCTGCCTCTCTACACTTATATCATCACATGTATGGTTTTCTGATTGTGGGTTTTTTCAGTGGTTTTATTTATTTATTTATTTTGGCTGTGCTGGGCCTTCATTGCTATGCAGGCTTTTCTCTAGGTATGGCGAGGCGGAAGCTACTCTAGTTGCCTGAGTGGGCTTCTCACCGAAGTGGCTTCTCTTGTTGTGGAGCATGGGTGTAGGGCTCATGGGGTCAGTAGTTGTGGCCCCTGGGTTCTAGAGCTCAGGCTCGATAGTTGCCACACACGGGCTTACATGCTCCACAACACGTGGGATCTAACTGGATCAGGGATCAAACTCGCATCTCCTGCATTGGCAGATGGATTCTTTACCACTGAGCCACCAGGGAAGGCCCACATACATGTATTTAAATGAATTTCTATTCTGTGGTTTGATACTACTTTTTGATATGTCTTTTTTTGTCATGTTTCACACGTGGCAGGTATGGTTTCCACACTGAACACTGTCAGGCAGCGCTGAGGATTTGTGATGGAGACGTGGGGGCATCACTGGAACACCTGCTCACCCAGTGCTTTTCAGAGACATTTGGAGAGAGGATGAAGATATCTGAGGCAGTTGCGCACATGAGCTTGGATGAGTGTGTGGAACAGCGACAGGAAGAGGCATTTGCTCTCAAGTCAATCTGTGGAGAAAAATTTATAGAAAGAATTCAAAACAGAGTCTGGACCATTGGATTAGAACTGGAGTATTTGACAAGTAAATTCTGCAAATTCAAGCAAAAGGAAAGTACCAAAAATATACAGGAGGCTTCACTTGAAGTCTGCAAATTTTACCTCAAAGGAAATTGTAAATTTGGATCAAAGTGCAAATTTAAACATGAAGTGCCCCCAAATCAAATTGTCGGAAGAGTTGAAAGAAATGTAGATGATTCTCATCTAAATGCTAATGAAGATGCATCCTTTTTATATGAACTTGAAATTCGATTTTCTAAAGACCACAAATACCCCTACCAAGCTCCCCTTGTGGCATTTTATTCCACCAATGAGAATCTACCTCTGGCTTGTCGTTTACATATTTCTGAGTTCCTTTACGGCAAAGCCTTGACATTTGCAGAAACTTCAGAACCTGTTGTATATTCTTTGATAACCCTTTTAGAGGAAGAGTCAGAAATAACCAAGTTGCTAACAAATACCCATCACAAGTACAGTGTCCCTCCTGTGAACTTTCTGCCAGTATCACCTGGAACCAGACTAAATAATCCCGTCTGTCGTAAACCAGTGATTCCAAGTAGTTCGTTTTTTTCGAATCAAATTCCAGAAGGTACGTAAGGCACTGACCAGATGGAGGGTATTGTGGAGTGGGGCATTTGGAATGATGGATTAAAGAAATCAGAAGTTTTGAGGGCTGATCTGGGATCTCCAGGGATCTTAGGCAAGTCATTCTCCTCAGTTTAAGGGCGAAAAGGAATGAGAATCCCCTGAACTGTGCCTGACTTTCATTGTAAGGCCCAGTTGTGTCACTGTATTCTGGCTCACTGAATCAATCGAAAATTTATAGTGATGTATATAAGCTTGTTTTAGCAGGTGAGGACTGGAAGAACCTTAAAGCATCCTTTCAGAAAATCTGCTTCATTTAACCCATTTGGTTTCATGTGATTACTTCTGATACTGTCTATAGGATTACTTTCAAATGAGTTTTTAGAGATACTTCTCTTTCTGGACCACTGTCCGTACCCTCCTGCTTTTACCATGGTAGACCCCCAGAATTCATCAGGGCAGGGCTCTCTTTATGAATCCCTAAATCCTCAGAGAAATGTTTGTACAAGCCTGTGGGTTTCTCCAGATCCAGATGTGCTATACAGAAGTTACCCCCTTTCAAAGTTCACCATAGGATTCAGAGAAACAAGTTTTTATTATTTCCCAAGAGTTCCTCGATAGACGTCAACAGGTAGAGAACAGTGAAACCACCAAGATGTGGATGCTAGACAGCTGGCTGGGTTCACTCACCTGCCCCTTGACTTACTCCCAACTTGCAGCTAGTTCTGGCACATGGGACTTGGATGTATTCCTCAAGAAATGAACAAGTATGTGTCATGGATTTTGGTGGGGGAAATAACAGCTTTATTAATATATAATTTACACCATGAAATTCACCCTTTTGAAGTGTACAATTCAGTGACTTTTAGTATATCACAGAATTGCACATCCATGACCACTGTTTAATTCTGGGACATTTTCATCACCCCATAAAGAAACACCATACCTGTTAGCAAGTCACTCCTCATTTCTCCCTTTCCCCAAGGCCTAACAACCATGAGTCTACATTCTGTCTCTATGGATTTGCCTGTTCTGGACATTTTATGGAAATGAAATCATACAGTAAATACATGGCTTTTTGTAATTGGTGTCTTTCAGTTAGCATACACAATGTTTTCCAGGTTCATCCATGTTGTAGCATGGATCAGTACTTCATTCCTTTTAATTACTGAATAATATTCCATTATATGGACATACCACATTTTATTTACTGATTAATCATTTGATTAATGATTATATTAATTGGGTTATATTGTGTCATGGAAATTTAGGGACACCTGCAAATATTTAAATCCTTAATTAACAAGGCATGCCATGATTTTCTTTTCTTTGTTCTTAACTTGGTTTAAGCAAAGCCATTTATACTTGATGATAAGTTTATTTGAAGATGCATTTTAAATTCGTTAGCAGTAGTAGTGTGGAAATGAATGAATTTGTTTTATTCAAGCTTTAACTGTTTCTCTATTATGATTTTTGTTGTTATTGTTACTCTGTTAGACAGTAACTTTCCCCCTTTGCCAAAGAAAGGGCTCCATATCGAAAACATTTCCTTTTATCCCCTTCAAGTTGAAAAAGAATCAGAGCCTGAGGAGGAGACAGATGAGGATGAAGGTCCAGCACCAGTTATGGTGGAGAATGAAAGCTATGTCAACCTTAAGAAAAAGATTTCCAAAAGATATGACTGGCAGGCAAAATCAGTACATGCTGAAAATGTCAAAATCTGCAAGCAGTTCCGAATAAAACAGGTAGGGTATTCTAAGAGAATGGCTAGTATTGCCTCTCTGATGTATGGATGAAGGGATTAGGAATTAGGAAGCTTTGGCTACTCTCCATAGTATACTATCAGTCTTTTACTCTGATTAGTCAAAGTTTCTGCATGCCACCACAAACTTGGATGCATGTTCTAACTAATTTTGGAAAATCTGATGGCTGATGAAAATGCAACATGTGTATACCAAATATTCTGAGAATCATGTGGCTTTGGTACTGTGATAGAAATCTGATAAGTGAAAGAAAAATCAGTACTGTGATTTACATTAGAAATACCAGTGTAGAAAAGGATAAGGAGGGACTCAACCCTATTTCAAGGCCTCCCAGAATAAATCATTTATCCAGGGTCACATAGCTGCTAAGGTTTCAAGCTAATTCTGTTTCCAAAGTTCATATTGTTTTACCTCATTCACATGAAGATTATTTTAAAAGAATTCATTAAGTGAACTGTCAGGATAGAGTTGGATGTAGGATAAAGATGAGTTACTTAAACCAGTTTGGGGATTGGATTAGATGCTGTCTAAGAGCTCTTTCAACTTTAAAGTTCTGTGATTCTGACTTTTGACATAGTATTAACACAAGTACATATATGCTGCAACACCCATAGAGTGTCAAATTGAATTAAAAAATCATACCGTAAATAATGGTAGAAATTAAAAATTACACATTCAGTTTTAGTGTGTTTACAGTGATAAATTTATATGATTATATACAGATAATGTATATGTTAATATAAATCCCTTACATTAGTCAAAAACACATCCACAGTTTTGACCTGTAGTACAACATTTATAGCATTGGCCATTAGATGTCAAAGGGAGTTATGTAGATGTGGTGATTGACCGAAAACCCTTTAGTGAGCGGTCTTAACTGTTGATTTGGATAAAAATCTGATGCTGTGTAGAGCTGCACTGTTCTATATGGTAGCCTCTAGCCATGTGTAGGAGAAGGCAATGGCAACCCACTCCAGTACTCTTGCCTGGAAAATCCCATGGACTGAGGAGCCTGGTAGGCTGCAGTCCATGGGGTCGCTAAGAGTCGGGCATAACTGACTTCACTTTTCACTTTCATGCATTGGAGAAGGAAATGGCAACCCACTCCAGTATTCTTGCCTGGAGAATCCCAGGGACAGAGGAGCCTAGTGGGCTGCCATCTATGGGGTCACACAGAGTTGAACACAACTGAAGCGACTTAGCAGCAGCAGCAGCCATGTGTAGCTATTTAAAGTTTAATTAAAATTAAGTATAATAAAAATTTCAGTTCCTTGATGTTATTTAAATGCTCAATAGCCACATGTAGCCAGAGGTTGCTGTATTGAACAGTGCAAATATAGAACATTACCATCAGCCCAGAAAGTTCTGTTGAATAGTGCTGGTGTAGAGATTGTTACAAAAAGAGCTGGATAGGTGCTAGGCAAGAGGGGTTTTTTCTAAGATCCTTCAGTTTATTCAGATGTAGGAAAGCCACACAGATTCCACAGCTTGTTCTGGCAGGTTCTCTGAACAGCCTTCTGACCAGCATCCCACCCCCAACAAATCTTCACTTTCTATCCCTAAGCAAATTGATGAAGAAAGGACAGAAAAGGTATGTCTAACTTTGGAATTCCATGTTCAGAGCTTCGTGAAAGGTTATTCAGAGTAACCAAACTGATGTCTTGTTTTTGTTTTATTAGGCCTCCAGACAGTTCCAGTCAGTTCTACAAGAAAGACAGTCTCTCCCTGCTTGGGAAGAAAGAGAAAACATTCTCAAAATGTTGAGCAAGCACCAAGTGCTTGTTATAAGTGGTATGACTGGGTAAGAATGTAATTTATTTGTAATGCAGCTGTCATCTGTGAATATGGTGTGTGCCCTGGCTACCACTCACTGCTAGTTCTTTGAAAAAGGAAAAAACAGTAGCTGGTGTTACTTGTGCTTTTTCCTGTCAAATATTAAATAATATCTCACAGAGGCAAACATGGTGGCAACTGTAACCAATTCAAAACGAAACTCAGAAGTTTGGGAGTTGATAGACCTTGCGCACCACTGCCTTGAGTCAGTTTAAAGCAAAATGCCTAGCCGAAGGCTTTTAACAAGACCCATTTAAAAATGTAAAGAATAGTTCCAGACCATTTAGCTTGAAACTCTTCATCTAAATTTATTCTGAATTCCCTAAAACTTTTGTTTAAGAACAGCTTAGGGTATCTTACTGTTTCTGTTTCACAGTCTCCATGTGTCATCCAAACCTATTTATCAGGGATGAGCTGCAGGCTTAATTTAATTCTGTATTTGGTGGTTTAGTCACTAAGTCATGTCCGACTCTTGCGACCCCATGGACTATAACTTGCCAGGCTCCTCTGTCCATGGGATTCTCCAGGCAAGAATACTGGGGTGGGTTGCCATTTCTGTGTTTAAGGGTTTTCAATTTAATTTGTGCCCAGACTCACAGATATAGTAGTAACTTTGTATCTTCCAGTTTCTCCTCTTTTTAACTTCTGTCTATTTATAGTCAAGCAATGCCACACCAAGGGAAAAAACAAAGTATTTTAATAATCACAAGATAATACTCCTATTTCTCTGGGATTCATATGTAGAGTTCACATTCCTGGAGGCATTTATAGACCTTAAGCTACTGTTTATTCAATGGTCCCGGTTTTACAAATAGTAAACTGTTATTTGATTGCTCTTTTAATCTCAGTGCAAATTCCTAGGAATTATCAGCTGTAGGTAATAAGTCAGTAGGTAGGTTTGGAAGATAGATGAAGCTGAACAACTTTTATTCTGATTAGCTTTCTTAACCTTCCTCATTGCGTATGATTGCTTCTTCAGTTAAGTAGCACTTAAAAACTCTCATTTTAGGACTTATTTGTCCTACATCTTTTTGACATACAGATGTGGGAAAACCACACAGATTCCACAGTTCATTCTGGATGATTCTCTGAATGGACCACCTGAGAAGGTGGCTAACATCATCTGTACCCAACCCCGACGAATCTCTGCCATCTCTGTTGCTGAGCGCGTTGCTAAAGAAAGGGCAGAAAGAGTGGGTCTGACCGTGGGATACCAGATCCGGTTAGAAAGTGTCAAGGTTTGTATGTTCTTCTTATTTCCTGATGACAGAAGTTTAAATTTTTCAGGTACAAAGAGTCATTGGTGTCTGGATAGTCACGGGCAAGTTGGTATATATACTTCAACAGGGCTGAAGTACTTTTAGACATATTTTAGTTTAAACTGTTATTGGGCTATACTTAACTTCCTCTATAAAGACCTTCTGTTCTTTGTTGGCAGAAGTGATCTAGTAAGTGCTGCCTTATTCCTAAGACTGGGACTTCGTCCATTTAATCAAATATAGAATGAATAAAATCAGAATTTGTTTCATCATTCACTGTTATCTTTATGTTTTATAATAATTTTTAAATGCTTTCTGTGAGTCCTAAAATTTTCATCTAAAGTGGGAAAGCTTTTGTTGTTATTGCCAGCAAGAAACTATGCATTTAGTCTCTTGGTTTATATTAAATGGAACTGCTGGTGTGTTCAGTATTCTTTATCCCTACCCATTAAAAATGGCCTTGCTGGGAAAGTGTTTCCTTTTTTCAAAAATTTCATTAATGTTTTCTGTGCCCTTTTATGTGTAAGTCCTCAGCCACCAGATTGTTATACTGCACCACAGGAGTGCTGCTAAGAAGGCTGGAGGGAGATACAGCTCTACAGGGAGTCACCCATATCATTGTTGATGAAGTTCATGAGAGGACAGAAGAAAGGTAAAACAAAGATTTTCCAAATGAGCACCACATACATAGAATGGAGACAAGCTTAAAGAATTTTGTTCTGCTTCCAGTTCAGTTCCTTAGGGCTAGTAATGGTAGTTACCATAGAGAAGGCCTAAGTTAGAGAAGAGGAACTGCCTTCCTGGTCTCCAAGGTCTGTGACACGGAAAATGCTAGGCAGCATACCTTCATCGCTGGAAGAGTCATCCTGTTAGATGGACATCATCTAGTAAGAGGCACCTTGCTGAGCTGGGCACTGTACTTAGCAGGAGTGTCACGTGTAATGCATGTTGCAGCCGATGGATTAGTCAGTATGTGCTTCCTTCTTTATTCATTTGGCCAGTCATTCAGTCCTAATGTGCTAAGTTGCTTCAGTCATTTCCCACCCTTTGCAACCACATGCACTGTAGCCTGGCAGTCTCCTCTGTCCATGGAATTCTCCAGGCAAGAATACTGGAGTGGGTTGCCATGCCCTTTTCCAAGGGGAACCTTCCAACCCAGGGATCAAACCCATGTCTCTTAGATCTCCTGCATTGACAGCCAGATTCTTTACCACTAGCACCACCTGGGAAGCCCATTCAGTTCTGATATTCATTCATATATTTATTCAGCCTGTATTAAGTGCCAGGTGGTATCTTAATTGCTGTAGATACTATAGTGAACAAACTCATGGTTCCCCTTCATCTCTTACGGTCTGCTAGGAAAAACAAATAATGAACAGGTAAATAACTACAAATTGGAATGAGTATCATAAAGGAATAAACAGGAAGCTGTGTTTGCGGGGAGAGAGCCTTAAGATAGTAGAGATGATGTTGCTGAAGAAATTACATTTAAATTAAAAACAGAAGTATGGAAAGGAGTCTCATGAGACATAAGAGGGCAAGACAGGCATTTGCAAAGACTCTGCAATAGCAAAGGGCTTCATGAGTTTAAAAACTAGGGGAAAGCCAGTGAAGCTGAAAGCATTTCAGTAGTGAAATGAGAGGAAAGGTGACAGCTTAAAAAAAAAGGCAGGAAGCAATGCACTGTGAATAATAAAGAATTTGGATTTTACTTTAATGGAATTAAGTCATTAAAGGCTTGAAATATAAAACAAAAAGTCTCAATATTTTAAAAGGAAGGACCATTAACTAGATGGCATTAATCATAGTTTGTCATGTAGTTGTTATTTTTCAGTCGCTAAGTTGTGTCTGACTCACCGCGACCCCATGGACTACAGCATGCCAGGCTCCCCTGTCCCTCACTGTCTCCTGGAGTTTGCTTAGATTCGTGTCCATTGAGTCAATGATGCTCTCCAGCCATCTCATCCTCTGCCGCCCTTTTCTTTTGCCTTCAGTCTTTCCCAGCATCAGGGTCTTTTCCAGTGAGTCAGCTGTTCTCATCAGGTGGCCAAAGTATTGGAAGTTCAGCTTCAGAATCAGTCCTTCCAATGAATTTTCGGGGTTGATTTCCTTTAGGATTGACTGGTTTGATCTCCTTGCAGTCCAAGGGACTCTTAAGAATCTTCTCCAGCAACACAATTCAAAGGCATCAATTCTTTGGTGCTCAGCCTTTTTTATGGTCCAATGGTCAAATCCATACATGACTTCTGGAAAAACCAAAACTTTGACTATATGGACCTTTGTCGGCAAAGTGATGTCTTTGCTTTTTAACACGCTTTCCAGGTTTGTCATAACTTTTCTTCCAAGGAGCAGGCGTCTTTTAATTTCATGGTTGCAGTCACTGTCCACAGTGATTTTAGAGCCCAAGAAGAGGAAATCTGTCACTGCTCCCAATTTTTCCCCACTTATTTTCCATGAAGTGATGGGACCAGATGCCATGATCTTAGTTTTTTGAATGTTGAGTTTTAAGCCAGCTTTTTTATTCTCTTCTTTCAACCTCATTCAGACTTA
Organism: Budorcas taxicolor; assembly: GCF_023091745.1. NCBI lineage: Eukaryota > Metazoa > Chordata > Mammalia > Artiodactyla > Bovidae > Budorcas > Budorcas taxicolor. The sequence goes on along the minus strand of NC_068920.1, from coordinate 80,914,045 downwards.
AATTGAAGAAAGTAGGGAAAACCACAAGACCATTCAGGTATGACCTAAATCAAATCCTTTATAATTATACTGTGGAAGTGACAAATAGATTCAAGGGATTAGATCTGATAGAGTGCCTGAAGAACTATGGATGGAGATTTGTGACATTGTACAGGAGGCAGTGATCAGGGCCATCCCCAAGAAAAAGAAATGCAAAAAGGTAAAATGGTTGTCTGAGGAGGTCTTACAAATAGCTGAGAAAAGTAGAGAAGCGAAAGGCAAAGGGGAAAAGGAAAGATATACCCATTTAAGTCCAGAGTGCCGAAGAATAGCAAGGGGAGATAAGAAAGACTTCCTCAGTGATCAGTGCAAAGTAATAGAGGAAAACAACGAATGGAAAAGACTAGAGATCTTTTCAAGAAAATTAGAGATACCAAGGGAACATTTCATGCAAAGATGGGCACAATAAAGGACAGAAATGGTATGAACCTAACAGAAGCAGAAGATATTAAGAAGAGGTGGCAAGAATACACAGAATGATACAAAAAACATCCTCATGACCCAGATAACCACGATGGTGTGATCACTCACCTAGAGCCAGACATCCTGGAATGCGAAGTCAAATGGACCTTAGGAAGTGTCACCACGAACAAAGCTAGGTGGTGATGGAATTCCAGTTGAGCTGTTTAAAATCCTAAAAGATGATGCTGTGAAAATGCTGCACTCAATATGCCAGCAAATTTGGAAAACTCAGCAGTGGCCACAGGACTGGAAAAGGTCAGTTTTCATTCCAATCCCAAAGAAAGGAAATGCCAAAGAATGTTCAAAGTACCACACAGTTGCACTCATCTCACACACTAGCAAAGTAATGCTCAAAATTCTCCAAGCCAGGCTTCAACAATACGTGAACCATGAACTTCCAGATGTTCAAGCTGGATTTAGAAAAGGCAGAGGAACCAGAGATCAAATTGCCAACATCCGTTGGATCATTGAAAAAGCAAGAGGATTCCAGAAAAACATCTGCTTTATTGACTACGCCAAAGCCTTTGACCGTGTGGATCACAACAAACTGGAAAATTCTTCAAGAGATGGGAATACCAGACCACCTTACCTGCCTCCTGAGAAATCTCTATGCAGGTCAGGAAGCAACAGTTAGAACTAGACATGGAACATCAGACTGGTTCCAAATTGGGAAAGGAGTATGCCAAGGCTGTATATTGTCACCCTGTTTATTTAACTTATATGCAGAAATGCATCATGAGAAATGCTGGGCAGGATTAAGCACAAACTGGAATATAGATTGCTGGGAGAAGTTTCAATAACAGATATGCAGGTGACACCACTTTTATGACAGAAAGCAAAGAACTAAAAAGCCTCTTGATAAAAGTGAAAGAGAGTGAAAAAGTTGGCTTAAAGCTCAACATTCAGAAAACTAAGATCATGGCACCTGGTCCCATCACTTCATGGCAAATAGATGGGGAAACAATGGAAACACTGAGAGACTTTATTTTGGGGGGCTCCAACATCACTGCAGATGCTGACTGCAGTCATGAAATTAAGAGATGCTTGCTCCTTGGAAGAAAAGCTATGACAAACCTAGACAGCATATTAAAAAGCAGAGACATTACTTTACCAACAGAGGTCCATCTAATCAAAGCTGTGGTTTTTCCAGTAGTCATGTATGGATGTGAGAGTTGGACCATAAGAAAAGCTGAGTGCCAAAGAATTGATGCTTTTGAACTGTAGTTTTGGGGAAGACGCTTGAGAGTCCCTTGGACTTCAAGATCCAACCAGTCAATCATAAAGGAAATCAGTCCTGAATACTCATTGGAAGGACTGATGCTGAAGCTAAAACTCCAAAACTTTGGCTTCCTGATGTGAAGAACTGACTCACTGGAAAAGCCCCTATGCTGGGAAAGATTGAAGGCAGGAGGAGAAGGGGACAACAGAGGATGAGAGGGTTGGATGACATCACCAACTTGATGGAATGTGAGTTTGAGCAAGCTCTGGGAGTTGGTGATGGACATGGAGGCCTGGAGTGCTACAGTCCATGGGATCGCAAAAAATCGACACAACTGAGTGACTGAACTGAACTGAACTGAAGAGGCTCTTTAGTTCCTCTTCACTTTCTGTCATTAGAGTGGTATCATCGCCATGTCTGAAGGTGTTGGTATTTCTCCTGGCAATCTTGTCATGTAGATCATGCTCTAAAGCAGAAGAATAATGGGAAAAAGAGATGATCCTGTGAAAATAATGAGGGTTTTGCCAAAAGGACTATACTATTAAAATTATCTTGAGAAGAAGAAAAGTCTAAGTTAAGTTGATGGGCTGACAGAGAAGCCAAAACAGATCATAGTAAAACTAAAAAGGAGGAAGAAACACATGTATGTGAAAAGAGGTCCCAGCTACTGTTGAGAAACAGTTTTCAAGAACTGAACAGGGAAGACATGCAACCAGAAGACTGTTAGAAAAAATAAATAACACTGATCTAGTTACAAATAGGAAATATACAGAAATTTGAAACTAAAGAAAAGGATTTTTATATAAAAAGAATAGATCAGGGAATTCCCTGGCTGTCCAGTGGTTAGTACTCAGCACTTTCACTGCTGGGTCCCCAGTTTTGATCCCTGGTCAGCAGTCCATGGGGGTCACAGAGTCAGACACGACTGAACACACATGCACGCAATCCATTGGAGTCACATACAGTCAGACAGGACTGAACACACACATACATGCAGTCCATGGGGGTCACATAGAGTCAGACACGAGTGAACACACACATACACACACACACGAGGCACTGAGATCCTGCAAGCCGCGTGGTGTAGCCAAAACATTGTTTTAAATAAAGAATAATAAATAAAAATAATTCCTAGAACAAAACAATAATAAATTTTAAGTAGCTGTATAGAAAGCACTGAAAATCTATGTTTGAGGGGCAAATCATCTTTTTGTAGAGACTCAGAGAACAGTGGGGAAAAAGTAAATGGTAAATAGTGTCAGTTTGCAGCGAAATGGTAAAATGAACATTTGAAGAAAGAACTAAGAATCACTGAACAGCTCTGAAGAAGAAATCAAAGCATTCTACCAAAATAATAAGATTTAAATGATCGTATTCTAACAGTTTTTAAATTTTAGGGGAATTTATTTTGAACATAAAAAATAACTCTGGGTTTTATAACATTTATGCTTCCACAGACTCAAAGAAACTGGAGGATAGCACTGAATCTGGTTCCTGGCTGCAGTGGTGTTCTCAGAAAAAGATTCTTATAAAAACTTAATGGCATATAGGGGCTTCCCTGACGGTTCAGCAGTAAAGAATCTGCCTGCAGTGCAGGAGTCAGGGTTCAGTCCCTGGTCAGGAAGATCCCCTGGAGGAGGGCATGGCAGCCCACTCCAGTATTCTTGCCTGGAGAATCCCATGGACCAAGGAGCCTGGAGGGGCTACAGTTCTTAGGGTTGCAAAGAGTTGGACACAGCTGAAGCGACTTAGCACACACAGTGACATATAGAATATTAGCAGTTAAAAACTCAAAATATTTTCACATCTGAATAAAGATAAATAACACACTGGAGAAGGGAGATTTGAGAATTTACAAATACCAGTCTATGGGAAGGAACTGTTGAAATTATAAGAAAAAGTAGAGGAATTATAACAAAAAGTAGGGAATAAGTGACTGAAAAAGGCAGAAAACAGCAAATTCTAGGAACTAAGATCAGTTAAGAAATAAGATAAAAGGTTAAATAGAGAAAAATTATATTTAAATTTTTAAATAAATTTTTTGATCATAGAGACAACATTATTTTAACACATTTAGGCAATGTCAAGAAAATCTTCCCTTATAGAATGGCTAATTACATGTTAGAATTTGGTCTGTTTTCTTCTGGGAGTATATTGGGAGTTAGGAAAGAGATGTGTGTCCATAAACACTTTTGGGATTATATAGTGTGCTGCTTTTGATCTAATATTCAATAGCATGAACTGTCTTTGAAATTATTATTAATAATTGCATGAGGAAATTCTAACATATGGATGTATCATAAATTATTGGGTTGGCCAAAAACCCAAATTAAGTTTTTGGCCAACCGAATACCTAACCACTTGCCTATTGTTACATTATTTTCCTATTCCCTAAAATAGAAACAGAAAAATCATAAATGTAATTAAATTATCTCATTAAAGAAAACTAAGTAGTATAAGGATATATTCATGAAAAATTGAAACAATGTAGATAAAGCAAAAGTCCCCTGTAACACTCTCAAATCATTCTTGATCCCTTCCCCAGAGATAACTGCAGCAGTCAGATTGGTGATAAATATTAACTTATATGCTTGCTTTGTCAGAAATAGGTACTTTTGTTTCATGACCTTTTTTTCTTTGACAAATTATGTATTCATTTAGTAAATCAATGAGCATTTATTGAGCACCTGCTATATCCCAGGCATTGGTCTAGGTACTAAAGTAGTATCTTGTAGAACAAAATAACCAAAATCCCTGTCCTCATAGAGCTTGCATTCTAGTGAGAGAGCCCAACATTGAGCAAGATAAAGAAGTAAAATATAAGGTATGTTTGTTAAGTGCTAAGAAGAGAAAGGGTAATATGAAATGCAAGGGATGAGAGCATTTGCAATTTTAAACATGGTGGCCAGGGAAGGCCTTGCGGAAAAGGCACATTTTGAGTCAAGATTTGAAGAAAGTGACTGAGTGAGCTTACCTCTGTGAGTATCTGGGAGAAGCCCTTTCTAGGCACATTAATAACACATGCCAGGGACCTGAGGTCCATGTCTCAAAGACATCAAGGAGAACATTGTGGCTGAAGCCAAGTGAACAAGAGGAAGAGGGACAGGAAATGAGCAGTGGGGCTGCAGATTCCAGGGCCTCATTAGTAAGAACTTTGGTAAGTCATTTGAAGGATGTTGAGCAGAAGAGTGGAACAGTCAGGTTTACAGTTGAACAGAATTATTGGTCTGCCATATTGAGAATAGATTTCAAGAGGTCAAGGGCTGGGGAAACCAGTTAGGCCTTTGATGTTCTGTGGTACATAGCTTTCTACAGCATGGGTTCTTTTTCCACTAACAGTATGGCTTAGAGATGTTTTCATGTCTGTTCTAGAGTTGTGAACATCTAGAGTTCTGAACATCTAGAGTTCTGCTCTATTCCTTTTATCTGCCTCATGTTTTTCCTTAGAATGGATGATACTGTCTTAATTAACCATTTTTTGATTGAAGACATTTCAGTAGTTTCCATTGATTTACAAACTCTGCTATAATGAAAATCATTGTGTATGCCTCTTTATGTACATATAGATATCAAGAGGTAGAATTGTCAAATGTAATGATAAATCCTGTGGGTATTTTGATTGGTACTACACATATTTGGACTTCCCTGGTGGCTCAGACGGTAAAGCGTCTGCCTACAACGCGGAAGACCTGGGTTCGATCCCTGGGTTGGGAAGATCTCCTGGAGAAGGAAATGGCAACCTACTGCAGTATGCTTGCCTGGAAAATCCCATGGATGGAGGAACCTGGTAGGCTGCAGTCCATGGGGTCGCAAAGAGTCCGACGCGACTGAGCGACATTTACTTTACTTTACACATATTTTAGTTTGATGGGAAATTGATAGCATTAAATCTTTACATCTAGAAACATGATACATCTTTCTCAGAATGTTGCAAGTTTTTTTCACATAGGTATTATACTTACTTGAAATATGTCAAAGTTTATTAATTTTCATATGTTAAATTTGTTTGATCCTCGGATGTTTCTTTTATTTCCTCTAGTGACTTCTTACTGCTAGTTTTGAAAGACATTGTGGTGCAGAGACCAACTCTTCAAGTTATTTTGATGAGTGCAACCTTAAACGCTGAGCTCTTTTCAGAATATTTTAGTTCCTGCCCAGTTATCACTATACCAGGTGATTAAAATGCATCATTAAATAAGTATTGTCCTAATAAGCAAATACAATTATTTTAAAGTTCATTTGAGATAGAAATGAATAAGTATTTATACCTCCTTCTAGAGAAGAATGATTTGTTTATAACAAAATCATAACCATATAATGAAATTAATAAAGAGGTAATGTTATATTCATTTGCTGGGAGATTTTAATTTATATGTGTTTTAAAAAAAGTCTAGGTGATTGGATTTCTAGCATTCTGTTGTGTTTAATATCAAAATGTGAATTTATAATGGTAATCTGTCATAAAGATGAAAGTTGTATCCATGTATAGCATATTTGTTCATTGATGAATTCTGCTAAATTTATGGATATTGACCCACTCTGGGAGTAAATTGGGTAGTTTGTGTCTTCTTTTGGTGCTTTCAGTCTCATTGTGGGATTAATTTATCACCTTGGGCTTTTGGCTTATCCTTCTGCAGTTGATTGCTAAAGGAACAGTTTGGAAACACTGATAATAGTACTACTTGTTCTAGTTATAGAGGATATCAACAGTAGATTTAAAGATGAAATTATATTCTTGATCTAGAATACAGGTTATAAGGTCCCCTGTGAGAAAGGAGGTAGGGGGTGAAAAGGTATAACAGACTTTTTAAAAGAGGTAAACGTCTTATTAGCAAATGATCATTTCTCCAACTATACACTTGTTTTATTTATTAACGGGAATCTACTCCTTCCAATTTTTATCATCAAAAGTGTTTTTTGGATACTTTTAAGACCACAGAGCAAATAGTACCTTATTGTGCCAGGCTTCATTTTAAGAAAATTTTACATGTACAAACAATTTCAAGATAGTTGAATGGGTAGTCTGAGACTTACTTGTTCTGTCTTCTTGTTTTTCTAGGTCGTACATTTCCTGTTGATCAGTTTTTTCTGGAAGATGCAATTGCTGTGACAAGGTAAGGAAGATAATATTTATTAAGGTTTGATGAAAGTCCTTGAAAACAAAAAAATTATTTTACCTCATTGTGCCCAGATACTGGTAAATGTGTTATTTTTTCTTCTAATTTTTCAATTTTTTGCATTTTGCTTTCCCCTTTCAGCAAATATTTACTATTCAAATTATTTGACTTCACAGGCAATATATTATATGTTCAGTTCAGTTCAGTCGCTCAGTCATGTCTGACTGCTTGTGACCACATGAATCGCAGCATGCCAGGCCTCCCTGTCCATCACCAACTCCCGAAGTTCATTCAAACTCATGTCCATCGAGTCGGTGATGCCATCCAGCCATCTCATCCTCGGTCGTCCCCTTCTCCTCCTGCCCCCAATCCCTCCCAGCATCAGAGTCTTTTCCAATGAGTCAACTCTTCGCATGAGGTAGCCAAAGTATTGGAGTTTCAGCTTTAGCATCAGTCCTTCCAATGAACACCCAGGACTGATCTCCTTTAGAGTGGACTGGTTGGATCTCCTTGCAGTCCAAGGGACTCTCAAGAGTCTTCTCCAGCACCACAGTTCAAAAGCATCAATTCTTCAGCGCTCAGCTTTCTTCACAGTCCAACTCTCACATCCATACATGACTACTGGAAAAACCATAGCCTTGACTAGACAGACCTTTGCTGGCAAAGTAATGTCTCTGCTTTTCAATATGCTATCTAGGTTGGTCATAACTTTTCTTCCAAGGAGTAAGCGTCTTTTAATTTCATGGCTGCAGTCACCATCTGCAGTGATTTTAGAGCCCGAAAAAATAAAGTCTGACACTGTTTCCACTGTTTCCCCATCTATTTCCCATGAAGTGATGGGAACGGATGCCATGATCTTTGTTTTCTGAATGTTGAGCTTTAAGCCAACTTTTTCACTCTCCTCTTTTCACTTTCATCAAGAGGCTTTTTAGTTCCTCTTCACTTTCTGCCATAAGGGTGGTGTCATTTGCATATCTGAGGTTATTGATGTTTCTTCCGGCAATCTTGATTCCAGCTTGTGCTTCTTCCAGCCCAGCGTTTCTCATGATGTACTCTGCATATAAGTTAAATAAGCAAGGTGACGATATACAGCTTTGATGTACTCCTTTTCCTATTTGGAACCAGTCTGTTGTTCCATGTCCAGTTCTAACTGTTGCTTCCTGACCTGCATATAGGTTTCTCAAGAGGCAGGTTAGGTGGTCTGGTATTCCCATCTGTCTCAGAATTTTCCACGGTTTATTGTGATCCACACAGTCAAAGGCTTAGGCATAGTCAATAAAGCAGAAAAAGATGTTTTTCTGGAACTCTTGCTTTTTCGATGATCCAGCGGATGTTGGCAATTTGATCTCTGGTTCCTCTGCCTTTTCTAAAACCAGCTTGAACATCTGGAATTTCACAATTCATGTATTGCTGAAGCCTGGCTTGGAGAATTTTGAGCATTCCTTTACTAGAGTGTGAGATGAGTGCAACTGTGTGGTAGTTTGAGTATTCTTTGGCATTGCCTTTCTTTGAGATTGGAATGAAAACTGACCTTTTCCAGTCCTGTGGCCACTGCTGAGTTTTCCCAATTTGCTGGCATATTGAGTGCAGCACCTTCATAGTATCATTTTTCAAGATTTTAAATATCTCAAAGACTAGATAATTATATATTTGTGTTAGCTGTTATTATCATTCTACCTTCAAGAAGTTTGCAGTACATGTGGATGTTAAGATGTGTGTTTAAGTTTGGTACTGTATAGAAGATGATGATGTCTCTTGGATGCCAGCAGATTGCTGCTTTTTGGAAAGCCTTGCTTTCTCTTTCCTATTCCGTGACCTTAAGATTCCCAGAGTTTTGTTCTTGCACTGTTTCTTCTCAGGCTTATTTCAGATGTTGCTGCTGTGTTTTCAGCTGTTGCTGCTGTGCCAAGAACTCCAGATCAGTGTCTTCATTCCTAACTTCTGAACTCCAGAATGAAAATACCTGTCACATCTGACACCTTAAATTTTTTTTCCTTCTCTCTGCTCTTTCTGTGTCTAATAAGCCCCCTCCTATTTCTTTGTTTATTTAATGATGTAGTATTCTCAGGCTAACAACCCTAGATCAGTGGTTCTCAAACTTCATAGTGCAATATCATACTTAGGGAGCTCATTAAAGTTGTGTTGTGGGCTGTATCCCATTTCCACTGAATGTGAACCTCTGGGGAAATCCTTCATCTAGTTTCCCTGTCTTTTTTCTCTCACTTTTCTAAACTCACTACCCCCAAAATTATCTTAAAGCAGATCCAAAAGCATTCCAGTGTGTTCTCCACCAGAAGTAGGGCATGACGGAATCCTAGACTGGTGAAAGAATAGCCCGTGAATTGGGCAGAAGTGTTCTTGCCTGGAGAATCCCAGGGACGGGGGAGCCTGGTGGGCTGCCGTCTCTGGGGTCACACAGAGTCAGACACGACTGAAGCGACGCAACAGCAGCAGCAGAGCAACATTGGCTGAATGAGATGTGAAACAGGTGAATGTTGTCATTCCTCACCAACAGACCCACGTCCATATCCACACGTTCCTCTTTCGTCCTGCTCAGGTATGTGTTGCAGGATGGGAGCCCATACGCCCGCTCCATGAAACAGATGTCAAAGGAGAAGCTCAAGGCCAGGCGCAGCAGAACCGCATTTGAGGAGGTGGAGGAGGACCTGCGTCTCTCCCTGCACCTCCAGGATCAGGATTCTGTCAAAGATGCGGTACCAGATCAACAGTTAGATTTTAAACAGCTCCTTGCCCGCTATCAAGGTAATGTGCTTCCTGGGGGGATTTTACAGTTATGCCAAAGGTAACCAGAAAAAGAAAAATGTAGCTCTTGTTTCACAATTATCTTGTCTTTAATTCATTAGAATAATAGAAAAATAACAGTTCCAATACATATTAAAGTCATTATTATTTATATTTACCAGTGGGTTTTTTTCTGATTATAAAAGAAATGTGTTCATTATAGAAAAATGAGATGGTAAAACATAAATTATATTCTTGAATATTTTGTAACTTTGTATTTTGATGTGATTTCAAATTTAGAATTAAAAGTTTGCTGGACTGCAGTGAACTCTCCTTTATCCTTTACCCTGATTCACCAGTTATGAACATTTTGCTTCATTTACTCTGTGTTGACATATCTGTATTTTTCCTGAATGTTTTGAGGGTAAATTGCAGATATGATGTTCCTTAACCCCTAATATTTCAGTATATATTTTCTAGAAACAAGGGCATCCTCTTACATAACAATAGGATATGGGAATTCCCTGGCAGTCCAGTGGTTAGGACTTAGCAGAACCGCCAGGGCCAGATTCGATCACTGGTCCTGGTTCCACGCCTGGTCAGGGAACTAAGACTGCAAGCCATGCGGTACGGCCAAAAGAAAAACCCCACAACAATAGGGCATGATCAAAATGAAAACATTTAACACAATATGATACTTCTGTTTAATCCGTAGTCCAGATTCTCATTTTGTCAATCATTTCAATAATCTCCTTTATTGCTATTTTTTAAATGGTATAGTATCCAACCCAGGATTACATACTGTATTCAGTCATCATGTGTCTTTAGTTTCTTTTGATCTAGAAAAATTTGCCAGCCTTTATTTTTCTTTTATGATTTACATTTTTAAAGAGTTTTGGGCCAAGTATTTTGTAGAATGTCCCTCATTTGGATTTGTCTAGTGTTGCCTAATGGTTAATTTTAGGTTATGTGTTTTTGGTTAGAAAACTGCAGAAACAATGTTGAACCTTGTTCTCAGTGCATGCTATCAGGAGGCATATGATGCTGGCTTGTCGCATTATTGGCAGTGTTAACTTTGACCAACTGGTTAAGACGATACCTGTGTTTCTTCTCTGTGTAGTTGTTATTTATTCCCTTGGTAGTTAATGAGTCAGTTGTAGAGAGAGATTTGAAACTATTTAAATATCCTCAAAATTTCACCTACTAGTTTTAACATTATTCGGTGGGCCTGGAAAATGACCTAAAATGGGCCTAAAAAATCTTTTTTTAGGGTCCACCCTGTGCTGAGTGCTTTACCTGTGTTGTGAAGTACTCTCTCCTCCCATGCTACATCCCACCCATCTTTGTTCCTAGATAGCCTTCCATATGTTCAGCTGGGCTGAATCCATAGAGATCCTAAGATGAATACTTTTGCTTTCTTTTTAAAGCCTAGACAGGTCTCAGCTGCTTTTCCTGTTCTCTTTTCCCTGGATTGCCATCCCAACTCTTCTTGGTCCTTCCAAAAAAAAAAAAACTGTTTACCTTGCAAGGTGTAAGGGCCTCAGATCCTTGCTACTTCTGTAGCAGAAAAGGCAAGTGAGTTTTCCTTTTCCTCCTTCCACCAGGGACTCAGTCCTGCGTGGGAAATGGTGATCATAAAGGAACTAGGGCAATAGCCATTTGTTCTGCTGTTCAGGAAGATTCACATAGCTCCCAAACATTTCACTTCATCTTCCCAACATCCTGGGAAGCAAGGTTAAGAGCATAGACTTGTATCTTACAGACCTGGACTTAACTCCCCAGGCTGTCCTAAAACCAGTTAGATGCAAGTTCTTCATCCTCTCTATTGCTAGTTTCCTTATCTATAAAATGTGGTTATTTAGGAGATTAAATAAGACAATACAGATCAACAGCATAGGGCCCAGTCAGTCAGTGCAGATTTATGATTCTGATGAGAATGACTCAAATGTTTGTGTTCTTTCTGTACTTCATACCAGCTGACAGTTCCCATTTCCTTATTCTGTTACATGAGTTAACAGGACTCTCTTTGGTTCCTCTTTCGAAATTCCAGAGTTTTCTTTAAGAATTATGACTGGATCTAAGTCACAGTCCTTCTAATGTCCAGCACAGGGACACAGAAGTTCCGAAAGTGCCTCTGAGAAATCTTTTCTAAGGATTTGCGGTTGGGAGCCTGGCTCTGCTGCTGTTTTCTGTGTGATGCTGGGCAGGTCTCTTAGCTTCTCTTAGTCTCCCTCTCCCTCTGAAACACTTGACTTCTATCTAGCTGATCTCAGTGCTTTCTTTCACCTTTCAGAAAATTAAATGTTGTTCCCTAGCTCAATTTTTAAAACTTTTTCTAGTTGAAAGAGAATAATAAGTCTTTTAAAATATATAATTGATTATTAGTAAGCCCTGCTGAACTTTTTAAATTAAAAACATATTTTTTGTTTCCTTTTTTTTCAATTAACTGGTTCTCCTTTTGGAAAAGTCTGGCTATTTGGAATATTGGCAAATAAAAATGATTCCTGCTCTGCCTTCCACACCATCCACATCTTTGCTTGTATAGCCTGTTTCTTCCTTTGTTTGATTTTTTACTGACATACAGTTCACTGTTAGAACAGCATTGTTTAAAAATGGCTTTTGCCTCTCTTCAAGCTTTTCAGCAAAATATAGGAAGCTTCCCTTCCTTGATACCAACTACAGTTATTTTGCTGTGGTTAGATTCTGTTTCAGGTGATGGGTCATTAGGAAGACCTAAAGGAAAGGGCAGCTATCTTTGGAGAGTTAGTCTCCCCCAGTTTATGCTGTTCGTTTGTTTGGTTTGGGGACTTTGTTTTGTTGTAGTTGGTGCATGTAAACTCTTAGTTATGGCATGTGGGGTGTAGTTCCCTGACCAGGGATGGAACCCAGGCTCCGTGCATTGGGAGTGCAGAGTCTTAGCCACTGGACCACAAGGGAAGCCCCTGCTGTTTGTTTCTAAAAGGAGCTGAGGCTTATAGTGCAACATAAGGAGCTATGTCTTTTGCTAGGCCTCATGTGAATTAGAAGGAGATTGTAGACCCTCAACCTGAGGGTCTGTGGGTAGACTTCAGGGGTGTTGGTGAAGCCATTAAATCACATGTATTTTTCAGGGAAGATTCGTAACTTTTACGATTTTCTCAAAGGAATCTAAAAGTTAAGTCACTGTTGTAAAAGTGATGCTGAAAGCTGTGGTCTGTGTGCTTTGATTTTGACAGTTACTGTTAGCTGGACTTCTGTCTGATATGACTTACGACTTGATTAAATCTGGAAGGGTTTTCTGAAATACATTGGACTTTGAATCTTGTTTCTAGAACTTAAACTGTCAATAGATGCATGATAGATAAAAGGGGAAGGAAGGAAGACAGTAAAAGGTTGCCTCTCTGGCCCTTTGAAGCAGAGCCAGGAGCCTGCTCTTCAGGTAACAAAGTGCTTCTAGTGAGCTTGTACTTTCTGAGAGACTAAAGGGAAAAAGTTCATTTCAGTGCCTTTAGTATGAACATCTGTGTTATTAAATCAAGATACAGCTAGTTCCCAGGCGTATTTTCTTCAATAAGGTATAAAACTATTAATATCTTTATTATTTTTACCTTTCTTGCAGGAGTTAGCAAATCAGTCATCAAAACAATGTCCATTATGGATTTTGAAAAGGTTAATCTTGAATTAATCGAGGCCTTGTTAGAGTGGATTGTGGATGGAAAGCACTCCTACCCTCCAGGTAACTGTTGCTTAAGTGTGAGCTGGCCAAGGGCAGGGACCCTCCTTCCTGACACAGTGGGGTTTGTGGGGACAACCTGTCTTCCTGGAGCCCTCACCCCAGTTTCCATCCCCAGTTGTTGTAAAGTTCCTTATTAGATTTTTCAGGGGGAAATTTTACCTTTTACCCACTTGAGTAAAAGGACGTTAACAATACGAAGTCCAAAGGGAAGAAGGCTGAAAAGAAGCCTAGGTATCTACATATTGAACACTCATTTGCCTCTGTGCATGCCTGCTCAATCGCTGAGTCATATCTGACTCTTTGCAACCCTTGAACTGAAGCCCACCAGGCTTCTCTGTCTGTGGAATTTTCCCAGCAAGAATACTGGAGTGGGTTGCCATTTCCTCCTCCAGGGGGTCTTCCCAACCAAGGGATCAAACCCACATCTCTTGCATCTCCTTCATTGGCAGGCAGAGTCTTCACCACTGCACCATCTGGGAGTCCCTGGCTAAATGGGAATCTAGTAATGAGTGTTTGAGTCACGTGAAGACTAGACAGTTGGAGACCACAGGACCATGGGGTCAAGAGAACAGACTTTGGAGAATCTGTTAAACTTCCTGTTGTCTACTCTGTAACCTTGGATGATAAAGCCCTTATCTTTTCTATGCCTCAGGCTCCTTGTGGTAAAACAAAGACAATAATAAATCCTATTTTGAGGATTAAAAGAAACCATATATAAAACACTTAGCACAGTGCCTGGTATATAATTAATGCCCAGTAGCTACTGCCCCTAACAGTATTAAAATTATGCTAGTCTATTTAACATTGTTATTATTAGGACTGTTATTACTCCTCCTCCTCCTGTTAATAACACAGGGCAATCTCTACTGTCGCCTTGCTCACTGTCTTCTGCATGGCCTTCTTACCTCATTTGTAGCCCCTTATCCCCAGGATGAGTAAATCCCCAGATCTCATAACTGGATCTCACATCAGTCAGGTTTCCATCAAATGTCTTCTCTCCAGAGAAGTCTTCTCTGACCACCCTGTCTGTTGTCTCTCCCGTCACTCTATCATAATACCCAAAAATGGGTTTCATTTTTATTATAGTACTTTTAACACTATCCAGAATTGAAGTTCTACTTACTAATGGTCTCCTTTCAGTTCAGTTCAGTTCAGTCACCCAGTTGTGTCCGATTCTTTGCAACCCCATGAATCGCAGCATGCCAGGCCTCCCTGTCCATCACCATCTCCCAGAGTTCACTCAGACTCATGTCCATCGAGTCCGTGATGCCATCCAGCCATCTCATCCTCGGTCGTCCCCTTCTCCTCCTGCCCCAAATCCCTCCCAGCATCAGTCTTTTCCAATGAGTCAACTCTTTGCCTCAGGTAGCCAAAGTACTGGAGCTTCAGCTTCAGCATCATTCCTTCCAAAGAAATCCCAGGACTGATCTCCTTCAGAATGGACTGGTTGGATCTCCTTGCAGTCCAAGGGACTCTCAAGAATCTTCTCCAACACCACAGTTCAAAAGCATCAATTCTTCGGTGCTCAGCTTTCTTCACAGTCCAACTCTCACGTCCATACATGACCACAGGAAAAACCGTAGCCTTGACTAGACGGACCTTAGTTGGCAAAGTAATGTCTCTGCTTTTGAATATACTATCTAGGTTGGTCATAACTTTTCTTCCAAGGAGTAAGCGTCTTTTAATTTCATGGCTGCAGTCACCATCTTCAGTGATTTTGGAGTCCAAAAAAATAAAATCTGACACCATTTCCACTGTTTCCCCATCTATTTCCCATGAAGTGATGGGACCAGATGCCATGATCTTCGTTTTCTGAATGTTGAGCTTTAAGCCAACTTTTCCACTCTCTTCTTTTGCTTTCATCAAGAGGCTTTTTAGTTCCTCTTCACTTTCTGCCATAAGGGTGGTGTCATCTGCATATCTGAGGTTATTGATATTTCTCCTGGCAGTCTTGATTCCAGCTTGTGCTTCTTCCAGCCCAGCGTTTCTCATGATGTACTCTGCGTATAAGTTAAATAAGCAGGGTGACAATATACAGCCTTGATGTACTCCTTTTCCTATTTGGAACCAGTCTGTTGTTCCATGTCCAGTTCTAACTGTTGCTTCCTGACCTGCATACAGATTTCTCAAGAGGCAAGTTAGGTGGTCTGGTATTCCCATCTGTCTCAGAATTTTCCACGGTTTATTGTGATCTACACAGTCAAAGGCTTTGGCTTAGTCAATAAAGCAGAAAAAGATGTTTTTTTGGAACTCTCTTGCTTTTTCGATGATCCAGCTGATGTTGGCAATTTGACCTCTGGTTCCTCTGCCTTTTCTAAAACCAGCTTGAACATCTGGAAGTTCACGGTTCATTAAGCCTGGCTTAGAGAACTTTGAGCATTACTTGACTAGCATGTGAGATGAGTGCAATTGTGCGGTAGTTTGAGCATTCTTTGGCATTGCCTTTCTTTGGGATTGGAATGAAAACTGACCTTTTCCAGTCCTGTGGCCACTGCTGAGTTTTCCCAATTTGCTGGCATATTGAGTGCAGGACTTTCACAGCATCATCTTTCAGGATTTGAAATAGCTCAACTGGAATTCCGTCACCTCCACTAGCTTTGTTCATAATGATGCTTTCTAAGGCCCACTTGACTTCACATTCCAGGATGTGGGGCTCTAGGTGAGTGATCACACCATCGTGATTATCTTGGTCTTGAAGATCTTTTTTATACAGTTCTTCTGTGTATTCTTGCCACCTCTTCTTAATGTCTTCTGCTTCTGATAGGTCCATACCATTTCTGTCCTTTATCAATGCCATCTTTGTATGAAATGTTCCCTTGGTATCTCTAATTTTCTTGAAGAGATCTCTAGTCTTTCCCCATGGTCCCCTTTAGTAGAATATAAACTCTTTAAGAATGAATAAGGATTTCTTAATTCTGTTCTAGGATCTGAGGGATGTTCCTAAGACCCAGAACAGTACCAGGAATATTTAGGTATGGAATAAATATTTGTTGCATAAATAGCTGCAGCATTGTTGAGTGATAATTAAGTGGAATCATAGATCAGAGAATTTTATTATGTGCTTATGACACAGTGCTTAGTGGCTGCCCTCTTCTGCCTAGATTTTAATCATTATGTGGTATTTTCTAAAGAAATATGTGAAACATGTAGAATTATTGAAGTGCCTTGTTTCTCACTGCTTGGCAAATAGCCAGCGTTGGTTAATGCATTATCATGGGATAAAATATCTGATTTCATCCCAAAGGAAATGACTATTACTGAAAAAATTAAAGTATAGCAGTCAAATGTTGGAAAGTTATCTGAATTCAAAGTAAAGTTGATGTAGTGATTAGGCAGTTGGTGACATATATGTGAATATTAAAGATAACCTTGATACTGATGGCCAAGCCATGAGTGCAGAGCAGATCAAAGGCACATAGAAATATACAGTTTTTCCCACTCCATATAGATTATTTTACCACTCTTAAATTTTGTGTTACTTTGTAGAGTGAAGCATGGGGTATGTAATGGAAAGAGCATAGATCTGGTACCAGAAACCCCGTATTTGTGTTTGCACACCCTTCCTGTTAAGCTCTGTTACCTGACTATGTGACTCGGTCACCTTAAGGGTACTAATACTCTTCTTAACAGGTGGTTATGAGGACCAAATGGAGATAATCCGTGTGAACATTATTTGTAAGCTGTGAAGTGTTAGAATGGACACTGTCTTTTGTCCTTCTCACTTCAGCGTTCAATTTTTGTAATAATTTAGTTTCCTTATTTATTTTATGGGGAGAAATAGCATGATAAATAATTGTTCATGAGCTCCTTGTGGGCAGATCTTTGTTTTACCTTCCATTGTACCCAGCACAGAGCTGACAAAGGTACCTAATAAGTATTTGTGAGATTAAAGGAGGTGCTATTGAAGAGTGTCAGTTTCCTCTCTGAATGAACCACAAAAAGTGTCTGTTGCTGAGTGACTGCTCTTAACACAGAAATACACTATAATCACTTATCACTGTTTATTATCTTTAATGTAAAATTTTAAAACCCTTAAACCATGTTTATGGCATGGTTAGTTTCTGTATGGCCTCTTCAACACATATCTAAATTTAGATTACCAGATTGGTTGGCCAGTTATAGCTCCTTTTTCTCATTTCCAGTGAAATGTTTATGGATTTTACTTAGTAATGTAGAGAAGGGTCTTCCTGTCTTGTAAGATTAGAAGGAAAACTCTTTCTATAGAAAGAGAATGTCAGAGCCAGTGCATTGAAGAAGTATGTTTAACGAGCTTTGCTAATGATTCTTATGTAATGTAAAGTGAAGTCACTCAGTCGTGTCCAACTCTTTGCGACCCCATGGACTGTAGCCTACCAGGCTCCTCTGTCCATTATATTTTTCTACATGTCATATTTTTTTCTGTTTTAGAAAGATACAGTACCTCATTCATTTTTTAGTTACTAAGTCAGAAAATATATTTTAAAAGTTTGTTTTCCACTTAATTCCCTGGTGACTTTACAAAGACATGGAGTAGGAAATGGCAACCCACTCCATTATTCTTGCCTGGAAAATTCCATAGACAGAGGAGCCTGGCGGGCTATAGTCCATGGGGTCACAAGAGTCGGACATGACTGACTTTCACTTTACAAAGGAGAAAATTGATGGTGAAAAAGTCTCAGATTATTACATTTTTCATTTAAAATTATAATCTATAATAGGTTTTTTTTGCATCTATCAGATTGATTCTTTTGTTGTTGTTTTCTGACTGTTGTTGTTCGGTCACTAAGTCGTGTCTGGCTCTTTGCAACCCCATGGACTGCAGCTAGCCAGGCTTCCCTGTCCTTCACTATCTTCTGGAGTTTGCTCAAGTTCATGTCAATGGAGTCTGTGATGCTGTCTAACCATCTCAACCTCTATTGTCCCCTTCTCCTTTTGCCTTCAATATTTCCCAGCATCAGGTTCTTTTCCAGTGAGTCGGCTCTTCTCATCAGGTGGCCAAATTATTGGAGTTTCAGTTTTAGCATCAGTCCTTCCAGTGAATGTTCAGGGTTGATTTCCTTTAGGATTGACTGGTTTGATCTCCTTGCATTTCAAAGGACTCTCAAGAGTCTTCGCCAGCACCACAATTCAAAAGTATCAATTCTTTAGGGCTCAGCCTTTTTTATGGTCCAACTCTTTTTATATACCCAGGTGCTATACTTGTATTTTTACCGGGACTAGCAGAAATCAAAATGCTATATGAACAGCTCCAGTCTAATTCTCTTTTCAACAATAGACGTAGTAATCGGTAAGTAATTGCTTTTTATATTCTTAATCATCTATTGCAATTATATGTGAAAATGAATTACCAGAAAGATCTCTTTGACTGTCATCACCATCTTTAGATCCTAGTGTCACTCCTCAAGAATATGTTTGTTTATGCCAGCTGGGAATAGACAAAGCAGTTTGTTTCAGGAAGTCAACTCATATCTCTATTCCATTATATAAAAATGTTTCTCTTCACTTAGCATAGTATCTCAGAAAAATTGCATGTATAGTTAACCCTGGAACAATATGGGTTTCAAATTTTTTTGTCAGTGGTAGAGACTGTAGTACTGCGTGATCTGTAGTTGGTTAAATCCATGGATGCGGAACCACAGGTACAGAGGAACCGTGTAACAAAAGCCTGATTATAAATTATATGTGAGTTTTTGACTGCACAGAGGATTGGCTCCCCCTAATCCCTGGATTGTTCAATGGTCAACTGCTATTTCAATTGCCAAATACCAGGGATTAAAGAAGCCAGTGTTAATAACAACAAAGAAATGCTACCATTTTGAGAAAAAATGGTTTTCAGTGGTTCCTCTTCCAGTAGCAGAAAACACTGGGTATATCTTCATAACTGAGGGAACAACTACTTGACAGATGAACACCCCCTAGAAATAGAAGAATGAAGTTTCTTAGCATACATGACTGTCTCTGTCTCTCTCTGGCATTAAGTGTAGGGGAAAAAAATTCTTGTTTGGTTAGTCTGCGCTGGGCTTGGGTTACTTATAGAATATCAACTATTTATTCTTATTAATTATTTACTACTGAATTACACTCCAGCTTTTCCCAAGTTGATGCAAGGTTTTTAGTTCATAGAACTCAGTAAGTACTTTGTAAGGGTCAGGAAAAGCCTTTTCACTTAGAAGACTTGGATCTTCTAAGGACAGGTTGTAGAGAAGCTGCTCGTTTTGGGAGTTATATTGCTTTAATAGAAATCCACCCATTATAACCTGATTTCAGTGTTTTGTGCTAGAACACTCAATATGTTTTTGTTTTTTTGTTTTTTCAGATGTGTTATTCACCCACTTCATTCATCTTTATCCAGTGAAGAGCAGCAGGCTGTGTTTGTAAAACCTCCTGTGGGTGTAACTAAGATTATAATTTCCACCAACATCGCTGAGACATCCATAACCATCGATGATGTTGTCTATGTCATCGATTCTGGGAAAATGAAAGAAAAGAGGTATCCTCTTTTGGTGATGTAAAAGAGGGGCTAAAGATGCCTCAATTGGAGCAACACAGCTGTTAAAGGCTAATGCTATTAAGCTATGTAGATTATTGTTTGAAAAATCTTTATGCAAACTCTGTAGATATATGAGTGTTTCTTACATTCCCTCCCAAACAGAGGTGAAAGTTTAAAATTTTACCTTAGAAATAATTATTTTTCTTTTTTCATTCATACGCTTTACATGTACTTGAATGAAAAAGAATTGGTATGGGAGGTGATGGATATGTTAATTACCAGAAGATTGGTAATCATTTCATGAAGTGTGCATATATCAAATAAATGAAAAATAATTTTTTTAAAGTTGAATAGAAAAAACTGAATATGGTATATACTAAAGAAGCCATTTAAATTAACACTTAGCACTCAACTATCCCAGAACATGCGGGAACACTGTCCTTCAACAGAAGTAGAGCGGTTCATCTAATCTGTCCATGCCAAATAAAATCTTGGCCACATTTTTATAATGTGACTCCTTTTTACCTTTTCCTTTACTTTATAGATACGATGCCAGCAAAGGGATGGAAAGCTTAGAGGATACTTTTGTCTCTCAAGCCAATGCCCTGCAAAGAAAAGGTCGAGCAGGTCGTGTAGCGTCTGGGGTCTGCTTCCATTTATTCACCAGCCATCACTTCCATCACCAGCTTCTAAAGCAGCAGCTACCAGAAATACAAAGAGTGCCATTGGAACAGCTCTGTCTGAGGTACACATTGGTCCTCGTGTCCTGCTTCCAAAAGGTCCCAGTGTTTCTCACCCTGCATTCCATGTTTTCTTTTTTTAGTACAAGATGTTTTGCTAAGCATGCACTTGGACAAACTCATTCATTGGCAAAGAGCTCTTCAGTGTTGCCTTTACCATATTGCTTCACATCAAGATTTCTTGCATTGCAGAGGATGGCCTTAAAATAGAGCTTAACAATAACACTTATAAGTCAAGAAAGTAATCTAACTTACCAAGAAATTTCTGCTAGGGCAGCACCAATATTCAATCATCACAGGGGAAAATCTGCACCCTCGTTAGCAGTTAGAACAAAGTGAACAAAAGCAACTTGAAACACCATTATTTACCTGGTGAAGAAACATGAACAAATATCATAAAATAGAATATAGTGAATGAATGATTAAACTTGATGTTACTGAAGCTGGGAAACCTTTGGTTCAGCCTTTCTGAAAATTTGCATAGCATTTTATAAGAACTCTAAAGCTATCCATGCCCTTTGACCAAGTCATTGTTTTGAGAGAGAATGCTCATAAAATGTTACCCCAAAGGGAAAAAAGTTGCTTGTACAAAGATATTATGCTCTTCTTTTATCCAATTGATATATTTTGAGGTCCTTCTATTACATTAGTAAAAATGTAAAGGAATTGTAAGTAAAATAAACTTTTTACATATTAAATTTTTCTCTTTTGAAAATTACCTAAATTCATAATTTAAAAACAGCTTTTCAAGAGCTGCCACAGGCAGGACACAATGCACATTAATTTCATGAACAATTGCTGTGCAATTTCAGATGTGGGAAAGAGAGTAGGTGGATCATTTCAATGTTATTTTGTGATTTGAATCCACTGTTACAGAGAAAAGTATTTTGGAAGTTTATAGAGAGAAATATATTTCAAATCTCAGTAAATTTCAGAATCTGAAAGTGTTTCTGCAATTTATTGCTAGGAGAAGTACAAGACATAAGAGGTTTGTTGTTTTTTTTTTTAATTTATTTAAACTGACATTGTTTGGTTTATAAAAGCAGATATTTGGGAAATTATAAATTATTATTCATTCATGGCAGAAGCTTACTTCTTTGTGTCATCCCACCAGAAATAAAATTGACAATTGTTTTGTTTTCTTCTTTCAGAATTAAAATTTTAGAGATGTTTAGCACTCACAATCTCCAGTCTGTGTTCTCTCGGCTCATTGAACCCCCGCACACTGATTCTCTCCGTGCCTCAAAAATACGATTACGAGACTTGGGAGCATTAACTCCAGACGAAACACTGACCCCTCTAGGGTATCACTTGGCCTCTTTGCCTGTCGATGTGAGAATCGGCAAACTAATGCTGTTTGGGTCTATCTTCCGCTGTTTGGATCCTGCTCTCACCATTGCTGCCAGTTTAGCTTTTAAGTCTCCTTTTGTAAGTAAACAGCATTCATCTCAGCTGGAGTCCATAAGTGTCTAAGGGGACCATGGGGGTGCTTCAGGGTTATGTGAGCCCCTTAAAATTTTTCTTCTGAGTGTATTATATGTGACACTTTCAAGGCACAATGTCTAAAATTTTTATCAGATCTTCAAAGAAATCCATGCCCCAAGCAGATTAAAGAACTAGAGGCCCAGCTTATTTAAATCATCTAAATATGCTTTTTCTGTATCTCCTTTACTTGCCCATTATAGTAAAATAAAAAAAATAAGTGTCCCTGCATGATTTTAAAAAACAATAAATACATTGGACTACATTTTTATCAGCTTTATTGAAATATAATTCACCCATTTAAAGTGCACTGTCGTTTTTAGTATTGTGCAGTCATCACCGTAGTCAGTTTTAGAATGTTTTTGTCACTTCATAAAAAACCTTATTTATCACTCTCCTGTTTCCCTCTAATCTCCCCATCTCCTCCATCCTCAAGCAACCACCAGCTGGCTTTCTGTGTTCATAGATTTGCCTTTTCTGGACATCTCATATTAATGAAATAATATATAGTGTTTTGTGATCAACTTCTTCACTTAGCATAATGCATTTAAGATTCATCTATGTTATAGTATGTATCAGTACTTCATTCCTCTTATGGCCAAATAATGTTCCTTTGTTTGGGTGTACCACATTTCGTTTATCCATGCAGCACTTGAAGGACATTTGGGATTGTTTCCACCTTTGGCTATAAACTTCCATGTACATGTTTTTATGTGAACATATGTTTTCATTTGTCTTAGGTGTAAGACCTAGGAGTGAAATAATTTGGTCAAATGCTAGCTGTTTATTTAACTTTCTGAGGAACTTCCAGACTCTTCTAGAGTAGCTACATTTTACACTTGACCACCATTTTATCAGGATTGTAATTTCTCCACATCCTTACTAACACTTGCTATTATCTGACTGTTTTCTTTTAACTACCCTACATGCTGTGAATTTGTGGTCTTTGAACTGTATTTCTCTAATGGCTAATGATATTAAACATCTTTTCATTTTCTTCTTGTCCATTTGTATATCTGACAAGAAATGTCTTCAGATAGTTTGCCCATTTCTTAATTGGGTTATTTGTCCTTTGATTATTGAGTTCTAAGTATTCTTTAGACATTCTGGATATAAGTTCTTTAACAGATATGTGATGTGCAAATGTTTTCTCCTGTACTGTGGTTTGCCTTTTTCACTTTCTTGATCTGTTCTTTGAAATACAAGTTTTTATTTTTATGAATTCCAGTTTATTTAGTTTTTTGTTGCTCAAACTGTTGCTGTAATGGTTAAGAATTCATTGCTAAATCCAAAGTAATGAAAATTTATCTGTATATTTTTTCCTAAAAGTTTTATAGGTTTAGCTCTTACATTATGGTTTTCGCTCCATTTTGAGTTAGTTTTTGTATATAATGTGAAGTAAGAGTCCAACTTCATTCTTCTGCATGTGACTGTCCAGTTGTCACATCACCATTTGTTGAAAAGGCTGTTCTTTCTCCATTGGATAGTCTTTGCATCTTATAAAAAGTCAATTAACCATAAATATATGGTTTTATTTCTGGATTCTTAATTCTGTTCCATTGAATTATATGTTTACTTATGCCAGTTTCACACTATTTTGATTCAAAATACAAAACTCGAATAGTTTTGTAGTAAGTTTTGAAATCAGGAAGTGTGAGTCCTCCAATTTTGTTCTTTTTGTTAGTGTGTTGAGCATTTTTATATCATTTATGAGAGATACTGGTCTGTAGTATTCCTTCCTTGTGATGTCTTTATCTGGCTTTGGTATCAGAGTAATACTGGCCACATAATAATTTGGGAAGTGTTCTTGCCAACTTTTTTTTTTGAAGATTTTGTGAGGAATTAATTCTTTAAATGCTTGGTATAATTCAGTGGTGAAGTCACTTGGGCTTTTCTTTGTGGTTAGTTTTTTTTAATAATTAAACCTCTTTACTTGTTATAGGTATATTCAGATTATCTGTTTCTTTTTGAGTCATTTGCATTTTTCTAGGAATTTGTCCATTTCAGCTAAATTACCTAACTTATTAACATACAAACACTCATAGTATTTTATAGTCCTTTTTATTTCTGAGAGCCTGGTAGTAATGTTACTCTTCATTTCTGATTCTAGTAATTTAGCCTTCTCTCTTTTTCTCATGATCAGCTTGCCTAAAGGTTTGTCAATTTTGTTGATCTTTTCAGAGAACCGGCTTTTGATTTCATTGATTTTCCCTACTGTTTTTCTGTTCTCTATTTTATTAATTTCTGTGATTTATTTTCTTCAACTTGTTTCAGTTTTAGTTCATTTCCCAGTGTCTTAAAGTGAAAGGTTAGTTATTGATTTGAGATCTTTCTTCTTTTTTAATATAGACATATACAGCTATAAATTTTCTTCTACGGACAGCTTTAGCTGCATCCCATAAGTTTTGGTATGTTGCGTCTTCATTTGCATTCAAGTATTTTCTAATTTCCCTTTTCGGTTCTTCTATGACTCATTGGTTATTTAGGCATGTGGTGTTTAATGTCCATGCCTCTATGAGTTTCCCAGTTTTTTCCTGTTACTGACTTCTAGTTTCATTCTGTTGTGGTCAGAGAATATACTTTGTATTATTTTAGTCCTTTAAAACTTGTTACGATCTTTGTTTTATGGCTAAGCATATGCTCTATTCTGGAAAGTATTCCATGTAGACTTGAGAATGAATTATTGTTATTGTTATTGGGTAGGGTGTCACTCTGCCTTTATTTTCACCAGGGCTTATCTCAGATAGATAGAGAATAGAGAGATGCAATAATTTTCTTCAATTTTAATGTTATACATCATGGAATTGTAAACTCACAGATCTACAAAAAGATCTTAGTTCAGCCTCTTCATTTAATAACAGTTAACCAAGGACCAGACTGGGTGATGTAGCTTACTCAGCAACAGTCAGTACTGATGTGAGCAAGACGTCCACTGCCTATTCTCATGTAATCTAAATAGCCTCTCATTGGCTGTTTTCTTTTACTGGAATATAGAAATTGTTCATTAGAAATACTGGTGTCACCCTTAGCCAAAACTGAACACCTGTCCTTTGCTGGGTTCTGTAAGCATGATCCCCAAATGTAATCCTTTCTCCACTAGCCTTCCTAAAACAGAAGAAATTTTATTTTCAAGTAGAAATAAATAAAATTTTAATATTACTGTGTTAGCTGTAAAGGTGTGCAGATATACAAATTTAGAAAGAAGCACCGTAGTTGGTTTAGATTGACTGTCAGTGTGATACTAGGGCCTCAGTGTAACAAGCTGGTACCTATAGTATTGATACATGTGTATGTTGTATTGATACATGTGTATATTACAGTGAAAGAAGGCAGTGAAAATTAAGTTCTCAGCTAATGTCACTAATTTCTAGGGAAAAGGAGAACCTGTATTTTTAAGAGGAAAAAGCATGAATTATGGGTATAGAAATAGGGGAGACTTTCATCCCAATTCCAAAGAAAGGCAATGCCAAAGAATGCTCAAACTACCGCACAATTGCACTCATCTCACATGCTAGTATAGTAATGCTCAAAATTCTCCAAGCCAGGCTTCAGCAATACGTGAACCGTGTACTCCCTGATGTTCAAGCTGGTTTTAGAAAAGGCAGAGGAACCAGAGATCAAATTGCCAGCATCTGCTGGATCATGGAAAAAGCAAGAGAGTTCCAGAAAAACATCTATTTCTGCTTTATTGACTATGCCAAAGCCTTTGACTGTATGAATCACAATAAACTGTGGGAAATTCTGAAAGAGATGGGAATACCAGACCACCTGACCTGCCTCTTGAGAAATCTGTATGCAGGTCAGGAAGCAACAGTTAGAACTGGACATGGAACAACAGACTGGTTCCAAATAGGAAAAGGAGTACGTCAAGGCTGTATATTGTCACCCTGCTTATTTAACTTATATGCAGAGTACATCATGAGAAACGCTGGACTGGAAGAAACACAAGCTGGAATCAAGATTGCCGGGAGAAATATCAATAACCTCAGATATGCAGATGACACCACCCTTATGGCAGAAAGTGAAGAGGAGCTAAAAAGCCTCTTGATGGAAGTGAAAGAGGAGAGTGAAAAAGTTGGCTTAAAGCTCAACATTCAGAAAATGAAGATCATGGCATCTGGTCCTATCACTTCATGGGAAATAGATGGGGAAACAGTGGAAACGGTGTCAGACTTAATTTTTTTGGACTCCAAAATCACTGCAGATGGTGACTGCAGCCATGAAATTAAAAGATGCTTACTCCTTGGAAGAAAAGTTATGACCAACCTAGATAGTATATTCAAAAGCAGAGACATTGGTTTGCTGACTAAGGTCCATCTAGTCAAGGCTATGGTTTTTCCAGTAGTCATGTATGGATGTGAGAGTTGGACTGTGAAGAAGGCTGAGCGCTGAAGAATTGATGGTTTTGAACTGTGGTGTTGGAGAGGACTCTTGAGAGTCCCTTGGACTGCAAGGAGATCCAACCAGTCCATTCTGAAGGAGATCAGTCCTGGGATTTCTTTGGAAGGAATGATGCTGAAGCTGAAGCTCCAGTACTTTGGCCACCTCATGCGAAGAGTTGACTCATTGGAAAAGACTCTGATGCTGGGAGGGATTGGGGGCAGGAGGAGAAGGGGACGACCGAGGATGAGATGGCTGGATGGCATCACGGACTTGATGGACGTGAGTCTGAGTGGACTCCGGAAGATGGTGATGGACAGGGAGGCCTGATGTGCTGCGATTCATGGGGTCGCAAAGAGTTGGACACGACTGAGCGACTGAACTGAACTGACTGAAGTATAAAAGGTGAAAAAGAGTCTATAAAATGAAGATATCACAGTTAACAGAATCTTGGATTTTAGATGTAGCTTTTACAATGAGTAGCTCTTTGACATCTTGCCACTAGGAAGTAAAAGACCCAATAGAGGTCATTTTGAGTGGGAAGACGGACTCACACAATTAAGGCTGTTGGCTTGGCACTTAACCACCATAATTACTTTTAACCAGTCACCCACTTTGTACTCTGACCCACACAACACACTTCCCAAGCACCTGACTTCAGCAGTAGCAAAGTGCCACTTGAAACCTTGGATAAAATGTGTCCTTCAAGCTTGGCTTTCTTCCTTTAGGTATCTCCCTGGGATAAAAAAGAGGAAGCTAACCAGAAAAAGCTAGAATTTGCATTTGCAAACAGTGATTATCTGGCCCTTCTACGAGCATATAAGGTAAGTATATAAGCTAATAGCTGAGGTTTATTACCAGAGTTAGCATTAAAGACAGAATAACATTTTGGTTTTCTCAAAAATTTAGGGATGGCAACTAAGTATGAAAGAAGGTATGCGTGCAAGTTATAATTACTGCAGACAAAACTTCTTGTCAGGAAGAGTTCTTCAGGTGAGTTGTTGTGTGGAAATTTGTTTTTATCACTTACTGTCATAGTGCACCAGAGGGTGCTGCAACTTTATCTTGCTTGTCCTACCTTGACATTGAAAATATTATTTTTGGAATATGCTTGGCTTCCACCAGCTGTGTAAAACAGACTCCTGAACTATGACATCAGGCCTTCTGTGCTGAACCTTTCAATTCACCCGTTTTTCCTCTTCGCAGTGAATCTGTGTTTAACTTACGTGGAGGCTACGGGAATGTAGCCATTCTGCAGATTACTGCTAACTAGAAATCACTTTTTTCAGTGATTATACCAAACATCCTTAACCTGGATCCATAACCCCCTGAAATTGTTTCCAAAGTCACGCCCTTATACATATGTGCACTATTCTGGAGAAAGAGAACAAAGCTTTCATTGAGTCTCAAAGGTATCAATGACCATCCCCAAATCCCTTACCTTCTCCCTAAAACCAAAGAACAAATAGTGAACCAGATTTTCTTTATTTTTATTTTTTTTTCAGATTTTCTTTATTAATTCTTCTGTCCATCAGAGGCTACTGTGTCAAAAACGAGTACACGAGAAAGGTTTATTATCTTTTGTGTAATCATAGACAGGGCTCTGTCTTCTGCTGTGACAATATTTTAGGCCCTTTTCCATAGCAGCATGAAAATCCAGAATAATAATGGTGTATATATTTATAGAGCCTCCATTTCACTCAAATTTTGAAGCTAGGGAAGTGGAAGGACTTTCTTTCCATATTAGATGATGTTTTGGAATAGAACACAAAACTAATGTTCATACTTGACAGCTAGTTACCTCTCTACCCCATAAGGACCATCAGAGCAGAGATTTTATGTTTTCTTCAGTTCTATATCCCCAGTGCCTAGAAGAGTACTTAGAACAAGTTGATGCCCAGTAAAATTCATTGAATGCGTGAATGAATTTGTTTATTGACAGTGAAGTTCAGTTCAGTCGCTCAGTTGTGTCCGACTATTTGTGACCCCATGAATCGCAGCACGCCAGGCCTCCCTGTCCATCACCATCTCCCGAAGTTCATTCAAACTCATGTCCATCGAGTCAGTGATGCCATCCATCCATCTCATCCTCTGTCGTCCCCTTCTCCTCCTGCCCCCAATCCCTCCCAGCATCAGAGTCTTTTCCAATGAGCCAACTCTTTGCATGAGGTAGCCAAAGTACTGGAGTTTCAGCTTTAGCATCAGTCCTTCCAAAGAAATCCCAGGGCTGATATCCTTCAGAATGGACTGGTTGGATCTCCTTGCAGTCCAAGGGACTCTCAAGAGTCTTCTCCAACACCACAGTTCAAAAGAGACCTCAAAAGTATCCCAGTATTTGCCTTCCTCCTTCTCTGCCTTTAGGTATACTACAAAGAGACCTTTGGAGAAGACAGAGGCTCTGGCTTTAATCTAAGTATAATAAAAGCAGTGATTTTTAATCTTGGCCACACATTAGATTCACCTGAGGAAGCTTAAAAAAAATGCAAAATGCCCAAATTCCACCCCAGGCCAGTTACATCTGGATCTCTAGGGGTAGGGCCTGAGCATCTGTTTATTCTCCTTGTTGTAAATTCAACAAGTCATTCTCATATGCTGCAAGGGTTGAGAACCACTGGTCTAAAGGTATTTTATATGTAAAGCACAATAATAAATGTTTCCTTGAGTCCTTAAGACTTTTAAGTGTAAAAGATATCCTTTAAATTATATATATATATATTTACTAAATTTGATCTTTTTCCTTTATTTAGATTAGATTATTAGGCTGTATTTAGATTTTTCAGTGATCTTTGAGGTTCATCCATTACTTCTTTTCACTAAATTCCAGCTTAGAGCATAGAATTAGTTTTAATAAGATACCAATAAAAGCTTGTCATGAAATAGAACTCTGGGATATTTGAATCCCAGTTGTATTTTTGCCATGTTATCCATCTGTACTTGAGACAGTCCAAGAAAACACTTAAATTGTCATCAGAGACAAAGCCATTGCTTAGCTTTCCATTCCTTTGATTGGTGTCATCTGCTTCTGTGTTGTCTGATAGACAGCAGTATTTGAACAGAAGCCAAAAACAGGTTTGTTTTCATTCTTGTGCTCAGCTACAGAATGAGTGTGTAAATCTAAACCACTTAATAGTATTCCTATTCCCAGGGGAAAATATGAGCCAGCAAGTCCCCAGGGTAAGAGAAAGGGAACGTTTCTGAGGTGGGTATTCTGCATCCATTGACAGAGAACGCCAACCACTTTAAGCTCAGAGAAGGCACTATAAGGACCCCAGCAGAAAGGAAGTAGGAAAAATGAACAGGGTCACAGCACCATGAGTTAGGGTTCCAATCACAATAAACTACATTTCTGGCTGTAAGCATTGCCAGAAAAAATCAGACCTGTGCAAAATCCAGTTAATTTTTTTTTAAACACCTGACCTGCCTCTTGAGAAACCTATATGCAGGTCAGGAAGCAACAGTTAAAGCTGGACATGAAACAACAGACTGGTTCCAAATAGGAAAAGGAGTACGTCAAGGCTGTATATTGTCACCCTGCTTATTTAACTTATATGCAGAGTACATCATGAGAAACGCTGGGCTGGAAGAAACACAAGCTGGAATCAAGATTGCCAGGAGAAATATCAATAATCTCAGATATGCAGATGACACCACCCTTATGGCAGAAAGTGAAGAGGAACTAAAAAGCCTCTTGATGAAAGTGAAAGAGGAGAGTGAAAAGGTTGGCTTAAAGCTCAACATTCAGAAAATGAAGATCATGGCATCCGGTCCTATCACTTCATGGGAAATAGATGGGGAAACAGTGGAAACAGTGTCAGACTTTATTTTCTTGGGCTCCAAAATCACTGCAGATGGTGACTGTAGCCATGAAATTAAAAGACACTTACTCCTTGGAAGAAAAGTTATGACCAACCTAGATAGCATATTGAAAAGCAGAGACATTACTTTGCCAACAAAGGTCCGTCTAGTCAAGGCTATGGTTTTTCCTGTGGTCATGTATGGATGTGAGAGTTGGACTGTGAAGAAGGCTGAGCACTGAAGAACTGATGCTTTTGAACTGTGGTGTTGGAGAAGACTCTTGAGAGTCCCTTGGACTGCAAGGAGATCCAACCAGTCCATTCTAAAGGAGATCAGTTCTGGGTGTTCTTTGGAAGGACTGATGCTAAAGCTGAAACTCCAATATTTTGGCCACCTGAGGCAAAGAGTTGACTCATTGGAAAAGACTGATGCTGGGAGGGATTGGGGACAGGAGGAGAAGGGGACGACAGAGGATGAGATGGATGGATGGCATCACGGACTCGATGGACATGAGTTTGAGTGAACTCCAGGAGATGGTGATGGACAGGGAGGCCTGACGTGCTACGATTCATGGGGTCACAAAGAGTCGGACACAACTGAGCGACTGAGCTGAACTGAACAATTAAATGATCTTTTGGTTTTCTGAAATTTGTGAATTTCTGTGTAACAGTTTTACTCTGTCTGCTGGTTTGTATAAGTGAAAACTGCCCTTCTGGGAATGAACAGACAAGATATTCTTCATACTTGTCTGGTAAACCCATGAGTCCACTGTCCACTAAATTAATTCATTTTAGTAGTCATTCTTGCCTTTGATGTGTCAGTGTCTCTGCTTAAAGACTTTCTCCACTTGTTTCAGGAAATGGCAAGCCTGAAACGACAGTTCACTGAACTGTTATCGGACATTGGCTTTGTTAAGGAAGGACTCCGAGCAAGGGAAATTGAGAAAAGGGCCCAAGGAGGAGGAGATGGTATATTGGATGCCACAGGAGAAGAGGTAAAGTGTGTGCAGGTAGCTCTTATTTTATTTCTCTTTAATGATCATATACTTAGTCTATTACCT
The DNA here is from genome assembly GCF_023091745.1 of Budorcas taxicolor. Taxonomy (NCBI): domain Eukaryota; kingdom Metazoa; phylum Chordata; class Mammalia; order Artiodactyla; family Bovidae; genus Budorcas; species Budorcas taxicolor. The sequence continues at coordinate 80,882,825 of NC_068920.1, read as the reverse complement.
GAGGAATACCTGTAGGCCTTCCTCACTTAAGCCCTGGGAGCGATAGGTTAGTGGCAGTCTTGATTTCCTTCTTTCCACAAATGTCAACTAACACTCATAAAAACAAGGGTTTTTCTGTTTCTTGTTGCTTTTGCTATTTTTGTTTTATTTACATAGATTTTTGGTGAGTCCATCAGAGAGAAAACAGACTTTCCAATAATGTCTTCTTAATCAGACCAGCCTTTTTCAAACCAAGGATAGTTTTCTATTTAACTATAGGAAGAACAATTCAAGATGAACCTGATGTCACTCTCAGTGCAGTTAATACTTTCTAGAAATTGTGAGCATCTCACAAACCCGAATCTTTCTCTCCACTGATCCTTAGGAACACTGGCTTTATAACTGCTTTGCAGAGGCCTTGAAAGTAATTGTGGGCTTCTTGGAATGGGTCCTGTGTGAATGTAGTCTAGTAGATTGCTTTCTTAGAAATAATTTTTCACATGCTTTTAAGATAGAAGTCAAAAGAAATATAATAGTAAATTCTAAGGCACAGACAGAAATAGTCACATTATTTATAAGATTAACACTGTATTTCTCTCACAGGCAAACTCAAATGCTGAGAACCCCAAGCTGATATCAGCAATGCTGTGTGCTGCTCTGTATCCAAATGTAGTGCAGGTAACAGAACGTTTTCCTGGTCCTCCCACTTCTTGTTGGTTTGATTTGTAGCCAAGAGATGTAAGTTAAGACACTCACATTAAACATCTGAAGACACACACACACACAGCCTTTTAAACTTAGTTTATATTTCCAATCCTTCAATTCTCCAAATGTGTATAGATACAGAATCTTAAAGAACACATTCATTATATAAAATAAGGTGCCTTTTTAATCCTTCTGACATGATATTCCAGAAATCAAAATGGGCATAAATGTCACTGTCAGCCAGTCTGTGCATAACTAACCTAGGTTTAGGTCGAAATTTGATTCTACAACTCCCATTATGCCCTCTCAGTTCAGTTCAGCTCAGTCGCTCAGTCGTGTCCGACTCTTTGCGACCCCATGAATCGCAGCACGCCAGGCCTCCCTGTCCATCACCATCTCCCGGAGTTCACTCAGACTCACGTCCATCGAGTCAGTGATGCCATCCAGCCATCTCATCCTCTGTCGTCCCCTGCTCCTCCTGCCCCCAATCCCTCCCAGCATCAGAGTCTTTTCCAATGAGTCAACTCTTTGCCTGAGGTGGCCAAAGTACTGGAGTTTCAGCTTTAGCATCATTATGGCTTCTACTCTGGGCTAAAATTAGATAAGAACAAAATCAAGTCAGTGCTTTGCCATGGGACATCTGTGATCTCTTCTGGAAACCGTACCTGAGTGGAGTCTTGGACTTGCGGTTTGATCATCTCGTCCCTGTCAACCTCAGAATGTGAATTTGTCAGCGTACTGAGCACTTCTCGTAGCTGTTTGCTGTATACTCAGCTGACATCTGTTGATTCTTTTATGGCTTAGTTTTGCTTAGTGCTTGCATGCTTTTGAAACCATTTGCAGCTTCTCCAAATGATTTTTTTTTCAAGTAAAAGCAATGGAGACAATTGAAAAATCAGGGGTGGGTGGGATGAATAAGCCCAACACAGAAGATTTTTAGGGCAGTAAAAATACTGTGCGTGATACCATAACGATAGATACGTATCACACTTGTCCAAACCCTTGGAATATACAACAAGAAGAGTGAACCCTCAAGTAAACTGTGGGCTTTAGGTGATTGTGATTTGAAAATTTTTTTAATCTACCCTTTCTAGATAGCAGTTTCGTTTCTAAGGATTTATTATGAGAAAATAATTGCATATTTATGTAAAGATACAGGTAGGAGAATATTTGCAATTATAAACAGCACTAGAATGAATGGTCTAAAACTCCAATAATAGGGAATTTATTGGTTAAATTATTACATGTCATTACAGTGATCCTATATTTTGGTATATATTTTATATCATTTGTTTGTCTCCATTTCTATATTATGAAGATCTAATAGAAAACTAAAGTGTTTCTCAAATATTTTTATTTCTTAATCATGAGATTACAAGAGAGTTTTCCTAGTATATATATATTTTTTATTGAAGTATAGTTGATTAACAGTATTGTGTTAGTTTTAGGTGTAGAGCAGTGGTTCAGTTATATATATTTTTTCAGACTATTTTCCATTGTAGGTTCTTATAAGATATTGAATATTGTTCCCTGTGTTACACAGTACTGTTGCTTTCTACAGCAAATATGGGGGTATGTGTGTGCATATAAGCTTTTCAGTTGTTTCAAATGAAATAGTCTATTCATTCATAGAGGTTTGTTTTTTTTTTTCTGTTTTGAAAAAGTCATTTGGAAGTATTGGTATGGGAGTACTGGTATGGGAGGTGTCAGCGGATTCCTGGCCAGTGTTGCCAGCAGGATCTCTTTTCCTGATACTCAGTGCACACCTGAAACATCAGCGTGGTTTCTCCCCCATGTGGCTGGTGTGTAGTATAGTCACCCAGGACTACTGCAGTTATATCCACACTTCTTCATGGTTAAAAAAAGAAAGCAAGCATGCTTATACTGCTTTCAAAAGGAAACTAAGAGAGAGGGAAGACGCAGCAAAGGCATTCAAACAAGATTGGTTTTGTGTCGGGATATACCCTACAATGTAAATACATATATATATATTTTCTTATAACTATGTATTGTTTAGGTGAAAAGCCCAGAGGGGAAATTTCAGAAGACCAGTACCGGAGCTGTCAGAATGCAGCCAAAATCAGATGAGTTGAAGTTTGTCACCAAGAACGATGGATATGTACACATTCACCCTTCATCGGTGAACTATCAGGTCAGGATGGCTGAGTAAACTTACAGTCAGGTTCCACATCCACAGATTCAACCAACACAGATTGTGTAGTACTGTAGTATTAGCTACTGCAAAGATCCAAATCTAAGTGGACCCACATGGTTCAAAGCCTTTTTGTTCAAGGGTCAGCTGTTTTTACATGTGGCAGGTCCTGGGGTGAGAAACAGTCCCTTAATTCACCCAAACCTTGTTCTGTCACTTGCTGTCCTTAGGTGCTGACTTGGGGAAGGTTGAATAAGCACAGATGTGCTAGAAATTGAACTATTAAGCCTGCTTTCAGATACAAAATTGTTCTTTAAAGGTCGTGAGGTAATCCTTTGCCTCCATCTGTGCCTTAAGAGGCCTTGACCTATACTCTGATCCAGGCTTCTCAGCTCTCACTCTTCCTTCAGCCTCTTGCTGGACGCCTTCTGCTCCCATCACTCCACTAAATTCATCAGAAGTCATGAATAACTTGCAAGTTGTCAAATCTTGGGAACAAATTTCCGGCTTCCCATCATTCTTGACTCATGTAGTATAAGACACTGCTGACCTCCCTACCTCTTGACACTATCTTCAACGTTTTTTGCTTCTGAAATATCACTTCTGTTTCTCTGATCATCGCCTTCCAGCGCCTGTACTAGATTCTCCTCCCTTGCTCTGAAATCATGGTTCTGTCCCTGTCCTTGGGTTCTTAGCGCAGGGCACATAATCTTCCTGAACCACCAGAGCACACCATCGTAGCTCTAACTGCCACCTACATTTTGACACAGGCTCTAGATCTCTCTCATGCTTGGTTTCTTCTCTGAGTTCTTGCTGGAAATCACCATCTGGGTGCCTTCTTGTCGCCTCAAACTCAAAAGCTGGAAAACCAAACTCATTATCTCTGAATTCACTGCTCTCTGTTCCCTCTCTTGGTGAAATGGTACCGAATCAGAACCCCGGAGTCACATAAACCCTGCTTCTTTTCTCCTGATGCTAATCTAACTGGTCACCAGGTCCCAATAATTGCACCTTTTTGACGTATCTCAGATTTGCCCACTTCTCCTGTCCCTGCTGCCATTTCCTCAGTTCAGACCCGACATCTGTCTCTTGCCTGAAGTACTAATCTTACATCCGGTGCTTGCCCTCTAGCCCTGTGTACTACTGCTTCCAGAGTCACCTTTACAAAGCACATCTCTGAGCATGTCACGAGTGTTAGTTGCTCAGTCATGTCCACCTCTTTGCGGCCTCTTGGACCACAGGCTCTTAGCCCACCAGGCCCCTCCGTCCATGGGATTCTCCAGGCAAGAGTACTGGAGTGGGCTGCCATTCCCTTCTCCAGGGGTCTTTTGAACCCCAGGTCTCCTGCACTGCAAGCAGATTCTTTACTGTCTGAGTCACCAGGGAAGCCCACCTTTACAAAACATACCTTTGTTCGTGTCATACCGTCGTTTAAAACTCTTCATCTGTGGAGTCGCTTTGTATGTGGAGCCTACTGTAAACTCTTCTATAACCTTTCACATCCAGCCCCTTCTTAGACCACCGCCCCAGCTCCCTCTCTGTCATGCTCCAGGCCACACCAGACAACCGGCAGTATCTCCCAGTGCCGTGACACAGGACGCATTGTTCTGTGTGCCTGGAGTGGCATTCTCATTCCCCAGCAGGCTCCTACTTGGCCCTCAAGCCCCGTGCTCCTCTCCAGGGTGCTCCTTACTCCTGCCCCACCGCTGTACAGCATGCGTTTTTCTGCTGCTGCATTTACCACATTCTCTTATGGTTTATGGTATGTCTCATTCATAGACTTTTGAAATTCCTGAAGACAGGAATTGAATTTTATTCATTTCCACATTCTCAATGTCTAGCACAGTGCCTCGCCAGCATGAAGGCAGATGTTCAACAAAGCTTCATCTCGATAAAGAGATGGAGGAAAAGAGAATGAAGAAAGTTTGAAGTGTGAGGGCTGGTCAACCGCTAGAACTACTAAGTGAAGTGTCAACAAAGCATGAAAAACATCTCCTTAAGCTCAGAAGAGTCTGAGGACTGGGAGATCATCTGCCCTCTCCACTGCATGTGTACTTAGCAAACAGGCGCCCAAGTTATCTCCACTCCTCTCCTGAGTTTACCATGACATTTCTGCAGTAAATCTAAGTCATCCGTGCATCCAGTCAGTACCTGCCACCCTCTGTGTGCCAGGCACTGTTGTAGGCCATGGAGGACAGCAGATGAGCTAGGGAGACACGGTCTCTGCCCTCAGGGAGCTTACGTTCCAGAGGGGAAGACAGGCAAGAAATAAGTAAACAATCTCAGGTGAACGACAGATGTTAGAAAATAAAACCATAAGAGATTGAGAGTGACAGGAGAGGGTTGGTTTTTTTTTTTAACTATAGTTGAAATTAACACAATGTTGTAAATCAGGTATATAGCTTCAGATTCATTTCTGTTATACATATATTGACTATAGTTCCCTGTGCAATACAGTAAATCCTTGTTATCTTTTATATACAGTGGAATCTATTAATCTCGTATTCCTAATTTACCCCTCCCCTTCCCAAGAGGGGCTGTTGTACATAGTGTGGTAAGGGAAGAACTCCAAGGAGAAAAAACTGGGCAGGTCCTAAATAAAGTAAAGGGCAAGTTATGCAAGTATCTAAAAAGAAAACCTTCTAAGCCGGGGAAATAAGTGCAAAGACCATGAGATGAGGGCACATTTGGTGTGTCCGGCAAATGCAGGAAGGCAACCAGTGCAAACGACGGGAAGGTCAGGGGTGGCGGTGACAGAAGAGTTGGGATAAGCAGGCAGGAATCAGGTCGTGTGGGACCTTGTAATCCACAGTAAAGATCTGAGATTTTATCCTTGGGAAATCTCTGGAGGGTTTTGAGCCCTAACTGGTTTTTAAAAGATCACTGTGGCCACTGTATGGAAAAGAAACTGAGGATGCAAAGGGGCAAGTACATAGGAAGCCGCTGCAGTGGTCTGTATGAGACGATGGTTTGTACGAGGTGTAGCTGTAGAAGTGGAGGGGCTATGTCAGTTCATTGTGCATTTTGAAAATAGAACCATCAGGACTTAGTGATGATAGAGAGAGAGAAAGCAATCAAGGATGTGGGGCTTGAGCAACTAGGTGAATGGGAGTCTCACTGAGCTAGTGAACCCGACAAGCATGGGAAAATGGAAAGTTCCCTTGAATGTAAGTCCAAGATACTTGTTAGCTGTCCAGGTGCAGACATCCAATAGGCAGCTGCAAGTACAAGGCTAGAGCTCGGGAAGGTACAGGCTGAAGGTCATCTGGGGAGTCACTGGACAGGTGACAGGTAAATCCCTGGGACTGGTGGGATTCTGCTTATGTCGCCAGTGACATCACTGTCATGTTCCAGGTCAGACACTTTGACAGCCCCTACCTGGTGTACCACGAGAAGATCAAAACTAGTCGTGTGTTCATCCGAGACTGCAGCATGGTGTCTGTGTACCCACTGGTCTTGTTTGGAGGAGGCCAAGTGAATGTGCAGCTCCAAAAGGGAGAGTTTGTTGTTTCCCTGGATGATGGTTGGATCCGCTTTGCAGCTGCTTCCCATCAGGTAAGGGATAAGGGGCTCTGATAATATGAAATACAGGGCATTCCTTCAGGGAACAAGGACAACAGAGCTGTGTTAGAGTGAATGACACGTGTGCAGGGGACACTGAGCAAGACTGAGGCTGAAGTAAGGCCAGGGGTGGAGCTGTAGTAAGAGCTGAAGAAGTGCACTGGGAGGGAAAGCCCAGAACAGAAGCTGTGAGTGAGGTATTGGAGCTTTCTGTTATAGAAATATAGATTCAGAGAAAACATAGGTGAGCAGAAGTAAAAATTACCCTGATTCTACAGCCACCATTAAAAAAATAATAAAGATAATGGGTCTAAATGTTTTTATTCTCAGGTCTCAAATTATTCAGTATATGGAGTCTCTAGAAAACATTTAAGGGAGAGTATATTCAAGAAAAGATTTTACCATTTGCATCTGTTGGAAATCTTCTAATCTTCTATTGCAGGGGGCAGAAACACCAATTCAAACATTACCGTAAAATACACCAATGAATTCCCTTTAAAGTCTAAAGCAGCACTGTCTAGGAGAAATATACGTGGCACAGACCTAAGAATTTTTCTAGTAGCCACATTTAAAAAAAATAAATAGATGAAATTAATTTTAATGTATTTTATATAGCACAATTTTAATAATTTTATATAGCATAAAACATTTAAGTTTTAATTGTATCATGTAATCAGTATAAAAAATTGAGATTTTTATATTTTTCATACTAAGTCTTCAAAATCTGGTGTGTATTTTATAGTCAGAGTACATCTCAGTTAAGACCAGGCGCATTTCATGTGTCATGAGATTAGCCACACGGGACAGTACAGGTCAGGAGGGCCAGGCAGGGTTGGTTTGATTGAACTGCTTAATGACAAAAGCCTGGCTGGCCCCTGGTATAGGATGGCTATAGCTCCTGCATGTCCAGGCAGCACATATGGCCCCAAAGTGGAGACAGAATGCTGCTTTCCTGAAGGCACACCTCTTCTTCTAAACCGGTTCCTGTCACTGAAGAATGTCACGGCCTCTAAGGCCTGGATCCCCTGAACCATTCACTCTGGTGCATGGCATGAGCCGATTAGATCAGAGTGGCTACTCCAAGGTTGCCACACAGTGGAGGAAGAGCCAGACAGATGTTGGCAAGACGTCCACAGTGCCACATCGGCACAAGCAGTGTGCTGTGCTCCCACCCCACCTCCTCACCAACCAAAGCATAGAAATTCCAGAGTTAAAGAGATTTTTTGGTTTAATGTCTGCCATTTTTAATTCTCCATTTTCCTGCTTCTCCTCTCAGAGCTAATTGTAAAAGTTGGCCAAGCTTTAACATGCAGAACACTGCATAAAAGCTGTTTCTGGATTTAATCTTTTCTTTAAATGAAATGTAACAGAGGAGCCTTTTTATAATGGTCCCAGTTAGTACACTACAGAGCTGTATGTTCCTGTAATTGCATCAAGAAACTTTAGAAGCACTTTTAGAGGGAAGAAAAAAAAGCATTTCATTCTCCCCCCATGGAATTAATAGCAGAGACCTAGAACAATGGGCATCACAACTGGAGAATTCCCTTTAACCACCTTTCCTCCCCTGGTGGTCCAAGCACTGCTTACATCGCAACTTTCATTTTAGGTGGCTGAATTAGTAAAGGAACTTCGTTGTGAACTTGACCAGCTCCTCCAGGATAAGATAAAAAACCCAAGCATAGATCTGTGCACCTGTCCTCGAGGGTCACGGATCATCAGCATGATTGTGAAACTTGTCACCACACAGTAAAGACCTGTCGCGGAGAGCGCTCCCTCCTCACCTGCTTGCTCAGCTGGGAACCGATAGCGGCACTTCTACATCCAGCTGCAGCGCGTGGGGCTGCCCTGGGGAAGGAGCCCAGGGCAGGCTCTGCTGTGTCAGCTGCGGCCACACACACCTTTAGGGACGTTTTCCAGACTGAGTGTTGCTAACCAAGCAGTGGGCACTCCTGCCTGGCACAGTTTGAAGTGTCAGTGTGAGACAGCTTAAAAACCAACCTGCCTGTTTCTTTTTTTTTTTTTCCTCTCTGACTGCCCTGGAATGAATGAAGTTCATCTGATAACACAAAAGTGAACGTTTAATACAGTGGTTTTAATCTCTGTTTTTTTCCTGCTTTTTATTAGAGTGAGATGAGGGGCATGAGGAGAAATACCAGTTGTTTTTTTCTGTCATAAAAGCTCAACTGAGAGAAATCAGAACAGAGAAGGGAAAAAAATCATGTGAGCAAGAAAAATTAAAACTTCATTTTCAGCCATAGGCATTATGTAAACTTCATTTGTGAGGGGTTTATTTTTACTCATTAAAATTCAGCTTAAAAAAAGTTGAGTTCTTATTTGTTATTAAAATGTGAGCTGGTTTTATCAGTAACACTCTTATTCTTAAAAGCAGAACAACCTGGGTGTTTTCATCCTCTTTTGGGTTTTCCATTTATGAGTCTTACTCTGTCTTTTGAACTCGCCCGGATCTAAGGGCCACATTTCGCATTACCCGAAGGAGAATTTTAATGGTATTCTCAGAACATAGTTGGCATGGTTCAGGTTCATGGAGAAAGCTGCCATGCTAGTGTCAAATTTACAGCCATAACAATACCTTCTATGAGAGTGCTTATTTTCAGTCACCACTTAGGTTAATGCAGCACTCACATTTTGGAAAAAACATGAATACATTTACCTTGGCTAGATAGTTTTCAGTGTCCAAGAAGAATTCCAGAAAAATGAGTGGAAGACGTATTCTTGTATGTGTAGCCCTCAGGTAGAGAGTTTCCCACTACAGATAGAATTCACACTAACTCAACAAAAGCACCTCAGTGAAGGATGTTCACCTTTCAAGCTATTAAAGTTTCCAGGAAACCTCCTAGACTGTTCAAATGGTCACACATATCAGTGGTCCCCAACCTTTTTGGCATTAGGGACCAGTTTGATGGAAGACAATTTTTCCACAGACTCGAGTAGAGGGGAATGGTTCGGGGATGATTCAAGCGTATCAGCCCCACCTTAAGTCATCAGGCATTAAATCCCGGTGGTTAGGGGCCCTGGCATATATGATAGCACTTATGTATAATCTAAAAAAAAATAAGTGATTCAAACAAACTTATTTACAAAACAGAAATAGACTCACAGGCATAGAAAACTTATGGTTATCAAAGGGTATAGCAGGGTGGGAGGTAGAGAGATGGGAAAGAAATTAGGAGTTTGGGATTAACATGTAAATACTACTATGTATAAAATAGGTTAACAAGGAACTGCTGTATGGCACAGGGAACTATAGTCAATATCTTATAATAAAAAGAATGAAAAAGTATATTCAATATATGTATAACTGAATCACTTTGCTGTACATTTGAAACATTTTAAATTAACTATATCAATAAAAAAAAAGAAAACACATAAATCCTATCAATCTGTAGGTGTGCCAGACTGAAAAAGTTTGGAATGCCTTGACTGAAGGCATTCATAAGAAAATCCTCACCCCAAACTAAATTTCTTAAGCTCATCATTGCAATTTTGAAATAAATGAAATTGGATTCTTTGTGATTCAAGTCAGAATGCAGTAGTATTTCAAGGTGAAACTGGATTTCCAAGCACTAATAAGATGGTCAGCTTTTAACGTTTATTTTATGGAGAAGTCTGTAAATAATTTCTCAGATATTTGTTTTACAGGAATCTAGTTAGGGAACAATATTAAATGAAGTTCTCGCTACAAAATTAGCCCACATTGCTGTTTTGTCCAACATGTAACTGGGAAGTTCTCAGGAAATGAAAATAATTCAACACTTAGGGAGGTGGTCAGGTTGATAAAACATTAGCTTGGTCTTCCTTCTGGAGTTCCATATCTGAATGTTACAACTCAAACTCCCTGACAAGTAATGAACTTTAGTCTGTCCCCATTCTGTTATCTGAGCAGTTTACTGTATCAAAGCATGCAGACTCTGGATCCGTAGGCACAAAAATTTTTTCTATTTCTAGGCAATGGTCTGAATGTGTCCCTGAGAGGTTGTCATAAAATAAGAAAGACCTTATGAAAGTGAGATAGGCTGGGGTCTGGGGCTCTTTGCCTTAGTGCTTGCACCTAGGCAAACGTCTCCTGGAGCAACAAAGTAACAAAATATATATATATGTAAGGGACTAAAAATAACTGTAAATGGGCAGTGGTGCAACTTATGAACAAGATACGAAAAGAGCAAAAACCCACACAGCACTGCCAAGGGTGTGGGCAGACCACCTTTGCCATCCCTCTGGCCTAACCCCTGCATCCACCCCTGCCCTCACCCTGTTTAAGGAACCAGCGCACCCCTCCTCAGGGAGTGAGCAAGGGAACCTACTTGTTTCTGTTCCCTCCTGCTGCAGTAGGAGTCCCCAAAAGCCTTGCCCACGTTTGGCCTTTTGTCAACTTCTACTGATTAAGGAGGCCAAGAACCCAAGTCAGTAACAAAAGTACTTTGTAAAATTAAAATACAGCAAATGTAAGCAAATGGGGACTGAGGGGTGGTTTTCAGATGCAGCCCAGGCTGGCTCTAAGGGGACAGCACTCTGTTGTGGTCTCAGTTGCTGGTACTGAGAGCTAGTGAGCTTGGGCTTCACACTCTGAGGGTATCTTGTGGGTTTCACTCACTTGCTACATAAATAATGGATTCCTGGGAGTTCCCAGGGATAGGAGAGTATGGTCACACTGCCATTACTATGCCTTAACAAGCCTAGGCAGAGGCTGCCTCTTTCCTCCTAAATCATGCTAGAATTAAGCATAATTCCTAGGATTTATTTTCCCCCAAATGCAGGGGGATATTTGTTTAATATGTACAAGGTAAGCTATATTGTTTTCAGAAATTAGAGCTTGACTGTGAATCTGTGTCAGTCAATATTTGAGTGCCATGGTACAGAGTGCCTTAAACAATGAGTACAATTTTTTATCACTGCAATAGTTTCAGATCCTTCTAGAGTGACAGGCTTCTTCCGCAATGGGTCATTAACATGGAGAAACTTTTTCTTGCCATTTCTAAGTTACCACTCAAAAGGTATATCAAAGACTGGTCTTAAATATGACTTGCAGCCCAATCACTGACCCTTGAGGTGCTTTAAAATCTGTTTTCATAATTTGTTGCACCAAAGAGCAGAAAAAGAGTTCTTTTGGGGAACTGAAGCTCTGTGTATGAACCATTAGGAAAGAATAGAATCAGTGTTTCATAAATACACAAGACAGCAGCCTAAATTTGAACTTTTTCCCACAGTTTGGCCTCTTTGCCCCATCCATGCCCGACTTGAGCCACCCAGCTCTACTCCCAAATCAGTTCTAACCAGCTGCTTGGTAAACAAGCCAGAAAACAGCGCCCCAATGAGATAGCTGGGAAGAGGACACCTTGGAATCAATAGACTGGGGGGGCGGGGGGGGGGGGCGGGTTTCACCTCTATTTCAGTGTTTTAGGAAAGAAACAAATAGCAAAAGCCAGCATAAGAGGGGTTTGTTTGGAAAAGCAACTACTCAGGGGTGGCTTTGGAAATTCAGCCCAATCCCATAACTACCAACAATGTGAATCAGTATTTAGGATGATGACCCTGACATGTTACAAATACAATATTGCTTAAAATGGTAAAGTATATAATAATTTAACATTTCAACAGAAGCATTTCAAAACAGCGAAGTTTTTAAAAATTATTCTTTATGTAGAAAATGAAGTTCCTGCTGCCTCCCTCCAACCTAGCTGTTACCAAAAATGACCTGAAGGAGTTAATTTTCCTTTTATGTTCAATGATTTTAATCAAGAAACTATCCTTTCCTGTTTTTTCTACAATTAAAAGACAAGCTAAGTTAACCAAAAAGACTCATTTACTTCATGAGTAAATGAGTACTCATTTACTTCATTTACTTCTGCTTTTAATAAGTTTTGTCTCATTCCATTCTTGAGTTTCAAATGTGTAATTTGAAAGGTTAACAGGAAAAAAAAAATGAAAGGTTAAGATACTTCTATTGTAAGACTTTATTTGTCCAGAGATTAATTATAACAAATATATGTACAAAAATGAAAGAAGTTTCCTCATGGAAGAAAATGTAGTTTTTATTTGAAAACCTGGCTCTCAACTTGGGGCACTTTTGCTCACGAGGGAACACCTGGCAATATTTGGAGATGTCACGTATGAAGGGGGAAAGAGTATCCTCGGTAACTAGTGGTTAGAAGCCAAGGATGCTGCTAAATATCCTACACGCACAGGACACTGGAACAACAACAACAAAATCACTCATTCAAACTGCCAGTGCCAAGGTAAAGAAAACCATTCTAAACAAAATGAGATATGTAACTGCTTATAAAGTCTATTAGTTATCAGTCAGATATAAAGTATGCCCATAGTTGTCTTTAAAAATATAAGTATAATTGGACTAACTGAAAGCAAAATCTCTGCCAAATCAACTCTAATAAACATGCACTGTGTGACTAGGAGCTTAAGAGTGTATCATTTTATTAAAAATACACAGTACTTGAGAGATTGAGGTAAATGTATGTAAGAATGGCAAAGTCATGCACAGATAGGTAGGGATATTTTTCCTTTAAAAAGATGTTCTATCATGAAAAATTTTTTTAAGTCATTTATTTTGAAAATGTGAAAAGTCAAGACATGCTTTTTGAAAATATAGTTAATATAATTGCATGTGATACTAACATTGCTAACACTCTCCACTGCAAAAGTTAAGTTTTCATACTTAGGTCCATCCATATTAAGGTGTTTAAAACATGAACACATGCACCCTTATCTATTATTTGAACGGAGTCCAATCTAGTAGACTTTGGCCAAGAAGCTAAAACACAAATTGGGTTAATAAAAGGGGGGATGGGAGTATACAGCACTAGAGGTGTGTGACTGTAAAATGTTTAAATCTAACGTGAAGCCCAACCAGAACTATAATGTCTGTGTTCAGTACTCCACCTCCCACAGTTTGAACCAGAAAGAAAAAATCAGTTTTGTTTTAGGACTTGATTATTAGTAAGGTGACCACACTGAATGTCAAAAACCTGTTGTGTACTTTAAAAGACAGATGTCTTTACCGTCAGAGGCTGTGCTATACCATGGGCACCAAGGGACTACCCATGTGAGGGAACTAATCCACTAATTACAGAGCCAGCATAAAACAGCTTGTAATGAGACATTTCTCTTAATGCCACTCTTCTGTCTCAAATTCACCTGTGCTCTTTCCCATTTAGACTCCAGCTGTCCCCATTACTTCTAGCCCATAAATCTTTATACCATCCTTTTCTACCGTAAGCATGGCTAAGACTGGATTAATCGAAGCATGCAATCTGATTAGTTAACAAGAAGGCCGATTGTCTACTTTATAACTAACATGTGCTACATGGCTAATTTGAAACCCATACTGGGGTTACAGAAATTCCTCTCACATTTATACTCATAATTTCAATATAACCAATATATTTTAGTCACGTACTATGGAATGTAAAATGGTGCAGCCACGTTGGAAAATAGTGTGACACTTTCCTAAAATGTTAGTTGTCATGTAACCTAGCAACTCCACTCCTAGGTATTTCACCCAAGAAATATGAAAATATATGCCCACACAAAGACTTGCCACAGATGTTCACAGCAACATTATTCATAATTGCCCCAAACTGGAAACAATCCAAATATCCAACAAGCAAAATGTCAGTATATTCATAATGGAATATTATTCAGTAATAAAAAGAAGCCACTGATATATGCTACAACATGGAGATCAGATTCAAGATTTAGGGGAATATTTTAATAAGTTGTGGTTCATCAACACAATAGATAGAATCTTAAATATTATACAAGTGAGTAAAGTTATTTTTAAAAAATGTTTTATTTGGCTACTCCAGGTCTTAGCTGTGGAATGCAGGATCTAGTTCTCTAACCAGAGTAAATTTAAATGGAGCCAGTCGGATACAGACTATATGTTGTATGATTCCATTTAAAGGAAATATACCCCCCAAAATCAAATCTATAGATACAGAAAGTAGATTAGTGATTGCCTGGGGTGGAGAGTGCGAATGGGAATCTACTGCAAATGAGACAGAGAGTCTTGTGGCGACAATGGAAATGTTTAATATCTCAATGAAGCTTTTAGAAATATGTATGAAGATGCCTTTGATTACAAAAGAGAAAAAGTGATTTTACAGTGGAAAAATCTGACAGACACCACCTTAACCAAGTAATCACAGTTAACATCACAAACATGGGCCAAATCAGCACAGTATGCCTCCTGATGCACTGAGAATACACCATCATCTCCAGGGTCTTCCTTTCCCAACAATGCACACCGATATGGATCACTGGGAAACAGAGAAACCCAAATTGAGGGATATTGCACAAAAAAACTGGCCAATATTGAAAAATGTCGATGTCACGTAAGTCAAAGAAAGACTGAGGAACTACTCCAGAGTAAAGGAAACTAAAGGGGCATGATCCAAATAAAGTCTTTTTTTGATATAGTGAACATTGAGCAATAGGCAAAATCTAGATAATGTCTGTATTAAATTATACTACTGTATGAATATTAGTTTTGATAACTGTACCATGGTTAAGAAAATGTTCTTACATTTCCATTGTATCCACAGTTTATTCTCAAACAGTTCAGGAAGAAACATGAACACACATGCACAGAAAATGCAAATGTGTTAAGATACTAATATTTGCTGGATAAAGGATACAGGACAGTTCTTTGTCCTGTTCTCATGTATTTTCTGTAACTCTAAAATTATGTCAAAATTAGTTAGAAGTGATGCATGTACAATTAAGTTGCTTATTAACATATTAATATATAGCCATGTGAGTACAAATAAACACAAAGAAACAGTTATGATGAGAATATGGGGGAAATAACTTTTTGAAAATGAAGATTTTTTTTTATTAAGATATGATTCAAAGAGTACCCATACTGGAAACACATGGAGAATAAACACAAAGCAATTGTAAAACACCATCTTATGTTCAGTCATAAAAATTAAATAAAATACTATACTCTAAGGGTGTAATGAAATTTGTATACACCTTATTGTTCTTGTTGATGTCAAGTAGCACAAAGTATTTAAAGAGTATTGTAGTTTCATTTCTAAGCACTAGTTTTGGAGGGTTTTTTTTTTTTTTTAGCATTTGGCTGCACCCAGTCTTGGTTATGGCACATGGGGTCTAGTTCCCTAACCAGGGATCGAACCTGTGCCCCCTGCACTGGAAGCACAAACCAACAGAGAAGCACTGGACCGCCAGGAAGTTCCCTCTAAGCACTAGCTTTTGGTAACAGCAGTGAGGACATATGAAGACATTCTTTGTACCATACACTGACAGCAAAAAGAACAAATGTCAAAAAAAAATATTTAATAAGTTTTAGCCCATCAACACAGTACCATGTTGTCTTTAAATCATGAAAACCACAGAAACAAAAAATATATACATTGTATGCAAAAGAAACCATGTCTGATAACAGTATAGTTTTTAATAAATCCTTTAATGTCTGAAAAATGAAAACCAGTGGTATAAGGCGGCAGGAAAAGCTGGAGGTGATAGATGTGTTTATAGCATAGACTGTGGTGATGGTTTCATAGGTGTATGCCTATCTTCAAATCATCAAGCTGTATACACTAAATATGTAGTTTTTTGTATGTTACTCAGTCAAAGTGGGTTTTTTTTAAACCAATTGTATTTGGCAGTGAATGCAATTAATTATGTATAATTATAGTCCTTCACTGCTCTGATTTCTCCCAAAATTTATAGTAATCCTTAGCTTTGACTCTGGCATTCTAGAATCTACTCCAAGAGGCATCATAAAAATTCTAGTTCTCAAAACAATTGTGAATGTTTTAAATTTCATTACTTTTATTGAAAACAATTCATGGAGGGTGTATTTCAGCTATAACATTTAGGAGGAGCGATTTAGGAAATCAAGTGAACGATGGATAGCAAGACACAGGGCAGAGGTTGGAAGGTTTGCTCCAAGACCGAAAGATACTCAAAGTCCTGAAAACCTTTTGTTCTGCAAAATATTCTTGACACCAGTTGTGTTCAAAGACTGCCCTGGTGCTGGCTTTGGGGAGGATCTCCCCCTGGGAATCTGGAACCAGGAGAGGGATGAGAAACAGACAGGTTAAACTCTCACGGGGAATTTGAGCTGAGGAACTGGCTGGCCCAACTCCCTAAGCAGGGAAAGGTTTCCACGGCAGTGCCAAATCATATATCCTCAGGTTTGGCTCACAAGGCAAATTTTCAAACAAATCAGAGGACTCAGCTGTCAAGCAAGTCTGTCCCCAGCTCATTAGACTGACAGCAAGTAAGTCTACCAACACCAGTGCACCCGTCCCTGGGCAAAGGTTCACTCCGGACCAACACTCTGGATAATTTCCTACATGTCTTTTTTTAAGACCTCCCTCATTTTGTCAGAATCCTTTCCATTCTATTTGTTCTTATTCCCCTTCCCCTATCTGATGTCCAAAGACATCCGAGGGTTTGAAGGGGAAAGGCTATGTGATAAATTTCACTTTCAGGATTCTGGAACTCTATAGTTGTGAGGGAAGGCCTTTCTGTTCCCCCAGGCCTCTAAACTGCTTTTGCAAGGGTAATCTGATCTGGGACAGGTAGCTACCATTATCTGGGAGTTTGTTACAAGTTTGTCCAAGCTCCTGGACCCCTACTAGGTCAGAACTGACTGCTGGGCCCTACTCCCAACTGTGTTAGCAAGGCCTCCAGCTGATTCTGATGCTTGCAAAAGTACAAAAAGCACTTGGATACATCCTGTTAATATTAGACAACCATGCAGGAAAGTAACTTAGCTATGTTGTCAAAGTGCTTTCAAAGACCCCCTAAAACCCAAGTATTTTCCTATTTCTTCCAAAAGGCACAAGATTCCTTTTGTATGGATGGCAGACCCCTGGCATACCATGCTAGCTCAAGGCTCTCCTGCTGCTGCTAAGTCACTTCAGTCGTATCCAACTGCATGTGACCCCATAGACGGCAGCCCACCAGGCTCCCTCGTCCCGGGGATTCTCCTAGGGCAAGCTTCTCTGTAAACAGCCACATTTTTCTGTAGATACAATCCATATCATTTGTCAATACTCAACTCTGCCACTTCAACAACAGCCACAGACAATACACAAAGCAATGGGTATGGCTGTGTTCCAGTAAAGCTTTAATAATTAGAGGCAGCAGGCTGGATTCTGCTAAGAGCCTGAGGTGTGCTAACTCATCCTCGGGTTCTCACCTGATGCGGGAACCCTGGGGTCACTGTAGACATTCCCCTGAAAAGTCCCAGTTGGGCTGCATCTACAGGCATGCAAGCTTTGCAGTTGCCGAGTCAGTCCATAAGAGGAAGTCCGGAAGCAGCGTCACAGCTATCAATGGTTTAATAGATGGGGGAGCTTACACACCTGAAGAAAACTCCTGGAGCAACAATCCATTATATGTAGCAGACAAACAAGGTGGCGAGCAGGACACAGTGGTGGCGGTGGTCTTCGCTGCGGGGGAGGGGGAAAGACTACCTTTTAAAAGGTGGTTGGAGACTATCTTTTATAGGGGGAACTGACCTCACGTTGGCTCAGTTACCAGGGAAACCAGCAGCTGAGACCCATCCCTTACAGCCCCTCAGGTTAACCACCATGAGGGCAGATGTTTCCCTTTAATAAACTAGCAGGTGGAGGCATTCTGGCCCAAGGATTAGAACACTCACTGGCTGGGGCAAGGGCGAGCACATTTGTTCCAACACAGTGTAGGCGCGGCACGGGCTCATCAAGCAGAGGATGTACAGACAGCAAGAGCAGCCGTCTTGAGTTACCTGACCACACACTCCACAATCCTTACCCCTTTAAGTCTGCCCCTCTTATGTGATATTCCTGGGGTCAGGTATGTAGAGGTGCACCTCCACCCAATAAAACAAGTGCAATACAGACAACAGCAGCTGAAGAGGATCAAAAGTGTAAGACGTGGGTAAATTTGGAAGCAGGCACTTACTGGGTCCATTTTTCATGGAAGTCCCGAGGAGGACATCTTGCTGTAGACCCAGCAAAGAGGCCACTGATATCTCCCAATCTGTGAGCAGCTCCCTCTGCTCAGACAGGTGAAATGCCAAGATGTTTAGCAGGCACGATACAGGGGAGGTCACGACCATTAGCCAAATCTACCCTCATCCCGCCCAGCTACCCTCAGTCCCCAGACTGTGCCAAATACAGGCAAAGTGGTAGAATAGATTGTAAGGTTAATGTAATAAATGGTGCCTCCCTCCAGTAAATGCCTGCCTTCTCAGGCGAGCCAGGTATAAGACAGGTGAAATTTGTCCCTTTCTAATCCTATTCCCCACAGGGGACCTTACCCAAACCACAGGGGACTTAGCTGTCAATTCCAGAGCCATTTCTTTTATAATACGTTCCCGAGGGCAGAAATTGTGGCAAGGGCAAAAGTGAGTTATTGTCCTGACCGGTAGTTGACAACGGTCCCTTTGGGGGTAAACAGCTGAACTCGGATGGTGTTGACTAGTTGCCTCTGGGTTAACATGGCATAAGCACTGGGACAACTAACTGTTCCTGGGATGTTGAGTTATAGTTCCTAGGCTGGAGTTAGCCTCCTGGGCCCACAGGTAGAGAAATTTTCCTATCTTGGTTGTTGAAGTAATCCACTCATCCTTTCAACTAACCTGGCAGCAGTGGGTGGGTAGAAATGCCCGTGTGTCATCTTCACTGGCCCATATCTGAACTTTATGGCCAGTGAAGTGGATTTCTTGGCCACTATTATGTCCACAGGGCATAATAGATGCTAAATAGTGGTTTTTGCATTGCTCGACAACTTGAGTAGGGCTTTTATAATGTCTCTCATCTGTTATACTTTATAGACTACATATAATTGCTGTTCCAGCACACTGCATCACTGCTCTGTCCCTTTCCATAGCTGGGAACAGAAGCTCAAGGGGACTCCAATTTTTTGCCATTGCACAGACCTGTACCAGACTCTTCCAGGTAACTGGCCATGTCCAATTCCAATTCATGTCCTAAGTTAATATCCCTAAAGCCTGTATTGTTTAGAGGTGGTGGGTTAGGGGTATGCTTGTCCTTTGTAGGTAGTTCAGATCCCTTGTGTTATGTCTGTGTTCACCAGCCATCCCCCTGCAGTTAGTCAGATGAGCCACGGGCATGGGGCTGCTCTACAAACTGGTAAGAGACTAAGTTTAACAGGATATCATCAATGCAATAAAGACAGAAACCATCTTTCATGGCTAGTCAACTGCCACAGGGCTCCACACGCTAGTGGACGGCCACCCTGAGATTCCTCCCGACCCCCCACAACTTTTCATTCCCCGTCCTTACATCTCAACGGTCACAGGAGTACCCTTAGCCTCCTGGCTATTTTGTGAATTATTGGGCTACAAGCCTTGTGGATGCCCAGCCTTAGGACCAGAAAGAGCCCAGAGACAGCAACAAAGACATTAAAAGCTTATTGGACACAGGGATCTTACATGTCCGAAGCAAGGTCCTAGAGCAACACCTCCACCATGTGTGGCGGATAGTGGGCATAACCTGGTGGCAGCCCTCACTTACTCAGCAGGGAGGAGGCTACCATTTATTCAAGAATTGATGTCAGGCTGCCTCATCAGTTACCAGGGAAACCAGCAGCTAGACCGGTCCCTTATAGCCCCTCAGCAGCCAGAATACTTGTCACACTTACCTTTTTCCTCAGATATATTAGCCAGTGTTCACTTTTAAGGCTTTGAGATTTATAAGGCTTATATGTTAAGGTTTTACCAAAACTTTAAGTTTCAACCAAAAAAGCATATATTCTGATTCAAAAGCTATTTCATCATTACACTAAAAAAAATTTTTTTTAATAGACATTTTAAAAAAAGAGACATCTAGGGACTTCCCTAGTGGTCCAGTGGTTAAGATTCCACACTTTCAATGCAGGGGGTGAGAGTTCAATCCCTGGTTGGGGAACTAAGATCCCACATGTCATGCAACCACCAAAAAAAAAAAAAAACTCTATGCCTGTGGTGATAGTTGCACAACACTAAATACATCAAAAGTCACTGAACTGTGCAAGGAAAGCTAGTGAATTATATGGTATGTTAACTATAACTCAATAAAAATTTAAAAAGACACATCTAGTTAGAATAAGCAGTGTTAACAAGACTGTGATTTTACCTTAGCATTTTATATCGAATCTAACATGTTGCATCTTTTCCAAATACATTTCTTGCCTAACAGAAATGGAGGTGTATTCCAATCAAAAGAAGAGATTCTTGTAATTCTGTCCTCAAGTTAATTTTGTTTGAGATGTCATCCTTGCCCAGTTCACTTATTAGTACTGATAATCCCCATCTTTGATTTTACCTAAAACAACAAAGAACTTTCAAAAATATGAAATCTTATTTCAATCAGTACATCCATAGTTTTTAGCCTCTCATTGGGAAGCTCCAAGATGTCCCTGAATAAGATCCTGAACACGGGACAAAATAATCTCATTAGAACTGTTGCAATTTTCTGGACCATATGGTGGGTCTATAGTCAAGACCCCAGCCACACAAAGAGTCTTTTGTGAATCTCTCTGTTCGGTGATGGGGATGTGATTCTTCTCCAGCCATTTCTTCAGGCTGTTCTTCCTCTTTTCCAGATCCTCAGGGCTGTATGTTTTGCAGTCTCCGGACATGAACAAATGCATCAGCTTCTCTCTCATGCTATGGTCCCCTTCATTCACAATTTCAACAGTCTGTACAGCATGTCCCATAATTCCAGTCACAGACATGCTGCCATCTTCAAGGAAGTTCACGAGGACAATACTTTGGAAGAAAAATAAGTTCAGACCACAGTTGCAAAAGAAAAACGTAAAGGCCCATAAAACTAGAGAAGCAATGAAATGAGAGCATCAACCCCAACAGGTCATTAGAACAATAGGGAATGTTCTCTCCATTTTAAATTAATATTCTCACCACCAAATGTTTTCACTTGTTCAATATGAATTCTCTGAGCGTCCTAAACATCTAAACCTTTTGTCCAGCTAATCATTGTGCTGCTGCTGCTAAGTCACTTCAGTTGTGTCTGACTCTATGTGACCCCATAGACGGCAGCCCACCAGGCTCTGCCGTCCCTGGGATTCTCCAGGCAAGAACACTGGAGTGGGTTGCCATTTCCTTCTCCAATCCATGAAAGTGAACAGTGAAAGTGAAGTCGCTCAGTCGTGTCCGACTCTTCTCGACCCCATGGACTGCAGCCTACCAGGCTCCTCCGTTCATGGGATTTTCCAGGCAAGAGTACTGGAGTGGGGTGCCATCATTGTGGGATGTAGTTAAAGCATTACTTTAAAAGTTATGAATGTTTTAATATGTATTAGGAAAGAAGAGAGTACAGATTTAACTTTTAGAGTTAGGAAACAACTGAATAACTCCCCTTCAGAGCAGACCAAAGAAAATAACAGAGCACAAAATTAATGAAACAGAAAGCAGAAGAGTCACGTCAGTAAGCGGATCATCAAAGCCAAAAGCTGGTTCTTTGAAAAGGGTATATAAGTTTTACAAAACTCAGGCAAGATTAATAAAAAGCAAAAGAAGGCACACATAAATAGCATTAGGAATAAGGCAGCAAAAATTAATAGTATAAAATATTAAAAACACATTTAAACCAGTAATTTTGACACTTAGAAAACTTCTTAGAAAATATGAATTTCTACTACTGACTCAAAAAGAGAAAGAGAGAATGTAAATAGTCCCATAACCTTAAAAAAGGAACCTGAAATAACCAGTTTAAAATCTTCCCATGGTGGGGGGTGAGGCTGGCAGGGGTTGAGGGGGGAAAGGCCCAGACAATTTTACCACAAAATTCTATGAAATTGTTAAGAATCAAACATTTCCAATCCAACCAAACATTTCCAATCCAACCAATCCAATTCTCCTACGGACTATAAAAGGGAGATTATGCCATAACTCATTTAATGAGGTTAATATAACCTTGATACCAAAAGCAGAGGACAGGATTAAAAAATAATATTATAAGCTAATCTCACTTATGCAAATGCAAAAATCCTAACTAAAATACAATATATATGATATGATATGATACAATGTGACATGATAGAATTTCATTTCTGTGGTACTGTCCCCCCAAACCTATAATCCCAGTCCATACAAACCCAAATTGAGAGATATTCTATTAAATACCTCACCAAAACTCTTCAAGAGTGTCAGGGTCATGAAAAACAAGTAAATTTAAAAAGGACTGAGAAACTGTCACATATCAGAGGAGACTAAGGAGACACGGTGATTAAATGTAATGTGGGACCTTGGACTGAATTCTAGAATAGAAAATCCTTGGCTTGGAATCCATAAAAAGGCCATCAGCGGAAAAACTGATAAAATCCAAATGATTGTAGTTTACTTGGTGAAAATTTTTAGTTCTGACAAATGTTTGATGGTTGTGTAAACTGTTAATATTAGGGGAAGTTAGATACACAGGTACTCTCTGTACTTTCCTTGCAATTCTTTTGTAAATCTAAAATCATTCCAAAATAAAGTGTGAATGTATCACTACCTTTAAAGTAGCCCTGCAAAAAATAATTCTGATCCTAATCAAACCTCTAGATATGAATAACAGTTTATAAGAAACACAAACGATAAAAGAACATGTTAAACTACACCATGATAATGCAATGAGCTAAATTGAGTGTGTTCAATTCGAAGACAAATGACTCCATTTCTTCAACAAAAAAGAACATGGAAAACCAAAGAGAAAGTACAAAGTTACAGATTAAGATTCTTAAGAGACATATCAACAAGTTGATAGGCTAACATTAAAGAGATGCTTTGGAAACAATCAGGAAACTTGAACTCAAACTAGGAATTAGCTAATATTAAAGTTACTATTACTTTTGTTAGGTTGTTATGATGGTATGTGGTTACATTTATTAAAGAGTCCTAATCTGTTAAGGAGCTCAGCCCTGGGATTTCTTTGGAAGGAATGATGCTAAAGCTGAAACTCACTTTGGCCAACTCATGCGAAGAGTTGACTCATTGGAAAAGACTCTGATGCTGGGAGGGATTGGGGGCAGGAGAAGGGGACGACAGAGGATGAGATGGCTGGATGGCATCACTGACTCGATGGACGTGAGTCTGAGTGAACTCTGGGAGTTGGTGATGGACAGGGAGGCCTGGCCTGCTGCGATTCATGGGGCCGCAAAGAGTCGGAAGCGACTGAACTGAACTGAATCTGCTGAGATATATTTAAGGATTTATGAACAAAATTTAGTCAGTAATAGGCTTTAAAATATTTGGAAGGCGGAATAAGATTACTGTTTATTATATTACTCTCTTCACAATTGTGTATATTTGAAATTCTCCAACAAAATGTAATTAAAAGAAGTGTCCCATTTCTACAAACTTGGCTGGTCTGACAGAAATCTACAGTTTGACAGTATTTAGGTTCAAAGGAAATTAAGCACTTATATGAGAATAATCAGTCTTTCATTTATTTATCGGCTTTGTATGGATAGGGCTTCCCTGGTGGCTCAGACGGTAAAGCGTCTGCCTGCAATATGGGAGACCTGGGTTCCATCCCTGGGTCGGGAAGATCCCCTGGAGAAGGAAATGGCAACCCACTCCAGTACGCTTGCCTAGAGAAGTCCATGGACTGAGGAGCCTGGTAGGCTACAGTCCATGGGGTCGCAAAGAGTCAGACATGACTGAGTGACTTCATTTTTCTTTTCTTTAGTATGGATATAACATATAGGCAGTGCAAAGGGGTGATTTCAGGGAAGCAGGACTCGTACTCACTTGGCAGAGACTGGATCTGTGGTTAAAACCCATCCTTTGTACTCCTTGTCACTGGCTGTTACGCTGACCGCTTTGTAAGTGTAATCTTGCCATTCTAACGGGCCTTTCTTCATCCATTCATTCATGGCTGCCAGCTGGCTAGATCTAAAACAACCACCAGTTAGGATTAAGATATATGTTCCCCCCAAGGAAATGTCTTACCCGTAATCTCCATTCTAGAGGTAGAGAACACTAGCGATTTGCATCATCTTCCATATCAGAAAAAGTTAAATTTTACTATTCAGTCTTAAAGCCACGGGACCACGAGTTGCAGCGGGGACGCGTCTGGAGTAATTTATCTGGCACACTTGTATCTCACCTCCCAATCTCAATTCCAGACCGCCTTGACGTTAGCTTCGACCTCTAGTCCGCAGATGCTCAAACCCTTTAACTCAGCTCTCCTTTCATCAAGAGAGCTCACTCCACACCACTATTAACCAAAACTGAAAAAAGAAAACTCCTCTGATATCCACCCAGTCCGTCTAAGTTTTCGCTGGATACCGCCAAGGAGAGGCCCCCAGATCTGTGACAATTTCATCTAAAAACTTGTTCAGAGATGCGTAAACGAAGTGACAGCAGCCGAGACACACTGCCGCATGATACTAAGAACTGTACCCAAACCAGGGAATACTTAACGTGTAATCCTGACAAATGAGAAATATACCAGTTAAAACTTCTAGCACCGCCCGATTTTCTTCAACCACGCTGGAAGGAATCGCTACGGCTGAACCCGCCCGAGCCCAGCGTGCTTTGTTCCATGTCGTCACTTCCTTCCCCCAGAATTCTCTGTTTTGTAGTCCGTGGCCTTATCACACCTCTAAGTCTGAGTCCGCAGACCTCGGATGATAAAAGTAGGGTGCAGGGTGTGGGAGGGGTATAAGATTTTTTTTTCTGTAATAACAATAAGCTTCTTTGTTTGCGAGGGTCCGCCCATTCACTGCCATTACTGATGGACATTTTAAAATAAAAATTTTAAGACTTGTGCCACTTCCTCCTCTGGAGTAGAAATGGAATTCCAATTTTGCCATGAATCAATCCTTCATGTAAATCCTAAAACCCTAGAAGTGTGAGGTGACATTGCCTTGGGGCAGAGATATAGAACCAATATATTTCCTGTTTGCCCTGTTGTAAGCTAGTTAAGATGCTTACTCTTTCGATCTGTCTTTGCTACAGTCCTGATGCCAAAGCCTTTGGCTGTGTGGATCACAATAAACTGGAAAAATCTTCAAGAGATGGGACTACCAAACCAACTGACCTGCCTCTTGAGAAACCTGTATACAGGTCAGGAAGCAACAGTTAGAACTGGACATGGAACAACAGACTGGTTCCAAATAGGAAAAGGAGTATATTAAGGCTGTATATTGTCACCCCGCTTATTTAACTTATATGCAGAGTACATCATGAGAAATGCTGGGCTGGAGGAAGCACAAGCTGGACTCTAGATTGCCGGGAGAAATATCAATAACCTCAGATATGCAGATGACACCACCCTTATGGCAGAAAGTGAAGAGGAACTAAAAAGCCTCTTGATGAAAGTGAAAGAGGAGAGTGAAAAAGTTGGCTTAAAGCTCAACATTCAGAAAACGAAGATCATGGCATCTGGTCCCATCACTTCATGGGGAAACAGTGGAAACAGTGTCAGACTTCATTTCTGGGGGCTCCAAAATCACTGCAGATGGTGATTGCAGCCATGCAATTAAGATGCTTGCTCCTTGGAAGGAAAGGTATGATCAACCTAGAAAGAAAGAAGAAAGAAAGTGAAGTCGCTCAGTCGTGCCTGACTCTGTGACCCCATGGACAGTAGCCTGCACCAAGCTCCTCCATCTATGGGATTTTCTAGGCAAGAGTACTGGAGTGGGTTGCCATTTATGACCAACCTAGACAGCATATTAAAAAGCAGAGCTATTACTTTGTCAACAAAGGTCCGTCTAGTCAAGGCTACGGTTTTTCCTGTGGTCATGTATGGATGTGAAGTTGGACTATAAAGAAAGCTGAGCACTGAAGAATTGATGCTTTTGAACTGTGGTGTTGGAAAAGACTCTTGAGAGTCCCTTGGACTGCAAGGAGATCCAACCAGTCCATTCTAAAGGAGATCAGTCCTGGGTGTTCATTGGAGGGACTGATATTGAAGCTGAAACTTAAGAGCTTTCCTGATGGCTCAGATGGTAAAGCGTCCGCCTGCAATATGGGAGACCCGGGTTTGATCCCTGGGTTGGGAAGATCTCCTAGAGAAGGAAATGGCAACCCACTCCAGTATTCCTGCCTGGGGAATCCCAGGGACAGAGGAGCCTGGTAGGCTACAGTCCATGTGGTTGCAGAGTCGGACACGACTGAGCAACTTCACTTCACTTCAGTTCACCTGATGCGAAGAGCCGACTCATTGGAAAAGACCCTGATGCTGGGAAAGACTGAGGGCAGGAGAAGAAGGGGACGACAGAGGATGAGATGGTTAGATGCCATCACCGACAATGGACATGGGTTTGGGTGGACTCCAGGAGTTGCTGATGGACAGGGAGGCCTGGCATGCTGTGGTTCATGAGGTCACAAAGAGCTGGACATGACTGAGCAATTGAACTGAACTGAGTGGGGTACAGAAGCTGGAAAGAAAAGCCTAGGATAGGGCTGAATTAACGCCCACATAGAAAAGAGCAAGGGACTTGCTTCCATCACAAATCTGTGGTCATGTACTTAGTTGGCTTCTGGAATGGCCCAGAATTTTTCCAGACTATGATCATGAAAAATGGTGCAAGGTGGTAAATTTTGAGCTCCAAATCTGAAAATGCAGATTTAAAAAAACCGAGTTAGAGGACTGTCAAACAATACAGGAAACACCAACAGTTAACCAGTTTTTCCCTCACAACTTGGGATTTGAGTTCCATATAATCCTTGAAGTGTATTGTTTCTAATGTTATCATGTCAAATAATCCTTACCCAAACCTTCACTCAGGTTTCCCTGGTGCCTCAGACAGTAAGCGTCTGCCTGCAATGCAGGAGTCCTGGGTCCGATTCCTGGGTCAGGAAGATCCCCTGGAGAAGGAAATGGCAACCGACTCCAGTACTCTTGCCTGGAAAATCCCATGGACAGAGAAGCCTGGTAAACCATGGGATCACAAAGAGTCAGACACAACGAGCAACTTTACTTCAACCTTCACTCATTGAATGATTGGCTCATGATATTAAGGTAGCTTTTGTAGATAAGATTTTGCCATCTAATCTATAAAATTTAATCTAACCTCTAAAGTGAGAGTGAAGCCGCTCAGTCGTGTCCAACTCTTTGCGACCCCATGCACTATAGCCTATCAAGTTCCTCCGTCCATGGGGTTCTCTAGGCAAGAGTGCTGGAGTGGATTGTCATTTCCTTCTCCAGGGGATCTTCCCGAACCAGGAATCGAACCCGGGTCTCCCACATTGCAGGCAGACACTTTACCATCCCTTTTTCAGATCTTCAGGAATCTAACCTCTAAGTCCTCTATAAATCTACAAAGAACTAATATAAATAGCAATTATTAATGTTATTGTAATGTGAAGGAAAATATTTGAATTCGTAAAAACTCAGCCCCAAAGAGATATTTGTGACAATGGGTCATGTGCATTTTATGCCTACTGTCTATATTGCAGAATGAAAGACTTTGGCCTCTATTTTATATATATAAAATTCTACAGGTAGTTGCTAGCCTCAAGCTTACACTTCAAGTTAGCCCCTTTAAAGCCATGAGGAGACAGGGCCACCTCCCTCCCTTCTCTCCCCTCTCCCTTTAGTCTCCTAACTAAAGGCTCATTACCAGATTTGCTGATACAAATCAATGACTTCTAGCAAACTGAACCCAGCCCATTATCTACAGTTCAGTTCAGTTCAGTCACTCAGTCGTGTCTGACTCTTTGAGACCCCATGAATCGCAGCACACCAGGCCTCCCTGTCCATCACCAACTCCCGGAGTCCACTCAGATTCACGTCCATCGAGTCAGTGATGCCATCCAGCCATCTGTCGTCCCCTTCTCCTCCTGCCCCCAATCCATCCCAGCATCAGAGTCTTTTCCAATGAGTCAACTCTTCGCATGAGGTGGCCAAAGTACTGGAGTTTCAGCTTTAGCATCATTCCTTCCAAAGAAATCCCAGGGCTGATCACCTTCAGAATGGACTGGTTGGATCTCCTTGCAGTCCAAGGGACTCTCAAGAGTCTTCTCCAACACCACAGTTCAAAACCATCAATTCTTCGGTGCTCAGCCTTCTTCACAGTCCAACTCTCACATCCATACATGACCACAGGAAAAATGATAGCCTTGACCAGACGGACCTTAGTCAGCAAAGTAATGTCTCTGCTTTTGAATATGCTATCTAGGTTGGTCATAACTTTTCTTCCAAGGAGTAAGTGTCTTTTAATTTCATGGCTGCAATCACCATCTGCAGTGATTTTGGAGCCCCCAAAAATAAAGTCTGACACTGTTTCCACTGTTTCCCCATCTATTTCCCATGAAGTGATGGGACCGGATGCCATGATCTTCATTTTCTGAATGTTGAGCTTTAAGCCAACTTTTTCACTCTCCTCTTTCACTTTCATCAAGAGGCTTTTTAGTTCCTCTTCAGTTTCTGCCATAAGGGTGGTGTCATTTGCATATCTGAGGTTATTGATATTTTTCCCAGCAATCTTGATTCCAGCTTGTGTTTCTTCCAGTCCAGTGTTTCTCATGATGTACTCTGCATAGAAATAAGCAGGGTGACAATATACAGCTTTGACGTACTCCTTTTCCTATTTGGAACCAGTCTGTTGTTCCATGTCCAGTTCTAACTGTTGCTTCCTGACCTGCATACAGATTTCTCAAGAGGCAGGTCAGGTGGTCTGGTATTCCCATCTCTTTCAGAATTTTCCACAGTTTATTGTGATCCACATGGTCAAAGGCTTTGGCATAGTCAATAAAGCAGAAAAAGATGTTTTCCTGGAACTCTCTTGCTTTTTGATGATCCAGTGAATGTTGGCAATTTGATCTCTGGTTCCTCTGCCTTTTCTAAAACCAACTTGAACGTCAATAACCTCAGATATGCAGATGACACCACCCTTATGGCAGAAAGTGAAGAGGAACTAAAAAGCCTATTGATGAAAGTGAAAGAGGAGAGCGAAAAAGTTGGCTTAAAGCTCAACCTTCAGAAAACGAAGATCATGGCATCCGGTCCCATCACTTCATGGGAAATAGATGGGGAAACAGTGGAAACAGTGTCAGACTTTATTTTGGGGGGCTCCAAAATCACTGCAGATGGTGACTGCAGCCATGAAATTAAAAGACACTTACTCCTTGGAAGGAAAGTTATGACCAACCTACAAAGCATATTCAAAAGCAGAGACATTACTTTGCCAACTAAGGTCCATCTAGTCAAGGCTACGGTTTTCCGTGTGGTCATGTATGGATGTGAGAGTTGGACTGTGAAGAAGGCTGAGCACCGAAGAATTGATGGTTTTGAACTGTGGTGTTGGAGAAGACTCTTGAGAGTCCCTTGGACTGCAAGGAGATCCAAACAGTCCATTCTGAAGGAGATCAGCCCTGGGACTTCTTTGGAGGGAATGATGCTAAAGCTGAAACTCCAAGTACTTTGGCCACCTCATGTGAAGAGTTGACTCACTGGAAAAGACTCTGATGCTGGGAGGGATTGGGGGCAGGAGGAGAAGGGGACGACAAAGGATGAGATGGCTGGATGGCATTATGGACTCGATGGACGTGAGTCTGAGTGAACTCTGGGAGTTGGTGATGGACAGGGAGGCCTGGCCGCTGCGATTCATGGGGTCGCACAGTCAGACACGACTGGGCGACTGAACTGAACTGAACTTGAGCATTCTTTGGCATTGCCTTTCTTTGGGATTGGAATGAAAACTGACCTTTTCCAGTCCTGTGGCCACTGCTGAGTTTTCCCAATTTGCTGGCATATTGAGTGCAGCATTTTCACAGCATCATCTTTCAGGATTTGAAATAGCTCAACTGGAATTCCATCACCTCCACTAGCTTTGTTCGTAGTGATGCTTTCTAAGGCCCACTTGACTTCACATTCCAGGATGTCTGGCCAAGGGGCAACCCATTACCTACACAAGTTCTCAAACAGGCCCTCTCCTGTATCTTGTCCTCAGTGAGTTCAGAGGGTGTGGCTTTTCCTTTCCCTGGTCAACTTATACCCTTGTTCCCCCTGGAGCCTCTCATCCCCAGTTGATATCCCTTCTTTCACATTCTCTGCTCCTTTGGCCGTGCCATGTGGCACGTGGGATCTTACTTCCTTGGCCAAGGATTAAACCCATGCCCTCTGCACTGGAAACGTGGCAGTCTTAACCACTGGACCACCAGGGAGGTCCCTAAATTTTGTCTTTTAATTTGAAAGCCTTCAGATAGGTTTTCTCTCTTCTTTACAACTAGTTTCCACCAGTTTTACTATTTTACGCACTTGGCTGATTCATATGTTTAACATTTCCTGCCTAATTCCTATAGGAAATTTCAGTTTTGACTCTGGAATAGTCTCTACTGATAAATGAATAAATTAGCAGAGTAAATTATTATACCTTAATCTCTTGTGAGTTTGGTGAGAATCAGTCTCAATGTGTCTAGTCAATTGTTGGGCCAGTTAAAGGCCAGAACCAGGACTGTGGGTAGCAATGTCAAGGAAATGCCAGTTGCAGGATTTCCAGTTGGATCTCCATAGACTTCTCCAGGTGATTTCAAGAGCTCATTGTCATCTGCCCCTTTTCAACTGTGTCCTCTGATACCATTTTATAGCTTGTTGTTATTCACATTTATATTTTGGCAGTTACTGTAGGTTGATTCATTTAACAATCCTTTCCCACAACCTCCTAATGAGGCTTGAAAGCTAAAAATCTTCAGCTTCCCATGACAGTAAAAGTGACCACAGGAATACTTCTGGCCAGTGAGACATACACTCAAGTACCTAAGAAAGCCCTTCCAAAATAAAACAGAAAATTCTCCTAAGGAGGCGAAAACCTTTTTGATCCTTTGATCATTTCTCCTCCAGCCCGCCTGCACATGCGGTAGCCACTTTGCACCAAGGAGATATACATAAGAGCCTCATGCCACACAGAAAGATAAAAGAAAGAAAAAGATCCACAGCAGACCTGAACTACCTACCTTTCTATTTATTTTATTTGGGACAAATAAACTCCTTTCTGTTTAAACAACTGTTTCAAGTGTTTCCACCCCAACAAAATCGTTTTCTAGTTTATCTCCCTAATAAAATCCCCAAGAGAGAGAGCCTGTTTTATCTTTATATTCTCAGTACCTTGTTCAATGCCTGCATATAACAGGCATTCAGCATAGATTTGTTTAGCCAATTAATAAATTTGCTGTTCTTTGGGAAAAGCTGGGACAAAACAGAAAACCATAATTTAAGCAAAGAGTTACTTACTTCATAAGGGACTAAGATAAACTAAGAACAGAAAAAGCAAATTGACAGGTCAAATTTTAAATTGGCAAAGCAGGTAACAAAGGGACCTTTGCTTTTTTCAAGAAAGTAATTTAAATCCACTGCACTGAAGACTACAGTGTGTTACTATCCTTACTAACAGTAGCAGTAGTAACAATAAAAATGCTATTAACTCAATTTTAATGAACATATAAATCATTATCCTTATTTTATAGCTAACGAAACTGAGGCACAAAAGCTCAAGGTCACATAGCTAGTTAGTGACAGAGCTAGAATACAAACCCAGGCAGTCAGGTCGAAGCCTGCCCTCTTAACCACTGTATCATACTAATTAAATAATAGGGAATAACTCAAGTATAATTTGTCACTTAAAAGCCTATTTTTAGTTAGTGAGGAACATGCTTTTCAAAGTAAGTGTTCTAAAATACCAGTTTCCCATTGTGCTCCAGTTGGTTGTCTGGATACCCAAAGTACTAAGTTAATGTGTTTCACCCACGTGTTCTAGCAAACTAAACTCTCCCAGCAAATTCTGTCTCCAAGGGTAACTGCAAGAAGGATATACTCAGTCAGATATAATATTTTGGAAGTTAGGATTTTATCCTTAAAGCAGGTAAAACCATAAGAAGCCCCATTCCTACAGCTGCTGTTTACTCTCAGTGTAGCTTATGAACAGTGACAACAGCTTAGAATCAAGTGGCTTAATGATGTGGAAAAGCTGACCTTCAGAGGACTTATACCTTATGGAGGGCAACTAAAGAGAGGCTATGCAGTAACCAAACTCTTCCTCAAACAACCTAGTCTTTTCTTTTTTTCTATCCAGTGAATTTATCCTCTTGTCCTCCTTCAATTATTTTCAGAAGGTTTATGTGTGTGTGGAAGGGAGGCCTCTTTCTTCCCTATTTTGTGGCAATTATAGGCCCATATTCGAGCTTCCTAATGAAAAAGGATAAAATACGGCACTGATCACACAGGGGAAGATATTGTCTCTGGTATAAAAAACCAACAAAAAGAATTGTGTACATGGGAAAACCATTCAAGAGTCTATGCTATTCAGTACATCATTGTTTTGAAATGTCAATAAGATCTTAAAGTCTTTTTTCTTTCTTTAATAATTAAATAAAAACATTTACAGGGCACTGGGATTCCTGGTATAGCTACTTCCCCTATTTTATTTGAGAGCTATCTACATTATTCAGTGAGATGTTGAAAAAATATTTTTTTCTTTTCAAAAATGTTGCCTAATTTAATTGGTAAATTCATTACTTATAAGAGAGCCAGTATGTTTTAAAATGTACATCATGGAGTTAGAAGATGGAGGAGGAATAGGTCAGGGAGACCACTTTCTCCCCCACAAATTCATCAAAAGATCATTTGAACGCTGAGCAAATATCACAAAACAACTTCTGAATGCTGGTGGAGGACACCAGGCACCCAGAAAGGCAGCCTATTGTCTTCAAAAGGAGGTAGGACAAAATATAAAAGATAAAAAAAGAGACAAAAGAGTTAGGGACAGATACCCATCCTGGAGAGGGAGACTTAAAAGAGGAGAAGTTTCCAAACACCAGGAAACCCTCTCAACAGCGGGTCTGTGGGTAGTTTTGGAATCTCAGAGGGCAACATAACCGGGAGCAAAAAATAAATAAATAAAACCTACAGATTACGCGCCTAACTGCAACTCCCAGAGGAGAAATAGCCCAGACACTCACTTACCGCCACCAGCAAGCAGGGGCTGAACAGGGAGGCACAGGCTGCACTGCTTAGGACCGGGCCTGAACGCCCTGAGGACAATCTGAGGGAGCTAATGTGAGATAGCAACCCAAACTGTGGGATAGCCAGAGAGAGAGAGGAAAAAAGAAAACGAGAGAAAAGAGAGAGAGAGAACTTTCCCATGAAAAGCTCTAACCTACTAAGGCACTGCCGGCCCTGCTCACAGGACAGAGGACTGAGCAAATACCAGAGGAGAGCTAGCTGGCAGCAGACCGGGCCATCCCCCGCCGGAAGCAGGGAGGCAGGTGGGTCACAGCCAGAGCCAGAAGGCAAGGGGCAAAGTCGGTCCCAGAGATGGCATCCTCTACTAAACTGCAAGCAAGCTCCCAGGTGCTAATTAAGTCTTCCTGGGATCCTGGACGGTTGACATCCACCAGGAGGGTTGCAGCCAGAGATCAAATCCCCAGAGGAGACACACGGCACACCTGAGACAGCGCTCCCACTGCACACCCAGGAAACCCAGCAACTGGGACCGGGGAGGTGATAAGACACACTGCCCCACCTGGGGAGAGTGTGCTCACCAAGCACCTGGTGGCCTGAGCTGCTCAGACCTGGGAAGGGCACAAAACGAAGGCCCAACCAAGTTTGTGCCTTTGTGGAGTACCCAAGAACCTGAACCTTAGACCTGGGAAGTGCATGCAACCCAGGGCTCGCTTAGACAGTTCCCCTGCAGAGTAACCTGGAGCCTGAGCAGTGTAGACCAGGAAAGCACACATGCTGTGAGCGGGGGCAAACCCAGTGTGCCCCAGATACTGTGAGCACTCCCCACACATGCCAGTGATATTTGTTTGCAGTGTTCCTCCCTCCCCACAGCACAATCGAACAAGTGAGCCTAAATAAATGACCACCTCCACCCGCTTGTGTCAGGGCGGAAGTGAGACACTGAAGAGACTTGCAAACAGAGGAAACCAAAGTAAACAAAGAGGGAACGGTTTTGGAAGGGGCAGGTGCAACAGACTAAAACCCTACATTAAACCCTGGGTTTTATGTAGCCTTCCACTGGCTACATTGGAAGGGACCTATAGACCTTGAGAAGTAGAAGGTGGAACAAGGAACTATCTGAAACTGAACTGACCGTACACTGCCCTCAACAGCTCCAGAGAAATTCCTAGATATATTTTACTATTATAATTTTTTAATTTTTAAGTTATTACTCCTTTTTCATTTTTAAAACCTACGATTACCTTGAGAAAAAAGACCCTATTTTTAAAGCAAATTTCATATTTTTGTATATAACTTGTGATTGTTATGTTTTGTTAATATTGTATTTTTGAGAGTCTAACCTCTACTCTAGATTTTTAATCTTTACTTTTTGGTATTTGTTATCAATTCTGTACCTTTAAGAATCCAATCTTCAGTATCCATTTTTACTTAGGAGTGTGATTACTGTGTAGATTGCTCTCTCCCTTTTTGACTTTCCTTTTTCTCCCCCAGATCACCTCTATCTCCTCCCTCCCCCTTCTCTTCTCTACTTAACTCTGTGACTCTCTTTGGGTGTTCCGGGCTGTGGAGAAAACTTAGGGAACTGATCACAGGCTAGACTGGTTTCTCTCCTTTTGACTCTTCCTCCTCTCCTCTTGGTCACCTCTATCTCCTTCCTTCCTGTTTTCTACTCTAAGGAACTCTGTGAACCTCTCTGAGTGTTCCAGACTGTGGAGAGCAAGTAGGGAATTGATTACTGGCTAGACTGCTCTCTCCCCTTTTGATTCCCCCTCTTCTCCTCCTGGTCACCTCTATCTCCCACCTCCCTCTTTTCTTCTTCATGTAACTCTGTGAACCTCTCTGGGATTCCCTCACTGAGAATCTTTTCACCATTAACCTAGATGTTTTATCATCAGTGTTGTATGGATGGAGAAGTCTTAAGGCTACTATAAGAATAAGACTGAAAGCCAGAGGCAGGAGGCCTAAATCCAAAACTTGAGAACACCAGAAAACTCCTGACTCCAGGGACCAACAATTGACAAGAGCTCATCCAAAAGCCTCCATACCTACACAGAAACCAAGCTCCACCCAAGAACCAACAAGTTTAAGAGCAAGACATACCAAGCTAGTTCTCCAACAAAAAAGGAACATAACCCTAAGCACAAAAATATAGGTGGCCAAAAGTCACACCAAACCCATAGACACCTCAAAACTCACTACTGGACACTTCATTGCACACCAGAGAGAAGAGATCCAGCTCCACCCACCAGAACACTGACACAAGCATCCCTAACCATGAAACCTTGAAAGCCACTTGGCCAACCCCACCCACAAGGAGGAATGTGCACAATAAAGAGGAACCACAAACTTCCACCATACAGAAAGGCCACCCCAAACACAGCAACCTAAATAAGATGAAAAGGCAGAGAAATATTCAGCAGGTAAAGGAACATGATAAAAGCACACCAAACCAAACAAAAGAGGAGGAGATAGGGAGTCTACCTGACAAAGAATTCAGAATAATGATAGTAAAAATGATCCAAAAATTGAAAACAGAATGGAGTTACAGATAAATAGTCTGGAGACAAGGATTGAGAATATCCAAGAAAAGTTTAACAAGGACCTAGAAAAAATAAAAAAGAGTCAATTAATAATGAATAATGCAATAACTGAGATCAAAAGCACTCTGGAGGGAACCAACAGTAGAATAACTGAGGCAGAAGATAGGATAAGTGAGGTGGAAGATAGAATGGTGGAAATAAATGAAGCAGAGAGGGAAAAAGAAATGAGACAACCTCAGAGACCTCTGGGACAATGGTAAACACCCCAACATTCGAATCATAGGAGTCCCAGAAAAAGAAGACAAAGAGAAAGGCCATGAGAAAATACTTGAGGAGATAACAGTTGAAAACATCCCTAAAATGGGGAAGGAAATAGCCACCAAGGTCCAAGAAACCCAGAGAGTCTCAAACAGGATAAACCCAAGGCAAAACACCCCAAGACACATATTAATCAAATTAACAAAGATCAAACACAAAGAACAAATATTAAAAGCAGCAAGGGAAAAACAACAAATAACCCACATGGGGATCTCCATAAGGATAACAGCTTATCTTTCAATAATAACTCTTCAAGCCAGAAAGGAATGGCAGGACATACTTTAAGTGATGAAAGAGAAAAATCTACAACCCAGATTACTGTACCCAGCAAGGATCTCATTCAAATATGAAGGAAAAGTCAAAAGCTTTACAGACAAGCAAAAGCTGAGAGAATTCAGCACCACCAAACCAGCTCTTCAACAACTGCTAAAGGATCTTCTCTAGACAGGAAACACAGAAAAGGTTTATAAACTCAAACCCAAAACAACAAAGTAAATGGCAACGGGATCATACTTATCAATAATTACCTTAAATGTAAATGAGTTGAATGCCCCAACCAAAAGACAAAGATTGGTTGAATGGATACAAAAACAAGACCCCTATATATGCTGTCTACAAGAGACCCACCTCAAACCTAGGGACATACACAGATTGAAAGTGAAGGGCTGCAAAAAGATATTTCACTCAAATGGAGACCAAAAGAAAGCAGGCGTAGCAATACTCATATCAGATAAAATAGACTTTGAAATAAAGTCCGTGAAAAAAGACAAAGAAGGACACTACATAACGATCAAAGGATCCATCTAAAAAGAAGCTATAACAATTATAAATATATATGCACCCAACATAGGAGCACTGCATTATGTAAGGCAAATGCTAACAATATGAAAGGGGAAATAAACAGTAACACAATAATACTGGGAGACTTTAATACCCCACTCACATCTATGGATAGATCAACTAAACAGAAAATTAGCAAGGAAACACAAACTTTAAATGGTACAATGGACCAATTAGACCTAATTGATGTCTATAGGACATTTCACCCTAAAACAACAATGAATTTCACCTTTTTCTCAAGTGCACACGGAATCTTCTCCAAGATAGATCGTATCCTGGGCCATAAATCTAGCCTTGGTAAATTTTTAAAAAATGACATCATCTCAAGCATCCTTTCTGATCACAATGTGATAAGATTAGATGTCAACTACACGAAAAAAACTACTAAAAATACAAACATATGGAGGCTAAACAACACACTTCTGAATAACCAACAAATCACAGAAGAAATCAAAATATGCATAGAAATGAATGAAAATGAAAACACAACAACCCAAAACCTACAGGATTCAGTAAAAGCAGTGCTAAGGGGAAGGTTCATAGCAATACAAACCTACCTCAAGAAACAGGAGAGAAATCAAATAAATAACCTAACTCTAAACCTAAAGCAACTAGAAAAGGAAGAAATGAAGAACCCCAGGGTTAGTAGAAGGAAAGAAATCACAAAAATTAGGGCAGAAAAAAATGCAAAAGAAACAACAGAGACTGTAGCAAAAATCAACAAAGCTAAAAGCTGGTTCTTTGAGAAGATAAATAAAATAGACAAACCATTAGCCAGACACATCAAGAAACAAAGGGAGAAGAATCAAATCAACAAAATTAGAAATGAAAATGGAGAAATCACAACAGACAATACAGAAATACAAAGGATCATAAGAGACTACTATCAGCAACTATACGCCAATAAAATGGACAACTTGGAAGAAATGGACAAATTCTTAGAAAAGTGTAACTTTCCAAAACTGAGCCAGGAAGAAATAGAAAATCTTAACAGATATATCACAAGCACAGAAATCGAAACCACAATCAGAAATCTTCCAACAAACAAAAGCCCAGGACCAGACGGCTTCACAGCTGAATACTACCAAAAAATTTAGAGAAGAGCTAACTATCCTACTCAAACTCTTCCAGAAAATTGCAGAGGACGGTAAACTTTCAAACTCATTCTATGAGGCCACCATCACCCTAATATCAAAATCAGACAAAGATGCCACACAAAAAGAAAACTACAGGCCAGTATCACTGATGAACATAGATGCAAAAACCCTAAAAAAAATTCTAGCAAACAGAACCCAACAACATGTTAAAAAGATCATACATCACGAACAAGTGGGCTTTATCCCAGGGATGCAAGGATTCTTCAATATCCGCAAATCAATCAATGTAATATACCACATTAACAAATTGAAAAATAAAAGCCATATGATTATCTCAATAGATGCAGAGAAAGCCTTTGACAAAATTCAACATCCATTTATGATTAAAACTCTCCAGAAAGCAGGAATAGAAGGAACATACCTCAACATAATAAAAGCTATATACGAGAAACCCACAGCAAACATTATCCTCAATGGTGAAAAATTGAAAGCATTTCCCCTAAAGTCAGGAACAAGACAAGGGTGCCCACTCTCACCACTGCTTTTCAACATAGTTTTGGAAGTTTTGGCCATGGCAATCAGAGCAGAAAAAGAAATAAAAGGAATCCAAATTGGAAAAGAAGAAGTAAAGCTCTCACTGTTTGCAGATGGCATGATCCTCTACACAGAAAACCCTAAAGACTCCACCAGAAAATTACTAGAGCTGATCAATGAATATAGTAAAGTTGCAGGATATAAAATCAACACACAGAAATCCCTTGCATTCCTACACACTAATAATGAGAAAATAGAGAAATTAAGGAAACAATTCCATTCACCATTGCAATGAAAAGAATAAAATACTTAGGAATATATCTACCTAAAGAAACTAAAGACCTATATATAGAAAACTATAAAACACTAGTGAAAGAAATCAAAGAGGACACTAATGGATGGAGAAATATACCATGTTCATGGATCGGAAGAATCAATATAGTGAAAATGAGTATACTACCCAAAGCAATATACAGATTCAATGCAATCCCTATCAAGCTACCAACAGTACTTTTCACAGAGCTAGAACAAATAATTTCACAATTTGTATTTGTAAAAAACCTCGAATAGCCAAAGCAATCTTGAGAAAGAAGAATGGAACTGGAGGAATCAACCTGCCTGACTTCAGGCTCTACCACAAAGCTACAGTCATCAAGACAGTATGGTACTGGCACAAAGACAGAAATATAGATCAATGGAACAAAATAGAAAGCCCAGAGATAAATCCACGCACCTACGGACACCTTATGTTTGACAAAGGAGGCAAGAATATAATAGAGAAAAGACAATCTCTTTAACAAGTGGTGCTGGGAAAACTGGTCAACCACTTGTAAAAGAATGAAACT
The DNA here is from genome assembly GCF_023091745.1 of Budorcas taxicolor. NCBI lineage: Eukaryota > Metazoa > Chordata > Mammalia > Artiodactyla > Bovidae > Budorcas > Budorcas taxicolor. The sequence goes on along the minus strand of NC_068920.1, from coordinate 80,843,342 downwards.
AGAACAGTTTCTAACACCATACACAAAAATAAACTCAAAACGGATTAAAGATCTAAATGTAAGACCAGAAACTATAAAACTCCTAGAGGGGAACATAGGCAAAACACTCTCCGACATAAATCACAGCAGGATCCTCTATGACCCACCTCCCAGAATATTGGAAATAAAAGCAAAAATAAACAAATGGGACCTAATTAAAATTAAAAGCTTCTGCACAACAAAGGAAAGTATAAGCAAGGTGAAAAGACAGCCTTCAGAATGGGAGAAAATAATAGCAAATGAAGCAACTGACAAACAACTAATCTCAAAAATATACAAGCAACTCCTGCAGCTCAATTCCAGAAAAATAATCAACCCAATCAAAAAAACGGGCCAAGGAAGTAAACAGACATTTCTCCAAAGAAGACATATAGATGGCTAACAAACACATGAAAAGATGCTCAACATCACTCATTATCAGAGAAATGCAAATCAAAACCACAAGGAGGTAACATTTCATGCCTGTCAGAATGACTGCTATCTAAAAGTCTACAAGCAATAAATGCTGGAGAGGGTGTGGAGAAAGGGGACCCTCTTACACTGTTGGTGGGAATGCAAACTAATATAGCCACTGTAGAACAGTGTGGAGATTCCTTAAAAAACTGGAAATAGAACTGCCATATGACCCAGCAATCCCACTGCTGGGCATACACAATGAGGAAACCAGAATTGAAAGAGACACATGTACCCCAATGTTCATTGCAGCACTGTTTACAATAGCTAGAACATGAAAGCAACCTGTATGTCCTCTGGCAGACGAATGGATAAGAAAGCTGTGGTACATATACACAATGGAATATTACTCAGCTATTAAAGAGAACACATTTGGATCAGTTCTAATGAGGTGGATGAAACTGGAGCCTACTATATAGAGTGAAGTAAGTCAAAAAGAAAAACACGAATACAGTATACTAACGCATATATACGGAATTTAGAAAGATGGTAATGATGACCCTATATGCAAGACAGCAAGAGACACAGATGTAAAGAACAGACTTTTGGACTCTAGAAGGTGAGGGAGGGATGATTTGAGAGAATAGCATTGAAACGTGTATATTACCATATGTGAAACAGATTGCCAGTCTAGGTTCAACGCATGAGATGGGACACTCAGGGCTGGTGCACTGGGATGACCCTGAGGAGAGGGATGGGATGGGGAGGGAGGTGGAAGGGGGCTTCAGGATGGGGGACACATATACACCCATGGCTGATTCATGTTAATGTATGGCAAAAACCACTACAATATTGTAAAGTAATTAGCCTCCAATTAAAATTTAAAAAATAAAAATAAATGTACATCATTTACCTTTTCTTTGTCAAGAATATGCATCACTCCATTTGCCAGTCTAAAACATTCCATTTTATAGGTATGGAGGAGGGAAGAGGAAAAAGTAATGGCCAATTCCTTTCTTCCTTGTTACTGGTCAGATTCTTAGCAGTTGCCTCTTCTTGGATTTCTTCCACAAAGAAATTATTTTTCTACTTGTTAATTACCAAGCTGATAGTAGACACTTCACTCATAAAAAAACAAAACCACACTTGTGTTTAAATCACTTTTTCTTTAGCTATTTGTTCAAGGGCTATGTGAGCCCTAAACTGTAATCGGGCTTCCATGGAATAGTCTTTGTAATTTTTTATGTTTTCTAGGGTTTTTATTGCACTGGCATAATCTCGTTTCAGATAGTATAGAATTCCCAGTTCATAGTAAGAATATGGCACCAAATAGTGGTCATATTTTAACAATTTCTCCTTTTGAATGACATGACTAAAGTAGTACTCAGCCATTGAATATTTGCCTAAGTATTTCAGGCACAGACCTTTCAGTAAATTTAATAAACTTATGTCATCTATGACATACTCTTTATTTGGAGTTTCTTGTAAAAGTTCTTCTCCTTTGTCAATGATTGATAGCCAGGTTGAAATAAGCTCTAGTTTTTTGCCTATGACTCGGAAACCACTCCAGGCATACATGAATTCCAGAATGGGCTGTGCTGTAAACCAGCCTGCAGTCGTCGCATAGCGCTGACCCTTCTCAGCAACAAACTTTTCTATCGGCACAGAAGTTCCTAAAATTCTGATTCTCAGGCTATCCACGCTTAGGAAGAGAGAGCTCATGTCCTCACTTACTGATTTCGCAAAATCAGGAGGAAGCACGGCCAGTAGGGAAGCTTTCGCGAAAGAATATACTGACTTGGACCACCTGCTGTTTTGAACCAGCGCATGAGCATAGTGGTAAGCCTGCTTCCATTCCAGCAGAAACATGTGGCACCACATAAGTTCCCAGTAACAGAGGTGATGAAGCTGCTTCCATTCATCCTGAATAAAAATGCACTCCTCTAATGTTAACTGGGCATGTTTAAAATATCCTTTCAGCATACTAAAACGTGCATGAAAAAATTTAAGTATGACACAGTTTGGAAATTTCTGAAGGTAGATTAGGAAGAGATTCTCCACAGCAGAACTATGGTTCTTTTCAACACTAAAAGCTATGGAGAGATAATTGTAATAAAACAGTAGAATCAAAACACTAAAGATATTATTTATATGGGATTCAGATGCACTCTCATGAAGCAAAGTCAAGCCTACTTCTCTATCACCAGAATATCCAACAACATTGAGTAGTTTAAGTGTCCTTGGTGGCACAAGTGATAATAACAAGTTGAATACTCCAAGTCCAAATTTTATGCCTCCAACCAGGTGTCTGTAGGTTTTGCTTTGGTAATCAGGTATCTGTGTTAATATGTGTTGACAGTCTTTGTATATTTGGTAACTTAACCCAATGTTGATCCCGCTTTTAAGAAAACTAAGCGTACTGTCATCTTGTATAAACATTACAGTGGATTTCAAGATCAAACACTCAGCATAACAGACTTCTGCATGCAATTCCTCTTCTTTAATAGCCTTTATTCCCTGCCTGCTAACTAGACGAGAAAAACTTATCATCCTAGATTTCCTTCGGAAATTGTTACAGACTCTCAAAGCTTCCTTTGTGGCAGTCATCCCAATCTCTATATCCTGTGGATCAAAAGTCAAAAAGGCCTTGACAACCATAAGGATGCTATAGATTAGAGCATGGTATATGCTGTTTTTTGACCATGGATAAATGAGATGTATGGCATCAGAGAATCTGTTATTTAGAAATAAATACAATCCTGTTGTGCATTCTTCCAAAGAAGATACTACATCCATTGTTGCTGCTGCAGGGATAATTTCATAGGCGTCTTCAAACTTGTCCTCCTTATTTTCTTCCTTACTAAATGATGTCAACCCATGCTCCATATCATCTCTCTTATTCAGAGTAAACGACATATTCGTTTCTTTACTTTAGAGATGTGAAGTATCTGAAGTATAGAGATGTGGCCTCAGTGAGGGTAGTTCCTGATCTCCTACCTGGGGTCACTTCTTCCACGGCCTGAAGTCTTGCTGTTATAATGGAGGCAGACTTAGAGCTGTGAGGTTCAGTATCAAGATATTCTCATCTATGTCAGACAAAGGGGGGGAAAAAGATAATTTTATTTACCTAGAAGACGAATTTCTGAAAAGTTAAAATCATTTGGAACATACTAAAGAAAATATGCTCTTTTAGAACACTGTGAAGCATATCCTTTGTAAACCAAAGAGGTCCTTTGTGAACCATCCCTCCAATCTATCATTTTCAAAAGATCATTCTTTTGTGTATTTTGTTGTAGAAATGTACAATGACTGCTGAACAAAGATAATGAATTCTCTGTAGGAAGACCTTGGGAGCAAGAATCTGGCTGGAAAGAGAAATATATTTGCAAATGTTTCTAGTTAAGACTAGAGGAAAGGGTAAGCTGTCCGGACCAAAGAATACAGATTATGAGAATTAAAAATCCAACACCTGTTATTATTAGTACCACTACTGTACTTGCATATATTTTCACAGAAAACTAGGTCTTGATAAAATATTATGGTTAGTTATAGAAGACTTTGGAATGGAAAGTGCTGTGTAAATTAGAAAGATTTCCTTGCATTGTTGCAATTAGGAAAAAAGCTCAAATGAAACAGTTTTTATCACAACATTACTATAATATCTTGGTCGGAAGGTGGGGTGGATGTGGGCACAATGGAAAACCAATTCCAAACAACAAGCTACTTAATATATTCATAATAATAGGTCCAATTAATCTATTCTTAAAAATAGGAACAGCCAAAAAAAAAAGAAACCACAAGCAAAATGCTTCAATAGTAATTTTCACAATGTTTTACAACAATTAGAAACATAGATTAAAATGTACTTTAATTTTGTATTTTTATATGTTAAATGACAGGAGGGGAAAATGAAACAAAGGAGAATAATCAAAGGAAAAGAAAGAGAAAAGCAGAAGGGATACAGATTTTTATACAGTGGGAGAGAAAACAGAGGGAAAATATGTTATATATTTAAAAAAATAAATAAAGGGAGATGACAGTCTCAAAGACACTACTCTACTTAAATTGCTTGTTTTTAAACCTTAAGATTTAGTTATGCTTCAGTATTAGCAACTATAATCACTATTCATTGTAGAGCTAAGTTAATTACACATTTATCTAAAAGGCTCGGCTCTGAGCACATCTTTCACGTCTGTCTTCATCACAGAGTACAATGCCTGCCTCTTACTCATTAAACTAAATGAATATCATATGACTATGACAGTTTTTGATTTACTAAGATAAATTCAGAATGAAGTAATCAATTGCTATTAAGACTGTAAGAGTCTTCACAGACATACAGAAGAGACTGAGAAGATGGGAAGTGGGGGGAATGGACTGGAAGTCTGGGGTTTGCACATGTATAGGCTTCCCAAGTGGTACTAGTGGTAAAGAACCCACCTGCCAATGCAGGAGACATAAGAGACTTGGGTTCAGTCCCTGGGTTGGGAAGACCCCCTGGAGGAGAGCACAGCAATCCACTCCAGTATTCTTGCCTGGAGAATCCCATGGACAGAGGAGACTGATGGGCTACAAGCCATATATATATACACACATATATAAACACACACACACATATATGCTGTGTGCATGCATGCTAGATTGCTTCAGTTGCATCTGACTCTTCGTGACCCTATGGACTGAATTCCTTTGGTGCATAACAGAAATTAACACAACACTGTAAATACTTCATTTAAAAACTTTTTTATAAAAAGAAAAAGCTAAACTTGCAGCAACAGAGAATAGAATGGTGGTTATCAGAGGCTGCGAGATAGGGAAACTGGAGAACTGTCTAAGAGTATAAACTTGTAACTAGTAGATAAATAAATCCTGGAAATCTAGTGCACAGCATAGTGATAATAGTTAACAATATTGTATTATAAACTTCTAAGTGTCTGAGAGACTAGATTTTAATTGTTCTCACTACAAAATAGAAATGATAATTATGTAACATGATAGACATGTTAGCTAACTCTACAGTGGTAATCATACTGCAATATCCAAATATATCAGATCAACTTGTTGTAAACCATAAACTTACACAATGTTTTATGTCAAGAATATATCAATTAAAAATGTATGGTTCTGAAAAAATCTATAAGAGTCTGAAAAATTTAACAGTGAATACAAATAACTGAAGTTCTTAATATAGTAAGAATTGCCATGAATCAGTTAGATAGAAGAAACACTCCAACAGAAAAATCAGCAAAGGACAGAAACAAATTGCCAGTGAGCATAATGTTCAATTTCACTGTAAATCAACAAAATACAAATGAAAAAGAAATCCATAAAAAAAAAAACTTGGTAGGTTAAAAATATGATAACATCCAATATTAATGAAAGTAGAGAATCAAATACCCTTGTAGGTTAATTAAGGAGGTGTATAAATGGCTATAACACTTTTGGAGAGTTATTTGGCAACATGCTTTAAAACTTTTATATTTTTTAATATTCTGACTCTAATTTCATTTATGGAATTATTCTAAAGAAACAGTCAAGATGGGATGGTGGGATGATTTAGGAGAATGGCATTGAAACATGTATAATATCATGTATGAAATGAGTCGCCAGCCCAGGTTCAATGCATGATACTGGATGCTTGGGGCTGGTGCACTGGGACGACCCAGAGGGATGGTACAGGGAGGGAGGAAGGAGGGGAGCTCAGCATGGGGAACACGTGTATACCTGTGGTAGATACCTGTTGATGTATGGCAAAACCAATACAATTTTATTTTATTATTTTTTTTCAATACAATTTTAGAATTAAAGAATTTTTGAATAAAAAATTTAGGAAAAAAAAAGAAATAGTCAGGGATGTGCATCTATGCAAGTTGTATACACTTCAGCATTATTTGTAACATGAAAATGAAAATAATCTAAATTTCTTATAACAGAGGATACCCATACAATTGAAATCTATGCAAATACTATAAGATTATAGAATATTTAATGACTTGGAAAATTGTTTATGGTGTAATACACTATATTAGTTCTCCAAAGAAACAAATCCAATACCAGATACCTGGCAATAGCATAAACATATAAAGGCCATTATGACAAATCTACAGCTAACATCATACTCCATGGTGACAAGCTGAAAGCATTTACTCTAAGATCAGGGACAAGACAAGGATGCCCAGTCTCACCACTTTTATTCAACATAATTTTGGAAATCCTAGCCATAGTAATCAGAGAAGAAAAAGAAATAAAAGGAATTCAAATCAGAAAGGAAGAAGTAAAACTGTCACTGTTTGCAGATGACATGATATTAGACAGAGAAAATCTTAAAGATGCCACCAGAAAATTACCAAAGATCATCAATGAATTCAGTAAAGCTGAAGGATACAAAATTAATATACAGAAATCTGCTGCATTTCTGAATAGTAACAATGAACTGTCAGAAAGAGAAATTAAAAAAACATTCCCATTTACCATTGTATTAAAAAGAACAAAATACCTAGGAATAAATCTACCTGAGAAGGGCATATTTATATCTCTATACTCAGAAAACTGTAAGACACTGATGGAAAAATTGAAGACAACACAAACTGATGGAAAGATATACCGTGCTCTTGGATTGGAAGAATTAATACTGTTAAAATGACCACACTACCCAAGGCAATCTATAGATTCAAGTACTATCCCTATCAAAATACTTATGGCATTTTTCACAGAAATAGAACAAAAAAATTTTTTAGAACAAATAATTTTAAAATTTGAATGGAGACACAAAAGACCCCAAATAGCCAAAACAATCTTAAGAACGAAGCTGGAAGAATCACACCCCAACTTCAGACTATACTACAAAGACACAGTCATCAAAACAGTATGGTACTGTATCTCCCTTGTGGTCCAGTGGTTAAGAATCTGCCTGCCAATGCAAGGGACATGCATTTGATCCCTGGTCCAGGAAGACTCCACCTGCTGTGGGGCAACTAAGCCCATGCACCACAACTACTAAGCCCACACTCTAGAGCCCATGCTCTGCAACAAGAGAAGCCACTGCAATGAAAAGCCCATGCACCACAAACTAGAGAGCAGCCCCTGCTCGCCACAACTAGAGAAAGTCCATGTGCAGCAATGAGTGCAGCCAAAGCTAAACAAATAAACAAATAATAAAATTTAAAAAGAAAATAGTATGGCACTGTCTCAAAAACAGATACATAGATCAGTGGAGAATAGAATAGAGAACACAGAAATAAACCTGTGGACTTACTGTCAATTAATCTATGACAAAGGAGGAAGAATATACAAAGGAGAAAAGGCAGTCTGTTCAATAAGTGGTGCTGGAAAAACTGGACAGCCACATGTAAAAAAATGAAATTAGAATATTCTCTTACATCATACATGAAAATAAACTGAAAATGGATTAAAGACCTAAATACCTGAATATAAGTCCAGATGCCATAAAACTCCTAGAAGAAAACATAGGCAGAACACTCTTTGACATAAATTGTAGCAGTATTTTTTTTGAGCTATCTCCAAGAGCAAAGGAAATAAAAGCAAAAATAAACAAATGGAACCTAATTAAATGGAAAAGCTTTTGCACAGCATAGGAAATCACTGACAATACTAAAAGACAACTTACTGAATGGCAGAAAATATTTGCAAGTGATATGACTGATAAGGGGTTAATATCCCACATATATAAGCAGTTCATACAGCTCAACATCAAAACAACAACAACAACAACAACAAACAAACTCAAACAACCTAATTTTAAAAATGGACAGAAGATATGAATAGACATTTTTCCAGAGAGGAAATGCAGATGGCCAACACACACACATGAAAAGATGCTCAACATCATTAGCCATCAGGGAAATGCAAATCAAAACCACATTTGATTTGTCAGAATGTCTATCATCAAAAAGTACATAAATGAGAAATGTTGGTGAGGATGTAAAGAAAAGGGAACCCTGTTCAAGTTGGTGGAGTTGAAGGATGTGCACTCATCTTCTCCTGCAAGAGCACCAAAATCACACCTAGCTATTGAATAACCATTGACAGAAGGGTGCTGGAACCCACCAAAAAAAGATAACCCATGTCCAAAGACAAAGAAGAAGCCCCAGTGAGATGATACGAGGGACACAATCACCATAAAATCAAATTTCAAACCCACCAGGTGAGTGAGCCACAAACTGGAAAACAAGAGTACCAAAGAAATTCTCCCACTGTTGTGAAGGTTCTGAACCCCACATCAGCCTTCCCAGCCGAGGGATCCAAAAATGGGACTGGGAATTCCCAAGGAATCTGACCTTGAAGGCCAACAGGCTTTGATTATAGGACTTGCACAGGACTGGGGGAAACAGAGACTCCAGTCTTGGAAGCCACAAACAAAATCTTGCCCACACCAAGACCCAGAGGAAAGGAGCAGTGACCTCACAGGAGACTGAACCAAAACTACCTGATAGTGTTGGAGGGTCTCCTGCGGAGGCATGAATTGGCAGGGGCTCATCACAGGGATGGGGGCACTGGTAGCAGCAGTCTGGGAAGGTCCCCCTTGGCATAAGCCCTGTTGGAGGTGGCCACTAACCCTACCATAGAGCTCCTAGACCCCAGGGCTGGGTAGCCTCAGGCCAAACAACTAACAGGGAGGGAGTGAAACCTAACCTATCAGCAGATAATTTGATTAAAGCTACGTTCAAGCTGGTTTTAGAAAAGGCAGAGGAACCAGAGATCAAATTGCCAACATCCGCTAGATCATCAAAAAAGCAAGAGAGTTCCAGAAAAACATCTATTTCTGCTTTATTGACTATGCCAAAGCCTTTGACCATATGGATCACAATAAACTGTAGAGAATTTTGAAAGAGATAGGAATACCAGACCACCTGACCTGCCTCTTGAGAAATCTGTATGCAGGTCAGGAAGCAACAATTAGAATGGACATGGAACAACAGACTGGTTTCAAATAGGAAAAGGAGTACGTCAAGGCTGTATATTGTCACCCTGCTTATTTAACTTCTATGCAGAGTACATCATGAGAAACACTGGGCTGGAGGAAGCACAAGCTGGAATCAAGATTGTCGGGAGAAATATCAATAACCTCAGATATGCAGATGACACCACCCTTATGGCAGAAAGTGAAGAACTAAAGAGCCTCTTGATGAAAGTGAAAGAGGAGAGTGAAAAAGTTGGCTTAAAGCTCAACATTCAGAAAATGAAGATCATGGCATCCGATCCCATCACTTCTTGGCAAATACATGGGGAAACAGTGGCTGACTTTATTTTTGGGGGCTCCAAAATCACTGCAGATGGTGCTTGCACCCATGAAATTAAAAGATGCTTACTCCTTGGAAGGAAAGTTATTACCAACCTAGATAGCATATTCAAAAGCAGAGACATTACTTTGCTAACAAAGGTCCGTCTAGTCAAGGCTATGGTTTTTCCAGTGGTCATGTATGGATGTGAGAGTTGGATGATAAAGAAAGCTGAGTGCAGAAGAATTGATGCTTTTGAACTGTGGTGTGGTATTGGAGAAGACTCTTGAGAGTCCCTTGGACTGCAAGGAGATCCAACCAGTCCATTCTAAAGGAGATCAGTCCTGGGTGTTCATTGGAAGGACTGATGTTGAAACTGAAAATCCCAATACTTTGGCCACCTGATGCGAAGAGCTGACTCATTGGAAAAGACCCTGATCCTGGGAAAGATTGAGGGCAGGAGGAAAAGGGGACGACAGAGGATGTGATGGTTGGATGGCATCACCGACTCAATGGACATGGGTTTGGGTGGACTCCGGGAGTTGGTGATGGACAGGGAATCCTGGCATGCTGCAGGTCACAGGGTTGCAAAGAGTCGGCCATGATTGAGCGACTGAACTGAACTGAACTGAGCAAGGCCCTGCCCACCACAGCAAGACCCAGTTTTCCCATCAGTCCCTACCATCAGGAAGCTTACCAAGTCTCTTAGCCTCCTCCATCAGAGGGCAGACAGAAAAAGCAAGAAGAACCACAATGCCAAAGCGGCTAGAACAAAACCCACATTACAGGAAGATAATCGAGATGAAAAAGCAGAAAGTTAAGTCCCACATGAAGCAACAAGACGAAACCCCAGAAACACAACTAAATGAAGTGGAGATAGGCAACCCTCCAGAAAAAGAATTCAGAATAATGATAGTGAAGATGATCCAGGATCTTGGGAAAATAACGGAGAAGATGCACGAAATGCTTATAAAAGACCTAGAAGAACTAAAGACTAGATAAACAGAGATGAATACTATACTACAAGGAATCAATAGCAGAATAACTGAGGCAGAAGAATGGACAAATGACCTGGAGAACAGAATGGTGGAAATCACTGCCACAGAACCAAACATAGGGAAAAGAACAACAACAAAAAAATGAAGACAGCCTAAGAGACTTCTGGGACAACATTAAGCACACCAACATTCGCATTATAGGAGTTCCAGAAGGAGAAGAGAGTGAGAAAGGACCTAAGAAAATATTTTTATAATAGCTGAAAACTTCCCTCACATGGCAAAGGAAATAGTCAACTAAGTCCAAGAAGCACAGAGAGTCCCAGGCAGGATAGACCCAAGCAGGAACACACTGAAACACATAATAATCAAACAGACAAAAGTTAAAGATAAAATATTAAAAGCAACAAGGGAAAAATGACAAATAACATACAAGGGAACTCCCATCAGGTTATCAGATGATTTCTCAACAAACTCTACAAACCAGAAGGGAATGGCACAATATATTTAAAGTGATGAAAGGGAAGAGCCTACAACCAAGAATACTCTACCCAGCAAGTCTTGGCTGGGTAGAGTCTGGCTCTACTCTTTTTGTCTGGCTATTCTCCATTCAGATTTGATGGAGAAATCAAAAGCTTTCCAAACAAGCAAAAATTAAGAAATTCAGCATCACCAAACCAGCTTTACGACAAATGCTAAAGCAGGAAGCACAAGAGAAGAAAAAGACCTATATAAAATAAACCCAATTAAAAGAGTAATAGGATCATACATATCGATAATTACCTTAAGTGTAAATGGATTAAATGCACCAACCAAAAGACACAGACCAGCTGGGTGGATGAAAACATGTGCATGTATGCACTTCTACTTACTACATCACTCTGCTTGACACCTCCCCCCAGTTGTATATAATTATTTTATAGTTAGGTTAACCATGCCCCCATTATGGCTTGCAATTATAATCATCCTTTTTGATTGTGAAAGCTGGTAAACATCATTCTATATCACCAAAACTACCATTTGACAGAAAAACCTGTAATCACTTTTTAAAATCCAGATGTATATCAGAATTATCTTTGAATTTTTTGAAAAATACAAATGCCCACATATTGCTTTTTTTTCCTCTCAAAGCTCCAAATATATTTCTAAAGAGCAGCCATGTTTAAAAACAACTGGACTATATGATGATACTTTACTTTTATCTAGCTTCACCTTTTCTATTTCCTATTCAGTGCTCCCATTTCATTTAGTTTAAGTTTTCCAATTTCTCCATCTCTTGTTTTCTTTGATGTTATTTCTCAAGCCTTTATCAAGCACAGTAGAAAAATACTTGTATACATATATATATAAATATGTATAATATATATATTTTAGAAAACTTATATGAGTTTTTGCCTAAAAAATTTACAACCTCTTGATTCCACTTATTTGACTTAGTATGAATCGAATGATAAATTCTAATTAAAAAATATATATGCAACAAGCAACAAAAGTTTAGTGTTCAGCTCAGGAAACTACAGTCAATATCTTATAATAACTATAATGGAAAATAATTTGAAAAATAATATATGTGTATATGTACAACTGAATCACTTTGTTGTGTACCTGAAACATTGTAAGTTAACTATATTCAATAAAATATATATATGTTAAGAAAAAAAGAAAAGGGAACCCTGGTGGGAATGTAAATTAGCGCAGCCACTATGGAAAACAGCCTGGAGGTTTCCAAAAAAAACTAAAAATAGAACTACCATATGATCCAGCAATTCCACTCCTGGGTATACACTAGAAAAAACCAAAAGTACTAATTCGAAAAGATACATGCACCCCAATTTTCAAACCAGCATTATTTACAATTGCCAAGATATAGAAGCAACGTAAGTGTCCATCAATAGGTGAATGGATAAAGAAGATGTGATATATATGTATGTATATATAGCCTTCCTTGATGGCTCAGATGGTAAAGAATCTGCCTGCAAGGTAGGAGACCTGGGTTTGATCACTGGGTAGGAAAGATCCCTTGGAGTAGGAAATGGAAACCGACTCCAGTATTCTTGCCTGGAAAATTCCATGGACAGAGAAACCTGGTGGGCTACACTCCATGGGGTCACAAAAAGCTGGACACAAATGAGCAACTGAGCATGCACACATATGTATATACATATATTTATACACACTGGAATACTACTAGCCATAAAAAGAATGAAATTTTGCATCTGCAGCAACATGGATGGACTTGGAGGGCACAATGCTAAGTGAAATGTCAGACATGGCAGGACAAATATTGTATGCTATCACTTATATGTGGAATCTAAAAAATATAACAAGCAAGAAGTAGATTCATAGATACTGAGAACAAACTAGTGGTTACCAGTGAAGAGAGAAAAGGCAGGGGGGGCATTATAGGAGTAGGAGATTAGGAAGTATAAACTATAAGGTATAAAATAAACTACAAGGATGTACTGTACAACATGGGAACTATACATACAAGAGTTTTACAATAACTATAAATGAAGCTTAACCTTTAAAAATTGTGAATCACTACATTGTACACCTTTTCCCTACATAATATTGTATATCAACTATACTTCAATTTAAAAATGATTTTAAAAAAAGAACCATTCTAGAATATAGTAATTTTTATTGTTGTTGTTGCTTTAAATACCAACAGTGTCCCACAGGAAAATGGTAGTAACCTGCAGGTTTCACAGGCAGATTTTTATAATGTAAAACAAATGTTTCACTACAACTCTCAAAGAGTTGAGAAAAAGCCAAAACAAATTACTTCTAGGAAGGCAGTGTGGTGCAAAAGAAATCTCTATGGACTGAGAATCAGAGGTTCAGATTTGGAACCTAAATATCTATCTATGCAATGTGATAATGCAATGTGAAAGTCTCTCAGTCATGTCCAACTCTTTGTGACCCCATGGAATATACAGTCCATGGAATTCTCCAGGCCAGAATATTGGAATGGGTAAGCCTTTCTCTTCTCCAGGGGATCTTCCCAACCCAGGGATCAAACCCAGGTCTCCCACATTGCAGGAGGATTCTTTACCAGCTGAGCCACAAGGGAAATGCTTTGTAAATATTAAATGAGCAACAACCATGTGAAATAGTTTCTTAGTAGAATTAATTAATTCTACAAATATTGAGAATGTAGTGCTGTAAAAGCGAGGCACAATGCCAGACAATAGGAATGCATCAGAGAGTAAAACAAAGTCCCTGCCCTTGAGGATCTCACACTGTATCACAGAGTAAATGAAGAGTCTAGAGGTGAGAAGAGCTATGAAGGAAGATAAAGTTGAGTAAACTGTGTAGAGATTGCGGGAGAAGGGCACATTATAATGTTGAAGCATTATTACAAAAGTACTATATTTGTTTATAAAAACACAAAACCTGCAAACAACACAGAAGACCTCATTGTACAGTTAAATGATGAAGGCCCTTTTCTATCTTCAACCAAATTTCACTTCCCAGAGGCAACCACTTCTCCCTAGATTAACTATCTTATTTAATTCCTCCATTATGACTTCCACTTAAAATATTTATATTTATTTATTTTTAGATTACATTCAATTTTTTACTAGAAGCAATTCAGGTCGTAACAGAAAAAATTTTTAAATAACCAAAACCATGGAAACTACATTCATGATACCACTCACACAAAGACAGTATCATTAAAACCCATGTTTTCTTTTGCAAAATCTTGAGCCTAGAATGACAAGTAGAGCCACATGTTCCAATTAACACAACTACTAAACAGTGATTCTCAGTTCAAACTTGGAACTCCTTTGTCTCCAAGCCTCTCAATTTAAAAAGAAAAATTATAAGACATTGTAAAATACAGAAAAACAAAACAAGAAAACTTAAATTACTTTATTAATATAATTTATTTTTACAAAACCAGAATTACTGTGCATGCATATCATTTTGAAATCTGCTTTAATTACATAACATTAACATTTTTCTGACATTGAAGAATTCTACAATGTGGTTCTTAATGGTCATAATATATGTAACCAATTTGTGTGCCATAACATTTAATTACCCCTTCATGGATCACAGCCTTGTTGTGGTGAACTGGTTGGCATAACTCAATGAAGTTATGAGCCATGCCATACAGGGCCACCCAAGATGGACGCGTCATAATAGAGTTCTGACAAAACGTGGTCCACTGGAGGAGGGAATGGCAAAACACTCCAGTATTCTTGCCACTAAAACCCCATGAACAGTACAATAAGGAAGAAAGATATGACACCAAAAGATGAGCCCCCAGATTGGAAGGTGTCCCATATGCTACCAGAGAAGAGCAGAGGGCAATTACTAATAGCTTCAGAAAGAATGAAGCAGCTGGGCCAAAGTGGATACAACGTTCAGCTGTGGATGTGCCTGGTAGTGAAAGTAAAGTACAATGCTGTCGAGAACAATACTGCCCAGGAACCTGGAACGTTAGGTCTATGAATCAAGGTATATTGGACATGGTCAAGCAGGAGATGGCAAAAGTGAAACATTGACGTCTTAGGAATCAGTGAACTAAAATGGACGGGAATGGGAGAATTTAATACAGATGACCATTGTATCTATTACGGTGAGCAAGAATCCCTTAGAAGAAATGGAGTAGCCCTCGTAGTCAACAAGAGTCTGAAATGCAGTACCTAGGTACAATCTCAAAAACGACAGAATGATCTCTGTTCATTTCCAAGGCAAACCATCAATATTACAGTAATCCAAGTCTATGCCCCAACCACTAACGATTAAAAAAACTCAAGTTGAACAGAGAAGCTGTTGCAGTGAGAAGCCTGCACACTGAAACTAGAGAGTAGACCTCACTCATGGCAACTCGAGAGAGTCCTTGCACAGCAACAAAGACCTAGCACAGCCAATAAACAAAACAAAACAAAAACCAGAAAGATTGCCAGGAGAAATATCAACAACGTCAGATATACAGATGACACCACTCTAATGGCACCAGGTGAAAAAGGACTAAAAAATCTCTTGATGAAAATGAAAGAGGAGAGTGAAAAAGCTGACCCAAAACTCAACATTCAGAAAACTAAGATCATAGAATCTGGTCATATCAACTTCATAACAAACAGATGGGGGGAAAGTGGAAGCAGTGACAGATTTTATTTTCTTGGGCTCCAAAATCACTGCAGACAGTGATGGCGGCCATGAAATTAAGACACTTGCTCCTTGGAAGAAAAGCCACGATAAATCTAGACAGTGTATTAAGAAAGCAAAGGCATCACTTTGCCGACAAAGGTGCATCTGGTCTAAGTTATGGTTTTTCCAGCAGTCATGTACGGATGTGAGAGTTGGACCATAAAGAAGGCTGAGTGCTGAAGAATTGATGCTTTCAAACTGTAGTACTGGAGAAGACCCCTGAGAGTCCCTTGGACTGCAAGATTAAAGCAGTCAATCCTAAAGGAAATCAATCTTAAATATTCACTGGAAAGATTGATGCTAAAACTGAAGCTCTAATATTTTGGCCACCTGATGCGAAGAGCTGACACACTGGCAAAGATCTGGATGCTGGGAAAGAACTGCAGGCAAAAGGAGAAGTGGGCAACAAAGGATGAAATGGTTAGACAGCATCACCAACTCAATGAACATGAATCTGAGCACACTCTGGGAGATGGTGAAGGACAGGGAAGCCTGCCGTCCTGGGGGTCACAAAGAGTCAGACAAGACTTAGCAACTGAACAACAACAACATTTAACCAATGCTTTATGTTTGATTTTCAAATTATTTCCAACTTTTGAAAAGATAATATCTTACCAACATTTTTCCAGATAAATCTTTATGTGCATCTATGGTTAATTCCAGGAAGATTACTAGTGCAAAATATACATGTAACTTAATAATTTTAAAACACACCGCCAAATTGACCTCCTCAAATGTATTATTTCCTATTCCCATTAGTGTGTGTAAGTGGCAATTTCCCTGCACTCCTGATAGAAATAGCATGCTGTTTTAATTTGCATTTTTATTAAGGACAGACATTTTTCCTGCTTCTACTTTGATTTCTTACTGTCTGATTTTTTCTCTGTTTTTTATTGGGTCAAGTCATGCTTTGTTCTTTACTAGAGATTCTGGATCCTTGAATTTGGAGAACTAGATATGTCTGAAAAAATTGAGGGACAGAGAGGACACACTTTTTGTATCAAGAAAACACATGAGATTTTTTTTTTTTAAGTTCTTAGCATTCTTGGGAGGGATATTTTAACAGAAAAAAAGACATAATAAATAAAGGATGGTTTTCCCCAAGAAAGAGTGGTTGGCAATAGTTTATATTTTTCTGAGACTGGAGAAATTTTCATTCAAGCTCAGACAGACTGACTGTCTTTGTAGTAGGATTTGGGAACCACTGCACTCATCATGCTGCAATTCTAGGTTTAGTCTCATTTGAAAAATGAGGTGGTTAGACTAGTGATCTGGTAGAGAAGTCCTCTTATCTCTGAATTTCAAGGCATTTCCTTCATATACAATGTTACTTTAATTATCTATTTGAGAGTTATACCATATGCATCCATTCGTCAGAAGCTTTGAAATAGATTTTATCCATTTTAAAAAGTTTAAAAAATTTATTTCACTGCACCTAGATGCAGCATGCAGAATCTTTTAGTTGTGGCATTTGAACACTAAACTGAGGCAAGTGGGATATAGTCCCCTGACCAGGGATCCAACTGGGCCCCCTGCAATGGGAGTGAGGAGTCTTAGCCACTGGAACACCAGGGAAGTCTCAAACTTTTTTTTTTAATGTTTCATTTTACGTTTTTGACTGTGCTGCTTGCAGGATCTTGGTTCCCCGATCAGAGATCGAACCCACCAATGGAACAGAAAGTCCTAACCAGAGGACCACCAAATAATTCCCTATATATACGGATTTTTTTACGGTATACCTAATCTCATAGAAATTAGCCTCCAAGGCTAAATTTGGTAATAAAAGTGACAATTTCCACATTGCTCACAAACATCTATCTCCCCATTCCACAGGCAAATACCTTTGTATAGAACCTTTAAGAAGGTTTCAGGGTGTGATTCTGGGATTCCTGGGATTACTTTTCATGAAAAACCTTTGAGTTTTTTCATGTTATATGCGTCAGATGATTTTTCTCTATGTGCATTTAGTCAAAGAAGTGACAACTGTTCTTCTTGCAGTCATTGAGTGAAGAAAGACATCTTAGGAGTGGCCACTGAAGGATGGTCATCACCATGTTTCAGAGTTTTGTCCCCGGCTTTGCAGAAATTTCAATTTTGTCCAAGTGCCCAGATCATATCAAATTTTTAGATAGTGCTAAGTGCTAAACTCTAAGCTAGTCTAGCTCTAATTATGACATTAAGCTGATCAAGTCACTTTCATTAATAGTCTTCCTTAAAGAAGGAGCAACACAAGTGATTGGTTTAGGGCTTGATGACAGTTAATAGTTTCACACTTTTCAACACAAGAGGCATTCCTCAGAAAGCCTCACTCTTCCTGGATTGCTCCAAATGCCTAAATCATCAATTTAGGTAGTATTTGTATCAGTGGGGCACTCTTGAATCACAACTTCCCTCTTCCGAGGTTACTCCTTCAGTTCAGTTCAGTTGCTCAGTCATGTCCGACTCTTTGCGACCCCATGAACTGCAGCACGCCAGGCCTCCCTGTCCATCACCATCTCCCGGAGTTCACTCAAACTCACATCCATCAAGTCCGTGATGCCATCCAGCCATCTCATCCTCTGTCGTCCCCTTCTCCTCCTGCCCCCAATTCCTCCCAGCATCAGAGTCTTTTCCAATGAGTCAACTCTTCTCATGAGGTGGCCAAAGTACTGGAGTTTCAGCTTTAGCATCAGTCCTTCCAATGAATATTCAAGACTGATTTCCTTTAGGATGGACTGGTTGGATCTCCTTGCAGTCCAAGGGACTCTCAAGAGTCTTCTCCAACACCACAGTTCAAAGCATCAATTCTTTGGCGCTCAGCTTTCTTCACAGTCCAACTCTCACATCCATACATGACCACTGGAAAAACCATAGCCTTGACTAGATGGACCTTAGTCAGCAAAGTAACGTCTCTGCTTTTGAATATGCTATCTAGGTTGGTCATAACTTTTCTTCCAAGGAGTAAGCGTCTTTTAATTTCATGAGGGCAATCACCATCTGCAGTGATTTTGGAGTCCAAAAAAATAAAGTCTGATACTGTTTCCACTGTTTCCCCATCTATTTCCCATGAAGTGATGGGACCAGATGCCATGATCTTCGTTTTCTGAATGTTGAGCTTTAAGCCAACTTTTTCACTCTCCACTTTCACTTTCATCAAGAGGCTTTTTAGTTCCTCTTCACTTTCTGCCATAAAGGTGGTGTCATCTGCATATCTGAGGTTATTGATATTGATACTGATATTTTCCTGGCAATCTTGATTCCAGCTTGTGCGTCTTCCAGCCCAGCGTTTCTCATGATGTACTCTGCATATAAGTTAAATAAATAGCATGACAATATACAGCTTTGACGTACTTCTCTTCCTATTTGGAACCAGTCTGTTGTTCCATGTCCATTTCTAACTGTTGCTTCCTGACCTGCATACAGATTTCTCAAGAGGCAGGTCAGGTGGTCTGGTATTCCCTTCTCTTTCAGAATTTTCCATAGTTTATTGTGATCCACACAAAGGCTTTGGCATAGTCAATAAAGCAGAAAAAGATGTTTTTCTGGAACTCTCTTCCTTTTTCCATGATTCAGCGGATGTTGACAATTTGATATCTGGTTCCTCTGCCTTTTCTAAAACCAGCTTGAACATCTGGACGTTCATGGTTCACATACTGATGAAGCCTGGCTGTTCTGTTGTTCTCCTCTCCCTCCTATATACTTCAGTACTAACTGCAATCCAGTACTTAGCTAAGGAGAAGTTAATTTTTTTATACAGTATGAAAGACTTATAAACCTGCCTCTAATAATAGTTTCTTCCCAGAATTTTAAGATATTCCAGAGGGAATAGCAGAGTATGAAATGTTAAGAAAAGGAAGTTGTGGTTGAACACAGTTGTTTGGATTCATCTCAGGACAAACATACACAGAACATACATAAATATATATTAAATGACTCGTGTTGGGGAAATTCCCTGGAGGTCCAGCGGTTAGGACTTTGCATTTTCACTGTTGAGGGCCCAGGTTCAATCCCTGGTGGGGGAACTAACATCCTGAAAGCCCTGGGCAGGGGAGGGGAACCACTGTTGGTAATACTATTCTAAAATAAAGATTATCTCTTATTAAAAAGTAATACATGTAGCACAAGGTCTAAAATTGTTTTTCTTGTTTTAAAGTTTTCACATCCAAGTAAAATGATGACAATGACTTAAAAGTGAAACTCAAAATAAAGCTAGATAAAAGGTGAATACTTCTTTTTTTTTTTTTGGTTAATTCCTTTGTTTTGTTTCATTTTATTATAGGCAGTCAACATTAAATCCTCTTTTAGTATTTCCTTCCATTAGAAAAGGTGACTATTTCTCTGTTTCTCTGGAAACACTGAATCTATGGAATGTAGATACATTTTGAAAGCTGCAGTTTTCAAAAGAATTACCCCTCCCTTCATAAACTAATAATATTAATATTTAACAACAGAAACTTAAGATTTTAAAAAGTCATATAGGAAATATTAGAATATTTGTTGAACTAACTTTCACATTCAAATTGAAACTGGGAATTTGACCTTAAATTAATACAGAATTCTAGAGGCAAGAAATTTATGTGAAAATGATTTAAAAACAATCAGTAGAAATAAAAGAACTGTACAAAAAAATCTCCCTGATTGGACTGACATTTAGTTGAAAAGAACTGTTCTTAAAGAGAAAGTTTTCAATATAACAGGGTGCAAAAGTAGTACACAGTACTGTTATTTTTTCATGGCAATGAGGTTAGCAAAGCCCAGCCTAGAATCGTCCCTCCTTTAATGAGACAGTTACAGAATCAGACAAGCCAGTCCAGGTTTACCACTTTCCCTTTAATGTGCTTGAAATCAGTTTGTTGTAAGTTGGACAGCTGCTTCTTTTCATACTGTTTACACTGTTATTTGCTCAAAAATTCTTCTGTACAGTACACTTTGTATTCAAAGCCCCCAAAATATTTATTGAAGTCTGTGAGAAACTATGCAGTATAATAAGCACTATCTTTTTTTACCTATGCTTTGTACCTATGCTCTTTCTATTTAAAGTATATATAAATGAGTATGTAAAGGATTGGTATTGTTTAATACTTTTAGGAAGAACTCTGTTAAGTAGATAACAAAAAAAAAAATAAGGGAGAACAAACATAACAAATGATGAAACTTCTATTTTCTCACTGGAGATTTTCTTGAGGTAGACCAATTCCTTCCATAATTTGAAAAGTTATGGCAATAATGTAAAATCTTAGCATTACTCTCAGAGAATTCATTTTTTATTTACCTGAATACATGCTAATTTAACTAAGTCCCCTTTCTCCTGTACTGCGTATCCCACATCTATACATACCAAGTGAAGTTACAGCAGATGAAAAAGGAAAAAAAATAGAAATACCTAAGAATTTCCTCTTGTTTTGTGGAACATTTGCAACTCATGTATTCCAAGTATTTACAGTGCAATGCTTTTTTTTAATTGGATGGTAAAAAAGTGAAATCTGTATTTATAGAGCTGGTGTCTGGCAAATACACTGTATAAAATTGAAACTGCACTTTTAAGCGATTCTAACAAAGAAAAGATCATTCATTTGATATATAGAATGACTGAGCAGCAAGGCTGCTTACTCAGAGACAACTTAAGAAACTCCCCATCCTCAGGATACAGTATTAGTGGATGAGATGTGGTACTACAGTACAAAGCAGAAAGCACTAGAAAGGGGGCACAGATAACACTTTGTGCGTCAAATGCAAATGATTTCAGAATTGCCACTACCACAAATGATTTAAAGGTTTAGGGTTATGTCACGATTTCAATAAAAGGAGGTGGGTGGGGGGACCCTCTACTTCTTTGTCCTCCTGACTCCGAGAACTCGGGCGGTGTTGGGGAAAACTGGTGGCCGGTTCGGAAGGGGAAGAAGGGTCGGTTCAGGGCTGCCGGTCCCTTGGCGGCGTCACCCCTTTTGAGGCCCGTGGTGGTTTTGAGGACCACTACTGAGACAGTCGGGGTGTAGGTGGTTCTCACCCTGGCCCAAGCTCCCGATTACCTCTGACGAGCCCCAAAGATCAATGAGTAGCAGTCGAGGTCAGGTCCCCCAGCAGAAAGGCGGCGGCAGCAGCAACATCAGCGGTTAACTCTTACAGCCTTTCATGAGGCCTGAAGGAAGATTACCACAGCTAAGGGTCCCTAGATGAGAGGGAGGGTAAATGAAGGCGGGGGGGAGGAGAATGAGGGAAGGAAAATGAGGAGGACACAGGGAAAAGGGGGAGGGGGGAGGGCGGGACAACGCGGGGAAGGGCCAAGGGTTTACAGACAGGATCTCCGCGTTGCCACGGAAACGTATCCCTCCGCCCAGGATTCGCGTTTCAACCCCATCAGTCCCGCCACACCTCTTCTCTGCTGTTTCCGCCCAGCTCCTTTGTGCCGCGCAGAACGTCGAGATGACGCATGCGCAACGAAACCCAGCCGCCGCATATATAAGCGCGAACCCAGGCGCTTCCTCGTAGTGCCGCCGGGACCGTTGGCGTGTGAGGCGGTTTGGTTGGTTTTGTGTTGATCGTTCTCTCGGCGCTGCGAGCTGAAAGAGCCCAGCTCGCAGGCCAGTCATCATGTCGCGCTACGGGCGGTACGGAGGAGGTAAGAGGCTGGAGGCCAGGAAGGGAGGTTGCTGTGGGTGTAGTGAGTATTTAGAGGTCGTGAGGTTGGCGCGGCGGTTGGGAGACGGTTATTCCGCGTGCGTAATGGCGGCTTCGGCGCACACCATACGAAGCTGGAGGCGGCGGCCGCGGGGTTTCGCAGGAGGACAGCGGGTGGCTGGGGTAGGTCTCCGGCGGGTATCTTTCAGTTCTTGGGCATCTTAGTCTCCCGCCCAGCCCGAGCCAGGCCCTCGATCACTGTTTTGTTGTTGCCCTTTTTCGAGCCACCCGCCTGCCCGCCCGTCCCCCACCCCCCCTCCCCCGCCCTCGGCTGCCATTTTGCGCACATTGACGACCATGGTGGCGCATTTCTTTGGCGCTTTCCCGCCACTTTAGCTGACAGATGTGGTCGCAGCCGTAAAAGAAAGGATGAATTTAAGACTTAGAAAACTGGCAGCTTCGAGCTGCGCATTCTCGTCAAACGGTCTGATTGCTGAGTGGGAATGGAAGCGTGATTTTTAAGTTTGGCGGCTGGTTTTCTCTCTTGGCTTTTTCGAGCACGGTTTATGGCTTCTGAGAGGGGGAGCTGGAGTCACGGGCGAGCCTGCGCCTGGGGCGCCTGCTGCAGAGTACTGGAGTCGGCGCAGCCCCGCTCCCGTTCCGCCCTCCGCTGGGGCCCGCTCACTGAGAATGCCGCTGCCGCCGCCGGCCCGCGCGTTCTCGGTGTGCCTGGGGCTGCCGGGACTCGGGGGCGGGACCGGGGCGGAGACCGCTCCACGCCTCGGAGTATCCTACCACGCTGCGGTGCTCGTATTTGGAGGTTTCCCGCGGGGCCCCGGCCTCCATTGAATGTTAAGAACTTGGTCGTACGCTTAGCTTTTCAGAAATGTTACGAACTTCGTTGGTTTAAAGGTTAACATTAGCCCTTGATAGAGTATTAAATATGTTTTGCACTGTTAAAGATGAATTTAAGCAAAAAAAATTCAAACTTGGGCCAGATTATTTGCATAACGTGCACTCTTTTCTTTGCGTTTTTTAAACAGAAACCAAGGTGTATGTTGGTAACCTGGGAACTGGTGCTGGCAAAGGAGAGTTAGAAAGGGCTTTCAGTTATTATGGGCCTTTGAGAACTGTGTGGATTGCCAGAAATCCTCCAGGATTTGCTTTTGTGGAATTTGAAGACCCTAGAGATGCAGAAGATGCAGTTCGAGGCCTGGATGGAAAGTAAGTGAGATCTTGGTGAGAATGTTCCTGTGTCAGGCTTGAATTCTGTAGTCTGGAGGAGTTTTTAAATAGCTGATCACTTTATGAAGACAGGAAATGAAAGCAAAAGTGAAGTTTGAAGGACTTATATAGTTGGAGCTTCTGAGGGCAAAGAGAGTGGTTGGAAAGTTCTAAATACAGAGCTCACTTTTTTTTTTTGGCGTTACAGTTTTGTTGTTGTTTTTTGTAGAGTTATTTGTGGTTCCCGAGTGAGAGTTGAACTATCAACAGGCATGCCTCGGAGATCTCGATTTGATAGACCACCTGCCCGACGTCCCTTTGATCCCAATGATAGATGCTATGAGTGTGGCGAAAAGGGACATTATGCTTATGATTGTCATCGCTATAGCCGCCGAAGAAGAAGCAGGTATTTATTTTAATAAAGGAATGGTTAGTGTACTAGTTAATCAAGTAACTTTTTTATTAGCAAGGCACAAACGTATTTTTCTGTAAACTTGAATGTTAATTGTTACAGGTGTATTTTACAATTTTTGTTTAATTAAAGAAATGTTAATGTATTAATAATCAACCTGGTCAAAACCTTTCAGGTTTCTTCGTTTGAGTCAGTCGCCTTGATTCAGAATGTCACGAGCCTTATGATATCATGCTGAGGCGCCTTGCAAATCCGACAATTAAGATCCTCCTAGACCTTGAGGTGATCAGCATAAGAGGCCAGATCCCCTCGAGTCATCTACACCTAGCTTCACCTTATTCTTTAAAGGGCAGAAAATTTGAGACGGTGATCGCCGTAACAGTAAATTTGGCTTACAATTGGGGGCCCCTCCGGTTTAGAAAGAGGAACACCAGATTGACCACATTCCCAACTAGAAAAATCTTCTTGCGTCAATCAAGCCTCACCTGGCTCATTTGGCTGTCAGTTTGATCGTCGTGTAGATTGAAGAAAACATCTAGATGCAGCGATCGGCTATAGATACTTCTAGATCGTCTAGATCTACTAGACCATGGGCCAAAGAGGGTCGACCTGCAAACTTGCAAGGTTTATTTTAAATACACATTACAGTGTTTTATATTATGTTAATCTAAAATGTAATTGAGCTTTTAACAAATCTTTTTTTAGGTAGTTTAAAAAAAAAAAAAAAAAACGACAACTAATAGGCCCAGAGTTTATTTCCAAATGAGACACTAAATTTAAATAGTTTTGAGATTTGGTTTCAGCAGAGGCACACAGACTCTAAGAGGAGTTGCCATCTAATATTATGTTTTTTTCTGACTTGAAAAATAGGTCACGGTCTAGATCACATTCGCGATCCAGAGGTAGACGATACTCTCGCTCACGCAGCAGGAGCAGGGGAAGGAGGTGAGAGATCTTGTTTAAATTTCAGCTTGTCAGTAGTGGTGAAGTTTAATTGGAATCAAATTGAAATTACTTTGATTTAATGTTTAGGTCAAGATCAGCATCTCCTCGGCGATCAAGATCTGTGTCTCTTCGTAGATCAAGATCAGCTTCACTCAGACGATCTAGGTCTGGTTCTATAAAAGGATCGAGGTATTTCCAGTATGTAGCACCTTTTTTCCCCCTTATTTGTATTTGGATTGTCCCGTCTTAATGACAGCGGTGGAGTACGGACCTAACTGAAATGGAATGCTTCAGAAGAATTTGAAAAAAAAAGTTGACTATGAACATGTCCAAATGAAGAAAAGCCCAACTAAAGATTTTAAGGGCGTTACAGAGGTGATAGAGGAGGGTCTAAGGCATAAATCCTCAAATCATTCCAGGGAGCACTCTGGGTAAACATGTTGAAAACTTCTGGAGTCAGCTTATATCTGTTTAGATCTACTCTGATTTACCTATAAGTCAGTTTATAGACAAATGATAATAGCACTAAAAGATGATAGTTACTTGGTTCCTGATAAGAAGGCCCATTAGAACCAGAAAGAGATTTAGAAGCAAGTTAAAGTTTTTTTTTTTTTGAGGGTTGAGACCATGGAAAATTTAGGGTAATATACACATAGATTGAATGTGGCTTGTTAGACACTGAAATTTGAGAAGTTAAAAATCAAATTAGACCCCTCCGCATTTTTTTGTTTCCAAGATTATGGAAATGGATAACATTCTAGATAATGAAAGGAATTGACAATGCTACTCGTGTCATCGGTAGGGAATGCTACTGAGAATTATTGGTACTCAGCAGCAGCACAGTCTTTATAAATGCCATGATTCAGAAACTTGTCCATTTGAAAAACCTGGACTCCAGATAAATGCATTTAACTTGGTTGCAGGACCTCAAGATGTCTATGTCAGCCTCATTTGGTTTGTATTTACAGATTGATGGTCCTGAACCATCCATGATAGTTTGTTGATCCATGAACACAGCTTTACCCAGTCATAGGAGTTTCCACTGAACTTAAAGAAGCGAAGTTTCCATTCAGGAGGTTGACGATTCTTTTAACACCAGTTTTCTCAAATACCACAAATCTCTCTTGGATGCTACATTCTGTTTAAGAATATTGTACGTCTGTACAGAAACTCATGATAGATTTTTGAAATGGTAGTTCCAAGTCTTTGTCCAGTCTCAGACTGATAGGGCATCTTAGACAGTTTTAGCCCCTTCCTATCCTACCTTAAAAGGTACTCAGAAGGTATTTAAGGAAATTATTCTTGTGCACTAATTGGTATAAATGTGTTTGCTTTTATTAAGATCCCGGTCCAGGTCGAGATCAAGATCCAGGTCTCTTTCACGGCCTAGAAGCAGGTAGAGTAAAAATCTCATTGATGCTCTTTTAGTTATATGGTACCAATGTCT
The DNA here is from genome assembly GCF_023091745.1 of Budorcas taxicolor. Lineage (NCBI taxonomy): Eukaryota > Metazoa > Chordata > Mammalia > Artiodactyla > Bovidae > Budorcas > Budorcas taxicolor. The sequence goes on along the minus strand of NC_068920.1, from coordinate 80,816,888 downwards.
AGAGTTCAAAGTATTTTTGAATTGTTGAAATTTGTTAGCTATGAGCTTAGAAGTAAGTTGAGGAGGAGCACAGTTTTCTTATTAGTAAACCAAACTTTATAACTTGCTTTATACGTGGCCTGTTCTAGCTGACTTTCTAGGCAAGGGCATATCAAGCTATAGTGAAAAGTTGGTGAATTTGGGGTTATATTAAGAGGCCTGTGTTGGATTTGATAGATGTATGGAGAAGCATTCTGGGATCGTTGTGCTTAGAGTATGAAAGATTATTTTATGAAGAACAAGTGCTAGAAGATTGACTTTTGGCCAAAAAACTGGTAGGGTTTTTGTTTCCAGTTTAACTGCAGTGTAGTTTAAGCTCAGGACATTTTGGGGGTTCATTTCATTTTTTTGTAACTGAAGGGGTTGGATAGAACTTTTCACACATTAAGTAAAACACAACCTTTTCATGTTTTGACAGCCGATCAAAGTCCAGATCTCCATCTCCAAAAAGAAGGTAAGCTAAATAATTTGTTGCCATATCTTACCCGTCAAATGTGGCCTCTGCAGAATTTTGCTTACTGTGTACTTCCCTGAGCTCTTTGGAGAATTGGTGCTATATGTTAAAATATTAGAATTTCTTAGATGACCTCCCCCCCAAATCTCCAAAAAGCAAATAGTTATCTTTACCTAAGTTTTGTAAGATTAATTAGTGAAGAGGCTGTTAAACCTTACAGAGTTTTTGTTTTTAAGACTTCTGCTATAGGAACTTACTACCCTTTGGCCACCTTAGCATTTCTTAACTTCGTTTCACCTTGACATATATGCGAGAAGAGTTTTGTTAGACACTAATTGGTTCCAAACTTAAATATTTTTTCTTTTTAGTCGTTCCCCATCAGGAAGTCCGAGAAGAAGTGCAAGTCCTGAAAGAGTGGACTGAAGTGCTCAAGTTCACCTTTTAGGGAAAAGTTATTTTGTTTACATTATTATAAGGGATTCGTGATGTCTGTAAAGTGTAACTTAGGGAGGGTATTTCAACCATCTAATCAAAATGGATCTGGACTATTACTCTGTAAATTTACAGCAGTAATATAATACAAATTTTTGTTGAATGTATTAACATCCTATGGTCTGAAAATGTGGATTTTTATTTGGCACATTTAAAATAAAATGTTTCTAATTAGATTCTTGATTTGTGTTCACTTTAATACTGCTTAATTTGGTATGCTTCAGGAGTCAACCTTGGTGTTAACTGTATTCATACAGACCTACATTTAAAATTAATGATATTAAGTCTTAAACATAATTAACATATATGTATATACACACACTTGGAAAATTCCTTTTTACCCTTAGAACTTTGGGTCAGATGGTAAGAACTCGAGTTGAGTCTCCCTAGACAGCATGGATGATGCATCATGACAAGTCCCTAAGTTCTGTTAGAGTTGGTATCAGATGTTATCAGTAAGGCTAATTTCTTATGTGAGGCTGTAGAGACCACTGACTTGCTGTAAGTGAGCACACCAGGAACTAAGTAAGAAGTAGTTGGACTTGATGCTGGAGAAGCTGGATTTTACAAAAGCCTACTAGAGGTTATCAGGCTGTTAGATGGGGTGGTATCAAATTAGAGCTCTCCATTCTAGAAAGTTATACTCAGTGTTCTTTTGTTTTCAAACATTAACCAGTTTTATATCCGAACTTTTGCATGTTAGAGAATTGTCTGAATTTGGAACAAAACACCTTTATGTAAACCAGCTTTGCAAAATTTTCCAGCCTAGATATTCTCTTCTGTTTCTTCAAATGAATTGCCTTATTCTGAGCAGAGGTACTAATTCCCAGGTTAGGTTTCTTCAGTTCCTGAAAACCAACATAATTCATCTTATTTTGCCAGGCTGGTGCAAAGTAATTAAAGATGTCAGAAATGTTAATGAGACTAAAGCAGTTGTGTTAATTCAACCTATATTTAGCAACACCTCACTGTAGTTACTTTTTGGCAGCATCTGATAGACTTTAGAATATTAGCACCAGTAGATTGTTTATTTGGACTTTAAGCATCATAGGGCAATGACAGTTAATTTTGAATTTTCTGGTCAAGCTTTTACTGGGTGTTCTCTAGCCTTGGTGCAAAAAAATTTTTTTAGTGCTGATGGCACAGCTATCTGTCCTTGTTTCTGACACTTTCAAACTTACTGGATAGCATTACAATTGGGAATACTGATCTGCCTCATATTTACTGGTTTGAATGATCATTAGTATGTTCAAAGTTTGGACGCTTTTGTTTTTGGAATTTTGACAACTGGCTGCGTTACATGGTTGCTGTAAAGCTATGTGTAATCATCAGGCTTGCTTATTGCACTTGGTCAGCTTTACTTGTTTTGTATTATATAAAGATAAGTTTACTCAACAATAAATCTGCAGAGGATAAACAGTCCTGATACTCAATTTGTGGAAGTGGGAGTTCTGAGCCAAGAGTAGGAATCATTAATTCTGTAGCTTTGGGATGGATTACTAGCAGCATCCTAGAGGTTAGTTATGAGAGGATAAAAATATGGAAGAGAGGTTAGGGGCAAAAAATGAATTTAAAAAGCACAGAAAATTCTATTTACCCTTACAGGAAAGGGAGTACAGGGTATTTAGGTCAATACCTTTTTTGTAGCCATGACAACTCCGTACCCACATTTGTTACTCATCTTAATGATGAACTGGCTTGCGTGGTGCACCTTTTTAAAAAAAAAAAATTTCAAGGTTGGGACTGCTAAATGGATTGTGTGATTGATTTGAAAAATGCTGGTTCATATTTAACTCCTAAATTAATAACGGGGCATTATTAACCTGGGAGCTGATTGAACATGTCTTTGCTTTGGACATAGCACCTTGGCACTCCTAGGTGTAGAAGTAAGTAAAACATGACTTAGGACTTCACTTTTGTAGTTCTCCTTCAGGCTTTGAACTAAGCTAAGTATCAAGGCAAAGTGCAGTGCTGTGTTTTGCCATGTCTCCTCCATTGAGAAGAAAATTTGAGGGGTTCTTAAAATAATACTGATTCGTGGCTAGGTCAAATGAATGATTGTGTGTGTGATTTTCATCATTGTGTAGCCTGTCTTGAAGTCGAGTGTTTTCCAGGATATAGTAAGCTAAGTAGGAATTGAAAGCTGTAAAGCTGACATGTTGGCAGTGAGTTTTCAATGAAGGACAGTAGCAATGAATTCACTAGATGTGGCTCTGAGCAGTTAATTGCTTGGAGACCTTTACAGGGGAGGGTTGTATATAGCCTAGAAGATGTTTATGTAATTTTATAGCTGGGAAGATGATGAAGGCATGGTTAAAGTAGAAAGAAATACTGGGGGCTTGGCTGGTGTTGGTGTTAATAACTTGGTTATTTTCTTTCCAGACTTAATGGGGAAAAGATGCTGGATAGAAGGGTAATTCTAGAACACAGAATGTAGTAGCCAGATAACTCTTCAGCCCTCAAGGCCAGTTGCCAAAGCTCATGGCTTTTCCCATTTGCCACAGGCTGCTAGCCCAACCTATTTTCCATTTCATTTCACTTTTTGATTTGGTGTATATAGCAAGAAGGCTCTACCCCTGACTCTGAGCCACCCAGTTAGATCCCCAAAAGCAACCATTGTTGTCATTTGTACATAGATACTTTTTTCTTTTTTTGGCTGCACTGTGTGGCTTGTGGAATCTTTTTTGCCCAATCACGGATTGAACCTGGTACCTGGCTATGAAAGCTCTGAGTCCTAACCACTGGACCGCCAGGGAAGTCCCACTCTCCTTTTTTCTTTTTTTTTTTTTAATTTTAAAATCTTTAATTCTTACATGCGTTCCCAAACATGAATAAAAAAGATTATTTATGGCTGTGCTAGGTCTTGGTTGCTGCAGTCCGGCCTTCTCTGGTTGCAGGAAGTCGGGGCTCCTCTAGTTGCGGTACATGAGCTTCTCATTGTGGTGCCTCAAGAGTGCAGGCTTAATAGTTGTAGCAATGGGCTTAGTTGCCCCGCTACATTTGGGATCTTTCTGGACCAGGGATCGAACCCATGTTCCCTGCATTGGCAGGCGGGTTCTTTACTAATGAGCCATCAAGGAGACCCTCCTTTTTTCTCTTAACACAAATACATAAGCCTTGTTTTTCTCATTAAATATCTTAGAGATCTTTTACATAAGTTAAAATGGCACTTTTTAAAAGTTGCTTACTGTTAAGTTGCTTGGATGTTGCATAATTTATGCATTAAACTTGTGCTCCTTCAGTGTGCCAGGTACTGTTAGCTTTGGAATACAGAAGTGAACAGTCTTTGTGTTCATTGAGCAAAAGTTCTGGAAGGGAAAGGAGCAAACACCAGGTGGGTAATAAATGATCCAGAGAATAATGATACGGAGGGATAGGGGATTGGTTGTTTTTGTGTAAGGACTGGTCCAAGGAGGCCTCTGATGGTGACATTGGAGCAAGTGAGAGCCACACCAACTTCTGAGGCACAGTGCAGCAAAGGCCTAAAGTAGTTTGAGTTGGAGGCTAGGAGGCCAAGAGGCAGTGAGTAGAGGGAAGAGATGGTTTAGAAAGACGGATGTAGGATTATAGATCGTGTTGAACTTTGTATGCCTTGGAAGGGACTCCCTGTTTTCCTTGGAGAGTTTTTGAGCTACAAGTAATAGCAGTTCAATCAGTTTTCTATTCATGGATGTGAGAGTTGTTTCTAATTACTATTATAGAGCTGCAGTGAATAACCTTACTCAGTATGTCACACGTGTAACCTTGTGTATGTATCTAGGATAATTCCTAGAAGTTGAATTGCTGGGTCAGAGGCTCTGTGCATTTATATTTTTGCTAGTACTGTTTGTCCTGGTGGAAATGTATAGGAGAGCCTATTTCTCTCTAGCATTGCCCATTTGGTACACATGGTGTGGCAACATGATGGGCTGTCAATGTTGTTGATTTTTACCAATCTTGTGTTGAAACATGGTATCTCAACATAGTTTAATTTTGTGGTAAAATACATGTTTTTCCCCCAAGGTCTGTAAATTGTCATGTATTCAAGCCTTGTTTAGGTCCCCTTGCTCTCAACACACCGACCTCTATAGTAGAACACTGGACTTGCCTGTTTACTTCTCTGCAGGTGTGCTATTGCAAGGCACATTGTGATAGCAGGTACCTTGTTCTGTTTCTTCACTGCCTAGTGCTTATTAACACTTAAATATCTGATGAATGACTTCATGGATGAGTGAATGAATTCTAATCTGTTAAACCAAACAAAATTAGAACGGTCTTTATAATTAGTCACCATTTCAATTAAAAGCCCATATTTTCAGTTTAGTAGCCTATCAGACTTCTGTTTGCATCTGCTTGCAGGGGATGTAGATTCTTAGGCTGCTGTTTACAATGCCCCGCTCTACTCTGCAATTCTAATGCAAGGTTTGTGCCTCATCTGGGTTAACACTGAGAGGCTGAGAGTTATGCTCAGAAAGAGTAGAAAATTTCTGTGCAGTAAATTCTCTGCTAGGAAAGGTTCAAACTTACTTCCTCTCCTCTTCAAGAACTGGTGAGCCCAGGTGAGTCAGCCTAACGTACATAAGGAAGGTCAAATCATCCATTTCTTAGGACAGTCAGATGCCTAAGTTTATGTCTTATCCACCTCTAGATTCCCTGGGATTTAAGTGACTGAAGCTTGAAGAAGGCTGGATGTGATCCTATTAAAAGACTTTATCTTGGTTAATAACATACCTTCAAGAAATCTGAGTTCTAGAAAACGAATCCTTTTCACTGCCAAGGATCAAAAAGTCTAGCTCTAAAGAAATATAGTCAGTGTGGCAGAGGTAAAGGGAGATAGGTCTGTTTGTCTTCGTCATTGTCCGGAGGACCATCACCAGAGTACCTGGGCCCCTGTAACAAGTTATGAATTCTTTGCCTAAGAATGGGTACCCTGTGACATTTTGTGTACAATGGCTGAGCTGAGTAATTGCAACAGATTAAGTGCCACAAAGCTTAAAACATTTCATCTCTTGCCCTTTACAGAAAATGTTTGCAAATCCCTGATTTACACTTAACCTCTTTTTTTTTTTTTTTTTGCCATGATGCGAGGCCTGCGAGATCTTCCCTGACATTTCTCTAACTATTTACTCTTCAACATAATGGTGCCAGGATTGTCAGTCTGGTTGCTGGGGTCTTAACAAGACATACTTTTGGTCTGGGAAGATTGTTTCTCTGACTCGGTCTTGAAGCGCTTCCTGAAACTAGAGAGTAAATTCTAGCTAAACACACTAATGCATTTAAAATACTAGTGAATGTGGAGAGTCATTACTATGAGGAAAGCTTTTACTTTATGCCAGGGCCAGTGGTTCTCATCCCTAGTTACAAATCAGGATCACCCAGGGAGCTTTAAAAACAATGTAATGAAATCAAAATAGCTGAGGGTATTGAGTATTAATATTCTAAAAAATCTCCCTTGTATGCCACAATTGAAAACTACTGCTGAAGGGGTTAGTTCTAGCCAGCTCCTACTTCACTATAACATTATTAGACAGACTGGCCTGGCTTACTGCTATTATCATAAGAGAGTTAGCAGCACTCACGTGATTCTGAGGAGGATTCTACAATACATCCTCTAGGATCCTTTAACCAACTGACCCTATGGAATGGAACCTTTCAATGAAAAAGGAGTTTATATTAGTACCACTAGAGGTCACTGTGCTCAAGAGAAATACTCATTTTTAAAAAAGGTAACATTCTGTTCAAGAAATTTGAAGGGCTATTTATCAGAACTGTTTGGGTTTTGTCCAACACTAAGTGAACGCCAAACATGGCCCCTGGTCACAATAATTGCTTCAAAGCATCTAAGGCTCTAATGCAAATACATTTATAATTGTTATAGCTTCGCGATGTGTTAATTGTTTTATTGTCAAATATCTCTAGTATTACTGCTTGTTTAAAAGTCAGATTTTCTGATATTAATATAGCCACTCTACCTATTTTATGGTTACTGTTTTTATGGTATATCTTTTCATCTATTTACTTTCAGCTTATCGGTGCATATACAGTTGACCCTTAAATAGCACAGGTTTGACCAGCATGGTCTTCCCTGGTGGCTCAGCCGGTAAAGAGTCTGCCTGCAGTGTGGCAGGCCCAGGTTCAATCCCCGGGTCAGGAAGATCCCGGAGACAGAAATGGCAACCCACTCCAGTATTTTTGCCTGGAGAATTCCATGGACGGAGGAGCTTGGTGGGCCTACAGTGCATGGAGTCACAAAGAGTCGGACACGACTGAGTGACTAACACTTGACCAGCATGGCCTACTTACAGACAGATGTTTTTCAGTAGATGCTGTATACCTACATGATTGGCAGAGGTAGAACCACCGGTGCAGATGGCTGTAGTTGCATGTGGGTTTCTGACTGGGTGGTCATGGTGGTGGGGTACTTCCAAGACAACTGGAATTAGTTGCTAGATCTTGACTTTTAATTCAGTCTTACAGACTGCCTTTTGGTTTGTTTAAGCCATCTACATATAGAATTATTAGTATGGTTGGGTTTATGTTTGAGGTTTATTGTTTTCTGTATGTCTCCTGTCTTTTTACCATTTTGTATTAAATATTTTTTTAGTGTACTATTCAAATTCCTCTTGATTTTTTAAAAACTATTTTTTAGTTATCTCCTGAGTGGTTGTATCTTGTTACTGTTCAGTCACAGTTGTGTCCGACTCTTTGTGACCCATGAACTGCAGCACACCAGGCTTTCCTGTCCTTCACCAACTCCAGGATCTTGCTCAAACTCAGGTACATCGAGTTAATGATGCCATCCACCATCTCATCCTCTGTTGTTCCCTTTTCATTCAAATCAGGTGGTCAAAGTATTGGAGTTTCAGCTTTAGCATCAGTCCTTCCAAGGAATATTCAAGACTTATTTCCTTTAGGATTGACTGGTTGGATCTCCTTGCAGTCCAAGGGACTCTCAAGAGTCTTCTCCAACACCATAGTTCAAAAGCATCAATTCTTCGATGCTCAGCTTTCTTTATGGTCCAACTCACATCCATACATGATTACTGGAAAAACCATAGCTTTGACTATACAGCTGGACTTTAATTTATTACAGTCTCCTTCAGATTAGTAGTCTGGTAAAATCCAGAAATTTTGCTCCAGTATATTTTCCCAAACTTCCCTCCCTGTGCTATATTACGTGTTACAAACTCGATGACATGGTGTTTAATTATTGCCTCATACAACCTTCTGTCTTTCAAAGAAAAGATGAGGAAAATTTACCATTTCTGGTATTTTTCCTTTTTTTCCATGGGTTTGAGTTACTGTCTTAATTTCCCTTGCAGCATTAAAGGAAGACTTCTCTAGTATTTCTTGTAAGTAGTTCTGCTAGCAGTGAGTTTTCTGATTCTTTAATGTTTTTATCCCACTTTTGCATTTGAAGGGTAATTTGGGGGTTTAAGCACATTGATTGTGCCTTATACTGCCTCCTGCCCTCTGTTGAAGGCAAAAAGTCAGATGTTAATTGTGTTGGTGGTCTCCTGTAGTGATGAGACTTTTTTCCTCTTGCTTTCAAATTTTTTCTGTCTTCAGGTTCATTTATTTTTTTTCCCTGCCATTTTAAATCTGCTTCTGAGCCTCTGTAGTTGGAACTGTCATTGGTTATTGTACCTTTCAACCTCAGAATTTTGCTTGGTTCTTTTTTTAATAATCTCTGTTCAGTATTTTGGCTATTTCTAAAAGAACATTCTTGTGTTTATTTTGAAGCTCAGCTTTGTAGGGGTTGCCCTGCGTCTGCATAGCTGGCTCAGTGGGTCAGCAACTGGGTAGTAGTGCTCACACATTTCAACCCAGATTACTGTCCTCTGCTGATGGATCTGTGTGAAGGTAGGGAGTGGATTCAGTGTTCAGACATTTTTTCAAATCTGTTTTCGTTTTTGCTTTTTGCTAAGTCCTTTTAATTTCCTTTGCGTGTGCCTGCTGCATCAGAGTTGGCCAGGAGTGTGTGTGTGAATAGCTTGACCCCCTCTGGTCTTTGCTGTGCATGTGTAGCCTCTGATCACCCAGAAGTGTGCTTGTTCTAACCACACACAGTTGCAACCTCAGGCTAGTAGAGCCATCAGCCTCCCTGCTTATAGAGCACCAAGATCACTATTTTTATTAACAAAGCAGTTGGGTATGGATATCACCTACCACTCCAAACTGAGAGAACCCTCCCATGCCCGAAACCACAGCAGTAGCAGTCTCCTGGTCTTCATGCTCTGTTTCGCCCTGGCAGAAGCTCCACTGCAAGTGAGCTGGGGAAGTAAAGGGAATGGGAGCAGCCCCAGGCAAGGATGCCACAATCTTACAGTTTCTACTCAAAATTCAGCAGTTTTTCAAACAAACATGTCTTGTATGTTTGGGTTAGTTGCCAGAGTGACAAACCTGTTTTGTCTCAGTTTTTTTCTACATTATAGTTGCTTTTTTGAGGAGAGAGTTTGCTGACCTCACTTAGCCACAGCTGGCAGTGCTACCCAGATCATCTGAGACATTCATTATGATTTGAGTAATTGAATTCGAGAAGCTGGAACTTAAAAAGGAGAAGATAAAAATTCCTTGATTGGAAAAGGATTGCAGTCCTGTCCAAACTCTCCAAATAGCCCAGGGAACTAGATCCCACATGCCACAACTAGGAGTTCACATGCCACAACAAAGATCAAAGATCCCACATGCTGCATGCAACTAAGACCTGGAGCAGCCAAATAAACATTAAAAAAAAAAGCCCATTGCAAACTTCTGATTCCGTTGTTTCGTTTTAAACAGCTATCGGTTATAACTGGTGATGGGACTGGCTAGGGAGCAGGGTATATGCTGTGCTTTCTGTTTTCTGCTGGTAGTTTTTCATGTTCTACTTTTTGCAAATGATCCATTTATTCATTGATGCTAGCTAGTTTCCTTTAGTCTTCAGAGATTGAACTTGTCATTGCTCACCTAACAGTCACAACAGTTCAATGCCCGTAGCATGCATCTTAGACTTCATAGCAATGATTGTGCAGATTATTTAATGTTAAATCTTACCTTGTTAGGCAAAATGGGTGGGAACTGGAAAAACGAAAATCTCAGTCAGCGATAAGAACTTGTGTCATGAATTTGAAACAAATGAATCCATAGATCATTGAACTGAAGTCAACAATATGCTCACCTGTGAAAGACCAGAACTCAGAATAATGCAGCACTAGTTTGGTCGTGGGTGGGGGATGTATGGTAAAGAAGGCATGGACTTCTGGGGACCTGGAGACTTACTCTTGGTGGGGTTGCATTTGAGTAGATATTTACAACAAGTCTTTAATAATTCTATAATACATGGTGTTTTCCATACCAAATAATACCATGGTTGGTTTTCACGACATTAGTTGTACTCTTGGCCGCTTTAGTTTCTGCCTGCAGACTTATACTCATCCTCCACATAATTACAGTCTATTCCCTTTGCCTCAGAGGTGAGAAAACAGGCCAAGTGAAATTAGACTGTTTGCACGTGTAGTAAAAGCCAGGCGCCAAGTCAGTGGTCAGGGCTCCCAGCTCTGTCATGTTGCAATTCGACATCATCCAGTTGTTCCTGTTGGTCTTGTTTTCCCCAAAGAGATTTGTGATGTTCCTAAGGAACATACTACATCTTGGACATCACCTCTTGAACTGCTTAAAAGACCCTGGAGAGCATGGTTAAGTGCTTAGAAATTTCATGTCAAAGTGAATTAAAAAATAAACAGTATCTTCAAGGGGTGGCAGAGGATGAGATGATTAGATAGCATCACCGACTCAATGGACATGAATTTGAGCAAACTCCAGGAGATAATGGAGGATACTGTACTCTTATAGAGGATACTGTAGCCTGGTGTGCTACAGTCCATGGGCCCAGAGAGTCAAACTCGGCTTAGCAACTGAACAACAACAAAGAGAAAGGGAAGTGTATAGGAAGCTCCACAGGCTGCTAGTTAGATAGTATTCCCAGCTAGGGCTGGGACTGGAGAGCATAGTAGAATCCAGAACACACGGTTTATATTTGATCCATTTCCCAAAGGTTCACGCCTGACAGAATGAAGAAACTGGGAATTTTTTGAAGATGCAGATTTTTATTTTATTTAAACTGATTATTAGTGTATAATAGTATAAAATACATTTCTTTAAAAGCCACCAACCCAAACCCATCACTAGATGATTCAGTTAGGAAAGCTGGGAAGCCCAGGCTGATCTATATAACACAACATGTGCTCTCCAGTGCAATTTGTAGTTCTCTCAGTTAAGGCCCTCTCCTCACACTAACACAGCTCCTGTCTCCAGTGACTTCCTTCCTATGCCTTGGCTGAACTGGCCTTCTCAGTTAACTGTGAAGGCAGAGAATCAAATTTACAGATTGTTTCTGGACATTTTGATCTTGCATCTTAAATCACATCATCTATAAAGCTCAATCAGACTCACACTTCTTTTTATAAAAGTGAATTTGGGAAGAAAGCCTGGCTAACAGGATTAGACTCCTCTAGGGATGCTCCTGAAGACTGGAGTGGAGGCAAAGACGGGGACTTGAATTTGCACATTTTTCATGCAAATAACCCAACTTAGAGTCTTGGTTAAAATTTTCCCTAGTTCAGTGTCTTTAGGTGAGTCATTTATCCCCTCTAAGCCTCAGCTGACTCTCGTCTCCATCATCTGTTGCCTTATTGAGGCAGACAGGGTCCCTCTGCCACCAGGCTGAATGAGCTTAAGTGACCTGAAAATGCCATAGGATGCATAGGGCAAGGTGATGTGAGCTAGAGAAAGAGGGGGAAAAAAAGGATTGAGTAGGATCAAAGAAAGAAAGGGTGGAAAGTAGAAAAGAAAGAGGCAGAATGGACAGATGGAGCCAATGCATGGAGCCCAGGTGCCACTTCTGGGCTAGGATCAAGGCTGAATGATAGGTGACATGGGTGGTTGGATGCCCTTCACTTCACAGAGAGGAGAGCTGGTCATTAGACCTGGCCTGGAGCCAGTCTTGGGGAAGGAAATCAATATTCAGACCTGACTACCCTGACTGCTACCATTTGTATGATTTTAAATCACAGGATCACTTTGAAAGCCTCTAAATCTTCAACTCATCTCTTCATAGGAGAGTCAGGCTGCTAAAGGGGCTCTCAGCCTGGCCTTGGAGCAGGACATATCTTTACATTTCCTTAAGCCACAGAAAACTTGAACCAAGTGGTATGGTCATACTCCTCACCAGGCTTCAGCAACACAGGAGGAAAGTGGGGCTGTGAAGAGGAAAACAATACAGGTTACACCTTGCCAACTCAGGTTGCACCCTTAACCATTCGGGATGGCTTCTGGACTGGTCTCTAGACCAGTTCTAATGTGAACCAGTTGCCAGGGTAACAACTATTTATTATTGGTTTGCAATGAGATAAACTTGAACCAGGATGAAAATCAACCACATCACTAAACACACTTTGTCACAGCAAGACTTTCTTAATGAAAGAAGAGGGGTTGATTTACATTCTGGTGCAGGCTGCAAGTGTCTTATTATGGGCCTGAACTTTGAGGAGCATTACTCTAGGCAATAGCTGGGAAAGAAAGGAGAAAGCGAAAGGATGAAAAGATTTGGAGGAGCATCTTAACAGTGTAGTTGTATAAAATAAGTAAATATTCATAAGGAGAAAGGTTAAACTGAGTAAAGGCTTTGAAGGTACAAAATAAAGGGTTTTTTTTTTATATGTAAATGCTATGTTAGTAACATGGCTAAGAATTTCCTATGTTTATCTTGACTTGGAGAAGAGAACACACATAGACTTTTGAATCATACAGATCTGACTTGAGTGTTGTGATCTCCGTCATCTGGTATGACCTTGGACATACCACCACTCTAACAAGCTGGCTTGTGGACTTACCTGATTGACTGCATCAGGCCAGCTCTGAGTCTCAAGGCAGAATCCGGAGTGCTTGGGGTAGACTGCTCCACTCTTGCCCTTCAGCATGCCATCCAGGAAGTTGCCCGTGTAAAACTGGACCCCAGGTTGGGTGGTGTACACTTCCAGTACCCGCCCGCTTCCAGCATGATGGACCCTAGAGATAAAGCCAGACCATATATACGTAGATCCAGGGTGAAAAAGCAGACAGGGAGAAGCTGGGAAGCAGCTTTGAGATAGGAGTCAGACCCAGCCACGCAGCGAGACAGGATATGGAAGAGACAAAGATGAGATGAGCATGGTAGGAGATTCTCGCAGCCTCTCAGGGGAGGTGTAAGTAGGTGGTTTGCTTTCTTTTTTTTTTTTTTAAAGTAGGGGGTTTTGAGGATTCGCAGTAGCACCTTACCACTCTGAGCTCGGCTTCCCTGGGGAAGGCAAAAGCGACTCAACCTAGTCAGATATGTTTGTGTGTGTCAGGGGAGCCAGGTTGGACAGAGGCCGTTTTAGGGCTCGGGGGGGAGACTGGAATAATTTCTCATAAGGAGTTGGAGCTCTCTGCTTGGTCTGACAAGACCACCAATTATGTCATTTGAAAGAGAAGCAATGCTTTTCTAAGTTAAACTACCTGCCGCCCTGGGGCTAAAACAGGCAGGGGGCTCCTTAGTCAGCTATCCCCCCAGAATAGGCTGCTAGACTGTTCCCTTTTTCTAAAAAAAGAAAAGCCTCTACAGAAGACAGAGTACCCACTCGGTCTTATATTTGGGGTCAAAGGGATATACATAAGGCTAGGTCTCTCACAGCCTTATCAAGGTGAAACATCCCACAGTGAGGTTCAGGGAAAGATGTTTAGAAAGAGAAAGGCCAGGGATTGAACAGCCAGAGAAGGCAGGAGTGGCAAGAGGTCTGCTCAGGTGGAGGTCGTCTGGAGAGGGATGTGAATAGGAGGCACAGAGGAGAGCAGGCAGGAGCGAGAGGAACACGCCTGGGGTTGGTGCTGGGGCTGTGAGGGAGAGAAGGCTTCTGAAGTTCTTTCTGTTTCTATTAGTGCTTCAGTCATTTTCTCTGCTTTATTTGAGGTCCTTCCATTCTACAAACATGTATTGATTATGTGCTAGTGCCAAGCATGGTGTTAGGTGTCAAGGGATTCACAAAGATGAGATGATGTGAAGTACTCGGACTTTAGTGAGGAGAGTGTGGACACAGATGCTTATCAGACGGGCTGGAGGTGGGGAGCACTACAGGGGAAACGTAACCTCCAGCTTTCCCTGCAAAGAAGCAGAGCATACGTCATGAGTCAAGAAAGGACGAAGGACTCCGGAAGTTCAAGGAAAGCAGAGGTGACTTTAGTCAGGAGGAACTGGCACTTCTAGTGGAAGAGAAACAGGCCTGAGAGGTGGGGCAGAGACGGGGAGAGAGGAGACAAAGAGACAGAGTGCCAGGCAGGGATAAAGGCAGATGGGGGGCGGGGATGAAGTCACCCGTGGAACGGGAGCTTTGAAAAGACACTTGAGTTGTGGGAGACAGTCCCCTGCAGCATAGTAACTGGCATTAATAGGGCCAGAGGAAAAGCTCCTCGAATAGGAGTTGGGATCTCTTCCCAACAGAGACAGCAAATGAAAAGTACCTACCGTGCACAGAAACGCTTTTCTTTAGATCCCTTCAGACAGAAATTGTGGTCAAAGCCATTCACGTGGAACTCCTGCAGGTGTTTTCCAAGCTCCACTGGCTTCCTCAGGTCAAATGCCGTTCCTTGCACTGAAGCAATTTCTCCTGGTGGGAAGAAGCAGAAAAAAAGAGTGATAAATGCCTGAATAAAATCGTTATACCCTAAAGACCCTACTGGTTCTACCCTCCCAGCCTTAATTTCAATTTGTAAAGGAGGTGGGAGTCAGATCTTAAGAAGAATAAATTATTAGATTTCCTTAATTGTAAGGTGTTACTGACAGCAAGATGATAAAGTTCAGAATCATTCAAGTGTGGAAAAAAGTACAAAAATCAAGGAAGCACTTAATTTTCATTAAAGGATAAGGTGGATAAGGGTTATCCTAACTGTTGAGTCAGTTACCTTCCTGACATTTCTTGCATTAATTCTGTGATACCCCAGGGCTCATATCCAAGCATCAGCACCTGGTACTGGCTAACTAGATGCTAACAGTGGCCCTGAGATTAGTGATTTTCAAACCATTCAGTGCCATTATTAGCCAAAGTGACACTGGTAACCACTCTTTCTCAGTCACTTCCCTGAGTGGTCTTTATACTTGAACTGTAGGGGGAACTGTTAATAACAACCCTGGGATAAATGAGTTAACCAGGACAGTCTGGGGCAAACCAGGATGTATGGTCGCTCCACTATTAGCCAGTTTTAGAGTCAAAGCTTTGTGTCTCTAGGAGTGATTCTTGAAGGTGTTATAGTTGGCAAGCACTGCTCCCTTCCAAAGTGTAAGCCAGATTCTTCAACCTCTAATAGGTACATTTGTTCTTATCAAGGTGAGACATTCTGAAGCCTCCTTACGATGATGTGGATGGGAGGGACCAGTCCTGGGGAGGACACTGCAGTATGAAGACCCTCAACCTTTCAAGAGAAAAGTACAGAAGGAATCTGGATGGAAGCCCCATCTTGGTGGTTATTACACAACAAATGATGCCCAGTCAAGAACATCCCTTCGTGACATCACAGAACTCAAGGATGTTGGGACCAGAAGGGTTTTCAGAGCTCATCGTTTCCAAACTACTCATGTAACAGATGAGACTAAGATCCACAAAACTTTTGATATTGTCAAAAAAACAACCTGTGATGTTAATATACACATTTCATCAATTTATTATAAGATACTTTCATAATTTAAAATCTCTGAAATCACATCATATCATGTTTTAACTGGCAGAGATTTTGTTTGTTTATTTCATGGTATGTAAAATAAGGGCTTCCCCAGTGATTCAGCAGTAAAGAATCCACCCACAATGATCCCCTGGAGACAGAAACAGCAACCCACTCCAGTATTCTTGTCTGGGAAATCCCATGGACAGGGGAGCCTGGCTACAATCCATGGGGTTGCAAAAGAGTCGGACACAACTGAGGAACTAAATAACAACAATCATGTAAAATAAAGGTGAAGTTTACAATCAGTGGCATTTTAGAGTCGATAAAATATGTGAAAATAGTTTACCGCATCTTCTGCTCTGCTAAAACCACTAAGGAGAAGTCTGGCCTTCAAGGGTAGAAAAGAGGCATCAGAATTATCTTGTGAGTGAATTTTCTAGAGATAACAAGGGAAAGAGTGAATTTCTCAATAGACAATCCTCTAGACAGGGTTTGCCAAAAGACTGTAACATGGATTTTACGTTCTTCTGAATATTGTGCCATTTTGCTTTATTACCTTTCATTCTTTTCCCAACCTTCAGGTCTGTTCTTTAGATGTTAGGCCGAGCCATCAAACAAGGTACACAAATATTTTGAATTGAGCTCCATTAAGAAAGCTCAAGGAATGTGGGGGAAGCTTCCCCCCATAGGCATGTTCCTGGAATGTGTAAAAGCCAAAGCGATGGACTCGGTGCCATTCAGTCAGTCACTCTTTTGATTGATCAACACTTATTCAACACCTACTGTATGCCAGGCACTCTGATGGGCAGAGATGCCACATAGATGAGACATGGAACATATCTTTTTAAGAGGCTTGCAGCCTTAAGGAGGAAATGGACATATAAGCAATTCATAACCACAGTGTGTAGAGTGCTCCAGCAGAGACAGCTATAGGAGGAAGACAAGCAGTGTGAATGGGCTGGCTTAGATGTGGCAGACTGGGGAGATTTCATGGATAAAAGTTTAGCAGTTGAGCTGAGACTTGAGGTGAGGTCATAGTAGGCTGAATGGGTGAAGAAGTTTGAAGAATAACTGATACGGAGAAAAATGGCTTAAGTACAAGGTGATTTGTGTGTTTATCATATCAGTAATAGCAGCAAAGGCAGTAGTAGTAGTAGTAATAGTAGTAGGGTAGAACCTGCCTCAGATAAGGAAAGAGGTTAAGCTAAATTAGATGACATCACTTCTCTGGGCCTGGGGTTTTTCATCAGTGCAATGAATAAATTGGACTAAATCACTGACTTTCAACCCCTACCCCATTCCTGCAGAATTTATTGTTAATATTCAGAGGGGAGCTCAATAAATACACACACACATAAAATAAATATACATATATAGTTGACCCCTGAAAAACATGGGTTTGAAATGTGTGGTCCACTTATGTGTGGATTTTTTTCAATAATATTACAGTACCACACTGTCCTTGACTGGTCGAATACTTGGATTTGGAGGGCCAACTGTCAAGTTATAGGTGGATTTTCGACTGCATGGAGGGTTAGTGCCCCTACCCTCTGCATTGTTCAAAGGTTAACTGTACACAACATAAAATACATATATATATATATAGGGACATCCCTGGTGGTCCAGTGGTTAAGAATCTACCTGCCAATGCAGGGCCACAACTAGAGAAAGCCTGTGTGCAGCAATGAAGACCCAGCACAACCAAAAATATGGAAATAAAAACTTACAAATACAAATATATATAAGCTAGAGTGAAGCCAGTACAGGCTCTGAGCAGCTCAGCTAGAAAACCCCAGGAACAGATAATAGCAGAGGTCTTTGCCATCTTACCCTAGAAGTATGACTCAGCAGTGAGAAGCCCCTGGTCCTAGGCTCTTTCCCCAAATGCAAGGAATCCTAGGTTCCTCTGCAGCAGGCCCACCAATCTGGCCAATCTTCAGAGGGAAAGCAGAAAGGGATAGAGCCTCACACACGATACAGTTTAGTCCTTTTAAAAGTGTTGTATTGTCCCAGAACTTTATATTTTAGAGGCAAGTACAGACATTAGATCTTTAACATATTCCTTCAGGATGTGAGTCATTTTTCCTTTCATGTGGTCAGATGGAGATGTTTTAGGAACTTGGTTTCATCTGTTTTTTGAGAAACAGTGGAGCTAGAATCTTAGAGGCTAAGAAAAATTAGGAACTTGTATCTTACCATTAAAAAAAATTAAATAGGTAAAAAGAGAACTGACTTTTAGCCATTTAAAGCATTTGGTTCTGCTTCTGTGAGTTCCTAAATACTATGTAACAGGGATGTCCTGCCTTTGGGTGAAAAGAGGGTATTCTTTTTTTAACTCAGAGCTTCTGCTCAGAAATGTATTCTTCCTGATGTATGAGGAATGGGGTCTTTGAGTTCACATAGAGCTGCAAGGGGGCCTGGAGTCCAAAGCACCTGAGAGAGACAGGGAGACCTGGCCAAGACCATTCCAGAGTCTCGTGTCCATGTTCAACCAAGAGAATCTTTCTCTTACCAGAGTCAGCTTTAGGAAAAGTTAAGTAGTATTCTTGAAAACATCCTTTAAAAGCATTTATTTCCTTTGTCTTGGTTCTACTTTTCCAAAAAAAATTCTTGAGTAGGTAATATTTACACATGTAAACAGTTTAAAAGATGACAAATGTGAAAGGTACAAAGTAATGCTCTGTAGTGTAAAGAAGTTCTCTCTTTTCCGTTCCCCACAGACCCAGCTTCTTTCAACAGAAGCAACCACTGCCACTTGTTTCTCACGCAACTTCCAGAGATGTTACGAGAATACCCAAGCATCTAGGTGCATATCCACGAAACACAGCCTGTTTCCACCTTGACCTTTTCACTCAATTTATCTCGGAGATTGTTGCTAAATGTATGCCCGTATTTCATTGGACAACTCCACTGCACTTGTATTTTTCTCTGATAATCTATTTGAAATTTCTTTTGGGGCTCACAATTGAAAATTTATATATTTTCCTAGAAAATTATCCATTTCATCTATATTACTCTCATGTTTATTTGCAGAGAGTTGAGGAAAGAAATAATTTTATGATACTTTCAGTTCCATCTGTCTGTGGTTATTTGCCTCTGCTCATATCTAATTCTGTGGACTGAATAGGTTATCTACTGTTATATTTATTTTATTGGGTTATTTTCCTCCTCAGTGAAGTGGCTCTTGGATTTATGCACTACCTTTTCTGATTCTTTTCAAAATTATAGTTTCTTTTATTTTTGTTAATTTTTCTTTTGTTCTCTTGGATTTATTTTTTAATTCTTTTTCAAATATCTTGTATTAGATGCTTAATTCATTTAATTTCACAAGTTGTAATTAACATATAAGTAGTGCTAAAATTTTCTGAGTATTACTTTAATTATAGCACATGTAGGCAGTTTCATTACAGATAATTATAATATTATACTATTTATTTACTATATAGTCCTATATATTATGTATACATTTCCATTATACATAATTATTTTTCTGATATCCCTAATTCTGGGGTTTGGCTTCCTGTAAAAAAAGTTTGGTTTTTTTTTTCGCTTCCTTTTTTTTTTTTTTGGCCATACCACTCAGCATGTGGGATCTTAGTTACCTAACCAGGGATCTAACCCGCAGCTCTTGAATTGGAAGGGTGGAGTCCTAACCACTGGGCCAAGAGTGAAGTCCCTTGACTTCTCTTTTGATCCAAGAATTATTAAGAGTTCAAACATTTCTAAGTCAATATTGGCTGCATTGTATTTTGTGAAAGTGCTAGAGGTTTTCTTCATGGTCTTAGATACAGTCATTTTGGGGTGAACTTTCATTGTGAACTGCACCCTTTATCATTTCCAAGTGTCTTCCTTTGTGTAACCGAATGCTTTCTGTCCTGAAATCAGTCTTTTCTGATATTCAGATTGAGACCCTCTGCTCCTTGGGCTTTCACTTGCTTGGTTGGCTTTCGAGTGCTCATATTTTGAACCTTTCAAACCAAGTTAATCACTTGGTTTGTACATGGCATTCTGTTGGGGTTTTTTTGTGTGAGACTGTTTAATAGCGGCTATTAAGATGACATGGACTTCCCAGATGGCACTGGTGGTAGAGAACCTGTCTGACAATGCAGGAGACATAAGAGACATAAGCGACTTGGATTGGACATAAGATCCCCTGGAGGAGGGCATGGCAGCTCACTCCAATATCCTTGCCTGGAGAAATCTGTGGACTGAGGAGCCTGGTAGGGCTATAGTCCATAGAGTCACAAAGAGTTGGACATGACTGAAGCAACTTAGCACACATGCATTAAGAAGACATACGTATATTCTAAGTGTTCTTTGTTTGTCACTGTGTTTATGAACTCTAGTTGCTTTAAAAAAAAAAAAACTTTTACAATATGGTCTGTGTTTGTGAGATTAAAAGACGCTTACTCCTTGGAAGAAAAGTTATGAGCAACCTAGATAGCATATTCAAAAGCACAGACATTACTTTGCCATCTGAGGTCCGTCTAGTCAAGGCTATGGTTTTTCCAGTAGTCATGTATGGATGTGAGAGTTGGACTGTGAAGAAGGCTGAGCGCCAAAGAATTGATGCTTTTGAATTGTGGTGTTGGAGAAGACTCTTGAGAGTCCCTTGGACTGCAAGGAGATCCAACCAGTCCATTCTGAAGGAGATCAACCCTGGGATTTCTTTGGAAGGAATGATGCTAAAGCTGAAACTCCAGTACTTTGGCCACCTCATGCGAAGAGTTGACTCATTGGAAAAGACTGATGCTGGGAGGGATTGGGGGCAGGAGAAGGGGGCAACTGAGGATGAGATGGCTGGATGGCATCACTGACTCGATGGATACGAATCTGAGTGAACTCCGGGAGTTGGTGATGGACAGGGAGGCCTGGCGTGCTGCAATTCATGGGGTCGCAAAGAGTAGGACACGACTGCGTGACTAAACTGAACTGAACTGAATAATTTAGAAACTTTTATTTTTGTTTTAGTGGTTACATCTATACACAAGAAACTTCAATATAATATACTCAAATCTCTGTTTCTTAGAATCTTCTGAACTCCTTCCTCCCCTTTTCTCTGCTTCCTGAGTTGGGTTTCTGACATTTTCTAATGTAAATCTAATAATGGCACTTCTTTTCCCAGTAGATGGTGCTAGAGATACAATATAAAGAGCTTACTTTACCAATATCCACACTGAGTTCAGTCAAGTCCTCTAAACCCTGAGCAGTTCTAAGGGCTGAACTTATCGGATCTCTAATGTCAAATCCTGGGTGGTAGTGACCCCAACGGGGTGTAACTACTGTCCTCTGAAGTCTGGGTGACCAACCACCTCCTCTACCAATTTTAAAAAAGACAACTGTTAGAATGGGAAAAAGCAGCTGTTTTCATGGGTTCAACAAGATTTCAATCTTACCAACACATATTCCAAGTGATCATTTATGTTTTGCTTTCTTTCCTAACTTTAAATGGTGCTCACAATATTTAGTGCTTTCTTAAAGCCATATTTGACTCAAAATCTAACCCTTTTAAGATAGTCCTAATGTGATTGCCTGGGTCAGCCAAGATTATTTACTTTTCTTGAGTTTAAAGAAAAAAGAAAGTCATGGAATTTTCATGAAGGAAGCACCCCAGGTCACCTTTCATGTCTATTAACCTGATATTGTGCAATCTACAAATCAGTGTTTACTTTAGCTTTTCTCTCTGTAAAACAAAGCTGCTGTTATTTATTGCCCTCCACGTTACATGGAAATATTTGATAAATGATATCCCTGAACATTTTCAGGAAGATGGCATAAATAAATGGGCCAAATTTCAGGAAATATATATATAACACAACCAGAGCATAGAGAGGGTAAGAAATCAAGAACAGCAGAGAAGTCCTGACTCAAAAATTAGACAATGGGGATAATCCTAAAATGAGATTTTTGCTAAATGGGAAGAAAAAGAGAAGGTTCCAATGGAATCTTTCCCAGCCTTATGCCCTGACACACTCCCTCATGTGCTTAGTGGTAAGGCATGTGAAAACTTTAGTATTTGTCTCCCAGATTCACTGTCTTTGGACTCTTTCTTATAACTGGAATGAGCTTTCTGGCCCCCCACACCATTCTGGCAAAGTCCACTAGGGTATTTAAGCATGCTTATTCTCCAATGCTGTTTCCTCTGTGAGGGCGTATATCATCCACAGCTAGAACTAACCCGCTTTTTTACTTTGTTCATCCTACGTTGAACATACTTTCCCCCAAACGTTCATCACATTAAGGCATAACTCTAGGATTATATCAAGCTATATATCACTAGGGAATGTGAGCCCCTAAAGAGCAGGGACTGTATGTGTCCTACTGATTTTTGTGTTTTCTGAGCATTAAGCAGAGCCTTTACTTGATTGAAAACCTGATGAATGGATCAAGTAAACAGACAAAAAAACAGGGGCAACTGTGAATGTTGTAGCATCCTGTGACACAGTCAGAATGAAACGTTTAGAAAGAACCTTAGGAATTACCTCATCTAGTCCCCTTGCTTTGCAGATGAGGTTGGGACCCAGACAGCTAAAGGGACTTGCCCAAGGTGACACGTCTCCATTGTGTCAGAGTCTCCAGGCCCCCTACACAGGCACTTTTCACCTCCCCTTGGATGGACTTGGCTGCAGCACCCCCCGCCCTTAACCCTAACTAATCTTGCTTTTTCTAAGAATTTGGAAAATGAATGTGCAGTTCTTTCAATTTGTGTTTATCCGCATATGTGAGTTCCTGCTCTGGTGCTAAGAGTAGAAGGAGATGTCAAAATAGCTCTCTCAGCAATGCTGAGTGTACAGAAAATGAAGCGGAAATGAAAAGGGTGCCTTCAGAGAGGATGTCACATCACCAGACTTCGGTTTTGAAGCCACCAGAAAGCTATGGTGTCAGCAGAGAGAAGCTGTTTTCTTTTTCTTTGGGCCACACTCCAAAGGCATGTGGGATCTTAGTGCCCCAACCAGGGATTGAACCTGCATCCCCTGCATTTGAAGCATGAAATCTGAACCGCTGGACCACCAGGAAAGTCCCCAAGAAGCTGTTTTCTGATGAGGATTTCTTACTATCCTGAATAAGGCTGGATGTGTGCTAAGGTCTGAGCAGCAATGCCTGGCAGCTGCTGGGCCCTGACCCAAAGATATGGCATTATAGCTCTGGGACAGGGGAGTGGCCTGAGGCAGTACTTCTGTTTCCCCATTTCAGGGAAAGTCTGATTGCAAGCCCAACTAAGGACCCACTTGAGGTTGCTGTCATGAATTCTGAGTGAGACAACAGCTTTATGGTGGCAGCTACAGAGAGTATGGAGGGGTAGGACTAGTCAGGGCCGGGCTTTGTTAGGAGGACACAAGTGCACAAAGAAAGCGGACGGGCATTGAGAGCATAGGAAAAGGGCTGACCCTAATAATGGACTTTTGATCTCAGTAGGGAAGGAGGTGAGGAACAGTGAAAGGGTGGGAGGATCAAGTGACTACAGGCTCTTGTAGCACTGAAGAATTATTGAAGCTGAAACAGACATCTCACATTATGATAATAGAAGGCAGCGATAAGAGGTAGTGACAAAGTCGGGGGTATGACCCACAGACCATAGGAGTGAGTAGCTGCAAAGCTTGGAGGACAGGATCATTGCAAGAGGATGTCAAGAAGCTGAAAGGTCATGGTATCATCAATACGGATAATCAAATAATTAAGAATTATGACAAGAGTGTTGTTGGAGTGACAGTGAGCCAGGAATAAGGTCGAGTCTATAGAGCAGCTCAACAAAGAGAGCTCATGGGGGTGTCACTGTAGCAGCTACAGCTGCCTCATTCTTGCAAGAAGAGAATGTGGACCTGAGCAGGGGAAACAGGACTCTCTAACATTCCAGATCTCTGTCACAAGGTCTGAAATCTTCTTCTATCTGCATTCCGGATAGAGTTGTAATTGCCTGCTCTCTGGAAGTAAAGGAAAAAGTCACCCTTTATGAAACTCATCTGTCTTGATTCATACCTCTTCTCTCAAATGAGGGATTCTTATAGGCCTTTTCCCCATGACTGCTTGTGGCATACTGCATTTTTCAAAGATGGCCACTCCAGGATAGAGCCACAGGCTCTACTTACAGTGTGATGCTGACACTCCTTCACCGAGAGGTGGAGTCTTGTTTCCTCCCTTAAGCCTGGATGGACCTTTGTAACTGCCTTAACCAATAGAAGGTGGCACAAGTGATGCTGTGTGATTTCTGAGGCCAGGGAACAAATACAGAGTGGCTTTGGCTTGGTCCTCTCTGCCTCAGAACATCTGCTCTTGAGCCTGGCTGCCAAGTTTTAAGGAAACTCAAGTTGCATCAAAAAGCCATGTCAAAAGGGGTATTTTGGCTGACAGCCTCCAACCAACAGTCAGCATCAACTGCCAGACAGGCCAGTGAATGAGCTTTCTGATGATCCCCATCCTGGCTCTCTCATTTTCCAACAGAGGTCCTAGACATCAATATGCAGAGACAAGATATGCCCTGTCTAAATTCCTGACCACAGTAGAGATAATAAAGTGTTATATAGCAATAGATAACTAGTATACTGCCTCGGGATGTTTTCACCTCTTGGCACTTGACAAGTCCTGACAGGAGGTGAATTTATCCCTCCCTGCTATTTTTACATAGTCAGAAGTCCCTTTAGATGATTCTGCCTTAAGAACACTAACCCTTGCAATTACTTTTGGATAGGGAAGAAACAAATATGAATTTGTTAGCTCACTCTTTTCTGAGTATCTTTTATGTACCAGGCATTAATCTGACCTCAGGGGGTCTTCCCTGGTGGTCCAGTGGTTAAGAAGCTACCTCGTAATGTGTGGGTTCGATCCCTGGTCAGGGAGCTAAGGTCCCAGATGCTGCGGAGCAACTAAGCCTGGACGCTGAAACCACTGAGCCCACGTGCCACAGCTAGAGAGTCTGAGACCCACAA
This sequence comes from Budorcas taxicolor, assembly GCF_023091745.1. Lineage (NCBI taxonomy): Eukaryota > Metazoa > Chordata > Mammalia > Artiodactyla > Bovidae > Budorcas > Budorcas taxicolor. The sequence goes on along the minus strand of NC_068920.1, from coordinate 80,792,288 downwards.
GAGAAGATCTTGCATGACCCACTGAAGATCTCGAGTGCTTCAACTAAGACCCAAGGCAGCCAAATTAATGGGCTAATTAAACTGAAACAAAACCACAACTGACCTCATGGGACTTAGACTCTGATGAAAGAGACAGACGAAAAAATGAAAACTTACAGGAGAGTCTGACAGAGGCAGTGAGTATGGTGTTCAGAGGACCCTGATGGAGCAGGGAGCGGCAGCACCTAGTGCAGCCAGTGAGGTCGGGAAAGGTTTCCCAAAGGTGTGTCACAGGGCTAACCTTGAAAGGCAAGTCAGAACTGGCTAGCTTGACAAAGGCGCAGGACTACCGTCACCTGTGAATGACAAGATGGTCACGTGAGTGTCACTCTGGCAACTACAGCTCCTCATTCTTGCGAAGATGATGTATATCTGATTGCTGAAAACAAGATTCTTTACCATTGCAGATCTCTGTCACAAGGCATTAAATCTGTCACAGGAATGGACTCTTGTCCGTATTTGGGGTGAAGGCAAGACAGTTATGTTACACATATCCTATGGGCTCCTAGCTCTGACAATTTTTTGGGCAAAAGACTTAAGAAAAAGAGCAGAAGGTAAATTAGTCCTTACGAATTCCTGACTAAACACTGACTACTGAAATGATGTTCTGTGTAACATCTGGACATGAACACTGTTCTCAGTAACTGACTGAGAAAATTCACCTGGGGTGAATTTTAATTCAATGCTTTTAATTTCCCATCATCTGAAATAACTCTTTTTGCTACCTGGTGGCCCTAGTGCCTGACTCAGAGAAGATAAACAGATGGTCACTGCAGGAGTCACTGGCTCTTCATGTTTATTCATTTTTTAGCCCTCTCCTTTTTGGCAGGTCCCCTTTCTAGCTTATCTCACACAACCCAGTAACGTAAGTGCAGAAAGAAAACCAGAATCCCTCCAGACAGTCCTCAGCACAAGTAACTCCTGTTTATGATAACAATTAAAAACCATTTTGAGAAAACAGAAAAGAAAAGAAAATCTGGCATAGACATTCTAGAAAAACTTTGTGGGGGAGGGTAGGTGGGAAGAAATTTTTTTCTCCTTTGAAAAATAAATAGTAAAAAATAATTAAGTATGTTATTCAAAAATTATTTTCTATGATTTGTCCTATACACTGACTTATGAATCTATGTAAGATATCTTAGGATTTAGACAGACTTACCAACTGACCTTCATAAATTTCTTTGCCTCTGTAAAATTCAATTTTCCCACTTATAAAATGGAGCTAATAGTGTTATCTACCAAATACAGATACTATGATTTTTTTGTTCTTTTTTTGTCTGTTTGTTTTTGTCTGAACCATGCAGATTGCAGGATCTTAGCTCCCCAATCAGGGATCAAACCCACGGCCTCGGCAATGAGCGTACAGAGACCTAGCACTGGACTGGCCGGGAAGTCCCCAGGCACTGTGATGTTTAGGTGAGAGAATGCTATGAAGGGGGTTGTATCTCTCGGCTAGCACCTGGCATATAGTTAGTGCTCTCTCTGTCTGTCACACACACACTCCAGAAACTCAGAGAACAGAACAATTATTCATTATGATCTTTAAGTTATTAATACTAAAGAAAAGTACACTACTTTCCCCAGAGAGCACTGACATTTTCATTTAAAAAGATTTCTCTTTTTTGAAACTTTCTCTCTTAGTGATTTTTTAATCTAAAACAATGGATTTTTAAAGTGTCTCTGAATCATGTGCTCCTTTGAGAATATTCTAAAAGTTACAGGCTCTCTCTGCAAGAAAATGCACACACACACACACACACACACACACACACACACACACAATGTTCTTAGAACCTCCAAAGTCCAGTGATAGTCCAGTGATACATGCCTGGTTAAGAATTTCTGATCTATATAGCCTGGTGAGTATTTTCTGCCTATCCTACTTCTGGTCACAAACAAGCTGCCCTCTGACGCTAAAATGCACCTTTGGAATGTTGCACTCCAATAACCTGAGGTGTTTAGTCAAGAAACGCAGACTGAGCGTCTCCTGGCAGATTCCTCCTGTAGCAACGTCGTAAAGGCCTTGTGCAATACATCAGGGCCTCCTTCCAGACTGTTTATGACTCCTCCATATTCTTGCAGCATGGACAACTAGCATGTGAAAGGACACAGAAGCTAGTCTTAATCTTAGCGAGTCAACAGCCCAAAGAAACTGCAGGAAAATAATGTATCTGAGAAAGTGGAAATTGCCCCCATGACAGCTGATTAAGCAAATTGTCCTCATGGTCACAGGATATATCAGAAGTCTTCATCACCAATTATGATTACCGGCTTCAGGAGCATCCTGTTCACTTGTTGGGAAAACTCAATAGATGTTAGAATGGATTTTAGAGTCAGAAAGGCCTGGATTTAAATCCCGGCTTTCTTTGCTATAAAAAATGGTGGAGTAGTAATACAGTTGCTATTAGGGACTGTAGCCAAGGGTAATAACAACATAGACTTTGGAGTTAGGGAAACTTGGCTAGAAATGTTGACTCCACCAATGACTTACCCATTTAACTTTGTGCAGGTTACCTGACCTCTCCAAACGCCCATTTTTTCCAAACGAGGCTTAATTGAAGCATAACGCCTATTTCAAAGGGTAACTCAATGAGCTAAGGCATGTATATATGCTTAGCTCCGTGTCTGGTACATATTAAACACACAGTAAATGGTGGCAATGATGATGATGGTTATGGTCATGCTGCTGCTCCTGCTAAGTCATGTCAGTCATGTCCGACTCTGTGCAACCCCATGGACCGCAGCCCACCAGGCTCCTCTGTCCCTGGGATTCTCCAGGCAAGAACACTGGAGTGGGTTGCCATTTCCTTCTCCAGGGCATGAAAGTGAAAAGTGAAAGGGAAGTCGCTCAGTCATGTCCGACTCTTCACGACCCCATGGACTGCAGCCTACCAGGCTTCTCTGTCCATGGGATTTCCCAGGCAAGAGTACTGGAGTGGGGTGCCATTGCCTTCTCTGGATGGTGGTCATAATAATAGCTAATACTTAATAAGCTCTTAACTAAATTTCAGGAACTGTTCTATGCACTTTATACATATTACCTCATTAAATCTTCACAACCAGTGAGGTAGGTCCAGTTATTACCTCCGCTTTACACATAAGGCCCGCAGAGGTAAAATACATTGTTCAGCATCACAGAGCTGGTGAGAACTGAAGCCTAAGCAGTCGAGGTTTGAGTTTGTGTTAACTACTAGTCAAGGTTTGAGTCTGTGTTAACTACTGTGTTTTTCTGATTGTGATGAGTCAAAATCAGCCCTCTTAAATAGCCATTCATGGTCGTACCAAGAACTCAGTTCACTAAGGCCAGTGAATTGAGTCCATTTCTCTGGCTGGGGCTCCCTTGCCTGCCCCGTAAGTTTCAGCCCCATGGTGGGGGACCTACTGCCCAGGAGCAGATGCATTTCCAGGGTCAGAGGACATTGATCCAGGAGGGTCTGGGAAGGTGGTCTTGAAAGGACTTACCTTCCCAAGCCCTCCTGCATCCACTGGACTTCAGCCCTTAACTGCTCTGGCGTGAGAGGGACAGCCCTTCTACCTGACCACACAGAGATACAGTGTTTGGAGTTTGCTTGAGGATTTCAAAAGGTGAACACACTGGGGCAGAAGCATTTTCCCGCATGCTTGTTTTGCTGCTTCAGAGGCTCCAACTACAAAGTGGGACCAGGAAGCCCAGGCTCACAGGAAAACCCTGGCCTTCTGCTCTCCCCCAAGAGTCACAAGGCTTCCATGGTCATGGTCACAGGAAGCCACAAAGAGCGGCAGGGAGAGGTGGGCTGATGTCCTTACACCATGGAAAACACAGTCACTGAATACAGAGAGCCAACTTATGTTAACAGCCTAGGTCAGAGAACGGAACCTGTAAAGGAGAGGGGAGGAACCAGTCCAGTCTTTCTGGTCAGGTGACCCAGTGGCTGTGACAGGAAATGGCTTTATGTGGGGGATTTAGCCCCTCTGATCTCCATCAGTGCTTCACCTTCTCACAAACCACCCCACACAAACATATCAGCTAAGCCTCAAGGCACACGCCTGTCTCCCTCATCCTGAATCTGCTGCCCCAAGCTCCTCTGACAGAAATGCTGGTTCCATTATAGCTGCACAGCCTCCTTTGGCTTAGTCTGAACACAGAAGTTCTGTGTTTGTACTAGTGGAGTTGGAGGCAGGCAGCCTTGAAACACAGGGCCAGCCGCTCCGGTCTCACTACCTGTAAGAGGTGGTCATTATCTTCTCTGTGACAGTGTGCTCTACATACCCGGAGTTCTATTTTGTCTTTGCACCTGTCCCTGCCCACAAGGATAACCTCACATGCTACAAATCTGGGAGCAGTTCTCTGTCCTGGGAAGAATCCTGGAACGGAGACATAAAAGGAAAGAGGAAGCACACTCCCTGGGAACCAAACGCAGTTGCATTCAAATATAAACCACTGGCTTCTCAGATTGGGTCACATGGCCTGTGGCTCAGGGAGCTTGGAGGGATGAAGCATCCGGGCTTCAGTGAGCAGAGTCTGCAGGGAGTCGTCAAACGGCCTCTGATCTGTGGCTAATCTAGATGAAGATACAGGAGGTATTTTTCTCAAATGATGACAGAGAGCATGAAGCTGGAAGGCAGATATGCTTGGGATAACAGAACCAGGAATCCAAAAGAAAGTATAAAGTGGGTGGGGGGGTAAAGCACTGATGACAAGATGAAATTTATGGACAACAAGGACAGATAGAGTCCTGCATGTGTCTGAAAAATAAAAACCCAAGCCAAAGGATACCACCCAGGTTTAGATTATAACTCTTAATCCTAGGTACAAAACAATCTGAAGTTCTATTTCCTCAGTAGTGAAAATGGGACACTGTAGCCCCTCCCTCATGAAGTTGTCATGAGGATTAAGAACAGTTAATACAGGGAAAGTGCTCAGCACAGTGATGTGATGATGGTTGTGATGGTGACAGGTAACATGTGGACGGTTCTTTGTATAGTGCTTCATACCCAGGCAGTATGGTTCCAGAGCAGGTGGTTCTTAACCATCATATTATACTAACTCTCATAAAGGTTAAATCTAGTTAGTACAATTATTACCAACTAAGGGAGAGATGTGGGCTTCCCTGCTGGCTCAGCAGTAAAGAATCTGCTTGTGATGCAGGAGACATGGGTTTGATCCCTGGGTCGGGAAGATCCCCTAGAGAAGGAAACAGCAACCCACTCCATTATTCTTGCCTGGGGAATCCCATGGACAGCGGAGCCTGGCGGGCTACAGTCCATGGGGTTGCAAAGAGTCGGACATGACTTGGCGACTGAACCACTAACCAAGAAGAGATATAGCTAAGCCACAGTAGGTGTGAAAACGACTTTAAGGATGTGGTTGGCAGTCAGTTCGATGGAAGTTATGTAAAGACTGTAATGGGGTGTTGACAGTTCTTGTTACTGTTTGCAGCAGAGGCATCACAGGATGACCTGAGGATGTTCCACCTCAAGAAGAAATGACTTTGAGGTGACAGGACAGCTGCCTGCTAAAGTTATGAGCCTGCTCTTTAGGGACCCAAGGCCCAGAACTAAGCCAGGTGGGGGTCAGCGCTAGGTAGACAGATTTCAGCTCAATATCAGGAAGGCCTTTCTGACATGCTGGCCCAAGCTGGGCAGTGAGCATCCTGTCCAGTGTCAGCAAAGCCTATGGTTCTGAGATTCAAATACTCGACAGGTGAGCAGTGGTTGGAGAAGACAGGGTCCTGTCCAGCTGGGACATTCCAGGGCTATAGGTACAATGGCCCATGTGACAAACACAATGCAGGAAGTTGTTCCCTTTCGGGGGCACCCTGTGATATCTGGTTAACTCTTTCCTCTTTTTAAAATAAAAATCTCAGCTTGTCTTACCTAAGGAAGCCATTGACAGAGAGCAGTTCTTTCCAGAATGAGCTACAAAGAAAAGATTTTTGTAAGAGAGGCCCAGGGTCTTCCGGGTGGTCCAGTGGCTGAGAATTCACCCTGCAATGCAGGATCCCTGGTCCAGGGAGACTGCACACGCTGCAGGGTGTCAAAGCCCATACACCGCAACTACTGAAGCCTGAGTGCTCTAGAGCCCATGCCCCACAACAGAAGAAGGCACCGCGCATCGCAACTAGACAGTAGCCCCCGCTCACCACAACTGGAGAGAGCCTGCAGGCAGCAATGAAGACCCAGCGCAGCCAAAAATAAATTAAAAAAAAAAAGCATTGACGTGTGAAGTGCTAGAGCAGAGTGGAGTACAGAGGTAGCTAAGGGGTAGCAGGAGGACTCAGGATTGTTAAGGAGAGGAGTCAATGGGCAGAAATAGGTGCCCAAAGTGGGGAAAGCAATAAAAGTTATAGGAGGTTACACAGAGTGGTGTAGAGCCTTTTCAACAGCTACTCAAACCAGGGAGCATCAGCGCAGGCATCACCTGGTGCTTGTTAGAAACAGGCTCCACCCACACCAAGTCAGAGTCATTGACAAGTCCACCAGGTGACTTGTGTGCACTTTAAAGGTGGAAGACAGTGATGCGGAAACATCTAAGACAGACCTGGCCTCACGTGCGCTGTGCTTTCGTCTCCAAAAGAAAAAGAAAAACAAGGTGGGGCCAGAGGAAGACCTGGAGTCTGGTCTCCATGGGGATGGCCCAGCTGTGCCTTCCAGCCCAAGCTGCTCCAGTGATGTCTGCGTCTTCAGTCGGATTCAGAACAGTCAGCCAAATCTGCATAAGGAAGCCAGCGGTAATGGGGCCTGTGGGCACAGCTACTCATCTGACACCTAATTAAGCCATCTTGACAAATCATCTCTAGAATGCCCGTTATTATTCTAGGAAATGACATAAAGAGAATGATAATTAAAAGTAACTGCCTCGGAGTGAATTTGGACTTCATTCCAGTGGTTGGCAAGTCAAGCACCTTGGGATTTTTTTTTTTAAGGTAACATTTCTATAAATTTTCATAGATCACACAACCTCAAAGCTTGTCTCTGCTGCAGGTTTTTTTCTCTTTCCTTTACCATTGCTTTGAGTTTGCAGCTTTATTCTACTGCTGTTTTTTGTCTTTTTTCCCCACTGAGAACTTTTTGATCTTGACTTACAGTGGGGGAGGGCACTGCTTCTGGATATTCCATGCCATCTGAAGCAGAAAACGCCGAACACCATCACGTGACGTTTTTCAGGTGAGAAGGCACTTTTACACTTCACAGATGGGCCCGTGTGAGGCCTGTTCATGCAGAGGATTTTTCCACCCCAGACTTCCATCCGGATGGTATCGGGGATTTGAGCTGAAGTTCACCCACTGCGTTCCTGCTAGACCCGCTCTCCTCCTGAGCATCGCCGTGTTCCCCTGGTCTTCAAGGTGTCCGTCAGGGCACTCACATCCTTTGTCACCTGCCTGGGCCCACTTGGTCAGTAACACCCTCGCCGTCCGGCCTTACGTCCTGTCCCCTCCTGCTGCTCCTCCTTCCTGACAAAATGCAACGAGGGATCATCCCACAATCCACCTTCTCTGCTTCTGACTCCAGCTACTGAGAGAAATGGAGACAACCCCGAACCAACTGCGGCCACCACAATTTCACAGTCTCTGTCCTCCCCTGGATTCTCAGCAGCACTTGCAATCATTTCACTCCTCTTCAGTCAGCTCTGCTCCTCTCCCACCAAAACCTTCCTCTTCCTTGATCCTGCATTTCCATCTTAGGGAGGCACCCGCTTCCCTCTTTTCAAGTTGTTTGAATGCAGATTCAACACCAGGGGCTTCCTGAGCTCACTTAGGCAGCTTTTACAAGTTCAGATTCCCTGGCTCTACATTCGAGCAAATGAATGAGAATCTCTAGGGCAGTCCCAAGATGCCGCATCTAGACATTGCCTTAGCTGGGAACCACTCGTTGGGCTACATTCCCTGACCCTCTCGCCTCATTTCCAGTTACTCGCCAGTTGTCAGCCTGGCTTCTCTCCTCACACGCTGAGAAAGGGGCAGCAGTGACAGCCACTATGGCCCAGGCATGCTGCCCAGGTTTCCCAGGACCTCTCTGGGAACTGACGTGGCTGGTCACTCCAAGACAGCTGGACACCTTTTCTCTTTTTTGCCTTCTTCCTCTGACCGTCTTCCTCAGTGTCATTAGCGTGAGTCTTTCTTGCACTTGAAATAAGTTTGGTGGTGGCCTCCAGTTCCCCTGGCTTCAGCCCTCAGACCCCTTGACCATCTCAGTCTATGGTTCCTCCCTGGGAAATCGATATGGCTTAATCTACAAAACACATGCTGAATTGCACTCTTGCTCCCACTTCTCTCCTAACGTATCCATTCATCCAGTTCCTTGCTGGACATCCCCACCTGGTTGCTCCCCAGGCATCTTAACCTCAAATATCCCTGAGACCAAATCCACAGTTCCCCCAGCCCCTCCCCTTCTTCATTCCAGCCCTGTGCCAGCTCCTCCTCCTCTATCCTGCGCTACTTAATATCTCTTAAAATCTCCACTTCTGCTGCCCGGGAGCTGTCCTAGAAACCCAGACACCATCCTATAGCCTTCCTGCTTCCTCATTTACTACATGTCATTCAGGCTTCCTAACTTAAACCTCTTAAATATTGTAAGACTACACTTCTTCCATCTGACTTCTTGTTCTGGTCAACCTTATTTCTTGCTTGGTCTACTGAAGTAGACTCTTCATCAGACTCTGTCTCTAGTCAAGCCCCACCCCCGACAGTGGCTGGGGTGATATTTGTAAAATGCCAGTCTTGCTAGGTCCATCCCCTGACTTAAATGCTTCAAAGTCTTCCAGGACTGAAAGATAAAATCCTAGCTCCTCAGGATGGCACAGAATACCCATGGTGACTATATTCAACTACCAGGCTGCAACCAGGGTGAGGCAATCAAGGACCCAGGGTTCAAAATTTAAGGAGACACTCATTCTTAGGTTCTGACCCTGCACCTTCATGGCCCTGCGAATGAGTGCTGCCTTACATTTTGCACCATAAAATTGCCTCACCCTAGCCTCCACCCTGCCCAACTGTCTCTGTAGCTTTTGACTTAACAGTCCACCCCCTACTCCCACCTTTTGTGCTTAGTACTCTTACTCTCCATGTTGCTAGACCCTCACAGACACACTTCTCAACGCTCAGAGTGATATCAAGAACGCCTCTTCCAATCCTACCTCTACGATCCCTTAGTTCCATGGGCATCACCGCTACCACTGCCCTGACTACATCAGTCTCTACTCCCTGTGAGCTTCTCAAGAGCACAGATAGTGTTTCTCTGGCTAGCACCCCAGGCAGCACGTAGCAATCAGCAGGTGTTCTACCAGTGTTAGCTGAACTGAATACAAGCCTGCTCTGAGAACTCGCGTGAGTTAGCCTCAGACTCTCAGCTACCTCTCATCCCCTTCAGAATGATCTCTAAGGACTGCTATGCGCCAGGTATAAACTTGAGCCAGACCTCCGAGGGCAGAGGGGTGGCTGTTAAACCATCAGCTTAATCATCAGCTTAAAGGGTGGTAGTCAGAGTTCTAGCAAACAACTCCCCTTCTGACAAATTAACTTGATGTTGGTCTGAACTTTCCAGAGGAGTTATACAATGTCTGGCCAAGCGCTATTTCTGAGCTTTCTTCCTGCCAAATTTTCACCATGCTGGCTCATGCTTGACAATCTTGTAGCAGTGATATTTTCTAGCAGGGAACACGAGTAACTTTGGGAGTTATTCTGGATCTCATAAAGTTGTTCCCAAGGCCATTTTATAGAGTGGGTTTCAGTAATGCATCCCCTTGGGGGGTATTGTTGCTGCCAGGAGAGGTCCTTGGAGTTTCTGTTGTTGAACTTCCTTGAGTACCATCTAGGAGGGATCTGTCATAGACAAAACAGCTCTAGGGTAAATAAAACTGTAGCCTTATTTAGGGGCTTCCCTGGTGACTCTGACAGTAAAGCGTCTGCCTGAAATCCGGGAGACCTGGGTTCGATCCCTGAGTCGGGAAGATACCCTGGAGGAAGAAATGGCAACCCACTCCAGTACTCTTGCCTGGAAAATTCCATGGACAGAGGAGCCTGGTGGGCTACAGTCCATGGGGTCACAAAGAACTGACCATGACTGAGCGACTTCACTTTCACTTTATTTCTGTGGGGATGCGCCCTGTGCTATGTGCTGTGTTCTCCATGCAGCCTGGGTATACCTAATTTGCTCAGCCTTCTACCTTCCCCAGGGCTGTATTGTACCTGGCACCTAGTACGTGATATCATCTAGTGACAGGGCATGGGAGGAGAAACTCGGGGGCCAGACTTGGACCTGGAGGGGCTAGTCTCCAGAATTACATAGCTGAGGGTAACAAACAGAACACCATGCTCTGGCTTTCTGCTAACAGGGAGGCCCAAGAATAATGGGGTGGATAGTCTATCCCTTCTCCAGGCGATCTTTCTGACCCAGGGATCGAACCCAGCTCTACCGCAGTGCAGGCAGATTCTTTACCATCTGAGCCACAGGGATGGGGAAAGGAAGGGGTAATTGATAGCATGTGCCGGGAGGCTACTTCTTGGTTTCACTTTTCTGTTTAGCATAGATAAGTTTTCTAGCTTCAAGCCAAAGAAACCCAGCCTGAAACTCCCTTCTAGCTCCCTACTTTGGATCTGTAACTACTAAAGAGCACCTGAGGCAGACGTAGGCTTAACGGAGAGGAAGATAAGGGCGCCTGGGCACATAAACTCTGAAACAGATTATGTCATTACAAACCCCCCAGAGCAACAAAGAAGCCACTGTTTCCAGGAAGGAGGGGAAATATTTCTAAGGAGGAAGTGTGGGGCTTGGAGAGAACAGGGGTCTGTGCAGCCAGCAAGGGTTATAAGGTGGTCCCAGTGGTTGGGAGGGAGGTTCTCCAACAGGGTGAGGCATGAGTGAGGCACAGTGGGTGATGCCCCGGGGAAGCAGCTGGTGTCTGGCCTGGGAGCCATGTAAAACTTTTTTTTTTTTTAACTGAAAAGTATTAGAAAGTAAGATTTGCATTTTGGTTAGATAACTTTAGCAACTAGATGGAGGACAAATCTAGAGAGATTTTTCACCCCCCGTTAGAGAACTGTTGCCCGCATTCATCTGCTCTTTTGCTGATCCCAATTTATGAAGTTTGTAATACAAGCCAGGCACTGATCTAGAGAAGAAAAGATAGCCTACACCAGAACTCAATAATACATATTGAGGAGATGGATTCAAGAAATACTTTGTTGTTGAAAATCATCAAGACCTTGGAGCTTCCCTGGCGGGCCAATGCAGGAGAAACGGGTTCAATCCCTGGTCCAGGAAGATCCCACATGCAGCAAGGCAACTAAGCCCATGTCCTACAAATACTGAGCCCATGAGCCACAACTACCGAAGCCCTCATGCCCTAGAGCTCATGCTCCACAGCAAGAGGAGCCACTGTAACGAGAAGCCTGTGCACTGCAACAAGCGAGCAGCCCCCTCTCGGCAGCTAGAGAAAGCCTGTGTGGAGCAATGAAGACTCAGCACAACCATAAATGAATAAAATTTTTAAAAAATCATCAGGATCTAGTGACTAACAATATGGGGATAGGTGGGAGGAGGGACTGAAAAGGAAAGAGGAAGCATACTGATGGATGGTTGGAACTAATACTATGTCCAGAGGATTTTTAGAGAATACTCTGTATGACACCATCATTATACCTTTGTCCAAACCCACTGAATACACCACATGAATAGTGAACCTTAGGGAATTCCCTGGTGGTTCAGTGGTTAGGACCCTGCTTCCACTGCAGGAACTAAGGTCCTGCAAGACGCATGGCACAGCCGAAAAAAAAAGCAAACCGTAAAAAAAAGCAAACTGTAAATTGTGACCGTTGGGTGATAAAGATGTGTCAGTGTAGGTTTGTCAGTTATAATAAATGCACCGTCCTGGTGGAGGGTGTTGATAATGGGGAGGCTATGCCTATGTGGGGCTTCTCTGGTGGCTCAGGGGTAAAGAATCCACCTGCCAATGCAGGAGACACAGGTTTGATCCCTGGGTCAGGAAGACTCCCTGGAGAAGGAAATGGCAACCCGCTCTAGCATTCTTGCCTGGGAAATCCCATGGACAGGGGAACCTGGCAGATTACAGTCCATAAGGTCGCAAGAGAGTTTTACATAGTTCAGTTGCTCAGTCGTGTCTGACTCTTTGTGACCCCACGGACGGCAGCATTCCAGGCTTCCCTGTCCATCACCAACTCCCAGAGCTTGCTCAAACTCATGTCCATCGAGTCAGTGATGCCATCCAACCATCTCATCCTCCGTCATCCCCTTCTCCTCCTGCCTTCAATCTTTCCCAGCATCAGGGTTTTTTCCAAGGAGTCAGTTCTTCGCATCAGGTGGCCAAAGTATTGGAGTTTCTGCTTCAGCATCAATCCTTCCAGTGAATATTTAGGACTGAATAAGTTGGACACAACTTAGCAACTAAATAACAGCAACATGCATATGAGGGAGTAGAGGGTATGGAAAATATCTGTACTTTCTGTTCAATTTTGCTGTGAACATAAAACTTCTTTAAAAAAGATTAAGCCTGATAAAAAAAAAAAATCAGTAGGACCTGACGATGATATTGAGTGGGGTGGGGAGGTGGGATGAAAAGGTAAGAGGCAACCTATTGATGGAGGGATGAAACTAATACTATACCCATTACTTTAGAATTAAATAAAGTCCAAAGGAGTTTTCTGTAAGAAGCTGTGCAAAGATTAAAACACGTAGATCAAAACAGTCTTCATTTGCACTATCTTTGAACCAGGAGACTACTTTGGGATTTGTTATTTCTCCAGGTCAGAGACTTAGACCTGCCCTAGGGAAGTAATTATAAAATCAACTGAATCGTAGGTTGGACCCAGAGAGGTTGAAATAAAATACAAACGTCTTGCTGAGCTTCTCTCCGCAGCCTCGTGGCAAGCCTTTCCTACCAGTTCTAATTTTGTCAAAATGGGGTTGCTTTCATGTAATTTTAGAAGAAGCTTTCAAAAATGGAGAGCAGCGAGAACTGCAAGTGAACACAGATGGGCTGGGGGACAGGGTGGATTTCATTTTATAAAAATGAAAAGTATCCATCTCAAGGAAGAGAATAAGATGAGACTTAACTAATGTTACTTTAAGAGGCAAATCAAATCATTCACTTTGTTAACTTAATTCCTTATCTACAACTACGAGTGAAGAATAGCAAAACTAGAAGAAGAAGGAAAAAAAAAAGTTGTGTGCTCTAAATGCCTATAAAGACACATGCTTAGTTCTGTACTGTGCTGTGTGCATCATAAAGTCTTGCTGGGCAGGCGGCCCAGATCGCCTCCAAGTCTCACAGTTCTGTAAGGCAAAAGGATGAAATATAATATTTACAACCCTGGGAATGAATTAATCCCTGGAGAAAAGAAGGGCTGAATTTTCTCACCTGCTCACATTCAGCTGGCTCAGAACCTAAGCAGGGCACCAAGGACCGGTTTCTTCCTGTTGCCACAGGGCAGGACACCAGATTCAAGCCTTGAAGCTAAATATCAGACCTGTCAGAGCTGGGTCTTTGGAGACTTCCACCTGTTCTTCCTGGTAAATAGCTTCTAGGAGTTTCACCTCTGGGAAACTGCAGGGACAGCCCTGACAACAACATCAAAAACATTCTCAAGAAGAGCTGAAGATGCCTCAGGTAACAGAGTATGCGCCCATCCTAAGCAGTAGCAATGCTATATGGGCTGCACATTTTTTTTTTAAGTGGAGAAAAACAGCTGCTCAGAAGAAGCTAAGCTCCACTAACTGCTGACATGCAAACCCAGCTTTGACAGCTGAGCTGCAGCTCTGCTCCTGGTCTACAGGTGAAATGAGCTCTCAGCCTTGCAGAGACCTATTGGTGCAGGAGAGAGGTGCCTGTGAGCAAGGACCAGGCCTCACACTTGCTGGGGCATTTCTGGTGGGCTTTGAGGAAAAGAACAGCCTTCTACCAGAGCAGAGAAAGGGGAAGAATGAAGAGGCCACATAGTGCAGGCTCTTGTCTTCCACGCTTTATTGACAGAAAGGGCTGAAGACATTTTATATGTCCTCCCAAAACTGTCAACAGGAAGAAAGGCAGGAGGAAAACAGGTGCCCAAGGCTGCTGGAGGTCCTTGCGCCCTGCCTGTAGTAGAGGTCTAAAGGCAGCTATAGGACTTCCCTGGTGGTCCAGTGGTTAAGAATCCGCCTGCCAATGCAAGCGACACGGGTTTGATCTCTGGTCTAGGAAGAGTCCACATGCCGTGGGGCAACTAAGCCTGTGCACCACAGCTACTGAAGCCCTCGTGCCCTAGAGCTCTTGCTCTGCAACAAGAGAAGCCATTGCAAGGAGAAGCACACACGCTGCAGCGGGAATAAAGCCCTCACGCAGCAATGAAAGCCCAGTGGAGCCAAAAATAAAATTAGAAAAAAACAATAAACGTGGCTGTAAGTTTAAGATGAGGGGATCTCATCATATTATGCTTGCTTTGGTTCCCTGAAACTCTCTGTCAGGGTATTCCTTTCCTCTCTCTGAAATAACACCCAATCAGTAAGACTGAGAAGAACAAAATGGAGGACAGGACTTTACTTCTACCCAAACATACTTGAGGGGAAGGTTCCTTTTTACTGAGTAGCTCAGCCATAGTATTACAACTACTGTACAGTAAGAGGTGTTACTTTCTCATACAATGGGTTTTCCTATTACCTGAAAAGTTACTTACTGAGGGTCTATAACCAAGGTCAAACACCCCCAAAGTTTAAATCTGCATAAGCATGTCCCTTAAGAGCTCAGCTTACAGCTTTTATGAAGGAGTTGAAAAACAAATATAAATTAACAGCCACAAAAGATGGAGACTTGGCCTCTATCTTTATCTCTCTCTTTTTTTCTTTTGTAAATATTTTGAACAAACTTGTCTTCTGTTTTCTTTGCAGAAAAGCAGATATAAACTGACAAAAAGGAGAAACAGGAAGGAAAATGGTGAGAGAAGTGGGGAGGCCACCTGTATAAAAGGTGGCAGAAGAACGGGAACTGACAACCATCCAAAGCTTTATTTATTTAGTTCCTAGCTTTCTGTTTCTTGGCTATATAGTGATCCTGGCTATCTATACAGTCAAGAAACTAATTGACTTTTCTTTTTTTCCCTCTCTTTTCTTCCTTTCCAGTCTCCCAGAACGTTCTTTGACATCTAACCATTCGTAGGCTACAGGTCGAGTTAAGAGCCTCAGGTTTAATACCAGACTGCCTGGGTTCGAGCCCCAGCTTTCCACTGCTCTTTAACTGAGTGCTCCTCAGTACATGACTCAGATTCCTTGTTACAGTTCCCACTTCCATTAAATAAGAACAATGAGCAGAACCTGGTTATAGGGTTGTGGTATGGATTCTTTATTTATAAAGTGCTCTCTGAAATGCCAGCCATGATTATTATAAACCCTCACCTCATCTCTCAGGGAAACAGTATCTTCCTTTGATTCAACACGACTGCAGTCTCTGCTGCTGCTGCTAAGTCGCTTCAGTCGTGTCCGACTCTGTGCCACCCCATAGACGGCAGCCCACCAGGCTCCCCTGTCCCTGGGATTCTCCAGGCAAGAACACTGGAGTGGGTTGCCATTTCCTTTTCCAACGCATGAAAGTGAAAAGTGAAAGTGAAGTCGCTCAGTCATGTCCGACTTTTCGCGACCCCATGGGCTGCAGCCTACCAGGCTCCTCCATCCACGGAATTTTCCAGGCAAGTGTACTGGAGTGGGGTGCCATTTACTGTATATCAGTTCCCAGAGCTCTTAATGAGTGCAGCTGGTCTAACAGGTTTCTTGTAGCATGTCTCAAGGAAGTGGGCTTGGGGTTCAGTGCAGCCCAGTTCTGGCTGAATACCTGGTACACCTGTGACTCTGTCCTAGGTGAATTGCCCTTGAACCCCAGGCAAGCTTAGGGTCATCCATGGTCAACCCAGGATTGCAGCCATACCAGAACCTGGTACAGATCTGACCTGGCCCCCACAAACCTCTACTGATCCATCCATAATTTTCTGCCACCAAAAGCATGCCCTGAATGCTTCAGAAGCTCAGCACTTCCCTGGGGACAGCCTTGCTGTTTCCTGCACTGCCCATTCTTGTCCATCTCCATCCAAAACATCTTTCTCCTTCTCATTACCTGGCAAAATTCTACTTGCCCTTCCAAGATTTATTTCATTCTCATCTCTTCTTTCTAGGAATTACATCTATCTTGACATTATTTTCCAGGTTAGTGGATAATATTCTGGCTTGACTCCTCCAGTCAATTTCTGCTGAGCCCAGCTACACCGGGGAGGCTTTTTTCTTCATGTTGCAATAAAAGCACATATTGGGCAAGAAAACTTTATTTCTAAGAAGAAGCATATTTCAGTGAATATTTAAACCATATAACACTCCCAGAACAGAAACAAAAACTATCATGAAATTTTTAATCTTCATCCTTAGAAGTCCATCATCTTCAGAGCCAGGTAAACAGAGCCTCAAAACCCACCATCATTACCAAAATTGGGGCGGCATTTCGGAATGACCAAATGACTTTGGACTGGCCTCAGTTAAGCCACTTGCCTGTGGGCTTTTGGTCAATGTTAAGAGTCAGATGAGGGAGAATGGATACATTTATACGTATTCCAAGGTACTTTGCTGTCCACCTGAAACTATCACAACATTGTTAATTGGCTCTACTCTAATATAAAATAAAAAGTTTGAAAAAGAAATGTAATCTGAGCTCCTACAGATTTCTTCTTGGCTGAAAGTGGGCCAGACACGTAAAATCTTATATCACTGAAGGGGAGAATAGAAGTTACCGCCCTTTTTGGAGGAAGTTCCAAAGTAACAATAGTTGTTTCTTAAGCATTTCTGAGAAAGAAGGAAGAAAATATCCCTTAATTTCAGTTTAAGTGCCACTGGGCAAACAGATATAATCTATGAGGGACCGGCTTAAAGTATGATTATGCAAAAGAAAATTATAAATTTTTCATGAGCTCTGACGTTGTTGCAACTTATTTACATAACAGAGTTCTAATGAATTTGAAGGATGGTGAAGATGGTAGTAAAATGATATACTAAGAGCCTCATAGAATTACAGACTGTAAGAGTTATAAGTGACTTTATAGACTAATTGTTCGTTCTTAATCACGAGTATGGGGCTTCCTTGGTGACTCAGCGGTAAAGAATCTGCCTGCCAATGCAGGAGATACAAGTTTGATCCCTGGGTAGGGAAGATCCCCTGGAGGAAGGCATGGCAACCCTCTCCAGTATTCTTGCTAGGGAATTCCCATGGACAGAGGAGTCTGGCGGGCTACAGTCCATGGGGTCACAAAGAATTAGACACACTGAAGCAACTGAGTACACAGTTGCTTCACAAATACATCACAAATACATGATAGAATTTTCACTGGTCCCCAGAAGACTTAGATAGATTTGGATAATCAGTTATCACATTCTTTTACAAAGTAAGACAAATTCAATTTAAAAGGTCCTTCTTTATTCCAAGATTAAATTTTTCCCATTTTTGTGGTGTTAATATATTCTTTCTTTTATGAAAAATGGTGACCATGAATGGTAGTTTTGTTTTTTTTTTAATGTAGCCTATTTAACTCTGCTTCTTCTTATTATCCCAATCAGTTAAAATTTTTAAATCAAAATATAACATGCATATATTCCCAATTAATTTTCATAGCTCTGTATTTGTAATAGCTTTCTAGCTCGGCAAAATGAAAAATTTCCCTAATTTTTTAAAATAAAATTTATGGGTATGATTTATAAAAATTTATGAACCCTGATTGAGTTCAACATCCTATCTGCAAAAAAAAAAAAAAAAAATGGAGTCTAGAGAGGTTAAACATTAAAGCATTATACATGCACTGAAGGTCCCATAGCCAGTCAATAGCCAAGCCAAGACTGGAACCTGGGCTCTTGCCTCCTGAAAGTTCAGAGGTCTTACAGCCTACTCAGCTTCACAGGTGTCCAGGATTAGTACAGAGGGGAGAATTTGACCTAAAGCTACTTGCAGTGCAGAACTGTGATGAACATGAGTTTTACGTGGTCGATTAGATTACAAGTTGTATTGTGCTTTGCCACAATTATCTCTTACAATCATGACAAATAATCTTCACCTGGCATGAATTATGCCTTTTTGTGTGTGATTTTCATCTGATCAAAACTCAGTAGGATAACATAAAATTTTATAAATATACAGAAAGAAATATGCCTTTACTTCATCACCTCGCTCGTAAGCTACTTAGCTCATTTTCTTACTTATCAGTCACAAAACAGTAGCTGCCACTATTTTTCCCTTGCAGCTCACAATATAAGAGTTCCAATGCAATAATTCTGCATCTAGGACAAGATGAGCCAGCTTACTCAAGCCTACCTATTGAGCCATGTCCTTATCAGATAACACATGTTATCAGACCAAGGTAAATATGAAAAAAACCTGGAGCCAGGAAAACATTCAACTCTGTGATGCCAAAAATCGTAATCAGGGGAGCTGATGAAGAAAGCATTTGTCTTTCTAGACTTCTGCTCTGCCTTCCCTTCATCCTCTATTTTTGTTTATTTTAGCTTTCTTTGATGATGCTTTTAACATTCAGCTTATCTCTGATTTTAACAAAATCGCAATAAGAATATGTACCTATTGCTTTGGGGGTAATTACTCCAAGTTAATTTCTATAACCTGCCACAAATAATAGTACCCCTGCAGGTCATCTTGTTGCCATCCATCTGTCCCCTGGAGCCAGATGGGGGTACACATATGATCTAGCACAAAATTACACTCATCAATCCTGGAGGTAACACATGAACCAAGGTTTCTTCTTCCTTTTTTTAAACAGAGATAACTCGCATACCATTTCAAAGTGCACAATTCAGCAATGATTAGTGTATTTACAAGGTTGTGCAACCATCACCACTATCCAATTCCAGAATCTTTCATCTCCAAAGAAATCTCATACTCATTATCGCTCCCCATTCTCCTCTGTCCCCAGCCCCTGGGAAACCACTAATCGACTCTCTATCTCTATGGATTTCCTATTGAACGAAGGTACTTTTGATCCCAAATAATAATAATAACCAAAGTGACCTCAATTCAGTTAACCCAGGAGACACACAAACACACAGATACACACACCCCCCCCCGCCCCCCGCCATGAAATTCCTCTCTGGCAACACCTCACCTTCCCTTCTAATATGCAGGACTCCTTCTTCCATGCCATTCCCCTGTATTTCAGAGGTGATATACCTGCATTTATCCTACTCAAGATGCAAGCCATCCCAGCCTTTTCCTCTTCTGTCAAAAAAACCATGACATGTTCTATCAGGGTCCTGCATTTGTAGGGTAATGCTTAGGTAAGTTCCCCTCTGCTAAGGTGCTAAGAAATAACAGATTAACAGTTTAGTGGAGACCTTCTGAAGTCTAAGGCTCAGCTGGGATGACCATCTGACCCCGTTTGTTTGGGACTATCTCAGCGTATGCCTGTTGCTTGGCTTAATTATTAACAGCATTCCCTTTCCCTCTTAAAATTGTCACGGTTTGAGAGTCTAACTACATGGTCTCCCAACCTTACCCAAAATAAATGACTAATCATGGTAACTATGAGCATTGTGTCAGGCCAACAGGGGAAATATATTTAGGGAAATGAAGTTTTAATGTTTCTCACATTGCACCCTAGCTCTGCATTCCTATAAAAGGTTTAAATTCACCAACCTGTAGGAATCAGGACTTCATCCACAGGCAAAAAAGCATCAGCTTCTATAGTGACTTCATGGTCATATATATTTGGGAAACCCTGGGAAAGAAAAAGTAGAGAAAGAAATGAAGATTTAATGCTCGGTCTTATATATTTGCTTTACAACTTCTCTTGCACAAATGATTTCAAGTATTGATGAAAACTTCAGAAATCTCATTTGACCGATGAGGATGACTAATATGTTCATTTAAGTTAGGTAGGCAGGGGCTCAGAATAGTAGCCGATACATCTGAAAGAAGATTCCAAGAGTGATCCCAGCATGACTTTTCTGAATGGAATGATAAAAGTGAAAAGTCAGAGAGACAATGGTGGTGTGAAGGCCTTTAGGGTTTTCACTTATTAGCAGAGGGGTTTCTTCTACTCTCTTCACATGCCAGGCAAAGAGAAGAGCAAGGGTCAGTGACCTGTAACACACAGGTGCTGGGTGTTCAAAGCACCGCCTGTAGGCTCACTCGAGGTGGGCCATGTCTCCACTTCTCTGGCCTAGTTCCCACCCAGAAGTCCCCCACTCCCTGCCACAGAGCAGAAGACTGAGAGTCAGAAGTGGGGTCCCAGCTCCTCCATAAAGACAGCCTGCCCTCCTGGCAGAGTCCAAGGCTGGTACATTAAGTGTTAGTTGGTGGTCAGAAAAGCCTGGGGTCTAATCCTGGCTCCCAGTGAGTGGCCCAGGGAAGTCACTAAACCTCCTGGAATCTCACTTCCTTCAGCATAAGACTGGGCTGATGCACCCATTCTGTCCAGGGTTCTCATGGGGAACAGTTTGGTCAAATGGGCTTGCAAACTGGAAAATACACATATATGCTTCCAACAAGAAGGATCATATTTTAACAGCAGTATTTTTTAGTTAATTTTTAAAATTTTTATTTATTTATTTATGGCGGTGCTGGGTCTTTACTGCTGCACGAGCTTTTCTCTAGTTTCAGAGAGTTGGGGTGCGAGGGCTTCTCACTGCTGTGGCTTCTCTTGTCGCAGAGTGCAGGCTCTAGGGTGCACGGGCTTCAGCATCTGTGGCGCAACAAGCTCAGTACTGTGGTTCCAAGGCTCTAAAGTACAAGCTCGATAGCTGCGGTGCACAGGCTGTTCCTCTGCACCAGGTGGGATCTCCCCGGATCAGGGATCTAACCTGTGTCTGACGCACTGGCAGGCGGATTCTTGACCACTGAGCACCAGGGAAACCCTAATAGCAGTGTTTTAGAGCTTCCCAGTGAAAGATGTGGGATGGAAAGCAGCTGAGGGCTTTGCTTGGTGAATGCTCAAAAATAAACTACACCGGTAGTTTCCAACTGGGGATGATTTTGCCCCACAGCTGTCCTGAGACATGTTAGATTGTCATGACCAGGGACAGTCATGCTCCTGGAGAATCAGTTCTTGGAAGAGGCCATGGATTCTGTCAAACAGCCGACCACGCCCAGGACAGCCTCCCCACCCCCACAATGAGGAATTATCTGGCCCAAAATGTCAACAGTGTTGAGGCTGAGAAATCCTGAGCTGAGGTAAATTGAAGGCTCTGCAGTTTCCTGAGAAGTAGGCAGAAAGAGGCAGTGCGCTCTGGGTATAAACTGGAAACAGACTCTATGGTGAGATGGCCTCAGTCGCACAATCAAATGGAATCATCCTGAGAAGAATGGCCAAGATTTTAGAGGCCCTGAGAATCGACGTCTAACCATGACAGAGACTAGTTTGTTTACACCACCAAGAGGCTGTTTCTGAGGAACTAGGATCCTCTCGGATTGTCCCAGTGGTCAGGGGTAGGAGTGGGTGGGAAACAAGGCTGGAGCAGAGGCCTCTGCCCACACCTTCTTAGCCACTTCTTTCGACCCTGATCTGACCTGGGAAGGCAGGTCCAAGATGGTAGTGGCCTGCGTCGCTGCCTATAGCTGTAACAGCCTAGAAGGGTCTCTCTCCTGTGACTTCCCTGTGTCACCATCTCATGCCTCGGCTACTGAGAGCACCGAAGAGGCGCCTGGGACTGAGGAGAATTTGGGACTCTTTCTTTGGCTCTAATTATTTGTTCGATGCTCACCTCAAGGTTGAGTAGCATTCCACTGTATGAATATATCACTTGTTTATCTGTTCTCCTATTAACAGACTTTTGGGTTGCTTCGAAATTTTTTTTTTTTACTATTATGAATAGAGTGTCAGGAATTTCCTTTCACTTTTTTTTTTAACAATAGGGCAGGAAGAAAATGATTCCATATGAAAGTCACAGACCAATAAACTGAGTCCAAGATGTTGAGAAGAAGTCTGGGAGGAGAAAGAAAGGAACACTAACTAGGCATCCACTCTCTTAATTGTTGAGTCACTAAACAGCAGTAACATTCCTTCAGTAAAGAAAGCATGCTTTTCAGTTTATGCCTCTCTTACTTGGAATAATGCAATGTCTCCTCCAGTGGAATATTACTGTTGGATTATTTTCTTTTCAAGGCTGATGAAAACTTGGCAAGGAATGCTGATTCACAAACAGAACTGAGGCCCATCTCTGAGTTCAGTGTTTGCTTTCGTTAACTTTGGTTGCTACTGTTTGTATTAATAATGTTAACCATTTAGAGCTGACTATGGCTAGGTTGGGGCATTAAAGACCTTTTTGTGCATTGCCATGACCGCCACCTTAATTCAGCTCTAATCACCTCTAGCAAGATAGACACTGTTGGTTCCTACCCAAAAGCCATCTCCATTATTAGCAAACACCCTCCTTTTCCCCTGGCAGAACACTGACTAGTTGATTCATCCTATATGAGGATATATTCAGGCATAGGACCCCCACCTGGGCCCCAGAGAGCAAACTTTGTCTAATTCCCTCGCTGGTGATTGGGTTAAGCAGAGCGTAGGACACACTCTGACCAACAAAATGTGAGGAAAGTCTGTTGAGGAGCTTCTGGAAAAAGTTTTGTTTCTTCTTAAAAATGGAACATTAGAGATATAAAAAAAAAGAGTAGGTCCTTTTTTTAAAATCTCTGGATGTGACTATATGAAAAGGTGACTCACGGAGCTGTGGCAACCATTTTGTAATTATGAGGGGATAAGCCTGAAGACAAAAACACTGAAAAAGCAGAATGGAATGATGGAAGAATTTGAGTCCTTGCTAACATACCTACACAGACATACCAGAACCATAACTATTGCTTTTCATCTCAAATTGCCCCAGGCCTGCTTTCATAGCTCTTAAGACAAAGTTTCAGTTGCTTTTTTTTTTTTAAAGTTCACTTACTTTTACATTAGATAAGAAAGGAAAAAAAAAACCTCAACTAATCTACAATCTACATACCTTTTCCATTCTTTGAAAAACACCATGCTTTCCTGTCTCTAGGCCTTCAACACTGAAACTTAGAAGTGATGAGTCAAAGCTTGACCCCCCAAGTAGGACGAAAGTTTGCTTATTAAATTTAAAAGACAAACAAAAAGACAATATATATGATGAGTTGATTACTTTAAATATTAAGTTTTGAGCTATTTTTCCTCGGGAGGGTTTAGAACACACAATAATGCTTTTCCGGTGGGACAAGAGATGTTCTGAAAATTCAGACAGACCCCTTGACCCCAGGCTGATTAACTGCCCATCAACTCTTACGTGTCTGCTCCAAAGGCTGGTGGCCCTCACCCAGCCCCACCCCTGAAGCTAATGGCTGTGGATCTGAGCTGTACTTACGAAGACAGCACATACAAGGGAGTTCGCCCTGACCACTTTTCTGTGTGGGGTCTGTGATCTGGGAAACTATCCAGCCTCTGGGGAAAAAAATTTAGAAATACCTGTCCCTCCAAGTCCTTGTAGGATTGGAAGGGTGGAAAATTCTGGTCAGGAGGGTCCTCCTCTCGGGTAAACAGAAAGAGCCTTAGTGAACCTTACTTGCCCATTTTGGGTCCTTCATTGGAACACAGAGGCAGAGGTAATACTTCACACCTAATTTCTCTTTCTATTTCTGAATCTATTCCTTTAGACCAACCCCTTGGTTACAAAAATGTGGAAAATAGTGAAACAGCACCATTATCTGCTACCCACATAATACCATTAAAATTCCATGTTATTTCTGTGAAGTTTCCCTCTGAACTTATTTTTTAAAGTGGGGTTTTATGCTTATGACTGCAGTCTCTTATGGCTTGTGCATATTTGTCTTTTTTTTTTTTTTTTGGTTTGTCTTTAAGATCTCAAGAACGATGGTTCTTGAACATAAGGAATGAGCAAGTGAAGAACCATCTTTCTTATCTTCAAAGGAAGAGCTTTGGAAATTCTGTAAGGACAAATTAGCTCATGCTATTTGAAAAGATTCTAGAAAAAAATCAGCAGATCATCAGCAAACTCCTAAAAAGCATAAAAATGCAAGGTATTACTAGCTGCCTGTGAACATCATCTTGTGGTAGGAAATCATGCCAAAGTGATTCAAGTATAGTGAACAATGATGAGCTTCTCAGGTGAAGAGAAAGTCATAGAATCTAGAGTTTAGCTAAGCCTTTTATTCTGTGTCATGTAATAGCTTCCTCAATAAGCTAAAATATTGCCATTAGAGGGGAATGAGGTAGTTTAGAAGGAATTACCTAAGAGGGGCTTTCAGTGTCTTCACACCACTCTTTAGGTGGGTTTGTACAGTGGGAGCACCCCAATACTGGCAGTATTTCCTAAAAGGGGCTGGGCTAAGTACATTTCCAAGGATCCAATGTGGAAAATGCCTTACTTAGAAGTAATTTTTAGGGGAGGGGGAGGAGTGGAATAGGGGAAGAAAATGTAAGCCCTTGTCACAGTTAGAGGAGAGGGAGTTCTTTTTTTTTCTTTTAATATTTTAATTTATTTATTTGGCATGCAAACTCTTAGTCACAGCATGTGAACTCTTAGTTTTGGCATGTGGGATCTAGTTCCCTGACCAGGGATCGAACCTGGGACCCCTGCTTTGGGAGCTCAGAGTTTTAGCCACCGGACCCCCTGGGAAGTCCCAGATGAGAAGGAGTTCTTGAAATAGCTAGTTTTACCTGTCTGAGCATGTGGGCAGCACAAGCTACACAATGTATTCCCTTCCCTATAATTTCCATTTGTTGAGCAGCTACTGTGAGTCAGATGCTTTGCTGGGTGCTCTTCCTCACTCAAAGGGTGACCCCATCTCCAGAGTAATTCCCTAGTGGGTTTGTCTCTTCAGTCACAGCCCCACCACCCCCAAGTCATTCCACAAAGCTCACTGCAAGAGAGAAGAGGCAAGTGACACTCCACACTACAGCAGGTGAGCAGAGGCAAGTTCACTTACCTGGCCTGCCAGGTTGAAGTAAGAATGATTGGTCAGATTGACCGGGGTGGTCTGACTGGCCTGTGCTCGGTAGTTGACCACAAGCTCGCCACCATCCAGCGTGTACGTCACCCAGACTTTTAACTCTCCAGGGTAGCCTTCCTCACCGTCTGGACTGACCCGTGAGAACTCGACACCATTTGACAGCACCCGAGGGGTCCAGAGGACCTGGAAAAAAGTGTTTTCAAAGCTATTTAAGTCACTCCAGTGCCGAGCTAAATGCCACATTGCAATCTTTAAGGACAGCTTGGAACCTAAAAAATTAACCTAGTGAGGATAACAAAACAGAAGCAGACTCACACATAGAACAAACTAGTGTTACCAACGGGGTTACCATAAGGATAGAGGATTGAACGTACAAACGTCTATGTATAAAATAAATAACCTACAAGGATATATTGAACAGCATGGGGAATATAGCCGATAGCTTCCCTTGTGGCTCAGCTGGTAAAGAATCCACCTGCAATGTGGGAGACTTGGGTTTGATCCCTGGCTTGGGAAGATCCCCTGAAGAAGGGAAAGGCTACCCTCTCCAGTATTCTGGCCTAGAGAATTCCATGGACTGTATAGTCCATGGGGTCACAAAGAGTTGGACATGACTGAGAGACTTTCACTTTCACTTATAGTAACTTTATTTATTTAGAGAAGAGGTTAATTTTTTTTTGGCTGCACTGGGTCTTTGTTGTTTCACGGGCTTTTCTATAGTTGCAGCGAGCAGGGGCTATTCTCTAGTTGCAATGTGCAGGCATCTCATTGCGGTGGCTTCTCTTGTGGCAGAGCATGGGCTCTAGGCATGCGAGCTTCAGTAGCTGTGGTTCCCAGGCTCTAGGGCACAAGCTCAGTAGTTGTGGCACACGGGCTTAGTAGCTCTGCAGCATGTGGGATATTTCAGCACCAGGGATTGAACCTGGGTCTCCTTTACTACTGAACCATCAGGGAAGACCCTATAATAACTTTAAATTGAATATAATCTTTGAAAATCATGAATCACGATGTTATACACCTGAAATTTGTACATAATCTTCTATGCCTTATCGAGTGCCCATTATGAGCCCAGGGACTTGCTAGAAACGTCACATGCACTATCTTTTCTGTCTCAGGACTGAGTTAAAGTGGGTACCATTATCCTCATTTAAAGATGAGAGAGCAGAGGCTCAGAAAGGGTAAACTGCTTGTTCCAGGCCACACAGCTAGTAAAACGCTGGATTTGAATCAAGTGGTCTAATCCTAGAGCCAGAGGACGAGGTAGCCAGAGACCTCCAGCCCCTTTGGGGAGCCTGGGATCACTAGTAAAGGGGACTTTTGCTGACATGAGACCTTCATTTGTTGGATGCTCATTAGCCACTGACCTGGTGCTTTACATAAACCATTTGATAAGGATTTGGCTGAACCCACTAAAATTACCATTTTTGTAGGTCAAAACAGTTGTGCACTGGCAGTTTCATATGGGTATAACTAATATTATTACCTGCATTTTACAGATAAACAAACTGAGTTCAGTGGTGTTAACTTGCCCTTAATGTGGGAGGTGTTAACTCTACCTCCCACATTCTAGAGGATGGAGTAGAACCCTTTCACACTTCATGCAGTTATTTAAAGGGAAAAAAAATCTTGTTTAAAGTCACACATGTAATGAGAGACAGAGCTAGGGTTCAAACTTAGCCTGACAGTCTACACTATTCCACAGCCTTACTTTCAGTGAATGTCTAATCCAGTCTTCATTTTCAGCAGTGGAGTTGAGACCAGACACTGTCATTCGAAACAGACTTGGAAGACAGTAACTTGTGTGGGCTATAAGAGTGGCCCATGAGCCCAGGCTCTGCCTACCCACTCCTGACACGGCCTGCGTCTCTCACTGACACTACATCTGCCAGGAAGTGGAGCCCGGTAGGAAGAGAGGGCTCTGCCTTCACCTACAGTGAAAGCAGCTGGTATCTGAAACAAATTCAGTGACCTCGGGAAAAAATTAATTTTACACCCTAGTTATCTTCTGGAAATGGTGAACTTTTGAGACAACTAAGATATAAAACCTGGTATATGTGTGATTAAAGAAAAAGGTCAATTGAAGTCAATCCTAAAGGAACTCAGTCCTGAATATTCACTGGAAGGACTGTTGCTGAAACTGAAACTCCAATACTTTGGGCACCTGATGCGAAGAACTGACACATTGGAAAAGACCCTGATGCTGGGAAAGACTGAAGGCAGGAGAAGGGGACAATAGAGGATGAGATGGTTGGATGGCATCACCAACTTGATGGACATGAGTTTGAGCAAGCTCTGGGAGTTGGTGATGACAGGAAAGCCTCGCGTGCTGCAGTCTATGGGGTTGCAAAGAGTCAGATATGACTGAGGGACTGAACTGAACTGAACTGAAAGAAAAGGGAATCCCCCAAATGGGAAATTTTATAAATAAAATATGTGAAATAAAATGGTCTTAACTTGCTACCTAGTTTTTCTCCTTTAGAGAAAGGACACAATGGGAAGATTTTCGTGTAAGTCAGTATCATCAGATAAAGTGGAAAGTACAATTCCTATTCACAGGAGAATTTCCCTGATTCAGTAGTTTCCAAATTTTCCTGAAAACTTCCAAATTTGTTTCTCTAGGCCTACTTACACCCTTTCTAATCCTGTCAGGTTATTCAAATTTCATCTTTAAAAAAATGCGTTGGTATAAATAAGAAAACAATTACCTGCAAACCGACAATTATGCAGTAATTGTTGAGATCAAACACAACTGAAAGCAAAGTTCATGTGAGGCTGCTCATGTTGCTCCATGAAAACCTTGGGTCCCAAAACTTTCAGTGGCTTCATGATTATATTCCGAGTCTTTCCCCACCCTCTGCGGGCTGTTCCACAGCCACTCTCTCAAATATCCATTTATTAAATGACATGCTATCTTTTCCTGAAGAACAGTTCAACTCCAACCTCCCTAGCTGCCATTAATACAGTTCCTGTAGCACACCTCTGGCATCTATATTTTGGGGCTCGTTATTCATGTAACTGTTATTCATGTAACTTACTACATGACACTCACTATCCTGGAGGATCAGGAATCCCCATCCTATTATGCTGCCTGGTTCACAGAAGAGGCTCAGTAAACACTCGGCAGAGAAGGATATAAACACTCACTATCTTATGTGTTTGTTCCTACAGGGTGTGTAGGACCTGTAAGGGGCGTGTAAGTAACACCACAGAAAACTCCATGTGGAACTGAGGCAGCAGGAAGAAGCTAAAACAAGGGGCTGAGGCTCCCCTGAAGACCCCTGGCCAAACAGAGCTGAACCTAACTTCCTCTGGTTGGGGTTTGCCCATGGACCTGGCATATTCCAGAGACAATCTGCCCTATTATTGCCAGGACAGAAGCCATCCTCTGCCTTCAGCTGTCTCTGGCATGAGGAATTTCATCATGGAGGAAAGGGGAAGTAATGGGGCTGTCCGGCTCTAAGCCGCAGACAGCTGATGGAACAGGGGAAACAGAGAGTGACCAACTTCCTTTGGCAGGATAGGTGGCGATCAAGAGGTAGAAAAGAAGAAACTGTGATTCTTAACATGCCATAAACGTTCCTGTCTCCTCTGGCTTTTCTCTAGGATGTCACCTGGGTGGTATAATTTAAAGGAAAGCTAACTACCAAAATTACCTCTCTGAGATTAGACTAGTAAGAGAATCGCTGCGATTAACCTGCAGACTCCCACACAGCTAGGAAAGAACAGGAAGCCAGGCATTCCCACCTCAGGGAGAAGCTGTCTGATCAATTTGTTTTCCTAACCTGGTTTTCCAGGGATTCGCTTACGGGATGGGAGTTAATGTGGAAAAGGGGAACTGGGGAGAATCTGACATCATTTTGAGGTGTGAGACCCTTCACTGGAAGGGTAGCCTGGATGGGGCAACACAATACATGCCAGTCGGGGTCGGGGGGGAAGAGCTTATAGACCAATACTAGCAGGGTGTTGGTTGGGGGTATGCAGGTGGCTGTGGCAGACACCTGTAGTATAGAAATGAGGGCTTTGGGTCAGGCAGCCCAACTTAGGGGCTGTGTGGCCTTTCAGGGCCTCACATTTCTCATCTGGTGATAATATGGGGTTCTAATAACGGTGGGAGATAATATATGCAAATGCTTTGTGCAGGAAGTGGTGCATATTGTCTTTAATCCACTTTTCTGTTCTGCCTAAAATCAACTCTCTGATCCCAAAACTGTGAGACGGGCGTTCAGTCCCTGTCTTTTTTAAGTCAAAGGCTGTCATCTTTTCACTCAGGGGCTCCCCTGCCTACTATAGTCAGATGAGCTAGAGAAAGGTGGGCCGTGGAACACAGCCAGCAATCTCCTTCCCCTCAGGCCCAAACCATGGAGCAGCCTCTTTCCTGGATCACCTTACCACGCATTGACTCTAGGGCCTAGGGCTGTGCCTGGCAAAGGCAAGGCATGCTTGAAGGTACTTAGTGAGGTGTGCCAGGTGAGGACACTGTGCAATGACTTCAACTCACCTTGTCAAACCCTTTGACTCCTCCATGCAGGCTGTTGGGCCCGTTGTTAATGGCCAGTTTATACTCCTTCCCATCCAACGTGAACGTTCCTTTGGCAATTCGGTTGGCCACCCTGCCAACCACAGCTCCAAAGTAGGGCTGCTTTTGGAGGTACCCTGCAAGGATATGGGATGACAGTGATTTTAAAACCTTCAAACCAAAGATGAGGCTCACACTGCTGCTCACCACTTCCTTTTAAGGGCAGCTGTAAGTATTAACAACACGGGCATACCACGTGTGCATGGAAGCAGGGAAAATTGGTGTTCTTTACACACGACCCTTCCCCTTTCCAAAAGTAATTCATATTTTTTACAAACATTTTAAAAGACTAAAGCACAAAGAAGAAACTTAAAGCATCCTGAACTTATCACTAGAGAACCACTGACTGTTAATATTTGGGTTTTTTTGGCTGCGCTGGATCTTTGTTGCTGCACATGAGCTACTCTCTTGTTGCAGTGCACCAGCTTCTCCTGTTGAGGAGCATGGGTGCTGGGCTCTAGGGCACACATGCTTTAGCAGCTATGGTGCTCTGAGTTAGTGGTCCCACAGCATGCGGAACCTTCCCAGGTGAGGAACTGAACCTATGTCCCCTTCACTGGCAGGCAGATTCTTAACCACTGGACCACCAGGGAAGTGCACCATTTATATTCTTATGTATATCTATATTGTTTATTTCTTTTGCTTGTTGTTTTGGCCATGTAACATGGCTTGCAGGATCCCAGTTCCCTGGTGGTGGTGGTGGTGGTGGTGGTGGTGGTTTAGTCACTAAGCTGTGTCTGACTCTTGTGAACTGTAGCCTGCCAAGCTCCTCTATCCATGGGATTCTCCAGGCAAGAATACTGGAGTAGGTTGCCATTTCCTTCTCCAAGGGATTTTTCCCAACCCAGGAATTGAACTCGGGTCTCTTGCATTGCAGACAGATTCTTTACCAACTGAACTACAAGGGAAGCCCCACCAGTTCCCTGATCTCGGATCAACTGAGCGCCTCCTGCAGTGGAAATTCACAGTCCTAACCACTGGAATGCCAGGGAATTCCCTCCTACGTAGGTCTGCATATTCCCTTTAATATTTGAGCATAGGTGTGCATATGCTTTTCAAATGGGCATCTTTCACTTAGTAACATGCATTTAAGGTTGCTCCATATATTTTCGTGGACTGATTTCTTTCTAGCACAGCATAATACTCTGTTGTCTGGATGTACCACAGTTTACTTATCCATTCACCTATTGAAGGGCATCTTGGTTGCTTCCAAGTTTTGGCAATTATGGATAAAGCTACTATAAATATTCATATGCAGGTTTTTATATGGACATATATTTTTAACTCCCTTGAGTAAAATACCAAGGAATGTGACTGCTGAATCATATGATAAGAGTATGTTTAATCTTGCAAGAAACTGACAACTATCTCCCAAAGTAGCTATACCATTTTGTATTCCCAGCAATGAATGAGAGTTCCTGTTGCTCCATGTGCTTGCCAGCATTTGGTGTTGTCAGTGTTGTGGACTTTGGCCATTCTAATAGATCTCAATGTCGTTTTAATTTCCCTTTCCCTGATGACATATAATGTGGAACAAATTTTATTTGCTTTCCAGGAGCTCAAAAATGTGAAAAACAGGACTTCTGTTCAAAAATCATTTAGCTACATCTCCTTTTGACTCCTACCTTGATTCATTCAACTGGTGTACACCAAGCCCCTACTCGTTGCCAGCCACATACTTGGCATCGGAAAGAAGGATAAATTCAACAGCAAGCTGCATCATGGACTTGCAAGAATTCTCTCAGAAGGGACCACTTTCTGGCAACAATTAATAAGCCTATCAGTAACAGGCACTTTTCAACCCTTGGTTTAGATGAAGAGTTTTTAAGGATTAAACGGTGAGGATAGCAGAAATGACTGCTCCTAACTGTCTCTGAGTAACTCTTTAGAACAAATGGATTTTATATTATTTTCTTAAGTTACTAAGTTTGTTTTTTTTTTGGCTGCATTGGGTCTTTGTTGTGGCATGGCAGCTTTCTGTTGCAGCACACAGGCTTTCTCTAGTTGCGGCACAAGAGCCTCTCCTCGAGGTGCTCGGGCTTAGTTGCCCCTCGGCATGTGGGCTCTTAGCTCCCTGACCAGGTATAGAACTCGAGTCTCATGCATTGGAAGGTGGATTCTTAACCACTGGACCACCACGTAAGTCCCTATTACTAAGCTTTTAAATCAAATCAAAATTACAAAAAGTGACAGTCCCCCAAAGTCTGAACAGGGCTAAGAAGCTTGTTTTTGAAATGCAGAAAATACTATTTTCCAAAAAATAGGAGGGTAGTAGGGTAAAGAGGGTGGTTTCTAGGTCAAGCCAAGAATGCTGGTTTAATCTAGTCAGTAACTGATGTAGTTTGGCCCCAGGTAAAGAGCATGATGGTGTGATCACTCACCTAGAGCAAGACATCCTGGAATGTGAAGTCAAGTGGGCCTTAGAAAGCATCACTATGAACAAAGCTAGTGGAGATGATGGAATTCTGGTTGAGCTATTTCAAATCCTGAAAGATGATGCTGTGAAAGTACTGCACTCAATATGCCAGCAAATTTGGAAAACTCAGCAATGGCCACAGGACTGGAAAAGGTCAGTTTTCATTCCAATCCCAAAGAAAGGCAATGCCAAAGAATACTCAGACTACCGCACAATTGCACTCATCTCACACGCTAGTAAAGTAATGCTCAAAATTCTCCAAGCCAGGCTTCAGCAGTACATGAACCGTGAACTTCCAGATGTTCAAGCTGGTTTTAGAAAAGGCAGAATACCAGAGATCAAATTGCCAACATCCGCTGGATCATGGGAAAAGCAAGAGAGTCCCAGAAAAACATCTATTTCTGCTTTATTGACTATGCCAAACCCTTTGACTGTGTGGATCACAATAAACCGTGGAAAATTCTTCAAGAGATGGGAATACCAGACCACCTGACCCGCATCCTGAGAAAACTATATGCAGGTCAGGAAGCAACAGTTAAAACTGGACATGGAACAACAGACTGGTTCCAAATAGGAAAAGGAGTACATCAAGGCTGTATATTGTCACCCTGCTTATTTAACTTATATGCAGAGTACATCATGAGAAACGTTGGGCTGGAAGAAGCACAAGCTGGAATCAAGATTGCCGGGAGAAATATCGATAACCTCAGATATGCAGATGACACCACCCTTATGGCAGAAAGTGAAGAGGAACTAAAAAGCCTCTTGATGAAAGTGAAAGAGGAGAGCGAAAAAGTTGGCTTAAAGCTCAACATTCAGAAAACTAAGATCGTGGCATTCAGTCCCATCACTTCATGGCAAATACATGGGGAAACAGTGGAAACAGTGTCAAATCACTGCAGATGGTGACTGCAGCCATGAAATTAAAAGACGCTTACTCCTTGGAAGGAAAGTTATGACCAACCTAGATAGCACATTGAAAAGCAGAGACTTTACTTTGCCAACAAAGGTCCGTCTAGTCAAGGCTATGGTTTTTCCAGTGGTCATGTATGGATGTGAGAGTTGGACTATAAAGAAAGCTGAGCGCGAAGAATTGATGCTTTTGAACTGTGGTGTTGGAGAAGACGCTTGAGAGTCCCTTGGACTGCAAGGAGATCCAACCAGTCCATCCTAAAGGAGATCAGTCCTGAGTGTTCATTGGAAGGACCGATGCTGAAGCTGAAACTCCAGTACTTTGGCCACCTGATGCATAGAGCTGATTTATTTGAAAAGACCCTAATGCTGGGAAAGGTTGAAGGCAGGAGGAGAAGGGGATGACAGAAGATGAGATGGTTGGATGCCATTACCCACTCAATGGACATGAGTTTGAGTAAACTCCAGGAGTTGGTGATGGACAGGGAGCCCTGGCGTGCTATAATCCATGGGGTCACAAAGAGTTGGACACGATTGAACAACTGAACTGAACTGATGTAGGGTAAAGGGTAAAGAAAAAGTTTGTCCCTCTTTTCTGGGCAAGGGACTGGCCAGAATATGTTAATAAATGGGGTATGGTCTTCTCCACTCCTCAAACATCCCAAGGATTCCAGCTATGACATCTACCTCAGACAGCCCAAACCGTAACAAGAGTGCCCTAAAAGTCTCAAATAAAATTGCACAGGATTCTCGGACAAACCCTTCACACCCTTAATGACTTTCTTTTGGCCTTCTGAGGAAAATCAACACTAGTTTAACTGACAAGCACTTTAAACATCCCAGATCTTTTATATGTTTTACAATCGCTGCTGGTTGTCCCAAATGAATCTCCATGCCATTCTGTGCAGTGTTAACAAAGTGAAATAGGACGTTTGAGGAGTGTGAAGGAAGATATCCGGGGGCAAAGGAAGTAAGGACGATTAAAATTATTAATTGTTCAATATAGTCAGACACAATCACAGCCAATAGCACGTTTAATCATTATCTATTTGTTTCAGGTGAGGAAATAGTTCTAGAGAGGTTAAATAATTTGCCCAAGGTCACAGAGCTATAAGGGACAAAGCAGAGATTTTAAACTAGGAATCCTTAATGCTTCTAAAAGGACACTCTTGGGCATCTGTAATATGAAACTGCAGCCTCTAAACTGGTCCCTTTTCCCACCACCACCTCTTATAAACTCAGGTTTTCTAAAAGCATTAAGTTGATTTTTTTTCTAATCTTTTCATAATACCTCTCATGGCAGTAATAGCTGGGTGTTGGTGGCAACTGGGGTGAAGATGAAAGGAAAGGAATCGTGCTGATTATCTGGGTAGATTATTTCTACCTGTAGCTCATAAGCAAATATTCTCACCAAGGTTTTGAAAGAAGTCATAATGACAGTAAGTGGGACACGCAGATGAAAAAACATTGAAAAATATTTTCAAGGGACTTTCCTGGTGGTCCAGTGGTAAAGAATCAGCCTTCCAATCCAGGGAACATAGGTTTGATCCCTGGTCAGGGAACTAAGGTCCTGTATGCCTAGGGGCAACTAAGCTTGCATGTCACAACTAGAAAAGCCTGCACACTACAATGAAGACCCAGCAAGTCAAAGAAGAAGAAAAAAATTTTTCAATACAAAAAAATGGCAGGAAAAAACCTCACAGGAGGCATTACTGATTTTTCTAGCCTATAACTAAAAGATCACACGATTTACCTCTTTAGAATTCTACAGAACAAAGATTTCATTTCCTAGGGAGTATGTGAACTATTCTGATCTCCATTCATGGCCATCATCCACATAGTTTATATAATCTATCTGGGAAATCAGAGAGTTCACATCTAACCTGGCAATTACAAAAGGACCATGTCTCATGGAATTATCCATGCTCAGCTCTTCCCTGTGGCTCAAAACATTTTGGGGACATAGTAATGTGACAATAAACCCTGACTCGGTCACATCTTATTGCTTTAAATTATTTGGCCCAGTTTGTTTCTATAATACTTACTCAGACATTCGAAGACTATACAGTGAAAATCCAGCCTTCTTCCTATCCCTGTACCACAGCTACCCAGAGTTCCTTCTGAAACACAACCTCTGTTGCCAATTTCTTAACACGGGTTTTAATACACTAGAATTGATCAAAATAGTAATATACTGCCATTCACACTATTATGATTGAGACAATTATGCTTCCCATAATGACATATATGAAGTTCAACCCTGAAGATGGCTGAACATATCAGAAAGTCTTCCCATAATAAGGAAAAAAGAGAAGCGAAAGGCAAAAGAAAAAAGGAAAGATATACCCATTTGAATACAGAGTTCCAAAGAATAGCAAGGAGAGATAAGAAAGCCTTCCTCAGTGATCAGTGCAAAGAAATACAGGAAACAAAAGAATGAGAAAGACTAGAGATCTCTTCAAGAAAATCAGAGATACCAAGGGAACATTTCATGCAAAGATGAGCACAATAAAGACAGAAATAGTATGGACCTAAAAGAAGCAGAAAATATTAAGAAGAGGTGGCAAGAATACACAGAAGAACTATACAAAAAAGATCTTCATGACCCAGATAAACACGATGGTGTGATCACTCACCTAGAGCCAGACATCCTGGAATTTCAAGTCAACTAGGCCTTAGGAAGCATCACTATGAAAAAAGCTAGTGGAGGTGATGGAATTCCAGTTGAGCTATTTCAAATCCTGAAAGATGATGCTGTGAAAGTACTGCACTCAATATGCCAGCAAATCTGGAAAACTCAGCAGTGGCCACAGGACCGGAAAAGATCAGGTTTCATTCCAATCCCAAAAAAAGGTAATGCCAAAGAATGCTCAAACTACCGCACAATTGCACTCATCTCACACACTAGCAAAGTAATGCTCAAAATTCTCCAAGCCAGGCTTCAACAACACATGAACCGTGAACTTCCAGATGTTCAAGCTGGATTGAGAAAAGGCAGAGGAACCAGAGATCAAATTGCCAACATCCCCTGGATCATCGAAAAAGGATGTTCCAGAAAAACATCTACTTTTGCTTTATTGACTACACCAAACCCTTTGACTGTGTGGATCACCACAAACCGTGGAAAATTCTTAAACAGATGGGAATACCAGACCACCTGACCTGCCCTCTCAGAAATCTGTATGCAGGTCAAGAAGCAACAGTTAGAACTGGACATGGAACAACACACTGGTTCCAAATCGGGAAGGAGTACGTCAAGGCTGTATATTGTCATCCCGCTTATTTAACTTATATGCAGAGTACATCATGCGAAATGCCGGTCTGGATGAAGCACAGGCTGGAATCAAGATTGCCGGGAGAAATATCAATAACCTCAGATATGCAGATGACACCACCCTTATGGCAGAAAGTGAAGAACTAAAGAGCCTCTTGATGAAAGTTAAAGAGGAGCATGAAAAAGTTGGCTTAAAACTCAAGATTCAGGAAACTAAGATCATGGCATTCTGTCCCATCACTTCATGGAAACAGTGAGAGACTTTTTTAGGGGGGGCTCCAAAATCACTGCAGATGGTGACTTCACCCATGAAATTAGAAGACGCTTGCTCCTTGGAAGAAAAGGTATGACCAACCTGAACAGCATATTAAAAAGCAGAGACATTACTTTTCCAACAATAGTCTGTCTTGTCAAAGCAATGGTTTTGCCAGTAGTCATGTATGGATGTGAGAGTTGGACCATAAAGAAAGCTGAGTGCCAAAGAATTAATGCTTTTGAACTGCAGCATTGGGGAAGACTCTTTAGAGTCCCTTGGACAGCAAGGAGATCCAACCAGTCCATCCTAAAGGAGATCAGTCCTGAATATTCATTGGAAGGACTGATGCTGGAACTGAAACTCCAATACTTTGGCCACCTGATGAGAAGAACCTACCCACTGGGAAAGACTGTGATGCTGGGAAAGACTGAAGGCGAGAGAAGGGGACGACAGAGGATGAATTGGTTGGATAGCATCACTGACGCGATGGACATGAATTTGAGGAGGCTCTGGGAGTTGGTGATGGACAGGGAAACCTGGTGTGCTGCAGTCCCTGAGGCCGCAAAGAGTTGGACACAACTGAGTGACTGAACTGAACTGAACTCTCATAATGACATATATGAAGTTCATCCCTGAAGATGGCTGAACATATCAGAATGTCTTACTTGATATTCTAAACACTTCTTTGTCTTTTGAAAATAGCTTGCTTTCCTTTTTAAATAAACCATTAAATTATCTAAATTATAGCATAAGGTTGAAAATGTCTCTCAATCCAGCACCTGGAATACTTCACTATTTTTTTTTGATGTGCCACACAGCTTGCAGGATCTTAGTTCCCTGACTAGGGATGGAAACTGTGCCCCTTCCAGTGGAATGGAAGCTCGGAGTCCAGACTACTGGACTACCAGGGGATTCCCAGTGTCTAGAATATACTTTAGATGCTTCGATTTGACCTGGCATTTTGTGGCACCAGTCATGGATGCTGACAAAAGAATGCCATTTAACTTTCTCAAGATATGTTAATAACATGGGGTGGGGGGCAATACCGTCGATAAAAGCTAGATCACTGTAATCCAAGGGGATCTATTTTTTTTCTCCCTTTTAAGAACATTTGGGAATAATACTTTATTTCACCTCCTGCTGCTGCTGCTGCTGCTAAGTCACTTCAGTCGTGTTCGACTCTGTGCGACCCCACAGATGGCAGCCCACCAGGCTCCCCCATCCTTGGGATTCTCCAGGCAAGAACACTGGAGTGGGTTGCCATTTCCTTCTCCAATGCATGAAAGTGAAAATCAAAGTGAAGTCACTCTGTCGTGTCTGACTCCTAGCGACCCCATGGACTGCAGCCTACCAGGTCCACCGTACACGGGATTTTCCAGGCAAGAGTACTGGAGTGGGTTTCTTTCACCTAGACTACCACAAAACTCAGAGACTCACAGAGATAACGTATTCAACATTACTGTACTCACAAAATTGGCACTTCTATGCCTACTAAGAATCTGGTGCTTCCCAAGTGCCATATCATCATCATGGCACAGTTTTCATACGAATTGTGCAAAGATGCCTTTTGTTTTAAGACCCATGTGACTCTTATATCAGAACTAAAATTAAGAACTTTCCTGGTGGTCCAGTGGCTAAGACGCCACGCTGCCAATACAAGGGGCCCAGGTTTGATCCCTGGTCGGGAAATATACCCCACATGATGCAACTAAGAGTTTGCATGCTGCAACAGAGATCGAAGATCCTGAGTGCCGCAACCAGGACCCAATAAAATAAGCAAATAAATATTATTAATAAAAAAATAATTAAAACTAGTAAGAAATGAGTGTGTGTACAAGTGGAAGGAGGGGAGGGGAGGGTAGATACCTTCTGAATGGTGATAAGGCAGAGATGGAAATTAGGTGATAAATGCAGATAGCACTTATCATCTCCAGTGCTTTATAGGCTCAGAAATTCTAGGTCATCTATCCAATTCTTCTTGGACTCCATGGGCAATTTTGCACCAGTTAAGTAATCTCTGTGATTCTGTTTCCACGGAGCAAATGGTTATGCTAACAGAGAGATGACTCAGCAAAAGTGATTCTAAAGCATTCTCTTTTGTCACTTGTCAACTCTCTTGCCTTCTGACTCTGAAGACAGGAGATAGAAACATCCACCCCAGAAACTGAAAGGGATGTAGAGAGTTAAAAGGAAAGTGGAGCTGATTTTCCCAGCCCCTGCACCTTCCTACCACTGAGTCTCCTATAATAGGCTTGCTGAAATTACCAAAGAAATTCTGCTGAATGTTACCTACACCTTCTCCAAGCCAAGCTGTGGAGGCTCCAAGGTAGTTAAAGACAACCAACCAGAGGGCAAGGAATAGAATCCTCAGGAATATTTCCTTATTTTTGTTAAGGAAATGAGCCAATTTCAGTCTGCTAAGGGAAAACCAATTCTGTTTTCTGTTGACCTCCCATCCTAGGCTATGTTGCTAAAGAAGCAAACAGACAGAAAGACACACACCTAAAGGAAAACCTCAAACCTCCTCTCTAACAGATTTTATCCATACGCTTACCACTGAGCAGAGAATTAATTCTCAAGCAGTTGCCCTTTGCTAACTTTATTTTGAGCTCTTTTTCTCTCTAGCTATTCAGTGTGCCAAGAGACAGCAAGCACTATGTACATTTTCCTTTGCTCCAGTGAAACTGCAGTTTTAATTATTTGTTTATGCCATTATTTGGCTAAGGTCTATCTCCACATCTAAACTGCAAGCTGCATGAGGGTGGAGACCTGTCTCCTGGAATGAGATAATTGAATCAACAATGATTGAATGCATGAATTAATACACGTTCTTAGCTATAATGTATTTTTGCAGAATAAAATCTATCCCAGTTATAAGGAGACTCATTTCTCGACAGTAAGTTGGTCTTCCATGTTCTTTCAGTACATGGTTATTGATTAGCCAGGGGGTGTGGGACACCGAACTCCATAGAACAAAGCAGATAAGCTTCTGCACCCGCTGAGCTTACCTTACCGAGCATTTCTGAAACAACCAGACCTCAAAGCGAATCTGATCAAGCAGAAAGGAAGTAGAAGACGCACGTCTTTGATTTTTTTCCCCCCTTCTTTAGAAATGGCAAGAGCTGGGAGGCACACCCCCTCCAGCCTGTACGTCTCCTCTCCCGCCCTCTGGGATCAGGCAGTTCAAAGATCGCTCCGGGGTTGCTGAAGTTTTATCTTTCCCTCAACTGACTTTTTAATTAAGGAAAAGCCTGAATGTATAACCGGAAGCTAACTCCTAGGGCAGTTTCTGTTCACTTTGTCTTTTCCCAAACACTGGATCGCAACACACTGAGTCAGCTGGATCCAAGCGGTCACAAGCTCGGTACTTCCCCTCGGTCCCCGCATCCCTGGCTGCTGGTGTGGGGCAGTGTGCGCGGCGGGCCTGGGCCCCGTCTGCAGCCCGGGACGGAATTCAACCCACCTTCCAACTCGTCAAAGCCGAGCACCACATCTGAGGCTCTGCCCTGCCTGTCTTTGACCTCCAGGGCTGTGATGGTGCAGCCCCAGGAGATGATGTCCACTCTCAGCTGGTCTGACTGCAGCTGGAACTTCTCCACTGTCCCTGCTCCCAGGGGCAGGTCTCCAAACACGGCTCTGGTCACCGAAACCATGCTGAGCTCAGGGTGTGCAGCTGCTCCAAGTCCTTCGAACTCCCGCCGCTAAACCTGGAGCCGCAGAAATTTACTGGAGAAGGGGCGGGACGCGGCTCACACTCCTCCCCTTTCTTGATTGGATTTTAGGGAGTGACCACTCCTGCAAAAAATATCCTCTGGGACTTCTCTAAATCACTCCTCTGCCTGAGGGAAGGCAAAGTTTCCAGCTAGGCTGGCAATTTCCAGTCAGTTCTTTTCTTTTGAAACCCTGACTGCATTGCATGTTGGGAATGGTAGTTTTTGGAATGTGAAATTGCATTTTGGGGCCTGTAGTCTTTCTAAACCGAAATCCTGAATCGGTTGTGTTCTACCGTTTTTCGGGCACGAGGTTCTCAACGAGCAAAGATTCATCCGTTAATGGTGGCTGACTTTCAGATAGTGAAAGTGAAGTCGCTCAGTCGTGTCCGACTCGTTGTGACCCGGTGGACTGTAGCCTAGCAGGCTTCTCAGTCCATGGGATTTTCCAGGCAAGAGTACTGGAGTGGTTTGCCATTTCCTTCTCCAGGGGATCTTCCCCACCCAGGGTTCGAATCCGGGTCTCCCGCATTGTAGGCAGCCGCTTTACCCTCTGAGCCAGCGACTTTCAGATAAGCCGCTGAAAAATGAAGAGATGAGAATTAGGAATAGCGAGGGGAGGAGATTTTGGGGGGAAATTTTGATTTTTAACTCTTTGACCCAGTGGGAAAGAAGTACAAAGCTAATTTAGAAAAGGGGTAAATAACTGCAGGTTTCTCTGGACACTGACTGAGGATCCATTCTGTTTGTCCCACACAAACAACTCTGAAGGTGTTTCTGCTGGAGCCACTGCGGAGAGGCTCTCCAGACTACCAGCCTGGAGTAGT
The DNA here is from genome assembly GCF_023091745.1 of Budorcas taxicolor. NCBI lineage: Eukaryota > Metazoa > Chordata > Mammalia > Artiodactyla > Bovidae > Budorcas > Budorcas taxicolor. The sequence continues at coordinate 80,751,347 of NC_068920.1, read as the reverse complement.
AGCCTGCACAGGTTCCCATGTAGAGATTAGGACATAGTTTATATAGAGGCAGTCTCTGACTTTCTTTTCTTCAGGGAACTGGGAAAGGACCTTGGGTATATATACCCACTCTTATTCCTAAAATCCAAAGTTCCTTTAAAAAGGGATTAAGGATAAATATTTGTTAAGGTCCTAATAAATGTCCGATACTGTACTTTGCTTCCCAGGTGACTCAGCGGTAAAGAATCCGCCTGCCAATGTAGGAGAGGCAGGTTCCTTGGATCAGGAAGATGCCTTGGAAAAGGAAATGGCCACCTACTCCAGTATTGTTGCCTGGGAAATTCCATGAACAGAGGAGCCTGGTGGACTACAGTCCATAGGGTTGAGAAGAGTCAGACACAGTTGAGTGAGTGAACATGCAGTACTTTTATTATCTCCTTTCCATAAGCAGAAAAATGTTTTAAGTATATGCTGCTAGAAAAGACGCAGAGGTCATGGATAATTGTTATGCTTTGATGTGCCTCAGAATTATCTATAAAGATTAAAAAAAATACATATCCTCAGGCCCATATCTGGAGTTTCTGATTCTGTGAGTCTAGGGTGACACTCAGGAATCTCCTTTTCTCACAGATTCCTCATGGTATTTTAATGCAGTTTATCTGGAACCAGACCTTGAGAAATATTGCTCCAGGTTTTGATGACTAATCTCAGATGGTTTTGGTTTTTCTTCCCCTACTAATGGCAGAGGACTAAGACAGAGATATGAAAGGCCTTATTAGGCTGTCAGATAAAATACAGGGGCCTGGAATTTCTTTCCTAAATCTGTCCAGACAGTACTGGGCCTAGGAAGGGGAAGGATTCTGGAATCCTAACAACATGTTTTACTCGACTGTCTGTTATACTCATCTCATCTTTGCTTGATACTACTTTTGTTTCGGTTTCTAGATACTTCAGAGGGGATCCAACTAGACAATGTGTGATCAGTTGTTCAGTCGTGTCCAGTTCTTTGTGGCCCCATGGACTGTAGCCTGCCAGGCTCCTCTGTCCTTGGGATTCTTCAGGCAAGAATACTGGAGCAGGTTGCCATTTTCTTCTCCCGGGTATCTTCCCGACTCACTGATTGAAACTGGGTCTCCTTCTTGGCAGGCAGATTCTTTACTACTGAGTAACCTAGGAGGCCAGCTAGACTATGGTGAAAGCCAAAATACACCTATGTCTAGAGAATTGGGAGAATTGGGATCACGCTCTGGGAATCAAGAGCTAATAAAACAAAACTGTCTCTCAGTCATGTCTGTGTAGTTTGAAGGAATATTTAACATTCTTGTCACAAAGCCTCAATTCTCATTCATGAATCAAGGGAGTTCTGATAGAAAAGGGAAAAAGAGAACCTGTAACAAGCTTCAGTGAAGCATAACATATAATAACAAAAAGACCCAAACAAGTCAAATTATAGACTGTACTGCACTTACACAATAATGGCTAGGCACTCTTGGTGCTGCTTCATCAGAAATTCTCATAAACTCTGCCACCCTCATCTGCCCACTTAACATTTATGTCTGATTCATACATAAGCCCTCTGGCAATGCTGTATTAGCAAGGATGACTTAGAATCTCGTCTGTGAGCAGAAAGACCAAATTTTCTTTTCTCAGCCACCGGTTCTCAATGTTCTGCCAAGCTCATGTTGTTACAGAAATAAACAAATGCATTTGGATGGCCAAAGCCAAGTATCACTGTGGGTGTCTTGTAACTTGGCTTGGTAGAAAATGAAACATACCATGATGCCTCTCTAACAACCTAAATTTTCCTTTAGGTTTGAACGGTTTAACATAGTGTCCCACTTTGTGCTAAGTCAGCTGTCAGGCACAAATCTTGATTTTTCTTACCAAAATGTCTTATTTTCCTAGTCCTACAGTAATACTTTATAGGGAATATCTGTGAACTTAAAAAAAAAGAAGAAGCCATTTAAATCTAAAGAAATATTCTCCATCCCGAATGTTGGATTGGGTTAAAAACAAAGTAGTAATTTTGAGAGTGAAGCACTGTCATATTTTAGGGGATATTTATTTTTACTTGGAGGGTAGAGGCTAAGGGTTTGGTTATGAGACAAAGAGTGTAAGAATTGTGATAGTTATGTCAAAGAGGAGTTACTTACAGAGAATACCTTTTCTTTCCACCAGAGAGTGAGGTATAGGGAGAATAGGTCAAGAATAAGGTCTGTTTTTCTTCACAGATGGAGGTTAGTCCCCAAAGCTGAGTGCTAGGAAAGTCAGGAATGAGGAATCTTGGTCTCTGGGCCCCACCTCCTCCTTCTACACAGAAACTGAGGTGGGCCCATCAGACCCTAAGCCCATGAAGATCAAGGCTCCAAAACCTTTAGCTGTTGACAGGATGCTATTCACAGGAAACTCTCTGAGATACAATAATACTAAACTCTCTGAGACATAATAATAGCTGCTGCTGCTGCTGCTAAGTCGCTTCAGTTGTGTCCGACTCTGTGCGACCCCATAGACAGCAGCCAACCAGGCTCCTCCGTCCCTGGAATTCTCCAGGCAAGAACACTGGAGTGGGTTGCCATTTCCTATTCCAATGCATGAAAGTGAAAATTGAAAGTGAAGTTGCTCAGTCATGTCCAACTCTTAGCAACCCCATGGACTGCAGCCTTCCAGGCTCCTCCATCTATGGCATTTTCCAGGCAAGAGTACTGGAGTGGGGTGCCATTGCCTTCTCTGATAATAGTAGCAAACTCTCCAAATTTCCTGGTGATCCAGTGGTTAAGATTCTGCACTTTGATTCACACAGCCTGGGTTCGATCCCTGGCAAGGAGCCAAGATCCCACAAGTTGGGCAGCATGGCCAAAAAGGAAAAAAAAAAGATAGTAAACTCTGAGATATAGTAATAAAACCAACTCACAATACCTCACAGTTTGTCAATAAGGAGACCTAGAATAGCTTTTCAGTCAGACTGATACACAACCACCCTCCTATTTCCTTTCTCCTTGCTCAGAATTCCAATGATGTTTTTCATTTCTTTTCATCAGACACTCAGTATGTGCTATCTTCGATCATTCCTTATCTCTCCATGAATACATTTTGTTGGTGTTACTTTTTACTCAACTATTAGCTCCCTGAGTCAATTTTTTGGGACTTCCCTGGTGGCTCAGATGGTAAAGCGTCTGCCTACAATGCGGGAGATGCAGGTTTGATCCCCGGATCAGGAAGATTTCCTGGAGAAGGAAATAGGTCAACCTACTCCAGTACTCTTTCCTGGAAAATCCCATGGACAGAGGAACCTGGTAGGCTACAGTCCATGGGGTTGCAAAGAGTTGGACACGACTGAGCAGCTTCACTTTCTTTCTTTTCAATTTTTGACATATATATATATATATATATATATATATATATATATATTTTTTTTTTTTTTGTAACCCAACCAACACTATATTTGGTTTCAGATGAAAACTACTTGAATCTGGAAGCCACGCATACCTGGGAGAATGGCATCAAGCTCAAGAGAGGTAGGCTTCTTCACAGTTCAATTCATCTCCATTTCATCAACGATTTTGAAATAGCTACTGGGGAAGGTATTATGGGGACTGGTAAGAAGTTGTTGAGGAAGATAGGTTAAACTTTGCTGTATGACATGTTCATTTATCAAATAGTCAATGAATATATACTGGGCACTGTGCTAAGTGCTGATTGTACATTGGTAGGTAAAATATGACCCTTGCTTTCAAAATATTTACAATCTAAAGTGAGGTAATGTTCATCTCTATCCTCCATAAAAACATAAGTAAAATCTTCAAAATTCAATTCATGGATTTAGTCAATGCCAGATGAAACAAAGTACTGAGACTGGCCTCAAGATAGCTGTAATTTCAGGCCTGCCCAAAGATGATCCACCATATTGGGAATATTTTAGAATTCCCTAGCTCCAAGCACAATGACAGGCAATTTTAGCTGCTCAATAAATAACTATTGAATGAATACGTAATAGACATACTTATATGCTATGCTTTGTCACTCAGTCATGTCTGACTCTTTGTGACCACACGGACTGTAGCTTCCCAGGCTCCTCTGTCCATGGGGATTCTCCAGGCAAGAATACTGGAGTGGGTTGCCATGCCCTCCTCCAGGAGATCTTCCCAACCCAGGGATCCAACCCAGGTCTCCCGCATTGCAGGTGGATTCTTTATCATTCTAGTGCCAGAAAACCTGAGTTCATGAGGCACAAGCACTTACTGTCTGGGCAGTTTATTCAGCCACTCTGGCCTCAGTTTTCTCATCTATAAAATGGGAATATCACATGATTGACCCATCCAATTATTAATCGATCACTAGTAAATAAAGTGTTAAAAACTTACTGAGCACCACATTAAGCACCCCTATAAGTCAACACTATTATCTCACACAGAAATTGAGGCTTAGAGAGATAAAGTAACTAATTCAAGATCATGTGATTATAAGCCAGGAAACCAAGATTTGATCCTGGGCAGCTTGACTGCAGAGATAGAGGCATTTGGCCACTTCCTTATATGTTGCTAGTATTATAGTCAACTGATAACATGGGTTCCAAAGCACTAACTAAATTCTAAAACATTACATCAATGTAGACTAGTCATCTTCTAATTTTTTGGTAATTACAAGCTTAAAAAATCAGTTTCTGAAAGTAGGTTCAAGATGGCATTGTATTCACTTACTATAGTTAAAGAAGGGCCCAAGGAGAAGAACTAGTCCTTGGCACCCAAAGACCTTGGAAACAAGACACTCATCACTTCTGGACCCTTTATATATTCATTTTTTATTTGTTATTATGTCTCCTGCCAAGAAAATGAAGCTCCAAGAGAGCAGGAAATCCCAGTACCTAGGACAGATTACTAGATAACTAAAAAATATTTGCTGAGTGAATGTTTGAGAGCTAGAAAGGATGAGAAGCATCTCTTACATTCATACAAAGCTGGTGAAAGTCTCAATTCATATAACCACTCTGGAGGATAACTCATCAATATCTAGTAAAGTCAAATTGCATGTAACTCAGCAATGGTCCATAACCCAACAATTATATTCCTTATAATATACCATAGATGATTTTTTGCATATAGGTACAAGAATATTTATGGCCGTAGTATGCATAAGAGTGAAAATTTGCTAAAAAAGTGAAAATGTATTTTTGTTGGTTGTTTTTAAGATTTTTTAATTGGACAGTTTATAAAGTCTTTATTGAATTTGTTACAATATTGCTTCTGTTATATGTTTTAGTTTTTTTTGGCCATTCAGTGTGTGGGATCTTAGCTCCCAGACCAGGAATAGAACCTGCACCCACTGCATTGAAAGGCAAAGTCTTAACCACTATACCACCAGGGAAGTCCCAAAAGAATGAGAATTTGGAAACAACGTATGGTCTGTCAATTGAAAAAGGAATAAAAATATTGCGGTAGATCGAAAATGAAGCATAACAGGCTCTGCAGGACCTCAAGCATGTATTTCATAATTATGATACTTAAGGGAGAAAAAGATCAGTGGCAGAAGGATATGATACATCATTTATCGTTGTTATTTAGTTGCTAAATCATGTCTGACTCTTTGCAGTCCTGTAGATTGTAGCCTGCCAGGTTCCTCTGTCCATGGGATTTCCCAGGCAAGAACACTGGAGTGGGTTGCCATTTCCTTCTCTAGGGGATCTTTCTGATCCAGGGATTGAACTGGCTTCTACTGCATTGGCAGGTGAATTCTTTACCACTGAGCTACCAAGGAAACCCATATCATTTATGTCAAATGCAAAATTTTGTAAAACACATTAGATATCCCAGCATTCAAGACATTAGTCTAGGGTCATTTAGCTTGGTAAATTGTACAGCTAGGATTTGAATCCAGAGCACTCTATCAAAATGCCTCTGGTAAACACTGATATTCAGATATGGATTAAACCCTATAGTGCTCTGTAAACTTTGGTGATTGATCTCTACTTGGAAAATCCCATGGATGGAGGAGCCTGTTAAGCTATAGTCCATGGGGTGGCAAAGAGTTGGACACAACTGAGCAACTTCACTTTCACTTTAGGTTGAGTCAGTGGTGGTGCCAAGGGCCTGGCCTGGAGGGCTGGTTGGGTCTTTTCTTCCTCTCATTCTTTGATATGAATAATAGATGTTTAAGCAAATTATGTAAAGCAGCTTTAAAACGAGTCCCTCATCCATTCCCTCTGATTTAACTATAACACCTATTTATATAAATTCTGGAGCCACAGCTAGCCTGAGCACATTATTTTCTTTTATACAGACTAGGTAGCTACTTCTAGGAATCTTTTGTGATAGCAATACTCTCAAAAGTCAGAATGTTTTTTATTTCTGAAAAGTGTAAACCAACTCAAGCCTGGCTTAGGCAAAAAAGGGAATTTATTGACTAATAGTGAAAAGTCTAAAGATGTTCAGGCATGTTCAGGCATGGCTGGATCTGGACTAAAACTATGTCATTAGGACCTGGTATTTCTCTTCCTCTTGTTTCTGTTTTCCACAATGTTGGCCCTTTTCTCAGCATTCCTTTTCTATCTATGATTTCTAGTATCCCCAGGCTTATATCATCCTATATAGCAATCTTGCATGTGTGCAAAATTGATTCAGTCATGTCTGACTCTTTTCGACCCTATAGGCTGTAGCCCACCAAACTCCTCTGTCTGTGGGATTCTCCAAGCAAGAATACTGGAGTGGGTTGCCATGACCTCCCCCAGGGGATCTTCCTGACCCAGGGATCGAACCCGCATCTCTTGCATCTTCTGCATTGGCAGATGGGTTCTTTACCACTAGTGTGACCTGGGAACCCCATACAGCAATCTTAAAATAAAGCAAATTTCACATTCCCAATAATAACAAAAGTCCCACTACTGAATCTCACTTGGTCACATGCTCTTCTGAACCGATTAACTGGTAGCTGGTAGGTGGAGTCAGGCTCACCCAAGGATATAGACTGTGAGAGTGGGGAGGGGTGATTCTCCAAGGGAAAATCTGGATGTTATTCCCAAAGAGAAAATGGATACTGATCAGGCAAAAACAACATATTCTCACCAAAAAAAGTAATGTCATTAGAATATTAGAAGTTGGAAATAAAAAATAGCTACATAGGGAGTCTTTGTAGAGAGTTCAAGCATTTAGAATATAAGCATTTAGAATATTTTGACACATCAGAATACATGTGTCTCATGAAGAACTTTCAACATTTTGTCAGTGGTTTCAGTAGCAGGTGTTGCCACATCCTCACATCTATTCTTGTTTTATCTTTGCCTTTTCTCTTGACTAATGTGGTATTGATGCAACCCTGCTTGAACCTTTCTCAACAGTGTCAATTACTCTGCTGCTATTCAAAGGACAAGAGTTATCAACATTTTAAAGCACCAGGGACTGGTTTTCTGGAAGACAGTTTTTTCACAGACCAACGGGGTGTGGTGGAAAATGGTTTACAGATTATTTGAGAGCTTTACATTTATTGTGCTCTTTATTTCTTTTATTATTATGTTGTACTATATAATGAAATAATTATACAACTCACCATATCACAGAATCAGTGGGAACCCTGAATTTCTTTTCCTGCGACTAGATGGTCCCATCTGGGGGCGATGGGGAGCGACTGTAAATACAGACAAAACATAGCTTGCTACTGACCTCCTGCTGTATGGCCTGGTTCATAACAGGTAGAGAACCCCTGAACATTCTAGAGAGAATGCTAGCTCAGATTCAGTCTAGCCTGATGGATATTAAACCTTGCCTTGTCAGAGTACAATGCAGATCAGGGAATTGCTCTCCAAGTTTATCTGAACTCCATTTCTCATGACATGGAATCTTACATCAAAACTCACAGGTGTATATAATTCTTGGCATAAAATAGCATTCAAAAACATTTTAAGGGATTTCTCTGGGGGTCCCGTGGTTAAGACTCCATCTTCCCACTGCAGGAGGTGCAGGCTTGATTCTTGATGGTGGGGAGGGGACTAAGATACTGTGCGGCACAGCCAAAAAAAAAAAAAAATTTTTTTTTAAGGATTATCTTACTCAAAAAATGTGGAGAATCCACTGTCATGATTTTGCCAGGCTAATTCAATAAGCTTGGATTCAGTCCCTTTCATATCTGCTCATCGTGGGAAACCTAGTGTCATTTTCTTAATTCCTATCTGCTATACCACTTGTTCAAGAGGTCCCAACACTTTTACAATTTCTTGCTTTTGGATAGATCATGTTTGGCTCAGCTTGAATGATAAATTTCTGATAAGATGTAACAATAGTGGCTTAAAAGAGATACAAATTGACTTCTTTCCTAAAAACAGTCCCGAGGGAGGTTAGTGAGATTCTAGGATGATTCTAGGAGATTCAAGTTAATAAATTACTGTTTCACAGATGCTGGCTGAAGAAACAAGATTCCTAGGTCTGAGACAAAAGATTTAGCTGCTCACTGCATTCAAGCAGAATGGGCATCATGTTGGTATTGGTTCCTCATGCCCTTCAAAACCCATGGAGGCAGCATGAAGGGACCAGTATGGTCCCTTCATATAGTGGGTTTGAGAGTCAACTGGAATCTACCACTTTTACAGTGAGGGAGAACAAGCCTGCTTTTTGTTTGAGAGAAGATATTACCTTATCTCTTGAGCATGCTCATTGCAAACTCAACTCAGAAAATGGTTGGCTAAAGAGCGGTCAAGTTTTGCACTGCTGGCATACCCCAAAGGGGTGTTCAGGGATGCTCAAGCTCACAATTGCTTGTCTCAACAGGTCGTCCAAGGTTAGGATAGCAGTTCTGCTTAATGTGGTCATCTGGGACCTAGGTTCCCTCTAACCTGTTGCTTCATCATCTGTAGGGTATGGCCTAACGTCCACTTGGCTAATGAGGTCTGCTGCCATGTCCCCATATAGAGGACTGGGGCAGAGAAGAGACAGGGACTGCTGGAGAAAGGGCAGCCACCTCCCTTTAAGGACACATACTGAACGTTCTGTACTTTGCTTCCCTTCATCTCCCATTGGCCAGCATGCATTCATATAATCATATCAAACTTTAGGATATGCTAGGAAACATATAGTCTTTATTCTAGGTATTCTATTGTGGTGTATGTGATTTAGTCCCTAAGTTGTATCTGACTCTTTGCGACTCCATGGACTGTAGCCTGCCAGGCTCCTCTGTCTATGGAATTTCTTAGGCAAGAACACTGGAGTGAACCCAGAGATGGAACCCAGATCTCCTGCTTGGCCAATTCTTTACCACTAAGATACCTGGGAAGTCCTCCCACTGTTTGTACATAATAATAATGTGAGCCTGTGGCTTGGGTGTGTACTGGTCACAGCCAGAAATCTATGAGTACACACCTGGGATGGAACTACAAGTCCCATACTTTGAAGGCATTGCCCAAAGTGAGAAGACAAAGGAATCATATGACTTTCAGGGGTCTGGAAGAAGATAGAGATTTTACTCTAGATAATGGTATATTTGTGATTAAGGTTCTGGAGGCTCCAAGATAGGATAAGTGTGGCAAGGTCTAAAGGAGCTCTAGCTGGAGAAGTTTATTATGCCCAGAGGTGGGTGGTACAGGTTAGGGAACCATTTTGATGGTGATGGGTTCATTGATTGAGGAAGAGCCCAAGCCACACAGAATTTCCCCCCAACCCTCATATAAGTGTCTCCCATAAAAGACATTGAAAACTGCAAGTCAGTTGGCCCAGACAAGGGCTATTTCTGTCATGGAAGAGGAGACAGAACCCAGTTGGAGGGAAAGATTTCCAAGAGTCAGTGTTGACCCAATACAGTTACAGTAAGGAATTTCCTAAGGCTGACTAGGAGTTGCCTGGCACTTTCCTTAGTAATACTCAGTGGAGGTCCCTGGGATGACCGTGCATTTGGCAGGTGTTTTTCTCTAGATAATGATGACCCTGGAGTATAATCTTCTAGTCCTGGGGAAGCTTCTCCTTCATGGAAGACTTGAGCCTCTGCTCAAAGTAGAAGCACTTGGCCAGTTCGTACTACTTGGACTTCAGCACATTAGGCCTCAGTCATCTCCCTTACCAAATTGACTGTGTCTCTCTCCTTACAGGTGGGTAAGACAATTATTGACCAGGTTAATTTTGTCCTGAACAGGGTTATAGCAGAAGAAATCCCTCTCAAAAATTATCACATCTTAAAAAAAAAAAAAAACTAGGAATGAGGCCTCTTTGAATGATTTCAGATATGCCACCAGGTGTACCAAGAGGTGTGGCATTGATTGATAAAACTATGTGAATTCGCCAGGAAGAGGAAGAGAGAAGAGAAGGCAAGGAAATGAGGGGACAGCATTCTAACATCAAACTCTGGGAGCACAGGAGGCCTTTCAGAAGCGAGGCCAAGATAGGAAGGCTTATCAGAAAAGACTTTATCCGGTCTCCTGGGGCACATTCTAGTGGACATAGCTGAGTAAGTTTATTGCAGAAACTTTGAGGCCCGAGGAAAGGCTTGACCACTGAAAAATAGCCAGGAGGAACAGAGGCAGAGAATCTAGTTAGAGGGAAGGGGTCTGGTAGACACAAATGACCAGGTTCAAAAGGTTTTGAAGCAGCTCAGGCGGGGTTAAGGCAGAGTTAAGGCGGTCAGCTAGTCCATAGATGATTCCAGTGAATGAGCTTGTACCCTGTTGTAGAGCAGGCCCTTTGCTCCCTGGCTTGTTGGAGACTGTCTTCTGAGTGTGCTACTGATTACAGTCTACGTCAGAAGCCGATGGGCTAATTCTGCCCTCCTTTTGGGTAGGCTTGAACAGAGAAACTTTTAGCCCCACTTCCTTTCCTCTTCAAAAGGTTAACACTGAATTTAGGTCAGAGAATTGCAGCGGAATCGACTGTTTCTTCTGGGCTCAACCACATTCTATAAAGAAGCATGGTTACACAAGGGCCAGGTGAAGTCAGGAGACAGAATGAATGTAGCGGTTTTTTCTGACACCCCTTTTGACACTAAGTGTATGTTGTTTTTCCACATGCCAACCAATTCTATGACACTAATTGGATCCTCAGCGATTTAATTCCCACCCTATCTACCAAGAATTAGGGGCAGATCCCATGAGTTAAGGGGCTCAGTCTAATACTTCAAACCAGCTGCAAACGGGATACCTGGGCAACCTGGCTAACTACAAATTTGGGAATCCCCATGGGCTCCCCTCAGCATTGTTAATATTCTAGAATGACATAAAACTCCTGAAAAACTTATAACTGGTAGACATAAGTTATGTCTACCAGTTAAAATAAGATAAGTTATGTCTACCAGTTCCTTACAAAGAATGTAAATGAGGGACAGACAAATGGAAGAGATACGTCAGAGAAGGAAAAAAATTTCCTTTACCCTTCTAGGTTCTTCTGATTAGTCTAAGAATTAAATTGACATGAGACAGATTAACAGAAGAAAATGAAACAAAAAGTAATAACATGTATACCTGGAAGAGACCCAGGAAAGCTAACTCACCAAAATGGCCAGAGTCCTCACCTTACATGCCATCTTGAGTTCAAGACAAAAGAGGTCATTGGGGTTAGTGGTTTGGGACTTCAGAAGGGGGGAAGATAATTGACAGGAGGTGGACAAGCAATGTTTGTTAGTAAACAAATGTTTGCTGGGCCAGGCAGAGGCAATAGGACACAGGGAGGAGTTTTGACAGACTTTGCTATGTTCCTGTCTGTCAATCATACCTAGTTTATACTATAGGTATCTATGGTGATAGTGCCCTTCCTGGAACAAGTCCTCTATGTACGTTCTTAGGCAGTTAGGGGGAAGGTCAAAAGTTCTTCCGGAGTCTCTTGGACCTTGATAGTTTTCAGTTCAATATACTCTGCATGCCAAAGAGATAATTGGGTTCCCCTACAGATGCACAGGGGAAGTTATAGGGGATAGGGATGAGGAGTGGGGATTAGTGCAGAGCTTTCATGCTCTCTCCTGTTATGCTGTCTTCCCACCACATGAGTGTGTTCACCAACCTGGAAGCTCACGGAACTTATTTTTTGGGTTTTTAATCAAGGTTATATTAGCTAGGCATGATTACTGGCTATTGGTGATTGAACTCAGTCTCCACCCCTTTTGCCTCCCTGAGGAAGTCAGGGGCTGGGGTTGAAAGTCTAGCCCTTTTAATCACTTGGTTGATTTTTCTTGTGACCAGTTTCCATCCTGAAGCTATCTAGCCCTGTCCCCCACCAAACCCCTCCAAGGGTTATCTTATTAGCATAAGACTAATCACTATTAGCATAAGGCCTTTATCACTCAAGACACTCCTTACTCAAGAAACTCATCACTCAAATTCTAAGGATTTGGGAGCTTTGTGCCAGGAACTGGAGATAAAGACCAATTTTTTTTTTTTTAATACCATGGCCCTCAACAGGACCCCAGCACCCACTCTGTCTATCAGAATAACTAGGTCAAGAAGGAGACAAGAGAAACTTCCAGACAGGGCAGTGATTCTCATACTTTGGTGCATGTTAGACTATTCTGGGAAACTTATTAAAAATATAGATTCCTGGATCTGACTCTCAGTGATTCTCAGTCACTGAGGGAGGGACCGGAGTATCTGTATTTTTATTTATTCTTTTTTTTTTTTTTTTTGGTGCATGCAGGATCTTAGTTCCCCAATCAGGGGTCAAACTTGTGCCCGCTGAGGTGGAGGCTCAGAGTCTTAGCCACTGACCTACCAGGGAAGTCCCTGTATTTTAATAAACTCCCTAAATGATTCCCACACTCACTGAAGTTTGAAAGCCAGAGAGTAAGCATTTCCTTTAGTCTTACCCCAGCCCCAACACTACTCCTTTCTAGAAGCCTGTCCAGTCAGAGCCCCAAGTCTGACTGTAGGTTACCACCTTTCCCTGACTTCAAGACAAGGAAGAATTACAACTGAGTACAAAGGACTCTCAGGTGAAGCTGATCTTTAGGATCCTGGAGATTCTGCCTCAGACTGGAATCAGAATCTCAGAAAAAGGAATCAGAATTAACATTGGTCAGTGTCTGCTGTGCCAGGTATGTGCCCTGGTGGCTCAGTGGGTAAAGCATCTGCCTCCAATGCGGGAGACCTGGGTTCGATCCCTGGGTTGGGAAGATCCCCTGGAGAAGGAAATGGCAACCCACTCCAGTACTCTTGCCTGGAAAATCCCATGGACTGAGAAGCCTGGTAGGCCACAGTCCGTAGGGTCGCAAAGAGTCAGACACGACTGAGCGACTTCCCCTTCAGGCGTTCTCAGGGGGTTTATCTGTGAGGGAAGTGTAATGATATAATTTCAGGGCTGAGAAAACCAAGACTTGAGAAGATGCAGCCAAGTAGGTATGGCTAGTATTCAAACTCAGCCCTGCCTGGCCCCACTATCTACCTCAGACTTTGTTGTTGTTCAGTTGCTAAGTCGTGTCTCTTTGAGACCCCATGGACTGCAGCACACCAAGCTTCCCTGTCCTTCACCATCTCCCAGAGTTTGCACAGACTCATGTCCATTGAGTGGGTGATGCCATCCAACCATCTCATCTTCTGTTGTCCCCTTCTCCTCCTGCCTTCAACCTTTCTCAGCATCAGGGTCTTTTCCAGTGAGTCAGCTCTTTGCAACAGTTGGCCAAAGCATTGAGCTTCAGCTTCAGCCATCAGTCCTTCCAATAAATATTCAGGGTTGATTTCCTTTAGGATTGATTTTACCAGCTGAGCCACCAAGGAAGTCCTACCTCAGAATGGTAAGTAATTAAAAGGGAACATGCTGAGCCGGTGTGACTTAATTGTGAGCTGGAGTTGCCACCACAGTCCCGAGTGTCAGTCACTCTGTAATCATTGCTATGGAAGTGGCAGCGCTGACATGGCAGCCCTGGATTGCCAGGTAGGAAAAGCTTTTGCCTACAAATGTTACTAACTGAATAGCTACCTTCTCAGAACCTCTCTGGGAAATCACCAGTTCTGATGAGTGTTTCCCTGTCTTTTTGCTGAACTCAAATCCCTGAGGTAAAAGAGCCCAGCCCAGGGTTCTGGAAATTGCTGGGATTGTTACACCTCGTGCGGCATCTAGCGTGGTTGAGTCCAGGTTGTTCCAGGAGTGTGTCCTGGAGAGTTCTGTGCATCTAAGTCCTGTCAGCAAGGCCAGGGTAGGCCCGGTGGGAGAGTAGCCCTTCAGTTCATGGTCGAGGTAGAGGGAGTCACCCAAGGCTTTTCGAGTCAGCCAAGGTCAAATCCAAGGGGAGCAGTTGGGAACATAAGCAGGAAAAGGAGTTTAAATGCCAGCAGCCAGAACTTTTAAGAGTTGGTCAGAAGGAAGTAGACCAGGGATGGGAGACTGAGTGGCCAGCTTGGCCACCACTGCTGGAGTGTGTTGTGGGACAGTGCAGGGCCTTAGAGGAAATTTGTACATCTGGCCAGACTCTGTTCTACTTCCATGTAGGTCCTTCTCCGTCTCAAGTGGGAGTCCCCACCATGACATGACATTGACTGAAGGGGCAAGGCAGGGAAACAGTGGTGTCACCAGGAGAAACGGGACAAGTGATTACCAGAGTGTGGATTCACCCCTGAGTCCAAGGTCTGGTCCTCAGCCTTTCAGGCAAGAGCCTCAGTCTTTTTTTTCCCTAATTAAAGTATAGTTTTTTTGGTTTGTTTTTTACTTTGCCACACTGCTTGTGGGATCTCAGTTTCCTGACCAGGGATTGAACCTGACATTGGCAGTTGAAAGCCCTGAATCCTAACCACCAGGCCACCAGAGAACTCTCTATTGAAGGACAGTTGAATTACAATATTGTGTAAGGGAAATCCATCTCATTAGAGCCCCACACAAATCCTGAAAGATGATGCTGTGAAGTGTGGATCACAATAAACTGTGGATCACAATAAACTGTGGAAAATTCTGAAGGAGATGGGAATACCAGACTACCTGACCTACCTCTTGAGAATCCTGTATGCAGGTCAGGAAGCAGCAGTTATGGAACAACATGACTGGTTCCAAATAGGAAAAGGAGTATGTCAAGGCTGTATATTGTCACCCTGCTTATTTAACTTGGGAGAAGGCAATGGCACCCCATTCCAGTACTCTTGCCTGGAAAATCCCATGGACAGAGGAGCCTGGTAGGCTCCAGTCCGTGGGGTCGCTAAGAGTTGGATACGACTGAGCGACTTCACTTTCACTTTTCACTTTCATGCATTGGAGAAGGAAATGGCAACCCACTCCAGTGTTCTTGCCTGGAGAATCCTAGGGATGGGGGAGCCTGGTGGGCTGCCGTCTATGGGGTCGCACAGAGTCGGACATGACCGAAGCGACTTAGCAGCAGCAGCAGCAGCAGCAGCATAGAACATCATGAGAAATGCTGGGCTGGAGGAAGCACAAGCTGGAATCAAGACTGCTGGGAGAAATATCAATAACCTCAAATATGCAGATGACACCACCCTTATGGCAGAAAATGAAGAAGAACTAAAGAGCTTCTTGATGAAAGTGAAAAAGGAGAGTGAAAAAGTTGGCTTAAGCTCAACACTCAGAAAACGAAGATCATGGCATTCGGTCCCATCACTTCATGGCAAATGCATGGGGAAACAGTAGCTGACTTTATTTTGGGGGGCTCCAAAATCACTGCAGATGGTGATTGTAGCCATGAAAAGACGCTTACTCCTTGGAAGGAAAGTCATGACCAACCTAGAAAACATATTAAAAAGCAGAGACATTACTTTGCCAGCAAAGGTCTGTCTAGTCAAGGCTATGGTTTTTCCAGTGGTCATGTATGGATGTGAGTGTTGGACTGTGAAGAAGGCTGAGCGCCGAAGAATTGATGCTTTTGAACTGTGGTGTGGTATTGGAGAAGACTCTTGAGAGTCCCTTGGACTACAAAGAGATCCAACCAGCCCATCCTAAAGAAGATCAGTCCTGGGTGTTCACTGGAAGGACTGATATTGATGCTGAAACTCCAATACTTTGGCCACCTGATGCGAAGAGTTGACTCATTGGAAAAGACCGTGATGCTGGGAAAGATTGAGGGCAGGAGGAGAAGGGGACGACAGAGGATGAGATTGTTGGATGGCATCACCAACTCAATGGACATGGGTTTGTGCAGACTCCAGGAGTTGGTGATGGACAGGGAGGCCTGGTGTGCTGTGGTTCATGGAGTCACACAGAGTCGGACATGACTGAGCGACTGAAATGAACTGAACTGAACTGAGAGCTCCAGGATGAATCCTGCTTAGGGTAGTCAGCTACAATGTTAAGAAACTGATGTGTAAAACAAAAGCCCATTCTATTTCCTCAAAAGGAGGTTATGCTTTTCCTCTTACAGTCTCTAGAATGGACTAACTTTATGATGGATTAATAATCGAGGACCATTTGATAAGCATGGATTGGAGCAGAAAGCTGGAGAGTTTGGGCCAGGGCTAGGCCTCCCAAAATGTACTTGCTTCGTGAGTGAGAGTTTCCTCTGATGACTGAATTGCTGATGTCCCACAGATTCTGGGTGGTGCAGCACGTAAACAGTGAATGTTTGTAGTTTTGACTTGACTTTTTTTGTGGGCTTCTGATTCAGAGTTGTATAATTCAACTTTGTCGTGCAGATAAAATGGATTTTTCCTACTATTTTGTCCATAACTGATGCGGTCTTCTCTAGAGCTCCCACCTACTGGTTAGTTATTGGTAGTGGCGATGATAAGTTAAATATCCCATCTCGTTTAAAGCACAACAATGCCAATAATTTAATAAACCTTTCAGGTATGTTAAAATAGAAACTGAAGCATTTAAAACTTTTTAAGAGTTTGTTAGAGCAAAAATGGATTGCCATTGGGCGGCACCAAATCAGAAATAGTCAGGAACACTCCACCAACAGGAACCCGAAGAGATACTTTTATAGAAAAAAGTGGAAGCAAAGTAAGGGAATTATTGATTGGATATATATATACACATGCACACACATGTATTTTGGCTCTGTCATGAAGCTTCTGAGGCCTTGGTTCCCTGACCTGGGATCAAACCCAAGCCCTGCACAGTGAAAGCATGAAGCCTTAACCACCAGTCCGCCAGGGTCCTGATAAGCTATATCTCAAAACCTAGTTGGCTATTTGTGATTGGTTGCCTTTAGGTTTCAATTTCCTAACTTTGAGGCATTGACAGGCTTAGATTTCAGTTTGCTTACATAGGGCCCCATGGCATTAGAGCTACCTCAGTGTAATGGCCTCATTGAATTAACAGGTATGTTCAGTTTCTCTTCATTAAAAGAAACCAAACAAACAAACAAAAAAACAAAACCAAACTCTCAGATAAACTCCCTTCTCCCTACTTCCTTTCCTAACGTGTTGAGTAGGTATTGAGAAAAAAGAGAGGTATGGCTTACGAGTATTTGTCACAGAAGGAAAAGCCAGGGCGCTTGGCTGGGGGTCCCTTGCCTCCTCTGCTCCCCCATTCACTGGTTGGCTCTGGGCCTCACTGGTTTCCAAAGCTGCAGCCTGCTAGTTAAGATGTGGCTCGTAACAGACTGGGCAACGCTCCCTAGGAACGCTGACCCTCTCCCTTGCAGACCTGGCCTCCTCAGTTCCTCCCGACTGAGCCTCTGCTTCATCCTCCATTGGCCTCCTGCCCTGGGATCTCCTGCAGCATCTGCGCAGGGTTTTGTTGTTGTTGTTGTTGTTGTTGTTTAATCACCTTTATCATCTCTCATTTGTTATAGTGCAATAGTCTTCAACTAGCATCTATGGCCTTCTCCAAGCGTTTTCTCTTTCTGAAATACACACATAATCACATCACTCCCTTCAAAACTTCTAAGAGCTTCCAGTTTGCTGCAGGATAAAGTTTAAACTTCAGTGTGCTTAGTCTGATACATAAAAGTGAACAATTTGACTTCAATTAGCTTTTTAGCCTCATCTTTGCTCTGGCTTCCCACGCCCATCTAACGCATCATACCCTTTCATGCCTCTGAGTTTATGTATTCTTCTGTATAGAATTTTACTTTCTCTTCTTTCTTTAAGACCTAGCTGAAATGTGTCTCTGTAAAACAACTTTTTCTTTTTCTGTATTTTTGCATAGATCTGTAGTATGGCACATAATAGCTTTTTAAGGAAGATAAAATATTTTAAATTAAACTTAAAAGCTTAAGGAAAATTGTGCAATTTTGTGTAGTTCAATAAAGTTTATACCAATTTGTATAATTCATTCAAGTATATAAAAATTTAAACCCAGATTAACTATAAATGGACTTCTTTGTGTACATGCAGCCGCCCCTGGATGTTAAAATAAACCCACTTTGAGACTGAAATATTTAGATAATTTTTAAATATGAAAAGTCTAATAATTGACTTGTTAAAAGTGATCTGGGAAGACTATACTTTCAGGGATCATTTCTATAGTTCGTTACTAGAGAAGTTTCTCTGAACGTGTAGAGCACCCACTAGATCACTTTCTAACACCGTATACAAAAATAAACTCAAAATGGATTAAAGATCTAAATGTAAGACCAGAAACTATAAAACTCCTAGAGGAGAACGTAGGCAAAACACTCTCCGACATAAATCACAGCAGGATCCTCTATGATCCACCTCCCAGAATTCTGGAAATGAAAGCAAAAATAAACAAATGGGATCTAATTAAAATTAAACGCTTCTGCACAACAAAGGAAAATATAAGCAAGGTGAAAAGACAGCCTTCTGAATGGGAGAAAATAATAGCAAATGAAGCAACTGACAAACAACTAATCTCAAAAATATACAAGCAACTTATGCAGCTCAATTCCAGAAAAATAAACGACCCAATCAAAAAATGGGCCAAAGAACTAAATAGACATTTCTCCAAAGAAGACATACGGATGGCTAACAAACACATGAAAAGATGCTCAACATCACTCATTATTAGAGAAATGCAAATCAAAACCACAATGAGGTACCACTTCACACCAGTCAGAATGGCTGTGATCCAAAAATCTGCAAGCAATAAATGCTGGAGAGGGTTTGGAGAAAAGGGAACCCTCCTACACTGTTGGTGGGAATGCAAACTAGTACAGCCACTATGGAGAACAGTGTGGAGATTCCTTTAAAAATTGCAAATAGAACTACCTTATGACCCAGCAATCCCACTGCTGGGCATACACACCAAGGAAACCAGAATTGAAAGAGACACATGTACCCCAATGTTCATCGCAGCACTGTTTATAATAGCCAGGACATGGAAACAACCTAGATGTCCATCAGCAGATGAATGGATAAGAAAGCTGTGGTACATATACACAATGGAGTATTACTCAGCCGTTAAAAAGAATTCATTTGAATCAGTTCTGATGAGATGGATGAAACTGGAGCCGATTATACAGAGTGAAGTAAGCCAGAAAGAAAAACACCAATACAGTATACTAACACATATATATGGAATTTAGAAAGATGGCAATGACGACCCTGTATGCAAGACAGCAAAAAAGACACAGATGGGTATAACGGACTTTTGGATTCAGAGGGAGAGGGAGAGGGTGGGATGATTTGGGAGAATGGCATTGTAACAGGTATACTATCATGTAAGAATCGAATCGCCAGTCTATGTCCGATGCAGGATACAGCATGCTTGGGGCTGGTGCACGATGATGACCCAGAGAGATGTTATGGGGAGGGAGGTGGGAGGGGGGTTCATGTTTGGGAACGTATGTACACCCGTGATGGATTCATGTCAATGTATGGCAAAACCAATACAGTATTGTAAAGTAAAATAAAGTAAAAATAAAAATTAAAAAAAAAAGTGATTTGGGGACTTCTCTGGTGGTACAGTGGATACGAATCCACCTGCCAATGCAGGGGACATGGATTTGATCCCTGGTCCAAGAAGATCCCACATGCCCTGGGGCAACCAAGGCTCGTGTGCCACAACTACTGAAGCTTGTGTGCCCTAGAGCCCATGCTTCGCAACAAGAGAAGCCACCTCAACAAGAAGCTCATGCACTGCAACTAGACAGCTCCTGCTTACGACAGTTACAGAAGAGCCCACACAGCGACGAAGACCCAGCACAGCCAAAAATAAATAAATAAAAACTGTATTTTAAAAAGTGCCTTTGGTTACAAGTAACTTAGCGACTGAACAATGACAGCAACAAACTACTTGTTTGCAACATCAAGTAATAGTAGGTGAACAAAAAGCAGTTTTGTTTTTCTTACATAATGAGAAATCCAGAGCTGGGCAGTCCAGCACTGGCACAGCTGCTGAGAAATGCTGACAAGGACCAAATGTTTCTGCTCTACCTTCCTTAGCTTATGGGTTTTTTTTCTCACGCTTGCCCCCTCATGTCCCCAACTGGCTGTTGCATCTCCAGGTCTCATGTCTGCTTTCTAGGTAGGAAGAGGAAGGAACAGACAAAAGGGCTCTGCCAGTTGTAATTATCCCTTTTCATGTGGAACTAAAACTTTCCTGGAAAACTCAAAGGAGAGAGTTCTGCTTACACTGTATTGACTGGATCAAAGTCACATAGTTGCTTCTAGCAGCAAAAATGGAAAAAGAAATATAGTCATTGGGGGATTAGTTCCAGGACCTCTTTGGATACCAAAATCTGTGGATGCTTGAATCCCTTATACAAAATGGTGTAGTACTGGCACGTAATCTACCCACATCCTCCCTGATACTTTAAATCATCTCTAGATGACTCATAAAAGCTAATACATGTAAATGCTATGTTAACAGTTGTCCATACAATGTAAATGCTATGTAAGTAGTTGCCAACATGTGCCAAATTCAAGTTTTGCTTTTTGGGACTTTCTAGAATCTTTTTCAGTTTTGAATATTTCCAATCTGATGTTGGTTGAATCCATGGATGCTGAATCCACAGATACAGAACCCATAATACAGAAAGCCAGTTTTATTTTGCTGTCTAGCCCCTATATTGGAAAAGGGCAGGAGAAGAGGACATTCTGACTGGCTGATGGGCTGTCAGTCCCCAAAGTCTATCACAGGGATCCATTGGGTTAGACTATTGATATGATAAAGTATGAGGAAGGATCTTGCTGAAAAACGAGGAAAGAAAATGGTGAAATATTAGGATATATTCGATCAAAAACCTCAGGTCTGGCCTTTGTTTCCTGGTCTTAAAGCTTTAGCAAAAAGATTACTCACATCCAAGTGACTTCTTTTTATAGCACCCTTCTCTCTTCCAGATTCTTCCTCAAGAATAGATTAAAAAAAACTTTATTGAGATAATTTACAAACCATAAAGTTCATCCATTTAAAGTGTACAATTCAATGGTGTTGTATATTCACAGAGTTGTGCAACCACCACCCAAATCTAAGCTCAGAACATTTTTACTATCATAGAAAATACCCCCTACCCAGCAGCAGTTACTCTTATTTCCATCCCCAGACCCCCGGGCCTAGGCAACCATTAATTTTCTTAGAGCAAAAAATTTTTAAAGAGTGATTTTCTGCTGGAAAGTCAGTAGGAACACTGTAAAAATGAGCTTTGGGGTAGGTAATTTGATTTAAATATGTCACAGAAGGCAATTCATCTGCTATAGTAGAGTTGTGTGTGTGTGTTTGTGTGTGTGTGTGTGTGTGAACTGATGCAGTATTGCACTCAGTGAAAGCAGAACTTTTAAGTACCTCATCTCTTTTCTCATTTTGTCCTAAAGAATCACTGTTTGCTAAATCTTGTCTTTCTTATATTTTAGCCTTTTTTTAAAAAATAAAGATGAGATTTAGAAAGATATAAATTAGATATAAAGTTACAAAACTCATAATGCAAATGCAAATCTCATTAGTGGGAAGAGTTTAATTAGGAAAACAAAACCAAACCAAACCCTAAGGCTTTCGGGGCCAAATATTTGCTGGCTGGAAGTACTAACTGAGCCAGGTGCCTTTTCTTGGTACATGGGCATGGTACAGCCCATGTCCCTGTTTTTTGTTATTTGCAAGAGATAATATCATTTACCTACTGAAATGAAAATAAGCAAATGGGCCTAAGGCTCGGAGTAACTGCTTTCATTATTGTTTGTAGCATTCCTTCTAACTGTCATATCCTGCTCTGCTTAGTACCTGGTATATCTAGATGAGAGAAAAAACAGGAAATGAAGCAGGTACTAAGCAAACAACTATCACTTAAATGTTCTAGGCCAAGGCTTTCTGATCAGAGGTTTAAGGAACCGTGGAGAGAAACAGAAAATTTGTGACAGTTAGTACTGAGAAATGAAAAACTGTGCCCGAACAAAAGTGAGGAAACATTTCAATGAGACAGCTTTTGATACTGGGTTACGTTACACTTAAAGTAGAGATCTTACCCCTGACACAATCAAACTATCAAGTTTCTTTTCCTCTTAGCTACTTTTTCCCTTTCATTACCGTCATTATAGCAGAAAGACATTTTGTACCAGTTTGCTGTTTAAAAACTTCGCTTTCTGTTTATTTTTGTCTTATTTTTTTGAGATTTAAATAAATTAACAGCTAAGTGGCTGCTTTAATAACGAATAATTTCATCTCTGAAGGAAAGATAAATCCCAATTTAAAACCCTTTTTCCAGTTTGAAAAGTTCATAGGACTTCTCTGGTGGTCCACTTGTTAAGCTTCTGCACTTCCACTGCAGGGGCAGGGGTTCAGATCCCTGATGGGGGAGCTGAGCATGGGGGGGCCTGCATGCCACATGGCAAAGCCAGAAAAAAAGTTCATAAGTGGGAAAGTAGTATTTCTGGTTTCTAGAACTGTACGTGAAAAAGTGAAAGTGTTAGTCGTTCAGTCGTGTCCGACTCTTTGTGATCCCATATACTAAAGGCTGCCAGGCTCCTCTATCCATGGAATCTGCCAGGCAAGAATACTGAAGAGGGTAGCCGTTCCCTTCTCCAGGGGACCTTCAACCCAGTGATTGAAACTCCCACGTGGCAGGCAGATTCTTGACATCTGAGCCACTTTCTAGAATTGTACATGGGCTTCTTGATAAGCACATGTTTTAATTCTCTACTTTTTTCTTTTGTTTATTAATATTAAAATTTTGAGGCATGCCAAAAGTAGAGAAAAATATAATAAAAAGCCAAGTTTCAAATCTTGTTTAAGAAATGAAATATTACAAATATGATTGGTGCTTCTGTGTATCTTTCACCTAATGCTTTCCTCACTTTTCCCACAAAAGAACCAAATTCATACTTGAACTTGGTTTTTACTCTCAGACATGCATTTGTAATTGTGATACATATTCATGTAATTCCTGTTAAAAACAAGACAACAGGCGCAAAGTGGAGTCACTAAGCTAAGTCCTCAGTCTCTGAAATGAGACTTGGTTCCCCTAGAAATGAAATCTTAAATCAGTCAATTAAGAATCCCCTGATCAGCACTAGTTAGGTAATCTGAGACCCCTGTCATCTCTGAAAGGAAAAGTAACCTTGCAATAACCAATCTGCCTTTTTGCCAAGTACAACTTTCTTGTTCCTACTCCCTTCTGCCTATAAAAATCATTTTGTGGAGCATCTTGGAGCTCCTTTCTATCTGCTAGCATGGATACTGCCTGATTCGTGAATTATTGAATACAGCCAATAATATCTTTAAAATGTATTCAGTTGAATTTTGTTCTCAAATATCCCTAAACAAAATCAGGTTTTCTGCATATTTTAAACTTTTCAAAGTGAAAGAAGCGCTACAATACTGGCATAAGCTTTGTTTTTGGGAAGGCCAAAGAGCTGAATCCTACTTCCAGATCATTCCTGGCACCCAGTTCAGGGGTCAAAGAGTGATCAATGATCATATGCTCTTGTAGCTAACTTTATAACTAATCAGTGCAGCTATTCCAGAGAAGGCAATGGCATCCCCCTCCAGTACTCTTGCCTGGAAAATCCCATGGGCGAGGAGGGTCGGACACGACTGAGCGACTTCACTTTCACTCCTCACTTTCATGCACTGGAGAAGGAAATGGCAACCCACTCCAGTGTTCTTGCCTGGAGAATCCTAGGGATGGGGGAGCCTGGTGGGCTACCGTCTATGGGGTTGCACAGAGTCAGACACGACTGAAGCGACTTACCAGCAGCAGCAGCAGCAGCAGCAAGAGCAGCTATTCCAATTGTCTGAACAAGACATGCAATTTGGATTTATTCTTAATATCTGGAAATTCCTTTTCAAATATAATTTAGCTTTGTGGATATAAGTTGAGGTGAAAAACCTCTTTGCATGCTTTTATACACTGGAATTTTATCAGTCTTTGAAGTAAAAATATGTATTTATTATTGCAAGAGGAATATGCCAGAATAATTCATGATGATTATAAAAGATATTAATGTTCCATGAAAATTATTAAGAACTTTTCAGTAGTTAAATAAATAGGGAAACAGATGGACAGTTGATACAACTATTAAGGGTGCATTTGCTAGATAGTTGTAGGAAGAACAATAGTTTTTTGTTGAGTGAATAAATGTAAATCCTTATGAAAATAATAAAAGTCAGAATAAGAGAGATTATATTATAATTTAATAATTGTGCAATTATTAAATAAATAAAACAAATAAATAAATTAATTATTAAATGGATTAAAGAGAATAATCTTTAAGAACTATTTAAAATTCTGTTTATATCATGAATTATTCAAGAAAGTGCCATTTGGGAAATTTCTTCTTTTTGTGAAGATAAATTTAAACTGGAATGTCAATTTTGCCAACTCAAAATTTCACCAAAAGGGGAAAACTCCAATATCATGTACAGCATCTATAATAAGTCATTTTTGGTTAAGACATAGTAAAAATACAAAGTATATGAAGAAAAGAAAAAAGTATTAGAGAAAAATTAGATAATCCCCAAATACCTTGTTTTTCTACTGATCTTAGCTAAAAAGACCTTAGTATTACACAAAGGTAGATCAGTGACTACAGGAGCAAAATAGCATCTGGAAGTGGTATCAGTTCATTTCAGTTCAGTCGCTCAGTCGTGTCCGACTCTTTGCGACCCCATGGACCACAGCACGCCAGGCCTCCCTGTCCATAACCAACTCCTGGAGCCTACTCAAACTCATGCCCATTGCATTGGTGATGCCATCCAACCATCTTGTCCTCTGTCATCCCCTTCTCCTCCCACCTTCAATCTTCCCCAACATCAGGGCCTTTTCAAATGAGTTGGTTTTTCTCATCAGGTGGCCAAAGTATTGGAGTTTCAGCTTCAGCATAGTCCTTCCAATGAATATTCAGGACTGATTTCCTTTAGGATGGACTGGTTTGATCTCCTTGCAGTCCAAGGGACTCTCAAGAGTCTTCTCCAACACCATAGTTCAAAAGCATCAATTCTTCGGCACTCAGCTTTCTTTATAGTACAACTCTCACATCCATACATGACTACTGGAAAAACCATAGCTTTGACTAGACAGATCTTTGTTGGTAAAGTAATGTCTCTGCTTCTTAATATGCTATCTAGGTTGGTCACAGCTTTTCTTTCAAGGAACAAGCGTCTTTTAATTTCATGGCTGCAATCACCATCTGCAGTGATTTTGAGCCCCCTCCCAAAAAAAAGTCTCTCAGTGTTTCCATTGTTTCCCCATCTGTTTGCCATGAAGTGATGGGACCGGATGCCATGATCTTAGTTTTCTGAATGTTGAGTTTTAAGCCAACTTTTTCACTCTCCTGTTTCACCTTCATCAAGAGGCTCTTTAGTTCTTCTTCACTTTCTGCCGTAAGGGTGGTGTGATCTGCATGTCTGAGGTTATTGATATTTCTCCCGGCAATCTTGATTCCAGCCTGTGCTTCATCCAGCCCGGCATTTCGCATCATGTACTCTGCATATAAGTTAAATAAGCAGGGTGACAGTATACAGCCTTGACGTACTCCTTTTCCTATTTGGAACTAGTGTGTTGTTCCGTGTCCAGTTCTAACTGTTACTGCTTGACCTGCATAGATTTCTCAGGAGGCAGGTCAGATGGTCTGGTATTCCTGTTTCTTTAAGACTTTTCCACAGCTTGCTGTGATCCACACAATCAAAGGCTTTGGCATAGTCAATAAAGTAGATGTTTTTCTAGAACCCTTTTGCTTTCTCGATGATCCAGTGGATGCTGGCAATTTGATCTCTGGTTCCTCTGCCTTTTCTCAACCCAACCTGAACGTCTGGAAGTTCACAGTTCACGTAGTGTTGAAGCCTGGCTGGGAGAATTTTGAGCATTACTTTGCTAGCATGAGATGAGTGCAATTGTGCGGTAGTTTGAAGTGGTATAGCCTGGATTTAAAACCAGGCAATTTGGCTCCAGAGTCCATGCTCTTACTCCTTTATTCTTATCTTGCCCTAATAAGAATAAAAGAGCCAGGGTCTGCTCTAATATCCAGGTTATTTTAGTGCTGCACTGTATATCTTTGTTCTGATATCTTTGTCCATACATCAAATTATTTCCTTAAGAATATGTATATTTTCATTTACAATATGAAATCAAATTTGGAAGAAGCCATGTGGTTATGGAAGGGGCTTCAGGAATTTAACGTTTTTAGTAATCCCATGAGAGGAGGGACCTATTATTACCGTTCCATGGACTGTATAGTCTACAGGGTCGCAGAGAGTCGGACACGACTGAGCGACTTTCACTCACTCACTCAAAGACCTATTATTTCACAATTGAATAGTCAGGGAGTCCTTTCTGAAATGTCAGAAAGGAGATCAAGATAATTAAACTGATTGCACCATCGTAAGCACATCTACAAAATGGTATATATGAGGTGTTGTTTCCAAAAAGAACGCATGGTGCACAAATAATATGCTTGTATTATCAGGTTACTGTAGGCTACCTGCCTCTAAACTGAACAAACAGGTCTAGTAGGCAAATTTTTTCCTGCTTCTTTTTTTATTGTGTACAGCTCAGGACTATTTAAGAACAATCTGATGCCGTGGTTGCCATGGTAAATACTTTCCTAAGAACTAAGTAATTGTTGGAAGCTGTTACAATTTACCATTACTTAGTTTCAGAGTGATTTAAATATTCTCACGTTCCCTCTTCATGTAAACATTTTGTCTGCATCAGAATTTCTTTTTTAATTTTCTCTGCAAAAGACATATCTCATTAAGGACTAAGACACAGTAATTATAGTGAAAATATGCACATTTTCCCACCCCACCCCCCAGCCAAAGAATATGGTCAGCTTGATTTTATGCTTTTTGATCTGCAGGACTTAGAGCATTTGACTCTGACCTCACATTAAGGTTGTTTTAAACCAGGTAACAGATCTCAGTCCTCAGCAGTTCAGAGGGGGAAAGCGGCCATCTTATCATAGAGGGAGTGTTTGGGAATGCTTACCTTATAGATTTGCTTTTTACCATCATAATGGAATCATAGTTCATTCAAACTTGAAAAGACCAAATTTTAAATGCAATTTTATAGCATAGATGAGTTCTGCAGCTGTGGTAACAGAATTTATTGCCAGATGTCTGTGTCATGCTGCTAATCGATAACATGGTTCCCAAAGATATCAAGATAACAAAGTATCCTTAAAAAGCAAAGGACTCAACACAAAAATGACATCAAGAACTTGAGCTGATACAAATGAGATTAAGGAACATGATGGGGAGAACTTTTGTTATAACTGCTGCTTATTCACTAAGTTGTGTACCAACTCTTTGAGACCCTTTGGCCTGATCGTAGCCCACCATGTTCCTCTGTCCATGGGATTTTCCAGGCACAAATATGAGAGTGGGTTGCCATTTCCCTCTCTAGGATTGAACCTCCCTCTCCCGTGTCTCCTGCATTGCAGGCAGATTCTTTACCCACTGAGCCACTGGGGGGGGCCCCTTTGTTGTAACTGCAGCTGCTGCTGCTAAGTCGCTTCAGTCGTGTCCGACTCTGTGCAACCCTATAGACGGCAGCCCACCAGGCTCCCCCATCCCTGGGATTCTCCAGGCAAGAACACTGGAGTGGGTTGCCATTTCCTTCTCCAAGGCATGAAAGTGAAAAGTGAAAGTGAAGTCGCTCAGTCATTTCCGACTCTTCGTGACCCATGGTCTGCAGCCTACCAGGCTCCTCCATCCATGGGATTCTCCAGGCAAGAGTACTAGGTACTCATAAAAATAGACAACTCCAAAGAGCCAACAGTGTTCAGGTATATTTTAATCACAGGGTGAGAGACTTGCCATGTATCCTTCTAGGGCAACTGTTACGGGGCAGAAGTCTCTCAAAATACAAACCTTATTTTCAAAGATGATATTGGAAAGATGATATGTGGGACACCTGTTGCGGACTTGTTCTTTTTTCCTTTCTGTTCTAGGATGAATAGTAATCCTGCCCAGTAGTGAGTCGCCTGGACAGATGTTGACCTCCCTTTTCTCTGCTCTCTCTTCAGTCTGCCTCTCTCCCTTCCTCCTTCTCCCCCCTCTCTTCCTTCCTTTCTTCTTTCCTCCTTCCTTCCTCTTTCCTCTCTTCTTTTCTTTCTTTCTCTTCCATCCTCCCGTCCTCCCACCTTCTTTCCTTCTTCTTGCTTTCTCTTTTATTAGTAATAAGTGATGTAACTCTAAGTCTGTGTGACTCTGTATTGGTGTCTGGGTGTTTCACACAGATAATTCTTATGCCCCTGATTGGGCTTCCCTCATAGCTCAGTTGGTAAAGAATCTGCCTGCAATGCAGGAGACCCCAGTTCAATTCCTGGGTTGGGAAGATCCCCTGGAGAAGGAATAGGCTACCCACTCGAGTATTCTTGGGCTTCCTTTGTGGCTCAGCTGGTAAAGAATCCACCCACAATGTGGGAGACCTGGGTTCAATCTCTGGGTTGGGAAGATCCCCTGTAGAAGGGAAAGGCTACCCACTCCAGTACTCTGGCCTGGAAAATTCCATGGACTGCATAGTCCATGGGGTCCCGAAGAGTCGGACGTGACTGAGTGACTTTCACCAAAAAAAAAACCCCAAACAACTCCCTAACTAGCTTCCGAAGAACAGGAACTATTTCCAAACAGAAAGCTCCTCAGTCTTTGACTCTGACAATTCTCCCTTGAGGCCTTCTAGAGTCAATTTTTTACAGTTTGCCTCAAAGCATTTTATCCAAAAATTCTTTACCAATGTACCACTCTACTGCAATCTCTTCTATTAAAAAAAAAAAGAAGAAAAACACAAAGCTGAGTTAAAAATACAGATAAATATAAAGTTTTCTCACCTCCCAGAATTGAGAGTGGTTGGCAATTTTTGCAAATTTGTTTTTAGTCTTTAAGTATATTTTTGTGTAAATAATAAAATATTCCCCAATACATTAAGTACCTTGGATCCCCACCCATTATCACATTCCATCTCTGCCTCACCCTCTGTGCTTATCAACCATAAACTTTCTATGAATCCTTTAAGTTCACTTTTCATATTTTCCACTGTCTTCTTTATTCTGTATCATAAATGTTTTCATTCTTTTTTTTTGTAAGGAACTCCTGGACCTGCCCTTGATCTTAGAACATCCAGTTTTCCCTGCTAGATGGGGATGAACCAGGAGGCAATTGTATCTCCCAGAGGCCAGCCCTTGCTGACTATGGTCTGTGAATCTCCTCCAGCCACCAGATTTAGTTGAGGGCATGCTCTCTCCTAGGTATGTCTTGACTTCTCCCTGCTACAATTCTACGTCTTGGTCCTTGATAACAGATTCATAGAAGAAGAGCTCAAATAAACATATAATGTTGTACCTGACCACATTTGTGCCCTGTCTTGGGCTCTGTGACTAGAATTTTAACTAGGCTTTTGGTTTTCTAACTGATCTCATTTTCCTCTTGTTTGGCTGCCAGAAGCTCAAAACCAACATACCGTACACCCATATTAACAGGAAAGTTGGCTTTGTGGCATGGCTTTTATGTGTTAACCACATTATGGCTTTATTTTCTAACCTTCATTTATCTTCTGTCTTTTTCTAAAAATATCCTATTTACTTATTTAAGAGTTTGTTGTGGACCATTTAAAAATAATTATTTATTAAATAATTCAAATTCAATTCTTTATTATTGAATTTGTTACAATATTGTTTATGTTTCATGTTTTGATTTTTGACTACAAGACATGTGGGATCTTAGTTCCCAATCAGGAATCAAACCTGTACCTGCTGCTTTGGAAGGTGAAGTCTTAACCATGGGACTCAAGCAGGAAAGTCCCACCTTTTGTCTTAATGTTCTTTATTTGTACATTTTTTACCCTGTGGAGTTTACAAAACTGTCCAAGATGCACCTCATTGTTTTAAATCGGGAGAATAAAACTCTATAACAATCTGTTGTAGCAGGCAGGAGTTTTCATTATTTCTGATTCACGAAAACTGAGTGATCTGACAGGTCACCTCAAAAGAAAATCTATATTTAGGAAGATTAATTATTTCTTGTACTGAGGTGTGGTAGATGTCCTTTTTTACTTTTATGAATAATTTATACATTTCCTTTAATAGTTAGATGTTGAATATATTAAATGAAATTCTAAATGAAACATGATTTGGAGCCATGGTTTGAAAATATCGTTTTCTTTGAAGACCAAAAGTAAAACCTTTATGCTATCCACTTCAATATTTTCCTTCTCTCTCTATTTTGAGGTAGAAGTAATGAAGATTCTTTTCCTAGGGCATTGTGGGGATCTGGAACTAACAACCTTAAGTAGGTGGTATATGTAACCAATCTGCATGTATGGTCAATAATGCTATGGGCCTCTCCTGTTTCCACACCAGCCTCTTACACTCTCTAAATCACCAGTATTAAGAGTTATGTTCCTTTTGGTCTTTAGAAAGTTTTTTGAAATGTGAATATCCCTTGGAAAAGAAAACCATCTTATGAATTTATAAGCTTCCATGTTTGAAATTTGGCTGGGAAGAACAATATGAACAAGTATAAAACCGATAAGTTTGGAGAGGACACAGAGAGTTATAAAGCAGGAGAGAAAACTGCTTTTAATTCTCCCTAGGATGAGCCCCTAGCAAAACTGAAAATAGTCATTTCTTATTTCGGCTAAAATTTTAAGACTTCTCTTCCTTTCCTTCTTCCACAAATATAAAGTTCAAAAGGTTTTGGTTTTGAAAAAAAAACAGAGATCTTGTAAGAATAGACCAAAGAGGGTAAAATCATTTATACCACACAGGAAATTTCCCATAAAGGAAATTTTCAGAAAATTTTTCCTTCAGTGAGTCTCTATATTAGAATTTTTCTCTTCATAAGTTCTGTAAACTGTTCCACAGAAAATTAAAATTTACATATCTAAACTGTGGTTTCCCAAGACCATAAGGCTTCCTAAAATGAGATTATGCATCAGTAGTGATGGCACCTGCTTCAACAAATTCTTCTGTGGAATTGTCAGCACTGCTGATAGCTTTAGGGCTAAGCTTCTGCCACATTTGTAAGATAACAACCAGGTATAGCATGACCTTGATAGATTCTGCTCTTATTTGAACAAAACCACATTCTGCTTTGAGAAAGGTCAAGTTCAGAGCAAGGGTATAGCTTCTTCCTTACTTATCTTTCATGAACTTGTCACCTATTTATTATATAGTAAGGACAAAGGGGAAATTTGCTTAATCTAGATACTTTACAATTTCATCTCCAAGTGCCTAATGTTCTGGGCCAATTATTCTTGGATTTATCATGCTTTTTTCTGAAGATTGATGCTAAATCTTATTATTTTGATGTTATTGACTACTCAGATTTTTTTAATTAAAAACATTTAAAATAACTAAAAATTTGTGTTTCCTTTTAGGCCTCTGGAAAACTATGTATCTCCTACTATGCCTCACCTTTTCTATAAAACAGTGTCTGATGTATTTATTGGTCACAAAATTGAGCCAGATTTCACCAAGCAAAAGCCCTAAAAATGATTTCTTTTGATAGTACAGATTAGATACTAATTTTAAAAATCCAAGTAGATGTTTGGGCAGTGAAGATGGAGGATAGAAGAGTGGGAGTTGGCCAGATTAAACTGCATTCAGCTTAATCTTTAGGAATATTGTGATAATGAACGGGGCTTCTTGGGAGACATTTGTCTTTGGGATGTGGTGACCGCCTGTTTAAAATAGTGCCTGAAGTTGTATAGAAATTCAGCACGAAGTCAGGCTTAAAAACAGTCCATAATGGCTGAATTAAATGTATGAAACTCACTTTCCCAAGCTTGCTTGTGTTCAGTTGCTAAATTCTGTCCAATTCTTTGGGACCCACGGTAGCCCTCCAGGCTCCTTTGCTCATGGGATTTCCCAGACAAGAATACTGGAATGGGTTGCCGTTTCCTTCTCCAGGAGAAATCTTCCTGACCCAGAGATCAAATTGCTGTCTCTTGTATTGTCAGGCGGATTCTTTTACCACTGAGCCACCAGGGAAGCCCTTTCCCAAACTTTAGCAAGTAACTAAAACCTTCATTGTTGCCAAATGAAGCAGCAAGATATGGAAAGTGGGGGCGGGAAAAATCCCATACTAGGAAGCAGGATATTTGAACTTTCATTCAGCAAAGATGAATACTTTAATGTGACCCCAGACTTGTCATTTAAACTCTTTGCCTGAGTTGTCTTATCTTAGCAGACTTAAGGTCAAAAGCTGGGCCAGATGACCGTTAATAAAACTTCTATTTTAAAAGTAATCATGAGTGGACTTTCCTGGTGGTCCAGTGGTTAAGACTCTGAACTGCTAATGCAGAGGCCGGATGTTTGATCCCTGAATGGAGAATTAAGATCCAACATGCTGTGTGACTCCACCAAAAGATTAAAACAAACAAACAAAAAAAGTAAGCATGGGAATTCCCTGGTGGCCCAGTAGTTAGGACTTGGCACTTTCACTCCCAGGGTCTGGGTTTAATCCCTGGTTGTGAAACTAAGATCCCACAATCTTCAGGGTACAGCCAGAAAAAAAAGTCGCGCTCATTGTAACAAAACAAAATAAAGAACTGAAAAATGCAGAAAAGGATTAAGAAGAATATAGTGGTAACCCATATAAACCATAATCTCACCTGCATTGATAGGTTAATCAATGTTGACATAAGCTGCTGCTTCTTTTTTTTTTTTGATAACTGAAATGTATACAGTCTGTGTATATACTGCTTCTTGAGAGGTAAAGGGTTTGAGATTTGTTGTCCTTCACAAAAGAGGCCTGGGACAAATGGAAAGATAGACTGTGTTCTTGGGTAGAAAGACTTAAAGGCATGATGATGTTAGCCCATTAGGGACTGGCAGTATCCTTCAAAATTGTAAGTGGGTATACATTTGGATCCAGCATTCTACTTTTAATAATGATCCTAGAAATAGTGTCTAAGAAATAGTATTCGATGCAACATTCTTTTCGGGCAATAGTGAAAAATTGGAAACAGCATAAGTGTCAATTAGTATAAGCCTTGTTAAATAATAGATAATTACACTTTGGAATATTACACAGTTATTAAAAAGAACGAGTACATGCTTTTTGTATTGATTTAGAAAGATCTTCAAGATACATTAAATGAAAAAATCAAGCTGCTGGGAAAATGTGTATAGTATTTTATTATTCATGTAAACAATGTAAGCGGACAAAGGATACACATTGTCTTCTACCCGAAACAATTCTTTGTAAGTCTAAACAGGAAGCTTCTAAAATCAATGACTTGTGCTATGGTTAGGGCTGGGAACAAAAGATCTGGGACTGAGTGGGAGTGAGACTTTCTACTGTGTACATTTTTATACTTGTTTGATGTTTGGACAATGTGAATATATTATTATCATTAAAATAGAAATAAGAATGTGCTATTTTTGTTTGTTTATACATTATTGATTCACCATTAGTATGAATTCTATTTTTAGTTTAACAGTGATACAGGTAGCCTGAATCATGATACCACATTTCTTCCATTCTAAGATGCATTTTTTCCATGCATGAAAATTTCTGAAATGAGTAATTCCCTTCTCCTATTGCATATAAATATACCAAACTTTACTTTGCTATTTGACTTTCATTGGATTTTTTTTTTTCTATTTAATTTTCACTAGACATTTAGGTTGCTTTCAGTTTTTTCTTTCACTTTTTTCCCCATGAATAATTGTCTCACTCTGTTATTGAATCATTAAAAATATTTTGTTTTGACAATTAGAAACAATACTATAGTATAATATGGCACTTAAAAATATGGGGCCTAAAAGCACACTGCCTGGGTTTGGCTCCTGGCCCATGTACCTCCAGGCTGAGTAATCTGAGTAGTGATTTAGCCCAACTCAGCTGTTTGTGATGGGGATTATAACACTACCTGTTTCATATGGTTTAGCACCATACTTGGCACATGGAATAAATATTCAGTAAATACTATTCATTTTGTAATGAAGATATTTGTGGATATATAAGAATTACTTCTATAGAACAGCTTCCTGTAAATGGTATTATTTAACCAAAAAGTATAAACATTTTTAAACTTATTTGTTTTTTTAATTTGAGAGATGATAGTGTTTAAATATTCAATTTTAGGGTTTTTTTTTTTTACTACTTATTTGATGGAAGTTGTTTTCTTTTTTTAACTCCATGTGTTTAACTGCTATTTATATCTCTTCTTATTTGAATTTGTCTATTCTTGACTTGTCCTTTTCCAACACAATATTTATCTGATTAATTTATATGAATTTTATATAATACTGATGCTTTAACCTTATTATTTATGTATTTTCAAATTTTAACCTAATGATTTTTTAAATGAACTCAGAAAAAAAGGATAAGATGACCTTCTAAATTAAAAATATAAAGATACTCAAACAAAAGAATATATGTAGCACATTTTTACAATATAAAACTTTGTAATAAATTGAACACCTCTGTATTCCCATTCAATTTGAGAAACAATATTTTTGATAACACCTGTGTGAAATTTTCCAATCTTATCCTTCCTAAGCCCTGGGGTTGTCAAAGTTTGAATCTTGGTTCTTACATTCTAAAATTGTTTTACCAGGTAATCCCTAAATAATATACTGCCTGATTTTGTCTATTTTCAACTTCTTTTTATCAATGTAGTCATACTGTATTCATGTTTCTATAACTTGTTACAATGCCAGTTCTATTTTATATTAGATTTCCATGTGTAAATCTATTTCTGTGTTACCTAATCTATTCTTTTGGTCTATTTGTTTCTGAGTTAACATCACAAAACCTTACAATAAATCTTTTTTTTAAACTTCTACTTATCTATTTTATTTCTGGCTGTTCTGGGTCATTTCTTCCTGCAGGAGATCTTTCCAACCCAGGGATCGAACCCAGGTCTCCTGCATTGAGGGCAGACACGTTACCGTCTGAGCCACCAGGGAAGCCATGTCTCTGTTGCTGCTGGTAGGCTTTCTCTGACTGTGGAGAGTGGGGGCCACCCTCTCATTATGGCGCACAGGCTTCTCACTGCAGTGGCTTCTGTTGCAGAGCACAGTCTACAGGGTTCAAGGGCTTCAGTAGTTGTGGCTCCTGGGCTCTAGAGCACAGGCTTAATAATCGTTGTGGCACATGGGATCCTCCTGGATCAAGGATCAAACCTGTGTTTCCTGCATTGGCAGGTGGATTCTTTACCAGTGAGCCACAAGGGAAGCCCCTGCTGTGACTTTAACAATATAGAAATCTAGTAGATATTGTTTCCTTCTTTCAGATTAACATGGTAGTTAAGAATTCTGGCTCTGGAGTCAGAAAGACCATGGTTCTAATCTAACCTCAAGGGCTGGAGAATATACCTTTTGGCAAGTCTGCCCAGACCACAAGCCTCCTTCTCTGAGAACTTCCCCTAGGAGTGTGCCCTATACTCATGTTTGTATTATGTGACTGCCCGACTGGATCAGAGGAGAAGAAGACAAAGTTAATTGGATTTCCTCTTCTAATGTTTAGAATTATGACGACTTGAATTTAGAACAAGTAAACTTGCAGGCTGGGGGGCAACTATACTTGGCCATGCA
Source organism: Budorcas taxicolor (assembly GCF_023091745.1). Lineage (NCBI taxonomy): Eukaryota > Metazoa > Chordata > Mammalia > Artiodactyla > Bovidae > Budorcas > Budorcas taxicolor. The sequence goes on along the minus strand of NC_068920.1, from coordinate 80,715,664 downwards.
CACGTGGAGAAGCAGAGCAAATGCCTGGGGCATACAAAAGAATGAGACAGAGGAAGAAGATGTGCAGAGAAAGAAGCAAGAAGCCGTGAGGAAGGAAGATGATACTAAGGAAGAAAGAGAGGTGCGGATGAACTAACCACAAAAGTACCCTCATATGAATTCTGGGCATTTGTACTGCCGCTAACAGATTTCCATTTCTTGATTCAAGTCCATCTTGGTGCCTGATGTTATTTCCTGACTCTTGGGTCCCTGGTAACAACCCTCTGTTCTTAAATTTCCTTTTTGTGTAGGAGGGGGAGTTTTATTTAGCTCAAATCTTACTGGTTTCCATAGTGGCTTTTTTTCTTTCTTTCTTTCTTTTTTGGTTTACATTCCTACCAACAGTGCACAAGGACTCTCTTCTCCATATCCTTGTCCCTACTTGTAATCTCTTGTCATTTTGATCACCATTCTAATAGGTGTGGTATCTCACTGTGGTTTTGATTTGCATTTCTCTGATGATGTTCAGCATCTTTTCACGTATCTGCTAGTTATTTGCATGTTTTTTTTTTAATGTCCATTCGGATCTCCTGCCCATTTAAAAGAATCTCTTGATAGGCTACTGAGTTGTGTTAGTTCCTTTTATTTTTTGGATATTAACCCCTTATTAGATAGATGGTTTGCAAATATTTTCTCTATAAATTGCCTTCTCATTTTGTTGATTGCTTCTTTTGCTGTGCAAAACCTTTTTAGTTTGATGTAGTACCACTTGTTCATTTTTGCTTCTGTTGCATGGCTTTTGGTATCATACCTAAAAAATCGTTGCCAAGACCAACGTTAAAGAGCTTTGTCCTTATGTTTTCTTCTACAAGTTTTATGGTTTCGGGTCTTTAAGTCTTTAATCTGCATAGCCATTCCTTTCTCCAGGAAGTCTTTAATTTATTTCAAGTTAATTTTGTGACTGGTGGAAGATACGGATCCAACTTCATTCTTTTTCATGAGATTATCCAGTTTTCTGGGCTTCCCAGGTAGCAGTGATGGTAAAGAAATGGCCTGCCAAATCAGGAGAGATAGAGATGCATGTTTGATCCCTGGGTTTGGAAGATCCCCTGGAGGAGGGCATGGCAACCCACCCCAGTATTCTTGTCTGGAGAATCCCGTGGACAGGCGAGCCTGGCAGACCATAGGGTTACAGAGTCAGACACAACTGAAATTACTTAGCACGCATGCATCCAGTTTTCCAATACCATTTATTGAAGAGACTATCCTTTCCCCAGAGAAGGCAATGGCGCCCCACTCCAGTACTCTTGCCTGGAAAATCCCATGGATGCAGGAGCCTGGTAGGCTGCAGTCCATGGGGTCGCTGAGGGTCAGACACGACTGAGGGACTTCACTTTCACTTTTCACTTTCATGCATTGGAGAAGGAAATGGCAACCCACTCCAGTGTTCTTGCCTGGAGAATCCCAGGGGTGGGGGAGCCTGGTGGGCTGCCGTCTATGGGGCTGCACAGAGTTGGACACGACTGAAGTGACTTAGCAGCAGCAGCATCCTTTCCCCATTGAGTATTCTTGGCTCCCTTGTAAATTATTAGTTGCTGGTGGATATTGTGTGCTAAGTCGTTTCAGTCATGTCTGACTCTTTGTGACCTCATTAACTGCAGCCTGCCAGGCTACTCTGTCCATGGGATCCTCCAGGCAAGAATACTGGAGTGGGTTGCCATGTCCCCCTCCAGGGAATCTTCCCAACTCAGGGATCAAACCAGCATCTCTTATTTCTCCCCCATTGGCAGGCAGGTTCTTTACCACTAGCGTCACATGGGAAGCCCATTAGTTGACCATATATATATGATTTGGGGGGGAAGGGGATTCTTGATTTTGTTCCATTGTCCATTTTTATGGTAGTACCATACTCTTTTGATTACTATAACTTTGTGATATCATTTGAAATCAGGATGTGTGATTTTTCCACCTTTGTTCTTCTTTCCAGGATTGCTTTGGCTTTTGAAGATATTTTGTGGTTCATACAAATTTTCAAATATTTGTTCTATTTCTATGAAAAATGTCAATGAAATTTTGATGGAGATTGCATTGAAGCTATAGATGGCTTTGGGTAGTATGGACATTTTAATAATATTAATTTTTTGATCCATGAACACAGGATATCTTTCCATTTAATTGTGTCTTTGAATTTCTTTCATCAAAGTCTTATAGTTTTCTGTGTACAGATCTTTCACCTCTTTGGTTAAATGTATTACTAACTATTTTATTCTTTTTAATGCTTTTAGAAATGAGATTTTTTTCATTTCTTTTTCAGATATTCTGTTGTTGGCACATAGAAAGGCAACTGATTTTTGTTTAATTTTGTAACCTGAACACATCATTTTTCCAAAGGTGTAACAATCATCATTTTAAGCAGTATTTCATGTTATATACAATACATAAAACACTCTCAAATTGTTTGAAAAAAAATGTTGCTATGACCATGTAAAGCTGGCAGTGTTCTGTGGGACCTTATGGAATTCTCAGATTCTCAGATTAATTCAGAGATTAATTGACTGTGTGGATCACAATAAACTGTGGAAAATTCTGAAAGAGATGGGCATACCAGACCACCTGACCTGCCTCTTGAGAAATCTGTATGCAGATCAGGAAGCAACAGTTAGAACTGGACATGGAACAACAGACTGGTTCCAAATCGGGAAAGGAGTATGTCAAGGCTGTATATTGTCACCCTGCTTATTTAATTTTTATGCAGAGTACATCATGAGAAATGCTGGGCTAGAGGAAGCACAAGCTGGAATCAAGATTGCTGGGAGAAATATCAATAACCTCAGATATGCGGGTGACACCACCCTTATGGCAGAAAGTGAAGAAAAACTAAAGAGCCTCTTGATGAAAGTGAAAGAGGAGAGTGAAAAAGTTGGCTTAAAGCTCAACATTCAGAAAACGAAGATCATGGCATCTGGTCCCATCACTTCATGGCAAATAGATGGGGAAACAGTGGAAACAGTGGCTGACTTTATTTTTCTGGGCTCCAAAATCACTGCAGATGGTGATTGCAGCCATGAACTTAAAAGACGCTTACTCCCTGGAAGCAAAGTTATGACCAACCTAGATAGCATATTCAAAAGCAGAGACATTATTTTGCCAACAAAGGTCCATCTAGTCAAGGCTATGGTTTTTCCTGTGGTCATGTATGGATGTAAGAGTTGGACTGTGAAGAAAGCTGAGCGCCAAAGAATTGATGCTTTTGAACTGTGGTGTTGGAGAAGACTCTTGAGAGTCCCTTGGACTGCAAGGAGATCCAACCAGTCCATTCTAAAGGAGATCAGCCCTGGGTGTTCTTTGGAAGGAATGATGCTAAAGCTGAAACTCCAATACTTGGGCCACCTCATGCAAAGTGTTGACTCATTGGAAAAGACCCTGATGCTGGGAGGGATTGGGTGCAGGAGGAGAAGGGGACAACAGAGGATAAGATGGCTGAATGGCATCACCGACTCGATGGACGTGAGTTTGAGTGAACTCCGGGAGTTGGTGATGGACAGGGAGGCCTGGCGTGCTGCAATTCATGGGGTCGCAAAGAATTGGACATGACTGAGCGACTGAACTGAACTGAACTGAACTGAATTCAGAGATGAACTGGGCTAACTTGGGAATCAGTCTCTGGAGCTAGGTTGTTGACAACAATTTTTAGCCGTTTTCCTTTAAACCAGGGGTTCTCAACCTCCAGGCCATGGACTGATACCTCCTGTCAGGTAAGCAGTGGCATTAGACTAGAAATTAAGTATGCAGTAAATATAACGCACTTGAATCATCTCCAAACCATCTCTTCCACCCTCCTTCTGTGGAAAAATTGTCTTCCATGAAACAGGTCCCTGGTGCCAAAAGGGTTGGGGACCACTGCTTTAAACATAAAAAATTCATAAACCTCATGGTAATGAAAGTCAAAACGGTTGGGGAAAAGTCACTCATAATTTCATCATCCTAACAAATGAACTGACAACCCACTCCAGTACTCTTGCCTGGAAAACCCCATGGATGGAGGAGCATGATAGGTTACAGTCCATGGGGTCGCAAAGAGTCAGACACCACTGAGCGACTTCACTCACTCACTCAACAAATGAACCATATTCATTTTTACATGTTTAGTCCATATGTCTTTTAATGGTTTGACACATACGCTTGAAATTACAAATTGGCAACACAAATACAGATTGCTTTTGAGCTATGAGAGATGCTTGCATAGCATTTGAGGGGTAACACCACACAAATGGTTTCATTGTCTTTAAAAACTTTTCTGACACTTATAAAAACATTACAAAAGATCATAATCTGGAGCTTCCCTGGTGGCTCAGTAGTAAAGACTCCACCTGCCAATGCAGCAAACCCAGGTTCCATCCTTGGTCCGGGAAGATTCCACATGCTGTGGGGCAAATAACCCCGTGTGCCACAATTATTGAGCCTGTGCTCTAGAGCCTGGGAGCTACAACTACTGAGCCTACATGCCTCAACTACTGAGGCCACACACCCTAGAGCCATTCTCTGCTACATGAAAAGCCACTCCAATGAGAAGTCCGTGCACATCAACTAGAGTATAGGTCCTGTTGCCTGCAACTAGAGAAAAGCGTGAAGAGCAATGAAGACCCACAGCTAAAATGAATAAATAATTTTTTAAATGTGCTTATTAAAAGAAATGTAATCTGTGTACACATCTCCTGTTGGAGATTACAGTCTTAGAGAACAAATGAAGATCATGGTTTGTTCACTACTGTATACCCTGTACATAAAGGACAATCTCTGTTGGAAAAGTGAGATTGATAAAGATGGGTGTCTGACTACTGGAGACTGAAACCAAGAGAGAAAGGAAAGTTAGCTATTCTCCAAACTTCTCTCTGACTTGACTAGTGACAGTCTTGCATGAGAAGGGGTATAAAGGAGTAGGTATAGGATACCACCATGAATTTACTCAGTGTAACTCTCTGGAGTCCTTGTCCACTTCTGGCCACCTAAGGTTCTCATCTCCACTTATCTAGAGACCAGAGGGAAAAACACTGTGAGAGTTTTGGGAAGCCCTATTCTTTCACAGTAGCCAGAGATTCAAGGTCTCTAGCAGATCAGAGTAATAGGCAGGTCCACAAGAGGTGCCCTAGGGAGCACCTTGTGCAGTTAGGGGTCTGAGGACATGAGGTAATTTGGAGACAGCCAGTTGTTAAATATTTAGCAGCACACCACTGAATAGAGGCCTGTGCTGGGACAAAGAGCTCTGTGGAGACTTCATGACTGAAAGCAAATGGACAAAACCATCAACTCCATCAGCGGTCACAGCACAAGACCTTAAATGGCCAGAGAAGAAGGAAACATACAAGCTAAAAGTTCATCATCAAGGAATAAGCCCAAGCTAGTCCTTCCAGAACAGTGACTAAGAAGGATCCTGGATGCCCCCTAGATTTCAGGCTCTCCCCCTTACTGCCCCAGCATTCTACAATTCCTATCACTGAGCCACTATCCTCCGAAAGTCACTGAGCATCTACCTACCTTCATTACTGAGTCATTCGAGAGACTTTAAAAGCCAAGACGGAGAGACCTTTGATCATTTAATTCAGCATTTTTCATACTATAACTAAAAAACGTAGAGCTTGACAAAATCTCCTTGGAAAGTAGGGAAATGAATTAGTTTATTTATTTAGGCCTAGCTGCAGGGCATGTGGGGGGGAAAGGGGAGGGGTATCTTAATTCCTCTACCAGAGATTGAACCCATGTCCCCATGTAGCAAAAGTGCTGAGTCTTAACCATCAGATGGCTAGGGAAATTCCAGGAAAATTAGTTTGTTGCATTTTTGTATCAGTATTTACCGAAAAAGGAAAGTTTTTTAAAAATGGTGAGAAACACTGTTCTACACTAGAGTATAGATACTTCTGTTTTCTGTACACCTCATGATTCTGCTATTCTTGATCTTGATCTGGCATATATTAGACTCTGATTGACGTGGGATTATATAAATAAACAAATTAACAAAAAATAAATAAGCAGGATGTTATTCTCAGTTCCAAAAAAGTCATCATTAAATTTGGAAATGGTATCTTAGTAATAGTTCTGATAGGAGTGGGCCAAAGTTAAGTCTGTCTATTGCATCCATACTTGGAGTTTTTTAAAATAGTGATTTCACGTTTATATAGGGCAATTCTGACCTGGTTACATCAAAGTGACTTTAAAATGTAGTGCTTCAGACCTGTGTCCTAAATGACCTTCTATTTTCACCATTCTACTCCCTCCTCCTTAAAACTTCAGCATAAACAAGACAGGAGCTTTGCCAATGACAGTGGTCACTAATGTCTTCATTCATAAACAACCAATGGCCACATGCTTTATACAGGTAGTAGGAGTAGAGGTGAATAAAGTCTATGCAAATTCTTTTTCTTCATCATATTTTTGGGGGTATGGTAAAAAAAATTCTACCTCTTTATGGTTGAAAATACCCTTTTGCCAGCTGCACAACGTGAAAATACTATAGCATAGAATAGGAACTAGGCAGCAGTTCTATCTTTTGCAGTCAAGTTCCTCATATGCCTGACATGTGGTGGTTTTCTTCTGCAAAAGTAGTAGGTGGCAGAGTAGGAAAGCAAGAAGAAAAGAGGGAAGTCAGGAGAGTCATTCATTCAATTAATATTTAGCCCTACTATATTCCAACTGTTGTCCTAGGCACTGTTGATAGAAACAAAAAGCCAGGATCCTTGCAAAGATCCTGCTTTCAGCTTGAGTTCTAATGAGATAGAAATGAATAAAGTTTTATCACAGAGTATATTGCACATGAGTATGGGAGCTGTTGATGCACAATGACAGGCTCACATTTAAGCCTACTATATGCTTTTCATAGCCATGTTTGGAACTTACTGTAGATATTAATTACACGCACCCACCAATGAGAATTCTTATAGCAGTTGTGATGTTATGTGAAAATTATTTATTTTGGGGTATGCTGGGTCTTTGTTGCTGTTCAGGCTTTTCTCTAGTTGAGGTGTGCACTCTAGTCGAGGTGTGCGGGCTTCTCATGGTGGTGGCTTCTCTTGTTGCAGAGTACCAGCTCAGTAGTTGTGGCTCCCAGGCCACAGGCTCAATAGTTGTAGTGAATGGGCTTAGTTGCTCTGCCGCGTGTGGGATCTTTCTGGACCAGGGATGGAACCCATGTCTCCTGCATTGGTAGGCAGATTCCTTAGGTATGTGTTTGGTTGCTGGCATTCTGGGAGCAGGAAAGGGACATGGCTAGGGCCTCTGTAGTTCGGCAGATAGCTTCTTATACAGTACACCAGTTTTCAACTCAATGACTTGTCCTTGCCCTGCGTGTGGCTTGGTCTCCAAGTTCAGAGCCTTTTGGGTTAATTTCTCCAGAGTACGAATTTCCATTCTCCTGTGCAGTGTTAAGTAGAGAGGGGAATATCTATCTGGCTGCTTAGAGTTGGAAGGGGACCTGGGACTAGGGATCCAACCATTTTCCACACTTGTCTACCAATCCCACTAATTTTAAAGTCACATTTTCACTTCACCTTTTGTGGTACTTGCTACCTCCAAACATTGAGACTTTCCATTTTTAGCTCATCCATTGGAATTCCCCTCTGAAATGCTTAGATTTCAACTCCCTCTGCTCTATTAAGTTAGTTATTACTACATTCACTTTCCTTCTTCTGTAAGTTTGTTGAATATTTTTGGTTTCTATTTTCCCTCCAACTTATTGTATTTCTTTACTGTTATTTTATTGGTGCTTGAGAGGAGGAATAGATGTGTGGTCACTCTGCCATGTCTTTCTTCCTTTATCTAGTTAACTTGATCTTTAATCCCAGGCTTTATGACAGCATCCCAATAATTGGCTGTAGGAATAAAAACTCCCAAGAAAGTTTTAACAGTTGAGCAGGTTGTTGAAGGAGCTTGAGTCATTTTTCAATTGTTTTAAATATTCATTTATTTGGCTGTGCCAACTCTTAGTTGTGGCACGTGGGATCTTCAACCTTCACCGCTGCCTGTGAGATCCTTAGTTGCGGCATGTGAACTCTTAGTTGCAGGATGTGGGATCTATTTCCCTGACCAGGGACTGAACCCAGAACTCCTGCACCGGGAGCACGGAGTATAGACACTGACCACCAGGGAAGTCCTTGAGTCACTTTTTTTCTTTAGTCAGTTTTTAGTGAAAGAAACCCTGTGCAAACAGGCTCAAGCAAAAGAAGAACTAATTGGCTCATGCCAGTTGGGAGATTCAGGGGGCTGAAAGAACAGTTTTGGTCTAAAAGAGGAATTCAGAGAAATAATTTATTATATAGAAGGAATATAAGCTCTCTATATCAATTAGTATAAGTAAAATAAGTTAATAAATTCAAGACAAAGCGAACTTGTCAGCTAGAAGTTTTGGAAGGAGACAAACAAGAGGAGAAACAAGTAGGAACTGCAGAATGTCTATATTTTTGTGAACACAAAGCAAGGGCAGAGAAGAACACGGTGGAAATAAGTCTGGTGTGTTTCAAGCTTCACTCAAGTTGTGATATATACGCTCTTTCCCCACAGTAGTTCTAGCAATAGAACATCCTCTTTATCATAATGACAAAGACCACTTGCACGTTAAATAACTAACTGTAGGGCAAAGTCATAGGTAGTCTCGCTAGCTGAACCTTGGGGAACTATCTAGAGAGGAGTTTTGGAAATGATTTGGAGAGAAGTTTTGGAAGTGTTTGACCACTGATACAAGAGTAGTATCATGAAGAAAATAATTTGCTTGTGAAAAGGATTATCTAGACTTGAGAGAGCTTCTAGGTATCTTCCAACCTGGTATCTTTCTCCCTGAATTTGTTCAAAGTTAATGAAGACAATAAATCATGTGCTTGCATGTTCTAATTGTTTCTTTCGCACAAATGAGCTTGAAGGAAATTCAAGGAATCCAGGATTGGGAAATAGTGAGACTTTTTACTCCTGGTGAGCTGGGCAAGGGCATCCCTGGTGGCTCAGACAGTAAAGAATCTGCCTGCAATGCAGGAGACCCAGGTAAATAAGTCTGGGACTGGAGCAATTGAGCCTACTGCTTCAGAGCAGACGGTAGGAGAAAAAAGGAGTTAACATGGAGTGGGCTTTAGATATTACTGGATCCAGGGGCTCAAATGATGTCATCAAGGCTGTTTTCCTACCTCTTAGTTCTGCTTATATCTTGCAGTTTCATTCTGCATTTCTCAAGTCCCAGATGTTTATGCTTCCAGCTTAGCAAATCCAGAAAAGAGAGAAGCCTTTCCCAATAGCTCTGACGAAAAATTCCTGAAGGTGATTCTGATGTCCTGCTGGGTTACCTGTACATCGCTGAAACAAGAAATGACACTCAGGAAGTGGGGAACTCTGGTTGGCCTCATCTGCCCACGTGTGCTCCCTTGTGATGATGATCACGTGGCCCTGAAAGTTCAGCCCCAGCTGAGATACCCGGATTGAGCTCCTAACAGGAAAGAAGAGCTCCAGTCTAAAGGGAAGGAAGCAGACTGTTAAAATAAACGACATCCATTACAGATTCATTCAGTGCCTATGGAGTAGAATCTTATCCTGTGTGCTAGCAAGCATGGTCCCCAACAGAGATTATATCATTTGATAGAAAACATTCCAAGCTTTTAGAATAAACATGGAATTGACTTGTAAAGCAATGCTTAAAATTCTCCAAGCCAGGCTTCAGCAGTACGTGAACTGTGAACTTCCAGATGTTCAAGCGGGTTTTAGAAAAGGCAGAGGAACCAGAGATCAAATTGCCAACATTCACTGGATCATCGAAAAAGCAAGAGTTCCAGGAAAGCATCTATTTTTGCTTTATTGACTATGCCAAAGCCTTTGACTGTGTGGATCACAATAAACTGTGGAAAATTCTGAAAGAGATAGGAGTACCAGACCACCTGACCTGCCTCTTAAGAAATTTGTATGCAGATCAGGAAGCAACAGTTAGAACTGGACATGGAACAACAGACTGGTTCCAAATAGGAAAAGGAGTGTATCAAGGCTGTATATTGTCATCCTGCTTATTTAACTTATATGCAGAGTACATCATGAGAAATGCTGGGCTGGAGGAAGCACAAGCTGGAATCAAGATCGCCGGGAGAAATATCAATAACCTCAGATATGCAGATGACACCACCCTTATGGCAGAAAGTGAAGAAGAACTAAAGAGCCTCTTGATGAAAGTGAAAGAGGAGAGTGAAAAAGTTGGCTTAAAGCTCAACATTCAGAAAACGAAGATCATGGCATCTGGTCCCATCACTTCATGGCAAATAGATGGGGAAACAGTGGAAACAGTGGCTGACTTTATTTTTCTGGGCTCCAAAATCACTGCAGATGGTGATTGCAGCCATGAAATTAAAAGACGCTTACTCCTTGGAAGCAAAGTTATGACCAACCTAGACAGCATATTAAAAGGCAGAGACATTACTTTGCCAACAAAGGTCCATCTAGTCAAGGCTATGGTTTTTCCTGTGGTCATGTATGGATGTGAGAGTTGGACTATAAAGAAAGCTGAGTGCCAAAGAATTGATGTTTTGAACTGTGGTGTTGGAGAAGACTCTTGAGAGTCCCTTGGACTGCAAGGAGATCCAACCAGTCCATCCTAAAGGAAATCAGTCCTGAATATTCATTGGAAGGACTGATGCTAAAGCTGAAACTCCAATACTTTGGCCACCTAATGAGAAGAGCTGACTCATTTGAAAAGACCTTGATGCTGGGAAAGTTTGAGGGCAGGAGGAGAAGGGGACACAGAGGATGAGATGGTTGGATGGCATCATCAACTCGACGGACATGGGTTTTGGTGTACTCCAGGAGTTGGTGATGGACAGGGAGGCCTGGCGTGCTGCGGTTCATGGGGTTGCTAAGAGTCAGACACGACTGAGCAACTGAACTGAACTGAAGAAATAATTACGTAAAATTTAATTTAGTGTGATGACCATAGTACCTGTAGAAAGGTTGCTATTACAGCCTCATTTTTAGGCTTCATAAATATGAGCTTACAAAATTGGTAGCTGTGAACATGGAGACCATGGCAGTGGTTAACAGAGGAGGAATAATTTTAGAGTAGATGATATGCCCCTATTGACTTCTCAACACCCAGACTTCTCCAACCTGGTCTTCATCTCAATGCTCTTCTTATCAAGTTTTTAATCCAATTTTTTCCTGCCTGAAAAAGAATATAATGGTTCCATGTATGTAAATTATACCTAAAAATGGCTACTTACAAGAAAAAAAGAATTTTACCTATGAGAAAATAGTCAACTTTTCTGAAATATTTATTTTATAAAGTGAGAAATACCTAACAAATATAAAACTGGAACTGCAAGATATTTTTTGTTAATCAGGTATATAGTCTGAGTGTTCTCACACCTATTAGCCTATCGGAACCAAAAGAGTCACATCAATAATAAACGCGTACCCAAAAGACTTCAGTAACTTCCTCTCACAAAATCTTCACCAGTTAATTTGGGAGTTGTGACTGGGTACTTTGCATGCACTTAGGAACAAACCTGCTCATGTTCCTGTCTTGCTCTAATCTCCTGGTGGAAGTCCCTTGTTCAAAATCTGCTTGAAGGAGTCACCAACCCTGTTGCTGGAACTCACCAGATAAAGTCTGCTTTTTGTCTGCTGAATTCCACACAGCACTTACTGTACTTGCTTTGCTCCACTCATTCAGAAATGAAGACAATATCCCCAGCCCACTCTGTTCTTTGTTACTTGGGTCTGACAGATTCTTGTTCACAATCTGCTCTCTTTTCCTTTCTTCCTCAGTTTTCAAATCACCCAAACCGCCAGTCAACACCTATGTTTGTTTACAGATTCAAATATATGCCCCAGAACCATCATTCTCTTTGCCAAAGCGGAGGTCCCCTGGATCACCTGCTTTTCAGATAGAGCGCTTTTCAGAATAATGTCATTGAGACTTCCAAAATTAGCTTTTAATCATCCCATACTAATGGAGCAGGGAACAGAATGGCTATGTACATGATGACAATGGTTTTATTCTTTCCTATTCCTACAGTGGCTGAATAGCCTACGCTCTTTGTTCTGTGTTCTATACTGGCCGTGCTGCTCAGCACACATTCGTAAACGGAAGTTCTGTTTCTTGTGCTCATTTCCATTAAATGATAGAATGAACGCTATAAGCTCGGTTCATTTCAGGTGCTCAGTCGTGTCCAACTCTTTGCAATCTCATGGACTGCAACATGGCAGGCTTCTCTGTCCATCACCAACTACCAGAACTTGCTCAAACTCACGTCCATCAAACTCATGACCGTTGAGTCGGTGATGCCATCTATCATCGATGGTGAGTCAGTGATGCCACCCATCTCATCCTCTGTCATCCCCTTCTCCTCCTGCCCTCAGTCTTTCCCAGCATCAGGGTCTTTTCAAATGAGTCAGTTCTTCGCATCAGGTGGCCAAAGTATTGGAGTTTCAGCTTTAGCATCAGTCCTTCCAATGAATATTCAGGACTGATTTCCTTTAGGATTGAATGGCTGGATCTCCTTGCAGTCCAAGGGACTCTCAAGAGTCTTCTCCAACACCACAGTTCAAAAGCATCAATTGTTGGGCACTCAGCCTTCTTTATGGTCCAACTCTCACATCCATATGTGACTACTTGAAAAACCATAGCCTTGACTATATAGATCTTGGGCAGTAGAGTGACGTCTCTGCTTTTTAATATGTTGTCTAGGTTTGTCATAGATTTTCTTCCAAGGAGCAAGCATCTTTTATTTTCATAACTGCAGTCACCATCTGCAGTGATTTTGGAGCCCAAGAAAATAAAGTCTGCCATTATTTCCATTGTTTCCCCATTTATTCTGCAACTGTTATATGCTATAACTCCTAATACTTTTTTTTTTTTTTCAAAATTGGGCATTGTCAAAATGTTTTCAGTAACTTTCTCATTGAAGTCAAACATACATTAAGTTCTTACTCAAATCCAGTGATGGAGATTGGTGATGGAAAAATTCTGAATTCACTTTTTTCTTGTATGAAGTGCCTTTGAAATTATGGCAACTCTGAATGTGGACTAAGTCAAGAAGCATTCTGCAGAATCAGAATCACATCCAGTATTAATGAGTCATTCTGTCCTTCTTCCTCATTTGAATCACACATCAATTTGGCTTTATGAGTTTTTAAAAAATGATTTTGTAACCATCTAAATAAAGTTTCTTTTGATGATATGCTTATAGTGGGGAGACAAACATTATTTCTAATAGTGAAATGTATCAATATAATAATCTTTAAAGATTTAAATTCCTTAGAAGATTTTATGAATCATAAGTCCTTAATTTTAACATTCTTAATATTTTCATTTCAAAAATATTAAAGAGAATGTTTAAAAGCTTCAAAAACTTCATCATCCTATTAAAAATGCCTTTAAAAATCTTCCAAATTTCCTTCCAGCTTTGTCTCTATGTGCATATATTTTACATACCTGTGATCACAGAAATACATACTACATATGTAGTTCATCTAATAGGGATTATCAACAAGAGGTGATTCCCACTCCCCCTGGGAGACAGTTGGAAATGTCTGGAGACATTTGATTGTCTTTACTAGGGGCAGGAGTGCACTACTGGCATCTCATGGGTAGAAGACAGGGATGCTGGTAAACATGCTACAAAGTACAGGCCCCTCTCAAAAAAATGAATGATCCAGTCCAAAATGTCAGCAGTCCCAAGATTAAGAAACCCTCATACACACACACACATTTGTATTATGCTTTTCAAAACTGTTGTATAATACATCCTTTTTTGTAACAAGATTCTTAGAGTTATTTCTCATTTTATCTATTTGACAATCATAATTTATATAAATGATTCCCCACTCTCAGATATAGATAATGTGAGCACCTTCATGTACATAGCTTTTAAATTTGTTTGGATTAAACTTAAATTATTATGAGTAAAATTACTTTGATAAATGGTATTATTTTATGGCTCAAACTTGGTATAGGGACCTTATAAACATTAACTTAGCAAAATGCATTCATTATTAATAGCTTATTAAAGAGAACTAAAGTTTGCCTTTAATTACAGTTTCTAATGCTCTGATTTTGTAAGTGGGATGTAATGGTGCTGGGTGAGAATTTTATCTGACAGTTTTAGCTTTTGAATAGGCAATGTGATTTCAGGAGCAGAGGATTTCTCTTTCCTCATATTATCTTCCTCACTGTTTTATGAAATATCACTTAAGCCCATGGGAGGAAAAGATAACCATGTGCCTTAGACTTATCTAAAATATAAGTACTGGGACTTCTCTCATGGTTCAGCGGTTAATACTCCATGCTTCCACTGCAGGGTTTCAATCCTTGGTCAGGGAACTAAGATCCCACATGCCACATGTTGGTCAAAAAAAAGAAACACACACCTGTATATATACATGGATCCAGAGAGAGCTGTGATGGGGTCTTATTCATCTTCGTATCTTTAGTGCCCACCACAACATCAGGTTGAAAATGTACATTATTATAAACATTTGTTGAACGGACAAAGAGGGGTAAGAGTAGTAACACACGAAGTAATTAACTGAATGTCTGACTTTATTGGGGCTGATGATAGCATAGAAAGGTTGGTGATCTCATAAAACCATTAGCATTCATGTTATGATTAGTTCTTATAGTTATCATTATACTTAATGATTTAAGAATTGTTGCCGTTGCTATCAGACTCTGCTAGAAATATCTGCTAAGGTTGGTGGTAGAAGCCAACATATTAAAGATCTGGGAACAAATACATTCCTCTTCCTCTTGGCCAGGATGAAAAAGCACTCTCTAGCAAGATAACCGAAGGCAATGGCACCCCACTCCAGTAACTCTTGCTTTGAAAATCCCATGGGCAGAGGAGCCTGGTGGGCTGCAGTCCATGGGGTCGCGAAGAGTCAGACACGACTGAACGACTTCACTTTCACTTCTCACTTTCATGTGTTGGAGAAGGAAATGGCAACCCACTCCAGTGTTATTCCCTGGAGAATCCCAGGGACGGGGGAGCCTGGTAGGCTGCCGTCTAAAGGGTCGCACAGAGTCGGACACGACTGAAGTGACTTAGCAGCAGCAGCAGCAGCAGCAGCAAGATAACATTGGTTTTTGTTTAGCAGGGACACAAAGGCATTAAAAATTAATTAACTGATTGATGAATTTTTAATAACTAGGGAATACATATACACAGCACAGAAGCTGAAAATTATAAAAGAATATATAAAATATTTTTTCAAACTGGGATTTCCAGCAATCCAGTTTCCCTCCCTGGAGGGTCTAACATGGATACGCTAGGTTTAGTCTAGAAACTGCCATAAACAACAGGTCACCAAATAAAGCACACAAGCAAAACAGGAGTTTGCCTCTGTCCTGTAACAGTCTGTAAGTACATGGGGGTGGCGCTGCTCCCCCCATTCCAGGACAAGGTGCCTTTAATT
Source organism: Budorcas taxicolor (assembly GCF_023091745.1). Lineage (NCBI taxonomy): Eukaryota > Metazoa > Chordata > Mammalia > Artiodactyla > Bovidae > Budorcas > Budorcas taxicolor. The sequence continues at coordinate 80,700,259 of NC_068920.1, read as the reverse complement.
TGCTATTCTGCTCTTTTAGTGTTGTGCATGGTTAAAGCTAGCTTGGCAGCACATCTATACTCCAGTCATATAGGAAAAAGAAAGAAAGGTCATGAAAGTCAAACAGTTTCTTTTTAAACCAATGGTGCAGAAGTTGCACCATCATTTCTACTTATATTCCACTGGTAAGAATTTTCTCATGTGGCCATGTTTAGCTACAAAGGGAGGCTGGGAAATGAAGTCTTTAGCTGGGTGGTTGTATGCCTAGCTGAAAATGCAGAAGAGAACTGAATTTGTTCTTATGAGTGTCTATAAATAAGCATTCTTTCCAAATGTGGCAATGATATCAACTGGATTATGAATCACTGAATCTGTCCCACTAGTGAACTATGAAGTCTGGCATGTCAGAACTTGATCCCTCTAAAATACCAGGAGATAAACAGCAATCAATAAATACTTGATGATTCGATCCATTTCATTTGTAGATTGTTTTCTTTAACCCATTCTTCTCCTTCTTATTTGAATCTCTAAGACTGTTGTTGCTCAGTTGCTCACTCAGGTCCAACTTTTTACAACCCCATGCACTGCAGCACACCAGGCTTCCCTGTCCTTCACTATTTCCTGGAGTTTGCTCAAACTCATGTCCATTGAGTCCGTATGCCATCCAATCATCTCATCCTCTGTTGTCCCCTTCTCCTCCTGCTTTCAGTCTTTCCCAGCATCAGGGGCTTTTCCAATGAGTCAGCTCTTCACATCAGGTGGCTGAAGTATTAGAGCTTCAAGGGCATGATCATCTAGAGGTCACTGGCAAGCCAACATTCCTTCTCCACTACAACACCTGGCAGAGTTAATCTTTTAAAGTTGTGAAGTAAGGGAAATTTGTCTTTGGTAGTCTTAGCTTTCTTTGCCCTTCTTCCCTGGGCATACAATACCCAAGGTGCCCTGACCATTCAGAACCCCACACCATGGTACATATAAGACAGCTTTCCATGTAAGGTTGTGATTATAAAATTCCCTTCTTTGCTCACCCAGAAATTACCCCTTTATTACTCCACATCTAGCTGGTTGATAGTTTTGAGAAATGGAGTATAAAAGGGTTGTTTAAGGAGTAGTTGAAATGTTACCACTTGTGAAAAGAACTCAATCTGATTAGGTAGAATGGTTGCCTTACCTAGTTTAAAATGACTAGAGTTTGTCTTACTGTTTGCAGGACAAAACCAAAAACCAAAACAAAACAAAAACCTCAAACAACCTCCCCCCAAAACCACAAAAACAATATCCCCAAACATATAAACATAAAATGTCTTAATTATAGATTACACATTGGAATTTGCAGAGAAACCATTTTTGCAAATTTTCACTTCTTTTCTGCAAAAAGCATAGTACTATGGAAACAGTCAAGCGGATTGACTTTCTTCTCCCTTCCTGTGGTCATTTTGGTGTCATTGGCAGAACAGCTGAGACCATCTTAAAACTGCTTTTGGACAAAGATAACTTGCTATATTAATATATCCTTTTCTCACTGTAAACGTTACAAAATGTAAATCAACTATACTTCAATAAAAAAATCTTTATTACAAGAGTTGATCTGGTGATACATAAGTTGGTTATTGCTATTTTTAGTTTTATTAGTTTGTTGAAAGAATATTTAATATTTTAAAAACTACCTGTGACTCAGGTTCCAAAATGAGCATATATATTGGTCAATACTTGACCAAGATTCAATAATGGAAATGTTTATTCAAGAATTTTTCCCACATCACAGTATCAGTTCAGTTCAGTCGCTCAGTCGTATCCGACTCTTTGTGACCCCATGAATTGCAGCACCCCAGGCCTCCCTGTCCATCACCAACTCCCAGAGTTCACTCAAACTCATGTCCATCGAGTCAGTGATGCCATCCAACCATCTCATCCTCTGTCGTCCCCCTTCTCCTCCTGCACCCAATCCCTCCCAGCATCAGGGTCTTTTCCAGTGGGTCAACTCTTTGCATCAGGTGGCCAAAGTATTGGAGTTTCAGCTTCAGTCCTTCCAATGAACACCCAGGACTGATCTCCTTTATGGACTGGTTGAATCTCCTTGCAGTCCAAGGGACTCTCAAGAGTCTTCTCCAACACCACAGTTCAAAAGCATTAATTCTTCAGCGCTCAGCTTTCTTCACAGTCCAACTCTCACATCCATACATGACCACTGGAAAAACCACAGCTTTGACTAGATGGATCTTTGTTGGCAAAGTAATGTCTCTGCTTTTTAATATGCTTTCTAGGTTGGTTATAACTTTCCTTCCAAGGAGTAAGCGTCTTTTAATTTCATAGCTGCAGTCACCATCTGCAGTGATTTTGGAGCCCCCCAAAATAAAGTCTGACACTGTTTCCACTGTTTCCCCATCTATTTCCCATGAAGTGATGGGACCAGATGCCATGATCTTTGTTTTCTGAATGTTGAGCTTTAAGTCAACTTTTCACTCTCCTCTTTCACTTTCATCAAGAGGCTTTTTAGTTCCTCTTCACTTTCTGCCTAAGGGTGGTGTCATCTGCATATCTGAGGTTATTGATATTTCTCCCGCGATCTTGATTCCACCTTGTGATTCTTTCAGCCCAGGGTTTCTCATGATGTACTCTGCATATAAGTTAAATAAGCAGGATGACAATATACAGCCTTGACGTACTTCTTTTCCTATTTGGAACCAGTCTGTTGTTCCATGTCCAGTTTTAACTGTTGCTTCCTGACCTGCATACAGGTTTCTCAAGAGGCAGGTCAGGTGGTCTGGTATTCCCATCTCTTTCAGAATATTCCACAGTTTATTGTGATCCACACAGCCAAAGGCTTTGGCATAGTCAAGAAAGCAGAAATAGATGTTTTTCTGGAACTCTCTTGCTTTTTCGATGATCCAGCGGATGTTGGCAATTTGATCTCTGGTTCCTCTGCCTTTTCTAAAACCAGCTTGAACATCTGGAATTTCACGGTTCATGTACTGCTGAAGCCTGGCTTGGAGAATTTTGAGCATTATAGGTAGAAAATATTAATATGTCTATTGCACAATGATGTAAGGTACAGCCATCTAACCTGGAGGCTCTGCCTACACATAGCCTAACCTAACTGCCCCAGGGATTGAAGGGAATCATCTCAGTGCACTCCATTCAGTGGGCAACCTGGTTGGAGAGGGCTGATAAAATGCTGTTCAAAATGTAGTCTTCACATCATCATCAGCAGCATCACCTGGGAGCTTGTTAGAAATGCCGAGTCACAGCTCTATCGCAATTTACTGAATCAGAATCTGCATTATTATAAGATTCCCAGGTGATTTATGTACACATTAAACTTTGAGAGCACTGATCTAGAAAACAGTGGATAATATTACTAGACAGCTGGGAGGCAAAATAGATAATCATTAACATGCTTTTTACCTTTCAAGAAGTTGTGCTAAAATGGCCTGACTGGGGTCTGAGATTTGATCTTTTAACTTTTCTGGCAGCATGGAGCTCTCTCTATATATAGAAAGTATATATAGAGAGAGTATTATATATATATATATATATATTCAGTATTCTGTGAAATGTGCAGCACAAAATGCATGGTCTACTTAAACCAAACATTCATTTGAGTATGGAAGATAAACAGGCTCACACCTAACAGTCATCTCCTTCAAGCTTCAGGTATGCTTCCTGTATGGCAGAAGACTGTTAGGCCAAGACCACATTCTCTAGACTCTGTTTCAGCTCTTATATTATGGAAGTATGTAGGTTTCAACAAACGCTTCTATGTAAGATTTGGAAAGCTGTTTCTCTGATAGGTACAGATGTGGAGGCAATTTTTTCTTCTGTAGCAGAGTTACCAGAGGTGTCATTGTTCAGTCATTAGTTTTGTGAATGTTAGGAAGCATGGGTGGTGCGTCCATTTTGCTAGTTCAGATTGCAGGTGGTATAGTGTGATTCTGGAGCTCGCTGAGGAAGTGGCAGCTTCTTGATTCTGGTAGCTTCCAGACAATGGCTGCAATCCCGTAGTTCTGAAGATGTCAAGCTTCTCAAAAAAGAGGAGCATAGCTCTTTTGGTGTTAGCTCTGAGGTGTGGTTTTGAGAATTGCTCCCTTAATATTCCTCTCAATTATTCTTTTCAAGTGTATTACTAACTGGAGTGTATTCTGTTCTCTGCATCCTTTGACTGATATAATCTGCTCAATTTGTTTTTAGGACCACGCATTTTTCATTGACTTAGCAAATATTTATTGAACGCCTTCTCTGAAACAAGTGTTGAGACATATATATATATTATATATACATATATATAATATATGGGCTTCCCTGGTGGCTCAGAGGTTAAAGCGTCTGCCTGTAATGCGGGAGACCTGTGATTGATCCCTGGGTTGGGAAGATCCCCTGGAGAAGGAAATGGCAACCCACTCCAGTATTCTTGCCTAGAGAATCCCATGGACGGAGGAGCCTGGTGGGCTACAGTCCACGGGGTTGCAAAGAGTCGGACACGACTGAGCAACTTCGCTTTCACTTTCATATATAATATATATATTTTTCAGATGTGTCAAACAATAGTTTTAGATCACAGAAATTGTATGTTGTTTTAAAGATTATATTTCCAGCAAAGTAAGTCCATCTAAATAGAGCAGAAAAATTAAAAGTTCCATTTCCAATCTAATCACCACAGATAGTTCATTTGTCCTCATTGGTGTAATGAAAAGATTATGGGAATTTAGAGACAAAAGATTAGTCTTTCTGAACTTCATCTGACAAATGGAGGCAGTAAGGACCTGTGCTACCTCATAAGGTTTCTGTGAGAATCAAATGATGCCAAGTATGTGAAATTGCTTTATACACAGTAAAGTGCTACACAGTGCTGGTTATTTATAATTAGTTATAATAATTTTATCCTACAAAGTTTTCAACATTGGATGCTTATGATAGCAACTTTAAAGAAAACTTTTTTTGTTCACCTAATTCTCAATTCAGTACAAATCCTGATTTTCATATAAAGGTATTGTGAAAGATAAATCAGAGTGACTACTCATTTTGGGAGAGGAATTTTATACTTTTGAAAAATATCCACAATAGGAAACCTTTTACTAAATATGCCTCTCTTACATTTAATAAAATTGTTGCTTTACATATTTAAGTAATACACATCTTGGTACATTCAGTGCACAAAATGAGCTAATTACTTAGTTGTTTGAAAAACAATTATATCTTACAAATGATCTTATTTCAAATACGGGTAAGGAGCACATCAGATTATAAATCAGTCTTTGAGACACCTGCATAGTCATAATTTGCAAAGTTCACATGATTTTGTGTGATTTTTTTTCATGAGCTATGTGAAAGAGAAGCTTGATTTAGATCAAGAAATGTCTCGTTAGTGCCTCCTACATACCAGGCAATGTTTTAGGTTTTAAAGACACAAAGATGAAAAAGACACAGTCATCTTCTATGTTACACTTCAGTCCAGTACTATCCAAAGCTGCAGCCAATTGTACTTGGGGCACATTTAAGTATTTAAGTATGATCACATTTAAGTATGGCTGGTATGACTCAGAAACTGAACTTTACATTTTATCTATTTAAATTAAATAGCCGTTCGTCACTAGTGACCACTGTATTGGACAGCACAGGTCTAGGCCAAACCCAGCAGCTGACCTGTGGTTCCTGAGGATGTAGTGCTGGGAGGATGATGTATGGGCAAGACCCCTTTCTTTTGTCTTAAAATAAAGGTGGCCTATTAATTTTCTGGTCTTATAGGTGGCGGTGGGGAAAGCGGTGCAATGGTTTGGAAAAATAAACAGCAACAAGAGAAACAGTTATACAATTCTGTTTAAAATCTGTTCTTTTTTATTAAAATGTCCCCTAACATGTGACTGCAGCCATGAAATTAAAAGACGCTTAGTCCTTGGGAAAAAAGCTATGACAAACCTACATGGCATATTAAAAAGCAGAAACATCACTTTGCTGACAAAGGTCTGTATAGTCAAAGCTATGGTTTTTCCAGTAGTCATGTTTGGATGTAAGAGCTGGACATTAAAGAAGGCTGAGTGCCGAAGAATTGATGCTTTCGAATTGTGGTGCTGGAGAAGACTCCTGAGAGTCCCTTGGACAGCAAGGAGATCAAACCAGTCGATTCTAAAAAGAAATCAACCCTGAATATTCACTGGAAGTGCTGATGCTGAAGCTCCAATACTTTGGCCACCTGATGTAAAGAGCTGATTCATTGGAAAAGATCCTGATGCTGGGCAAGACTGACGGCAGGAGGAGAAGGGGGCAACAGAGGATGAGATGGTTGGGTGGCATCACTGACTCAATGGACATGACTTTGAGCAAATTCCAGAAGATAGTGAAGGACAGGAAAGCCTGGCATGCTGCAGTCTATCAGGGTCACATAAGAGTCGGACACTACTTAGCGACTGAACAACGTTTAGAATGAAAAACATTGCCAGGCCAAGAAAGCTAGACAGCAAAGGTCAAAAAACTGAGGTCTAAAAAGTCTAGTTTAGGGACATCCCTGGTGGTCCCATGCTTAAGACTTCGAGCTACCATTGCAGGGTGCATGGATTCAATCCCTGGTTGGGGAGCTAAAGTCCCACATGCCACACGGTGAGGTCAAAAACATAAACAAAAACAAACAAAAAACAAAACTTAGTTTATGTGTTATTGTTAGCATTCCTTGTCATTTTTTATTGGCCATCAAAGATCAGAAAAGGATGAGGTTATTAGTAAATTCCTTATGAAAAACTTCCTTGATGGGGTGGGTTGGGCCACATCCAGGATATTTGTTCACTCAAATTTAAAAAGAACTGAGAGCTCATATTTAATAAAAAGGTATTGCATGCTACGGATCACTAATTATTGGGGTGATCTGTAGCACTTAATACCATTTTGTTAAATGTTAACAGCTACTGGTTAAATTTTTAAAAATTCATTTAAATTGAAGAATAATTGCTTTACCATATTGTGTGGCTTTCTGCCATACATCAACATGAATCAATCATTGGTATACATATGTCCACTCTCTCAAAAATATGGAATGCTTCATGAATTTGCATGTTATCCTTGCACAGGGCTATGTTAATCTTCTCTGTATGGTTCCAATTTTTAGTGTATGTGCTGCCAAAGTGTGGAGAAGGCAATGGCAACCCACTCCAGTACTCTTGCCTGGAGAATCCCAGGGACGGAGGAGCCTGGTGGGCTGCTGTCTATGGGGTCGCACAGAGTCGGACACGACTGAAGTGACTTAGCAGCAGCAGCTGCCGAAGTGATCACGTGGTTAATTTTGCTTTACCTCTATTTTCATATGCAAGATGAATTTATTTTGATAAATTCTACTTATTCTAAACAGTGAACAGATGCTATGATTTTACTCTATTTATTACAGTTATTTTTAAAGATACCTAAACACTATCAGCTCACATGAGTCAGACAGGAAGGTAAAAATAATGTCAATATTGTTGCTAAGACTAGGGGTAAGTGGCTATAACTGATGACAAGAATATGACCTGTCACTGGTCATATACCACATATCCTTCTAGGGTCAATGTATTCATTTTGCAGATTTGTCACAAATTACTGTTTTTTTTTTTTAAGAGACCAAACACAGTGGCAGCTCCAGCCCAAAGCAGATGTGCCAGGTGACAGCATCTGAAATAGAATACCACTGTGGTTACACTTGACTGCACAGTTAGGTAATAGTGCTTTGATGCACTTCCTGCAGGGTGCATACTCCTGGAACAGTGGTTTCTTTTCACCAAAACTAACCAAATGTGGACTGAATTAAAGGGGTTAATTTTGGTAATAACACCATAGTGCTCATTCTTGGTGATCTCTTACAAGGAAAATGGTACCACAAACAGTATACTCTGGATTTGACAAACTTTCATAGGAACTATTAATAATTGAAATATCTCTGAATGGACTTTGTTTGAAGCTGGATTTCACGTTAAAGTGAAAGTCGCTCAGTTGTGTCTGACTCTTTGAAACCCCATGCACTATGCAGTCCACGGAATTCTCCAGGCCAGAATACTGGAGTGGGTAGCTGTTCCCTTCTCCAGGGGATCTTCCTGACCCAGGAATTGAACCGGGGTCCCCTGCATTGCAGGCAGATTCTTTACCAGCTGAGCTACCAGAGAATCTCTTCATGTTAAATGTGCCTTATTTAAAACACATCTCTAGGGTTCCAATCCTTTGGAAATATTGTTCACAGGTAAGAGGAAGGCTTTGACTGTTGCAGAAGCTAAGGCAGGAAACAAAATTTTGTGTATTCAGCAAAACAGCAATTTTGGAAATTGAGTTTGGGCATAAAATCTTATCATTTGCATCTCTAGTTGTTCAAAACGATGCATCCATCTGAAAATGGTGAGACTTTATGATTTCTGGGCCTTGTCTATAGAAATTACATTTTTAAATGAACACTAAAACAGTATATTTGTAATTTCCTATGGAAGCTAATTGAATTTCCTTATACCAGCGAAAAAAGTGATAATCTATTTATGCCTTCCCAGAGTTACAGGTATAAGCCTGTTAGAAGTTAGTGAATGAATATCATAAGTGACTCTAAATTTGATCTGTATGTCTTTGGCAGTAAATAACACTTAAATCATCATTCTTCTTGATGAAAAGTACTGGCTCTGGAATCAGATTCTTGGGTTCCAGTCCTGGCTTTCCAGTTTACTAATTGTGGCTCTAGGGCAGGTCTCTTAACTTCTCCTAGACTTTCTCTAAGTGTACCATGGCCACAGTAATAATAATGCCTCTGTTAGCGGGTTTCTGTCAGAATTTACTGACATGACCCTTGTAGTGGTTAGCACAGTATACGGCCTGTTATTTAAGTGGCTGCTGTTATTACATATATGTTAGATGTGCACTGTGGGGCTTCCCTGGTGACTCAGATGGTAAAGAATTTGCCCGCCATGCTGGAGACCCAGGTTTGATCCCTGGGTCAGGAAAATCCCCTGGAGAATCGAATGGCAACCCACTCCAGTGGGTTTTTGCCCAGAGAATTTCACAGACAGAGGAGTCTGGAGGGCTACAGGCCACGAGGCCACAAAGAGTTAGACACGATTGAGTGAGTAACGCTTTAGATGTGCCTTGGAGTCTCTCCTGGGTATGTGCCTTGTTTCCTCAACTTAACTGCAAGCTTTGAGAAGACAGAAACCAGCTCATATAGTTTTCTAGCCCCTTCATCATCCAGCAAAATATCTTATAAACTCTATTATATAGGTCAGCAATGAGATTTAAAACTAAAAAAGGCAATTTGGGGCCAAAGGGCCTTGCCTATCAGTTTCCTGAGACTGTCCATGAACCTCTCTCCTACTCTAGGATAACCCTATAGTTCCCTGTGAGTTGTGTCAATGGGAGTTCATGGCTGCCGCCTACACCAATCACCAACAGTCAATCCAATCAAGCAATTTGTCAAGAGCCTGAGGCTGTACGGACAAAGTAGTGCAAAAGAGATTCCAGTTGAGTTAAATAACTGATTATTTGCATGAATTACAAACTGTTTCTGAGTTTTAAAGGCATTTCTGGCTAACCGGGAAGTGTGTAATTTCTTTATCTCACCTAAGTTAAATTATGCAGAATATAATTTATGCCTTCCTTCTTTAGCCCTTCTCATGTTTTAGTGACAGGCTAGTTAGCATTTTCTGTATCTAAGAACTTACTGTTGCTGAACAACTCATCTGCAATAAGCTCAAAGGTCACTCACAGTGACCTTAAAAACCTACTTCTTTTTAAACATGCTCCCTGAGTTTTACTTCTCAATCCTTTTAAAAATATTTATTTGGCTGCACCAGATCTTGGTTGTAGCACATGGGATCTTCAATCTTCGTTGTCATATATGGGATCTTACACTTATGGCATGTGGGATCTAGTTCCCTGACCAGATAGCGAATCCAGGACCCCTACATTGGGAGCACTGAGTCTCAGTCATTGGACCACCAGGGAAATCCCTACCTCTTAAGTCATTTAAATTAACAGTTTGATTTGAGCTGTCCAAAGAAAATTAAGTTTAAATCTAGTACATATTGACTCTAACCTACTATAAGTTAAGTAAACCCTGAGTATAATAGCAACGTTCAGCAAAGCTGGGTTTCCTTACCAACTGAGGGGTGTGAGAACTGCATTTTAACCTGGTATAATTCATAGGTGGACTTCCTGGTGGCTCAGATGGTAAAACGTCTACCTACAATGCAGAAGACTCAGGTTCAGTCCCTGAGTCGGGAAGATCTCCTGGAGAAGGAAATGGCAACCCACTCCAGTATTCTTGCCTGGAAAATCCCATGGATGGAGGAACCTGGTAGGCTACAGTCCATGGGGTCACATCTCAGAAAACTAACCAATCTAATCACATGGACCGCAGCCTTGTCTACCTCAATGAAACTATGAGCCATGCCATGTAGGGCCACCCAAGATGGATGGGTCACGGTGGACAGTTCTGACAAAATGTGGTCCACTGGAGAAGGGAATGGCAAACCACTTCAGTATTCCTGCCTTGAGAACCCCATGAACAGTATGACAAGGCACAAAGATAGGACACAGAAAGATGAACTCCCCAGGTTGGTAGGTGCCCAATGTGCTACTGGAGATCAGTGGAGAAATAACTCCAGAAAGAATGAAGACATGGAGCCAAAGCAAAAACAACACCCAGTTGTGGATGTGACTGGTGATAGAAGCAAGGTCTGATGCTGTAAAGAGTAATATTGCATAGGAACCTGGAATGTTAGGTCCATGAATCAAGGCAAATTGAAACTGATCAAACAGAATATGGCAAGAGTGAATGTTGACGTTTTAGGAATCAGCAAACTAAAATGGACTGAAATGGGTGAATGTAACTCAGATGACCATTGTATCTACTAATGTGGGCAAGAATCCCTTAGAAGAAATGGAGTAGCCATCATAGTCAACAAAAGAGTCCGAAATGCAGTATTTGGATGTAATCTCAAAAATGACAGAATGATCTCTGTTTGTCTCCAAGGCAAACCATTCAATATCACAGTAACCCAAGTCTATGCCCCGACCAGTAATGCTGAAGAAGCTGAAGTTGAACGGTTCTATGAAGACCTACGAGACCTTCTAGAATTAATACCCCAAAAGATGTCCTTTTCATTATAGGGGACTGGAATGCAAAAGTAGGAAGTTAAGAAACATTTGCAGTAACAGGCAAATTTGGCCTTGGAGTACAGAATGAAGCAGGGCACAGGCTCATAGAAATCTGCCAAGAGAATGCACTGGTCATAGCAAACACCCTCTTCCAACAATACAAGAGAAGACTCTACACATGGACATCACCAGATGGTCAACACCGAAATCAGATTAATTATATTCTTTGCAGCCAAAGATGGAGAAGCTCTATACAGTCAGCAAAAACAAGACTGGGAGCTGACTGTGGCTCAGATCATGAATTCCTTATTGCCAAATTCAGACTTAAATTGAAGAAAGTAGGGAAAACCACTAGACCATTCAGGTATGACCTAAATCAAATCCCTTACAATTATACAGTGCAAGGGAGAAACAGATTTAAGGGACTAAATCAGACAGAGTGCCTGATGAACTATGGATGGAGGTTTGCGACATTGTACAGGAGACAGGGAGCAAGACCATCCCCAAGAAAAGGACATGCAAAAAAGCAAAATGGCTGTCTGAGGAGGCCTTACAAATAGCTGTGAAAAGAAGAGAAACCCAAAGCAAAGGAGAAAAGGAAAGATATATTCATTTGAATGCAGAGTTCCAAAGAATAGCAGAGATAAGAAAGCCTTCCTCAGTGATCAATGCAAAGAAATAGAGGAAAACATTAGAATAGGGAAGACTAGAGATCTCTTCAAGAAGATTAGAGATACCAAGGGAACATTTCATGCAAAGATGGGCTTGATAAAGGACAGAAATGGTATGGACCTAACAGAAGTAGAAGATATTAAGAAGAGGTGGCAAGAATACACAGAAGAATTGTACAAAAAAGATCTTCATGACCCAGATAATCACAATGGTGTGTGATCACTCACCTAGGGCCAGACATCCTGGAATGTGAAGTCAAGTGGGCCTTAGAAAGCATCACTACAAACAAAGCTAGATGAGGTGATGGAATTCGAGTTGAGCTATTTCAAATCCTAAAAGATGATGCTGTGAAAATGCCACACTCAATATGCCAGGAAATTTGGAAAACTCAGCAGTGGCCACAGGATGGAAAAGGTCAGTTTTCATTCCAATCCCAAAGAAAGGCAACGCCAAAGAATGCTCAAACTACCACACAATTGCATCTCACACACTAGCAAAGTAATGCTCAAAATTCTCCAAGCTAGGCTTCAACAATACGTGAACTGTGAACTTCCAGATGTTCAAGCTGGTTTTAGAAAAGGCAGAGGAACCAGAGATCAAATTGCCAACATCTGCTGGATCATTAAAAAAGCAAGAATGTTCCAGAAATACATCTATTTCTGCTTTAGTGACTATGCCAAAGCCTTTGATTGTGTGGATCACAATAAACTGTGGAAAAACCAGACCACCTGACCTGCTTCCCGAGAAATCTGTATGCAGGCCAGGAAGCAACAGTTAGAACTGGACATGGAACAGACTGGTTCAAAATAGGAAAAGGAGTACGTCAAGGCTGTATATTGTCACTGTGCTTATTTAACTTATATGCAGATTACATCACGAGAAACACTGGGCTGGATGAAGCACAAGCTGGAATCAAGATTTCCGGGAGAAATATCAATAACCTCAGATATGCATCGGAGAAGGCAATGGCACCACACTCCAGTACTCTTGCCTGGAAAATCCCACGGATAGCGGAGCCTGGTAGGCTGCAGTCCATGGGGTTGCTAAGAGTCAGACACGGCTGATCGACTTCATTTTCACTTTTTACTTTCATGCACTGGAGAAGGAAATGGCAACCCACTCCAGTGTTCTTGCTTCGAGAATCCCAGGGACAGGGGAGCCTGGTTGGCTTCCATCTATGGGGTTGCACAGAGTCGGACAGAACTGAAGTGACTTAGGAGCAGCAGCAGCAGATATGCAGATAACACCACCCTTAGGGCAGAAAGTGAAGAACTAAAGAGCTGCTTGATGAAAGTGAAAGAGGAGAGTGAAGAAGCTGGCTTAAAACTCAACATTTAGAAAACAAAGATCATGGCATCCAGTTCTATCATTTCATGGCAAACAGATGGAGAAACAGTAGGATCCAAAATCACTAGAGATGGTGACTGCAGCCATGAAATGAAAAGACGCTTACTCCTTGTAAGAAAAGTTATGACCAACCAAGCAGAGACATTACTTTGCCAACAAAGATCCATCTAGTTAAGGCTATGGTTTTTCCAGTAGTCATGTATGGATATGAGAGTTGGACTGTAAAGAAAGCTGAGTGCCAAAGAATTGATGCTTTTGAACTGTGGTGTTGGAGAAGACTTGAGAGTCCCTTGGACTGCAAAGGGATTCAACTAGTCCATCCTAAAGGAAATCAGTCCTGAATACTCATTGGAAGGACAGATGTTGAAGCTGAAACTCCAATACTTTGGCCACCTCATGTGAAGAGCTGACTACTTTGAAAAGACCCTGATGCTGGAAAAGATTGAAGGCAGGAGGAGAAGGGGACAACAGAGGATGAGATGGTTGGATGGCATTACCGACCTAATGGACATGAGTTTGAGTAAACTCCAGGAGTTGAGTCAGACAAGACTGAGCGACTGATGTCAACTGAATCCATAGGTTGGATGTAGGCTTGGAGAACTTAAATATGTTCACTATCACACAAGATATTTGGAAAGTTTGTACAAGGCCATTGGGCTCTGCTCATTGTTCTCAGTGCTTCGTCAATGCTTCTTCATCTGAGATTCCTCTTTGATATGTCTATTTTCATTTTATTGTAGTAATTAAAAAAATAAATTCTAATTGTTTTTTGGTTGATCAGCGTACACCTGCAGGCGCACATGAATTTGAGTCTCGCTGTACTGTGTTGTGAAAAACTTGCAATTGGATCCTAAAATGACAGCAGTGTAAATTATAAAGTACAAAACACTGTAGGTGAAAGCACTGTCAGCAATAAATAAAAATGGCTTTCTTTGGGAGGAAATAACTGGAAAGAGAGAGAATAGGCTGGGGCAGGAAATGATCCACACCATTAGGAAAGGAAGAGCCATATTTAGGAAAGCATCTGAGGGACAAGGACATCGGAAACAAGTGAATTTTGGTCTTAGGCACTCCTCCAAGGGTTCAAGTCACAGAGGCAGTTAGGTTGCCTGAGCTTTGCCATTTCCTCTCCTGAAAGACATTGGACTTTTATTTTCCAAAGCCCGCTCATTCTGTTTTGCTGAGAGCATAACTTCTGTGCAGGGGCCTGTTCAGGAACTGGCTTTGCAAAGATGAAAAGAGCCCAGTTCCTGTCTCCAAGCGCTTCTCGGCCTTAAAACAGAACATCCTAATAGGTAGGTATAAAGGGCCCTATTACAAGATGAGAAGAAGCTTGCGGATGCCTCAGGTTTCCACAGGGGAAATGAGTTCTGTGTGGTCCAAAAGGCAGGCACTCTTGATAGGCTTTCTTATCTCCCCAAAAGAATAAATGATCATGTGAAATATGAAACAAATAGATCGCCCAGAAAGGAAAGGATTGGGATGAAACTTTATATGGAAGTTTGAAATAAGTCCTCAGTATCTTCAGGAAAGAAGGGTCTAGAAGACCCAGGAGTGCTAAATGATCAAACGGACAGTCTCCCCAGTGGAGCGTCTTCCTCAGACTTGCACCTCAGGAAATGTTGACTGTTCTGGAATATCTAATTAGGGGAGGTGAGAGAGTCCACCCACTTGTATCAGATTTGAACATAACATGGGGAGAAGGCTACTTTCACGATTCTAAGCTCTTTTCTCTCTTCACCCCCTGTAGTTTCAGTGCTGTGTGAGGTGTATCGGCAGGAATGTTCTCTTTTGAAGAGAAGTAATAAAAGCATTTAAATTAGCGGGAGGGTGGTTAACACCCGCAGCTCTGGCCCCACAGCACGCCTCCTCGTCCGCTGGGGTTCACTCCGTACCTCCCCGAGGGCTGGCGCAATAGCGCTAACGGCCGCGGAGTAGCAACGGTTCCCGCGCAGCGCGCGGCGGGCGTTACGCGGTCAGGACTTGCAGGCCAGCCGCAAGTTCAGAAGGGCTTGGGAGGGGGTAGGGGGACGAGGCCGGTCCGTGGGCAGCTTTTGACGAACAGTCCTTACAGCCAATTGGAAGCCTGGTCGACTTTTCCTTCTGCCAATAGGGAGCGAGGCCCGGACTGGGGAGGGGGGCGCTTCCCGAGGGCTGCGGCTGGATTCGATCCCGGGCTGCTGCCTTGAAGGCGGGGGCGGAGGCTCGGCCTGGGCGGCGAGGAGCGGATTAGGGGAGGAGGGAAGACCGGAAGCCACGGTCGCGTCCCCATCCTTAGATTCGCTGCTCCGGGCTGGGAGCGGAGACGCAGGAGGAGGGAGAGGCTGGATGTCGGCCCCGTGATAAAGGGGAGCGGCTGCTCCGGAGCCTTTTCCCGGGGCGCCTCCTCATCCCGCCAGCCCTCCGCAGCCACCCGGCTCCTGGGCGCGGGGCCCCCGCGGACGATTCGTCCGCGCAGATCTTTGCTGGAGAGGCGCTGCCGGTGACGGGTACTGGCCGGCGGCGTCCGAGGCCCGCGCCCCACCGCCACCCCCACCGGCCTGCCGGCCGGTCCCTTTGGCCGCCGCCATGTCCTCCTCCTCATCCTCCCCCAGGGAGACGTACGAGGAGGACCGGGATTACGAGAGCCAGGCCAAGCGCCTCAAGACCGAGGAGGGGGAGATCGATTACTCGGCCGAGGAAGGCGAAAACCGCCGGGAAGCGACGTCCCGGGGCGGGGGCGATGGCGGCGGCGGCGGCCGGAGCTTCTCACAGCCGGTAACAAAGCGTGGCGCCCCGTCAGCTGAGTCTGGCGGCTCCCTGGGAAGCAGGGCTCCGCGGCTGGGACTCGGCCTCGGGGCCTCTCGCCCTCCTCGTTTTCCCGTTTTGCGGCGCTGACCGGGTCGGGAAGCGCCGACTCTTCTCTTTCGGGCTTTTATTCTTCGTCCTACCTGTTTCCAGCATCCCGAACGCGAGTCCGGCCCCGGCCTGGCCGCAGGCCCCGCTGCGAGTCCACTGCCGGCCCTGAACTTAGGGAGGGTCGCGAGCGGGGGGCGGCGCGAGGCATTGCTTCCGCTCTGGGGGGCTCTGATGCGCGAGTAGCCCTTTGTTAGTTTAACTCCTCAGGCAGTTGACGGGCGTCGGACAACCGGTTCCCTTCAGCCCCTAGCCCCCAGCCTGCAGCATCCGCGCGCTGGTCTAGATCGCAGGATGGTGGCGTCGGTTCCGCCCAGGGATCTCTAAGCCTAGATGCTGAGGAGAGCCTCGGCTCAGTGACAAATCACGCTGTGGGGCTCACAACCCAGTTCCCCTCAAGGTTTAATTAAAATTTTTTTATTCCTGCTAGGCCTGGCGCGCATGCTTTGCTCCCCAGTTTCATGGTTATTGCTCAGTACAGTTTTCGGCTCTTCGATTAAAAATAAAATGTGTTGGCAGGTGTTCGCATACCGCTACTTTAAAGTAAAAGGAATCTTAAATCTCAGTTTTTCCTGGGCAGTTTATTCCCAATTTGTTCCATAAAACTCAAGTCGGAACTGCATCAGACACACGTTCCGAGATTCTTGTTTTTCGCATCAAAAAGCTTAAATAGAGGCAGAAGGAATGTGAAAATCGTTTCATCCGGGGCAAGTGGTAACTCAACTTCAGTTGAATGGAAACTTTAAGGACGCGAAGCAAAGCAAAAGTTTTTTTTGCCATTTTTGGTGGCACGTAAGCTGTCCTTATGACTTAGGTGTTCTTTAAACTTGTAACACATTCTAACTGATTAAAAAAAAAACTAGACCTGAAATTTTCGAAATTGTGCACATATGTTCTAATATCAGATTAAAATGTTTTTCACCTTTTATAAGAGGCAAATTGGAAGTCAGAAGTCTTTCAGCTCTTGTTTGCATTTTAACGTAAAAAATTCTGGTCAGTAGAATGTAGAGTTTACAAAGAGGATAATGTTGCAAGACATTTAAAAAAGGAACTTTGTCTTCCTCTAAATAATTTTAGTATGGCTAGATACTGCTTTCAACTTCTGTACCTAGCTATTTGGAATATTCAGAGTGTGAATAAAAGTGCATTTCTTCTTAGGAAGTTTCAGTTCAAAATCAACTCCATCGTGGAAACTGAAAACAGAAATGTTGGAGTATAATAACTGATATTTAGATGCATTGAATCAGCATATTTCTTTTGCCAAAAGGCTTGGTTGAGTTTTTGTGCGGCGGCGTGAAATGTCTCCCATTGAGAGTCTTCAAGATACTTTAACCAGTTTACGAAAAATTATTTTTGAAAACAGATTAAATATTAAGCCAATACTATTATTTTAGATGTTGGGAAGAAAATAATGTATAATTAATACATTCAAAGTGAGTTGTATTTAGTAATGGAAGTAGCTCTGGGCAGGGCTTGGGGAGTCAGAAATCTTAGCTAGTATACAATGTGTGACCTTGGTAAAGTCAGTTAACTACTATTCCGAGTTCTCTTTGTAAAATGTGAAAGTTGAACTTCGTGCTTTCCACACCTGAAGTTGTAATTCAGTCGTTGATCTAATGCAGGCAGGAACTAATGTATGTAGATTGAGTTATAAATTCAGATTTTATCTGCTTTTTTTTTCTTAGGAGAGCGCGAATTGCTTTTATTTAATAGTAGAGCCAGTACTGCACTGTTGAATCTAATGAAGGATTATTTTTCCTGTTTTTAAACATTTTTCTTCATGCAATTTTGGAAACTATTTTGAAATCATTGCAGTTGTGGAAACCTGTACATAATAAAACTTTACTAGGACAGGAATGCCCTGGATAGAAATTCACTGTCTAGTGCATCACCGTTCAGAAGTACGGTAATTCATCTAACTGAGAACGGTTTGACTCCACCTCAGCCTAGCCCCAGAAGACTTCGTGATCAGACTGTTTAGATAAATGCAGATTAGGTACGATGATGGGTAACCTCTTCAACACTAGCGGGAAGATTGTAAAAGTGTGCAGTAAGACTTCAGAGATTTATGTTGTTTGGCTTTTCATGGGTTTTCTTGATTCTTTAATAATAACTAGGTTTTATGAGGATGTATTTAAGAAAAAGCTTATACAAATGCTCCTGATTTAAAGATGAATTAGTCACTGTAAATGATGTTATTAAGGTGTAAAGAGAAACAAGTTTGTAGTTTGGATATGGGAAATTAAGACACTTCAAATTTGTGTCTTTTGTTGCTCTGAAGAGCGAAAACTCCCAGAGTGTTTTGCATTCTTTGGGCTACATTTTGAATAAAGCTTATGGAGGTTCATGCTGTATATTATACAATTACTTTATCCTTGTAGAATAAATTGTGTTCTTAAATTTAGCAGGTATGACCTTCAAGATCATATTAATAGTAAATATCTTTATCTGCTTCAGTTCAGTTCAGTTGCTCAGTCAGGTCCAGCTCTTTGCGACCCCATGAACTGCAGCACACCAGGCCTCCCTGTCCATCACCAACCCCTGGAGTTTACTCAAGCTCATGTCCATTGAGCCGGTGATGCCATCCAACCATCTAATCCTCTGTTGTCTCCTTCTCTTCCCACCCTCAGTCTTTCCCAGCATCAGGGGCTTTTCAAATGAGTCAGTTCTTTGCATCTGGTGGCCAAAGTATTGGAGTTTCAGCTTTAGTGTCAGCCCTTCCAATGAATATTCAGGACTGATCTCCTTTAGGATGGACTGGTTGGATCCCTTTGCAGTCCAAGGGACTCTCAAGAGTCTTCTCCAACACCACAGTTCAAAAGCATCAATTCTTTGGTGCTCAGCTTTCTTTATAGTCCAACTCTCACATCCATAACATGACTGCTGTAAAAACCATAGCTTTGACTAGATGGACCCTTGTTGGCAAAGTAATGTCTCTGCTTTTTAAGCTGTCTAGGTTGGTCGTAACTTTTCTTCCAAGAAAAATAGTTAATTTCATGGCTGCAGTCACCATCTCTAGTGATTTGGGAGCCCCCCAAAAAACTTTTCAGAAAGCAGCTAGATTTCAGAATGTTAGCTCTTCACTTGACAAAACCAATTGAAGAATTGGGAGGTTACTTAGAAATAATTCTGCTTTTATAAAGATTGGTATCAAAAATTTATGGAGTACTAATTCACTTTAGAGACTTTTAAGTTTTTCTTTTACTCTATTCTGCTAGTGACTAAAAAGACAAATCAAAAATTGTTAAAAGTGATTGGTGATGAGGTGAAAGTTAAAGTTTCTCAACTTTAATAAATAGACCTGTAAGATGGCAAAATGCCAAGATAAAAATAAGGATCCAGGATTTCCAAACAGAATATTCTGTCTGCCTTACATAAAGAATCTCATTTGAATTTTAGACACACTATTATCTTAAGCTTTAATGATCTGAATTACAGTGATGATGCTGTGATGGCTTATTGGGATGAATATAGAATGGGAGATGGGATGAAGTCACTTCATTAGCTCCCACAGGAAGAGTTTAGACTGTGACAGTGAGCATAGTAATTACACTCTGGAGAATAAAAAAGTTCACGGATGTGTACCTCAGAGGTAAGTGCCAGAGCCTCGAGGCTTCTGTAGCAGTAATGTCCTGTGTCTTATTTAGCTAAGCTGCTGCAGTACAGTGAGAATTTTAGGTTTAGTTTTGGGAAGTAAATGAAAAGTAGTAGGTTCTGGGACTTCCCTGGCGGTCCAGTGGCTTGTGCTTCCACTGTAGGGAGCTGGGGTTCAATCCTTGGTCAGGGAACTAAAATCCCATGTGTCAGGCAGCAGAGCCAAAAAAAAAAATTGGTAGGTTTTACTGCCTTTTGGTTTTAACAAGTGACTGTTTTTTCGTGTTAGTACATAAAAGTGAAAAGTGTTGTGAAGAGAGCTGTAAGCCCAACCAAAGCAGGTGTCTTGGCTCTGCTAACCAGCATGCTTTGTGACTTAATCTCTTTGGAACTCAACTTGCTACCTATCACATGAGATGGTTGGATTAGAAATCCAACCAGATGATGATCACTGTGATCTCTTAGCGCATTAGAAAAATAATACTTGAGCCCTATCATGTGCTAGGCGCTGTTCTTGGGGATATAATAGTTAAAAAAATTCCAAATTAAAAAATGTATGATTCTGCATCATTTAGCACTTTATTTTCCCTCTGTGAAATTGAATACAACTTTCAAAGCTTGCAGTTGCAGCCATAGCACCAACTCAGGTGAGCTTAAACAAAACAAAAAGGGGTATAGGGAGTTTATTGGTCCGTATAACTATGAATGCCAAATTGTGGCATAGTTTTAGGCATTTTGTGATCTAGGGATTTAGATGAAGTCATAGGGACTAGATTCTGTGTCTTTCCATGTTTCAGCTCTGTGACTCTGCAATCCCATAGACTATAGCCTACCAGGGCTCCTCCATCAGTGGCATTTCCCAGGCAAGTGTACTGGAGTGGGTTGCCATTTCCTTCTCTAGGGGATCTTCCTGACCCGGGAATCAAACCCAGGTCTCCCATTGCAGGCAGACACTTTACCCTCTGAGCCACCAGGGAAGCCCCTATTTCCTCTATGTAATGATAAAATTAGGCCTACATTGTTTTCGCTAGCAAATAAAGAGAACACTGCCTGTCCCTCAATGTCTGTAACTATCCCCTCTGATAAGCCATTTTTTAAAAAATATCTCTCTACTCCTGATGAGTCACTGGACTACTTCTAAAGTTGGGAAGTTACGACTGTGAGTGAGAATACCAGTGGAATAATGTGGGACCGGGGTGTTTTTATTTGCTTGTTTTTGTGTTTAACCAAAAGGAGAAAGAGTTTTGGGTAGACAAAACCATAGGATTTCTACCGTATGAGCAAAAAGATAGATAATTTTTTTAAAAGTTATTTGAATCATATGACTCTTGATTTTTAATCTTTGTTATATGATCAAATGTACCTTAAAACTTTGAATAGGAAAATTAAAAGACTTCCTGTATTTGGGATCTGCTTTATTGTAAGGAAAGAAAAGACCAAGCGATGTGATTGTTTGACTTGAAGACCATGTACTAATTAACTCTAAGCATAACATAAGTTAAAAAAAAATACTTGCATCTGTCCCTTGAAACTAGTTGGTCCTTCACCTATGTGAAGTATCCAGAGTAAAGGGGGGGAATAATCTTAAATATCTAGACATCTGCACTCATTTCTTGGTACTACTTTGATAAATTCTAATGTATCCAGAAAACAATTACCAGAATAGAGAAGGTACTCACGATCATAATCATAAGAGGAATGACAAGAATCTGGGGGATATTTAGCCTGAAAGTAAACTTCAGTGTGATTTCAGAAATCATTTCAAATAGAAAGGTTATGTAAAAGAGGGACATGAAGATAAGGATGAGGTGGCAATGATTAATATTTATTGAGCTTTTGTTCAGTAACTGCATCTGGCACCGTGCTCAGCATTTTGTACTTGTCCTTTTTATTTGTTGTAATTTTAAGTGATGAGGATTTCGTTTTCTTATTTTTTCACAAGTGAAACTAAGGTTCAGAAGGGTTAAGTAAGTAGTGTAAGATCACAAAGCCTATAAATGTCCAAAGATTCAAACACTGGTCTGACTTCACAGGCCATTTTGTATAGGAAGCTACAGGGAGACAGATTTAGATGCAGATTATGAAGAACTTTCTAAAAATGTAATAGTCCCACAAGGTTTTTCCCTGTCATTGAGGGTGTTTAAGGAGAGGCTTATAATCATCAGTTGCAGTGGTTCTGTGCACATTTGGTTTTGGAGGATGAATTACTCAATTTGAGGTTGTTCATTTTTAATCCTATATAGGAGGACAGAGAATGTTGTTTGGTGTTGCACGTATGTTATGCATGGAAATGTTGGGAAAGCAAAAAAAGCCTGAAGACATTGAGCATTGCCTTTATGAGTTTACAGTTTCACTGTATCGAGAAATGTTAATGGACCCTTCTCATTTCTCTCATTGTGGAAGCTTCATTTGTACTCTATAGAGCTTCCTTTCTCTTTAGTCGAGCCTGGTTTTCAATCAGCAATAGTCAAAATTAGCACTCAAGGTTGATATTATTGGAGTTGTTCTTTGAGGTAGCCTTTGGAGAGGGGCAGGGTGTTTGTAACTGGTCTGTAGCTTGCCGTAAGGACCAAAAAATGCCTCCATTATAGTTCACACAGTTTACCTAAAGAAGGGGTTGAGTGATTAAAAAAGAAAGCAACCACATGTAAATTGAAGGCATGCCTCCATTTGCTGGGTTCTTATTCAGAATATTGTTTCTAGTCTGATAAATAGTAGATATAAATAGACCAGGAGAGAGCCTAGATAACTAAACATTTGAAGTGGACAGAATGAGCTTCTATATGAGAAACTCTTTTTTTTTTTTTTTTTTGTATTTTTTTAATTTTTATTTTTACTTTATTTTACTTTACAATACTGTATAGGTTTTGCCATACATTGACATGAATCCAGCACGGGTGTATATGTGTTCCCAAACATGAACCCCCCTCCCACCTCCCTCCCCATTATATGAGAAACTCTTTAAGCTTTAGAAGACATAGTTAAAATATTAATATGTGGATGGGGTAAACAGTACTGACTTAGCAATTTAAGATTCAGATGCATAGTATGATGCTTAAAGGAAGTATTTTTAGGGTAGCAAAAGAAGGTCTGAAGATGATTTCAGATTTCTTATCACCAGTATATAGTATAAAGTATTGATTTAAGAAAAATGTTAGTATTTGAGGGGGAAATGAGGAGTATAGTGAAAATATAGTTTGAAAAGATATCTTTAATACATCAGCTTTACTTTTGGAAACAACCCTAGGTTTTTTTTTTTTTTTTTTTCCTTTTTTAAATAACAGAAAGGATGAGAAAATTTTAAGTTCAAGAAAAGGGTACTAATTTCGAGAAATGTCAAGGTAGGTAAACTCATGAAAGGCAGAGTCATTGAGTGGGAATAAGGGACATATATAGGGGTTATGGGATATGTTCTCAGCCTTGAGGTGAGATATCTCAGATATGATCATATCTGAGATCATATGATATGATATGATCATATGATCATATCAGATATCTTAGAGATGATTATCATATCTGCCTCTATCATACTGATTGCATTTAACATCATTCATATTTTAAAGAATGACTAAAATTTTGATCTGTTTAACTTCAGTTCAGTTCAGTTCAGTCGCTCAGTCGTGTCCGACTCTTTGTGACCCCATGAATCGCAGCATGCCAGGCCTCCCTGTCTATCACCCAACTCCTAGAGTTCACTCAGATTCACGTCCATCGAGTCGGTGATGCCATCCAACCATCTCATCCTCTGTCATCCCCTTCTCCTCCTGCCACCAATCCCTCCCAGCATCAGAGTCTTTTCCAGTGAGTCAGCTCTTCGCATGAGGTGGCCAGAGTACTGGAGTTTCAGCTTTAGCATCATTCCTTCCAAAGAAATCCCAGGGTTGATATCTTTCAGAATGGACTGGTTGGATCTCCTTGCAGTCCAAGGGACTCTCAAGAGTCTTCTCCAACACCACAGTTCAAAAGCATCAATTCTTCGGCACTCAGCCTTCTTCACAGTCCAACTCTCACATCCATACATGACCACTGGAAAAACCATAGCCTTAACTAGACGGACCTTAGTTGGCAAAGTAATGTCTCTGCTTTTGAATATGTTATCTAGGTTGGTCATAACTTTTCTTCCAAGGAGTAAGCGTCTTTTAATTTCATGGCTACAGTCACCATCTGCAGTGATTTTGGAGCCCAAGAAAATAAAGTCTGACACTGTTTCCACTGTTTCCCCATCTATTTCCCATGAAGTGATGGGACCAGATGCCATGATCTTCATTTTCTGAATGTTGAGCTTTAAGCCAACCTTTTCACTCTCCTCTTTCACTTTCATCAAGAGGCTTTTTAGTTCCTCTTCAGTTTCTGCCATAAGGGTGGTGTCATTTGCATATCTGAGGTTATTGATATTTCCCCCGGCAATCTTGATTCCAGCTTGTGTTTCCTCCAGTCCAGCATTTCTCTGTTTCACTTAGGAAATATAAAATCAGATCTTCTGAGAGATTTAAAAAGTGGTCCTATAGTTCATTTCTTTGTAAGAAGACCAGTTTGAAAAATACTCATTTTTTATGAGTTTATTTTCGAGATACTTGGTTATCTATGTTGGGAAGGGAGGTAGGAAGAAGAGATGTGTTCAACTGATTTGGCAGTATTATTAAAGTAGGTGTTGAGTTAATGAACATTTTTTATATTGTTCTTCATACTATTTTGTAGGGCTTAAATGTTGTTCAGTCACTCCGTCATGTCCGACTCTTTCGCAACCCCTTGGACTGGAGCCTAGCAGGCTCCTCTGTCCGTGGGATTTCCTAGGCAATAATATTGGAGTGGGCTGCCATTTCTTTGTCCAGGGGATCTTTCCCACCTAGGGATCGAACCCATGTCTCCTGCAATAGCAGGTGAATTCTTTACCACTGAGCCACCTGGGAATATAAGAATTCCCCAACTTTTAAAAAAGTGTAAAATGTTTAATTACAATGTCCTTCCTCTAGATTCAGTAGTTTTTAGCATTTTACCCTTTGAGATTTTATTTCTATATACATACTTTTCTCCCCTATACTATTTGAAAGTAAATCGCAGATATCATGATCAGTTCAGTCGCTCAGTCTTGTCTGACTTTGCGACCCTATGAACTGCAGCACACCAGGCCTCCCTGTCCATCACCAACTCCCAGAGTCCACCCAAACCCATGTCCATTCAGTCGGTGATACCATCCAACCATCCTATCCTCTATCGTCCCCTTCTCCTCCTGCCCTCAGTCTTTCCCAGCATCAGGGTCTTTTCCAATGAGTCAGCTCTTCACATCAGGTGGCCAAAGTATTGGAGTTTCAGCTTCAACATCAGCGTTTCCAATGAAAACCCAGGACTGATCTCCTTTAGGATGGACTGGTTGAATCTCCTTGCAGTCCAAGGGACTCTCAAGAGTCTTCTCCAACACCACAGTTCAAAAGCATCAATTTTTCGGCGCTCAGCTTTCTTTATAGTCCAACTCTCACATCCATACGTGACCACTGGAAAAACCATAGCCTTGACTAGATGGACCTTTGTTGACAAAGTAATGTCTCTGCTTTTCAATATGCTATCTAGGTTGGTCATAACTTTGCTTCCAAGGAGTAAGCGTCTTTTAAGTTCATGGCTGCAGTCACCATCTGCAGTGATTTTGGAGCCCAGAAAAATAAAGTCAGCCACTGTTTCCACTGTTTCCCCATCTATTTGCCGTGAAGTGATGGGACCGGATGCCATGATCTTCGTTTTCTGAATGTTCAGCTTTAAGCCAGCTTTTTCACTCTCTTTCACTTTCAACAAGAGGCTTATAAGGGTGGTGTCATCTGCATATCTGAGGTTATTGATATTTCTCCTGGCAGTCTTGATTCCAGCTTGTGCTTCCTCCAGCCCAGCATTTCTCATGATGTACTCTGCATATAAATTAAATAAGCAGGGTGACAATATACAGCCTTGATGTACTCCTTTTCCTATTTGGAACCAGTCTGTTGTTCCATGTCTAGTTTTAACTGTTGCTTCCTGACCTGCATACAGATTTCTCAAGAGGCAGGTCAGGTGGTCTGGTATTCCCATCTCTTTCAGAATTTTCCAGTTTATTGTGATCCACACAGTCCGAGGCTTTGGTATAGTCAATTAAGCAGAAATAGATGTTTTTCTGGAACTCTCTTGCTTTTTCGATGATCCAGCGGATGTTGGCAATTTGATCTCTGGTTCTTCTGCCTTTTCTAAAACCAGCTTGAACATCTGGAATTTTATGGTTCACATATTGCTGAAGCCTGGCTTGGAGAATTTTATGATAGTTCATCCTTAAAAACCACAGCTTTCCTAAGAATAAGGATATGCTTTTCATATAGCCATTACCATCATAATGGTACCTTAGACAGTCAGTGGCTTCCCTGATAGCTCAGTTGGTAAAGATTCCTTCTGCAATGCAGGAGACCCCTGTTTGATTCTTGGGTTGGGAAAATCCGCTGGAGAAGGGATAGGCTACCCCATTCCAGTATTCTTGGGCTTCCCATGAGGTCAGCTGGTAAAGAATCCTCCTGCAATGCAGGAGACCTGGGTTCGATCCCTGGGTTGGGATGATCCCGTGGAGAATGGAAAGGCTACCCACTCCAGTATTCTGGCCTGGAGAATTCCATGGACTGGATAGTCCGTGGGGTCAGAGAGTCGGACACGACTGAGCAAGTTCCGCTTTTACTTTTCAGATGGTCAGTACTTCTATTATTTAATATCCTGTCTGTAATTCAGTTTCTTCAGTTTTCCCTAAGATGAGTTTTATAGCAATTTTTATCTTATAAAATGAAACCTCACATATTGCATTTGGTTGTCTGTCTTTACTCTTCAATCTGAAGTCTTCCTTCCACTAATTTTTGATACTTTTTGAAGAGCCCAGACCAGTAGAGTTTTATTTTACACTTTCACTTTTGCCAGCTCATTTCTAAGGATCAAAGGAGATAGCTATCTTATTTCTTGTAGTTTAATTATTTTTAGAGTAAAACTTGTTATTTGTATTTTGTGTTGTCTTTAAATTAGATTTTTAGGTATTATTTAGAGCTTTCTTCCTGAATTATTGTCATCCAGTAGTATTTAAGAGCTTAATGATGATAATCTCCATTTGGTTGTTGAGTTTCACCGAAACAGTCTCATTTCTTTAGGCTGCTAATAGAATGTAGGTATACATAGGGTGCAATTAAAATGATTCGTTTCAGATTTAGTGGCATGTAATGAATATCGGTTTTACCTTAGAAAAGACTCAGCATAAGCAATTCAAATGAACTTCCAAGGACTGAATTAATATTTTCAAAGGACTCAATTTTGACAAGAGTGTCAGAGTAATCTCATGGTTACTTATATACTTAAATTAGATCTTTAGATTCCGACATTTTTAATTAGCTGGGCACAATACTGTTACAATATTTTCTAACAGCCTTTATAATAAAGCAAAGTTGGTAGGTCTTTAAAAATAGCCATAAAGGGATTTAATTTTCTTAAAATGATTCTTAAGTTTTAATGGTAAAACGTGCTCTTGTAGATTAGAAGGAAAAACCTTTCTTGCCTTTTGTGGGAGAAAAACCTTTTCCTTTAATAGATTTTTTGGTTATAGATATGAATTGCACATGGGTTTCATTCCTTTCATTTTAAAAACTGTTAATTGGAAGATAGTTTATGTATAGCATTATGTTAGCTTCAGGTGTACTGCGTAGTGAATTGACTTTGCATACATTGTGAAATGATCACCATAATAAATCTAGTAACCATCAGCCCCTTACAAAGTTATTATAATATTACTGACTATGTTTTTTGTGCTGTATATTATGTCCCATGGCTTATTTATTTTATACCTGGAGGTTTGTACCTTTTAAGCCCCTTCACCTATTTCACATTCCTCCCCTCCCAACATCCATTTGTTCTCTGTAACTGTGAGTCTGTGTTTTTGTTTTGCTTGTAGGTTTGTATTGTTTTTTTAGATTCCACATAATACCCTTGAGCTCCATTCATGTTGTCTCAAATAGCAAGATATTTTTTTTTTGCTGAGCCTTGGGACATGTGGAATCTTAGTTCCCCGACCAGGGATCCAGCCTGCACCCCTTGCAGTGGAATCACTGAGTCTTAACCACTGGATTGGCAGGGAAGTCCCCAAAGTTCATTTTTATGGCTGAATAATATTCTTTATCCATTCATCTGCTGATGGACACTTAAACGTTGCTTCATTTTTGAAGTGATGTCAGAGTGGTGCCCAGTGGCTATTTGTATATATAAATCTTTGATTTATGGGACTTCAATAAGTAAATGAGAGCTATTTTCATTTTCAAGCTAATTCTCCTACATGGTCCCTTTTAAAATAAAGTATAAGACTGTATATTTTAAAGCTTCTTGCTGGGCATACTCAAAGATACACAGTATTTCACAGAAGCCCAGAGAGGCTTGTGTTTTTTATTTGTTTTTGGCTGTGCCTGTGCAGCTTGTGGGATCTTAATTCCCTGACCAGGCCCTGGCAGTGAAAGCACCCAGTTCTAACTGTTGGACCAACAGGGAATTTCCAAGGCTTGTATTTTTGAGTACTCCTTGTTCAGCAGGAGATGGTTGTTGTCGTTGAGCTGCTGAGTCGTATCCAACTGTTTGCAACTCCGTGGACTGAAGCCCACCAGGCTTCCCTGTCCTTTACCATCTTCCGGAGCTTGCTCAAACTCATGTCCATTGATTCGGTGATGCCATCCAACCATCTCATCCATTGTTGTCTCCTTCTCCTGCCTTCAATCTTTCCTAGCATCAGGGTATTTTGTTATGTGTAGGCTCTTTGTATCAGGTAGCCGAAGTATTGACGCTTCAACTTCAGCATCAGTCCTTCCAATGAATATTCAGGGTCGATTTCCTTTAGGATGGACTGGTTGGATCTCCTTGCAGTCAAAGGAACTCTCAAGAGTCTCTCAAAAGCATCAATTCCTGGGCGCTCAGCCTTCTTTATGGTCCGGTTCTCACATCCATACTGGTACTTCAGCAAAGATGGTACCTTGTATAAATTTAAGTTGTCAGGTGTACAGAGTAACTTCAAATTATGGTGGAACTAGAAAACCAGTTAAACAAGGTCAAAAGATGATATTAATCTATATTGCAGGAAAAATGGAGTGTATACCCTTATATTAATTGGGACTTTTTGTTCAGTTTTTGTGATTGCAGTTTGATTTGGGATTTTTATATAAGTGTTTGCTTTTTAATGCAGAGTTGGATTTACTAAAAGATGCAATTTAGACTTTTAACTATAAATTATTTTATCTTGCTAGGAGGCTGGTGGAAGTCATCATAAAGTTTCTGTTTCACCCGTTGTCCATGTTCGAGGACTCTGTGAATCTGTGGTGGAAGCAGACCTTGTGGAGGCCCTGGAAAAATTTGGGACAATATGGTAAGGCCAACAGGGACTCGATATAGATGTGGAAACGGTGCAGTAGAGCAGGCTTTGTTTTCTTGCTGCAAGCCTTGATGCTTAGCCATAAAATATATTCTTTGCCTATAACTGTATTTCTTTGAAACCTTCTGAGTCTTTCTGAGATTAATTTTTAATTTTTCTGAGGTGAATTTTTGTGGATCATGATCCCATCTCACTCCTCAACCAGATTGTGTGTAACACTAATTATTGCATCTTTCATCTGATTTTCAAATGAATCCATGATTCCTTCTTAAATACTGTTTTAAGCCATTGAGTTAATTAATTATGCCCTTTATCTTCAGAGTTTCAAATAGTAGTACTTAAATACTGTGTTTTTTTTGTTTGTTTATTGTAGTTTGTTTTGAACTATCTATTAATTGGCAGTGAAAAGGGAGTAGACTAAACGGTAGGCGTTATTTGCTTAGCGTGAGTTGCTGTGATATCATGAGTGGGCAGTGTTTTATCCTAGCTTACCTTCCTTTTGTGTTTTGTAGTCACTCATGCTCTTCCTTTACAGCTGTGTATACTTAAGAAGACTGACTTACATGAAAAACGTGATTTGAAAAATGAATCTGCTGCCCAAAATAGACACTTAAAAAAATGCTTTCTAAATTGAAATATGCTTGGCTGTTCTTTCTTACTATGGATAATATAGAATTTATTACTTTTTTTCTATTTGGGGTTTTTGTTATAGGCAACAGAGACTATACAGACTAAGTCATAATATATAAACAGGAGAGAAATTTCAATATATTTGCTGAGATCATTTGACTGCTTCAATTTTATAAAAATTTATGTGGAGTTTTGAGTATTGAAAGAAGATGGTGAGGGAGAGATCAGAGATTCCAACAGAGAGGAATTGTTTCTTCAAAGGAGTATTAGTAGTGTTAGGTGATACCTTCCATCATGGCATCTTCTTAATTTCTTGGTGACCTCAATGAGAGGTGGATGACTTAGCAAACTTACTACCCTTAACTTATGGACCTCAGAAACCACTGTTAACATTTTGTTTATGGTTGGAGGTACAAATTGGAAAACCTCATGGGCATAAATAGAAGTCCATTTCTTGAAGTATCACTAGGATGACTATATCACTTAGTCATTTGGAGTGGATATTGGAAGTTAAGTTTGTCTGGAGAATTACATAGTATTGAAGCAGACTCCTTACATGATACTTAGACTTGCATGTTGACATTGATTCACCCAGTCACCACTTCGAGGTGGTGTGTAGTCTTATGGAGTTATAAAGAGACTCCATGAGACAATGAGGTTATCTCTGGATTTTTATTTTCTTCTGTTCTTATATATTTAGGGCTTTTTAAGTAATTTTTTTTACAGCCAAGAAATACTGAATATTGTCAGAAAACAAGTTGGTGAGCAAATGAAGTTGGAAACTTTAGGGAAATAATAACTATATTGATATTTTGATGTCAATTATGACCATGAACTGGATGTTGGGGATTAAAGAAATAGAACTGTTTGTTTAAGGCTGTGACTAATTTGAATCACTTTGAGTGACTCGTCAATTTTTAGACTCTATACTGTTTGATATTTAGTCTATGGTAATGTGTTCCATATATGAATTTTGATTGGTTAATTTGCATAGTACATCATTCTACCCTCAAGATTCATAGTTATGTGGATAGAAAAATGGTGAAATAATTGGAACAAATTAGTGTATAATTAAGAGCTTAATTGGCATAAATATGTACAATAGGAGTTTCAGTTGTGTGAAATGATCTTGAATAAGAGGTATCTGCTACCAAAGCTGAAAGAAGTTTGAATAGCTTCCTATGAGGAGTAGGTATTTGCTTCAAAATGTCACACTTATAGAAACTTTCCATATTTTTTTGTTTGTTGATTTATTTGGTGGTATATGTGAGGGCAAATATAAAGATTTTACAGAAACTACTTGTATTAAAAAGATGAGTCACCAAGTTCAATATATAGTAAGTTTATACTTAAAAACTAGATGTATAGGAAAGAAGTTCAGAAGAAACTGTAAGATGTTAAAAATAAGTCAGGATAATTGCTATTTTTTGTCTTTAATCGAAAGAATATTTAAAAATATATCCTTATAAGTCTCTTTTCCTCGCTTCTCTCTTTCATTAAAGGAAAAGATACTAGGTAGTGATTAGCTATACCAGTTTGAATTTTAAAACAAAACTTTGGAGACCTGATTTATGTAGTAAATCTGTTGCTTCGTTTTGTTTTTATTTAAAAATTAGTAAGTATGTTTTAAGCTATAAGCTGAACATACCTATTCTACCATATTTTTGGACTTTTTTCTCTCTTTGGTCTTCTAGTCTTTCTTGTATTAGTACTTAGAACTTTTTTTTAAAAATTATGTACCCTAGAATTTAAGTGAATTATAAAATGCCTGTGACATTCTGATTTTCCATTCCCTATCTTTATATGATGCTACTTTTCCTGGGTAACCTGTGTAGCATTTAACTCTGTGCTTCTAACTTACTTCTTATTGTATTTATAGAAAGCATTTTTTTTTTTCTACAAACAGATAAGTCTATTATAATAGGCCAATAAAGAATTTATTTTTTTGAACCTTTATGATTTTTCTGTGTTTCCAAAGACCCAAAGGACATTATTAACATATTTACTTGGTGATACCACTTAGCTTTAAACCAACTTAGATTTGTGAGAGGGAGAATATTTATTATTCTTAAATTTCTTTAGCATAGATCTAATTCTGGTGTTTTCTGTTTTTTTGTATACAAAACTTTAGAACCTCAACTAGGAGTTTGAGTTTCTAAAAGGAATGTTTCTCTCCTGAAATTTATATCTTGCATTTATAGGTGGGAAAACTAATCCTAGGTGTTACTGTTTCTGTGTTTTATTCTTCAGTTTTGAATGGTGTGGGCTGAAAGCTAATAAACCTCCTAGACCAAAGTATTGATTGAATACCTGTCATGTGCCAGGCTCTTTGTTTCTAGATGCTAAGGATGTAAAGATGAGTGAGGCAAGGTAAACAATTTGTATGCAGGAACTGTAATCTTGACAGCCGTGCTCCCAGTTGTATAAACAAGGAAGCTAAAATTCTTAAGAAATTACATAATTTGCCAGGCTACAAAGTGGTCTGTTTCTTACTAAGAAATGGCTTGCCAGTTTTTGAAGTGTAGTTAGCTCCTGGATGCCTGATTGAGAAGCAGTGCTGTCACTGAGTACCTGACCTCATGTTATTTCTCTGGCCTCCTGCTCTTATAAAAAGCACATTGACCGTGTTTAAAAATATTTTTAACGCCCTTGTTTCTGTGAATAGAGGACATGGTTCCCTGTTCCTATCCGCGTGTTCTGATTTCTTGCTAACCTCCCTTCATTTCTAGTTTTTTTTGACATGTACACACTGCTTTATTTATTTTTGACTGCATTGGATCTTCATTGCTGCACAGGCTTTCTCTAGTTGCAGTGATTGGGGGCTGTTCTCTAGTTGCAGTACATGGGCTTCTCATTGCAGTGGCTTCTCTTGTTATGGAGCACAGGCTCTAGGTCCACGGGCTTCAACAGTTGTGACTTCCAGGTATTTTCTAATGCTGCTTATAAGTGGCAGCCTGAGGAATAAACTGGATGGGATTATTAGTAACTGATAACAGAATTGTGCTTGAGGAGGGCATGAGGTACATAAAAGCTTTTAATCACAAGAGGACCTTTGAAACATATACCATCTACCCGGTATACCACAATTTATTTGGATAATTTAAGAGTTTGCTAACATTGGGTGTAGGTAGTGAAGACTACTAGCCTGTATGATTTGAGACATTTTTAATTAAAGTCTGCTTTTACTTGAGAAAAATGTTAATTAAACTTGCTATAGTAAAGTATTCTTTCCCTGTCTTCCTTTCAGCTATGTGATGATGATGCCGTTTAAACGGCAGGCTCTGGTGGAATTTGAGAACATAGATAGTGCCAAAGAATGTGTGACGTTTGCTGCAGATGAACCTGTGTACATAGCTGGTCAGCAGGCTTTTTTCAACTATTCTACAAGCAAAAGGATCACTCGGCCAGGAAATACTGATGATCCATCAGGAGGCAACAAAGTTCTTCTGCTGTCGATTCAGAATCCTCTTTATCCAATTACAGTGGTATGTATTATAGTAAGACAGACTAAATTAAAAGTGATTTTGGAATTTGCCTTGGGTGACTAACCTGTAGTTTTCTTCACTGCCATATAGATGTTTGAAAATAATTGGGTTTTAAAAAAAGAATTATTAAAAGTAATCTTAGTTTTGACTGTCACGTTTAATGAACAAAGACATGGTAAACACTGAAGTTGTAAAGAGGTCAGAAGCACAGTTGTCATAATTAAATAGGCACATTACTTTTATTTACTACTCTCACTGTTAGCTCTCTTTCTGATAATAAAGTATAGACAGACTTGTTGGAAATGATCCAAGAAATCTCTGTCACTCATTTGCCAGCACATAACACTAAGAGCATCTGCTAGGTAGTGACAGAATCCCGTGGTATAGTAAGATGTGTTTATCATTATGAACTGTTTAGAGATAGCTTGTTAAAAACTTCTCTTCTTCACTCTTTAAAAAAATAATGTTAGGATTTTGAAAGGATTCATGTCCTGAACCAGTTGAGTTTTCTACTTTATAGTAATAGCATGCTGTTTAGTAATAAACTAGTGATAAGGACACTTGATTTTTGTAATGAATAAAATGTCATAATAAGAGGCGCTTCATTTAGTACCATTTCTAGTAAGAGTATATGATATTTGAATATAAACTTTTAAAGCATTAGATACTATTCAAATTTAGATAGATACTATGTATCTGTTTATTTTTGTGATCTGTATAGACTTATTAATAAACACCATTAATATATTTACAGTATTTGGTGTTTTGGGAAAAAGAATATAACTAGTACAAGTACTCTGATTTGTTTATTATATCCTTAGTTACCTAATGGTGTGGCTCTGTAATGTAGGTACTCAAAAAATTTGAAAGTTGAAGAATTGTTCCTAAGTGGGTATTTAGGGTTCTCTCTTAGATTCAGGCATCTTGTTTGGTGAAATATAACTCTTTAGAAATGATCTTCCCTGGGTCTTTTTTCTATAGCCATTGTCCTTGAAAAATAAATACTGAGTTGTACTACTCCTACTCTTTAATAAATATTTTTTATTGTAATTTAAGTGATTATAATATTAAACATTTCAGAGTCACATTTGGGAAAAAATGTAATTGGTTACAGCTTTGGTTTATTAATTGTATTATCAGAGATTCTTTTAGGTACTTAAAAATTTGAGGATTCATTTAGGAGATTATAAGTAATAATGCTTTTCAAATGTTTCATTGGAAGTTCTCTAATGTGAGTATATTGTGTAGGTGAAGAAATAGATTTAGATTCATTAAAGTATAACAGTTTTAGAAGTTTAATTAGTGCTTAATAGAAATGACATCATAACAGGTTTTTTTGTTGTTGTTAAACAAAACAGAGTTTGGCTTTATTATATTTCTGAATATAAGATGTGATGAAGTCTTATTTTCTTTCCTTCCTAGGATGTTTTATATACTGTATGCAATCCTGTTGGAAAAGTGCAGCGTATTGTAATATTCAAGAGAAATGGGATACAAGCAATGGTTGAATATCCTTTATTTGTAAATTTTTTATTGATGTGTATGAATGCTGTGTAATATAGATCTTACTTTTTCCTGCTTAATAATTTGAGAACAAGTAGTGTTTATTATCCCCCACCATCTAGTTGTCTTAGGTTTAAAAACAAAACTGCAGTACCCACAGAGAATTTTACCATTTTTGATAACTTCTACTGTAAAGTAATCTAGTGCTCCATCTTACAGTTTGCTTTGCTTTTTTAATGGGAAAAAAAAAATAACACTGTTTGATTATATGTATACTTGTACCTTTTTGAAATTTGTCTCAAATGGACTTTTCTGAGTCTCTTTAAAATAGTTTGGAAGTATCAAAACGTTGGAATCAGTAGAATGTTTCTTTCCTTTTCTCACTGAATCTTTTAAATGATCATGGTTTATGTAAGACCTACTTTTCTGTGTTAACTTGTTATATACATTGAGTAGAACGAGCAAGCTGTACATATAGTACAATCCCATTAAAAAATAAAAAATAAAACCCTAACCTATGTGTACATGTATATGCACAGAAAAAAGCAGGGATATGTAATGGTAATATATATATTACTCTGGCAAGGTATTTTTGCTTTTTTTTATTACCACTTTTGTGGTTTGATTTTTTTTTTTTTTTAAGAAACTTAAAGTAAATTTTTAAAGGCCAGTAAAATGAGGATAAAGATTATAAACTCAACCATCTCAGAAATACATAAAAATCTTTTGTTATTATATTGATTCTTCGTAATATTCTTCCTACTTAATTTTTTTGGCCTTGCTATGTGGCTTGCAGGATCTTAGTTCTTGAACCAGGAATTGAACTTTCGCCCTTGGCAGTAGAAGTGTGGATTCCTAATCACTGGACTGCCTAACAGAAAATCATCTGTTCTTCTTACTTTGAGAGTACAGTATTTCCTATTTCAAGATAGCAAGCTGTAAAAAGAGAGAAAGAAGGGTTCTTGCTCCTGCCCAGTTGGCTCAATCCAGCACAGAGAAGGAAATGGCACCCGACTCCAGTATTCTTGCCTGGAGAATCCTGTGGACAGAGGAGCCTGGAGGGCTGCTGTCCATAGGGTCACACAGACTTAGCAGCAGCAGCAGCACGGTCTGATCCGGAAATACAGCCTCTATATGTGCTGTCAGTGTTTCCACCAGTATGTGAAAGACGTTGGCTTCATTAAGTCGGCTGAGTGAACTTCCTTCAGTGGATCATCCAGCACATCGAACTTCAGTTCAGTTGTGTCTGATTCTTTGCAGCCCCATGGACTGCAGCATGCAAGGCTTCCCTGTCCATCACCAGTTCCCGGAGCTTGCTCCACCTCACATCCATCAAGTCGATGATGCCGTCCAACCAACCATCTCATCCTCTGTCATCCCCTTCTCCTCCTGCCTTCCGTCTTTTCCAGCATCAGGGTCTTTCCAATGAGTCAGACATCTGACTTAGGCAGAAATAATACTAGCTCTTTGTATATAAAACAAAAGTTTAAAAGCTTCAAAAATCGAAACAAAAAGAGCAAGCTGGCCTTTGATAGGGAATGCTCCATTTTCCCCCTCCCACTCCCCAATTTATAAAGTATTTCTGATGACCTAGAAGGGTTAATGTAGATACTTTGGTTGCATTATGTTTTCTTTGGTACCCTTGATCTTAAATTCTCGTACTAAAAATTGTTAGAAATTTTGTTTCATAAAGCGTTTTCAGAAGTAAGTTATTTCTGACTTTTTTTAGGCCACTTCTTAGGGAGTGAATAATGATAAATTTTGGACACTTTAAACCAAATTTCCTTAATAGAGCTTATGTTTGAATCAGTCCTGTGTGCCCAGAAAGCTAAAGCAGCTCTCAACGGAGCAGATATATATGCTGGATGTTGCACACTAAAAATTGAATATGCAAGGGTAAATATTTTTTTTCCAACACTTTGCCAAAGAAGTTATTTATGCTTTGGATACACATTTTGAACTTCCTTTCTTTTTAATCTTAACAGCCAACTCGTCTAAATGTTATCAGGAATGACAATGACAGTTGGGACTACACTAAACCATATTTGGGAAGACGAGGTAAGTATTTTATGCATTTTAGATGTACTTGACATCTGCTGTCAAATTTTTACATGCAGTTAGATTCCTTTTTCCTGACATGAGCTAGTTCATTCAAATGAAAACCTTTGTTGGTGAAGCTTTTGTTGCAAAAGGCCTTGTAATGCTGGAAAAGAACCTTGAACATTAGTGCCCCCTTCTGGTATGTACTGAGTTAACGTATATTTAGTTCAACAAGGAGCCCACACATACAGGCACGCCCGCAGTTCAAGGACTTGCATTTCTCCAAGCAGCTCTCTCTCTTTGGAGGAGAGGAAACTGATTCAGAATATTCCTTACAAACTTCAAACTTGCACACTGCTTCTCTATGGAAAGGACTTTCCCCCCAAGCTGGACGAGGCATTAAGAAGGATAGAGGACTCCAGCAGGCTGACTCTACACTTCATCATGCACAACATCGGCATCAGCAAAAAGCCCTCTGAAAACTCAGACTTGCAATTCACCTTGACTGCATACTGCATGCACCATCACCCCACGTTTTTAAAGGAGGACACTTAACAGTACTTCAGACTTGCATGGAATGAATACCATGATAGACTGTGCCCATTTATTCAAGTTGTATGTATATATTGGTTTGATTTCCCTTAAGGTTTCAGTTGTAGAAATTAAAACTTTTCACTGACGGATACTACATTTTATCTACAATGTTGTAAATCTTAATGCCCATTGCTGTAACTGTTAGCAGCTTAGATTCAAATTGTTAATTGAATCCTTAATAGAGGATATAATCCTTAATAGAGCTATCTACAGGTCTTGCGAATTATAATGCTCAACCAATCCACACAGATATTAAAGATAAAAGAAATAGATACATACTTGCTGCACCTAAGATTACTTTTTTTGTTTTTGTTTTCCTCAATTGTGGACATTGAATAACATAATAATGAAAAGATGAATTATATGTAAAAGAAGATTTTCTGTGTGGTTTGATTTTTGTAAAGTGGCTGTTTATAAGTTGTCACTTTTTGTAACAGTTTAAGATTATCATTCATGTTAATTTGTGTAACTAGAAATTTTGACCTTTCAAATGTAGGTGAAAGTACCATGTCTGTTCAAGGTAGAATATATTTAAACTTTATAAATCTGAAAATAGGAGCATTTCATCTGAGATGCATTTTCACCTATAACTTATAAATGCTAGATTTCATGAGCATAGATTTGAATGATAAAATTGTTCAACTGACTGTGTGGCAATTCTGGAATATACAAATCAAATGTGGATCTTGTAAAAACAAGGGGGCTGCAGTATTGGCTACATCTCAACTACAATATCAGTGTTTGAACCATGTGTTGGGAAACCTCACCAAGATGAGTATATCTGTAAAAGTCAATGAACTAGGAAAAATTTTTATGCATCTGAAATATCTTGGTCAGTA
This sequence comes from Budorcas taxicolor, assembly GCF_023091745.1. Taxonomy (NCBI): domain Eukaryota; kingdom Metazoa; phylum Chordata; class Mammalia; order Artiodactyla; family Bovidae; genus Budorcas; species Budorcas taxicolor. The sequence goes on along the minus strand of NC_068920.1, from coordinate 80,662,199 downwards.
GGAACTCCATAGTGCATGTACTGTTGCCAAAAAAAAAAAGAGACAATGTGGTGATCCTTTGCATGTTCAAATATTTAGGACTTTTGGGTGATTGACCCCTTTAATTCTTAGTTCTCAGGAAATCATCTTGCCTTATGCATGGGGTTGCAAACAAGTTTGTTTCATAATGCAGCTTAGGCTGGACCCCACATTTTTTACTACTTACAGAAATCTGCTTGGCCTGGGCTTGGTACAGTTGAATACAGTATTGAAAAACAAAGCCTTAGTACTCAAACAACAGAACAAGTGGTTGATGAGAAATCTCTCACTTCTGTCAAGTTACAGTTACTGAACATACAGTTTTGTTTTTTTCTAAACTCATTTGAAATAGTAAGTTTGGTTATTTTTCTCTTAATGTTTCTTAAAATATTTATGGATAGCCTTCTTATTTTAATAGTGTTTATTTCTATTCTTTTTAAAAGAACTGAGTTTTACAAAAGCCAGCTTAGATTAGATTTTTATACAAGAAATTATAGTCAGGAAAGTTTAGAAATGTAAGATAGAAATTTAAATAGGGAAATATAATTAAAGGAGGTAGAACAGTTAGCTGTTTATACTTTCAAAGGGAAAAAATTCTTGTTTTCTGATTCGTTACAGATAGATATTTGTCTATACAGCAAAATATCATATAGCAGTTCATTTTTGTTTTTGTAGTGACTTCAGCTTCCATTCAAGTTGATATTGAATTGTAACTTTTTCTACCAAAAACAAGAGTGACTTTATAAATATAACTTCATTTCAAAAAGTTCTTTTCAGGTCAATTTACATTTTAGTGCAAAGAATTCTTAGCCTAGACTCCGGAGAATCCCTCCAGAAATGTTCAGCAAAACTTGTGTGTGTGTGCATCTTTTAGGGGAGAAAAGGTCCACAGCTTCCGTCAGATTTCAGACTGAATCCATGAAAGTTTACAAACCACTGTTTATACATTGATAAATTCAGTGTTTGACTCTTCCTCATACTTCTTTATATGACCTTATGTTAGTGTATTCTTCCAATTATTGAAGAGAAATTATTAAAGAGAAATAATGACAATGTTTGGCTGAAAGATACCTTAGAGATCATCTACTCTTAACTCCTTCATTTTATACATAAAGATTGTTTCTATGATTATATAGCAAATTAGTGGTTACGTTGAAATCTTAATTGATTCCCAATTCAGTGCTCTTTCTTTCATAGCACACAGTTAACTGTCAGTAAAGCTAAGCCATGAAGACTTTATGATGGTTTTGGTTTAAGATTCTTAGATCAGATAAGCACTTACATTTAGCATTTGGTTGCATTCTTGAGCAGAGGAATGTTAGCAGAGTAGAATAGCAGATTGGATTGATAGAGTGAGACTTAAATGATAATACTGGGAAGAAGGAACTGTGAGTGTTTAGATTGGAGGAGAAATAAATGACTTTGTGAATATGGAGAGGATCATAATAACGTCTAAGCGTTTGAAAGAGTTTTGGGAGAAAGACTAAGTATTGAGTAAGGCTGTGAGGCCCTCAATGGAGTAGAATATATTTAGAGGACAAATTTCTATATAATAGAGAAATTAATTTTTTCATGATTTAAGGCTAACTGAAAATGTAAGGGAAAGTAATGAGTACCTTGTTACCAGAGTTGGGTCAGCAGAGGCTAGGTGGTCCCAGTTGATAGTCTGAGGGATGATATAAAGAGAATTTATACACTGAATAAAAGTTGAACTAGATGACCTCCTAGGTCCCTTTCAATGCTGTGATAACTTGAAATAGGTAATTAAAACAATACTTCTGTAGCGTGAAGTGAAAATTAAATTATTTCTCATCTCCCATTAACCTCATTTGTTTAGGTGACTAAGGATATGTAGAAAGCGTTTCTCTTTGAATTTTCAAAAAATGACCAGACTCTTAGGATTCATTAAAAAAAAAAAAGAAAAATCTTACTGAACACCATAATTTGATCAGCAGACTTTCTCAAAATATTACACAATGATTTTTAAAGTTTACTAACATAGGAAGTACTATTTTAGAAACTTAGAATAATTTTTTTATTGTTTTCTTAGATTTGAGGAAATTGGCATGCCTCCCCTAAAGATGTAGTTAGCCTAAAAATTATCCTTTAGGAGTATTGTAGTACTCTCGTCCAATAATGTAGCCCCCTTGGTTAGCTTTAACTTGGCGTATTTAAGCTTTGAGGGTGTTCCTAGTTCTGCCTGGTGTTAAGGTCTATAGACAATGGCCAATCCATGATACACAGTATGGGCCAGTGATGTGAAAATTTCCAGCTCTCAAGTTAGTAGGTGTTTGTAAATATGTGTATATACATACAAAATACTCTGTGTTTACTGATTGTGAAACCATGTAATACAGGTTGTTGTTGGCTTATGCTGAACTTCTTGAAAGAAGCCCACTTTGAAAATGTGTTGCTGTTGAAGCTAATAGTATGCATCAGGTACTGTCTTTCAAAAGTACTGCACTTAAAGCTTGTTTTAAAGACATGTATTGGTAAAAAACTTCTGTACAGTGTCAAGCTTTAGCATTGTGTACCTCACTTTCTGAAAAGTATCCATTCTTTCCTTAAATTCGAAAGTGTGATTGTATTTGGCGTTTGCCAAAAAGATATTTTCAAGTTAAGTGGAATTTGTTAGATAGAATTATTTTCTTAAACTTCTGGTGTTTGTATTTAAATTGGATATGAATGGATGTTTAACATTAACCAGGAATCACATTTCTCATGAATTGTAATGGATGTTTTGAATGGGTGTTTCCCATGTGAGAACTCTGTTAAGTACTTGAGTCAAAATTGTTAAAACCATGTTTCTACTTTTGTGTCAGATAGAGGAAAGGGTCGCCAGAGACAAGCCATTCTGGGAGAACACCCTTCTTCGTTTAGACATGATGGCTATGGTAAGTTTGTCAAGGCAGAAGGAAGGTAGTATAGACAAACTCTTAGAATTTTTGCATTTCTGATGAAGAATGGCACAATCCTTGTCTCTCTTTTTTTTTCTGCTCCCTTGACTTGGTTTATAGGATCAGTCCCTTACTAATATACTCCAAAGGAGTTGTCCAAAGTCCTTTGTTTTCTTAGGCTGTTGTTATATCACATAATCTTTGGGATAAATGAGAGCTCTTGTTTGGGATTGAAAGCTTTTCCACTGTTACATTTTGTTTTATTTTGGTTTTGATTAGTTATGAGCTCCAGACTGTTAGAAGACCAAAAAGAAGTATAGCTCAGTGTATTTTCTTCCATTCCAGCAGTTTATGAGCAAAGAGGAATTTAGAGTAATAAAAGGCAGAGCGAATGGGGTATTTGTTGAAAAGGAAACATGATTTTGGTTAGATCTCTTAATTCTTTTAGTTCTACACTTGGTACTTCACCTTTGGTTAAATTTGTATTTAGTTCTTTTTTTTTTTTTTTTAACTTCTTAGTTTTAATGTTTGCTATGTTGATAAATTAAGATTATGAAACCTAGATTGATAATCTTCCCCAGGAAAACGTTAGGTATCTGGCTGTTGTCTTTATAAGCAGATGTTAAGAATTGTTGATAAAAATTTAAACTGGTTCTAAGTTCTGTGTTTTTAAATATTTTTTTTAGTTTTTAGCAGTAGTCATTGACCCCACCTATTCTGTGGTTTAAAGTTGAAGTACAATTAGCATTACTATTAGAAGTGGTAGAAAACAGAAATTGTTATGTTGTGTTCTTGGGATTTATTATTGAAAAGCCACCAGTGTTTCCTGTTGTTTGAAATGTTTTCAAATAGTGTACATATTTGATGACCATTCTTTGCTGTGAGTTTTAGCTTAATCCCTAGTATCTTTTTTTGAACTCCAGGAATTAATTACGTGTATGTGTATGTGTCTAATTGTTCAAGTTTCTATGATAGTCTGTATTACAAAAGAGATTTTGAAACAATATGTTATATCAAAACAGTAAGTGTAGTATAAAGTGAAAATCTTACTACAGTCATTATAGTGTGTTCCTTGATCATTTTTCTTAGTTTCTTTAACAGTAAATATTAATATGGTCATACAAGTAGTTCTGATCCTTCAGTAAAGAAACCCTTATTAGGAATTTACTGTGCATTATATAATGGAGGGTTTCAAAAGAATGGCTCATCAAAGTTTGTAGTATAGTTGTAGATTATATAAATGTGTCGTGGCAGTCAGCTTAAGGCCAAAAATTGGTTAAATATTGTGCCAGAGGGAGTTAGAAAAAAATCTGAGAGCATATAAATGAAGGACAAAGTACTACAATAATGATGACACAAACCATTTTCTCAGTGTGACTTTTCAGGTTTGTCTTCACTTAATAGAATACATGAAAATTACATTAATAAGAATATGTTATATGCCCTAGAAGAACTTTATATTTTCTGAAAGCCTGTTGTGAAATTCTCTGTTGGTTTCATGCCCTAAGAGTGTGTGTGTATAAATTTTAAGATGTAAGCTTAAAGAGAGATGCGAAACTCTTTGGAATGACGTTTGTTAAATAGGGGTCATTCCGGTTCTGAAGAGTCCTGCTGAAGAAGGATGGCTGTGGTGGGTTTGTGTAGGGGCACCTGCTCTGAGCTATGTTTATTGAAACATTTGTCTCAGAGGAGAGTTTGCTCTGTTTTCCTAGGGAAGTAAGCAGGAGAGGGGATAGGAGATAATGACGAATCAAGACTGACTGAAGAGAGAAGTAGCATGAAGAAACTGGGGTAAAAGCAAAGATGGGAGTCAGTGCTCGTGATGTTGAGCCTTTTTTACAAATGCTTCAAATCACAGCTGTGTCCCTTCAGATCAGCAGTTCAGCAAAGCAGGTTCATTTGCATTTTGGTGTCATATCATAGGTGACTTTTCCTTTATAATAGTATGTGAAAAAATAAAGGAAAAGGTTTATTTAACAGATTTAACTTGTTCACTGGTTTATTATAGCAGTATAAATCTATGCTTTAAGAATTCTTTATCTTTATTTGAAAGTCCAGCCCTGTGAGATGAACTGATAGAAGCCCTCGTACTTGAAAAGTGGCAGAAAATAATGTACAGATTTTAAAGTGCTGAAGATGGGGAAGGCCTTCAAAGTGTTCAAAATGCCATTTATGTAGCATTTTCCCATATAAATGAATTTTTTTAAAACAGAAGCAGCAATACTTTTTGCATGAATTATTTAGAAAGCTTTAAAGAGACTTGTTTTTAATCTTCTTGATATAGGTAATGATTTAAGTAGTGTATATAGCATAATTTAATCCTGCTGGCTCAGTGTCATTACAAACATTAGATAATCTTTTGCACTGAATTTGTTACCTATGACATTAGATCTGGAGTTTTTGGACCTTGGTCAACTTCAGCAGAGTGGAAGTTTCCATTACCCATCTAACGTACATTTTCCCACTGTCTGTGAAAAAATTTAGTCATAATAGTATAGTGTCATTACTGTACAAGCAAATGGTAGTATTAGGGGAAGGGCTGGGTGGAGTATAATATAGATGTGCATTTTTGCAGTAGGGGTAAGAATAATTGATATTTAACACCACCTTATATATAATAGTCTAAATTAGAGGCTGAAATACAGATAATTACTTAACAAGTAACTCACCATGAGCTATATTGATTGTTTTGATAAACTGGATTATCGACAATAAGAGCAGTTGAAAACCTTGACCAATTTAAGGCAACACTGATGATGATATATTGATAAAGTATGCCTCCATAAAATTGTAGGAATTTACACTATATTTACATGTGCTCAGTGATAGTATTTCTGTGTTGTTATGAATGGCAGCTATATTTAGAATATTGAATCCACATAAGCTGTAATAATGTGCTATGATACCAAAATATAGTAGTTTTTAGTAACTCACTCTACATGACAAGTGTTCCTTAGTCTTACAAAAAAGTGAAAGCTAGTAGCATTACATATTCTTTATTTCTTGAAAAATGAGGGAAGGACTTGGGTTTTTGGATTGGTTTCTTGCACAGTAGGAAAATCTTTATATGCACCCCAGAGTATGCTTCTATAATCACTGACTCAGCCCAGTCGGTAAAGAATCTGCCTGCAGTGCAGGAGATCAGTCCCTGGGTTGGGAAGATCCCCTGGAGAAGGAAATGGCTACCCACTCCAGTATCTTGCCTGGAAAATCCCATGGACAGGGTGGGCTGCAGTCCATGGGGTTGCAAAGAGTCGGGCATGACTGAGTGACTAACCACTTCACTTCACTTCAGGAGCACTACAATGTGTGGGTTTACATTTTTAAGTTACATCGCTCCATCTTAGTTGCTTGTTCTCAGTTCTTACGCCTCTCTTCTTCCTGCTGTAAATGTGCCCTCTGCCAGCTTTTAGTATCAGTTTCTCTGGACTCCTTCATTCCCATCTATTCCATTCACTCTAGCTTTGTTTTTCCTGTTGCTTCTAATCTTTTATGGATGGGAAAACTGAGTAGATTGAGTTACTTAGAGCTACTCTAGAGTTAGCTAGTTGATTCTTAGTAAAGATTCTCAGAATGAGAGACATAGTTTTGTGTGTTTCTGTGACAGCAGATTCAGATATTCAAGCATTATCTTCTTTTGGATTCTTGATGTTTCAAAAAATGGAAGTTGCTGAATAATGATAACCTCTGAGTGTGTTTGTCGGGGGTTATTAACTAAATCTAGGCTTTTTATTTCCTAAATTATAATCAGGAAAATACAATTCTAGCCTGAAAGTACATTAATAGTAAAATATATTCAAGGGGACAACTTCTTAGTGGAACTAAAGGTGTTATCTGTATATAGATTTCACTGAAGATTTTATTGTATTATTCCATCCTCCAAAAGATGTTGGCAGGTTTTTTTGAGTTTGATGTATGATTTATATATAGTGGCCCAAAGTTTTACACTGATTCCTTTTCATCCATCCATAACCTGATCTTTTTCATCCATCCATAGCCTGATTTTTGTTAAAATCACTTTTTAAAAATAAGAACTTAAATCCTGGTGTATGCAGGTGTGTGCAGGTCAGTGTATATTGGATCTGGTGCAAATAAATACAGATTTTTGTTAATTCCCACAGGTTATATTTGAATATTCATACATTTTTTGAGTTTTCCTTGGATATGCATCAACCTAGCTAATAAGAGTTTGTTTTTGTATGTGGTGAAGTTTGTCTGCTAAAGTTTTATTTTGTTTTGTTTTTAATAGGATCCCATGGTCCATTATTACCTTTACCGAGTCGTTACAGAATGGGCTCTCGAGATACACCTGAGCTTGTTGCCTATCCATTACCACAGGCCTCTTCCTCTTACATGCATGGAGGAAATCCCTCTGGTTCAGTTGTAATGGTTAGTGGATTACATCAACTAAAAATGAATTGTTCAAGAGTCTTCAACCTATTCTGCTTATATGGAAATATTGAAAAGGTAAGTTTAATTTCTTAAGAAATTATTTTTAAAAGTTTCATTGTATATTAACTTCTTTTGCTAGGATATATAATAGGAAAATCTGAAAAGGCTGCAGATATATGTGTTTTCTCGTATTTAAGAACATGCAGTTTCTTTCAGTAGTGATCCACATAAGTTAAAAATTCATTAGGTAGAAATTTAGAAATTGTTTTCTGTTGGTTAGTGATCAGAGTAGATTGTTGGTACTAACAATATTTTTCTATTTTTATAGAAGTATAGTTGCTTTACAATGTTGTGTTAGTTTCTGCTGAATAGCAGGGTAAATTACTAATATAAATAGAAGTCTAAAATGGTAAGTAGTTTAATCAATTACTAGCATATTATAGGCATAAAGCCTATACTTTTAAAATTACTTTAGATATATTCTGGTATTTAACATATTGAACTGTGGAATTTTGAAAGAGCAGTTACTTTCTTGGAGCTTGGTCTACATAAACAAGTCTCAGGACTTGGCTGTCTATGAATGAATTTTAGGAGAGTTCTAAATTGATACATCTGCCTCCCAAATGCTAGAGTTCTAGTATCTTCTGTAGGACAACATGCTTTTACCTCAATCAGTATTTGAAACTGACCCACTTTGATAGACTGTGTCCAAAACTTTCTGTCTGGAGGCTTTACACTCAAAAAGTAGTGAAACATTTAAATTTCACATATTTTGAAGATCTTTAAAACTTCATTGAACTTTATTTTCACCAGATAACTCTGTGCTTTCCCCAGATCCGTGATGTTTTATTGATATCTCACAAACAGTTAGAAGAGTCCCTGTCACAAAGTATGTTCTAAACTATTTTTGAAAGAATCATGGAAAATTTAACTGGGGAAATGATTGGTAGTCTTCTTACCACTTGTTTGATACATTTGCTAATTGGAATTTCACTACTGTAGTATGTTTTTTCCTGTTGTTTTAAGTGATTTTAGTATTGTTTTGACAGCAATAAAAGAAAGTACAGTGTGTGAGTCATAAGTGTGGGTGGGAGGGCAGGGGCATGGAATTGCTACTCTTGAGTTCTTAGTTCATTAATTCTAAAGCCTTCTTGATCTGAGACAGCAACTTGGAACATCTCTGAAAAAAAGTTTCCACTACCTATTTGACCACGTGAAAGAGAAAAAGAAAAAAGAAAGTCCATATTTGGTTTAGGGGGTAACATAGGAATATTTCTCCTTGTATAACTAGCCAAGAATACATGGAACAGATTTAGCAGCATTGAGAAAAGTAGTTTAGAGTTTTTCATATCCACATTTATCTTATGCATCATCTGGGTGTTCTGTTAAGGTCCAGAAACTGCATAATTTATAACAACTGATATGCTTTAACGTGTCTGTTAACCTTCTTTACGTAGTGTTACTTTTCTGTTTGTGCTTTTCACATTTGTAGACAACTGGAATCAGGCAATTTAATCAACATTTTTAGAGCATTGTTTTTTGTGTTGTGAACTATTGTCTCATTTAGAAATCCAAATCACTTTCTAATAAAAACAAAATTTTCTCATGTTATTTGAACAATTCTGGTCTCTCTCCACATCTCAAAAAATTAAAAACTTTTAAATGATATGTTTTAAGCCATCATAGTCCTTTAAAGATCTATTTGTGGTTAGTTTCTTTTTTTTTTTTGAGATTTACTAATTGAACTACATACTTCACATACATATTTGGTCACTATTACATTTGTTGAAATGTTATTGGATTAAATCAAGGGAGAGAAATTTTGCCCTCAGGAAGACAATTGATTTCAAATAAAACTGAAAAGTCCCACTACAACTGAGTTTTGTCCAAGTACAGGTGTAGTATAAAAATAGTAGGATAGCCTATTAAAATTGACAGTTGCAGTGATAGATAGAAATGCTACGTTGCAATTTGTTGTGTAAGTACTGTCACTATTCCTTGAGGTTAATAGATTAGAACTGTGTTTAATACGTTATTAACATTAGTAATACTTAATAGATATTTAGGGACTTTCCAAGGCATAGGCACTATGCTGAAAGATAGTCATACTTTATCCCATCTAACCCTTAAAGCATTATATACGAAAACTGGAATAATTTAAGAGGATAAATATGGCTTCTCTCAAAGATGTCATGAAAACGTGTATTTCCTATTTTTTAAACTGCCCCTACCTTGCCTGAGCCTTCCTACTGGAAATGCTATCTCAAGGTCATTTTGTATTATTTCTCATATAGTATCTTGTTTGTTACTTGTTTGTTACTAAGGCAATAAATAGCATGCTGAATAGTTGGTAATTATTATTTACTTGAACATTTCTGACCTTCCTACTTGAACATAAGCTTTAAGAAGAACATGTCTTAAAAAAAAAAGACCATGTCTATTATGTTTGCCATTAAATCCCCAGTACATAGTACAGTGCATAATTATTAAAACATATTAGGTGCTTAATAAATATTTATCAGATTAATAAATATTGATGAGTTCTGCCAAATGTTATCATTATCTCCATTTTAGAAGGAAATCTGTGGCTCAGAGAAGTGAATTGCCCTACATCACACAGTTAATAAATAAAAAGAGTCAGGGTAAGCTTGTGCTCTTCTTCAGGGTGATATACAGTAGAAATGCAGTCTTCTGTTTTAAACTATTGCATTTTGATAAGAGTTAAGAGTGTCTGATAGAAAAGCAGAAAAAAGTTAAGATTCCAGGTATTCTTCTTTCTTGACATCAACCACTTATAATGTCTTTTAGAAATTCTGTTACTGTTAAAGAGAATTAAATGTTCACGTTTTGGGAATTTTGTACTTACAGGTGAAATTTATGAAGACCATTCCTGGTACAGCACTGGTAGAAATGGGCGATGAGTATGCTGTAGAAAGAGCTGTCACACATCTTAACAATGTCAAATTGTTTGGAAAAAGACTTAATGTTTGGTAATTATTTATCTTAAGTGGTAAATTTAAAAAACATTTATCCTTTTTATTGGAGATATTAATTTCCATTTCAGAATATTTTAATGTAACTGAGGGCACATTTGAAACTAGCAGCTATAAAATGGTGTCATTTTAGACACTTCAGATCACATAATTTAGATTTTGTGTATTACTTATACAGTTTTATAATCAAAGCAAAATGTTAAAATGAGCAATTTTTTATTTGTTTTCTAATATGAAAATATATTCAGTAGGTTTTTCTACGTGTAAGAGCGATTGATTATAACTCGAACTAAATTTAAATATTAAATAAATGTTTAAAATAGTGAATAGTAAATATTTAAATTGTATTTAAATAGCTGCATATGCCTTTTTTATTAGGATTGATGCAGGCATGTATGTTAACAGTTTGAGACTGCCAACTTGCTGCTTTTGTCTAACAAAGGTATGTTCTGTACCTCTTTGATTTCTAATCTTTAGTGTGTCTAAACAACATTCAGTTGTTCCAAGTCAAATATTTGAGCTGGAGGATGGTACAAGTAGCTACAAGGATTTTGCAATGAGCAAAAATAATCGCTTTACAAGTGCTGGCCAAGCATCTAAGAATATCATCCAGCCACCCTCCTGTGTGCTGCACTACTATAATGTTCCATTGTGTGTCACAGAAGAGACCTTCACAAAGGTAGGCACTGAAATGTAAATTGTGCAAAATGTTCCTGTTTCTTATTTTAAAATATGTGATGTTTTAACATCATTTTAAAGTCTCTCACTGTTCATCTTCTGCTTTTGATATTATTGGTATTTTTCTTAACTTGTTTCCCTGGTGGCTCAGAGGTTAAAGCGTCTGCCTCCAATGCAGGAGACTCGGGTTCAATTTGGTACTTAATACAGTTCATTCTTTGACCATTTTACTTTTATGGCCTCCATCCTTCATTGGTCTCCTTTTGTTTTGTGGCTCAATATTTTTGAGAATTGGAATTAGAATGAGGTATGCTTAGTCCTGCATTTATAAAGTTCTTTTACCATGTCCTTAAATCTCACCCATAACAGAACTTCATATATCCCTGCATTTTCCCCTAACTGCAGGAAATTCTTCAGAAAAGAATTTATTTTTCCAGAACACCACTCCCCACCTTAGGTACTCAGTTAAACCCTGGTTAGCTGTGAGAATATGTATTTCAGTTACAAGTCTTGGCTTTATTGTATAGCACTAAAATTATATACATAGTTTATAGGATATCACCATTTTAATTGATTTTCTCATGTAGCTTATTAATCTAAAAAATTTGGTTTAATTCATTCATGCCATACTCAAAAGTTTAAATGCTACCATAAAGTTTGCTTTCTGCGGGAGGGGGCAAAAAAGGTAGGAATATTATTTTGGCCTTTTTTAATGGAGTTTTACATTTCTTTGACAGTTGTGTAATGACCATGAAGTTCTTACATTCATCAAATATAAAGTGTTTGATGCAAAACGTAAGTGCACGTTCCCTTTTTTTAAGTTTCCTGGTTAATTTGATGATAAGCAAATAACAAGTGGATTTGTGTTTGTTTGTATTGTTTTAGCTTCTGCCAAAACACTTTCTGGGCTTTTAGAATGGGAGTGCAAAACGGATGCAGTGGAAGCCCTCACAGCACTAAACCACTATCAGATAAGAGTCCCAAGTAAGTAGAATCGTGTCATAGTCATTCAGTGGGAGTTACTGTCCAAACGTTGACGATGATTTAAAGGTATCATTTCTTATTTTTTTAATACAGTGTAATATAGAAGTTCAAATTTTAAAAAGGCATATAAATTCCACAACCCCTCATAATTCTTATATTAGTGACCTTTTGCTATGTAACAGAGTATCACAACATTTAGCAGCTTAAAACAGCAAGCCTTTATTTATCTTACTGTTTCTGAGAATTAATAATCTGTGTACAGTTTAGCTGGGTGGGTCTGGCTCTGGTCTCATAAGGCTGCAATCATTTTAAGTCTTATGACTGGGGACTGGATAATCCAGTTCCGTGCTCACTCGTGTGTTTCTTTGTAGGGACAGTCAAACCATATTGGCCATTTCGTGGTAGCTCTTTTGCCTGTTTTGAATGAGTGAGAGAGAGATGAAAGTGAAAGACCAACAAAACAGAAGGCACAGTGCCTTTCGTAACCTATTACTGGGAGTCCCATGATAGCATTTAGGCTGTGATGTGGTGGTCATACCAACCGACTGTGATACAGTGTAGGCGGAGGCTATGCAGGGCTGTGAATGCAAGGAGGTACAGAGCGTTGGGGCCCTCTGGGAGACTGACTTCCATATATCCTGTTGATCTTTTTAGAAGAAAGCAGTAAATATATATGGTTAAAGAACTCAAATGGTACATACTGGTACAAAATGAAAGATAAAGCTTTCTATAACCCCTAACCTTTCTGTCTTTTCCTTTTATTCTTCCTCTCCAGTATATATATCTACCTTTTTAAAACTTACACAAAATGGTTCTTCTATACATACTGTTATGTGCCTTGCTATTTTCACTTAATATGTCTTGGAACTGTTTCTGTATCAGCACGTGTAAAACTACCTCCCCCCTTTTTTTTTTCTGCCACAGAGTAGCTGTTTTTAGTAGTGATGTACCACAATTTGATTTATCCATTTCCCCTGTCATGAATACTGCTTGTTTCTAATTGTGTTTTTTCTATTACTACAATAAACATCCTAATAGTTGCATGTTTTATATTTGTAGGGCAGTTTCCTCATAGAGAGCAAAAAGGTTTATGTTTTGGTAAATGTTGCTAGATTGTCCTTGGAAAAGGTTACACAAGTTTACTACCTGTGGTGTATGAAAATGCCTGCTGCCCAATACTCTTACCAATGCTGAGTGTTGTCAGACTTTAGATTTTTACCAATATGATAGATGAAAAATGGTATCCCACATTATTTTAATTTGTTTCAAATGAAGTGTCACTCTCTTTATGATGGTAAATGGCCTCTTTTTTACAGTGCAAAGAATACACAAGTATTTAACTTTTGAAGCTTTATGCTGCATAATTTACTGAGCTCCTGGCTCTATAGGGTGTTGAAATGTTATCTTTCTAAATAAATAATAATTAATACAAATTTTATTAGGAGTGATGATGAATGGTAGTGGGGGGAAGATGGTAGTTACATCCATCCATTTATGGATGGAGTAACATATCTAGGATTTGCTTTAAAATATTCCAGCACCCCGAAAGCATATGGAGAGTAGGTAGATGAAGTAAGCCTGCCAGGTGCTGATAGTTAATGAAGCTTTGTAGGTGTTCGTCATATTGATCCATATATTTTTTCATGATTGAAAATTTTCTTAGTAAATAATTAATAAGTAGGAATACCTCCTCTCATTTTACCTTTGTCACAAAAAATAGTGAGTCAGGCTAAATTTTTGATGGAAGATTTTAAAAGACTTTATATGCATATTTGAGATATATTCAAAATATAGTATATTAATAGTAAACTCCTTGAAGACAGGTACAGTTTTGTTTTTTTTTTAAATCTTCTGCAGTGTCTTGCTAATACTTGCTGATGTATGTACTTTTATAGGAATTTTTTAAACACTAAAATTCTGGTACATTAAGATAACATAATTATTTCTTTGTATAATCAGTTGATGAAGAACTATCTCTGCTTGTTCTGAAAAGTTAAAGAATGTATAAAATCAAAGTATTTTTGTGTATTATACCACCCCGTCTTTTCTTTAGCAGTTTAAAAATTTATATGCCCTGTTGATCAGATTTAATACTTAACTCTTAGAACTTTTTCAGCTCATTTCTTTTATATTCCAATCTTATTCCATTTCCCAAACTATATTTGAATTAACTTTTATAGAGTGATTACCATTGGTGATATTTTCTGCAAAGTGAGTTTTGCAAATGGACTTAGATAAGCCTAATCCTGATACTGTTTATCTGGATTATACTGTTAATTAATCATTAATTAATGATTAATTCACTTAAACATTTATGAGTGCATCCTATGTGTCAAATGATGTTTAGAACAATAGGAATGTAAAATGGACAGTATTCCAGCCTTCATTTAGCTCATCTGCTAGTAGGTATGAATGAAAGTAATCTTCTCCTTACCTTACATAGAAATTTTCCTTCTTCAAATACTATAAAAAAGTGAAATAATTTACTCTGCTAATTCAATTTTATCATGAAAGTTTGATGAAGGAAACTGTTAACTTTGTTTTTTAATTTTACAGATGGTTCCAATCCCTATACATTGAAGCTTTGCTTTTCTACATCATCCCATTTATAAGAAGAGACGAGCATGTTAGAATTTATGTTTTACCTTTATTACAATTTTAAAGCTACACTTCATTTAAAAAAGAAACTAAAATGGTTAATCTAATGTTGCCTTGCTTTGATTTAAGATTCTGTTCTGTAATAAATATTTTGCCTTGAGTAAATTTGTTGTAAACTTAAATATTGCTTTCATTTTAATATAGAATATCATAATGTAGACTATCTACAGCTTTCTTGTAGATTATACAAATATATGATTTCTAATCTTATTTTTCTTCCACAGTGAAAATATATTTGCATTCTTAATGCTAATTATCTGCAAGTATTTTTCCATTGTGTATGAGATTAATGCAGGTGAAAGTATTGCATTTTAATATTATACAATTCCTATTATATGTTTAGATGTTGAAGTATGTTGCAGTTATTCATATTAAACATGTATTTATTAAGTATTTTAATCAAGTTTGAGAATAACATTGCATATGTTAAATTTTAAGTACTACAGATTTAGCTGATTTTATATTTCTGAAAGGCTAACAGACATGGATACACTTGTACAGTATGCACTCAAACTTATTTAAATTGGTGTATTTTTTTTTCTTAAGTCATTGTCCATTTGTATTGACATGCCTCTGTTTCTAGTTCCAGTTTGGCAATTTTATAAAGTTACAACAATGAGTTAATGTGTTCATCTTCATTTGTTGCATGTGACTTGATCTTGAAAACACATCTAGTATTTGGCATTGATAGAAGTTATAATTAACAATTCCTCTTCTAGATAATTTGAGATCCATGGATGGGCTTTAGGGAGTCTGTGAACTCCCTAAATTTGTATGTAGAATTTTGGGTACTTGCATTTTTATTTTTTACTCTGAAATCCATCAGTAATATATGTATTTTTCTACATGGTACAAGGTATAAGGATCTAATTTTATTTTTATTCCAAACAGATAGCTATTTGTTTCAATACCATTTATTAAACATTCTTTCTCCCACTGGATCTTTTTTTTTTTTTTTTAAGAAACAAAACGTATCTTTTACATAGGCAAGTAAGATGTAAGGACTAAGCATGGTATTGAGAGACTATACTATAAACACATCTGTTACCAGGTTCATAGTTTTTTAATAATAGAAAACTGATGCAGGCATTTTATTTTCATCCTTAATAGAAGGGAGAATATGTTTTATCTATCTTGAGTAACTATGAAATCTATAGTTGGCAATAGCCAATCTCTTGCTTCTGAGAGTTTTAAACAAATTTGTATATAGAAGTTCCATTTAGATCTTTTGAAAAAGCTTTATTTTGAATTTTAACAAAAAAGCAGTTTGCCTTAATCCTTTTAGAAATGATGCAGGGGTTTAAAAAAGTTTCAAGAGCTGTTGAATAGAAAGTTTTGATGGAAACTAAGCATACATTAACATTTCTCATGCATTTTGACAACAGTGGACTAATGTCCCTTTAGCCCTCTAGATCTAGAAATTTTAAATTCAGTCTAGAAGTATTTTAGATCCTTATGGAACCCAGTAAGTTATGTTGAAGGTAACCTGTGAATGAACTTCTGTAAATGTATGGTACTGTGCTGTATACATAAGTTGACCTGACTTTACAATAAATGAAGCTTTTTTTTCCCCTCTTCTATAAATACTTTTCTACATTTGTTGTAAAATTGAGATGTCTTAATTTTAAAAGGTAACTTGTGAGTCTGGGTAATAGTTGTCTCCTTCCCTTGCCCTCTGAAAATTAAGATGCATGTCAGTGTTACAGATTATTTTGTGCCTAAGATTTTAGGAGACAAACCTGTGGATGGTTGACAGGGCTTATTTAATTTACATGTGCTTTAAGTAGTATTGACTTTACCTATGAATTCTTTTTAGTGCTTTCTCCCCAGCAAAGTAACAAGTAGACTCTTCAGGTGTAATTGGGGTGGTAGGCTGGACCTTGCTGATTCATGCCCTGGTATGTCAGTCCTCTTCTGTTGCTGTCAGGAATGATTCTGACAGTTTAGTTGGGTTTCACCACTGTGTACGCTTTGGTAACACACCCTCTTTCCTTAGCCTTAACAACAGTCTTGCCTTTGTGATCTTTCAACTTTTAAGAGAACATGAAAGAGCAGGTTCTACAGCTGCTCTTTTAAGAAATAGTAGCTTGGGGACTTCCCTGGTAGTCCAGTGGCTAAGACTCAATGCTCCCAATGCCTGGGTTCAATCCCTGGTCAGGATACTAGATCCCACATGCTGCAACTAAGACCTGACACAGCCAAATAAGTAAATATTTTAAAAAAGAAATGGTAGCTTTGAGTTTATTTTTTTAATACTGAAATTCCATTCCATAGCCAAATCCCATGAAACATTTGATAATAAATCTGTAGAAGTTATTCTGTTACAGAATATAAGCTGCCTTTTAAAACCCCTACCTTCCTGCTGAGGGATTACCCTACCAAATAAAAATTATTTGCAGTTGTAGCTGGCATGAGACTTAGCAGCATCTTAGTGAGTTGATTATCTAAACAGTATGTTTTCTAGGACTGAACTGAGAGATGAGGGTAAGAATGACTAAATGGGGTCAATAACTATATTTCATGTTTTTACATTGTTCTCTGCAGGGATAGGTTGCTGGGTAACTGCTTCTTAGTAATCAGTGATATTCTCTTTCTAGAAGAAAATTTTGAGTGTAGAACATTGTTCCATAGTAATCTAAAGCATAGATTTGCTTCATTTAAAAAGTTCAGGTGAATTAAAGTCACCCTAATTTAAACAGCATAAGGAAACTGCTGTGAGCATAGGCTGCTTTGATTATACAGTATTAGCTGTATTAGCCCAAACTATTAATTGCTCTGGTAAATGGTTAAAAGTAGTGGTTACCAGAGACTGGGAATGGGGAGAACAGAGATTAACTGCTAATGTGTATAGGATTTCCTTTGAGATAATGAAAATGTTCTGGAACTAGATAGTGGTACTAGTTAACTACATTGTAAATGTACTAAGTGCCACAGAATTGTACATTTTAAAATTGTTAAAATGGTAGTTTTAACTTATGTGTATTTTACTACAGTGAAAAAGAGAGTCTGGCCCAGCAGTCCTTTAGTTTAAACAAGGGCCTATGCAGTACTTCACTTTGACTCAGCTAGTTAGGTATGTTGAGAAAAGGGTGGGGATAATGTGGGTTGGTTTCACCCCACCAGCAGATGTAATTCCAGATCTGGCTTACGGTTTTATTGCTGTGGTGGCTGTCAGCTACTGTTCTCCAGTCACCCTGGGCTCTGGGTCAGGGTGGGTCACGGGCCAGAGAAGAGATGGGTCTTGAGCACCATGAGCAGTTAGGGAAGGATTTGAGATGGGGAGAGGATGATTCCATGAATAGAAACTAGAATTTCTTTGTGTTCCTAAACCAAAATGATGCACTGGCTACACAGTTCTGGTTCTGCTGGGACTCTACTATGTTTTGAGCTACCCTGACTTAATGAGTCTCAGCCTTCAGGAAGACATATTAGTGAATGTAGTCAAGTTTCCTTGAAGGTTAAGAGGTGATTTTACTCAATTGACTCAGTTTTATTTAGATTTTCACCTGTATACTAACTATAGCTGTTTCAAAGTCTTGAAGAGGAATTCAGTGAGATTGATATTTATAGAAAACAATACATAGAAGCAAAAGCAAAAAATTTTATGTAGAACATAAATTCTTCAGAGGGCCTTTTATTTAATATTGTTACCAAATCAAATTTGGATCCACTCATACGCACATTAAAACCAATCTACTGACCTTGGCCTGTGCTGAGAGAAGGTACATAGGTTATTCCAGGGCACAAAGCAGAGAGTCCAGGCAGCTAATGCTCAAAGAGCCCAAACTCCCTAATGACTTTTCAGGGAAAGATTTTGAAAGACAGGGTGAGGGGGAGGGTTGCAGGGTATATGTTCAATTTATGGGCATTCTTCTGATTGGTTGCTGGTGAGGTAATCAAGAGTCAGCATCAGCAACCTTGTGGTTCCAGCCCACCTGGGAATGACATGCTGGTGGATAGCCTACAGTTTTTCCGCCTAGTGAGGGTTTCATTATCTGCAGAACAGTTCAAAGGATATGGCTCAGAATATTACCTATAGCTCTTGAGGGGAAGCTAAAGGTCCTTGACATCGTTTAATGGCTGAGCTGTCATTATTTTGTTTTGCCTGACCGTTTTCCTTTGTTTCTGTGTTTTCTCACTTCTCTGATTAAATTTATTGCTTGGAACTTGGGGAAGGAAGGCCTAGGACGCTCAAGTTATTCTGCAAATAAGAGGCATTCAGAAGACAGGCAAGGGGGGTCTGTCCCAGAAAGGTCTAGTTTGTTGTTTAGTTGCTAAGTCATATACAACTCTTTGTGACCCCGTGGCCTGTAGCCCTCCAGGGTCCTCTGTCCATGGTTTATAAATTCTTCAGGCAAGAATACTGGGGTAGGTTGCCATTTCCTTCTCCAGAGGATCTTTCCAACCCAGGGAGTGAACCCATTGCAGGCAGATTGTTTACCACTGAAGCCACCAGAGAAGCCCAGCTGGGTTACAGGATGAGAATGCAAATGCATTTTGTTTTAGGCACTTGTGTGATACAGTAATAAAGCCTGAGCTATTTCTGCCTAATACAGTATAGTAGGACTGATGCAAATGTCAATGACCTCAATCATGGTAGAGCTGTTCTTGCTAGACTTTTATAAGAATAAGTAATATCTATAGTACTGTTGCCAACACAAAATCAGACTTGTCCTACAAAAGCCTCTCATATGGTTGTTTATTTAATGCTATATCTCTCAGTAAACTGCTTATATTTGTGCTGAAATTACCACTTGACGAGAAAGACTAAATAGTTCTGTCGCCTGTTGTACTTATTCCTGCTGTGTAATAACCCTTTGCTTCCTACAGTTTCTGTTCAAAACATTTTAGTGTCAGTATCAGTAAAACTTGTTTTTTTCCTTAGTTTGTATTTCTGAGGAAGGCAGAACTGCTCTGGGGTATTGTTTCCATTATGTGCGAATGAAGACCACATGGTTTATAAATTCTAGAAAATGTACAGAGATAGCATTTTGGAGCCCCAGCCTCAACATACTTGCCACCAGGTGTGACACATCGGAGGATTGATCTGTAACCTGGAACCGGGTCATGGGCCATGATGCTCTTCCAGTGAGAAGCAGGTGAGCATGTGATTGTGTATAAAGGAAAGGGCAGAGACTGAGGTAGGAGAGACCTGATTCCACATTGATACAATGTAGAGTTTAGGCTAGATGACATGATTTGCTAAAGAATACTATTTTAGGACTTCCCTGGTGGTGCAGTGGATAGGAATCCATCTGCCAACACAGGGGACATAGGTTGGGTCCCTGGTCCGGGATGATTTCACATGCCATGGAGCAACTAAGCCTGTGTGCCCCAGCTCCTGAGCTCACATACCTAGAGCCTGTGCTCCACCGCAAGAGAAGCCGCTGCAATGAGAAGCCTGCACACTGCCACGAAGAGTAGCCATTGCTCGCCACAAGTAGAGAATGCCTGCGTGCAGCAACAGAGACACAGCACAGCCAAAAATAAAACAAAAAGGCATTAAAAAATATTTAATTGTGGTATTTTTTCTGTTTCTTTTTTGACCCAGCAGTTACCACTTTTGGAAAGGGGCTGTTGTAATCAGTAAGGGGATAATATCAAATATACTTCAGTTTAAAAAAAAGGAAAGATAACAAACAAAAGAGCTGTACTAGCTTTAGAGCTGCTTCTCCCACTGCACACAGGTAGAGACACTAACAGCCCTGGTGATTGCTCAGTATAGTCTTCACCCTGCTTGACCTGGGAACCTCACCAGAGTACATAGCATGCTGTGTAGCCCATCCAGTAGCTCTGCCCACAGTGGGACTTGAACCGAGAGCATAGCCCATGGCTTTCCCGTCTGCAGAGCAAAAACTGGTGGCTTCAGGGATCTCAGTGCGCACTTGCCTGATGCAGCTTCCCAAACAACCCATGTGGGTCCTGGCTGCTGTCCTGCTGTTCTGCAAGGGCAGGGAAGCTAACTCATAGCCCCATGTAGTACCAAATAAAGTATCCAGTCCCAACCACCTCTTGAGCCTGACCAGAAAATCCAGGCAACAGGTGAGGCCCAACCTACAGCCACATTTGGGAACCAAGTGAGCAGTTCTACCCAGCTGTTCTCAGGGTACTTCCCATTCCTATCCTCAAAAAAAGTAAAATTGTTGCTGAGTAACAGTTTTATTCTTGCCTGAGTTATCCAGATAGGTTTCTTAAATTGATCAGGTTATTCCTAGTAATTTTGCTTCTGTAGCAGTCTTAAGTGAATAAAGGAGAGGATTAGGCCACCCAGCATTTTATTTTGCGTTATGAATTCTCAGGTGATATTCCTTTTTTTAAAGAAACTTTTTAATTATAATTGACATATAATATTGTACAAGGTATACCATGAGTTGTTTGTAAATTCCAGTATGATTATCACCACCATAGTGTTAGATTTGCTTTACATCATGAAGTGAATACCACAGTAAGTTGGTGAATATACATTATATCATAGAAAGTAAAATTAGGAAAAACGTTTTCCTAGTGATGGGAACTCTTATGTTTTACTCAACTACTATATAATGTACAGCAGTGTTATATTTATTGTGCTATGCTTATTTATCTTATAGCTGGAAATTTGACTTCCTTTATGTTTTGACTGCCTTAATCCATTTCCTCTTCCCTCATCCCCCTCCACATGTGACAGACCTTATTAGGTAAATTGGATTAGGTGAATTTTTCCTCCCAACCTAAAGCTAGCTGAAGAGGCGGTTGTTAAGCAATAGGGGTTCCGTTCCATGGGATTCCCAAATGTCACCAATCACCTGTTTAGGTTGGGAGGATGGGCCCTGGATATGGGTTGGGTTGCTATGGTGCAGGGGAGGGGATAATGGTGTTAGTACATCTCAGTATTAGGTTTGGATATCTTAAAAACTGCACTTCTAGGGATCAACCTTTCTTGAGTTTGAGGACATACCATACCAGATCCTAACTTTTGAGACTTGCAAAAAAGCTCAGGAGTTAGAACTTTTTTTTTTTCTTTTCCCTGAAGCTATGTGGCTTTGAGAAAAATCTAGACTTTGTGGTCACACAAAAAATCTCGCTGTCTAGAGGTGAAAAGGATTGAGCATAGGCATTTTGAAGAACAGCTCCATTAAATGAGAGAGACTTTACTAGGAAAACTGTCCCTAATGAACTGTGTGACCATGAGCAGGTCATTTTAAGGAACTTAAGTTTTCTTTTGTGTAAAATGAGAACAATCATCTGGCCTACTTAGCAAATGAAAAAATACATATGTACTCTCAGTGATGCTCATAAATCTTGAGGAAAGGTGGGGCACTTGCCTTTGAGAAGGCCTCTGCATTGTCGTGGCATTGACTCTTGGGAAGGACACATAGGCCACCACAACTCAATCATTGCTGTTTCAAATCCATATTTAGCTGCTCCTTGGAGAATCTTTCAGCAATACAAATGAATTTTATACAGATAAAAAGTTTTATAGCTCAGGTAATAGAAGATCCAGCAAGTTGGTGATTCAAATTATTTCAACCTGTCTGGACAGTTTTTTAAAGACTTGGCTCACTATACATTGATAAAAGCCTTTACAAGTTCTAGAAGCAGGCAAAGTTAAATTTAACTATTAGTTTAAAAGAAGCATATGATAGAACTTTACTTTTAATATTGGATATATATAAATTATGTATATTTGTATACCTATCATAATAAATGCAGATCTCATAGGCAACCAGGATGTGCATATAGACCCTTTTTAGTGAATAGAGAGTTTGGAAGCTGTAATACGGATTTTAATACTATATCTGGTTTATTTATATCTGATGTGAAAAGCTAACTCATTGGAAAAGACCCTGATGCTAGCGAAGATTGAGGATGGGAGGAGATGGGGATGACAGAGGGTGAGATGGTTGGATGGCATCACTGACTCAATGAACATGAGTTTGAACAAGCTCCGGGAGATGGTGAAGGACAGGGAAACCTGGCGTGCTGCAGTCCATGGGGTGGCAGAGTCGGACATGACAGTGACTGAATAACAAATATTCTCTTGGTCAAGACCCGTCATCATTCTGTTGGGAAATGGCAAAGGTGGGAAAACAGTTTAGTTCCTAATGACTGTGTTTTCAAGAAACTCACTAGTATGAAGACTGCCTGCCTGTTTCTGACTACTTCATGAAAGTGTAGAGGTTGATACATTTCTACTCTGTAAAGTACTTCTATAGGACTTTGAAAGATGTCAACTAGATTATAGAAAACAGTGCCTTGCAGTCTTAGTTCTGTCTGTCTGGATTTGATAGAATTTTTTTTTTTTTTTGCAGATGGACTATTTCTAGGTTGAAGAGTTCCCTTTCTTGTTTTTTAGTTTATTCTAATGAAATGGCTCTTCTTTCACCAAAGTCCCCAAATTTTTTCCATCCTTTAGCTGTCCTTTTTCTTGGACATTTCACATTCTGAGATGTGGTTAGCAGAGCTGTATGCCAGTTGTGTAACCACTCCAGTTCATAGAAAGCTCTTTTCCATTTTGGTTTCCATACCCTTAGATGGAAAAGTGCTGAGGGGGTAGGAGTGGAGGATTGGAGTCAGACATCTTAGGTTCATGGCCTCACTCTGTCCTTCATTAGCTATAGAAGCCTGAGTAAGTCCTTTAACAATGGCCTGAGGGGTTTTACTGACGGTCCAGGGGTTAAGACTCTGCACTTCCATTGCAGGGGGTGTGGGTTCGATCCTGGTTGGGAAACTAAGGTCCCACGAGTCACACAGTGTGGCCAAAAAATTTTTTTAATGGCCTGGTCCTTGTTTGTTTATTAATCTATAAAATGGAGCAGTTAACATCTCTTCTATGTATCATTTATCCATTTAGAACTAAATTGTCATAGAGTGGGGGGGTACTTTGCGGTGATCCTGCTTTTTTTTTTTTCATTTGTGAAGAGATTATTAGACTCTGAAGTCCACAAGGACAGGAATCTGTGTCTTCTCTCCCCTTCCTTTCGGTACCTCATCCAGTAGAGTCAATCTCCCACATGCAGTTATCTTTACAGAGGGTTGTCTCCACTGGTGCCTAAGCCCCAGCTTGACCTTGCCTAACTTTGTGACTGGGAGGAAGGAGCAGACACGCTTATCAAGGGGAAGATAATGGAAATCTAAAAGGAAGTTATAATACTAAAGACCACATAAGATGAAAAACTTTCCAACCCAGGCTGTGGCCCTGGGTTGAGAAGTTAAACAGATAAAAGTTCCTCATTTAAGTTTAAGTGGCTAACATTTGGACTGCAAAGAGATCAAACCAGTCAATCTTAAGGGAAATCAACCCTGAATACTCGTTGGAAGGACTGATGCTGAAGTTCCAGCTTTTTGATCATCTGATGTGAACAGATGACTCATTGGAAAAGTCCCTGATGCTGGAAAAGACTGAGAGCAGAGGGAGAAGAGGGCATCAGAGGATGAGATCGCTGGATGGCATCACCGATGAAATGGATATGAACTTAGGCAAACTTCAGGAGATGGTGAGGGACAGGGAGGCTGGCATGCTGCAGCCCATGGACTTGCAAAGAGTTGGAAATGACTGGGTGACTGAACAACAACAGCAGCTAACTTTTAATTGAGGACTTATGTATGCTAGGACCCCTGTTAAGTACACATTATGTAATTCTTAGGTAAGGTAGATATAATAAAGACAGGGAAATTCAGTGTAGCTTATCCAAGGTTGCTCAATCATTAAGTGGTTGAACAAGGATTCCAACCTATGAAAGTTCCAAAGAACAAATCCTTAACTGCTATTGTTCATTTGCTCAGTCGTGTCCAGCTCTTTGTGACCCCGTGGACTGCAGCATGCCAGGCTTCCCTGTCCATCACCAACTCCTGAAGCTTGCTCAAACTCATGTCCGTAGAGTCGGTGATGCCATCCAACAATCTCATCCTCTGTTGTCCCCTTCTGCCTTCAATCTTTCCCAGCATCAGGGTCTTTTCTAATGAGTCAGCTCTTTACATCAAATGGCCAAAATATTGGAGCTTCAGTTTCAGCATCAGGTTTCAATGAATACTCAGGATTGATTTCTTGTAGGATTGACTGGTTTGACCTTGCAGTCCAAAGGACTCAAGAGTCTTCTACAACACCACAGTTGGAAAGCATCAGTTCTTTGGTGCTCAGCTTTTTTTTAATGGTCCAGCATTCACATCCATACATGACTATTGGAAAAAAACAATAGATCATGACAAACTGGAAAATTCTTCAAGAGATGGGAATACCAGACCACCTGACCTGCCTCCTGAGAACTCTGTATGCAGGTCAAGAAGCAATGGTTAGAATCGGACACGGAACAACGGACTAGTTACAAATTGGGAAAGGAGTATGTCAAGGCTATATATTGTCACCCTGCTTGTTTAACTTATATGCAGAGTACATCATGTGAAATGCCAGACTGAGTAAAGCACAAGCTGGAGTCAAGATTGCCGGGAGAAATAGCAGTAACCTCAGATATGCAGATGATAGCACCCTTATGGGAGAAAGTGAAGAACTAAAAAACCTCTTGATGAAAGTGAAAGAGGAGAGTGAAAAACCTGGCTTAAAATTCAACATTCAAAAAATGGAAGATCATGGCATCCAGTCCCATCACTTCATGACAAATAGATGGGGAAACAACGGAAACAGTAACAGACTTTTTTTTCTTGGGCTTCAAAACCACTGCAAATGGTAACTGCAGACCTGAAATTAAAAGACACTTGCTCCTGGAAGAAAAGCTATGAACAACCTAGGCAGCATATTAAAAGCAGAGACTTTGCCAACAAACGTCCATCTAGTCAAAGCTGTGGTTTTTCCAGTAGTTATGTATGGATGTGAGAGTTGGACTATGCAAAAAGCTGACCGCTGAAGAATTGATGTTTTTGAACTGATGTTGGAGAAGACTCTTGAGAGTTCCTTGGACTGCAAGGAGATCCAACCAGTCCATCCTAAAGAAAATCAGTCCTGAATATTCATTGGAAGGATTGATGCTGAAACTGAAGCTCCAATACTTTGGCCACCTCATGCGAAGAGCTGACTCATTGGAAAAGACCCTGATGCTGGGAGAGATTGAGGGTAGGAGGAGAAGGGGACAACAGAGGATGACATGGTTGGATGGCATCACTGACTCAATGGACATGAGTTTGAGCAAGCTCTGGAAGTTGACGATGGACAGGGAAGCCTGGCGTGCTGCAGTCCATGGGGTCTCAAAGAGTCGGACACGACTGAGTGAATGAACTGAACTGAGCAGACTAGACAGACCTTTGTTGGCAAAGTAATGTCTCTGCTTTCTATTATGCTGCCTAGGTTTGTCCTAGCTTTTCTTCCAAGGAGCAAGCGTCTTTTAATTTCATGGCTGCAGTTACCATCTGCAGTGATTTTGGAGCCCAAGAAAATCAAGTCTGTTTCTGTATCCATTGTTTCCCCATCTATTTGCCGTGAAGTGATGGGACCGGATGCTATGATCTTAGTTTTTTGAATGTTGAGTTTTAAGCCAGCTTTTTCACTCTCCTCTTTCACTTCATCAAGAGGCTCTTTAGTTCCTCTTCTCTTGCTGCCATAAAGATGGTGTCATCTGCCTATCTGAGGTTATTGGTATTTCTCCTGGTGATCTTGATTCCAGCTTGTGCTTCATCCAGCTTGTTCTTCATCCAACCCAGTATTTTGCATGATGTACTCTGCATACAAGTTGAATAAGCAGGGTGACAATATACAGCCTTAATGTACCCCTTTCCCAATTTTGAACCAGTCTGTTGTAAATGTTGCTTCTTGACCCGCATACAGGTTTTGTAGGAGGCAGGTAAGGTGGTCTGGTATTCTCATCTTGAAGAATTTTCTACAGTTTGTTGTGATCCACACAGTCAAAGGCTTAGCGTAGTCAGTGAAGCTGAAGTAGATGTTTCTCTGGAATTCTCTTGCTTTTTCTGTGATCCAGCGGATGTTGGCAATTTGGTCTCTGGTTCCTCTGTCTTTTCTAAATCCAGCTTGAACAGCTGGAAGTTCTCAGTTCACGTACTATTGAAGCCTAGCTAGGAGAATTTTGAGCATTACTTTGATAGCATGTGAAATGAATGCAATTAACTGCTATGGCCCTCAGAATCTCTTGGGCCTGTCCCAAGATGTCCATGTCATAATCCCCAGAACCTGTAAGTATAAAATTTTCATGGCAAAGGAACTTTGTAGATATGAATAAACTTACTGACATTTAGAAGGGGAGATTACCCAGGTGGATTATACAGGTGGGCTCAATCACATACGTGTTTGAAAGTGAGAAACTTTCCTGTCTGCAGTGAGAGAGGGGACAGGAGAAGGAAAGATTTGGAACATATGAACTCTTGTCCGTTGTTGACATTGATAATGGAGGAAGGAGGCCACAAGCCAAGACTGTGAGTGGCCCCTAGAAGTTGGGAGCACCCATCAGCTGACAGCCAGCAGGAGGGGGACCTCAGGGCTAGAGCTGCAATGGGCTGAATTCTGCCAAAGACCTGAATGAGCAAGAACGTGTAGAAAGGAATGTAACCTTGCCAATGCTTTGACTTTACCCATGTGAGACCAAGGGCAGACATCTGATCTGTTGAACTTTATGACAATACATTTGTGTTTAAGCCGTAACACTTGTGGTAATTTGTTATGACAGGAGTAGGAAACTAGTACTGTTGCATTCATTTTCCAGCAGAAACCACAGTCTAAATGTGAAACCACACTGTAGTGAAGCTCAAATAAAACTAGTTAAAATAAGGATAGAGGAGCATTAGTTTTCAGGTCATGTCTTCTTATTTTCTATATTGGCCAGACTATTTCTGGAATATTGGTCAATTCCGAAAGCTGTGTTTTGAAAGTCATTGGCAAGTTAAAAGTGCATCAAGCATAAGAGTGATGAGCCTAGGAGTCACAAAATTTTAACACTTTGGGACATGGAAGCATTTTATACACATCTAGCTTTGTCCTATTCCAATGTCTTCTGAGTGTATTGATATATCTCATCAGGGTATATAATATAGTTTTTTTTGCTGTTTTTTTCTCCTGACTTCAAAGATAATCAGACAAAATATAAAGTCCATTGTAATCCCTGCTCCTCACCACTCTCATAGCCTAGCAGGATCTTACTCTTTTTGTTTATATGTATATTAACCTATCTACTCATGTATTTTTGAGTGAACAATAACCACAAGGTTTATAGATTATGAATCTTGAAAGACAAAATTTATTCCAAGATTCTACAGATATTGTTTATAGTTTAATGGCTCTTTTTTTATTTAGAGTTTTTGGTCTGAGAATTTATTTTTGTGTACTGTGTAATATAACGATCTACTTCAGTTTTTTTCTGTATGCATAACTAATTCACAATTTTATGAATAATCCAGGTGGTGACATTTACTATACCTGAAATCCCTATAGTGTTTGTGTCTGGTTTTGTATTCTCTAATTTGTTCCGTTGGTCAGCTGTTCCTAAGCCAGTGCTGTGCTTTTGTTTTGATATCTGGCAGAGTACACCATCCTCATCCATCTTATTTTTCACACTTTTCTTTCAGTCCTATTTCTTCTGTATTAGTCTCAAGTATTCTTCCAGATTAATTTAAGGATTAACCTGTCAAGTTAAAAAAAACGTCCATTCTGTAAAGCAATTATCCTTCAATTTAAAAAAAATTAAAAAAAAAAAAAAAAGTCCTGTTGGGGGAATTCCCTGGAAGTCCAGCGGTTAGGACTTCAAGCTTTCATTGAGGAGGGCCCAGGTTCAGTCCCTTTTCAGCTAACTAAAATCCCACAAGCTGCTTGTTGTGGCCAAAAAAAAAAAAGTCCTGCTGGAATTTTCGTTAGAATTATATTAGATTTATATATTAATTTGAGAGGAATCAACATTTTTAACATTATTATAATATATTTACATTTATTATATAAATGTAATAATATAAAAATGTATTATATATTTATATTATTTTTTACATTGTTCTGTCCAGGATATTCAGGTCTCCTTTTTAGTCTTTCAGAGTATTTTAATGATATTCTTTATGTGGAACTTATACATTTCTTGTGAAACTTATACCTAAATATATTATTTTTGTTTTTATAAATTGAATCTATTTTCTTCTGTTTTCTAACTACTTATTGCTCTAATAGTGTTATGCTATTGAATTTAAAATATTTATTTTTTATTTTTCCATTCTACTGAACTCTCTTATTAATCCTGATGGTTTTTTTTTTGGCCTTGCTGTGCAGCTTGTGGGATCTTAGTTCCCTCAACAGGGATTGAACACAGGTCCTTGGCAGTGTGAGTGCCAGATCCCAACCACTGGACCACCAGGGGATTTCAGTCCTAATCATTTTTCAGTTGAGGCTCTTGGATTTTTTTTTTTAGGTAGGCAGTTATATCATCTGAAAATAATTACATTTTCTCTCTCACCAACATTTAAACTTATAATTTTGTTCTTGAATTGTGCTACTGACTAATGACATTTTGAATCAGCTGTTTTGACATCTAAGACATTTTAACATAACCTTAACACAAATCACTAAATAATCCTTATTTTTCCAAAATGAAATAGTGATAGCTGATGCTTACTGCATGCCAGGCAGGTTCTAAGCATTTTACTTATATTTATGTATTTAATTCTAACAACAACCTTACAGTGTGGATATTATTACATTTGGTTCGATGTTGGGCAAATTGAGGAACAGAGACATCAAGCAACTAATTGAAGGTTGAACAAGGAGGTGTGCTAGAATTTGATCCTACTGGTTCCCAAGGTCATACTCTTAAATTGCTTCTAAATGATTTTTTAAAAATGGATTCCTTAAAAAAAGTGGATTTCTTGACTTTTCTGATTATAAAAGTAAGACATGATTATTATAGAAGGTTCAGTCAAAGTAAAAGGCACAGACAAAAGGAAAACTCATGTCTAGTTCACTGTCATTTTTGATTACTGCAGAGTAATCTATGGGATAGAATGGTAACATCTTATTACTTGGGTTTTCATATAGTTTTTCAGGCATCCATTTATTTGCTCATGATACTCTGAGCTGACATTTCTTGGTCAAAAAGTATTAACATTTCAGTTTTACAGAGTTACCAAATTGTACCTGTCACCCCAAGAAAGGTTGACCTGTTAAACTTTGTTAATTTGATAGGTGAAAATTAGGTTAATATTATTTAAATTTGATTGCAATATATTTTCAGGTATTTTAACCACCTTTATTTCTTTTTCTATTGGCTGTTCATCTTTTTATTGATTTATAAGAGTTCTTTCATTCTTTTTATATTAGGGGAATTCTGGTTTACAAACATGTTACAATTTTTTTTTTTTACCTGTTTGTCATTATAGAAGGATTATAGAAATAGTGATTTATATTTTCTTATGTATTTTCACACACTATCAAATATCTTTTTATTTATTTATTTTAAAAAAATTATTAATTTAAAAATTTTGACCGAACTGGGTCTTCATTTCTGTGCATGGTTGCAGCGAGCTGGCTCTACTCTCTAGTTTCGTTCAGTGGACTGGCTTCTTGTGGTGGCTTCTCTTGTTGCAAAGCACAGGCTCTAGGTGCATGGGCTTCAATAGTTGCAGCACACTGGTTCAGTAGATATGGCGTGCGGGCTCTAGGCCATGCAGGCTTCAGTAATTTTGGCACATGGGCTTGGTTGCCCTGTGACATGTGGGATCTTCCCAGACCAGGGATCAAACTGGTGTCCCCTGCATTGCAAGGCGGATTCTTAACCACTGGACCACCAGGGAAGCCCCCAAATATTCCTTTTAAATTACTAATTGAGTGACCCAGACCCCATCTTTCAGCATCACTCCTTCCCTTAGACTTAACCCCCCAGCCTTCTTGGATGGGATGAAGGGTCAGTGCTGCCAGTTAAGGAGTTTTTAGTTGGTAATTCAGAACTGTTTGATCATTTTTCTAAATGATGTGAATTGCATATTTGTGCAAAGGATAGTGAATGTGAAAATGAAGTTGCTCAGTCGTGTCCTACTCTTTGCGACCCCGTGGACTGTAGCCCACCAGGCTCCTCCATCCATGGGATACTCCAGGCAAGGATACTGGAGTGGGTTGCCATTTCCTTCTCCGTGCAAAGGGTAAGCATTCTTAAATCCACGTAGGACAGAAGTCAGTGAATTAGAGACTCTAGCAAACATTAGGAAATGGGAAGCATACAGATAAATGGTAACTGACCTAGCCTATAGAGGAAAATGTCAACAGTCATACCAGACTGCACAGCAGAACTCTGAAAGGTTCGGGAGTTGGAGGCTCCAAGTACCTCAGATAGCTGGAGGGGAGAGGAGCTCATCATGTGATGATTTGTTGGAAGACTTTATAAGGGACAGGGCCCTTCCACCCCTTACCCTGAAAGATGACTACCTCTCCCTTACCCCAGAAGAAGAAAGGAAGTTTATTTTCTTACGAAGTTCAACCTCAGATGGTCCCCAGCTGATGATGTTTTGACTTAAGATTTTTCAACTTGATGGTAGTGCTGAAGGAAAACTCAATTCAGTAGAAACTGTACTTCAAACTTTGATCTTTTCCCAGGCTATCAACATGCCCCATGATATTCTCTCACACATGAACTGCGAAGGACCCAAAAGAGTCAAAACTACTTGGAAGAAGTACAATGTTGGAGAACAACTGCCTTGTTTCAAACTTCATGATACAGCTATAGTAAGCAACATGTATAGTAGCTCCAAACTGGAAACAGCCCCAAATGTCCGTCAACAAGTGAATGAGTAAACAGCTGGTGGTATGTCCAGGCATAGGGTCACTTCTGCCACACCGCAAGCCTAAGCAAGTTCAAGGGAAGGGTACACAGACCCCACTTCTCTCCAGCAGGAGGGTAATTCACAGTGTAAGAAGAGCATGTGGGACAGGAGCTACTGCTGAATATGTCACGGTGTCCTTAGAAACACTAACACTTTTTAAAGCCCTACATCATATGTCAAGCTCAGAACACAAAGAACCATTGTCCCATAGCATGGTACAGGGCTTTTGTTTGTTGAAAGCCCATTAACTAGAACAGCTCTGCCTCTGCTTAATGAAAGCTCTTTTCTGAGAGGCAACAGAGTATGTGCTATCATAAACTAAGTGCTCTTCAAGAACTGTCTGAGCTCAAAGAAATGAGGTATAGGATCGTGGCTTGAGGGTCAGGTATGAAAACTGTGATTAGCTTGGGTCAGTACTTACTGTGTTGGACTTCCCTGGTGGTTCAGATGGTAAAGAATCTGCCTGCAATGCAGGAGACCTGGATTTAATCCTTGGGTCGGGAAGATCCCCTGGAGAAGGGAATGGCAATCCACTCCAGTATTCTTGCCTGGAAAATTCCCATGGACAGAGGAGCCAGACAGGCTGCAGTGGATTGTTTAAACCAGATGCATAGGATATTTTAGGGATGACTGAGGAAATCTGATTATGGATTGGTATTAGAAAAGATAAAATTTTATATGAAACAGTAGTAATTGTTAAAAATCCAGGTTATATAATAAGGTCTGATTTTGGTACAGTTCAGTCACTCAGTCGTGTCCAACTCTTTGTGACCCCATGAATCGCGGCACGACAGGCCTCCCTGTCCATCACCATCTCCCGGAGTTCACTCAGATTCATGTCCATCGAGTCAGTGATGCCATCCAGCCATCTCATCCTCTGTCGTCCCCTTCTCCTCCTGCCTCCAATCCCTCCCAGCATCAGAGTCTTTTCCAATGAGTCAACTCTTCGCATGAGGTGGCCAAAGTACTGGAGCTTCAGCTTTAGCATCATTCTTTCCAAAGAAATCCCAGGGCTGGTTTCCAGAATGGACTGGTTGGATCTCCTTGCAGTCCAAGGGACTCTCAAGAGTCTTCTCCAATACCACAGTTCAGAAGCATCAATTCTTTGGCACTCAGCCTTCTTCACAGTCCAACTCTCACATCCATATGGATGGAAAAACCATAGCCTTGACTAGACAAACCTTTGTTGGCAAAGTAATGTCTCTGCTTTTCAATATACTATCTAGGTTGGTCATAACTTTTCTTCCAAGGAGTAAGCGTCTTTTAATTTCATGGCTGCAATCACCATCTGCAGTGATTTTGGAGCCCAAAGTAATAAAGTCTGACACTGTTTCCACTGTTTCCCCATCTATTTCCCATGAAGTGATGGGACCGGATGCCATGATCTTTGTTTTCTGAATGTTGAGCTTTACGCCAACTTTTTCACTCTCCTCTTTCACTTTCATCAAGAGGCTTTTTCGTTGCTCTTCACTTTCTGCCATAAGGGTGGTGTCATCTGCATATCTGAGGTTATTGATATTTCTCCCGGCAATCTTGATTCCAGCTTGTGCTTCTTCCAGCCCAGCGTTTCTCATGATGTACTCTGCATATAAGTTAAATAAGCAGGGTGACAGTATACAGCCTTGACGTACTCCTTTTCATATTTGGAACCAGTTTGTTGTTCCATGTCCAGTTCTAACTGTTGCTTCCTGACCTGCATACAGGTTTCTCAAGAGGCAGGTCAGGTGGTCTGGTATTCTCATCTCTTTCAGAATTTTCCACAGTTTATTGTGATCCACACAGTCAAAGGCTTTGGCATAGTCAATAAAGCAGAAATAGATGTTTTTCTGGAACTCTCTTGCTTTTTCCATGATCCAGCGGATGTTGGTAATTTGATCTCTGGTTCCTCTGCCTTTTCTAAAACCAGCTTGAACTTCTGGGAGTTCACGGTTCACGTATTGCTGAAGCCTGGCTTGGAGAATTTTGAGCATTACTTTACTAGCATGTGAGATGAGTGCAATTGTGCGGTAGTTTGAGCATTCTTTGGCATTGCCTTTCCTTGGGATTGGAATGAAAACTGACCTTTTCCAGTCCTGTGGCCACTGCTGAGTTGTCCCAATTTGCTGGCATATTGAGTGCAGCACTTTCACAGCATCATCTTTCAGGATTTGAAATAGCTCAACTGAAATTCCATCACCTCCACTAGCTTTGTTCGTAGTGATGCTTCCTAAGGCCCACTTGACTTCACATTCCTGGATGTCTGGCTCTAGATGAGTGATCACACCGTCATGATTATCCAGGTTGTGAAGATCTTTTTTGTACAGTTCTTCTGTGTATTCTTGCCACCTCTTCTTAATATCTTCTGCTTCTGTTAGGTCCCTACCATTTCTGTCCTTTATTGAGCCCATCTTTGCATGAAATGTTCCCTTGATATCTCTAATTTTCTTGAAGAGATCTCTAGTCTTTCCCATTCTGTTCTTTCCCTCTATTTCTTTGCATTGATCGCTGAAGAAGGCTTTCTTATCTCTTGTTGCTATTCTTTGGAACTCTGCATTCAGATGCTTATATCTTTCCTTTTCTCCTTTACTTCTGGTACAAAATAAACAGAAATACATAGTTGTCTCTCAGTATCCCAGAGGGATTGGTTTCAGGATGCCCTCATGCATAAGAAAATCCAAGGATGCTCAAGTCCCTTGTATAAAATGATGTAGTGTTTGCATACAACCTATGCATATCCTTCTGTATATTTTAAATCATCTCTAGATTATTTGTAATATGTAATACAATGTAAGTGCTATGTAAGTAGCTGTAAATGCTATGTATATTGTTACCAGCAGAGCAAATTCAAGTCTTATTTTTTGGAATTTTTCCCCCTAATATTTTTCAGTCTGTGGTTGGTTGAATCCATGAATGTGGAAAGTGAAAGTCGCTCAGTCATGTCCAACTCTTTGTGACCCCATGGACGATAGAGTCCGTGGCATTTTCCAGGCCAGAATACTGGAGTGGGTAGCCGTTCCCTTCTCCAGGGGATCTTCCCAACCCAGGGATCAAACCCAGGTCTCCCGCATTGCAGGCAGATACTTTACCAGCTGAGCCCCTAGGAAAGCCCATGAATGTGGAACCCATGGATGAAGAGGGCCAACTGTATATCCAAATTGATTATCTAAACTGGAACACTTAAGAAAATAAAGGAGAGCACTATTGGTAGTTATGCTAGGACTATAGATACAGATTGGTTCTTCCAGGGGAGCCAGGAGACTGGCCATCCTAGAAGCAGCTGTTCTCAAATCTTACTGGGCTGCAGAATTGACTGGAGTGGGTAGGTGGTGGGGTGTGTAAAATAAAGTTTCCTAGCCCCATTCTCAGAGATTCTGACTCTGTAGCTCTAGGGTGGGCACAAGAATTGACCTTTTTCCCTAGAGCCCAGGTGATATTGATGCTGGGAATGGCACTTGTCCTAAAGCAATTTTTCTGATGACGGTAAACAGGGATTGGCTAACCTTTGTAGACATATTTAACTGAATTCTGCTGTTTTTTTTCCCTTCTTGAATTAATGGCTCAGCAATGCATCTATTGTCTATTAAAAGAGACAGAAATCACAGTGGTTAAATGAATGGCCTCTACAGTCTGATAGAACAGGTTTGAGCACCAGCTTTAGCACGTATTAATTGTAGGAGATGGTATGTTTCTTAACATCTTAGGTTTGTTTTCTTTTAGGTAAAATAAGAATATTGATAAGGTTATGAGAATTAAATGAGATAAGACATTTAAAGCATATAGTAAGTCTTAGTAAACAATACTTACGACTGTTTTTATGATCATCATTACTCTTACTGAACCAGCAGGGATCGCACTGGGCTGACCCTGGCAGTGTGCAATGTGTATCACTCCCTCTCAAATACAGGGTGTCTCCTGGAAAGCAAAACGGGCTCCTCTCTCCTGACCCATGTAGATGATTCATCAGTGCTTGGTGAACAGCTTTATCTGCTCCCTGACAGCCTCTGAGAAGTCTGTGGAATAGTTTTCAGCGTCTTTGGCATGGGAGCCTAGCATGGGAGTCCTACACGGCACAGTTGCTTCACTGCTGTGCTTTGAAATCTTGGTTCTGGTTGCTGCAGAATAAAAAGCTGAGCACAGGAACCAGAGGGAAATTTGCCAGCCTTCTGAACTCAGCTTGTCCTTTCTGGGTGTGTTTTATTTCTTATCCAACGAAAGTCTAAGAAGGTGAGATTTTTGTGGCAACATGATGGCTAGCCAGTAAGGGAAGATGATTTCCTAAAAGATTCCTGCTGTTTTCTTAGTAGGTGGAAACTAGTGTTTGCTACAGAGGCTGTGTGCAGTCATTGTCCTTTCTGGGTTTGTTCTTTCTGTTCTTGAGACAGGAAACAAAACATCCAGAGGAAACAATTGGTACTCTGTCCCTATTTGTACCTGTTGGGGGTGGGGGTTGCTTTTTGTTTTCGTTTTGCTTTGTTTGTCTTTTGTATTTCCATTCTGTAACATTATCACCTATATTTTTTGAAAAGTCAAGATACATCATGTGACACATGGCCTGATAAAATATTTGAAATAGGAACTGTCTTGAAAACTCTGGGGCTTCTGGCTGCTGTGAGCTCTTCCTCCTAGAGGACAGCTCTGTGCAAATACTTGTGAGGAATTCGCAAGGGTGCTCTTGGTGTGTCCTACTTAATTTCACATAAGGCCCGGGGGCAATTTTATCCTTAAGTGTTAGGAAATTAAGCTTCTGTACCCATCACTTGCCAGGGTCTGGTTCTTTCTAAGGCACTTGAAGGGGACCTAGTGATATGTTGATATGTTTTTATATAAATAGTAAAAATAAGACATTTTGTATTGTTTTCCATTAAAGATGATCTCAAACATTTTTTAAGCTTTAGGCTGGACAAATCTGCATCCACTCCTGACCAGGCTTTCCTTTCTGGCCACATATGTTGTATTTGACCTTTTCATAACCAGATGGTTCAGTTCAGTTCAGTTCAGTTCAGTTGCTCAATTGTGTCCAACTCTTTGCGACCCCATGAATTGCAGCACGCCAGGCCTCCCTATCTATCACCGTCACCCGGAGTTCACTCAAACTCATGTCCATCGAGTCGGTGATGCCATCCAGCCATCTCATCCTCTGTCGTCCCCTTCTCCTCCTGCCCTCAATCCCTCCCAGCATCAGAGTCTTTTCCAGTGAGTCAACTCTTTGCATGAGGTGGCCAAAGTACTGGAGTTTCAGCTTTAGCATCAGTCTTTCCAAAGAACACCCAAGACTGATCTCCTTTAGAATGGACTGGTTGGATCTCCTTGCAGTCCAAGGGACTCTCAAGAGTCTTCTCCAACACCACAGTTCAGAAGCATCAATTCTTCGGCACTCAGCTTTCTTCACAGGCCAACTCTCGCATCCATACATGACTACTGGAAAAACCATAGCCTTGACTAGACAGACCTTTGTTGACAAAGTAGTGTCTCTGCTTTTGAATATGCCATCTAGGTTGGTCATAACTTTTCTTCCAAGGAGTAAGCGTCTTTTAATTTCATGGCTGCAATCACCATGGCTGCAGTGATTTTGGAGCCCAAAAAATAAAGTCTGACACTGTTTCCACTGTTTCCCCATCTATTTCCCATGAAGTGGTGGGACTGGATGCCATGATCTTCATTTTCTGAGTGTTGAGCTTTAAGCCAACTTTTTCACTCTCCTCTTTCACTTTCATCAGGAGGCTTTTTAGTTCCTCTTCACTTTCTGCCTAAGGGTGGCGTCATCTGCATATCTGAGGTTATTGATATTTCTCCCGGCAATCTTGATTCCAGCTTGTGTTTCTTCCAGCCTAGTGTTTCTCATGATGTACTCTGCATATAAGTTAAATAAGCAGGGTGACAGTATACAGCCTTGACGTACTTCTTTTCCTATTTGGAACCAGTCTGTTGTTCCATGTCTAGTTCTAACTGTTGCTTCTTGACCTGCATACAGGTTTCTCAAGAGGCAGGTCAGGTGGTCTGGTATTCCCATCTCTTTCAGAATTTTCCACAGTTTATTGTGATCCACACAGTCAAAGGCTTTGGCATAGTCAATAAAGCAGAAACAGATGTTTTTCTGGAACTCTCTTGCTTTTTCGATGATCCAGCGGATGTTGGCAATTTGATCTCTGGTTCCTCTGCCTTTTCTAAATCCAACTTGAACATCTGGAAGTTCGTAGTTCATGTACTGTTGAAGCCTGGCTTGGAGAATTTTGAGCATTACTTTGCTAGTGTGTGAGATGAGTGCAGTTGTGCAGTAGTTTGAGCATTCTTTGGCATTGCCTTTCCTTGGGATTGGAGTGAAAACTGACCTTTTCCAGTCCTGTGGCCACTGCTGAGTTTTCCCAATTTGCTGGCATATTGAGTGCAGCACTTTCACAGCATCATCTTTCAGGATTTGAAATAGCTCAACTGGAATGCCATCACCTCCACTAGCTTTGTTCGTAGTGATGCTTTCTAAGGCCGACTTGACTTCACATTCCAGGGTGTCTGACTCTAGGTGAGTGATCACACCATCATGATTATCTTGGTCATGAAGATCTTTTTTGTACAGTTCTTCTGTGTATTCTTGCCACCACCTCTTCTTAATATCATCTGCTTCTGTTAGGTCCATACCATTTCTGTCCTTTATCAAGCCCATCTTTGCATGAAATGTTTCCTTGGTATCTCTAATTTTGTTGAAGAGATCTCTAGCAGCCTCAATTTCAGTTCAAGCGTGAATGCAAGAACAGAGCAATATTCATCATTCCATTAGCTACTGGAGGACCACTCTGGCAGACCAGTGTTAAGAATCCGCTTTGCCACGCAAGGGATGCGAGTCTGATCTCTGGTTGGGCACATAACATCCCACATGCCACGGGCAGCCAAGATCCCCTGTGCCACAACTGAGACCCAATGCAGCCAAATAAGTAAATTATTTAAAAGGTATTAGCTGCTGGATGTTGGAGAAGGAAATGGCAACCCACTCCAGTGTTCTTGCCTGGAGAATCCCAGGGACAGGGGAGCCTGGTGGGCTGCCGTCTATGGGGTCGCACAGAGTCGGACGTGACTGAAGCGACTTAGCAGCAGCAGCTGTGGATGCGGGTAAAGCCACAAGCTGAAGCAAGAGCACCCCTCTAGAGGGAGGAGAAGTTAGAGACTCTGGTCTGGGGCGCAGGGTTCTTTCTTCAGAGGAATGGGTGGCTAATCATTTACTTGTGTAAAAGTCTTTGAGAAAAACTAATTATCTACATTTTAATCCTTTTCATATTAAAATAATCTGGCGTGCTGCAGTCCATGGGGTCGCAAAGAGTCGGACTTGACTTAGCGACTGAATAACAACTTTAAAATGCCATTGCCTACGTGCTGTGTAGCACCCAAAGGCCTTGAGGGTTTATCTCCTGTAGTGGAGAGAACCCTTAGTGGCTGCTCCTAACCCCAGCTACTTTGCTAAGCCTGTGATTTTGGCCAAATTATTAATCTCCAAGTCTTACTTTGTTCATCTTTATTTATTTTTATTGTTGGTCGCCACTGCAGAGCTTGTGGCGATCTTAGTTCCTTGACTGGGGATTGAACCTGAGCCCTCAGCAGTGAAAGCTTGGAATCCTAATCACTGGATCACCAGGGAGTTCCCATTTTGTTTATCTTTAATATGAGGTGTAGGATTAGGGAGCCTTATTCTGAAACTTGAATAATTTTATGGTATGCAAGTAGAATTTAGAGGATTTCTATAGTGATACGAGGATACTTCCACTGGGAAATATGATGCACATATTGGGAGGGGGATGGACATATGGAGAAAAATTGGAGCATATGGGATTAGGAAATTAAAATTTTTCTCCTCCTGCTAAGTAAATGTGCCAAATATGAGCCTCTCATCCTAAGAACTGTCTTTCTTTCAGCAAGTGAGAAGACATTATGAGCATTTCCAAAACTAAAAAAAATATTCATGTCATGTCAAATGTGAGATGAGTGTAGGCAGTGATGTGTTAGGTTCTAGGAAGGAAATTTGTATTTAAGATGTGTTCTGGGTTATTTGGGAGACTACAGCTAAAATAAGACTATCCCAGATGAAACAATCAGCAAACAAAGCTGATCAGATATAACCATGAGCCAACATTGATGATAAGCTGATTTAGTAAATCATGGTACAACCATTCTGTGGAAAACTATCTAATTATCAAACAGAATGAATCACGTTTGTATGTATTGACTTGGAAAGGTGTAGAAGACATATTGTCAAGTGAACATAAGCAAGTGTTGAACAATATGAAGGGGATGATCATGTTTTTATAAAAAGCAAAACTGAGACTCCACATAGATAATTCTCTGTTTGTATAAGTGTAAAAGAAGCATGGGGGGATACACACCAGCATCCTACCACCAGTTACTTTAAGAGGGTGGGGTTGTCTAGAAGAGGAAGAGAGAATTGTTTCATCTCTAAGTCACATATCTGAGTCTTTTGCCGCCCCATGGACTGAAGCCTGCTGGGATCAGATCATGGGATCGAACCCATGTCTCCTGCATTAGCAGACAGGCTCTTTACTACTGAGCCACCTTATGTTTTCCTTCTAATCTTTCTGTAATCTGAAATATTTAAATTGTTACAATAAGTACTATACTTTTTACAAGTGTTCTTGTAAAGCAAGCAAACAAAAAGCATCGCCTCGCTTCCTCAGGCCTCGCCGGTGTGTGGGTGTATGCTGGTTCACATGGCTCCATCTCTTACTCTGCAGCATCCCCAGCCCTGTGCTGAAACCCACCTGGTGGTTTCAGAGTCAGACTCTCCTGTTTAGCACGAGAGAGGTTTTAACACGACCCTGGAGAAGGAAATGGCGACCACTGTAATATTCTTGCCTAGGAGATCCCATGGATAGAGGAGACCAGCAAGCTACAGCTCATGGGTTCCCAAAAAAGCCCGACATTAACTGAGCGACCAAGCAACAACGAAAGGATTTAACACGCCAGGCGGCTCAGATGGCAAAGAATCTATCTGCAAAGCAGGAGGTCTGGCTTCAGTTCCTGGGTCAGGAAGATGCCCTGGAGAAGGGCATGGCAACCCACTCCAGTATTCTTGCCTGGAGAATTCCATGGTCAGAGACCATGGAGTCAGAAAGAGACACAACTGAGCAACTACACTTTTACGTTCAAGGCAGATGCCTGCCGCGAGGGGGCGCTGGCGGTGCTCAGCGCTCTGCCAGAGCTCTTTCCCTTTGGGATTCCCGAAGTATCTTTGTTAGGGAAGGAGAAAATGCCTTTCCTCTCGCTTCCCAATCACCCTTTGCTGGGTGGTCACCGGTGGAGGGCCCACTTGGGCTCCTCGAGCAATCAGCCCTCCCAGTCTGGTCCCGCTCTTCAGAAATGCCTGGGCCCTCGACGTGGGTTCAGCCTCCGTGGGCATGTCCACACACAATGAGGGATCAGTTGTGAGGGGGAAGCAGAAACTCGGTAAAGGGCAAGATCTAGGGTCCAGATGGGGCTCGAAGGAGGGACGGAGACAGGGAACATCAAATTGTGTACAGTAATGCCAGCAATATAAACAGGGTGGAAGGAGAGTAAGAAAGGGACGAGCGGCCAGGCCAGCACTGCTGGTCAGTGTGGGGCACATTCTCCTTAAACACCGTCTCACTGAAGGGTCCATGTCAGACAAGACCGCTTTGTGACCCTGATGGATGGAGACAAAAACAAGACTCCTCTGAAATCATGTCTGACCATAAAATCAAGAAATCGTCTAGACCACAAAAATGGCCACCAAGCTCTATCCTGGGTAATGTGAGTGACTTTGGCTTCCTACCAATTACAGCTGTGGGCTTGCTTTGCTCCTTCTGCCTTTTAGATAAAGAATAAGGTACCAAGTGCTTTGTGACAACCTAGAGGGATGGAGTGGGTAGGGAGTTGGGAGGAAGATTCAGGATGGGGAGATACATGTGCACCATGGGTGATTCATGTCAATGTATGGCAAAACCCACAATATTGTAAAGAAATTATCCTCCAGTTAAACTAATAAATTTAAAAAATAGTAATAAGGTACCAATCCTAGAATCATCCCTGCTTCCTGACAACATCCAACTCAGAGCAGAGCCCCACTTCTTTGAACCCTCCCCAGAATCACCAAACACAAGCCCCCCAACCCTATTCTCAGCCCCTTTTAACACTGTCTTAGTCAAAAGAAATGCCATTGTCCCAGCTGGACATGGGAGAGAATGAATGATGGGGGTGGTGATGTCCAATACAGCAAGCCTTCGTGGGATAGGGTGGAAGGAAGAAATGCTATACAGAGGGACGCTTTGTGAAAGGCAGCCACACCTTGGGCTGATGGAGACAGCAAGAGAAACAGGTCCCCTCAGAGTGCAGTCGTCAGCAGAGGGATGCCCGCTTCTAAGCCTGAAGGCCATGGACCATAAACCCCCTCCACTTGTGTGTTGTTGCCAGGGCTTTGCCATCAATCACACAGAGAAAGGCTCCTTCCAACGGGAAGGACAATGCTGAGCTCCGAAGGTCAGTCCTGGCTTCTTCCACATCTTACTGTAGGTGAGTGACCAAGGTGGGCCGTTTCACTTGAGCCCAAGGGCAACTGACCCCAAGGAGGAGAAAATAGATGATAGGTGTCCAGAGCTACATTTTGCAACCACTGTTTCCTCACCAGCTCTACCTCTAGTGGTTGCTGCATTTTACAGTTAATAGTACCCAGCAGGCCTTCAAGCTAGTGCATCTCTCTTCTAGCAAGGAGGTTTTGGATCTGGAGGGTCTTCCCTGGTGGTTCATATGGTAAAGAAACTGCCTGCATGCAGGAGACTGGTTTGATTTCTGGGTCAGGAAGATCCCCTGGAGAAGGGGATGGATATCCACTCCAGGATTCTTGCCTGGAGAATTCCATGGAAAGTGGAGCATGGCTGGCCACAGTCCATGGGGTCACAAAGAGTGGTACATAACTGAGCGACTCACACTTAACTCTTGTACCTGGAGCATTTATATTTCAAAGCAAACAAAATTCATGGTGAGTTGTGAATGACACACACAAAAAATTCCAACGTGTACCATACTGCAGGTGGTGTACAAGAGAGCAAAGTCAAGTCAACAGCAAGTTGCCTCCATGATTAGAATAATCGAATCAACCAACATTTATTGGGGACCTACTTTCTATGAGGCTGGGCACTGAGGAATTAAAAGATAAATAGCTGATCTTCGTTATTTAGTGGGGAAGCTGAAAGTATATCAACAAATCTAATGCAAAGTCATAGGAAATGTACCCAGATCACCATGGTGATGAGAAGAAGGGAATGATTACATCTATCAGAATGATCAAGCTTGTAAAGTTTGGATTTTAAAAGAAGAAAAGGATCTTCAGGAGTTCTTAATCTAGGCTTCAGTACATTGGCCAACAGCCAGGGACATAAAGGTCACCTCCATGTCCCTCTCCTGGAAGTGTGTGAGGGTCCTGGTCCCTAAAAGACATCTTTTCTGGCCCTTCGTGTCTCTGCTTTTCCTCTTGGTAGCCTGATAGAAGGATGGACTCAAAAAAGAGTCAACCACTGCTCAGCTCTCTTGATCCCAAAGGAATCTCATCCCCAAGGTACCGAGGCCATAGGAATTAGAGATGTATCATCATCACACTCTCAGCATCCTAATCCAGACACCAGAGAATGATGATCAGAAAAGATGTTGCAAGTGTCGAAAGTGTAGTTGTGATAACTCATGCAGCTTGCTGAAAGAGACTGGAGGGATTGGGAATTATGTCCCTCGGTCTAAGCAGCCTCTCTGCTAGATTTAATGTGGTCACGTTTTTTTTTTTCTGTTTTGAGAATGAGAGGAAGACAGATGCCTACTTTATAAATATAAGAAAAACAACACTAAGATTTGTAGAGCACTGTTGATTCAGGGAGGGAATCCACTTAGCTTATTCAAGCCACAAATTAAAGTGTGTGTGTGTGTGTGTGTGTGTGTGTGTGTGTGTGTGTGTGTGGACTCTCTTGCATTTTTTGTACAGTGTCCTCCTCTGCAAAATGGGCATAACACCAACTTCACAGGGCTGTGAGGACTAAATATAGTCTTTTTGAAAGTGTCTTGTAATATGAATATCAGAAGGTCTCAGACACCTTGATGCTGGCTACTGGTATTATTACACAGAAAATAAGCTAACCCTTTCCAAAGAAGCTCAAAAACATCCCCAAGTGCTGCCTGATCCCGCCTCCCATCGTGTCAGCATCGTCGGTCAGGCAGTATGTAGTGACATGGCCAGCAGTAGTGCAAATTTCAAACAGTTGAATGAGAACCCTATTATTTGTTTAGGTCCCATCTTCTTGTCTCAAAGGGGTCTTAATGTAAGGAATATTAGGCAGTTCTTGATCTGTAATGTAAGGAATATTAGGCAGGATGTGTGTGTATGTTTATGTCTTAAGCCAATAATTTAAAATGTTGACACAGTTCCAAGATGCCTTGAGGGGAAAGTTTGGCCACAATTTCAGTGTGAAAGTGACACTGACATTGTAAAAAAAACACGCTAGGAGATAGTGGTTCCAGTGGTGTGACCCTGTTCCACCGAGAAATACTGGGTGTATATCCTAAAATCTTCAAGTGTCTGGAAGAGTGGTTTCCTTCTTAAAATGGATCCTATCCTGCTCTGTGTGCAGGAAACTCACTAGGAGACATCTCTTTCCCTGATGGTGAGAATTCAGCCTGGGGTGGGTCACCATGGATCCCAGAGCTGCCTTTGGATTCTAAAATGTCTCTTGAGAAATGG
Organism: Budorcas taxicolor; assembly: GCF_023091745.1. NCBI lineage: Eukaryota > Metazoa > Chordata > Mammalia > Artiodactyla > Bovidae > Budorcas > Budorcas taxicolor. Next base: position 80,618,136 of record NC_068920.1, on the reverse strand, counting down.
AAGTACTTTTCCAGCAAAGAAACTGCTACTGATTCAACATTCAGTTCCAGCTTCTATGTCAGATGCTGATGTGGAAAAGATTCTTGTGTTGTAGGAAATCTCAGGACTGATGACTATAACAGATTGCACAGAGACAATATTAAGTAACGCTGAACTTTAAAAAATACTGTGTAATAGTCAAGTATTTACAGATGAAATGATATGAGATGAGATTTGGGATTTGCAACTGACTGGGGGTAGAGGATGTGGGGTACAGATGAAACAGAACTAGCCATGTGTTGATAATTACTGAAAGCAGGTGATAGGTCCTTGGGGGTTCATTATACTATTTTCTCTACTGTTGTAAACGTTTGAAGATTTTCATATAAAAAGTTAACAAAAAAACCCCAAAGGTATGACTTGTTTGAATGAAAGAGCTTTTTTAAAACAAATAGTTCATAGAAGTTGCATACTAAAATATAAAATATAACTAACATTGATGAAAGTGAAAGAGGAGAGTGAAAAAGTTGGCTTAAAGCTCAACATTCAGAAAACGAAGATCATGGCATCTGGTCCCATCACGTCATGGGAAATAGATGGGGAAACAGTGGAAACAGTGTTAGACTTTATTTTGGGGGGGGCTCCAAAATCACTGCAGATGGTGATTGCAACCATGAAATTAAAAGACAGTTACTCCTTGGAAGCGAAGTTATGACCAACCTAGATAGCATATTGAAAAGCAGAGACATTACTTTGTCAACAAAGGTCCGTCTAGTCAAGGCTATGGTTTTTCCAGTGGTCATGTATGGATGCGAGAGTTGGACTGTGAAGAAAGCTGAGCGCTGAAGAATTGATGCTTCTGAACTGTGGTGTTGAAGACTCTTGAGAGTCCCTTGGACTGCAAGGAGATCCAACCAGTCCATTCTAAAGGAGATCAGTCCTGGGTGTTCTTTGGAAGGACTGATGCTGAAGCTGAAACTCCAGTACTTTGGCCACCTCATGTGAAGAGTTGACTCATTGGAAAAGACTCTGATGCTGGAAGGTATTGGGGGCAGGAGGAGAAGGGGACGACAAAGGATGAGATGGCTGGATGGCATCACTGACTCGATGGACATGAGTTTGAGTGAACTCCGGGAGCTGGTGATGGATGGGGAGGCCTGGCGTGCTGCAATTCATGGGGTTGCAAAGAGTCGGACACGACTGAGCGACTGAACTGAACTGAACATTATTGGTGCTTGTTCTGTGCTTGGCATATAACTTTATATTATGTACATATATTAATATAATGTGTTTTATGTAATGTATAGATATTCATATGTATTTAATATCATATAATTTAACACGCGTCTAGGCAGTGTATCAATTCATTTAATTCTTGTCAACAATCCTGTGAGGTAAGCTCAATGTGAACTAGCAGGTGATATGCAGGTTAAATACCATACACAAGGTTGTTAACCAGATTTGAACGCTAACTCCATCACCCACGCTCCCTTTTTCTCTGTTTATATTTAAATTTATTTATTTTAATTGGAGAATGATTACAATATTGTAATGGCTTTTGCCATACATCAATACGAATTGGCCACAGGCACACACGTGTCCCCTCTTTCTTAAACAGCACCTCTGCTGTTGCCTGTGTTCAGGCTGTGCGGTAAGTTGGCGCCAACTTCCTTTATCAGTTTCTTTTTTTATTTTTTAATTGATTTGGGAGGAGTGGGTGGTTGGAAAATTTTTTTACAAGGCTGTTCAGCAACTTTGCTGAAGCATTCTGTCCTCCTTGGCCCCAGGCGCGGGGTTGGGACCGAGACCCGGGTGCATTCAGGGGTTGGGGGAAGGTTGGCTCAGAAGGCCGGTTACCCCGGATCCCCGCCCCGTCCCGGGACGCGCACCTGGAGCGGCGCGCTGGCTGCCTAGTGGTGCCATCTGGTGGCCAGAAGCCCCACGGCGGCGCCTCCACGGGGCGGGCTCGAAGCGGAGGAGGTCCAAGACCTCTAAACCCACGCGCGTGGGCCGCTCTTTAACTCTCGTCTGAACCGCGCGGGGCTCGGGAGGGCGATCTCGTCTCCGGCCACGGACACTGAGGGAGCACTCTGCTCCTTCCAGGCCGCCTTCCCAGCTCGAGGCAGGCTTCCCTTAAGAATGTGCTCCACCTTCGAAAAGAGAATTCATTTAAGAGGGGGTGGTTTTGCCTAAGGACTCTTGAAATGAGCCCTTAAACATTTCCTAGTACTTAAAATTCATGTATTTATCCATGTAGGCACATGCATATTTCTTTATCACCTCACCTCTTTCCAGAAAGGGATATTTAAGCTGGAATTATGACATATAATTGTCTCCCCTCACCACAGTCATCTTAGTCTTGTGAAGAGCAAGTATGATGACCCCTCAGAGCCCTGACCTATGATGGAGTCAGCCTCTGGCAGCGGTCTTGAGGACCTCCTGCACGGATTCTGAGACCCCTTGACTGGCAGATCGGCCCTTCCCCCGGCGCCGGAGGAAAATGACGCAACTGGAGAGGCAGAACAGTGCTTTGGGGCCCTGGCAGAAAGCACAGTGCTCCAGAAGGTGCAGCTCCCATCAGAGCAGGGGTCTGGGTACCAATTCTCCCTCTCCCATTAGCCTTCCTGTACAGGGTGAATTCCCAGGACCTCACTGGCTTCCTGAACCCGAAGGCAACCCTCTATGGCACAGGCTCCCGTTCCTATGGTCGACACTGCCGTGGGGCTAGGCACATCCTGAAGGAAGCTCCTTCCTGTGCCCTCTTCAGCTCACAGGTCACAGGCCATGTGCTGTTTCCCACCTCCTACTATGTGAAGCAGGTCCTGGCTGCCACAGAGGTGGGGGGCACCCCCCCAAAGGTGGCCCCCTCACCCAGACCTGCTAGAGATACTTCAGTGACTGCAGAAGTCTATGGCGCCTTTCCTGGCCCAAGACTGTACTGGCCATCTACTTTACCTCGTGAACACTGTGTTACTGTGCTTAAGGGCACCACTCTCCATGAAAAGGCAGGTTCCTAACTGAAGGGTGAGGTCATTTATTATGTCACTCCATTAAAGAGGAGGGATATTTCTCAAATCTGATCCTGCTGTCTGAGCAGAGAATATTCCAGTGGGCTGCAGAGCCAGTGATCTCACTTTGCATATAGAGGGAGGATGTCAAGATTGCCAATGAGGGGCCTCTTGTGGGGCAGGGCTGGAGGATGGTGTAGAAATGAGAGACCCAAGGGAGATTCGTGAAGACTTGTTTCAGATCCTTTGGGCAAGAATATAGGTCTCTCAGATACTGAGTGAATTGGGTTAGAACCTGTGAACTCTGTGGACAAATTAGCTATGTTGGAGGCAACTTCCATACTGGCAGTGCCACTTGTTCTTAGCAGAGTGGAGAGAAAACCACCAGACGAGGGAAGGCGTGGCTCTGCTCTTAGCCTAGAGCTGGGACAGAAGGCTGTAGCCCCAGGTACCAGTGCAGGGTTGACCTGGTACCTGAAGCGAGAGCACCCAGAGCTTAGTGATGGAGTCAGGGGTCCTTAGATAACCAGCCTTTCCTCTCTGCCTTCTTCTGATGCTAAACCTTGCAAGACCTAAGCTTATTTTTATTTAGGAAAACATGTTTCCCTGTAACCAGTGGCTTTGATATGAGCCAATAGAGAAGCTGGTTAAAAAGGTAAATACCGTAATGGTGTTTTTCTTTCTGGCTTACTTCACTCTGTATAATCAGCTCCAGTTTCATCCACCTCATTGGAACTGATTCAAATGTATTCTTTTTAATGGCTGAGTAATACTCCATTGTGTATATGTACCACAGCTTTCTTATCCATTCATCTGCTGATGGACACCTAGGTTGTTTCCATGTCCTGGCTATTATAAACAGTGCATGTACACCCGTGGTGGATTCATGTCAATGTATGGCAAAACCAATATAGTATTGTAAAGTAAAATAAAGTAAAAAAAAAAAAAAGGTAAATACCAGGTTTGTTTGCATTAATAGCAGCACAGCATCTGGGCCAAGGGAGGTAATGATCTCACTGTAGCATGCTTATTCTTTCTTGGTTGTCAGCTGTTACTCTGCTGGAAGGAGATGGAGAGCCCTTGGGACTGGGTGAGCTTCAAGCACTCTTTTTCCCTCAAACTAAGTGAAAAACCTCTTTGGGCCCCTTACCTGAACTTTTTTACTTGGTTGATGAGTAGGCCTGGCAGAGGGACTGCAGCATTGCTCTTGGTCTAGAGTAGAGCTCTAGGTCATCTCTCCCTATCTCCTCTACCTGGGTTCACCTTGGTCCTGCTGGCCAGGGCAGGTTCCATCCCCACACAGGGGGCAAGTCCTGGTCCTTTTGACTAGAGGCATGTGCTTCTGTGGGATGGAGATCCTAAAGAGGAGAGTGGAAGAGGTCAGCAGAATGCCCAACTCGGTACTCTCAACCAGGTTCCAGATGCTTTCTTTCCAGACTAAGGGGGCCTTGACCGTCCCCTTGTGGCTAACATGTGGCACAACTCTGGTCAAAGCATCTATCTAAAAAGATGCATGGTCCATTAGTATACAGCTAGCTAAAAGGTCATCCCAGATGACAGGCCTGGGAACCAAGAAACAGTTGCTGTAACTAAGGATGTTTAGGTTTAGGATAAAGAAGATATGCAAAGGCCAGTCTCTCTTTTAAATATTTAGAATGTTCTTGGAAGAGATTTTTTTTTTTCCTGTGTAGGATTTGAGGGCAAAATTGGGACCAAGAATTAAATTACCAGGAAATGGAATTTTTGTTTGTTTGTTTCAATAGTAAAACTAGCCCCCACGGAGATATTCCAGGAGATGCTTCTGACCACGTGGTATCGCTCTGGGAAGGAACATCCTTCTGGAAAGTCATCCAATCCTCCCATCCCTTGTCTCAGGATTTTGGAACAGTCCTGTTTTCAATATTCTCCCTGTGATGGTGACTATAAGCCATCACATGTCCCGGAAACTCCATAACCCTTTGAAAGCCTCTTGATTTTGGAAACAGAATAAAGATGTTTGGTCAAATATATTCTGACTTATGGTTCTTAAAATATGGGCAAGATTTTAGGGTTTTATCCCACTCTGAAGGTCTGTAACCCCACATTTACCAGATAAGATTAAGTAATCACTTTTGATTATCTAACGACATAGCGGCAGAAGAGGAGCTAGAACCAAGGATCTGACTTCTCTCTGGATGTTAATTGAGACTTTTACAAACATGGCTCAAGAGAAGTCAGCTCTCCTAAATGAGATGCAAGAACCATCTCTTGGTTTGGAGCAAGCTCTGCCTGCTCCATCCTGCAGGTCTTTACTCATCCCCCTTCTTCCCTCTTAACACATCTCCATAATGATGGCTTTCACCTGTTAGCTCGCATGTGCCTGGCACAGTATGAGACGAGACAGAGTTCACTTCTGGACTGAACTGTGTTTCTGCAGGTGAGCTCTCTCTCACCTGTATTATATCCATCTACCCTTGGCAAGGACAAGGCCTGGTATAACCCAGTGTCCCTACATTAGCAGTATATTTGGAGAGTCTGCTATTGCCTTAGAGGCTGTAAGTCCTTGAGGGTAAGGAACATGGAATCATTACTTTGAATCTTCAGGCAGCTAGTAAAGTATTACACCCTGTGGGCATTTGATAGCTATTTGCTATTTGCTTCTCTTCTCGCACATGAAATCTTAAGATCCCACCACTTGGGGACTCAGTTCTACTGGGCCACTCCTCTTCCAAGCTCAGCTTTGGGAAATAAGGAGTGTGTCTCCCCGCATACGGCTCTTTTCAACTTAATGTGTTCATTTGAGCACCTAGAGACCATGGTGACAGGTGCCACAGAAATAGAAAGAGCAGGGAGGTGGAGCACAGAAAGGGAGGGCCCGAAACACCAGAGGGCTGGAAGCAGTGCTTTCGGGACACCAGTGTGTATTTTGAGCCAGCGGGATTGTTTATCATGTCTTCATGCACAGCCTCTCCCTTGGGAACGTAGATGCTGTAGCTTCCTTACGCACTTACATTCTCTGGGTCTCCAGAGGAGGAGAGACGCTGCATTCAGTGTTTAAAGATACACGTCACCATCACTACATCCTACCTGTATCACTTGTCACCTTTCAGTGCACATTCATGCACATTACTTCCCTCATTTGATGCTAACTGCGGGCAGATATTAATAGTATTCACTCCTATTTTTCTGATGGATTTGAGGCTCAGACTAACTCGTCTAACATCACATGGCAGGTGAAGGGTTAGAGCTAACCTCCAGCTCTGTTTCCTTGAGCGGGCCTGCCTCTGCTAAGATTGGGCTGTACAGTGATGGGAATTCAAAGCAGGCAGGACAGACAGCCAGTGCATTTTGGCCTGTGTCATTCAGGTTAGAATGAGCTGGGTACAGTGAATCATGGAGAGACAGCTGGCACTTCTGTATGAAGCCCACAGAATGCTGCGATTGGCTGCAGGAGAAATTTTGCTCATTTTATGCCCTGAGACAAAGAAAAAGGTAAACCATAAGTGGATCCCGTTTTCAAGGCCGATGCTTCTTCACCAGCATGAGCAAACTTAAGTGCTTCCAACTTGATCTGCCTCTGTTAACCCTCTGGTCCTGAGAAAGACCACACAGCGTCTCTGTCCCTCCTCAAAGCAGACTGAGCCAAAGGCAACAGGAAATAGAGTCCTGGGCATAGTGGCTGGGCATGTTCCAGCCTCATATCCAGGACCCCGCTTTGTGCATGTCTGATGTAGTTGAACAGTGCTGCCTACAAATCCTGCCCCTTCTTGTCCTCATGTTACTAAGCAGCCCCCTGTGGGGCTTTCCTGGGACAGATTCCCCTGTCCTTCTGCCTCTTCTATGATTTGCGTAAGCAACAGAATAAGTTCATGTGTCTTGAGAATGAGTGGTGGATAAGTTTGTTTGAAACTCCACTATATGGAGTTCATCATGGCTGAAGGTATTTTTTAATGTAGAAATTCCTTTTTCTATTTTAAGTAACCAAAGTCCATTCTCAAGAATTCATTGTCCAACAACTAAAACACTCCCAGGATTTGTTTCTTATTTATACTGATTCTGCCTTCTGTTATCATCCAAGAGCCTCTGGAATGCCATCTGCTTTTCAGCAGGTATCTAGAACCTAGGGTCAAGAACTAACTCAGAAAACGAAGTTTCTTTTAAAAATTATAGAAGAGTTTGATCAGACTTGACTAGTACATCTGTGCTACTATGACACAGGGCTTGTGTACATCTTTTAGCAGAGTCCAGCCCTTCTTGTTGGTGGACAAGCTTTGCTACTTCTGCAGCCAGTTGTTTCTGAAGACCCCACTTCACTGGCTCTTTGACATGCAGCTGCGTTATTTATGTATGTGGTCAATCTCTGGAAGGGGCAGAAAAATGGAGAGTTTCAGGAACTTTTCTATCAAATCATCTTGCCATCTGTGAGGAATTGATACAACCCAAATGGTGATGTCTTATCTCTGTTTAGCCAAACAGCATTGCCAGTGGACTTCCTCAGTTTTGCTCCAGTTGTAATTAGAGGAATAGATTCCAAATATGTCTTCTCCAGCCAACTTATGGATGAACTCATATCCGGATATGCTACTACCCAGCTGATCAGATCCAGCTAGTTAGACCATAAGGCTGGAACAGGTAGTAGAAATCACAAGCCTAGATACAATAGCCAGGACAGGGAAGCAACCTAACTGACAGAAAAATGGATAAAGAAGATGTGATATATATATACAATGGAATATTACTCAGCCATTAAAAGGAACAAAATTGGGCCATATATAGAGATATGGATGGACCTAGAGTCTGTCATACAGAGTGAAGTAAGTCAGAAACAAATATCATACATTAACATATATGTGGAATCTAGAAAAATGGTACTGATGAACCTATTCACAGGGCAGGAATAGAGATGCAGACATAGAGAACGGATGGGGGACACAGAGGTGGAAGGAGAGGGTGGGGGGATTGGGAGAGTGGCACTGATATATACACACTACCATGTGTAAAACAGATAGCTAATGGGAACCTGCGGCACAGCTCAGGGAGCTTAGCTCGGTGCTCTGTGATGACCCAGAAGGGTGGGATGTGGGGGTGGTGTGAGGGAGGTCCAAGAGCGGGGGATATATGTGTAAGTGTGAGTCATTCAGTTGTGTCCAACTCTTTGTGACCCTCATGAACTGTAGCCCACCAGTCTCCTCTGTCCATGGAATTCTCCAGGCAAGAATACTGGAGTGGGTAGTCATTCCCTTCTCCAGGGGATCTTCCCAACCCAGGGATCAAACCTGGCTTCCTGCATTGCAGGCAGGTTCTTTATGGTCTGAGCCCGATATGTGTATACATATAGTTAATTTACTTCCTTGTACAGCAGAAACTAACACAATATTGTAAAGAAATTATTCTCCAAAAAAAAAAAAGAAAGAAAGAAAGGAAAAGAAATCATAGGCCTGGAGTACCTGGTATAAGAGCTTTGCCAGACTATTGCGTTTTAGGCTCTTGAACCCAGCATAAGGGCCCAGCCAACTCAGCAGCTTGCCCTGCCGTGCCCCACCCCGCCACCCCGTGTAAGGGGCTGCCTCCTGCCTTTAGGAAGTCCACCAGGAGATACTGCTGCTACCATGCGAGGTGTCCAGCACCACGAAGTTGCCCCAGGTCCTCCTATTAGTGAAGAGCTGCAGGTGATGAACCGCCAGGACCTCAAGCCCTGGGCAAAGGCATGCAGTCAGTGACCATCGCCTGGTGCTCCTCGGAACCACCACTCCCATCTCCCAGGGGCGCTCGGCGCCGCCCACTAGGGACGTCACGCTGTGGCCAGCTGGCTGGAAGAGGAGAGGTCCAACAGCGCCAGGAGGTGGTCACCATGAAATGAGTCGGCCTGGGGTCCAGGCCGCCATAGACGGTCCTGGGGAAAGTTTTCCGCCAAGTCGCCATGGAAGAGCTCTGGGAGCTGTCCTTGTACATGTCTCGGGGAGGAACTTGAACAGACCTCGAGCCTTCTGCACCACCATCAACCTCCGAGTGTCCATGTAGGCCTCATGACGTCCCGGGGGCAAGACTCCTAACCCGCCTGCGGCACCACATCACCATGAAATGCACTGCAATAAGGGTGCCGCCATCTTGGTGAAGCCCTGGACTAAGAGAGAGAGGATGATGAGGGTGGGGATGAAGATGATGAAGACGAAGCTGGTCTGCCCGAAGGATCTGAAGAAGAGGATGAGGATCAAGATGAACCAGGACTCTGGTGTCTGTCTAGTTTGGTCTGATCTGTGAGATACCTCTGGTAAGTGGCAAAACCCGGAGTGTAAGGACACTGGGGTGTATTTCTGTACTGGGGTGCATTCATTGGAGATTTTCCTTTTGAGGGGGAAAGAGGTATGATTTGGTCACCTGGTTTTGAGTGGAGTGCCTGCTGTAATTGGATTTTCCCTCCTGGGATGAGGAGTCCTTTGGCCACCTGGCACCGCCTGAGTTGTGTTTGGAAAAATCCCCTAAAGGCGGAGGCTGGTCTGTACCCCTGTCTGAAACAATAGGTAGGAAATCTCCCATTCTTGTGCTAGGGAACTGTAGCTCTGGGAAGCCACTGAGCACTGGTTTATCTAGTTCTGCTTTGTCTGTTTCTGGTAATATCTACTGTGTGAAAGAACAATGGGGAAACTGAGGGCCTGAAGGACACTTTTTTAAAAAACTAGAGTTTCTAAGTATGGCTAATGTGGAACTAAGTTCACTGGCCTGGCTGCCCAACTTAAATAAACTTTGAAAGTTGAAACTTAGTGACAGTATAATTCTGGAGGCTTGGAAGTCCTGGCAGAGAAATGTCTAAATATTCCTTACAGTTTGAATGGAAACGAAATCAAAGATCTTTCTCCCATGTCTTGGCTGTTGTAAATAGTGCTGCTGTGAACATTGGGCTGCATTTATCTTTCCAAATTAGGAAATTTTGCTTTGCTTTTCCCAGATATATACCCAGGAGTGGGTTTGCTGGGTCACGTTTGTAGTTGTTCATAGTCACTAAGTTCTGTCTGGCCCTTTGCAACCCCATGGACTGCAGCAAGCCAGGCTTCCCTGTCTTCACTATCTCCCTGAGTTGCGCAAACTCATGTCCGTTGGTGTTGCTGTCCAACCATCTCATCCTCTGTCACCCGCTCCTCCTCCTCCCCTCAATCTTTCCCAGCATCACTGTCTTTTCCAATGAGTAAGCTCTTTGCATCAGTGGCCAAAGTATTAGAGCTTCAGCATCAATCCTTTCAATGAATATTCAGGGTTGATTTCCTTTAGGATTGACTGGTTTGATCTCCTTGCCATCCAAGGGACTCTCAAGAGTCTTCTCCAAGACCACAATCGGAAAGCATCTATTCTTCAGTGCTCAGCCTTCTTTATGGTCCATCTCTTACATCCATACGTGACTATTGGGAAAGCCATAGCTTTGACTATACCGACCTTTGTTGGCAAAGTGATATCTTTGCTTTTTAATATGCTGTCTATGTTGGTAGCTCTATTTTAAGATTTGTGAGAAACCTCCATATTGTTATCCATAGTGGCTGTACCAATTTGCATTCCCACCAACAGTGTAGGAGGGTTCCCTTTTCTCCACATTTATTGTTTGTAGAATTTTTGATGATAGCCATTCTAACCTGTGTGAGGTGATAACTCATTGTATTTTGATTTGCATTTCTCTGATAGTGATGTTGAGCATCTTTTCTCATTTGTTGGCCATCTGTATGTCTTCTCTGAAGAAATGTCTATTTAGAAAGGTCTTCTGCCCATTTTTAAAAAATTGGGTTGTGTGTTTTTTGGTTATTGAGCTGCATGAGCTATTTGTATATTGGAAATTAATTCCTTGTCTGTTGCTTCATTTGCAAATATTTTCTCTCATTCTGAGGGTTGTCTTTTTGTCTTGTTTATGGTTTCCTTTGCTGTACAAAAGCTTTTAAGTTTAATTAGGCCCCATTTGTTTGTTTTTATTTTCATTTATTAGGCAGTGGATTGGAAAAGATCTTGCTGTGATTTATGTCCAAGAGTGTTCTACCTATATTTTCCTCTATGAGTTTTATAGTATCTGCCCTTACATTTGGGTCTTTAATCCATTTTGGGTTTATTGTTGTGTATGGTGTTAGGGAATGTTCTACTTTTGTTCTCCTGCATGTAGTTGTCCAGTTTCCCCGGCACCACTTATTGAAGAGACTGGATTTTCTTCGTTGTGTATTCTCGCCTCCTTTGTCATAGATCAGGTGGCCATAGGTGCATGGGTTTATCTCTGAGCTTTCTCTCCTGTTCCACTGATCTGCGTTTTTATTTTTGTGTCCGTACCATATTGTTTTGATTACTGCAGTAATCAAGCTTTGTAGTATAGTCTGAAGTCAGGGAGCCTGATTCCTCCTGCTCTGTTCCTCAGAAAAAGTATTTTTGAACTGCTGCAGCGAATCACATACTTAGACCAGGAGGACAGGCCCCATAGGGTCCTGCTAGTCACAGACTCAGTCTTAAATCTGAAATGATCAAAGGTGACTGGAAAGTTATAGAATATGGCAAAAAAGTGATTAAGAGACCCACTATTTAGGAAAAGAGGGATAGACCAATTTGAACTAGTTAGAGAGTAATTATAGGACCAAAAATTGTGTTTTTATTTCCCAACTAGTTGACATTATTTGGTAAACTCTTTAGAATTATTTTTGTACCTGGTTTGTCTCTCTTTTTAAAAGTTGTGGGAAAAGGCACAAGATTTATTATCTTAAACATTTCTAAGTGTACAGCACTAAGTGTATTCATACTGTTGTGCAGCCACTCTCCAGAACTTTTTAATCTTGAAAAACTCAAACTCTATGACCGTCAGACAACTTCCCCAGCCCCCTTGGCACTATCATTGTACTTTCTGTTTCTATGAATTTGACTTCTCTAGAAGCCTCACATAAGTGCATTCGACTTTTTGTGACTGGGTTATGGCACTTAGCATAATGTCCTCCCTGTTCCTTTATGTTGCAGCATGAGCCAGTGTTTACTTCTTTTTGAGGCTAAATAATATTCCACTGTACGTATATATACATTTTAATTATCCAGTCACCTGTTGATGGAGACTTGGGTAGCTTCCACTTCTTGGCTGTTGTGCATAGTGCTGTTATGAACACGAGGATGCAAATAATCTCTTCAAGATCCCGCTTGGATTCTTTTGGCTATATTCCCAGACACGGGATTGCTGGCTTGTCTTAGTTTGTTTGGGCTGTTATAATAGAAGACCTTATACTGAGTGGCTTAAAAACAAGGGAAATTTATTTCTCAGGGTTCTGGAGGCTGGAAAGTGCAAGATCAGGACAAATTAGCTGTCTGCTGGGATCTGTTTTTGGTTCATAGATGGCAGTCTTTTTGCTGTGTTCTCACATGGTGAAGTGGGTGAGGGAGCTCTGTGGGGTCTTCTTTATAACGGCACTAATCTGATCATAAGGGCTCTGCCTTCATGACCTAACCACCTCACTTCTCAGGGACCCTGGCTCCAAATGCCATCACAGCAGGGGTTAGGATTTCAACATATGAAAATTAGAGGGAAACAAACATTCAGCCCCTTACCTGGATCATAGGGTAATTCAATTTTTAATTTTTTGTGTAGCCACCATACTGTTTTACACAGTGGCTACACTATTTTATTTTCCCACCAGCAATGCACAAGAGTTGTTATTTTTCCATATCCTGGCCAACAATTGTTATATTCTAGGGGTTTTTTTTTGGCAGTAGCCATCCTCGTGGGTGTAAGGTATTATCTTACTGTGATTCTGACTTGCATTTCCCTGATAAATAAGGATGGTGAGCATTTTTTCATATGCTCGTTGGTCATTTGTACATCTTCTTCGGAGAAATGTCTAGTCAAATCCATTGCCCACTTTAAAAGTAGGTGGTGGTTGTTGCTATGGTTATTGAGTTGTAGAAGTTCTTTATATATTCTAGAGAGTGACCCCTTACGAAGTATGATGTGCATGCACGCGGGGTCGAGTCCAGCTCTTTGTGACCCCACGGACTGTAGCCCACCAAGCTTCTCTTCTCATGGAATTTTCCAGGCAAGAGTACTGTAGTAGGTTGCCATTTCCTTCTTCAGAGGATCTTCCAGACCCAGGGATTGAACCCTCGTCTCTTGTGTCTTCTGCATTGGCAGGTGAGTTCTTTACCAGCTGAGCCACCAGGGAAGCCCCAAGTATATGATATATACCAAGTATATGCTTCGCGAATACGTTCTTCCGTTCCACCGGTTGCCTTTTCACCGCTTTTTCACAGTCTGTTTCAACTCCTCAGACCCCAGGGGTCGCCATCCCTGAATCAGCCGGAAGAGGGCGCATCATTGCAAGAGCAGAGCTGGGGGAGGATGTCAGGATCTACTGGGTTATATATCCCCACTAATAAGTTCTCTATCTAAACGTGCAGCAAAAATTATAGACAGTTTATCGAAGAATTTCAATAAACTTTATTTCCTTTGGAAACTAAAAGGAGCAATATATATGACTGATAAATGTATTTAAAACATTAAATGCTTAAGGAAATTCCCTAGTGGTTCAGTGGCTAGGATTCTAACACTCTCAGTTCTGAGGGCCCTGGTTTGATTCTTGGTTGAGGAACTAAAATCCCACAAGCTGGTATAGCCACGAGATGTGGCCAAAATAATAATATAAATAATAATAAAGCTAAACAAAAATAATAATTTTATTACAAATAAACAAATAAAAATAGTTTACTGACATACTGTGCTTCATAGGTGCCAGTCACTGCTCCTAGTACTTTACCTATATTTAACTTACATGCATTTAGTCACAAAAGCCCTGGGAAGTAGATATTATTTTCACTCTCCTTTGAAGATAAGGAAACTGGGGCAAGGGAGGCTGAGAAGCTGGTCCAAGACCCCACAGTTAGGAAGTGGCAGAGCTGAAATTTGAACTGGCAGTCTGGCTCTGGAGCCTGTGCTTATGGCCTTGGATGGTTTGATTTTTAAAATTTTAAAAGAAATATAGTTAATGTACAGTATTATATTAGTTTCAGATATTCAGCATTCTGATTCAGTATTTTCACAGATTATATGCCATGAAAAGTTTTTAGAAGATAATGGCTACAACTCCCTGTGCTATGTAATATATAGCCTTGTCACTCGTCTGTTTTATATATAGTAGATCATCCGTCTTAATCCCATAGCCCTATGGCACCCACTCCAGTACTCTTGCCTGGAAAATCCCATGGACCGAGGAGCCTGGTAGGCTACAGTCCATGGGGTCAATAAGAGTTGGACACCACTGAGCGACTTCACTTTCACTTTTCACTCTCATGCATTGGAGAAGGAAATGGCAACCCACTCCAGTGTTCTTGCCTGGAGAATCCCAGGGACAGGGGAGCCTGGTGGGCTGCCGTCTATGGGGTCGCACAGAGTCGGACACGACTGAAGTGACTTAGCAGCAGCAGCAGCAGCAGTCCCATAGCCCTAATTTGTTCCTCCTCCGCCCTTCCTTCTCCTTCTTGGTAACTATTAGTTGTTTTCTGTATCTGTGAGTCTGTTGCCATTTTGCATATACATTCATTTGTATTATTTTTTAGATTCCACATATAAGTGATATCATATAGTATTTGCCTTTGACTTATTTCACTAAGCATAATATTCTCTAGGCTCATGTTGCTACTAATATTCCGGTGTGTGTGTGTGTGTGTGTGTGTGTGTGTGTGTGTGTGTACCACAGTTTCTCTATCCATCGCCTGTTGATGGGCACTTGGGTTGCATCCATATCTTGGCTATTGTAAATTGAGCTGCTAGGAACATGGGGGTGCTTGTATCTTTTTGATGGATAGTTTGGTTTTTACCTGTGGAGAAAGTTTTTCCACTTCAACCAACTTGATCCAATAGGATATGTGTTACAAAGTCATTCCTTTTAAGATTCCATTTTCTCACTTGTACCTTCCGAAAAATTCACCATTGACTTAGGTGTTTGATGTAGGACTTGGTGTCACAGAGCCCTGGAACATCACCCAGGGGCTCCCAAAATCACCTCTTAGCTCTGTTGTTCAGATGCCTGGGAACCTCACTTATAGCCAGACCTGAAAAAAAATTCAGAATAAATTAAAACACACAAACACACAAGCAAAAAGACATAGACATAAGGGGGGAAAACTCCTAATAAGAAAGGATTTTAAAAAGTTACCATAATACCATTATCACATTCAATAAAGTTAAAAATAATCCCTTAATGTCATCTAATATTAGAGTCCAGTTTTCTCAGACTATTTCTGTTTTCTTTGATTATCAAAACTCTCCTTTCATGGGTGTGTTTAGTTTTAGGTCTCTTAAGTCTTTTCTAACCTATAAAATAATGCCTTCCTTTTAGTTTTTAAACATAGTATTTGTTGGTGAAATTGGGTCATTTATCCTGTGCGATAACACGGAAGACTGAGAAAATCAGTTTAAGATGTTTTTGTGGCTCCCTGTGTCCCTAGGCGCTATTCCACTAGGGGTGTTCAGTCAAAATACCGTGTTTTAAAGTCACTTGAGATAATTCTTCCCTATGTGATTATGAAATCAGTTTGATACACTGTTAGTTTCATTTGTTCCAGTTTTTTTTTGATTGATGGGAGTTGCCTTTTCTAAATATGATTTCATTTTACAATGCTGCAAGATATCTACATGGTTAAAAGTCAAAATTATAAAAAGATATGAACAGAGAAGTATAGCTCCCATGACTGCTGTCTTCTCCATCCAAGAGTCAATCTATTCCTTGCCCTGGAGATGCTTTTGGTTTTTTAAAAGTTGTTTATATGTGTGCACGTTTGTATTCCTCCTTGCTTCTTCTGACCTTGTATAAGGAGGCCATCCTTATTCCTTTTTTTATAGCAGCATAACATTCCACTGTGTCTGGGTTCCGGAATTTTCCAACCAGTCCCGTACTGATGGACATCTGAGTTGTTCCCGGGCTTGGCTACTGCAGATAATGCTGCAGAGTGTATGTCATTTTGCAGTTTTGGTCGTTATGTTTGGGGTAGACTTCTGGAACTGTGATTGTTGGGTCAAAGGGAAAAGGCACGTGCAGTGTTGCTAGACGTGACAAAATTCTTCTCCGTAAAGACTGTTCTATTTTCAGTTCCCATCAGCAATGTAGCAGAGTGTTTCCTTGGAACCTTACCAATAGAGTGTATTGTCACACTTTTGGATTTTTGTTTATCTGAAATATAAGAAGTGATATCTTAGGGTAGCTTAAATTTGCAGTTCTCTTGTGATGAGAGAACATTCATTGGTTTCGTTTGCTTTTCTTTTTCTGTGCAATGCCTGTTTATATCTCATTTAAAAAATCAAGTTATTGGGCTTTTTCTTCTTCAAAGTCTTTAATTGTTAAGGATAGTAGCCTTTTGTCTATCATAGAATTTGCAGTTACTGCTGCCAGATTTTCATTTGCCTTTTGATTTTACTTAGGACTTTAAAAAGATTGCCATGCAGCCAAATTTATTACTGTTTTCTCTTATTAGTTTTGGATTTTGCCTCTCCTAGGATATAAAATATCCCATTTTGCTCTGTTATTTGTATGATTTCATTTTTACATTATCCCTTTGACCCATTTAGAATTATCCTGGTGTTTAGTGTAAGAAATAGATCCAATTTTATCTTTTTCCTTATGGGTGTCCACTTGTATGTGAATTATATCTTAATGAGGCTATTATAAATATATATATATATATTTGGAACAATACATCCTATGCTTTAATAGTGGTTGATTCTGGATGGTAAGATTCAAAATATTCTCTATATTTTTCTTTATATGAATAGATATGCCCTATTCTATTCTCCTATATTTGCAGGAACTTCTTTCTATGTTATATACCTCATAAGGCTAGGATATTTATTTCTGAATGGATATAATACAAGCCCAATAATTTTTTTGGAAGAAGTTTGTCCATGGTTAATGTATATTAATACTTAGGAACCAAACAAGTATTTGAATGTTTACTGTGCACTCTGAACTATGCTATGTGCTGGGGGAAATTTTAGAAGCCAAGTCATCTAGACAAACACATTTAAAGTCGAGTCAGTGAACCTCAGTGTATGTGAGCAGGAGCCGTGGAAAAAGTTGAATGAGTGGTTTAGACAGACAGTGAAAACGGAGGGAGAGGTCTCCATAGGCAGGGCTGGCCCTGGAGGCTTCAAAGAGGACATGTCTTTTAGTTAGTTCTTGAAGGATGAATACAGTTCAGACAGGGATAAAAACAGGCAAGTGCAGGCAAAGATTACTCGTGAGTAGAGGGGAATGGGAGCCCTTCAGCACATTTGGAGCACCAGGTAGGCAGGGCTGGTCAGGGTCTGCCCTGACCATCTGACACCGCGCTGTGACTGGGCGCACAGCCCTCTGCTCCTGACAGGGGATGAGCTGTCTTCAGTCTCCAGGGACTGGGAGCTTTTCAGAGGATCCAGTTACACACGGAAGCCCTCCCCAAGGAGCTCGTTTCTGGTGGCGAACCTGCTTGCAGCTGCTGAAGCCTGCAGGAAAGGGGGCTTTCACAGTTTGCATTTGATTTTCTTCCTTATCATTCCATTCTTTGCTGGCACCCATGGTGTGGGACCCTGGGTCCACCCCAGGACCCAGCCGGCCCTCTACGGATGGGTACACAACAGCTGCCTGGCAGGGCAACTGCCTAGGCTCAGATTGGCTTCTGCTTCGAATGACTCTGAGCACAAACTTGCCTCCTCCTCTTCCAAGTGTCGGAATAAGCAATGGCATATGTTGGAGTTGGGGGTCAGGGAGGTGGGGTGGACAAGTCTAACAGCCTAAAACGGCCACCTCACCATTTGTCGGACATCCCAGCCTCAGTCCTTTGAGACTTAGCGTGAAAAGAGGCCCTCAGATTTTCAGTTAATCTTTTTGATTGTGTGTGTGTGTCTGTTGGGTAGGGGTGGGAGGTTTCTGTGGTTCACCATCCTTTATGACTCTCCAGAACCACTTTCAGACCACACATACATTCCTTTTCCTCTGTACTCCCTCTCAATTGCGATCGGTGCCCTTCAGCATCTGTTTTCCTAATTCAGGACAGGGCAATAATTCCAAAGGGATTTCTTTAACTTCCTGAGATAATCCATTTCCCTTGTAACCAATCCTACTTATGTGTTACCTAACGCTCTCATGCTGAAGAAACAGAGAATCCCTGAGTGCCACCTTTATTCCCTTAATTGCAGACCCTAATGTGTTCTTCCTAGAGAGCCGCATGATGGGATGGGCAGAGCGTGGATCTCAAGTCAGATGACCCCTGGCTCTGTCACTGCTAGCTGAATGACCTCAGGCAAGCGATCTAGCTCTGAGCCTCTCTTTGCACCTCTTGGTTCTATGTGTGCGTTAGTCACTCGTGTCAGACTCTTTGCGACCCTTTGGCCTGTAGCCTGCCAGGCTCCTTTGATTGTGGGATTTCTCAGGCAAGAATACTTGAGTGGGTTGCTGTTCTCTTCTCTAGGGGATCTTCCCCACCCAAGGATTGACCGCGGGTCTCCTGCATTCAAGGCAGATTCTCAACCATCTGAGCCACCTCAGCCTCACCTGGTTGTGATGATGACTAAATAACCAGGCAAAACTCATGGGCAGATGCTACAAAAAATTTTCTTTGATATGTTCAGAAGCCCTCAGCCTTCTGTGTTTTGAGTTCCCTAATCAAATCCATCCTGTTTTCTGAAACTTCAATCAGCCCCCTGCCCTTTGAGTACATTGCTGTCCCTGAGGCACTGGCTCACCCAGCAGCCTCCTTTGAGCCTGCAAACAACAGAAATATTTGTTTCCTGGCAAGGTTTCTATACCAAGAATGGTTTCTAGGCCTGAAGAGGCTGCGCCTGGGAGAGAGCATGCTGGACACGGTTCCCAGAACAGGAGTGAACGCAAGCGCCTGTGTACAATCTTGTCCTCAGTTACCTAACACCAGTCTCCAGGGGAATTAGCCAAAGACATCTCAAATGTCAGGGCACATATTTCTGTCTGAGGTTGACCTGTCTTCTCCCTCCATGGGCCTGTACCACATCCTTCCAGAATTAAGTGACCCAGCCTCCTTGTGGAATGGCCTATACAGAAAGCATGCCTTCCTGGGCACCGGACGAGAACTGGGACAGTGCCGAGGGGGAGGTGAGGCTGTTGTGAATTAAAGAGGGCACACATAGCTGGTCAGGAGCCAAGTCATTAATGTTTCTTTGATTTCCCTCTGGAGTAGTCAGGGACTTTTTCCTCTTACTTTTCTTCCTCTCGTTTGCATCTTGCAACTGTTTGATAATCAAGATGGAGGTACGTACAAACAGGTACCCAATGGCTCCCTGTAACCTTATTTCTGTGTCTCCTTTCCTCCTTTGCTCTTGAGAAGCCACCCTTATACCCACATCTTCAGGCTGCCTCCTCCTCCCATCTCATTGTTCCCTGGGGCTGGTTTTAGCTGTGGTCCTACACAAAGAACTTCATTGCATCTCACTATCTCAGCACCAGAGTGTTAACTAATTTAATGAATGTTTCCAAGTGGAATGAGAGAAGACCAGAAAGTACTCCAGGTTCCCTGTTGAGTTTCCTGTTTAGATCCAGACGCACCATCCCTGACTTGGTGATTCTGATGTTGGAACTTTCTCATGAAGTGGGAGATACTTTTGGACCAGTGGGTCATTCAGGCGATTTCATTAGATGCTGGATACCAAGTTCTTCATAAATTGAAAACATTCTGAGATGATCATGATGCTCATAAGCAATCAGTTTCTGAATACTGTGTTTGGTGATTGGAACCAGTCCTATAATTAAGTATGCCATACAAAGACCATCTGATAATCTGATGCAAATTTAGTGATATTATTTTTTGCTTCCGTCCAGCCCTCAATTAGCCCTTGAGGAAGAATATCTTTTAATTTGGCTTTTTAATGACGGTGTATATTTTCTGGTAAGTTTTTAAAATTTTTGGCTGCTAAGCTTGTGGGACCTCAGTTCTCCAACCAGGGATTGAATCCACTGGACCACCAGGGAGTTCTTAGATAAACTAGTTATCTAAAATTCTCAATCTTAGATTCAAGTTTGAGATCCAATGGAGGAGAGTAGCCCATTAACCAATCGATAATGTATTAACCTGCTCTAGCCTGGAGCACCGGCCCACCCCTTTGTAGGAAATCTTCCAGAGAAAATACAATTCTTGTCAACTCTGTCTCTTTTCTAATCAAGTTGCCTTGTTTTGTCTGGAGGAGTGAATTGAGGTGAGGAGGAGGGACCTAGTCTTTGGAACAGCAGAAGTACCTGCTTAGTCTGACTGAGATGCAAGCAGGCGGTACACCTGGGATTAAATAAATTAAGCAAAATGGGAGGCTCAGACACGCCCTTTGCCCAGAGGGTGTCTGGGTGCCCAGACACCCCCTCCCCAGTGGTAGGTTCCTTGTCTGACCATTCTTCAGTGGGATAAACATCTTTTATTGCTGTGCGGTCAGGTTTTAAAGTTAAGTCAGGAACAGAATTTATCACAGGGATGGTCTACCAGGGTCCAGCCTTTTTCTTGACACAGACGTGATAAATTAGATTTTAGAGTGGAGATGATTTCTCCAAAGTGTTGCAGTAAAAGGAAAAAAGAGGAATGAATTTTTCTCTTTCCCTTTCCTGAGAACAAAGAAGATAAGGAGAATGAACACTGAGCAGGCCTGAGTATTCCTGGTTTTCCTACTTTAACTGCTCCTAACTCTTCATGTCTGTAACCAAGTTTGCTTTTCTGCCCCCTAACTCTGCAGGAGCTACAATTCACATTT
Source organism: Budorcas taxicolor (assembly GCF_023091745.1). Classification (NCBI taxonomy): domain Eukaryota; kingdom Metazoa; phylum Chordata; class Mammalia; order Artiodactyla; family Bovidae; genus Budorcas; species Budorcas taxicolor. The sequence goes on along the minus strand of NC_068920.1, from coordinate 80,597,442 downwards.
TTCCTTTGACTCTATGCTAAATCCATCCCGTGTCTGGTGTTTACCCTTACAACACCTTTCCCCTGATAGTTACATATGAGAAAGAAAGCGGCAGAGCCACCCAACTGCCAGGCTCAATTACTGGGTTACTGACGCCAGTCTATGACTGTCTTTGAAACAACACAAGAGGAAGAAATCAAGATCCTATCACCTTTATTCCTCATCTCCGACTCCTGACTTTGAGCCCGTGCCTTATATAAGCCCCTAGACTCCTCAATGGCACCCCACTCCAGTACTCTTGCCTGGGAAAATCCCATGGATGCAGGAGCCTGGTAGGCTGCAGTCCATGGGGGTGCTAAGACTGAGTGACTTCACTTTCACTCTTCACTTTCATGCATTGGAGAAGGAAATGGCAAGCCACTCCAGTGTTCTTGCCTGGAGAATCCCAGGGACAGGGGAGCCTGGTGGGCTGCCGTCTATGGGGTCGCACAGAGATGGACACGACTGAAGCGACTTAGCAGCAGCAGCAGCAGACTCCTCACGGAGGGGGCCACAGTTCTTAAGGCATGAGCCTACTATGGTCCCCTCTCTGCCGACAGAATGAAAGTCACCTTTCTGTTTTCTCCAAACGCTGTCTCCATATTTTTTATTCGGCTTTGGTAGGCAGAGAAGGCCAAGATTTTGGCCAGCAACAATTGGAGGTGTTAGAATCGTAATAGTTCGCATTGGCTGAGTGCTTCTTACTACAGGGTGGCCACACCAGTTGATGAAGCTTGATAAATACCAACCACCTCATTGCATTTGCTACTCAGAATGAGTGTCTTCAAGGGAGACACTATTATTAGTCTACTTATCAATGGGGAAACTGAGGCTCCAAAAGATTGTCAACTGCTTGTTGTAAAGAGACAGAACTGGTGCTTAAACTAAACAGCCTCAAAAGCCCAGGTGTTTAAGCACCAAGCTGGGCTCCCTACCATGAATGTAAAGCAGTGGTCCCCATCCTTTTTAGCACTAGGGACTGGTTTCAAGGAAGACAATTTTTCCATGGACCAAGGTGGGGCAAATGGGGATGGTTTCGGGGTGATTCAAGCACATTACATTTGTTGTGCACTTTATTTCTATTATTATTACATTAGCTCCTCTTCACGCCATCAGGAATTAGATCCTGGCAGTTGGAGTTTGAAAGGGAAAGTGAAGTCATTCGTCGTGTCCGACTCTTTGCGACCCCATGGACTGTAGCCTACCAGGCTTCTCTGTCCGTGGGATTTTCCAGGCAAGAGTACCAGAGTGGGTTGCCATTTCCTTCTCCAGGGGATCTTCCCGACTTAGAGATCGAACCCAGGTCTCCCACATTGCAGACAGATGCTTAACCTCTGAGCCACCAGGGGTTTAAAGGACCAGAATCATCTTTTATTCGTTTTCCATAAAATCTCAGCTTCTCTGCCCCTCCTCCTTTGCCTTCCTGCCCCTCTCTCCCACTTAGTCTCCCTCTTTTTTTCTCTCGTTTGTTGACAGTCTTTTCTCTATCCTGGCTGGATCCTTTGTCTTCAGGGGTCTCTATGTGCTGCTTTTTGCCTGATCCATTTTTGGTACTTTCTCAAGCTAAAAAAACCAATAGGTTTTGAATAGTATTTATTTTCTGAGTGGAGGACTGGCATTAGATCCCTCTTTAGATGTTGACAGTTTGGGGCTGAGGTGGATACTATGACTAAACCAATGGTTCCTGGAGCCCAGAGCAGTAATCCTCTTGAGGTTGGAAAAGTGAACCACACTTATCCAAGGGATGTCTGAATCTGAGCCTGGCTATTTCAACTCTTCTCTCCCACTCTGATTCTGAATTCCCTGGATAGGGGTCAGGACATTGGCTGTTATTTAGGGGTCCCCAGTAATACTTATGATCAGGCTTTTTGGGAAATGCTGGACTGAAGGAGTAAACCGTGGTTCTCTCATTTTCTTGTACCTCCAGATTATCTATTCCAGAATTTCCTTTTGCAGATCCTGAGGCCAAGGGTCCCAGGACCAAATCTGGGAACACTGCTCTAGAGCATGTGTCCCTAAATCTGAGCATGCATCAGAATCCTCCCCAAAGCCTGTTGAAACGGAGATTGTGGGCTCTGACTCAGTTGGTTTGGATGAGGCTGGGGGATTTGCACGTCTAATAAATTCCCAGGTCACACTGATGCTGGGGGTCCTGGGACCACACTTTGAGAACTACTGTGCTAGATCATTCCACCACATTAAAAAGCAGATTGACCCTCAGCCTAGATCAGAGACCTTTCTTCACTTCAAGCTAAAATGTATAACAATAGTAACTCTTGACCAGCCAGAGCTTTCTCATAAATTACCAGACACCTTAAGTACCTCTGTTCTCAAAAGGTGCAGCAAGTGCTCTCTTTGCTGTCAAAACCAGGTGCTGGGAAACCTGGGTCCTAGGATTTCATTTACATCCCAGACAACAACGTCGTGAACGACCAGACCAGAGGGAAGTCATCTACCTTTCTTTGGCTTGTTCTACCTTTCTTTGGCTTGTTCTCTCCCCATCTGCAGACTGTGACATCTTTAGGAGATAAAATGAGAGAACCAAGTAAAACACATTCAGGAAATATTTAAAGCTCAAGGTACAAATACTGGCCATGATCCTAAACCATTGACTGGGAAGGTGAAGACTGGCTGCCGTGTCTTGGTTTTTCACTTACTTGTGGCAGTCGGTGGTCCAGCTGCTATTTCTTCATCTGAGCTAAATAGAACTAGATCCTGAGTGGAGCCTCTGCAAATTTAGCTGCTTTAGTGCTTACTTGTAGCTTGCAAGTTGCATTAAAACTGTCTGTAACATTCATTCTCATTGCTATTTTTTTTGTAAGTTCTTCCGTTTATAAGGGGAGAACTCTGTGCCAATGGCTCCTGCCTGGGTGTGACCAGTAGGCTGTTAGGCAGCAAAGGCTAAAAGTGGGAGACGGGGTCAGAGTTTGGTTCAGTTCAGTCACTCAGTCGTATCTGACTCTTTGCAACCCCATGGACTGCAGCACGCCAGCCTTCCCTGTCCATCACCAACTCCCAGAGGTTGCTCAAACTCACGTCCATTGAGTCAGTGATGCCATCCAATCATCTCATCCTCTGTCGGCCCCTTCTCCTCCTGCCTTCAATCTTTCCCAGCTTCAGGGTCTTTTCAAATAAGTCAGTTCTTCGCATCAGGTGTCATTAGAGTACATAAAATATAAACAGCTGTTGTTCTTGTTTAGTTGCTCAGTTGTGTCTGACTTTTATGACCCCGTGAACTATAGCCCTCCAGGCTCCTCTGTCCATGGGATTTCCCAGGCAATAATACTGGAGTGGGTCATCGTTTCCTTCTCCAGGGGATCTTCCTGGCCCGTAGATCTCTCCTGCATTGGCAGGCGGATTCTTTACCACTGAGCTGCCAGAGAAGTCCATAAACAGCCATGAACGTTAATTTTTGTAATAGTTAAGGACTGACTGATAGCAAGAGAGACTATTTAGCCATGATCACTAGAATTACGAAAGAGTTGACATGCAATTGTAATTTTCTGTTTACGTGTCCACAGTTGCACTTAGACTACAAGGTACATTTGGATGGGCCCATCTTTATATTTTCACTGATGTTGTCTCGCTACTATTAGAGTTGGCATTTAATAATTACTTGTTGAATTAAATTATAGAATGCCATGGATGATAGATGTGAATTAGCTTAAAAATGTCACCTTTTGTATAAATCAGTTTTACCTTCACTCTCTTTTATAACAAGGCAGGGATAAATTTTTTTTGGGGGGGAGATTTTCATTTCACTTTATTTTGGGGGAAGACACTATGTTTTTTTTAATATAAATTTATTTATTTTAATTGGAGGTTAATTACTTTACAATATTGTATTGGTTTTGCCATACATCAACATGAATCTGCCACGGGTGTACACGTGTTCCCCATCCTGAACCCCCCTCCCACCTCCCTCCCCATACCATCCCTCTGGGTCGTCCCAGTGCACCAGCCCCAAGCATCCAGTATCATGCATCGAGCCTGGACTGGTGATTCGTTTCATATAAGACATTATACATGTTTCAGTGCCATTCTCCCAAATCATCCCACCCTCGCCCTCTCCCACAGAGTCCAAAAGCCTGTTCTATACATCTGTGTCTCTTTTGTTGTCTTGCATACAGGGTTATCATTACCATCTTTCTAAATTCCATATATATGTGTTAGTATACTGTATTGGTGTTTTTCTTTCTGGCTTGCTTCACTCTGTATAATAGGCTCCAGGGATAAATATTTTAATATTGAGTGACTGAATAAAACAAGGCTCAGGTGATAAATAAACAGCTGTTGCTGTTTAGTCACTCAGTTGTGTCTCTTTTGTGACCCCTTGGACTGTGGCCTTCTAGGCTCCTCTGTCCATGGCATTTTCCAGGTAAGAAAGAGACATATGGGCAAGAAAAAACACACCAGTATCCTCTTGGCTGGTCTGTTTTGGGCTCCACATAGGTCTCTAGTAGTTTAGCCCAATTTCAATGGAGACTAGAGGAATGAGACCAGGGTCATCAGCTTGACTCATGAAAAGTGAAAGTGAAAAGTGAAAGTGAAGTCGCTCAGTCGTGTCCGACTCTTTGCGACCCCGTGGAGTGTAGCCCACCAGGCTCCTCCGTCTTAGTTTTGCTCTGCCCGGTGGCCTAAGCTGCATTGTGAAATCAGACCCAGGTCAAACCGGTCTTGATAGATGATGGTGTGAGCAACATACTTGCCTTCTCAGAGATCCTCCCTTGGGGTGATTCTTCATCTTCCTACAGGGGCCAGAGTCACGGTTTACATCCTAGGAGCAAGTTCCCATCACACAAATAACCGCATTCTGTGGGTCAGCTTTCTCCCCCATTTAATTCATCAAAGGGCCCTTCCCATGGTATTCCAGTCTGCTCTGCTGTTTAGACAGTGAGAAGGACCTGTTAATGGTTAACCTGGTAAAAAGAACAGGTCTCCAAGAAGTAGAGACTCTTATGATGAGACTGTCAGACCTAATGAGAGCCTGAGGAGAAGGCATTTCTGGGAAAATGGGTCACACATTCCCTCCTTCTATAAGGTAGTTGTTTATGTGTTTGATTCCAGGCCCACTGCTGCAGAGGATTAAATACAGACACAGACAGATCGAGAGGCATGCATATACCCACGTGTATACACACACACACACACACACACACACACACACACACACATACACAGACTTTCCGATTTAGAACCTTATAAATGGAGGAAGCCTTACAAATGCATAGGTCATTATAATAAAGGCAACAGGTGGTAAGAATAATCATTTTCTGTTTAAATAATGATTTGCTGATTCCTGTCAATAGCCTCTCTTGCCCCTCTTTTATTCCCATTAATCTTTCTTTCTACTTTTATCTGATTGTGCTTTCCAGCTCCTGGGCCTTACACAGAATGGCAGTTCCTAGGAAAAGCAAAAGCAAGAAGAACAATAGCCTTTCAGTGGATTCTTGTTTGCAGGAAAATACCAGAGACTGGAAGGGTCATGTGAGTCAGGGAACTCTTGCTCCTGGCAATTGAAATCCTTGCCATCTGAAAAAGAGAGGTCAGATCTGCCCTGGAGCTCAGCTAAAAGCCAGGGGTTACCTGAGGTCTGGGACCCGGTGGCCAGGAGCCAGGAAGGGAAATAACCGGGTGGGGCCTGGGCAGCAAAGGCTCCCGGAAGGACTCGGCTTCTTATCTCTGCTCTGCCGCGTCCTGCCTCTGATTTCGGGAGTCACACTGCTTCTCTGAACCTCGGTTTCTTCATTTACAGTGTGGCTATAACACGCAGTCTACCTAAGGCAATTGTGAGGCTGAAAATGCTCATTTCAGTAGAACTCATGTTTCTTGGTTCCCTGGAGAATTGGCACATACCTTACACCCTCTTAAGCTTGAGAAGTGATTCAGCAATTTCCCAAAGGACCTTGCAAGGAAGCATACAGCTTTATACAGCACCTGCTCTGTAGCGATGTATGTGATTCAGTCTAATGATCTCAGCTACCTTATAAAGAAGATACTTTCTTCCCTAAACAGAGGGAAAAGTCAGAGCTTAGGGGAGTTGACTGTACCATACCTGGGATCCCTCAGAGACTAGAACTCAGGATTGTCTGACTCAGCATTTACCCATTTCTCACTGTGCCACATTGGCTCACACTTTGGATACAAATGGATATAGAAATAAAACCTAGGCTTCTCATGAAGTCATCAGGAGCCTGTACACTCAAGTAGGCCATGGAGAAATGGGAGAAGAGACAGTGGGACCTCTAGAAGACACCCACCTCAGGACTGTTTTGTGAAGACAGCTGAGGGCCAGTGAGAGGCCTGTGTCCACCCAGTGGGTGTCACTTCTTTCTCTCTCTCTTTCCTTCTCCAGTATCTATTTGGACAAGATTGGGCATGTTCAGGGTGGTATGGCATGGACTCCAGTATCTATTTAGGATGACCCCAAAGCCAAGGGTCCACAGAATACATTTTCCTGCCCCACACTGGGCTCTCACAGCTGCCTAACTGCCCTCCAGCAGTCGGGCCAGGTGGAATGGAACCTGATTGAAGAACAGCTTGGAAGCTGAGTGGGGGTGAAGGGTCGGCAGTGGCAGGCTTTGCTCTAACTCCCTTTCATGGTACAGGCCGCCTCCTCCTCCTGGCCTGCTTTCTGATATCCCTAAGGCCTCTCCAAGTAGGGAGAGTGGAAGGACAAAGCGGATGTGGCCAATCAAGAGATGCCATCCTCTATAATCAGGTCACCCCGGCAGCCCCCTGTCTAACCCAGTTGGCGCTGAGGTTTTTGCTCGGGGATCATTTTGTTCTGTCACAGTAACGCTGACCTCAAGCTAGGCCACTCTGTCCAGAACCTTGCTTGATCTAAAGCAACTCTCTCTGGGAGTTCTGTCTTGCTGGCAGGTCTCCAGAAGGAAGCGGTGCTGTTTAGCCAGGGGAGTCAGCAAATGGCCTTTCCCCCAGCTTGGCCTGCTTAGATAATCTGCTGATGGGTTTCCTTTGAGTACAGAAGGATCCTAATTTCCTAGAGACATGTGAAAAAGAGCCTCAGTTTATCAGAGAAGACATCAAAGTTGCTATATAGAAGCTCGTGATATAAAAATCAATTTGGATTTTATCCAAAATTTTTATCAAAATTGAAATTGATTTTTATGACCAGTCAGTTAAGAAACAAAAACTTTTAAAGTGAACATTTATAAGAGAAACAAAAGCTATGAGGGGCCAGGAATAAATCCAATGAGATATATGTATGATCTCTATGAAGAAAATTACAAAACTTCACTTACTTAGGTATTCGTTGCTAGAGAGATGAGGCGTGTTCATGATATGAAGATTCACTGTTAAAAAAGATTTTAATTCTCCCTAAATTAATCTAGAAATTATAAAATTCTAGACAGGATATTCTATGTAACTCGGTAAGATGATTCTAACCCTGCTTCAAAAAAGCAAAGGGCCAGAATACCTATGAAATTTTGAAAAAAACCAAGATGAGTGACTTGCCTTATCAGACTTACTAAAGTGGTGTGGTATTAGCCCAGAAGGAGACAGATAGGCCTGTGGCACAGAATAGAGGGCCCCCAGGCAGACTCCCGTGTGTGTGAAGGCTTGATATATGAGAGACAGCATGCAAATCTGTAGAGAAAGGATGAATTACTCAAAAAATGACACTGGGAATTCAGTAACCCATGTGGAGAAGCAAACCCAAACACAACCAGAGGTTTAATCAGAGGTGAAAAATTTGAAAAGCAGAATTTTAGGACATCTAGGAGAAAATATAGAAAACTCTCAGGACCAGAGAGTAAACAGTAATACCTGAAAACGCAGATGGACAGACTATAAAGAATAGTGATAAATTTATCAGCATTCAAGTGTAAAGCCCCTTCTCATCAAAAGACGCAAAAATTAAAAATAGACAAGTATGACCTGGGAGAAGATGCTGGCAAGGGTGCTTGGTCTCCCTGTAGGAGAGAGGCGCCTGCAGGTGTGTGATTGGCTGACAGCCTGCGGCTGCCGCACCATCTAGATCCACCAGTGTTCAGGCCGAGACCATGCTCTCCCTGGCCCAACTGCGCGTGGTAGGGGGACTCAAGCTGAGCCATTCTTGCCCAGCACTGGTTTCCTTTAAAAGGCAAACTGTCTTCTGAGGCTCTCCATTCGCTGGACGGAGACCTCAGAACTCCCTGCGGACGAAGTCTCTTCCTACCCAATCCTCCTTTCTTCTCTCTCCCATCACAGGTAGCAGGATCTGCATCGGGATCTGAAGGCTCTTCCCAGCCACTCCTGCTCTTTTTTCCATTACCTTTCAGAAGCATTGAAAGTAAAAAAAGTTAACGTGTTAGTTGCTAAGTCATGTCCAACTCTTTGCGATCCCAATAATTGTCTTCACTTCTAATTCCTTCTTGGTGTCTGCTTCTCGGAGGGCCTGAACAGACATAACCTATAAAGTCATAGAGGAGTGTGGCTCTCCTGGTGGTCCAGTGGTTAAGACGCCACTTTCCAAGGCAGTGGTGGAGGTTCAGTCCTTGGTTGGGGAGCTAAGATCCCACATGTCTCACAGCCAAAAAAACCAAAACATGAAACAAGCAAGATTGTAATAAATTCAATAAAGACTTTAAAAATGGTCCACATTAAAAAAATTGAGAAAAACAAGATTGGTATTCAGAACGTATATGTAAAAACAAGTAAACTACAGATTGATGAGGTAAAAAGAAACAACGCCATAGAAATGTAGGCAAAAGATGAAAACAGGCAATCCATTGAAGAAATCTAAAAAGTCAATACATACATGAATAGATGCCCAACCTCACTACTAGTCAGGAAAATGTAAGTTACAGGAAACCAGTACTATTTAATACTAAGCCTGCCTGGCTCTTCTGTCAATGGGATTTTCCAGGCAAAAATACTGGAGTGGATTGCCATTTCCTTCTCCAGAGGCTCTTCCAGGGATTGAACCTGCCTGTCCAGCTTGGCAGATGGATTCTTTACCACTGAGCCACAGAGGGAACTTTTAATACTTATAAGATTGGTAAAAACCAAAAACATTTGCTGAAGTATTGGGGAAGATGTGGAGCAACAAGAACACGTGTGCTGTTGGTGGGAGGGTAAATTCATGTGACCATTTTGGACACTATAGTAATTACTCATTTAGAAATAATGAGGAAGTGGTTACCCATCTTTAGACTTTCCCACATGTGCATAAGGAGACACACAGAAGAATACTTTGCAGAATTATTTGAAAGAGGAAAACCCCAAAACAACCTAAATGTCCAGCGAAAGAAAAACCGATGGAAACATTGTGAAATGGACATTGTTAAGAAATATCATACAGCCATAAAAATAAATAAACCACAGCAAAAATTTCTGCATGGAATGGAAGTGGCAAACTGACTTTTGGCTGTGAAAAGTCCTGACAACGTACACTTTATTTATTTTAAAAGCTTAAAGAACAGAGAAGGGGGTAGAGAAAAAGGGACTTGTTTATCGTCTAGTCTACAGGAACTAAGTTGGCAAATAATTTGATGTGGTTTATCTTGGCCACACTAACTGCTGAAGGAGACTAATTATGATTTTGTCAATCTTTCATCTATTAAAAGCAGACACAGAAAAGGGTCATTTGTTAGCAATATTTTTTTTCATCAATCCCAGCAGATGTTGAAGTTGCTTGAAGTTGGCAGTAGTCTCTCAAATGTCTGCCTTGAGTGGGCCTGGCATTCAGGAGTACAAAGGGAAGGAAGGGGGGCGGGGCTTTGGCAGGGGGAGCGGGGAGGAGTGGGAGGGCTGGGGAGTTGCCCCTTCCTCCCCCCACCCCCGACCCCGACCCAGGCCCTACTTTCCTCTAGCCCGAGGCTGATAGCCCAGCTGCTGCCTCCGTGTGCTGTCCTGGAATTCTTATTATGTCTCAGGAATCTGGTTCTGGCCTGTGATGAAATTACAGACTGCGGTGTCCAGCCTCACCGATGTGACCTGGGAGGGGAAACCTCTCTTCTGGATGCCTGCTTTGGTAAACCTCCCAGGCCTTTCTGCCAGGGCCTTGTCCCCAGTTGCCTTCCTGATCTGGGACTGACTGACAAGCCCTGGCCTGTTTACTGGCCCTTCCCTTCCCCTAGGAAAGTGTCCCTCCACGGCCTGTGTCCACAATAGCTAGTCAGCACTAAGAAAGCAAAGCAGAGCAGGTTTGAGGCCCAGAGAGTTTCCAATCAAAGGAGTTTTATTTTTAAAAATCCAATTCAGAAAATGTTCTTTGAACCTTATAAGGTACTTGGGGACAACACAAAAGAAGATCCTTTTAAATAAAGGATTTTAAAAATCCTTTTAAAATAAATATTAAAAAATAATTGAATTATGGTTGATTTATAATATGTTAATTTCTACCGAACAGCAAATTGACTCTTTTTTAAATATTCTTTTCTATTATGGTTGATCATCGTTCAGTTCTGTTGTTCAGTCGTGTCTGACACACTGCGACCCCACGGACTGCAGCACGCCAGGCCTCCCTGTCCATCACCATCTCCCAGAGTTCACTCTGTCAGCTCCTTCTCCTGCCCTCAATCTTTCCCAGCATCAGAGTCTTTTCCAGTGAGTCAGTTCTTCGCATCAGGTGGCCAAAGTATTGGAGTTTCAGCTTCAACATCAGTCCTTCCAATGAATATTCAAGACTGATTTCCTTTAGGATGGACTGGTTGGATCTCCTTGCAGTCCAAGGGACTCTCAAGAGTCTTCTCCAACACCACAGCTCAAAAGCATCAATTCTTTGGCACTCAGCTTTCTATATAGTCCCACTCTCACATCCATACTTGACTAATGGAAAAACCATAGCTTTGACTAGACGGACCTTTGCTGGCATAGTAACGTCTCTGCTTTTTAATTTGCTGTCTAGGTTGGTCATAGCTTTTCTTCCAAGAGTAAGTGCCTTTTAATTTCATGGCTGCAGTCACCATCTGCAGTGATTTTGGAATAAAAAAAAAAATAAAGTCTGTCACTGTTTCCACAGTTTCCCCATCTATTTCCCATGAAGTGATGGGACCAGATGCCATGATCTTCGTTTTCTGAATGTTGAGCTTTAAGCCAACTTTTTCACTCTCCTCTTTCACTTTCATCAAGAGGCTTTTTAGTTCTTCTTCACTTTCTGCCATAAGGGTGGTGTCAACTGTATATTTGAGGTTATTGATATTTCTCCTGACAATCTTGATTCCAGCTTGTGCTTCATTCAGCCCAGCATTTCTCTTGATGTACTCTGCATATAAGTTAAGTAAGCAGGGTGACAATATACAGCCTTGACATACTCTTTCCTATTTGGAACCAGTCTGTTGTTCCATGTGCAGTTCTAACTGTTGCTTCCTGACCTGCATACAAATTTCTCAAGAGGCAGGTCAGGTGGTCTGGTATTCTCATCTCTTTCAGAATTTTCCACAGTTTATTGTGTCAAAGGCTTTGGCATAGTCAATAAAGCAGAAATAGATGTTTTTCTGGAACTCTTGCTTTTTTGATGATCCAACAGATGTTGGCAACTTGATCTCTGGTTCCTCTGCCTTTTCTAAATCCAGCTTGAACTTCCAGAAGCTCACAGTTCATGTACTGTTGAAGCCTGGCTTGGAGAATTTTGAGCAATACTTTACTAGCATGTGAGATGAGTGCAATTGTGTGGTAGTTTGAGCATTCTTTGACATTGCCTTTCTTTGGGATTGGAATGAAAACTGATCTTTTCCAGTCCTGTGGCCACTGCTGAGTTTTCCAAATTTGCTGGCATATTGAGTGCAGCACTTTCACAACATCATCTTTTAGGATTTGAAATATTCAACTGGAATTCCATCACCTCCACTAGCCTTGTTCGTAGTGATGCTTCCTAAGGCCCACTTGACTTCACATTCCAGGATGTCTGGCTCTAGATGAGTGGTCATACCATCATGGATATCTGGGTCGTGACGATCTTTTTTGCATAGTTCTTCTGTGTATTCTTGCCACCTCTTCTTAATATCTTGTGCTTCTGTTGAATAGAGCTCCCTGGGCTATATAGTAGGACCTTATTGTTTATCCATTCTATGTGTAATAGTTTGCATCTGCTAGTCCTAGGCTCCCAGTCCGTCCCTCCTCTACTCCTCCTCCCCCTTGGCAACCACAGGTGTGTTCCCTGTGTCTGTGAGTCTTTCTGTTTTGTAGGTAAGTTCATTGTGTCATATTTTAGATTCCACACATAAGTGACGTTGTATGGCACTTTTCTTTCTCCTCCTGACTTCCTTCGCTTAGTATGAAAGTCTCTAGTTCCATCCATGTTGCTGCAAATGGCATTATTTCATTCTTCTTTAATGACGGGGTAAACTTCCGTGGTATGTATGCACCACGTCTTCTTTGTCCGCTTATCTGTCGGTGGACATGTAGGTTGTTTCCGTGTCCTGGCTGTTGTGAGTAGTGCTGCTGTGAACACGCAGGAGTGCATGCATCTTGAATTATAGTTTTGAATTATAGTTTTATCTGCATATTTGACCAGGAGTGGGATTGCTGGATCTTTTGGGAATTCTATTTTTAGTTTTATGAGAAACCTCCATACTTTTTCCCACAGTGGCTGCACCAACATACACGTCACAAGATTCACACCGTGTCCTCACAGCAGGTAAAGCTCAACGGAGACAGGCCTGTGATCAGGCAGTGATAAAAGGATGACATAAGGGTGGCTTGAATAAGAGCAGGGTGCTGGTGCCCACTGGAGCTGGATGAGAGGTGCTGGGGCAGCGGTGCTGGGATAGGAGGACGTGTGTGGGAGGCACAGTCACAGCCCACAGAGGTCCATTTCCTAATCTTCAGAACCTGTGACACCTTATAAGGCAAAAGGGACTTTCCAGGTGTGATTACATGCAGGATTTTGAAATGGGAAGATTATCCTGGATTATCTGGATAGGATCAGGATAATCACAAGAATTCTTGAAAGATGGAAGAAGGCATTTCATCAAAATAAAAAACAGTTGAAGATGCTGTGCTCCTGTCTTTCATGATGGAGGAAGGGGCCAGGAGCCAAGGAATGCAGCTGGAAAATATCAAGGGAATTGATTCCCCCCTAAAACCTCTGGAAGGAACCACAGCCCTGTTGACACGCTGATTTTAGCTCAGTGAGACCCATTTTCCACTTCTCACTGCCAGAACTGCAAGATAATTAATTCATGTTGTTTTAAGGCACTGAGTTTGTAGTGATTTGTTACAGTAGCCATAGGAAGGGCTTTCCAGGTGGCGCTAGTGGTTAAGAACCCGCCTGCCAATGCAGGAGACATAAGAGATGTGGGTTCGCTCCTTGGGTTGGGACGATCCCCTGGAGGAGGGCATAGCAACCCAATCCAGTATTCTTTTGTGGAGAATCCCATGAACAGAGGAGCCTGGTGGGCTACAGTCCAAAGGGTCACAGGGAGTTGGACACGATTGAAGGGACCTGGACGCACAAACACAACCATAGGAAACTAATATAAGATGAATAGGTTCAAGAATGATTTAGTAGGTACTTCCCTAGTGGTCCAGTAGTTTTAAGACTCTGTACTTCTAAGGCTCAGGGCAAGGGTCTGATCTTTGGGTGGGGAACTAAGATCCCACATGCAGGGCCAAAAAAAAAAAAAAAAGATTTAGTAAATAATTTGATTAGAGAGAGGAGGGGAGAGCAAGACCTGCTGGGAATTGCTGGGTGAGGCATTAAGGTGAATTGAAGTCTTGTCCCTTGAGCTAGAGTCCACTGGGGAGGGCTGGAGGGAGGAATCCTGGGATAGTGATGAGATACTCAGTTTGGGACACGTAATGGCGTTAAGTTGGAGTGTACATGAGTGTCAAGGTGAAGATGTCCAGTGAGCAGTTGTCTGCCGGGAGAGAGACTGGCCTGGAGGCAGGGGTTGTCCATGGTGGCCGAAGTCCTGGGCCCCATGAGATAACCCACAGAGAGTGACACTGTGGGGGGAGCTGAGGACCTGATCTTGGAAGGAAAATCTCTTTTTGGTAGAGACACAGAACACACCTCCAGCAAGCTAATTCTTTTTTGTTCTGTAAACATTCTTGTTCTCGTGTCCCCTGTTCTCCCCACCCCCAGGGCTCTTATTAAACCTCCTGTCCATTCAGATGGGCAGATTTCAGTTCTGCACACCTAGATTCTCCCTTTTATCCTGGTTCACGACCTCCCAGATACATAAGGTGTTTAAGACGTCCCTGCACTCCAGCTCCCACGCTTTCTTCTTGCAGAGCGGCCCCGCTCTTCCTACTTGGGGCTATCAGGGTCTGCAGAGTCTGCCTGGCAGCAGCGGGCCTGCCTCCTCTCTCTGGTTGTCCGGCTTGGATTTTGGCCCCGTGAGAAGGAGGCCACGTTCCTAACGCTGCTCCTGGCATTTGAACCTGAGCTTTAATGTGACTGTTTTAGAGTTAGGGCACGTTGCTTTTGTACATACTGTTCTCTCTGCCTGGAACACCCTTCTGGAAAATACCACCACATCTGCCTGACTCAACTTTCAGAACATTTCTGCAGGAGTTTTGTCCAGTGGAGATAGTTTCCTTGTCTTCTCATGTGGACTGTAAATGACTGTTTACTGGCGCATTTTCCTCTTCTTGACCATGAGCTCCTTATGAGCATGGATTCTGGTTTACTTAGTTCAGGTTTCCGAGCACCTAACAGAGCCCAGGGTTCAATAAAAGCTTTTGCTAAACAGAACCGACCCTTCTCGATTGCATCTGTCCGCATCTGACGGCTCAGTGAGCCTGCACGGCTGATAGGCAGCGCACTAATCAGCAACAGGTGAACAGCTGTGCTCAAACCCACATGCTTCCTTATGTAACAGCCTTCCTGGTTAGCTAGCTCCAAGGGTAACACAGAAACCCCTGTGGCCTCCTCTTCTCCTTGTGCCAGGTTGCCAGCATCATACATCTGGCCTCCCTGACAGATACCTGTTTCTGGCCTCACATGTCTTGCTTGACAACGTGAGCCAGGCAGGAAGCAATTACTTCTGTCTTGGAATGTTCTGGCAGGCCCAGAACACACACACACAGAGCCAGATGGAATGTGTGGCAGGGGTAGAGAGGGGAGCTAAAGCGTGAGGGTAGAACCGAGTGTCCAGGGTGATAAAATTCCATTTTCCCTGGGGATTGATTGGCGGGGGAAGGGGAGATCGATGTGGAGAAATGCTAGGATAAATGAACCTGAAAATTGAAAAGGAACCAGGGCAGCCTGTGAGCCGTCTGAACTGCTGCGGCCTGTCTTGGGCTGTCCTCTGAGTTCTGGTTTCCAAAGGGAAGGAAAGAACTGCAGCAGATCTTAAGGACACAACTCGGTTGCCTGGCCAATCCAGACAGCTCAGAGGGAGCCAAATGCAGCCACAGCTCTTTTTTTTTTTTTAATTTGCTGCACTTCCCCAGCCTAAAAAAGAAAGATCCAGGGCATCCAATTACAAAGTTGACCTAGGCACCTCCTCCTCACCCCCTAAGTTAGAATGGCCGACTCAACAATATGCATAATAACGCCAGAAACCTTGAGCTACGTGTCACTGAAAGTTTAAATACAAAAGCCAAACAGATCGATAGGTAGTGAAGAGGTGAACTATCTAAGTCTCTTACAGCTCAGTGGGCCTGCATTCTGCTCAGGAGCAGTTCTCAAAGGAGCTGGTATCAGCATCAACTGAACAGGTTGCTGGCCTTGCCCCTAAAGTTTCTGCTGCTCTCCATCTGGGGTCAGGTCGAGTGTCTGTATTTAAAACAAGTTCCCCCGGGAGATGTTGGTGCTGCTGGTCCAGGGACCCCTGCTTTCAGAACCGCTAGTTTCCTAACAGCTTAAGAAATGGGGTCACAAAGAGTCGGACCGGACTTCACGACTCAGTGAACTGGAGAAACTTGTTTAGAGAGAAATTGAAACAAAAGGACAAAAGCAGTAACTCAGTTTCCTTAGAGAGGTGTGTGTGTATGTTCTTAGAAAAACAAGGGGGAGTAACATTGGCTTTTAAGGTCCGCTCTAGAAGATACTGGGCTTTACTCACAGCTCAGTGGTAAAGAATCGGCCTGCCAATGCAGGAGACGTGGGTTTAATCAGACAAAAAGTACTGGGTAGAAACCTCGAGGCAGTTGCAAATTGAATGTCTTTGGACACTTCTCTCTGCCCCTTGTATGGTAGGTCATGCTCTTCTAGAACTATCCAAGGTCGAGGAGAAATGGCTTTTGTAAAGCAGTACCCTGGAATTCACCACCTTTCCCCCTTTGGGCTCCCGTGGTGTCCCTCCCACACATTGTCGATGTACCCAGCATCCTGGTGCACAACCAAGGGAGGATGAATCTCGGGGGATGGTACATCTAAGACCGCAGGATTGGGAGGTCAGAAGGCTCAGCTTGTGTTGACCAAAACTATTACTGTTATTTCCAAAGCTTTCTGATCTCCGCTCCTCTGCTCACCTAGCCCTGACTTGTGAATCCAGTGTCTTCTAAGTGCACGTGCATGGGCTCAGTGGCTAAGTCGTGTGCAGCTCTCTGCGACCCCATAGACTGTAGCCTGTCAGGTTCCTCTGTCCATGAGATTCTCCAGGAAAGAATACTGGAGTGGATTGCCATTTCCTTCTCCAGGAGATCTTCCTGACCCAGGGATGGAACCCATGTTTCAGTATCTGCTAAAGCTGACCTTAAAAGCCAGTGTTTCTCCTCCTTGTTTTTCCAAGAATTCACACATACTTCTCTGTGGAAACTGAGTTATTGCTTTTGTCCTTCATTTCCTGGATGAATCAAGATAATTTTCTGCTTGGGCTCCATGTCTTCCCTTTGATCATTCTGCCAGATGCTGGAACGGCCTTAGTTCCTTCCAGAGACTTCCTGTGTTGGATTCTGCTGTCTCTTCCCTACCCCAAGATTACAGCATCAGGCTTAGCTCCTCCAGAGAATTCTCGTCCCTCCCCCAGTGAGTGGCCTGACAATGGTCATGGCCTACTTTAGACCACTTTGCAGTATAAGGAAGTCTCTCTCTCTCTCTTTCCCCACTGAGAAGGATCTCTTTCTAAGCAATAACTTCCTTAAATGCAACCCCTCTCTACCCCCACACTTTAGGCCAGATTAGAAATTTGGTGGAGGGAGGAAGGTTAGAGGGGTGGAGATCTTTTGCTAGTGAAATATTCCTCACAGGAAGAATCAGATCCTTGTTTTCATCCCTTCGTACTTAAAAAAATGTGATTTAGTATTTTTTTTTTTAATATTTAGGGTGAGATTTCTTAATTGGTTCTATATTTATGGTCTCCAAAGGTCTTACTTGGACTCTGACCACTACTGCTGAACCAGCAAATCTTGTGACTACAGGCTGTGTTTTAGTGAGAGGAACTTGACACAGTGCTTTGCAGGCTGTTTTAATCTTGTGCTGGGTGTGCTCTCAGTCACTCAGCTATGTCTGACTATTTGTGATCCCATGGACTATAGCCTGCTAGGCTCCTCTGTCCATGCGATTTTCCAGGCAAGGATACTGGAGCATGTTGCCATTTCCTCCTCTAGGGCATCTTCCCAATCTAGGGATCGAACCTGCGCCTCCTGCGCTGGCAGGCAGAATCTTGAGCACTGGGAAGCCCTGTTTCAGTCTTATGCTGGTCAGATATTTGTTGAAGGAGAGAATGAATTATGCTCCTCTGATTCCCTGGGCCTTTGGTTAGTTGTATAGTGGGATTTGTAAAAACAATATCATACCTCACATAGACTTTGCCTCAGAAAATACTGAAATTTAAAAAATGTTTTTTGACATTGGAAAAGGCAAAATCTGCAGAATGTATTTTGACCTCCACAGAGAAAACCTCAGTGCCGATACCCTCTTATTGGTGTAAAGAGAGTGGTCCTCCTTGAAGGAAAATGACGTCCGTCAAAGGTCAGGGCCTATGCCACAGGCTGACAAGGCAGGAGCTCTCCACCCTTCTTTGCTAACCCAGAGCTTTGCGGGGGTTGTGTGTTGATGGAGCTCTAATGCGGCTTACCTCAGATCACACGTGTCAGTTGTTAGGACTCACTCAGGAGGTGACTGTGCAAGCCGGGCCGGCAGAGTTCACAGTTTGGTTCAGGTCTGATTCAAGGACAAAGGTCTTCATGCCACCTGAGCAAATACCAAGAACTGGTCACTGCTGTGGTACCATTCGCAGCTTGCATCTGGGGGTTAGGAAATCCAGACTCGGGGCCAGAGATGTCATTCTGGCTGCATAAGAAGGCAGGCACTGATCACTACATTGTATACCTGTAACTTACATAATATGGTACCTGAACCAGATTTTAATAAAAAGAAATTAAAGAGAAGGAGGTCACTGACAGACGCTGCAGCCAGTGTGGCAATCCAGCTGGCGACCGAGACACTCACAAGAGACACGGTGCAGAGGGCCTCCCCTTGCCTGTCCTTCAGCTCCAGAGGAGACCCTTCTTGGGGTCACCGAGCAGTTTTGCTGCAGGAACAGAGTGGTGCGTGGTGGAGACTCCCACCCTGGGCCACGCAGAGCGCTCAGCCTGGGCCAGGCCCCCAGGCTTTGAGGCTCCTTTGTTCTCGCCACAGGCTTGGCAACGGCAGAGCAAACAGCAGAGCGGGGTGCCCACCCTTCCTGCTTCCCGCCCACCCAGGGGGCCAAGGACCGCTGCTCCTAGTAAAGGGCTTGGCAGAGAGGAACAGGCTGCATTCTGGAAATTCAAGTCCTTTTAAAAGGTCCACCTCATTTCAAACTCAAGGTGGGGGATTTCTGTGTCCCCAACCAGGAATACGAAGGCCCAGGGAAAGGTTGGGCAATCCTTTTTTTTTTTTAGTTAAAAGTGGACCAACTTTATTTATTTTATTTATTTTTTAATTGAAACATAATTGCTCTACAGAATTTTGTTGGTTTCTGCCAAATATCAACATGAATCAGCCGTTATGTCCCCTCCTTCTTGAACTGGGCAGTCCTTTTCTTTAAAGGTGTTTAAGGCAAAAACAGTTCTCTGCACTTTTCCCAGGAAGTCACTCCTCAGCCCTGGACTTGTCTTTTGCCCCGACTTGGTGGTACATGTTCATGCTCCCCCTGCCCCCACACTCAGGGCACACCCCGGAAGTCTCGGGGGAAGGGGTTCCTCTGAGACGCCACTAATAAACCACCCAGATGATTGTGCCGCTGGCCGGTACGATGGTCTTTCTCTGCTGGGGGGAGACTGAGGCTCTCAGGTGGGAGGCGGCTGCTGAGGCCCCACAGCGCAGGTGCAGCAGAATGGGGGCCCGGCCCGCCTCTGTGGGAGGAGGATCCGCCCAGTCAGGGCTTCATTCCCAAGCGCACAGGAAGGCTGTGGAGCCTACACAATGTGCTTCTGGCCAGAGGAACGTGTTCCTCTTAATATAATGAACATGTATTGAGCGTTCACTCTGTGGTAAGCTCTGTTCTAAGCCCTTGACATGCATCAGTTTCATTATCAACTCTCTGAAGCAGAGGCTATTATTATCACTCCCTTGTACAGATGAGAAAACTGAGGCACAGGGAGGCTAAAGTCATTTGTTTGAGGTCACCTGTGCAGGAAGTGCCAGAGCCCTGATCTGACCCCAATCAAATCTGACTCCAGAGCCGGTGCTCTTAATGTCCACATCCTGCTGTGTCACGCCCTTCGCTGTTTGGGCATGAAGACAACTATTGATCTTACACATTGTTTATGCCTAAGAAGGGTCATATACATGATCACGTTTGATTTCTTTCTGCAATAGCCCTAAGGAGGTGAGTGGATTGAATGATATTGTCCCCATTAGATGCTGAGGAGACAACACAGAGGTCAAGCACATTTGGCAACATCACCTTGCTAGTTAATAGTAAACTACGCAGGGCTCCTGATTAAAAAAAAGAAAAAGAAAAAGTATTTGGTAGCGCTGGGTTTAGTTGTAGCTCTTGGGCTCTTTGCTCTTCCTTTCGACATGTGAGATGTTTTTAGTTGCAGCATGTAGGATCTAGTTCCCTGACGAGGGATCAAACCCAGGCCCCCTGCACTGGGAGTGTTGAGTCTTAGCTACCAGACCACCAGAGGAGTCCCCAGGGCTCCTGACTAAAGGAATATTTGGTCTGGTTGACCCACAAGGAATTAATCCACATGTTGGATTAGGAGCAGATCCTGCCCTACATGGGACTCAAGGTGTTGGGTGATTTGTGACCCAGGCCTTACCTATCATGACCCACTTACTGAATAGAATAGATTCGTTGCTCAAGGTGCTTAGGGTTGCAAGGACAAGACAAGGAGGCCTGGCTGTCCTCAGGTGATGGGTGTTGGTGGCCACGCCACAGGAGGAAGAGCCCCGGAAGGTGTCTCAACAGTGGCACAGCTGTGCCTTGTCCGAGTGCTGCCAGCGCTGTCTGTGGGGGTGCCTTGGAGGAGCGGACAGTGTCCAGTCCTTGTCTAGAGCTCCCTGTCTCCTGTGGTCACTCTGACATGCTCTCCGAGACCCTGGTGTTCATCCCCTGACACAGGAGCACCTAAGGATCTGGCCCCCATCAGTAAGGAGGGCCCCTTTGGGACAGACAGCCTCCCTGGTGGCAGCCTCACTTGGCCCAGTGTGTGAATTGCTTCTGTTCTGGGCATCTTCTCTCTTTCAGCTGGCCCTGGGCAGGACATTACCCAAGTAACTTCTCCAAAAGAGCCTCCTGGATGCCTTTTCTCAGAGCAGGGCTAAGGGCTCGCCAGGCAGTAACCATTGGTGACCCTCTAAACATGAGGGTAGAGCTAGAAGAGCCCTTAGAAACTGCCTTTCTATTGAAAGCCCAGTTGAGTGAGTCGAGACATTTGCTCAGGACCACTGGGAGGGTTTGCAGCAGAGCTGGAAGCAGAGCTGGGCTCCTGACTCCAGGTTCGGCACTCCTCCTGCTTCCCCCCAGGAGAGACCGGGGAGGAGGCTTCCATTGGCTTTGCCTGATGCTTGCTAATGGCTGCTCAACAGTTAAAAAGAAGAGTAAGACTGTCTTTGTACTAACATTTCCATATCTGCTCTTCCCCTGCAAGTCCCTGCTGTCTGATTAAAAAAAATTTTACCTATTTATTTTTTAAAAAGATGTTTGTTTGTTTGTTTGTTTTTGGCTGTGCTGGGTCTCTGTTGCAGTGCCCGGGCTTCTCATTGTGACGGCTTCTCTAGCTGCAGAACATAGGCTCTCGGGTGCGCAGGCTTCAGTAGCTGTAGCTCCAGGGCTCCTGAGCACAAGCTCAGTTGTTTCGGCACTCGGGTTTAGTTGCCCCTCGGCATGTAAGATCTTCCTGGACCAGGGATCGAACCTATGTCTCCTGCTTTGGCAGGCAGATTCTTAATCAAACCATGGAAGTCCCCTGCTGTCTGATTGGATGGAGACTTGGTATAGAATGGGTGAGAAGGCATGAGGAAACCCCACACGATGGAGCCAGGAATCTGTCTGCAGGAGGGAGAGATGTGGGAAGGATCAAGCAGGTGGGCAGGTATCAGATGCCTCGTCTCCTCGGGCCAGCGGCACTGCTACCCAATGCTGCCCAGGCTTCTGGCACCGTCGGCCGCCCACCCCCCTGCTCTCTCTCCCCACACCCCCGGGGATGATGCAGCCAGAGGCCACAGGAGAACCTGTCAGGCATGGAACACCAAGTAAACAGCCCCGAGGAATTTCTCTTACTTGAATTTCAGCTCATTTACTTGGGAGCATCTGTCCTCCCCTCTGGTTGGGGGAAGGGAGAGGAGGGTGGGAAGGCTAGGTTTACAGTGTCCTTCTGCCCAGAGGAGGCTACTGGTCCAGAGGGCAATGGTTCCTAACACTTCCCATTGTATTTGCTGGAGGCATGGAAAGGGCCCCCTGCCCCCAGGCGCTCGACTTCTGCTTTTCAAAATTATAGTTGATATAAGATATTATATTGTAACAATAATATGTATACAATACTATAATATATTACAGTAATATTTACACAATATTACTTTCAGACATATAGCATATAGATTCAGTATTTTTGACAGATTATACTCCCTGGTAACTCAGCTGGTAAAGAATCCGCCTGCAATGCAGGAGACCCTGGTTTGATCCCTGGGTCAGGAAAATTCCCTGGAGAAGGGATAGGCTACCCACTCCAATATTCTTGGGCTTCCCTGGTGGCTCAAACAGTAAAGAATCCATCTGCAATGCGAGAGACACGGGTTCAATCCTGGATTGGGAAGATTCCCTGGAGAAGGGAGTGGCTACCCACTCCAGTATTCTGTCCTGGAGAATTCCGTGGACAGAGGAGCCTGGCAGGCTACAGTCCATGGGGTCACAAAGAGTCAGACACAACTGAGAAACTTTCACACACACACACACAACAACATACTCCATTATAGGTTATTAAAAGATAATGGCATATGGCTCAGGAAACTCAAACAGGGGCTCTGTATCAACCTAGAGGGGTGGGATGGGGAGGGAGATGGGAGGGAGATTCAAAAGGGGAGGGGATAAATGTATACCTATGGCTGATTCATGTTGAGGTTTGACAGAAAACAACAAAATTCTGTAAAGCAATTGTCCTTCAATAAAAAATAGATAAAGAAAAGATAATGGCTATGATTCCCCGTGCTATGCAGCATATCTTTGTTGCTTATCTGTCTTATGCACAGTAGTCTGTATCTGTTAACCCCATACCCCAGAGTTGTCCCTCTCCCCTTCCCTCTTCCCTTTGGGAGCCACAAATTTGTTTTTTTATCTGTGAGTCTGTTTCTGTTGTGCATATACATCCATTTGTATACTTCTTAGATTTGTCTTTGTCTGACATTTCATTAAGCATAGTATTCTCTAGGTCCATCCATATTGCTGCAAATGGCTGAATTCTATTCATCTCATGGTTGAGTCCTTGATTTATAGATTAAGAAGCTGTGGATTTACATGCTGCCTCTTCTCCGTTCATTCATATACTGAAGGGCTCGTGGATGGCTTCCACGTCTTGGCTGTTGTAAATATTGCCGCTGTAAACATTGGGCTACATGTATCTTTTCAAATTAGTATTTTTGGTTTTCCTGGACATATACCCAGGAGTGGAATTGCTGGGTCATATAGTAGTTCTGTTTTTACCTTTTTGAGGAACCTCCATACTGTTCCCCAGAGTGGCTGCTCTAGTTTACATTCCCACCAACAGTGCATGAGAGTTTCCTTTTCTCCACATCCTCGTCAGCAGTTTTCATTTGTGGACTTTTGATGCTAGTGTTGCAGTGAGAAGGAAAAAAGAGGAATGAGTTTTTCTCTTTCCCTTTCCTGAGAACAAAGATGATAAAGAGAACAGTGAGCAGGCCTGCACATTCCCAGTGTTTGTACTTTAACCACTCCTAACTCAGTATATCTGTAACTAACTTTGCTTTTCTGCTCCCTAACTCTGCAGGAGCTACAATTCACAGTTTTCCTTTGACTCTATGCTAAGTACATCCTGTATCTGGTGTTTACCCTTACAACACCCTTCCCCTTGTAGTTCCATTTCAGAAAGAGGGTGAGAGCCACCAAACTGCCAGGTTCAATTACTGGGTTACTGACTGCAGTTTCTGACTGTCTTTGAAACAACACAAGAGGAAGAAATCAGGATCTTATCACCTTTGTTCCTCATCACCAACTCCTGACTTCGAGCCCTTGCCTTATGTAAGCCCCAGACTCCTCATAGTGTCGGGGTACAGTTCTTGAGGCATGAGCCTACTGTGTTCCCCTTTCTGCATCTGAGTATAAAACCCACCTTTCTATTTCCTCCAGACTCTGTCTCCGTATTTTTTATTTGGCTTTGGTGGGCAGAGAAAGCCAAGATTTTGGTCAGCAACAGTAGCCATGCTGTTGGATGGCATCACGGACTCAATGGACATCATGAGTATGAGCAAACTCTGGGAGATGGTGAAGGGCAGGGAGGCCTGGTGTGTTGCAATCCATGGGGTTGCAAAGAGTTGGGCACGATTTAACAACTGAACAACAACATTCTGAACTTCTGACTGCTTTGAACAGTCGATTCTGTTTCAGGTGAAGATCCTGTTGCTAAAATATTTTGAGACGCACTAATCTAGTGAGAAGATGTAGGAAGGGAGAGAGGACGATTTTAGGCAAATACCTGCCATTGGCTTTGAAGTGACCTTCATCAAGGCTGCTCATCCCTTGGTCAGACCTTGGTCGTTTTTCCACTTGGAAGAAGTCTCACCTGGGCTGTGTCCTCTCTTCCCTCATGAGCACGGGGTCAAGGTCACGGTCTGGGCAGGCTATCTTTCTTGAAACCTTTCTCAGCCTTCCATCTGTGCTCTCAGGCCAGCCCCAAGGCTCCCCAACCCACCTGCCATCCCATCCCTAAAGTCTTTCTTCAGTTCAGTTCAATTGCTAAGTCATGTCCAACTCTTTGCAGCCCCTTGGACTGTGCATCACCAACTCCCAGAGATTGCTCAAACTCATGTCCATCAAGTCAGGGATGCCATCCAACCATCTCATTCTCTGTCGTCCCCTTCTCCTCCTGCCTTCAATATTTCCCAGCATCAGGGTCTTTTCCAAGGAGTCAGTTCTTCACATCAGGTGGTCGAAGTATTGGAGTTTCAGCTTCAACATCAATCCTTCCAATGAATATTCAGCATTGATTTCCTTTAGGATGGACTGGTTGGATCTCCTTGCAGTCCAAGGGACTCTCAAGAGTCTTCTCCAACACCACAGTTCAAAAGCATCAGCTTTCCTTATAGTCCAACTCTCACATCCATACATGCCTACTGGGAAAACCATAGGTTTGACTAGATGGACCTTTGTTGACAAAGTAATGTCTCTGCTTTTAATAAGCTGTCTAGGTTTGTCATAGCTTTTCTTCCAAGGAGCAAGCATCTTTTAATTTCATGACTGTGGTTACCATCTGCAGTGATTTTGGAGCCCCCCCCCCCCCCCAAAATAAAGTCTCTCACTGTTTCCATTGTATCCCCATGTATTTGCCATGAAGTGATGGGACTGGATGGTGTGATCAAAGTCTTTCTTAGTTGGGATCAGAAGTGTGACACTAACCGAAAAGGTTTTTTTGTTTAAAAAGAAAGACTCAAGGTCAAGGTGTTATTATGACATAAATTGACAGGGAAGAGGAAAGACGGGAGGGGATGGCAGAGAGGGCAGGAAGGGAGGGGGAGGAGCGATCTGGAGCCTGTAAACACTCCCAGGGCTACTTTTAGCAATTAGCATGTACTGTCTAGTCACACAAGCTTCATAGACTCAGTAGAAAGGGATGCAGAGAGGGTGCGGCAGCCCCTGCTGGTGCTGGTTAGGTAAAATACACTAATTAGAATGGGGTGGAAAGCCAGAAAACACATAATTACTCATCTGATTCCAAATGAGGCTCTTTGAACCAATGGGAAGCTTGCTGTGGTAACACACCCTGTTGGAAAGGTCAAAATCAGCAAATGGAAGCTTCAGGCAGATCAGGAGTGTACTCTTACATTCAACCCAAGACTGACTGGTCTCCAGAAAAAGGATTGGCACCTTTGCTGACTGTCGAATTCCCAAATGCAAGCTTGCTCTCCAAATTCCATGACAAGCTCGATAACTCCACCTCCCCTGAGGGCCTCCTTGCTGTTCCGTGCAGTTATCTATTAAAGGAAAGATGACTTTTTGAAACAACATTCCTTGTGTGGTAGGTGTTCAGGTTGGGGGAACTTAAGTTATTTGGGGAGTCATGACAATGAGGAAGAAGATAAAGATAAAATAGGGGGGGAAAAAGCACACCGAGATTATAAACAGATCAGAAAATCTGGATTTTTAGAAAATGGTTTTTGAAGAATATGTATTCTCCCCAGCGTAGAGGATATGGAAGAAAAAAAACAGGCCTAACCTTTCCATTAAGATTCTTAGGAACAGATGGGTTTCATCCCCAGGGGACGATAGCATAGTAATTCAACTCCCTTGTTCCCACAACTAAAACTAAGGATGATTAGAGAATGGAATCTTAGCTCTCTGTCATCTCAGACAGCCAAGCCTTGTCGCCGGACTTGGGAATTCAGCAAGCAAACACACATTTATAAAGGCAAAATGTTGGCCCTTTGTAAATATTTTGACTGTCATCCACCCATTATTAAGGCAGTAAGGTTGAGGACCACAGGGTTGAGGACACCCGTGGAGTCCTTTGGCCTACTGCTGTCTGGGTGGGTCAGAGTACATGCCTGAAACGACTCCAGAATCATCTGCCCTCTCTCAGACCATCTGTCCACAGGTCCCTGTATCTTCAGCAGCTGGTGGCCAATTGCACGTCCTCCAGAATTTCTCAGGCTGGATCTCCAGATGCCTTCCACACTGTTTGGAATGTCATCCTCATCTCACAGCTTGTTCTCTGCATCCAGGGATCTCTCCCGTGCCCTTGACTGCATCCATGTCATGCGTTCACGTTGCCAGAGCGCTGAGAAGAGAGTCAGCCGTGGACAGGTGATGCTGTCACTTCAGCAGTTTCTCAGATGTGGCAAAATTATTCCAGCAACAGCAGAACCCAAAGAATGCCTCCTTTATGGGGGCTGGTCAGGGGAACACGTGAATCCTTAGAGGCAGGGCTCAAAGATTCCTGCAGGGTCAAGGCCGATACTGTGGTCACGGGGCAGGAAAAGACTGTGCCTAGGCCTGAGCCTTTGGCTCAGACAGTAAAGAATCCGCCTGCAATGTGAGAGACCTGGGTTCGATCCCTGGGTTGGGAAGATCCCCTGGAGGAGGGCCTGTCACCCACTCCAGTGTTCTTGCCTGGAGAATCTGCATGGACAGAGGAACCTGGTGGGCTACAGTCCATAGGGTCTCAAAGAGTTGGATATGACTGAGCAACTAAGCACAACATAACAACAGGCCTGGGAGGAGGAAAAGTGGGGGATACAGGTAAATCCTGAAATGCCTTGGACTGGGCCAGAGAAAGACAGATTAAACAGCAGCTTGTGATGTTGTGTGTGTGCGTGTGTGCATCTTTATCTTTTTAACCGGAGGATAACAGCTTTACCATGTTGTGTTAGTCTCTGCTGTGAGTCAGATATATATATGCATGTAGCCCCTCCCTCTTGAGCCTCCGTCCCACCTCCCATCTCACCCCTCTAGGTCATCACAGAGAACAGAGCTGAGCTGCCTGTGCTAGGCAGTAGCGTCCCCCTAGCTATCTGTGTGCGTGCATCTTTAAGTTACTTTTGGGATTCCCCAAATACTAAATTCTCTGAGACTTTGAAAGGATAGCAAGTGTAGGGTCTAAGTTGCTCTGGTTCTGTTTCCCTTCAACTAGAGTTGTACAATTTGTGATAGTCTTTGGCCCCTGTAAGTTGGCTACCAGATGGTGCAGAATCCATAAGAGGTAAAGACATATTTATTGAACTCTTCCAGAATCCCACAGAGGGATCTACACACATATGCATGCAAACACGCATGCGTGCACACATACTCACGCACAGCAGGACTTCATTATTATCTGTGTTGAGCTGATGTTTCTGCTCTCCTAGGAAAAGGAAGCAGGGAAGTTGTTAATGGTGTTTGTATTTACCTGAGTTGGTATAGGGCTTTCTCTCTCTCTTTTTTTTTTTTCAGGGTTTGCCTCTGGCGCTGGAAAGTGGACAATCAACTTGAAAGAGAAAACCAAATTACCCTGCCATCTAGAAATCTCAGGAGATAGGCCACACAAAGTGAACTTGGTTTATTGTTATCTTCAAGGCCTCCTGTTGGCTCCAGTCATCCTGAAGATCTCAGGGGAGCAGATTCTCCCTCCCATAGAGGTGCTTAAATTATGGGTGGGCTGGCCCCATGGGCTGCTCCAGGAGAGAATGAAGTCCTCACACAGCCACTGAGGACCACAGGTTGGATAACAAGGATGCTCCTGAGATACAGTATCATAGACAAGACCTGGTTTAGAATCTGGGCTCCACCATCTACCAGCTGTATGATCTTGCCCATGTGCTCTGAGTTCTGGGCTTCAGTTTCCTCGTGTGATGCAATGATCAGAATTGTTTAAAGTGACATTCCGGGAATGGAATTGTCTAAAGTGGGTGCTTACTCTGGGTTGCAGGGACACTGAGCCATCTGGGACTGGATGGGCTTTCCTGCCTTCTCCCTTGGGAGCTGCTGCATCTCAGGTCTCTAGTGTCCACATTGGTGTCTCATATCCTAAGATCTGGGCAGTTGGCACTTTCAGACAACTCCTGTAAACAGCAGGCAAATACAGACTGCCTGGCACCGCTGTCGAGTTTGTCCTGGCACTTGGACTGTGTGAAGAAGGAGTGACGTTTGGGGTAGGAGCCTCCATTGCCACACAGACCCGCTCTGTGGGCCCCGAAGCTTCCTGGCCCCTGCGTGTCTCTCTGTGGGAGGACAGAAGGATCCAGGGGACCTTAGCTTCCACTTATTTTGTCAATCCTTGCTTGATTTGCTTGCCTTCCCCCCATATAGCATATTGCTTAGTCCATGCCTGTAATGTTGTGGAATTTGTCTTGGATACTAGCAAGAGGATCCCCTCTTACATGCCACTTTGTTTGCAGAGATAGGGTTAATGACATTTTGCTTTAAGAGACGGGGGGTAAAAATTCACTTGAAAAGCCAGGCCCAGCGGCAAATAGCCTGAGTAAAGACATGAAGCGGTGCCTAGGGTTGGCCTGCACAGGAAATGATAAATGCAGTGTGGCTTTAGTGTGGAATGCTTGGTGGGGTGGGGATAAGACAAGAGAGATGAAGCTCCAGAGGGATATGGGGCTAAGGAAATGTTTCTTTTCCTTGAGAGGAATTGAATTGTATTCAATTCAATTGAGGAAGGAGTTGAAGGAGAGGAATTGTAAAGGTGTCTAAGCTTGGGAATGATAGGGTTAG
This sequence comes from Budorcas taxicolor, assembly GCF_023091745.1. Taxonomy (NCBI): domain Eukaryota; kingdom Metazoa; phylum Chordata; class Mammalia; order Artiodactyla; family Bovidae; genus Budorcas; species Budorcas taxicolor. Next base: position 80,568,724 of record NC_068920.1, on the reverse strand, counting down.
CCTCTCCTTCTCCCAACCTCTGGTCCCTCGGAAAATACTTGGGGTCAGGCAGTGTGAGTGGCCTGGAGGAGTGGGGAGTGGTTGGTAGGGGGCAAAGGCAATCTCTGATGAGGCCCAGATGGAGCTGTGAAAGTGGGAATGGAGAGAAGAGGTCTTTCAAAAGAATAATGAACAGGATTCACTGGCCATCAGTGTTGGGGTGGGATGTATTTGAGGAAGGAGTTGAAGAAGAAAAGCACATGATGCTCAACAGGTATCATTTTTCTTCCCTTTGTTCCCTCTAGTGGATAGAGGTACCTGAGAGCCAGGAGATCCTCCCTGGGGAGAGGGCTGACTGGCTGGTTTTGAGAGACCAAGATGGAAGCCTTGGTTCTCAAGCATTAAATGCCCCCTGAGCCTTTTCATCTAGCTCGGTGGGTCTGTTTGCCCACTTGCGCACACCTGTCCATGTCGGGCCCCAACACACATCCCCTCTCTCCCTGTTTAAAGACAAAGAATACCAATAATCATGACTGTGTTGAGACCTTATACAGTTTGTCTCAAAAAAGAATCTGCTGTCAAGTTATGAGGATCTGGACTTCCCTGGTGGTCCAGTGGTTAAGACTCTGCGCTTCTACCGCTGTGGGCACAGGTTCAGTCCCTGGTTGGGGAATCCCCCACGCTGTGTGGCATGATGGAGAAAAAGAGGATCGACCGTTTAATATGGAGCTCAGGTTTGGCAGGCGCCGCACATCTGTCCATCCAGTATTTTTCAATACAGGGCTTTTCTTCCATCTTTAAACTATTCAATGTCACAGATGGGTCTGAGGACTCATCTGGCATTTTGTTGTGCCTGTAGTTGGACAACTTTGTTGTTGTTCAGCCACTAAGTCTTGTCCGAATGTTTCGACAGTTCTTGCAGCACGCCGGGCTTCCCGGGCCTTCACTATCTCCCAGAGTCTTTTCAAACTCATGTCCACTGAGTCAGTGATGCCATCCAACCATCTCATCCTCTGCTGCCCCTTCTCCTCCTGCCCTCAATCTTTCCCAGCTTCAGGGCCTTTTCCAGTGAGTCAGCTCTTTGTCTCAGATGGCCAGAGTATTGGAGCTTCAGCTTCAGCATCAGTCCTTTCAGTGAATATTCAGGGTTGATTTCCTTTGGGATTGACTGGTTTGATCTCAGCCACTTAGATCTTATTAATCACCCTGTGAAACAGCTCCTTTCTCAGACACATAGAAGCCGTCCAGAATTTTTCTAGTGTCTTTGCTGTTAAACAGCCATGGCTTGCTGAATCAAAGCAGCTGAATTTGATGTAAGTTCAATGTTTCCTTCCAGAATTAACTCATGTTTATGGTCTTGAGATACTTAACAAGCAACACCTGGCCTCATCTAAACCCTGTGTATGTATTTTGTGTCCAAGAAATTTTGGAAATAATGTGGATGGAGGAGTGAGTATACACAGACGTCACCTGGTAACAGAAGCCCAGTGTAGCACCCTTGATTGTGTTCTGTCCATGGCTACAGGGAGGGCAAACAACAGCCAGTCCGTTTCTGTTGAATAGTGCTCCACCATTTGTCAGGCTGGAGCTGCTTCTCTTTCTTCACAAAGAGACTGACTTCTACACTGATGTCATTGAACTCCCTCTGCAGGGTCCCTCTGGGGTCCTTCACAGTAATTGTGCTTCTCTTCAGAGTGATCTTGATGTTTTCTGGACTGTTGGCAGTCTAATTGTTGGGAATGGTCTCCATTCTCACAGTAGATGCAGCAAAGAGAGCTGTGTATTTAGGTTAAACCTGGTAAGCAAGTATGAAGCATCTGAAGCCGTGTAGGGAGGGGTGGGACAGCTTTAGTCTTTGCTGGAAGTGTAAGTCGCTCAGTCGTGTCTGACTCTTTGCGACCCTGTGGACTATACAGTCCATGGGATTCTCCAGGCCAGAAGACTGGTGTGGGTAGCCTTTCCCTTCTCCAGGGGATCTTCCCAACCCAGGAATCAAACCCAGGTCTCCTGCATTGCAGGCAGATTCTTTACCAACTGAGCTATCAGGGAAGAGGCCAAATGCTTTACATATCTGTAAACATCTCATTTAATCCTCCCAATACTCTGTGGGCATGTGTGTTCCCCTTTCATAATCTGGGGAACTGTGGCTCTGACAAGTGACCACATCTACCTGAAGCTCTGGACCTGCCCCCAAAATGCATTCCTGGGATAGGCAAGGCTGTCAGTGGTCTAGGGTGTGATTTCCAAGGGCTGCACGTTCTGCTCAGTGCTTAGGGAATGCTGCTTTCCTGAGAATCCTCATGTGGTCTCACACCCAAATCAGTGGTTCCTCTGACTATCCTCATTATAACCATTGTTACGATAATTAATATTAAGTTGAAGCAAGATAGTTAAAAATATCCACAAAATCAAAACAAATTGCAGCACAATGTTTACCTACTAGTAGTAAAGTAAAGCAGGCAGCCTCTCAGTACTGGGCTCTCCTTTGGCCCATGTGCAGATACTGGCTTTCTTACTACAAGCACAGTGCCATTTCCTGGTCACCATGATCATTCTATAAACTAACGTTGAAAATTAGCATAGGCTGTATCCAGGCTGCAGATGTGTATTATTAGACCTGGAATTTGACTTTAAGTTTCTTTTTTTTAAAAAAAAAATTGAGATAGTTATCAACAATGAAATAAATATTAAGAAATTTTGCCTAAAAACCTTATTCTGACTTTTCTTGAAAATTCAGAAGAGCTCATAACCCCAGACCCACTTTCTCCATAGCAGCAACTGGCTGGAACTGGCAGCTAACCCCACAGCTGTCCCAGTCCCTGGCCTGTTTGCCACATTCCCCCGGAGCTTGCTTCATTCACCTGGGTTTCCTACCTGCACCTTCCAGGCATCTGAGTTCATGACTCCTGTATGCTGCAGATCAAGGTCACTGATTATTTACATTAGATCACATTAACGGTATGAATACTATGAGAGAAGTGTGCGCCCCAAGACCTGAGGTCTGTGGTTGAGTACGATGGTGGTGATGATGTGGATCCTGATGTTAACTGAGAGCAGGGATGTGGACAGATAAAACATGAATGTTCTTACATCCCAGTGCAAAAACGCTCCACAGACAGCCCAGCAGACTCCAAATCCTGATGGGAGTGAGTGCTTCCTAACTCTCCTGGTCCCAGCCCCCAGCCCCAACCATACCCAGAAGCCAGCCTCTCCAAGGATTTGCCCTTCTCTGTTCCAAAGGCATGAGCAAGATTAACACCAACAGCAACTGTTCCTGGCCTGCCCTACTCTGGGGTAGGGTCTTCAGCTGCCAGATGGAATGACTGAGATCCTGGCAGAACATTGTCGGCAACAAATTCAGATTCCTAAAGTGGCAGAGTGGCTCTGGGTTACAGGGGGAGGAAAGTCGAGGGGCACTGTACCTGAAAATTCATATTTCTTGTCCAGTTATGGATTGGTTTTTTTGTTTATTTGTTTTACTTTATACAGCTCTTTGAATTTGCCTCAGAATAAATTATAGTAAAAATCTATTTTCCAAAAAGTTTTATTGAGATGTAATTCATACGTTATACAATTCACCCTTTTCAAATGCAACCTAATGGTTTCTGATATATTACAATATTTTTAAAAATTGTGGTAATGAAACCGTTTGCCTCAGATGGGAACTTGAGCCCATGTGCTGGGACCTGAACCCTTGTGGCTGGGACTCGAACCTATGCTCTTCCAACTGAGATTGTAGACCTGGTTTTAGGACCTGGTGAAGCTCAGGTTCTTGATGTTTCATCTCAGAAAGAATTCAGTGAAAGACAAAATGATAGGTTAGAAGTGGATTTATTCAGAGAGAAGCACGCTCCACAGACAGAGTGTGGGCCATCAGAGAGGGTGAGTGGGGTCTCAAAAGGTTGCCGGGAGAAATATCAGTAACCTCAGGTATGTAGATGACACCACCCTTATGGCAGAAAGCAAAAAGGAATTAAAGAGCCTCTTGAAAGTGAAAGGAGAGAGTGAAAAAGCTGGCTTAAAGTTCAACATTCAGAAAACGAAGATCATGGCATCCTGTCTCATCACTTCATGGCAAATGGGGAAACAATGGAAACAGTGGTGGATTTTATTTTGGGGGGCTCCAAAATCACTGCAGATGGTGACTGCAGCTATGAAATTAAAAGACGCTTGCTCCTTGGAAGAAAAGCTATGACCAACCTAGACAGCATACCAAAAAGCAGAGACAATACTTTGCCAACAAAGGTCTGTATAGTCAAACCTATGGTTTTCCCAGTAATCACGTATGGATATGAGAGTTGGACTATAAAGAAAGCTGAGCACCGAAGAATTGATGCTTTTGAACTGTGGTGTTAGAAAAGTCTCTTGAGAGTCCCTTGGACTGCAAGGAGATCCAACCAGTCCATCCTAAAGGAAATCAGTCCTGAATATTCATTGGAAGGACTGATGCTGAAGCTGAAACTCCAATACTTTGGTCACCTGATATGAAGAACTGACTCCTTGGGGAAGACCCTGATGCTGGGAAAGACTGAAGGCTGGAGGAGAAGGGGCCGACAGAGAATGAGATGGTTGTATGGCATCACTGACTTGATAGACATGAGTTTGAGCAAGCTCTGGGAGTTGGTGATGGACAGGGAAGCCTGGCATGCTGCAGTCTATGGGGTCGCGAAGAGTCGGACATGACTGAGTGACTGAAGTGAACTGACTGAATTTTATAGGTTAATGGGTGGCAGGATTATTTCAACTGTTTTGGGGAAGGGGTGGAGAGTTCTAGGAACTGGGCCACCACCTACTTTTTGGTCTTTGATGGTTGGCCTTGGAGCTGTCACAGAGCCTCTGGGTGTGTCATTTAGCTTGAAAGTGAAAGTTGCTTAGCTGTATCCGACCCTTTTGCGACCCCATCGACTGTAGTCTATTAGTCCTCTCAGTCCAAGGAATTCTCGAGGTAGGGATACTGGAGTGGGTAGCCATTCTCTTCTCCAGGGGATCTTCTTGACTGAGGAATTGAACCTAGATCTCCTGCATTGCAGGAAGATTCTTTACTGTCTGAACCGCCATGTTTCATATACTGAGGATCAAGGTCTAGTCAAAGTTGACCTGTCTGTCATCTTGGACCCATTTGATTCTGATCAATTTATGTTGTGTCCTTGGGCTATGTCATTCTCTCAAAAAGTGTGCCCTTCCCGCTTCCCTCTTGCTTCAGTAAAACATAGAGCATAAAATCATTTTAACTATTTTTAAGTGTACAGTTCAGTGGGACTGATATAATTCACAAGCTGTGGAACCATCACCACTATTTCCAAAACATTTTCATCATCCCAAACTGAAATTCTGTGACCTTTAAACAATAACTCCACATTCCCTCTTCCTCCCCAGCCCCTGGTAACCTCTAATCTACTTTCTGTCTCTGTGAATTTGCCTTATAAAGATATTTCATATAAATGGAATCACCCAATGTTTGTCCTTTTGTGTCTGGCCTATTCCATATAGAAAAGATTCATTCACGTTGTAGCGTGTGTCAGAACTTCATTCCCTTTTATGGCTGAATGCTATTTCATTGTGTGTATATGCCCCATTCTGTTTATCTGATCATCTGTTGATGGGCCCTGGGTTTTTTTTTCCCACATTTTGGCTCTTGTGATTATTACCACTGAGAACACTGGTACACAAGTATCTGCTCAAGTTTCTGCCTTCAATTCCTTCGGAAGTATATCCAAACATCTTACAAAAAAAACTGTTGCAAGAAGGGGGACTCCTTCTAGGGCCCAGGAATGGGCACTTGTCCAACACTTGGATATAAATTGTCTGAGGAGACATATGTGCTGACAAAGCAAGAGATTTTACCAGTAGGGTAAGGAAACCTAAGAGAACTGGTCTACCACGTGGCTCAGAGTCTTGGGTTTTATGGTGATGGGATTAGTTTCTGGGTTGTCTTCGGCCAGTCATTCGGACTCACGGTCCTTCCTGGAGTGCATGCATCACTCAGCCAAGATGGAGGCCAGCAAGGATTCTGGGAGGTGGAAGGACATGTGGCATCTCCTTTTTTTCCCGAACTCTTCTTCTTCAGTCAGTTCAGTTCAGTTCAGTTCAGTCACTCAGTCGTGTCCGACTCTTTGTGACCCCATGAACCGCAGCACGCCAGGCCTCCCTGTCCATCACCAACTCCCGGAGTTTACCCAAACTCATGTCCAAGTCAGTGATGCCATCTAACCATTTCATCCTCTGTCATCCCCTTCTCCTCCTGCCCTCAATCTTTCCCAGCATCAGAGTCTTTTCAAATGAGTCAGCTCTTCACATCAGGTGGCCAAAGTATTGGAGTTTCAGCTTCAGCATCAGTCCTTCCAGTGAACACCTTAGTGGTGGCTTATTAGTTTTGTGTTCCTTAGCAGGACCTCCTGTCAAACTCATGCAGATGGTTATTATGGTACCTGGCCAGGGAGGGCGTTTCAGTCAGTGTGTTTCCCCTAACAAAGCCCAATGAACTTTTGGCCAGCCCAGTAACTAGGAGTGAAACACCATCCACTATAGACTTCCACCGCCATTTTGGCAACTCATACCAAGCCAGAAAGTTAATTCTGATCCTAAAAATAGACAGAGATTTAGATGTTCTAGGGCATGCGGACTGTAGTGTGACCACTTAGGGGTAGCTGTGTGAGTCCTTTGCATCTTCAAAGCCACAAGTGATATCAACCCTCTGTTTGCAAATAGCCAAGCCCCCATGGAAAGCAGTGTGTGGGGAGTCGGTCACCCTCAAGGGGGCTCCTGCTGCTCCCCTCCACCCTGAAAGAGCAGAGAAAGAACAAATATCCTTTTGTGAGGAGAGTGGCCATTCAGGAGGAACAGAGAGGGAATTGGCATGTTGAGCTTTTTTGGGGGACCAGGTGCTGGCATAGGAGAAGGCAATAGCACCCCTTTCCTGGAAAATCCCATGGACAGAGGAGGCTGGTGGGCTGCAGTCCATGGGGTCGCTAAGAGTCGGACACGACTGAGCGACTTCACTTTCACTTTTTTACTCTCATGCATTGGAGAAGGAAATGGCAACCCACTCCAGTGTTCTTGCCTGGAGAATCCCAGGGACGGGGGAGCCTGGTGGGCTGCTGTCTATGGGGTCACACAGAGTGGGACACGACTGAAGCAACTTAGCAGCAGCAGCAGGTGCTGGCGCAGGTGTCATACATCTGTTTGCTTATTTAATCCTCTGGAGTATCACTGTTCCCATTTTCTAGATCAGGAAACTGGCTCAGTGGCAGAAGCTGAGCACACACCATCTAGGAAATGCAAGCAGATGATGTCTGCTGAAAGGGGTGGAAGGGAGAGACCTCGGCTTCTGGGGTTCAGAGAGTTTGCATGGAGAAGGGGGGCTATGAAGCTGGATCATGAAGGATAATGTTATTTCCACAAGAAGATGGGGCAGGGAGGGGACAGGAGGACTAGATGCTGTAGAGCAGTCTGGAGATTGGTTTGGCATCTTTTCCTGTTGTGCTGTGCTGTGCTTTGTGCCTCAGTCGTGTCCGACTCTTTGTCACCCCATAGACTAGAGCCTGCCAAGCTCCTCTGTCCATGGGGATTCTCCAGACAAGAATACTGGGGTGGGTTGCCATGCTTTCCTCCAGGGGATCTTCCCAACCCAGGAAATGAATCCAGGTCTCCTGCATTGCAGGCAGATTCTTTACTGTCTGAGCAACCAGAGAAGCCCTCTTTTCCTATTATATCTGGTTAAATCCCACAGTCTAAAAACTCAGCCCCAGACTGTGGTGTTGCAGGGGCTGGGTGGGGCTACTGGGAAGCCGACTCAGATGGAGGTCAGAGGGCAGGTTGTTGACTGGGCAGTGCCACTGGGTGGGTCCACCCCCGTGCTGGGCACCAAAGAATTGTGCTTTTGAACTGTGCTGTTGGAGAAGACTCTTGAGGGTCCCTTGGACTGCAAGGAGATCAAACCAGCCAATCCTGAAGGAAATCAATCCTGACTATTCATTGGAAGGAGTGATGCGGGAGCTGAAGCTCCAATACTTTGGTCACCTGATGTGAAGAGCCAGCTCATTAGAAAAGACCCTGATGCAGGGAAAGATTGAAGGCAGGAGGAGAAGGGGACGACAGGGGACTAGATAGTTGGATGGCATCACTGACTCAATGGACAGAAGTTTGAGCAAGCTTCGGGAGAAGGTGAAGGACAGGGAGGTCTGGCATGCTGCAGTCCATGGCGTCGCAAAGAGGCAGACGTGACTGAGCGGGTGAACAACAGCAACAGCCCCTGTGGAAGGGAGGGGGAGGGGATGGAAGAGAGCAGGAGTGGGTAGAGGCGAAGCTGGACTGTGGCGTCTGCCCAGTGAAGGCCTTCACTCACCCACAGCAGGCTCGAGCTGGGTGGGCCCTTTGGTTATCCCAGGCAGGCCCAGGGAGCCTGGCCTTTCTTTCCTAGATTGACCCATCACTGGATATGAGCTGTCTGGGGAAAGTGGTGTGACCTTGGTGAGGCAGTAAACTTCGACCAAGATAATCCCCAAGGAGGGTTGACAGCTGAGACCTGACAGCTGACCATCTTCCCAGCATCTGGGGAATCAGCTTTCCAGTCCCAGAGTGGGATCTGGTGACATCACAGGGTCCTCATGAGCTGATGCTCCAAGTGAGGGTCCCCTTGTCCTGTCATGCAGTGCAGGCTGAGGACAGTCAGACTCCTTGGGTTGCTTGTCTCTCCTCATCCAGGCGATGGTTTAAAAAGAAGCAGCCTGAATCTGTTGAGCTCTTCATATGTGCAGCGTCTTCAATACGAGACAGGAAGACAAGTGTATAAGTTCTTATTAATTAGTTTATTTGATCGATTAAAAAATATATATATTTGTCCAAAATGCGAAAGGTTAAATGTCAATATTTAAAATGTAAAATTATATTCTGAGATTATTATAACTTTCAAATGGAACCCCCAAGGAAAATGTTAAGACCCTGTAACCTTTCCAAACAAAATGAACAAATCCCCAGCCTGTTGGGGATTCACAACAGGAGTGGTTTCATGTCAGTGGAGGGAAAAAAAAAATCAAAGCCTGCAGCTGTCCATGCTGCCGCCCTTGCTCCAGCTGCTCACATCTCTCCACATCTCTGGACTTTCTCACTTCAGTGTGAGTAGTTAACCCTTAAGGACGTGTGGGACTACTCTCAGTAAGTCTGGGAGTACCGCCTACGCTCTATTATAAAGTTGGGACCACTGAGTTGAGATAGGGCCAAGATTCTGCCAGCAAATTCAGTTGGAAAGGTGCTTGGTTTTCCTGTAGTATCTATAATGGAGATGTCAGCACCCAGTTCTTGGCCTTGTGGGTGTCAAGAGGTGCAGTGGGCCATTTGTTGAGCTGGTGTGGTCCACAGCAGACACCAGGTAGTCAAGGAGCTGGCAGCAGTCCCCATGGCTTCCTGACCTGGCCATGGCAGTGTGGTTCCAGAACCTTTGGCTTTCTGAGCACTGACCAGGTTTACTTGGCTGCTCAGTTCTGCAGGTGACTTTAGGCCTTTTTTCTGAATACTCAGCCCAGAATCCGCTTCTTCAGCCCGATTTTGTTGGCCAATTAATACCCTGAAACAAATTCCTTCTGCTTTATTTAGTGAGAATGAGCTTCCTCCTCTGCACCTGAACGCTCTTGCCTATCTTACAGCTGTCTCTTCTGCACCACTCCCTTCACCCTTGCCTCCCACGTCTTCCTTGCTGCCAGTCCCCACTCCCGCTAGAGAAGTTGCAAATCTTTCCAGCCTCTTTTGCAGCTGGTTCTATGTTGGGCATGTTGTGTGTGAAGAGGGGAGCATTTGGGATATTTTCTGCCCTAATCAAAAGAGGCATTTAAGAAAACTCTTCCCTCCTGCTTCTGGATGTAGTTGGGAGAGAAAGTGCTGTGTGATGCTGAAGAGACCCTTGTGCAGCCCTATGGCAATAAGTCTGAGGACATAAGCCAGCCCCTGTCCCACTAAATTAAGGAGTCTTGGAACAGGAAATTGTATGAGAATTTTCTAAATTTTCTATTGGTTAAGCCACTTCTAGATGGGTTATCTGGTTACCTGCAGCTGGAAGTGTCCTATATCTCTCTGTTTATCTCCCTGTCTATCTATCTGTCATCTGACTCTCTGGGGCTTCCCTGGTGGCTCAGATGGTAAAGAATCTGCCTGCAATGTGGGAGACCCGGGTTCAGTCCCTAGGTTGGGAAGATCCCATGGAGAAGGGAATGGCAACCCACTCCAGTATTCTTGCCTGGAGAATTCCATGGACAGGAGCCTGGAGGGTTACAGTCCATGGGGTCGCAGAGTTGGACATGACTAAGCGACTGACACATATCATCTATCTATTTATCATCTATGTATCATCTGTCATTTATCCATCTAGAGAGAATGGAGATGGAGGGGTAGAGGGGGATAAATTCCAATTCTTGTGAAATTAATAGCACCTGTGGGTGTAGGCAGGAAGCCACAGTCTTCATTTAGGGGGGGATTCAGACACTAATCTTGCGGCTTCTTTAGTGCTGAGCACATCAAGCTTGGCAGAGGGGAGGTGGTAATGACTTCACTGCTGGTTGACATGGGTGGTGCCACCCTCATGCCTCCCGTCCTCATTTACATTTCATGAATAGTGCAGCTCTTACACATGCTTTTCCAAGGCTGCTTCTGCCTATTTTTATGTGCTCCTCATAAAAAATCTTCAAGGTGGTAGGGCAGATATTATTTGTCCTGTATTTCTGATGAAAAAACTAGGACATAGACTTAAATTGCCTGGCCAATCACACAGAGTTAATTAGGTACAGATTTTGTGATCCCTTGCCCTAGTTTTCTTCCTATGATACCATATTGCTGCCTCAAAAACCTGATTGTTATAAAAAAAAAAAGAAAGAAATTAAGTACCTAACAGGGAGACAGAGGCTGTGGGTTCACCCTCTTTTTTCCCAAAGAGCAAAGGGCCCTATGAGATTGAGACTTCCTTCTTCATAGGGAGACCTCATTGGTGTTCTGAGGACCACATCAGGCTTTTTGGCTTTTTATGCTCAGCAGAGGCCATGGCCCTTTTGCAAAACTGTGGCTTATGTGTTGGCTGGACACACTCTGGTGTGAGAAGGTTTGGTAGGAGTGGCTTCTCACAGCTGCACCTTTGCCAGACTCTTGAATGAGCTCTGAGGATGGATTTTGCTTCTCAGGACCCTGGGTTACTGCTGAGTGTGATATGATCTTCTCTACTCTGGACCTTGCTTCGTGCTTCTTTGCATTTTCTGCATCCAGTCTTGTGCAGGCCTGGCACACAGGAGATGCCAAATGTTAGGGAATTTTATGGATGGTTCACTGCAGTTTTAACTTTGTTTGAAGGGAGACGAATCAAAAGGAGGATTTAAAAGACTTAACTAACTTTCCTTCTAAATCACTCCAAACCTTTCCAGCTCCTGAAAGCTCCATATTCAATGTTTTCTTCCCGGTCTCTAAAAATAAATTCTTGGGGGCTTCTCTGGTGGCTCATTGGTAAAGAATCCGCCTGCCAATGTTGGAGACACGCGTTTGATCTCTGATCAGGAAGATGCCACATACCTTGGATCAGCTAAGTCTGTGTGCCACAACTATTGAGCCTGTGCCCTAGAGCCCGGGAGCCGAGACTACTATGGAGCCCAGGTGCCGCAACTACTGAAGCTCGAGCACCCTGGAGCCTGGGCTCTGCAACGAGAAAAGCCACCACAATATGAAGCCTGCACACTGCAACTAGGGTAGCCCCCTACTCTCTGCAACTGGAGAAAAGCCCCTGCAGCAACAAAGACCCAGCACAGCCAAAATTAATAAATGAGAATAAGTTCTTGGGCTCAGCTTTGGAGGATGGGCCAGGGTGCGGTTGAGTATCAAGATCGCAAAGAAGACCCTCTTCTCTTCCAACATTGGCTACAAACAAACTGTGAACTCAGAAGAACAGGAAACCTAATAGGGTTTGGCCACTGGATGGGATTAGACTATTTTTAGATGAACTATTTTAGTATTCTCCCCACCTGCTTTGTATTCATATTTTTATACTTCACTAAAACTTCCATTTGTCGATATCCTGTCTCACTTAATTCCAAACTGCTGCTAAAGGTGTGATATGAGCACCTGCCTCCTGAGTAGTTGTGGGACCAACTGCTGATTCATAGATCCGCTCTCTTGCTGTTGATGTACGTCTGAGTGCAGTTTTGGCTTGCTAATTAACTTGCCTAAATTTCTGTTTTATATAGCTATGCTTGATACTAAGTCCCGAAGTAGAATTAAGGTGGGGATATTGGAGCTTAATAAACACATTTTGAATGAAGAAATAAAAACTAAGGAAATGTAGAAGTAGCTTTAGTTTAGGTCCCCTGGGGTGCCTTGTCTCCCCTCTCTGGACTCTCTTTCCCTCCACCCTTGGCTACCACCTTGTATGCAAGGTGCCCCTGGCTACCTCTAGCCTTTAGCACACCATCCAGGCCTGCCCTCCAGGATCCTGTTTTCAGATGGGATTATGGGAGATAAGATGGTTAATCCAAAAGGAAGGACTCCTCTAATGGGAAACCTTTAGACAATGACAAGACTGATCAGAAGAGAGTTTTGGGGTGGTAGTGGGGCAAGAAAACCTTTCTGAGATTCCAGCTCTGTAAGGCTGGTCTTCAGTATCTGAAACCCAAACCCCAGGTAGTGGAATCAATGATACAGGTTCCTCCCCAACCCTTTATCTAGATAAGCTAAGCAAAGGAAAAGATACACTTGTGGATGGGGAAATCTGAGAGCTGTCCCTTGTGGAGAGGGAGAAGAAGCAGGAGATGCCAAGTTGTTGGATTCCAATTTGGATTACAGGGCATGCCTGCAAAGCTTAAAAACATGTGTTCATAGCTTACGCATCCACATGGGGGTCTTATAAAGAGGGCAGATCACTCATCTCAGTGATTCTACCCTAATTTTACTTTTTAAAACAAAGAAGAGCATGCAGTTAAGAATTGCTTTCAAGTCAGTCTGGAAGACACTCAAGAAAAAATTCTCTTATCTCTTCATTAAAAAAAATAAATAAAGGGGGATTTCTTAGCAGGATGATGAGACTTAGTTATTATTCTTTGTAACAAAGAACTTTTAAAAAGCAGCTTTGGGATATGGTTGACATACGGAAAACTGCATATATTTACGTGTACATTTTGATGAGTTTTGACATGTGTGCATTCATGAAACCATTATTATAATTAAGATAATAAACACATCCATCGCCTCCAAATGTTTCCTTGTGCCTCTTGTGTTCCATTCTGCCCCTCCCATGTCCCCACCTACCCTGTGCCAGGCAACCACTGATCTGCCGGTAGCAAATAACATTTCGTCTTTTCTAAATATCAAATTTTTCCCCAAAAGATGAAGATTTTCTAGTTCTGTGGATATGGTCATGAAGGATGGTCCTCCAGAGAAGTCCAAAGTGGTCATCAGCAGTGGCAACATTGTAGGAACAAATGTCTGGCTTCCAAGGAAGGGATAATTATTCATTTGGATAATATTCATTTAGCCTCCTAGGAAGGGATCATATTCAAAGCCTGGTATGGCTTCTGAAGCGTTAACCACATTGTTTTGTATTTTATCTTGTACTTTATGATATTCTCTAGTTGGAATCTACTTCCCCAAAATTAATTGGCCAATTCTACAACTACATGTTAATGCAATCATCTCTGAAAGTAATAAGCCTTGCTTTATTACAGTGGTGTCATTTGAGGAATTCTGAACAGCCTACAAAACAAAATTTTTATCCTGTGGCTCTGTCTTCTATGAGGGAATGACTTTCTTTCCTATTAAACTTGTTACGTATGCCCCAGTATTGATTTCATTACCGATTTATACAAATTTCATTCCATTTCATCCCACCGTGTCTTCATCAGTGTTTTAGGGAGGGCTGCCTGCCTTTCTCACCCGGATTCCTCTGGACCCATCAGCGTCTTCAACCTCTTGACTGATTTTCCTGCTAACAGTCTCTCCTTTTTATTCTCCGCATATAAATGGAATCTTTATAAAAGACAAATCTGAACATATCATTCCTCTGCTTCAAATATTTAAATTTATGACTCTGAGGTAGCTCTGATACTCCTCTTTAGGACCTCCCGCCTCAAAGCCTCTTCATCCCTCTACAGTGCTTTCTTGGTTTCAACCAGGAAAGATTTTAATAGTATTACGGAGAGTAGTGTCTCCTTTCTGCCTCATTCTATTCCCATTTCCTGAAGCTCCCCTCCCAGTCACACCAAACAACTTGAAGGTCCCTGAGTGCACCACCCACTCTCTTGGCTCTGTGCCTTTAGTCCTGCTGCTGCTTCTGCTTGAAATCCCCTTAGACTTTCACTTGGTTACCTCCCTGCTTTATATAACTAGAGCTTCCCTGGTGGCTCAGATGGTAAAACATCTGCCTGCAATGTGGAAGACCTGGGTTTGATCCCTGGGTCAGGAAGATCCCTTGGAGAAGGAAATGGTAACCCACTCCAGTATTCTTGCCTGGAGAACTCCATGGACAGAGGAGCCTGGTGGGCTACAGTCCATGAAGTTGCAAAGAGTTGGACACGACTGAGTGACTTCACTTTCACTTTCTTTCTCCTTTATAACTACCATCATACATCTGACTTTTGTGAGTAGTAATTTTTTTGATTGTTCACCAATCTTGAGAGCAAGGGAACATCTCTACCTTTCATTACAAAGTCTCTGAACTTGGCACTTCTGCTGGTGGGCAGAATGAACCAATGCAACTTATTCTTAAATCAACATCTAATAACCTCTGGGACTGTGTCACTAGTAAGGAGGATTTAACAAGTCAGAAATATGATGAAAACTATGTGTCAGTTCAGTTCAGTTCAGTCGCTCAGTCGTGTCCGACTCTTTGCGACCCCATGAATTGCAGCACGCCAGGCCTCCCTGTCCATCACCAACTCCCGGAGTTCACTCAGACTCACGTCCATCGAGTCGGTGATGCCATCCAGTAGCCTGACATAAATGCTCTTCACTTAGTGCTTTTTTTCCTCATCCAGGAACTCTCTTCTCCCAGAGTGGCATGCCTTACTCCCTCAGTTCCTTCAGGTTTTTGTACCTCAGTTAGCAAGGCCTTCCCTGCTCCCTCTGTGTATATAATATTGACCCACCTCTAGCAATCCGTATTCTCTTATATCCTGCTTTTTTCTCCCCACCTTCCCCCTTATTACCATCACACGTACCATATATTTACTTGTGGATTTGTTTACTGTCTGTTCATTTGTAATCACTGGAAAGTAAACTCTGTAAGAGCAGAAAATTTTCGGTGTTGTTTCCTGCTACATCTCTAGTGCCTGGTACAGTGCCCGGCACGTAGCAAGGGCTTGTACATATATGTGTTGAAAGACTGAATATGTGTGTGGGACTTCCCTAGTGGTCCAGTAGTTAAGAATCTGCCTTCCAGTGCAGGGGACGAGGTTCGATCCCTGGTTGGGGACGTGAGATCCAGCATGCTGTGCCACAGCTACTACGCCCAAGCGCTGCAACAAGAGAGGAGTCCTTGTGCTTCAGTGGAAAGCCCCTGTGCCACGACTAAGACCCGATGGAGCCAAAACACATAAAGAAATACTTTGTTTTAAAAAGGTTTTGCTGTGTGCAGAGAACAGTTCATGACACTGAAGGACAGTGCTAGGCATTTCAGTTTCTATATGACTGTTGTTTCATTGCTCAGTCGTGTCCATCTCTTTGGCAACCCTATGGACTGTAGCCCGCCAGGCTCCTCTGCCCATGGGATTTCCGAGGCAAGAATTCTGGAGCGGGTTGCCATTTCCTTCTCCAGAGGATCTTCCCCACCCAGGGATCAAACCTGCATCTTCTCCTTGGCAGGCAGGTTCTTTACCACTGAGCCACCTGGGAAGTCTGCATAGGAACTATTATTTAATTCATGAGGCTTCCCTTGTGGCTCAGGCTGTAAAGAATCCACCTGCCAAGCAGGAGATGCGGGTTTGATCCCTGGGTCGGGAAGATCCCCTGGAGAAGGAAATGGCAACACACTCCAGTATTCTTGCCTGGGAAATCCCATCGACAGAGAAGCCTGGCGGGCTACCGTCCATGGGGTCACAAAAGAGTTGGACACGACTGAGTGACTCAACCGCAGTACAGAGACAGTAGCAAACTGTGCTCATGGGGACGGCTTAGGGAATCCAAAGTGAACAGAGCCTCTCTTCGCCTAAAGCAAGATAAGAAGAATAGTAAAAAAAAGGCTCTCACCCTGTGTCTGGAATACTAATAATGTATGTGAAGAAATATGAGCAGAGCAAACAAAGAGAAATGAATTCTAATAAATCAGAGAGAGAGAGAGAGATGCTTGACTACACTCTTTTGATGCCACCAGCAGTTCTTTGGTATTTGCTGTAAATTCTGTACAACCAATTGCACTGACTTTTGAGAAAAAGAAAATGCCCAAGACAAGCTGAAAACTGGGATTTTATTTTGAGAAGCAATCGCCAGGGTTATGAACAATTTTACCAAGATTCAGCTCAGTATCACAGGAGCTCTGAGCTGGTGATTTGTGGGTCTGGGTCCCGTCTCCGCCCTCCACCCCCAACCCCCTCTACCCCTGTGGCCCCAGAGCCCATAGCGAGCTGCTTCCTCCTTCTGGGCCTCAGCTTCTGCCAGCAGGAGAGTGAGGGAGTTGGTGAAAACTGATTCCCAGCATCTCTTCCACCGATAGAGTTTCTATGATTTTGCATTCTGACAAGGATTTTTAATTTGTCCTTATTAACGCAGAGGTTCAATTAACCAGGACATTAAATTCCCTGAGTATTCTGGTTAATTGGATCTTTACTAAAATAGCCCCAAATTTTGTTTGCTGCCTTATAAAACCTACAAAAGCATTTGTGTGTGTGTGTGTGTGTGTGTGTGTGTGTATTTTATATCTGTGGGAAATCTAAAAGCTAGAGGTTAACTGGAAGTTATTCCTTAAGTCAGAGTGTCCAAAACATTTTTGACAGTGACCCAGAGTTAAAAAAAAAAAAAGAGATTAATCTGCCTTTCCTGGATGAAGGTGGCTACCGTGTGTAATTCATCCACTCGAATGGGACGTGTGGTGATAGTTTTGTAAAACAGAAATATACTGACAGGAGAGCACAGAATCCACCAAAAGAGATCTGAGGGCATCTGGGAGGAGCACCAAGATAATCTACTACAGGGGCATGCCCAAGTTGGGCAACTTCTGAAACAGACTGTGGCCAGGGTACCCAAGGACACCTGGGGCGGGAGTGGGGTGACCTGCTGCTGTGTCCATCCTCTCAGGCACCATGATAGTGGCTGTAGTTATGTTTCGTGTCCACTTTTAGGCTGAACAGGGGACAGACAAAATGCCCACAAAGAGCTTTTGATTTTTGTGGTAAAAATGATGTTAAAAAAAAATCCTCTGGCTTTTAAATGAATAATTTCTGGACTGACTGTTCCCTGGGAGACTCTTGCTGTGTCTTAGTGCCCTCTGCTTAAGGTGTCTCTCTCTCTTTTTTTTCCTCAGACATTATCCCCAGCTGTCCCAGCTGCTGTCAGAAATTCTTCTTGGACTTTTGCTGTTTAGCTGTTTTCTCCTCCTCATACATGTGGGTTATATTTGGGTGGGAGACAGGAGCCTTCCTTGTTCCCCTCGTCCCCCTTCCTACATCACTCCGTACCTCAGTGGAAAACCCTGGTGAAGAGGGCTTCCAGGAGCCTTGTGTGAGATCAGAGTCGAGGCAGGTGTGGTCACGGGTTCCCCCGAGCAAAGCCGTTGAGCCAATACCTGAGCCATGAGAGGGAAGAGGGAACGACCCACACCACAATGTGGTAACCTCAAATCTCCCAATGACTTGAGACTTTTTTTTTTTTTTTGTCATGAGACTTGTGGGAATCTTAGCTCCCTGACCAGGGATCAAACCCACATCCCTTGTATTGGAAGGCAAAGTCTCAACCACTAGACCACCAGGAAGTCCCTTGGTTTGGTCTTTGCACCAACAGACATCTGAAGGACTGACCGCCATTCTTCAAAAACATCCCTCAAAACCAGCTTTGTGGCTTAACAGTCATCCTTGATTACAGCTTTCTTGCTAGGGCTAAAGGATAGAGTATTCATTTTCTTTCCAGACATGGAAACATAATTCCAGCCAGCTTAGGCAAAGAGGAGAAGCCAGGAACGGGGCTGAATGACTGACTGGAGAAAGGTAAGGGCGGGATGCAGCTGGGCCCAGGAACCAGGAGTCCGGCACTGCAGCGCGGACAGGCTCCTGCTCCTGGTCTGATCTTGTTCTCCGTGTCTGTTTCTTGTCACCACAGACCAGCTTCCACCCCATGTGGTAACGAGTGTGGCCGACAGCCCTGGTGAACGACAGTCTAGCTTCTGCATTGGAGATATACTGACCCCATTTTTTGGTTCCAAGGTGAAAATGCTAGGAAGGACTTTGACTCTCCCAGCTTGTATGTCAGGGGCTTCCCCAGTCCCTGGACAAATTAACTGGGGAGGTGGGGTTCATGAAGAACACAGAAGCCCCTGAGGTAGTTGTGTGGGTGGGGAAGGGCAATTGGCTCATCCATCTTTTCATTCATTTTTATTGAGCAAAATTGAGAGGCTGAGTGAGGGGTCAAAGTCTTTACTGATTAGAGACTGATGACCTGGTTGGTAGATGGAGAAAAAAGGCTGAGGGCACCAAGTGCTCTGCAAAATGCCGGAGGTAGGAAGCAATAGGGAGCTTGTGTCAAAATGTAAATTCATTGCTTCTTCCCAACGGGGTCCTACTATGAAAAATGCCAGGTGAACTACACAGTGTACTTAATAATGCAGTTGCTTGACTTCCTGCACTGGAGGAAGTTCCTCAACTTGTTGCAAAGTGGAGGCAGTTTGAGCACCAGCAGTGGGTCTACAGCTCCAGTGCTCTTGGCTGGAAAATCCCATGGGCAGAGGAGCCTGGCAGGCTATATGGTCCGTGCGGTCACAAAGAGTCGGACACTACTGAAGCAGCTCAACAGCAGCAACAGCAGTGGGTCAGCAGGACCATTCTCCAAGTAGCTCTGCTCTAGGCAGTTCCGGCATGTGTTCTGTAGGAGGGCCTTCTCAGGTGGCGCTAGTGGTAAAGAACCTGCCTGCCAATGCAGGAGGCATAAGAGACTCAGGTTCGATCCCTGGGTTGGGAAGATCCCCTGGAGGAGGGCATGGTAGCCCACTCCTGTATTCTTGTCTGTAGAATCCCCACGGACAGAGGAGCCCAGTGGGCTGCAGTCCATAGGGTTGCACAGAGCTGAATACGACTGAAGTGACTTAGCAGGCAAACACATTGTACAGGAGACACAGAGAAGAATGCTCCTAATAGCTTCATTTATAAAAACTAAGAAAACAAACAATCCAGATGTCCACAAACGATAGAATACGGAAGTAATCGTGGTGTAGGATCCTATAGAGCAGAGAAGATGAAACATGGATGGATTTCAAAACTATTGAGCATAAAAAGCAGACTGAGGTGATGACAGTAAGTTCAAAACCAGGAACCGCTGAAGAATACAGTGGTTAGGGCTGTGTAACAGATGGACTGGAAGTGTAAAGAAGGGCAAGGCAGTGGGCAGCACGTGTGTTAGGTCAGTGGCTGGCCTGGGGGTGGGAAGGGAGAGGGAGACAGTGGGGAAGGGGGGCCACAGAGGAGAGTTCAGTGTATTGGCAATATTTGATTGCTTACATTGGGTGTTGTGTACATGGTGCTTGGCTTTTTATTTTCTTTAAACTGTCCGTATATGTTACACACACTTTTTTGCAAGTATGATCTATTTCACAATGAAGAAAAATTTAAAATGTAGTCAAAACCAAAGCGTTCCCACTCCCCCAATGCCAATAAAAGGTACAAGGCTGAATGGTGTGTGCCTCGAAGGAAGAAGAACTGTGGTGCCTTGACTGTCTGGAAAGGTATCAGGGAGAAAGGAGGAAGGTAGCCGCTGCCCCCTCACACCCCCTCACCTCCTGGGCAGAGGTGTCTCATGCTGTCCTTTGTGGCTCATGTAGCTCTGAGCCCACAGCTTGCTCACTTTATCCCCGTTTTGTTTTTGCACTGCAATCCTGAAGATTTAGCCTGTTTTGCTTTCCTTTTCAGAGCTCCATTTCTTGGAGTTTCCCCAAGGCTGTCCGCTGTAAAAGGTGTTTTATTTATCCTAACTTTTCACTTTTTGACTTCTCCCCTAAACCAGTGCACTGATCCATTTGGGGTTCAAGTGTGAAAGCATTTGGAATGGTGCAGAAAACTTTCCTAATACCACTTCCAAAGTTTGGTCACTCACCATCTGATTACCTTTTTAGGGAAGGTTTATCGTTCGCTGGCTGAAGTTTATTTTAAATTCTGTCTGGTTTGCAAACACATTCTTTGTAGACAGCTCTCGTTTGAAATGTTTGGGCTTGCTTTGCCCTGGGTAAAACAGATCGTCAGGTCTTTTTTTCAACCCTGGTTGTTAGATGGCTTTTCTTGTCCTACAATTTAGTGTCTATGAACCTTAGAGTCATCAAAGCTTAGGGTTAGGAAGGGACCTTGGAAGTCATCTATCCAACTTTCCACCTAATGAAAGAAGTTTTCCTGAGACCTGCCTGATTACCAGCCTCTAGGAACTTGCTTTTTAAGGGCATGGCTGTAGGGACAGAGAGTACCATAAATGTTAAATTCCTCATAAAATTTTGTGTCAATTCACACTTTGTCTTGGAGAATCAGAGATCTGGGTGAACAAGTCCAGGTTTGCTAATTGAATTAAAATTAATACAGACTCTTGCAGAATGGGTTCTAGAGCTACAGCCTACCTCACATGGTCCCAGCCACCTTTAATCTACTTAATAGGATCACATCCTGGATTAGGAGGGTCAGAGAGAAGAGGAGAAGCCAGGGAGATTTGGGTAATCCCTTGGGACTTGCATGTGCACATTTGTCTTTGCCTTTCTGTCTGCTTAAAGGGACAGAAATGTGGGGAATTCTTTGGTAGTTCTGTGGTTAGGACTCATGCTTCCACTGCAGGGGACCTGGGTTCAATTCCTGGCCAGGGAACTACGATCCTGTAAGCCTCACGGTGCAGCCAAATAATAATAACAATTAAAAAAATGAAATAAAAAAACAAAAAACGCCACTCACCACTAACTCCTGCTGAAGGGAGTGGGGCTGGTCTGTCACCCCTTGCCCACTCTTAGTCTTTCCCACTTCCTGGGTCACCAGCTGCCTTTTTCTCCTGTGAATGGCCCTACTTCAGTCTCTGAGCCCACCCAGTGGCAGTGTGATGTGTGTTAACAGTTGCCTTTTCCACTGGTCTCCCCGTCTTTCGTTCTGCTCTGCTAGAGCTTGGAACCAAGCCATGACCCAGCTGCAGTCATAGTTCGCAGAGTCTGGGCCCCAAGTCAGGCTGGGACCTTGGAGGCACAGGACCTTCAAGGTGAGGGAAAGAGGCCAGCCTAGGAAAGACCAGAGCTGACCCACTGGAACAGTAGGGTTGTTCATGTCCAGCTCCCAATCTCATGCCAGCCAGGGAGAGTTTCTGGATTTAAAGAGGGTAACTGAAGATGCTTTTTAAAAACTGGGGGGAGGATGAATGATGATGTACCACCCATCCTGGCACACAGAGTGCAAGGTTCAGGAGGCCTGGGCAGCCCAGGCACGGCCTGGTGGAGGTTTCTCCACTGGGGAAGCGCTGAGGCACTGGGCCCTGCCCAGCAGGTGGTCCCTGTCAGAGCTTGGGCAGGTGGGGCTGGGAGGTGAGGAGTTTCGTGGTTCAGCTCATGAGCCAGGGGCAGGCTGCAGCCAGGCAGGATGCCAGGGCCACAACCTGATGATCAGGGCAGCCCACTGTGCCCCACAGGCAACCCAAGGCAGCTGCTGCCTATGTAGGCTGTGACGAGGCCCCTGTCTGGGGACTGGGAGGAGACTGGGGAGTCCCCTGGGGCTCCTGAACTGCTGGCCTCCAAGTTCCAGCCAATATTTTGTTGATTTGAAACAACTACTTGGCTGTGTATTTGTGTGCAAGGGAGCTGTGGTAGCAAAGACAAGCGGTTGGGTGGCAGCCTGGGAGGTGGACTAGGAAATGACATCTGTGCACCATACAGGTTATATGGTGGATTACAGAGCCAAAGTACATGGTCTGTAGGAGCCATTTGCACGGGGAGGGAGGGGAGTGGGGAGGACACATACGGGGAGAGGGAGATGGGAGAGTCTTCCACAGACAAGGCGGTACTAGTCTCTGGCCTTATCTCCGGGGCCAGTGAGAGGCACAGAAGGAAGGGACCAAAGGAGTCATTTTCACAAGAGCCTCAGGCAGACAGAGGCCACAGCGGTGAGCTTTGCTTCCAAAGCGACTCCCACGGACACTAAATGGAGGGTGCCCGTCTTCCTTCTGTCCCTGTGCGGCGAAGCATCTCGGCGTTGCCCTGTAACCTTTGGTGTGGTGCAAACAGTACCCTTGGCAAGAGTACAGGTGAATTCCCAGAGGGCAGCCTGAGAGCGCCGGGTCTGCTTCCCAGACTCTGGGAGCACAGGCGGGACTTGATGCGGCTGCAGAGCCCCGTCCAGTCGGTGGAGGTGGAGTCAGTGCTCTGCTTAGTTTCCCTGGGTTGGTTCCCAGAGCCCGGGGGGCCTGGAAACCCCCCAGATATGGGAGATAACAGGGTGCTACATAGCGCCATAGAGCGCTCTCATCTTCACCTTCATTACAGCCTTGAGAAATTCCACCCCCTGCCCTTTTTAACTTCCTAGAGCTTGTCTGAGTCTGTAATTACCTTGTTTTTCTTTTTAGTCCAAGGGTCAGCACATTTTTTTCTATGAAGAGCCAGATAGCAAATACTTTCAGATTCGGGGGCTATATAGTCTTGGTTACGATGGCTCAATTCTGCCGTAGGGGCACAGATGCAACCACAGAAACTATATCAACTAACAAATGCGACTGCGTCGCAACATTTTAGTTGTGGACACTAAAACTGGAATTTTACATAATTCTTCACAGGTTGCAAAATATGCTTTTTTGTTTTTTCACTAGTTCAATAATGTAAAACCATTTTCTAACTTGCAGCATTCAAAGATGGACTGTGGCTGTCATTTGCCCTTCCCTGCGAGGACAGGAAGCAGGTTCTCTCATGTCCCTGGTGCCCAGTGTTCGACATATACTAGTTGCTCGTAGAAGTTTGTAGGAGAAGTGACCTCCACTTTACAAGGCTCAAGAGGTGAGTCCCCGTTCTCAGATGCGGGGCTAAAACTCAAACTTGTGTGCCAGTTGGATCACTGTAGAGCTGGGTAGGCGGTAGTTCTACTAAATCCTGTGCATTTTCTACCGAATCAGTTTCAGCTTTTGCAGAAAAAAAAAAAAAAAAAAAAAAATATATATATATATATATTGCCACATGAAAGTTCAGAGTTTAGGGCTGGGAACTTCACTTGAGCAGAAAACCAACTGCATATATTCTGTAGTGTCCCCTTTTAAAATGGTTGAGCTGGGGAAATTTAGCTTTACTGCTTCAGGTGACTCTTGTTTTTAATCTGGGGACCATGCCAGTGTTAGTTTACTTTAGTACATGGCTGTGAAGAATAATGTTCGAGGTTCTGCATGTATTAAAAAGTCACAATGAGTATATTCTTCAGATTGGGCATTTTCTTACAGTCTAAACTAGTGGGTTTTTCAGAAAGCGGCTTACAGACTTAGAATATGAACTTATGGTTATGCGGGGAAGGGTGGAGGTGAGGGATGGTTAGGGAGTTTGGGATTGACATGTACACACTACTATATATAAAATGAATAACCAGCAGGGATCTACTGTATTGTACAGGGAACTGCTCCATATTATGTAACAACCTAAATGGGAGAGACATTTGAAAGAGAATAGATACATGTATATGAATAACTGAATCACTTTGCTGTACACCTGAAACGAACACAACATTGTTAATCAACTCTACTCCAATATAAAATAAAAAGTAAAAAAAAAAAAAAAAATGTGAGTTTCTTTTTTTTAAACCACAGCTCTGTGTCAGTTGGGGGCTACCTAACACCTCAGAAAGTCCAGTTCTCTGCTGGAAAAACTGGTTCTCCTTCAAAGTTAGCTGAAGTCTGTCTGTATCTCCACCCCCATCGCTGTCAACTCCCACACCCTCTTTCAACTAGAGTCTGTCTTGATCACTGCACTTTTCTTTCTCACTCCAGTGACTCACTCCCACACTTGTTCTCACTTGGCCTCAGGCTGCCCTGCTCCTCGGGAGGTGCAGTTAACCACAAACCACCAGCCTTCCAGGAAGCAGGTTGGGATGCGCTCGCCTTCACTTGGAATTTTGAAAGCCTCACCCATGTTTTACCCGGATTCTTATACCGAAGGCTCTGCGAAGGGCGGGCTGGGGCTTGGCTTGGCCACTGGCTGGGTGCCACCATGGCACCTCCCACAGTCCTTGGGTGCTGTCCAGACCAGCAGCAGCCCCAGCCTCCCTTCCCTCACTCCTACTTCCAAATGTTGACAGAAGTATGCCCTGCTCAATGGTGTGTGTCTCAGGGGTGGGCAGTGGACAGCCCCTCCTGAGGTAAAGAATCTGTCTGCAATGCAGGAGACCTGGGTTCCATCGCTGGGTTTGGAAGATTCCCTGGAGAAGAATATGGCAACCCACACTAGTATTCTTGCCTGGGAAAACCCATGGACAGAGAAGCCTGGAAGGTTACAGTCTACAGGGTTGCAAAGAGCAACTAAACCACCTCCATCCTTTCGGTTCAGTTCAGTTCAGTCGCTCAGTCGTGTCCGACTCTTTGCGACCCCATGAACTGCAGCACGCCAGGCCTCCCTGTCCATCACCAACTTCCGGAGTTCATTCAGACTCATGTCCATCGAATCAGTGATGCCATCCAGCCATCTCATCATCTGTCGTCCCCTGCTCCTCCTGCCCCCAATCCCTCCCAGCATCAGTCTTTCCCAACGAGTCAGCTCTTCACATGAGGTGGCCAAAGTACTGGAGTTTCAGCTTTAGCATCATTCCTTCCAAAGAACACCCAGGACTGATCTCCTTTAGAATGGACTGGTTGGATCTCTTTGCAGTCTAAGGGACTCTCAAGAGTCTTCTCCAACACCACAGTTCAAATGCATCAATTCTTCGGCACTCAGCTTTCTTCACAGTCCAACTCTCACATCCATACATGACCACAGGAAAAACTATAGCCTTGACTAGACAGACCTTTGTTGGCAAAGTAATGTCTCTGCTTGTGAATATGCTATCTAGGTTGGTCATAACTTTTCTTCCAAGGAGTAAGCGTCTTTTAATTTCATGGCTGCAATCACCATCTGCAGTGATTTTGGAGCCCAAAAAAATAAAGTCTGACACGGTTTCCACTGTTTCCCCATCTATTTCCCATGAAGTGATGGGACCGGATGCCATGATCTTAGTTTTCTGAATGTTTAGTTTTAAGCCAACTTTTTCACTCTCCTCTTCCACTTTCATCAAGAGGCTTTTTAGTTCTCTTCACTTTCTGCCATAAGGGTGGCGTCATCTGCATATCTGAGGTTATTGGTATTTCTCCCGGCAATCTTGATTCCAGCTCGTGCTTCATCCAGCCCAGCATAAGCAGGGTGACAATATACAGCCTTAACATACTCCTTTTCCTGTTTGGAACCAGTCTTTTGTTCCATGTCCAGTTCTAACTGTAGCTTCCTGACCTGCATATAGGTTTCTCAAGAGGCAGGTCAAGTGGTCTGGTATTCCCATCTCTTTCAGAATTTTCCACAGTTTATTGTGATCCATACAGTCAATGGCTTCGGCATAGTCAATAAAGCAGAAATAGATGTTTTTCTGGAACTCTCTTGCTTTTTCCATGATCCAGCGTATGTTGGCAATTTGACCTCTGGTTCCTCTGCCTTTTCTAAAACCAGCTTGAACAACTGGAATTTCATGGTTCACGTATTGCTGAAGCCTGGCTTGGAGAATTTTGAGCATTATTTTACTGGCGTGTGAGATGAGTGCAATTGTGCAGTAGTTTGAGCATTCTTTGTCATTGCCTTTCCTTGGGATTGGAATGAAAACTGACCTTTTCCAGTCCTGCTGAGTTTTCCAAATTTGCTGGCATATTGAGTGCAGCACTTTCACAGCATCATCTTTCAGGATTTGAAACAGCTCAACTGGAATTCCATCACCTCCACTAGCTTTGTTAGTGATGCTTTCTAAGGCCCACTTGACTTCTCACATTCCAGGATGTCTGGAGTGATCACACCATCTTGATTATCTTGGTCGTGAAGATCTTTTTTGTATAGTTCTTCTGTGTATTGTTGCCACCTCTTCTTAATATCTTCTGCTTCTGTTAGGTCCATACCATTTCTGTCCTTTATTGAGCCCATCTTTGCATGAAATGTTCCCTTGGTATCTCTAATTTTCTTGAAGAGATCTCTAGTCTTTCCCATTCTGTTCTTTTCCTCTATTTCTTTGTATTGATCGCTGAGGAAGGCTTTCTTATCTCTCCTTGCTATTCTTTGGAACTCTGCATTCAGATGCTTATATCTTTCCTTTTCTCCTTTGCTTTTCACCTCTCTTCTTTTCACAGCTATTTGTAAGGCCTCCCCAGACAGCCGTTTTGCTTCTTTTGCATTTCTTTTCCATGGGGATGGTCTTGTCTCCTGTATAATGTCACGAACCTCCATCCATAGTTCATCAGGCACTCTATCTATCAGATCTAGTCCCTTAAATCTATTTCTCACTTCCACTGTATAATCAGAAGGGATTTGATTTAGGTCGAATATTGCAATACTGTTTTGTTACCCGATTTGTATTTTTTTTAAAACATTATGAGCACATAACCACATCATTCCGTATCTTTTTATACTATGATTTTTATTGCTATACTTGTTCATGATAGATGGAGCACAATATTTAATAAATGCTGATTGTTGGACATTGAGTTTGTCTCTTGTTTTTCATGCCAAGATGAACACCCTTAATTATAAATGCTTTTATGCATCTCTTTCTGCTTCCTTAAGATACATTTCTAGAAGTGGAATTAATTGGGTCAAAAGCTCTGCATATTTCTAAAGGCCAAACTGCCTTCTAGAGATGATCCAATTTTTGTTTCTACCAGTAGTGCAAAAAGTCCCTGTTCCCCAAACCTTGCCAGCATATTATTGGATCTGTGATAACTTCCAATTTTTTTTTCCCCCACACTGCGTGGCATGTGGAACTTCCCTGACCAGAGATTGAACCCATGCCCCCTGCATTGAAAACATGGAGTCTTAACCACTGAACCAACAGGGAAGTTCCTTTCCTTCTCTTTTTTATGTGGTGTTTTACCTAATATTTTTGGAGATCCCAGGTCACTTAAAAGTATTTTAGGTTTAAAGTTTTGCAGATATTTTTAAGGCATTCACAGCCCTCTTTGGGGGTGTTCATGGATGTCATATTAAGAATTTTGACTTAATTGAATGAATGTAAGTCAAAACTCATTCTGTTAATTTCTGAGAGTTTTATACTGAAAATCCTACTAAAAATATTTATCTACTAAAAACAAACAATTGTAATATATAGTAGAACTATATGTAACTTTTTTCTTTATTTTCCAAGTCTCCTTTAAATGTGTTACATTTTCATAATTTAAAAAATTAATGAAAAAGAATGATTAAAAAAAACCCTGAAGTAAAAAATAAATAAAGTCATTTGACTTAAAAAAAAAAGAATTTTGACTTGAAAACGGGTATGACAACCATCTAGTCATGTCCACCAGGCAGACAAAACCTTGTATAGAGGTTTGAGTCTTCAGTGAAGACAGATAGCCTCTCTAATGAGAGGCGCTTCCCATCTTTGATTGGAGTCTTTCTTCCCCAAGCAATAAATCTACAGATAGCAGTGAGAAAACTTTCCTCCTCTTACTGCTCTATTAAGACAAACAAGCAAACAAAATCCTCCTCTTTCTGGATTCTCTATCTGGAGTTGGACTCCTTCAGAATCACTCTAAGTCAGACTGGGCTGTTGGATTCTTTTCCAACTAGACTCCTCTTTTTAACACTCCATGCTCCCGCTGCAGGGGATATGAGTTTCGTTCCTGGAAGGGGAACTAAGGTCCTGCCTGGTGCAAGGCATGGCCGAAATAAAATGTACAACAACCCTGAGCTCTAATGTTGTTGCTGTTGTTCAATCGCTCAGTCGTGTCTGACTCTGTGACCGCATGGACTGCAGCACGCCAGGCCTCCCTGCCCTTCACCATCTCCCGGAGCTTGCTCAAACTCATGTCCGTTGAGTCAATGATGTCATCCAATCATCTTGTCCTCTGTCGTCCCCTTCTCCTCCTGCCTTCAGTCTTTCTCAGCATCAGGGTTTTTTTCTAATGAGTTGGCTCTTCGCAGTAGATGGCCAAAGTATTGGAGCTTCAGCTTCAGCATCAGTCCTTCCAATGAATATTCAGGATTGATTTCCTTTAGGATTGAGTGGTCGGATCTCCTTGCAGCCCAAGACTGTGTATTTCCTGAGTTGCTGCTGAGCTCTAATAATCCACTCATATTCATCCATCACTTTCCTTTCTCAATCTCTCATTATCACTATGATTCCTAAGAGATGGGAAGGAAGAAACACAGCAGATCTTCTCTGGAACACTGATGAAAGGGGCTAAGGAGAACCTCTGGGTTATTTGGGCCTTGATGATTTTTATTACTGAGGGATTCTGTGCCTTATAAACTCCATATTGTAGGTTTTTGTTGTTATCACAGGTGATACTTTGTACACACCTCTGTGCACAGGACCGTGATCTCACCCAGACAATGATGAATCCAATGTACCACACAGCAATTTGCAACACAATTTGCATAAATCTCTCATTATCCAAGAGGAAGCCTCCCTTCCAATACTTGCTCTCCTGTGGCAGGGCCAGAAAAAAGTCTAGGGGAAGGACAGACCTTTGGATATGCCTTTTACTACATTTCAGAGACTCATTTAATAGCTTCCCAGCCAAACTTCTTAATTTCTTTGCCTTGAACATGATTATTGCTGAGGGACTTTGAGGCTTTTGAGAGGAACAGAAATTGAGATGTAAATTGGTGGGATGAATTTTTTTTTTCCTTTGCAAAATTCTCGTATGCAACCTAATCCAGTCATGCAAAGCAGCAAGGTCCAAGCAC
This sequence comes from Budorcas taxicolor, assembly GCF_023091745.1. Lineage (NCBI taxonomy): Eukaryota > Metazoa > Chordata > Mammalia > Artiodactyla > Bovidae > Budorcas > Budorcas taxicolor. Next base: position 80,539,695 of record NC_068920.1, on the reverse strand, counting down.
TTTGGCTCTAATGCTTAAAAAAAAATAGGTGGCAGGGAAGGGAAAATGTTAGTAAATATTAAACCCATGTCTCTCCTGTCTTAGACTGTATATTTCCTGGGTTGTTGTTTTAAATTGCTAAATTGTGTCCAGCTCTTTGTGATCCCATGGAAAGTAGCCCACCAGGCTCCCCGTCCATGGGACTTCCCAGGCAAGAGTACAGGAGTGGGTTACCATTTCCTCCTCTAGGGAATCTTCCAGACCCAGAGATCAAACCTGTGTCTCCTGCATTGCAAGCGGATTCTTTACCCCTGAGCCACCGTTGTTGTTCAGTCATTCAGTCATGTCCAACTCTTTGCCACCCCATGGACTGCAGCACGCCAGGCCTCCCTGTCCAAATTGATGTTCATTGAGTTGGTGATGCCATCCAACCATCTCATCCTCTGTCGGCCCCTTCTCCTCCTGCCCTCAATCTTTCCCAGCATCAGGGTTTTTTCTAATGAGTCGGCTCTTCGCAGCAGATGGTCAAAGTATTGGCGCTTCAGCTTCAGCATCAGTCCTTCCAATGAATATTCAGGGTTGATTTCCTTTACGATTGACTGGCTGGATCTCCTTGCAGTCCAAGGGACTCTCAAGAGTCTTTTCCAACATCACAGTTCAAAAGCATCAATTCTTCGGTGCTCAGCTTTCTTTATGGTCCAACTCTCACATCCTTACATGACTACTGGAAAAACTATAGCTTTGACTATGGACCTTTGTTGGCAGAGTAATGTCTCTGCTTTTCAATATACTATCTAGGTTGGTCATAACTTTCCTTCCAAGGAGTAAGCGTCTTTTAATTTCATGGCTACAATCACCATCTGCAGTGATTTTGGAGCCCCCCCAAATAAAGTCAGCCACTGTTTCCACTGTTTCCCCATCTATTTGCCATGAAGTGATGGGACCGGATGCCATGATCTTTGTTTTCTGAATGTTGAGCTTTAAGCCAACTTTTTCACTCTCCTCTTTCACTTTCATCAAGAGGCTCTTTAGTTCTTCTTCACTGTCTGCCATAAAGGTGGTATCATCTGCATATCTGAAGTTCCAGCTTGTGCTTCCTCCAGCCCAGTGTTTCTCATGATGTACTCTGCATATAAGTTAAATAAGCGGGGTGACAATATACAGCCTTGACGTACTCTGTCCCCAATATCGAACCAGTCTGTTGTTTCATGTTCGGTTCTGTTGCTTCTTGACCTGCATACAGATTTCTCAGGAGGCAGAGAAGATGATATTCCCATCTCTTGAAGAATTTTCCATAGTTTGTTGTGATCCACACAGTCAAAGGCTTTAGCATTGTCAATGAAGCAGAAGTAGATGTTTTTCTGGAATTCTCTTGCTTTTTCTATGATCCAGTGGATGTTGGCAATTTGATCTCTGGTTCCTCTGCCTTTTCTAAATCCAGCTTGTACATCTGGAAGTTCTCAGTTCACATACTGTTGAAGCCTAGATTGATGGATTTTGAGCATTACTTTGCTAGCGTGAGGTGAGTGCAATTGTGCAGTAGTTTGAATATTTTTTGGCATTGCCCTTCTTTGGGATTGGAATGAAAACTGACCTTTTCCAGTCCACCTGGGAAGCCTTATATTTCCTGGGTACTGATACCAATAAGCATCAGAAGTCATATTCAACCAGTCAACTGAAAAAATATTCATGCCACCACAGACAAATATTTATTGACTGTCTTCTAATGTAGATTCTGCTGACCACTGGGTTGTAACTGTGTCCTCAGTGAACTTTACATTTTGGTGGTGGTATTGAGTCCAAGCTCACTCTGCTTGCCGCACAACAGGCCAATGAATCCCAGAGACGAGATGTTGAGGCAAGGAATACGACTTTATTTGGGGAGCTGGCTGATGGAGAAGATGGCAGGCTAGTACCTCAAAATAATCTTGCTGGGGTCTGGATGCTAAGTTCTTTTGTAGAGTCAGAGAGAAGGAAGCAATGAGGAACTAACATCAAAAGGCAGAATAGAGAGGAAGGGGCAGTGGGGAAGTAACGTGAGAAGGGAATCTTGCAAAGCATTTCCAAGGGAACGGCCAGCCTTTGGAAAGGGTGTGTGAATCTCTTCTGTTCACAGGTGGGTAGGTGACGACAGAGGATGAGATGGTTGGATGGCATCACAGACTCAATGGACATGAGACTGAGTAAATTCCTGGAGTTGGTGATGGTCAGGGAGGCCTGGCATGCTGCAGTCCATGGGGTCACAGAGTCGGATACGACTGAGCGATTGAACTGAACTGAACTGAGGGTCAGATTATCTCTGTGAGCTGAAAAAAGACACTTTAATTTACAGTCAGGCAGAGGGGCAGGGTCCCCTGAGGCAAGCTATTAAGTATGATTATAATAACAAAAAGCAAGTCAAAGAAATAGTTTCCCATGTGGAATCAAAACTGGCTTCTCCCTGCAACAACAGGAGGGGACGCTGGCCACCATGTCCCCAAGAAAACTCTGAGAGGGAGTTTGCCTCATCACCTGCCCTGGAGTGGAGTGGACTCCCTGCCCTTCAATGCATGTAGGAAAATCTTTTTTTAAAAAAATCTTTTTAGTTGTTCAGTCATGTCTGAATCTTTGCACCTCTGTGGAATGGAGCCTGCCAGGCTCCTCTGTCCGTGGAATTCTCCAGGCAAGCTGTTAAGTATGATTATAATAACAAAAGCAACAAAAAGCAAATCAAAGGAACAGCTTCTTCCTTGCAACCCCCTCCAGTATTCTTGCCTGGGGAATCCCATGGACAGAGGAGCCTGGTGGGCTACAGTCCATGGGGACACGGCTGACCGACTAACACTTTCTGCAACAGTGAGAGCAGCAGGTTGACAACTAAGAAAGAATGAAGTCACGGCTGCATAGAGGGGAAAGAGGTATGGGGGTTGTAATAGGCAGAACTGTTGCTTTCTAGTCCTCTTGGTTAATAGACAATGGCTGTCGAAGGGACATTATTCCCCTCCCACCCAAGTGAGTCATTTGCTGAGCCACCAATTATGAGCCACGACAGGTGTTAGCTACACTCTTTGTTTGTTCTTATTGAATCGTTGCATCAATGCTATGAAGTAAGTACTATTGTTAATTTCATTTTACAGATGAGAAACTGTGCCTTGGGGAAATTAAGTAATTTCCCCAGGATCATATTTCTAGTGGTGGGTCATGCGATATTTACAGTCAGGTCCAAGACCCAGTTCTGAGAACTGGCAGTTGGTGACCTAATTCTTCATCAGTGCAAACAGTCACAATAAAGTGAACAATTTGTAGTTCAAACACTACTGATGAATCGTCAGAACTAGTACCCACACAGGGAGCTGAGGACCTGAACCTGCTGTAAAGGTAGAGTGAAAATGCCTATTTATTGAATGTGAATATAGTGCTATAATGAATATGACCACTCTCTAAACTTTGATGTTTGCTCCAACCTCTCTATGTTCCATAGGGAAAAGGAAAGTTTTGCACTAATTCCCCAAGTCCTTAGACTTTGCAGGACAAGAAAAAATTAAGAAGCAGAGAACACACCTTCCCTGCATTGAATTCAGTGGAAGATGGACTCAGCTGCATGCATCATCTTCTTAAAGGCACAGCAGCTGTGTTGACAAAGTGGGTCAAGACCCTCAGGCTGGTTTTAGCACTAATATTTTTCCTAACCCTTTTTGCAAAGAGAGGGCAGGCCATAAACTCTGCTGATGTAGGCTTGGGGCAGATGAATGGATCAAGATGGTGATGCTGAAAGCTTGACCTCTGTGAACCAGCTCTGAATCCAATCTCAAAGACAGAATTCTGGGTGAAACAGAAAAGAGTAGCTTTATTGCTTTGCCAGGAAAAGGGGGACACAGAGGTCTCCTGCCCTAAAAAACTGTATGTCCCAACCCTGGAGGATTTGCTGAGGAGTTTAATAGCAATGGTTCAAGGTCGGTGGAGGGAGCGGTGGTTGCTGACAGGCTTAGGGTATGTGGAGGGCCTCCACGCCTCTAGTCCAGTCTCAGCTGATCTTCATGATGAACTGATGAGCTTTTTTGGTTCCTTTAATATAACCTCAGTTCAGTTCAGTTCAGTCACTCGGTCATGTCCGACTCTTTACAACCCATGAACTACAGCATGCCAGGCTTCCCTGTCCATCACCAACTCCCAGAGTTCACTCAAACTCATGTCCATCGAGTCGGTGATGCCATCCAGCCATCTCATTCTCTGTCGTCCCCTTCTCCTCCTGTCCCCAATCCCTCCCAGCATCAGAGTCTTTTCCAATGAGTCAACTCTTCGAATGAGGTGGCCAAATATTGGAGTTTCAGCTTTAGCATCAGTGCTTCCAAAGAACACCCGTGAGATGAGTGCAACTGTGTGGTAGTTTGAGCATTCTTTGGCATTGCCTTTCTTTGGGATTAGAATGAAAACTGACCTTTTCCAGTCCTGTGGCCACTGCTGAGTTTTCCAAATTTGCTGGCATATTGAGTGCAGCACTTTCACAGCATCATCTTTCAGGATTTGAAATAGCTCAACTGGAATTCCATCACCTCCACTAGCTTGGTTCATAGTGATGCTTTCTAAGGCCCACTTGACTTCACATTCCAGGATGTCTGGCTCTAGGTGAGTGATCACACCATCGTGATTATCTGGGTTGTGACGCTCTTTTTTGTACAGTTCTTCTGTGTATTCTTGCCACCTCTTCTTAATATCTTCTGCTTCTGTTAGGTCCATACCATTTCTGACCTTCATCGAGCCCATCTTTGCATGAAATGTTCCCTTGGTATCTCAATGTAACTTCAGGTAGTCTTATCTGGTATGAAGAATGCTGACATCTTAAAGAGCTTATTGTTATGTGTATCGCTTGAGGTGGAACCAGGACCCTGCCCTATGGTTTTCTAACTGCACCCCCCTTGTCTTTGCAGCCCTTCCCGTCCCTGATTAGCAACTGTTTTAATCTGCCCTTTAGAACTCAGGGAAAATCTTGGAGACTGAAAGAGCCCCGCAGGGTCCTGCTTGGTTTCAGTGGTGGCCCAGGCAGTTACAGGTGGAATGCAGGGGTGGACCAGGTTTTCCTTGCCTCCTAGTCTCTCCTCTAGCACAGATGTATATTGTGTTCGGAGGGGATTGCAACAGAGTTTGGCTTAGTTATCACTGGGGCAACACCTGAAGACTGGCTGCAGTGAAGGTGGGAATTGAGGCTGAGAAAAATGGATGATGTAAACAGTTTGAGAACTTCCAGTTAAACCTGTCTCATACGACAGGTATCGTACTTTATTGTCAGTTCACTCTTAGCAGAGAAAGGACCTTCTGGTTTGCTACTTCCTCTCTCTAGTCTTACTCTTTTTGTATTTCTGGTGCCTGGTAAAGTGCCTCTCACATAGTGGGTATTTACATAAGGCTGACCAAATCAGCCTTAAGTAAACTTGACTTATAGTAAACTTACTTTAAGTAAACTTAACTCAGAGTAAAGTAACTAAACTTTAAACTTACCTAAGTTTACTTAAGACCAACTCAACTCAGAGGGAGACCCTAGGGGAAGGCTTTAAGACCATTTGGAAAATGGCCTTTCTGTTGGGTGGACCATGTCCTGGAAAAGGGAGGAACTGCTGGATAAGGTCTGGGATGTACCAAGCTCCAGCCTGGGGGCAGTTTTCAGAGGTGCCTTTAGGTGGATTCTGAATATTCTGGGGCTGGAGTCTGTGAGAACTTCCTATTGAGGAGGAAAATTCTACCAGCTAGATCGGGAGAGAGAGAGGTAAGAACCGCCTCCTAAAGTTAAGAGTGGAAGCAGTACAGTCTGGAAATGCAGCTGCTGTTGTTACCAAACTCAGGCTCGGCTACTCTCACTCAGTAAGCCAATCTGAAAGACAGGTGTTGGGTAAAGGAAAAATAGCTTTATTTTAAGGAAGGCTGTAATGTGGGGAAAGGTGGACTCTTGTCCAAAAGAACCAATTCCCCACTCCCCAAATTTTAGCCAGGATTTATATAAGAAGTGAAGTAAAAGTGGCTGCAGGCTGCATGCTGGGAGCAGGCACTCTTTTGGAGATGTGTATGTTAATAGCATTGAAACTGGAGTGTAGTCATTGCAATTGCTCAGGTCAGCACATCTGTTCTAGGGGGGTGGTTGTATATTTCTGGAAATATAAGAACAAAGACAGAGCAGAACAGGCAAAGCAAAACAGGAGCTAGTCCATCAAACCCTAGAGCTGTGTTTAGCTGTTAACAAGCCCTTCATTCTAAAGTAGTGTTTTTCTCTAAAAATTCAAATGGCCTCCAGCCAGTAATGCTTCAGGTAGAATTTACAATGGAGGGCAAAAAGAATCTGGGGTTAAAGAATACTATCAGATTGGGCAGCCTGGTGGAGAACCCATTCTGGAGGCTTCCAGCTATTTCCTGGAGAGAACACATCTACCCCTCCAAGAGCAGATGGTATAGAAACACTCTGGACACAGATGTCATGTTCTTCATCTGGACTAACTTTTTTTTTAACTTGCCCTCAGTACAGTCTCACTGATCCTACCCTTTGTTTGCATCTGCTTTAAGGGTGTCAAGGGTGGTACAGATGGTAAAGAGTCTACCTCCAGTGCAGGAGACCCAGGTTCGATCCTTGGATTGGGAAGATCCCCTGGAGAAGGGAACAGCTACCCACTCCAGTATTCTTGCCTGGAGAATTTCACTGACAGAGGAGCCTGGTGAGCTACAGTCCATGGGATCACCTACCTAATCACATAGAGTTGGACATGACTGACTAACACACACACATAAGGGTGTCCATGCTTCCCTGGTGGCTCAGGTAGTGAAGAATCTGCCTGCAATGTAGATTTCAAGTTCAGTTCCTGGGTAGGGAAGACCCCCTGGAGAAGGAAATGGTAACCCACTCCAGTATTCTTGCCTGGAGAATTCCATGGACAGCGGAGCCTGGCGGGTTACATTCCATGGGGTCACAAAGAGTTGGACACAACTGAACAACTGACACTTTCACTTCTTTAAGGGTGTCAACCCAGGCCTTTAAATTTCTCTGGATGATTTAAAGCTGACGGTCTCCCAGAAAGCGGGGCTTTCTTTCTTTTCCAGAACTTTCCTCTTGACCTCATTTCCAAACAGAGCTGTGATCCTGAAGCAAGGCCCCCCAGTCTGGACTTGCCCAGGAAAGATGAAGGGCTGGGCCAGCCATACCTGCCCTGCCCTTGTCCAACCTGTGTGTCTCCTTCTGCAGCAATTGCATGTGCCAAGAACAGCCAGGAATTTCCCGCAGAGCCAGAGCCTTGCGGGGGAGTTCCAAGTGGCTATAATACACCCTCAGGTTCCCAGGGAGAAACGTAGCCTGTCTGGAAGATGTTCATCCTCTTGCATTCAGCAGAGCTCCTCAGAATGTCTCCCTCATCCACGAGTACCCCCGAAGGGAGTCCTGCCTCCCTTTCTCATTCCCACCACTCTCTCCCATTCCCCAGCCCCAGGATACATGGCCTTAGCCTGAACATCACGGTTGCCGCTGGGGAACAAGTGAGCAGAGAGGCTGCTCCAGATGAAATTATTCCTTTTAGTTCCAGCGATGTGGCCCTCAAGCAGAATTCTGACTGCTGGGCTGACTCCAGGTTTGACCAGCTCAGAGTCAAGACTTGGACTTCTTGCTCCACTGTCTGGCTCAAGGGGGCTGGAATGATGACTCCCATGTGTATCTCTCTCATGGTAGGTGGGGTGAGGGGACACAGCTAAGGCCTGTTTTTTTTTCTCCTTTAAGTTGCTACAGTGTCTGAAATTCCCATGAATTTTCCAGTGCTTTCAAAAGATAACCCTGGGGAGGATTAAGAAAACAATCATGGATGTATACCTTTCATATATCAGTCAGTCAGAAGTTTCTTCATAATACCCAGCCAAGGTCCAAGATTCCTGGAGGAAGAGGTGCTTCTGGAAGATGTGAATGACCTGAGGAGGCCAGGAGAATGGCCCAGATGACCAGGATAGGCCTTGTTTCTCCTGGGCAAGGCAGTTTTGTCTCTACCTTCTATTCTGTGCATGGCTAAAGGCTCCTCTGAGAGAAGGCCCTAGAAGCAGTCCTCAAAGTGTAGTTCCCAGCCTTGTGGTGGTCTTAGAGAGTCTTGCAGGTGGTCTGCAGACTGGTTCAAATTACACGGATGTGGTTCCTTGGTATAATACTCCACCTTTGGGCTCCAAATGATGCTGGAGTGTTAAATCCGAGGTGCCCAGGGGAGGGATTACAGTGTCTCATAGTCATCATCATCCTTGTTATTATAGAACATGTCAGAAGTTTGGCTTTTGACATTCTTTCATTGGATGCTGATGCTAAGTTGCTTCAGTCATGTCCGACTCTGTGTGACCCCATAGACGGCAGCCCACCAGGCTCCTCTGTCCAAAGGATTCTCTAGGCAAGAACACTGGAGTGGGTTGCCATTTCCTTCTTCATTGGATGAACTTTTATCAAATATCTATTTTCTGTGTAGTGTGTTAGGATAGGAGACAGACTAAGAAGGCAGTGCCCCCGTTTTTCAAAAGAGCTGGTTTACCCTAAAAGATGCTTGAGCAACACAATAATGACTGACAACATGGAACAATTGTCTAAATACTGACAGAGGAATGCAGAGTGCTGTGGGGACACGACCAGTGTCTGCTGGTGTCAAGGACGCCTTCCCCGAGCAGGTGACTTTCAGCAAAGGTTTGAAGGCTACCATGCAGCTGGGAAACGCTGGGCTGGAAGAAACACAAGCTGGAATCAAGATTGCCGGGAGAAATAGCAATCAGCTCAGATACGCAGATGACACCACCCTTATGGCAGGAAGTGAAGAGGAGCTAAAAAGCCTCTTGATGAAAGTGAAAGAGGAGAGGGAAAAAGTTGGCTTAAAGCTCAACATTCAGAAAACAAAGATCATGGCATCTGGTCCCATCACTTCATGGGAAATAGATGGGGAAACAGTGGAAACAGTGTCAGACTTTATTTTGGGGGGCTCCAAAATCAGTGCAGATGGTGATTGCAGCCGTGAAATTAAAAGACGCTTACTCCTTGGAAGAAAAGTTATGACCAACCTAGATAGCATATTCAAAAGCAGAGACATTACTTTGCCGACTAAGGTCCATCTAGTCAAGGCTGTGGTTTTTCCTGTGGTCATGTATGGATGTGAGAGTTGGACTGTGAAGAAGGCTGAGCGCCGAAGAATTGATGCATTTGAACTGTGGTGTTGGAGAAGTGAGGGTCCCTTAGACTGCAAGGAGATCCAACCAGTCCATTCTGAAGGAGATCAGCCCTGGGATTTCTTTGGAAGGAATGATGTTAAAGCTGAAGCTCCAGTACTTTGGACACCTCATGCGAAGGGTTGACTCATTGGAAAAGACTCTGATGCTGGGAGGGATTAGGGGCAGGAGGAGAAGGGGACGACCCAGGATGAGATGGCTGGATGGCATCACGGACTCGATGGACGTGAGTCTGAGTGAACTCCGGGAGATGGTGATGGACAGGGAGGCCTGGCGTGCTGCGATTCATGGGGTCGCAAAGAGTCGGACACGACTGAGCGACTGAACTGAACTGAACTGATGCAGCTGAGAAGGCAGACTTCTCAGGAGGCCAGATGCAATGACCTACTCTGGGCAACATGTAAAATAAACTTGCTGAACTCCACTCCTTCCTTCCTTCATTCAGAAACCAGGTTTTCAAAGGAAGCATCATTGATTTGAGACCGACAGGATATATCGTATATGACATCTGGAGATGTAGGAGGGGTTGGTGCCCTAGACCCAGGGGGACAGCAGAATCAAAGAAAGTGGAAAGGGGGTTCAGTTCAGAGTATATGAAGAGGAAGGGAGAAGTTAGGTTAGAGTCAGACTTTCTTGCCTCTTGGCCAGCCAACCACCTCATCCTATCAACTCCAACTTCTTAGATGTCTTTTCTGTCCCTCTGTTTTAAAAAAAATTACTATTTACTCGACTGCAGTAGGACTTAGTTGCTGCACATGGGATCTTCAATCTTCGTTGTGGCGTGCAGGATCTTAAGTAGTGGCTTGTGGGAGCTAGTTCCATGATGAGGGGTCAAACCCAGGCCCCCTGCATTAGGACTGTGAACTCAGCCACTAGACCACCAGGGAAGTCCTCAGTTCCACCTTCTAAACGTGATGCATCAGGGCGGAGCTCAGAATTCAGGTCCTGTCTGTCCTTGTGGCCCCTGCCTGGTTCATTCAGAACCCCTGCCTCATCAACTCTTTGCCTCCCCTCTTGGCTGGTCTCCCTGCCTCTGGCTCTTCCCTTCTAATTCATCATCCACACCATCAGTGCAGTAGTTTCCCTAAAAGGCACATTGTAGTTTGTCCTTTTCCCTACATGACATATCTCAGTGGTTCACCGTCATTTCAGGATTGTCCTCAACCCTGAGAATGACTTATATAGGGGACTTTGGAACCCTGCCTCCGTCTACCTCCTTCGCTGTGTATCCACTGCTGTCACCTTGCACCCTGCTTTTGATGCATCAAACTACAAATGTGCATATCGGTTCATGCCTCTGGGCCTTTGCATGTGCTATTACCTCCCCCTGGAAACCCTTCTGCATCTAGTCCTCTTAGAAGCTCATTCATCTTATTCATCCTTTAAAGTGAAAGTGGGTGAAGTTGCTCAGTCGTGTCCGACTCTTTGACCCCATGGATTGTAGCCTATCAGGCTCCTCCGTCCATGGGATTTTTCCAGGCAAGAGTGCTGGAGTGGATTGCCATTCCCTTCTCCAGGGGATCTTCCCGACCGAGGAATCAAACCCGGGTCTCCCGCATTGCAGGCAGACGCTTTACCTTTAAATGTGGATTCAAATACCATCTCCCTCAACCTTCCCATACAGAGTTAACCACTGCGGTTACTTAATTATATTTATAGTGGTACTCTTATCAGTCTGCTGCTGGCATGAGCTCTTCACAGAAGGCTCTTCTGCCAAATGCTGAGCAGCTATAGAACAAGAATTGAGTTAATTCATTTTCACAGCTCCGGTCTCTAGCAAGGGCTGGGCTCTTCATGAAACACACAGCTGAGTCAAGCTAGGCCAGGGCTCTGGGCACTCAGTTCTTACACTCATCACCTAGGCAACTGTAATAATACCCACATCCAGGCCCCACCTGAGGTCAGTGAAACCAGGATCTCTAGGGGTGGGGCTGGGTAGGTTTATTTGCTTTAAAGGGCCCAAGTGAGAGGGGGAGGGATAAATAAGGAGTTTGAGATTAACAGGTACACTACTATATATAAAATAGATAACCAACAAGGACCTACTATAGCAAGACAACTATACTCAGTCTTTTGTAATAACCTACAAGGGAAAAGGATCTGACAAAAGATACGTCCATGCATCACTTTGCTGTGCACCTGAGACACAACATTGCAGATCAGCCATACTTAAACTAAAACCAATAATTTTTTTTAAAAGGCTCGCAGGTGATTGTAATGTGAAGCCAAGCTTGAGAATTACTGGGGAGGAAAAGCTGAGGAATCTCGGAATCAGATCTGCATCCTCGGCTCTACCACTGAGTCTCTGCAGCTGTTACTGACTCTCTGAGTTGTGTCCGATTCATTGTGACCCCATGCAGCCACTGAACCACTGCAGGATCTTGAGCAGATCAGTTGTTCCTCCGGCTTCATTTTTTCATCTGTAAACCGGGAATTCTGAGTCAGATTTCAAATGCCCATTCCACATCTCTGACCCTGGTCCAGTGTTGGGGTGGGGGTGTAGGGAGTGTTCCCAGCCACTGCCGGGTTCTGCTCTTTACCCGATGGATGGGTGGGGGAATGAATAGCCACTCTTGATCAGCCCTGGACTCTTTCTCCTCTGCTCTCCCTCTGCCACTGGGCCTGAGTTGCTGTTAGCCAACCTCTATAGGAAGCTGGGAGTGGTTCTGGCAGCAGCCAGGCTCCCTGCGAGATCACACTGTGGAGCTGAAGAGGGATCGCAGAGAGCTGTGGACTAGGACTGCCTTCATGTCACTGCAGATGGTTTCTTGCAAGATGAATAGGCTGTCCCTGCCGCGTTTTCTTTTCAAAATGTCATGCTGTATTTTTGAGAGCACATGAAGAAATAAATAAATAAAGTGTTAACAGGAAAAAAATAAATAGGAGTGGGACTTCCCTTGTATTTTGCTGATTGATCTGGAGGAGTGGGACTCAGGGTGGGGAACTTCACTGCTGTGACACGTGGGCTGCTAGGTCCAGCGTATGGGGATTCTCCAATACGTAGTCACATAGAGGACAAGAACAGCCTCTTGTAGCCCCTGCCAACAGTTTCTGTTATCAGCCATCCAGCGTGTCCTGATCACAGAGGAGACTTTGTCTTACAGTAATGAGCAAAGACAGAGCCCATGATGCCTCCATTTTCATTCAAAATAAATCATGTCGGCCTGGCCCGTAGTCAATATGAATTTGATGTCTAGCAAATAAAAGCAGCTCTAACTTGAGCAGACACAATCCATTACCCTGCCATCTGTTGTGTCCTGGTTTCCATATAGGGATAATAAAAAGATAGGAGTTTCCTGAAAGCTTGGCATTTTGGGTGCAGGCGAAAACACGCTACCTTTGCGTGTGTGCTCCGTTGTTCAGTCACGTTCAACTCTTTGCTACCCTGTGGACTGTAACCCACTAGGCTCCTCTGCCTACAGGATTTTCCAGGCAAGTACTGGAGTGGGTTGCCATTTCTTCCTCTAGGGAATTTTCCTGACCCAGAGATCGAACCCGCATCTCCTGCATTGCAGGTGGATTCTTTACCCCTGAGCCACGTGGTAATCCACCTGCAGTGCAGGAGATGCGGGAGATTAGGGTTTGATCCCCTGCAGGAGGAAATGGCAACCCCCTGCAGTATTCTTGCCTGGAAAATCCCGTAGCTAGAGAAGCCTGGCGGGCTACAGTCCGTAAGGGTCCCAGAGAATTGGACATGACTGAGCGACTGAACACGTTGAGCACATCTAACAAATAAAAGCAGCTCTAACTTGAGCAGACACAATCCATTACCCTGCCATCTGTTGTGTCCTGGTTTCCATATAGGGATAACAAAAAGATAAGGGTTTCATGAAAGCTTGGCATTTTGGGTGCAGGGGAAAACACACTGCTTTTAAAAAACACGAAACTACTCTCTTGGATTAAATACTGTGAAACCAGCCTTGGCTACATATTGCCAAATTGTCTCATTTGTCTCATTTTCTATTATTTTATATTCCTCATGACAATTAGGTAAAAGAAACAAAACTACTTCTTCTTTTCCAATCATCTGTCATTTTTTAAGGATTATCAGCTCCTAGCCCTGGTTTCACATTACAATTCTCTGGGAAGCTTTGAAAACATACTGATGCTGAGACTGCCCATCCCCGCTTCCAGATCCTGATGTAACTAACTGATCTAGGGTAGGGTCCAGGTTCCTATAACTGTGAAAGTTCCCAGGGTGATTCTAATTTGTAGTCGGGGTGAGAACCACTGCACCAAGCACGTAGAGCTTGGTCTGCCCTTCCTTTATGAAAGTAGTTTATAGAGGTTGAATATACCCTAGTGAATCTGTCTTTGAAATTCAGCATTTATTGCACTGTGGTGAGTAGACACTGTGAGGGATATGAGATGAGCATCCTTGCCTTCCAGAAATTGCAATTTAGTTTTTTTCCCCCTCTGTATCTTATTAGCACTGATGTTTATTATCTAAAAAAACAAAAATCTTAAAAAGCAACTAAATCAAAACAAAACGCTAACCTCCCTGTAGCTATTTGGCAAAATTGCCATGAGTATTAAAATATGCATACTTTGTGCTCAAGAGATTCCACTTCTAGGCATTTATACTGAAGACACTATTAAGGATGTACATGATGAGAATGTTTGTTGGAACATTTTTTATTCCAGGGAAACGTTGGAAGTTCAAGGGGATTGGCAAATAAAATGGTAGGACATCCATATCTTCTCGAACACTATGCCTCATGAAAAATGATAATGTAGAATATTTTTAATGGATTAAGGAAAAGGTCTGCAATATTCTAAGTTAAAAAAAAAAAAGAAAGGAAAACACAGACTCTAGAACAACTTCTTACTGAAGTAAAAGAATGATTATATACTTACAGGGAAAAAAGTCTTGAGAGATTCCAAAATGTTGGCAGGAGCTATCTCTGGGCTGTGGGACCACAGGTGATTTTACTGGTTGTCTTAAGAAGAAGCTGTAAAGCAGGACTTGGGTAACTAAGTGAGGCTGGCCAGTATTAAGAGGCAGAGACCTCTCCGAGGCAAATAGAACCCCCAGCGGTTGATGTTCTATAGTGGGGATCCCACTCAGAATCACAGCTCTCTCCTTCCTAGATCGGAGGCGGCCTCACCCTTCTCCCTGCAGTGCCAGAGTATGAGATCATGGGCTGCCTCACGACACAATCGTTGCTGTGAGCAGGGTGACTGCAGGATTGCAACACGGGAGAGCTTATGTGTGGATGAAAGGGTGGGTAAGCAGGCTGGGGGCCTTATCTTGAGGATGCTAGCACCATATACCTTGGATCATACACTTTAGATAAACAGTTTTTTTTTTTAAGCAGGTGTCTTCATTCACATTTTACATAAGATTGTGAAAATATCAATTGTCTCTGTTTTACACTTTATTTTTATCATACTTTGGAGGCCTGGAGAGAACTAAGAGATTGTGTCTAGCAGGGTGCAAGCAGGAAATCGAAATCACCCAGAGTGTTTATAGAGGGAATTGACTGGGGAGAATTGGTTTTACAAGTGATGGATGAGACTGAGAAATCAGCCAGAGGCCAAGGAGACAACTGGAAAATTAGTAGTCTTTGGATGTCACTACCATCCTTGGTTTGGAGGGACCAGGAAGGGAGGAGGTGAATTCTCAGATGCTAGAGGCAGGGGTCACCCCAAACACAAAGATGGCCACTGCTGTCAGCACAGCCCAAGACGGAAAAGCGGGAGGAAATGACAGGGGAACCTTCCTGCCCTAGAGCGCAGGTGGGAACGTGGGAGAAATGGGGCTGAGGTCATTCAGGCCAGGACGGTGTTTCGTAAATGAGCCAAAGAACTCTGTGTATTGGCCCCTGGGTGGTTTATTCACTGCAGGCTGGACCCATTAGCTCAAAAGTTAGCCTGCACCAAACTCAAATTTTTACATACCTGCTTATTTTTAAAACAACCCAGGCAAGTAGTTAGTTAAGCCTTTTAGAGCCTGTCTGCTTTGCATATCCCATGAAACCTCATCTAGCATCTGCTTTCCTTTGATAAGATAGAGCCTTGTGGTGATACGACCCCAAGGTGCCATGGCCCTTGGCCTTGTCTATCCAGAGACTCCCCACCATGCTGCTGAGAGACATCTCGTAGACCTGTAAGCCCCCTCTCAGAGGCCCCTCCCCATGCCCTCTTTCTCTTCAGGACAGTGGCCCCCTACCATAAGCTTCTGGATAGTCTTCCCATCTCATGCAAACCAGTTGGGGTACTGCTCAGTAAAGCTTGTATTTTTTTTCCCCCAGCAACGTTGTTCTTTATTTATTTTTTAATTTGTATTTTAAAAACATTTGTTTTATTGAGGTATAGTTGATTTACAATGTTATGTTAATTTCTGCTGTACAGCTTGCATGTTAATGCCTCTGGCGGTCATAGCTTTCCTTGAGTGCATGCTAAGTTACTTCAGTCGAGTCTTACTCTCTGTGACTCTGTAGACGGTAGCCCACGGGGCTCTTGTCTCCATGGGATTCTCCAGGTAAGAATACTGGAGTGGGTCGCCATACCTTCCTCCAGGGGATTTTCCTGACCCAGGGATTGAACCCAAGTCTCCTGTGTCTCTGGCACTGGCAGGTAGGTTCTTTACCACCTGAGAAGCCCTTAGCTTTCCTTGATCAGCCCCAAATCTCTTGAACCCTTTCCACATTGGTCTAGAGATTACAGAAGGGAACTAAAACCCTCTCTGGTCATCCCTTGGAGTCTCCACTGGTTTCAAAGAGCAAGTGACATACTACTGCACTGATAGAAACAAACTTAATGTAAGTTTCATCATTCAGTTGAACTGTATAAATTGCCGATATTCATCCAGTTATGACCTGTAAAAATAGCTATGTTGGGACTTCCCTGGTGGTCTAGAGGCGAAGACTCCACACTCCCAATACAAGGGGATTCAATCCCTGGTCAGGGAACTAGATCCTACATGCTTCACCTAAGACTTGGTACAGCCAAATAAATATTTAAAAATTATATGCCAATTATTTTAAAAAATAGCTATGTTATATGTACCTTATAACATATAATGTATGTTAAGTATAAGTATCTTATATTTTGGAGTAGACCCCTCTCAATCCCATCAGTCTCAAAAACCTGTTTCTATTCCATTCACTCCCTTAACCATCAATAAATACTTATTGTGTGGCTACCTGTGTGACAGGGTGTTTGCTTACCTGTTTCTTTACTAGTCTCTTTAGTACAAGGCCCTATCTTCTCTTGCACAGGCCACTGCTTGCGGACTCTAATGTGTCCCCAAATAACCAGGAATGCAGATTCTTAGGTCTCTCCTTTGAATTCAAATGCAGTAGACCTAGGGCCCAGTTACAATGATGCTTCTTCATTTTAAATCAGCATCCAGGGTGTTCTGAGATGGGTGCATGGTTGTACCCTTCAAAAAAGGCTATTTTCTTCCTCGGTGCTGCCTGAGTATTCTTTCTTTCTAAAATGATATTCTTTGTCCCTCCCCAGCTTAAAATACTATGGGTTTTCCAATTGACTACAAGATGAATTGAAGAAAGTTAAATTGAAGAAAGTAGGGAAAACCACTAGACCATTCAGGTATGACCTAAATCAAATCCCTCACGATTATACAGTGCAAGTGACAAATAGATTCAAGGGATTAGATCTGATAAGAGTGCCTGAAGAACTATGGACTGAGGTTCGTGACACTGTACAGGAGGCAGTGATCAAGACCATCCCCCCAAAAAAGAATGCAAAAAGGCAAAATGGTTGTCTGAGGAGGCCTTACAAATAGCTGAGAAAAGAAGAGAAGCTAAAGGAAAAGGAGAAAAGGAAAGAGATACCCATTTGAATGCAGAGTTCTGAAGAATAGCAAGGAGAGATAAGACAGCCTTCCTCAGTGATCAGCGCAAAGAAATAGAAAAAATAGAATGGGAAAGACTAGAGATCTAGTCAATAAAATTAGAGATACCAAGGGAACATTTCATGCAATGATAATCACAATAAAGGACAGAAACAGTATGGACCTAACAGAAACAAAAGAGATTAAGAAGAGGTGGCAAGAATGCACAGAGGAACTATACAAAAAAAAAAAAAAAATCTTAATGACCCAGATAACCACAATGATGTGATCACTCACCTAAAGCCAGACATCCTGGAATGTGAAGTCAAGTGGGCCTTAGAACGCATCACTACGAACAAAGCTAGTAGAGGTGATGAGCTATTCCAGCTGAGCTATTTCAAATCCTAGAAGATGATGCTGTGAAAGTGCTGCACTCAATATGCCAGCAAATTTGGAAAACTCAGCAATGGCCACAGGACTGGAAAATGTCAGTTTTCATTCCAATCCCAAAGAAAGGCAATGCCAAAGAATGTTCAAACTACTACACAGTTGCACTTATCTCACATGCTAGCAAAGTAATGCTCAAAATTCTCCAAGCCAGCCTTCAGCAGTATGTGAACCAAGAACTTCCAGATGTTCAAGCTGGATTTAGAAAAGGCAGAGGAACCAGAGATCAAATTGCCAACATCTGTTGGATCATAGAAAAAGTAAGAGAGTTCTAAAAAAACATATGAAAGTGAAAGTTGCTCTGTTGTGTCTGACTCTTTGCAACCCCATGGGCTATACAGTCCATGGAATTCTCTAGACCAGAATACTAGAGTGGGTAGCCTTTCCCTTTTCCAGGGGATCTTCCCAACCCAGGGATCAAACCTAGGTCTCCCTCATTGCAGGCGGATTCTTTACTGGCTGAGCCACAGTTGACCACGCCAAAGCCTTTGTGTGGAGCATAACAAACTGTGGAAAATTCTTTCAGAGATGGGAATACCTGCCGGGGGCCAGCGTGAGGAATTCCGCCCATAGCAAAGGTCATGAGGAAGGAGGCTTGGCATACGCAAAGGCGTGATCAAGCCTCAGGAAACCCCCTGTTCCCAAGCATCTAACCCCAAAGCCAGAGTCTGTTTTATGCTCTCACCTACACCTCTGACTTTATGGGGGGCTCTCCCCCGTAACCGTTTCTCTCGGAGAAGGAGTAAATGTGCAGCTCCAAGGCAATAAAAATTCTTGGGCGTGACAAGAGTGTTTCAGCTTACGGATTCCTTTGAAGGCTATCTAGCCCACCTGTATAGGTTCGTCCGGCCACATGTGATTGTTTATAGCCTCCCAATCTGAGAGGCACGAGATGTTTTAGACTTACTAAGGGCAAATTCTCTTGTGGAGTTAGAAATTATTAGTATAATGGGTTGGTTAGGAATTATATTGGTGAAGGGTTTTTTCATTTGTTGTGTCAATAATTGCTGCTAATTCCCTGCTCTGGGTGGGACAAGGATGTCTCAGGTCAAACCTCTCTGCTGACAGACTAGCTTGTGTGACAGGATTATCCATACTCCTGCCAAATGATTATTTACTACCTCTTAACCATAAACAGCACAGAGTTTTGGAGTATTTTGAGAGTCTTAATTAGCACAGGGCTTTTTCTTCTTGTTGAGTCAATGATTGCTGCCAGGCCTCTATATCCTTAGGCACCTGGGAATATATTAATCAATGTATTTGGAATATAGCAAAGGAAATATAGTAGTTTTTGATGTTAGCAATACTAGACTTTTTGAGTTAATGGATTTTCTCTTTTGTAATAGATCACTGTACTTTGTTATATATCACTGTGTCCTTGCTATGTAAAAATGTAACTTTATCATATCTTAAGACTAAACAGATCTTAAGAGGAGCATTGGTGAAAGGATTTTCATTTGTTAGGCTGATGTTTGCTGCTAAATCTCCATGTTCCCTACCCTTATAATGAATATAACTAGCATATAGGAAGAAATAAGTATTAACCTTTAAGCATATAGGAAGAAATAAGTATTAACCTTTAAGACTAATCATGTTAACCTTGGGTTAAATAAATTCCTTTCTTGATTGTAACTCACTACACCCTCACCCCATAGGAATGTAACTTTATTTGGAGGGTGGTGCCTGGTTTAAGAAAAAACACCCTTGGAAGAAATAAGTTTTTTGGTTATCACAAAGAAAGGATCATAAAATGTCAGCAGGTCTCACTCATGGCCAGAAGATGATGTACCCTTTTTTATACATTTATGTGAAGCACCTGATTTTGATAAAGGTCAGGACTGCTGACCCCCGCGTGACTCTGTATTCATCCCTATGTATAACAAAAGGTATATAAGCAAACCCAAAAATAAAGAAATCGGATCAGTTTCTGGAAAGACTGATTCCCTCATGTTGTTCTTTTCTGCTCCCCATTTTTCAGGCTGAATTCCCATCTGGAGCGTGGGTGCCCTCCAAGTCTACTTATTCGCCCCGGTTTTCAAGCCCACGCGAGTAGGAGCCCAAGGAGGGGCACCTTCCGATATTCAAGTGGCACCGGTGGCCCAACGTAGATGGTGCAAATTCCTTGTCTTGGAATTTTATTGGTATCCCACGTAAACCAAGTTATTCAGCCCCCTTTTTCTCTCCTACTATTTTCTGGCCGAATTCCCATCTGGTGCATGGGTACCCACCAAGCCTACTAATTTTGCCTGGGCTTCTAAGATCGGACCGGGGGGGGCCTCAGTGCCACCTCTCCTTCTGGAGAACGGGAAGACGCCTGTGGCCTGCGTAGGTGGTGATTGGTACCCCATGTGAACCAAGTTATTCAGCCTCTTTTTCTCCGCTAATCTTCTAATCCCTTTCTATCTGTAATTAGATAAGTTATTTCCAGAGACATCGACTCCGTCCCCACCTTCGAATCACCCTGGATCCACCAGGGCTGGACCCCGGCAAATACCAGACCACCTTACCTGCCTCCTGAGAAATCTGTATGCAGGTCAAAAAGCAGCAACAGAACCAGACATGGA
Organism: Budorcas taxicolor; assembly: GCF_023091745.1. Taxonomy (NCBI): domain Eukaryota; kingdom Metazoa; phylum Chordata; class Mammalia; order Artiodactyla; family Bovidae; genus Budorcas; species Budorcas taxicolor. The sequence continues at coordinate 80,519,712 of NC_068920.1, read as the reverse complement.
ACAACAGACTGGTTCGAAATTGGGAAAGGAGTACATCAAGGCCGTATATTGTCACCCTGCTTATTTAACTTATATGCAGAGTACATCATGCAGAATGCCGGGCCGGATGAAGCACAAGCTGGAATCAAGGTTGCCGGGAGAAATATCAGTAACCTCAGATATGCAGATGACACCACCCTTATGGCAGAAAGTGAAGAGGAACAAAAGAGCCTCTTGATAAAATGAAAGAGGAGGGTGAAAAAGCTGGCTTAAAACTCAACATTCAAAACACAAAAATTATGGCATCCGGTCCCATCACTTCATGGCAAATAGATGGGGAAGCAATAGAAACAGTGAGACTATTTTTTGGGGCTCCAAAATCACTGCAGATGGTGACTGCAGCCATGAAATTAAAAGATACTTGCTCCTTGGGAAAAAAGCTATGACCAACCTAGACAGCATATTAAAAAACAGAGACATTACTTTGCCAACAAAGGTCCGTCTAGTCAAGGCTATGGCTTTTCCAGTAATCATATATGGATGTGAGAGTTGGACCATAAAGAAAGCTGAGCGCCAAAGAATTGATGCTTTTGAACTGTGGTGTTGGAGAAGACTCTTGAGAGTCCCTTGGACTGCAAGGAGATCCAACCAGTCCATCCTAAAGGAAATCAGTCCTGAGTATTCATTGGAAGGACTAATGCTGAAGCTGAAGCTCCAATACTTTGGCCACCTGATGCGAAGAACTGACTCCTTGGAAAAGACCCTGTTGCTGGGAAAGATTGAAGGTGAGAGAAGGGGCTGACAGAGGATGAAATGGTTGGATGGCATCACTGACTTGATGGACATGAGTCTGAGCAAGCTCTGTGTGTTGATGATGGACAGGGAAGCCTGGTGTGCTGCAGTCCATGGGTGACAAAGAGTCGGACACGACTGGATGACTGAACTGAACAAAGTGAAGCCCAAATTCTTCAGGCAGCAGGGAAGACCCACCCTGATCGGCTTCTGCCCCACTGTTTGGGTTGTCCTCCTGCCTCTTCACTTCTCCAAGAACACATGCTCCTGTTCTCCTGGACGCTTGCTGTTCCCCAAACACCCACCCCTGGGTTCCCCACCCCTGTGCCTGGAAACCTGTCTCATCTGGTCCACACTTGTAAGCCAGACCAACCAAGTGGCAGCCTCTAATAAGCAGGCACCTCCTTCTTTTCTAGGTCTCCTCTCTCTTCCTGTTCTGCCAGCTCTGACCCTTTACCTCTGTTGCCAACTGGTCTGGACTTTGTTGGTGATGACCTCCCAGCTCTGCACAGGTCTAGGCTGGCACCCCCCCGGCTCTCCCCACTCCTTGTTGAGTTTCACTCTGAGGTTCATGGCCCAGGCCCTAGAGGGGTTCATCCTGGTTCCAGGCCAGCAGAGATTCAATAGCGCTTGCTTTTCTCTTTCACCTGAAACACCCTTTCCTCCCAGCCAGAGGCGATTTCCATGACTTAGCTCAAAAGCCACGTCCTTGGGACTTCCTTGGCCATCCAGTGGTTAAGAATCCATGCTTCCATTGTGGAAGCATGGGTTTGATCCCTAATCAGAAATGAAGATCCCACATGCCACATAATGTGGAAAACAAACAAACAAAAAGGTCATGTTCTCAAAGATACCCCTTCCTATGTTCCCAGGAAGAACTAGCCCCTCCTTTCTCTGGGCGCTTCTGGTACTCTGTGCAGACTTGGAACTGCCCTTATCAGATTGATGTGCACCATTACCTGCTCCTTAGGGCCAGGAACTTATCTTAATAGACCTGCTACTGTGCCAGGTGTTCAGTGCGTGCTTCCTAAATGTTTGCGCCAAGAACGGAGGCTTGTTGACTTCCACTCTGCCCCAGGTTGACACCCTGGGTTCATATGCTGGTTACCTAGGGGACACCAACCACAAATTGCACCATCAGTAACAGAACAAAGTTTAGAAATGTGCAAACCCTAACGCGGCTGTGGTTCTTTCTTCCTGGGCTCATTCAGATTTCTTAGATGAATTTATGGCCTTGTTCTTCATGGTTACCTTATTAACTATTTTCTATACTGCATACTTTGACGTTGCTGCCGAACATCACCTGACCTTAGGAATTAGTTCACCTTCTTAAGAGTTGTGCACTCTCTGAGTGCTATTCCCAGATGACAGTTATTATGACTCCCTCTGCAACTTATTAATAATTATAAGCAGGAAGAAGCTTAGCAATGTTTAATACAGGTGTTGTTAAAACCCAATACATAATCCTCACAGATGAACACAGCAAACCTTATTCTCATGGTTAATTTCAACTTTTTCTTTTATTACTCAGCTCACTTTATTACTCATCTCACCTGTGAAAGCCTAGAAATCTGTGCAGGACAGGTTACATTTCATCTGAGGGTTGTTTTTGTTGGCTCTACCAGGAAGAGCTCATTATAGAAGTTTTACTTGTGACTTGATCCCACAGTATGCCCTCTAAGGACAGTGCTGGGCTGCAGTCAGGCTCCAATGAATACTGGAAAGTTGAAAATTCATGAGGGGTGTAAAATGTATACCCAGGTCTCCACTTGAATTTTTTTCCTTTTCTTTTTGGCTGCGGGCCGTGCCGGATCTTAGTCCCCTGACCAGGGATCAAACCCATGCTCGTCATAGTGGAAGCTCACAGTTGTAACCACTGGACCACCGAGGAAGTCCCTCGATCTCCACTTGAGATGCAACATCCAAACATGAGACAGATAATGACCAGCATTATCTTAGACAATGATTTGGTATTTAGGAACAAGGACTAACTGTGGCTTAGAAATGGGGATATTCACCGTCTTCTGAAAGTAATCCAGATAATATCAGAAAGATTTTTGGTGATACTTTTTAATTTTATGGGCATTGTCTCATTTATTCTCTGCAGAGTTATAAACTCTGCTTGTATGCAAGGAAAACAAAATTAATCATTTTGACCAGGATCACAGGAAATAGGAACTTTGTAGATAGGTTTCCAGCTTTATGCATGAAGTGGATTCTGTTTCCTGTGGAGCAGCTGGGTGTGTCAGCTGGATTGTTATGGCCTAGGTCATGGGTTTATGTCCAGCTGGCTCACTTAGCCACCTGAAAATGTTTCTTCATTTCTTCCAGTATACATGGTTTCACGAATATGTCATTGGTGTTTTAGCACTCACAATTTACTGAACATCTGTTTTATGCCAGGCTCTGTGCTTGGTGCAGGAAATGCAGTCTCACCCTCAGTAAACTCAGAATTTAGTAGCAAAGACAAACAAGGAAGTACACTGTGATATGGAATTTGACAGAGGTATACTCTGGCATACATAGAGCCAGGCAAATCATATATAATTCAGAAGGAGCATTGAGGTCACCAAAGTTTCTAGGACTCTCCTGATCACACAGATCTTGAAAGCTAATTAGCCAGGCTAGTAGGAGATAGCCAGGGGAAAGCCATTGTAGGAAGAGGGACAGCATGTGTGAACACGTATTATTGTGAAAAAAGCTTGGCAGATTCAGGCAATAGTGAATGGTCTGGCTTGGTGAGAGCTTAGAGTAGACAAAGTGAGGTGCAAGAGTTAGGAGGGTCCAAAATTACAGTGGCCTTAGAGTCCATGCTAAGAGACTTGTCTTAACAGTTTTGATGAATCATGCAGGATTTAAAATTAGGATGGGGATATATATGTCATAAAGATCCCTCAAGAAATCATATATAGGAAGAATAGGTAAGTCTGAGCAAACTCCATGAGATGGTGAAGGACAGGGAAGCCTGGCGTGCTGCAGTCCACGGGGTCACAAAGAGTTGGACACGACTGCTGAGTGAGTGGAACAACACAACAGCAAAGCTTGGAGGCAGAGCCCAGAATATCCTGGGGCGTGGCCAGAGGGGGAATGAAGATATCAGAGAGGGAGAGGGGGACTTCCTGGTGGCCCAGTGGCCGAGTGTCCACTTTCCAATGCAGGGCGTGTGGGTTTGATCCCTGGTTGAGGAGCTAAGATCACATATGCTGTGGGGCAACTAAGCCCACACACCACAGCGATGATCCCTCGAGCTGCAACTAAGACCCAACGCAGCCAAATAAATAAATGTTAAAAGAAAGAAAGGGCCATTTTTGTACAATGTTTTACTTTTACTTTGCTGATGTTTTTTGTTACTGTACAAAGCATTCAGATTTCTCATTTGATCATTCTTTGCTTTGTAGCAAAATAATTAACATGATTAGATTGTTTTCTTTTAAAGAAAAAAAAGAAAGGGCCAAAGAACATCCACGGAAGACCAGGTTGATCTAGCATCATAACAAGCCTTCTGTGCCAGGAGCTCATACACTTTCTCAAATCGTCACACCACCTCCATGGGTGCTAGGCCGTGGGTATCAACCATTCTCATTTACAGATGGTAGAACTGAGACCGTGGCTTCACAGCTACACATGTTGGAGCAGACATTTGAACTCAGCCCTTAATCAACTCCAGAACTAATGAGCTTCATCTCTCCATCCATTGCCTTTTGTTGAGGATTAGCCTCATCCAGAATACAGAGCAGGCTCTTTGTTTAAAACACAGGGACTCTTCAGACTGGGCAGCTCAGATTTTTTTCCTCCATTGCACAGTGGTAGAAAAGGGGTCCTCTGTATTACAAGCCAATAAGTGGTAAGGATTCCAGAGTGGCTTATCTAAAACACACTGCAGCCTCTCTCTTTGATGTAGCTGGGGCACAACAGAGAAATTCTTGTTTTGCTGAATGAGGCTGGGATGGGTAGAGCTCAGGAACAAGTTGAGGTGATAACCCTCACTTTTTCTGATCAATTGTGACATTTCCCTTTTGTTTGTTTGTGTTTTTTTGACAGTTCCCTTTGGGGAGGGCTGTCATGTCATGCTGTATCTGCCGTGTCGCCATTCCCATCGAGGGCCTGCAGTGGAAGCAAAATGGACCAGTGATCTCCTTCTGAAGATTTAGATGGCAGACTCAAAGGGAGTGGGCTGGAGGCCCCCTCTCCAGTGGATGAAGCCAGGAGATGAAATAGCTAGGAGTTGTTGGTGGTCGGGTTTTCTACCATGAGGAGAAAGCTGGACTTAGAGGAAGTAGAAACTTGATCTCCTGTACAAAGAAGCAGAGACTGGCAGAGATGGGGTCCTTGATTCTAGTTGTTTCTGAGACTAACCTGTATCCCAGCCTTTCTTAAGACTGGATTCTTTGATTCGTTCCTTGGAGCTTATAAATGCCCCCAGCATCCTTCTAATGCAATCTGTTCTTTGTTTAAGCTAGTTTGAGTTGGTCCTAATTAATTCATCAACTTCATCCCAAATTCGCTTAATAGTAATTGGCCCCTGGTTTCAAAGAATGATATGGGGGCAATAAACGGTGACCACTAGGTGTGAAGTGTACCTCAGTGTGGTTACCAACACACAAAGGCTCAACAGGTGAGTGAAGAGCCTTTCAGCAAGAACGATGATTATGCCGTGTTTGCAGCTGCTTTTCTAAAGGAAGGTCTGCCTTAATGGGGTGCTTAGTCTGTGTAGCTTGACTGGTGAAATGGGCTGGCTCCTTTTGGTCTCTGTGTTGTAGCTGGATATCTGAGTGAGGTGGGATCGTTGGGAGGACTCAGTAACTGCCCCATCTGGTAAAAATTGACTTACTTTCCATTTATGTCCAACTCTCCATGTGAGAAACTAGAAGTTGCCCAGCAAGGGGCTCACTGGTACCTGTAGGCTGGGGTGTGTTCCCAGGAGAGCTTCGGGTTAGTGCCAGTTCAGCACTGGCAGTCAAAGCAAGGGAACTGAATTAGATTACATTCTCCGGGGGTCCAGGAACAAGACACAAAGTCCAAAGGGTCTCAGACATGGGACACGGGTCGACAACCTAATACAGTGGCTGCCAGTGGCACCGGGGTACCCAAGACTCTCTCCGATTGATGTGTGCTGACCTGTGTCTATAAGTCTGTTTTTGTTTTGGCTGTGCGGCTTGTGGGATCTTAGTTCCCTGACCAGGAATTAAACCTGCACCCTTGGCAGCAAAAGCGTGAATTCCTAACCGTTGGACTGCCAAGGAATTCCCGATAGATCTGTTTAGATTAAAACACTGGTTACAGGTGGACAATTCTAGCAGCCAGTCAGGATTAGCTTACCTAGTATACAATGAACCCTAGACTTGGGGAAGGACCAGATGGGTAAACATAGAGGAGAAGAGGAGGGTAGCAGGGTGAGCAGATAGAGTTTTCCATGGACCCCTAGTCCCAGGAAGCCCCCTCCTTCCCCTTTCCTTCACCATGGAAGCTGTGCAGCTATGAAATGGAACACGATAGAGTACTGTTCCATTATATGTCAATCTGTGTAAAAGTGACAGATAGGGAATTTCATACAACATCTTTATTTACCCAAACATTTGGCTCATGTAGGTGAAGATAACAAGCACTATTTGGGCTCTCTGCAGAGGCTCACCATGACATAAATAGACACAGTTGCCCAAAAGCATGATTTTTGTTCTAATAGCTGTCTGGCACCCACTAATCAAGACAGTTGAATAAATAAAGCTTCTCTCACTTTATCCAGCATGGTGTCTGCAGTGTCTTCTCACAGTCAGAGAGTTTAGTTTAGTTAAGTTTGTTTTTTTTTTTAATCTTTCCTGGGTTTGAGAAAATAAAGTATAAGAATGGTTATTGAATCAACAAGCCCAGGGGCTCCGTGCTTCTTTCTTATGGGGAAAACGTGGCAGGTTGACCCAAACAATGATGAGAATCACTCTGAAGGTCTGGAGAAATGTGTTTGGCCATCAAAGGAAAGTCACAGCGAGCTGGTGGTAGGTGGATAAGAAACTCACTCTGCCAGCCCCCACTTCCCATGTGCAGAGCAGACCCCTGAAGTCCAAAGCTGAGCTCCTTTTGCTTTACCCTTGACTGCAGAGATAGATACTTTATAAGATGAAACAGAGGGAAGGAAGGCGAGGTTCCTGCACTGTCTGGAAGTTGGAAGCCACCCTTTGTTCGATGGTAGTGAGCAGTGGAGAGGGCACTAGAGGCCAGCTCCTCTAGTCAGCTGTGGAGAAACAGTGGCTGGTTGGCGAGTCAGCAGATACCCGCTTCTCTTCTCCTTTCTCCCGCAAAGCAGGATATGACACAGGTGGCAAGAACCGTTTCTCAGCATCTACCCCTAACCTGGCACAGGGTCCCACAGATTTGGACAGATTTCCCATGTCTCAGATTACCTCAGGATCCTGAATAGAATTCTTTGGGGGGGTCTTCACCCACCGTGGACCAGGTCCACACTGCTCCACTGTTATTCGCTTAGCCTGCATCCCAGTGAGGTCCCAGCTGCCTTTTAGGTCCTGGCCACAGAAGGCTCTTGCCATGCGCCCGTGCGCATGCTGTCTCTGATTGCTTCTCTCAGTGCCTTTGGCTGAGATCCATTCATCCTTTATTTTTTGGCCTCACCACGTGGCACGTGGGAATCTTAGTTCTCTGACCCGGGATTGAACCTGTGCCTCCTGCTGTAGAAGCTCTGGAAGTGAGGAGTCTTAACCATTGGACCACCAGGGAAGTGCCCCATTTATCCTTTAAGACCCAGCTCAGAGGGTGTTGCAGAAAGGATTTCCCTGACTCTCCCGACCCTTTGCTCAGGGATACCATTCTCCTTGGGGTTTCTCCTTGCCCATACACAGTCCTTAAATATCTCGTGCAATACTTAACTGTCACTGGAATGTCCTCAACCCATTTCCATACTTCCCCAGGCCTCACTAGGTTATGGGCACAAATGAGATCACATTAATATTTAAATCCAAAGCCCATCGGCTACAGAGTGGTGGCAGGACCTCAAGAGGTCTTTTGGTGTCCCTTCCACCCAGCCTCTTTCAGTGGGTCACCCTGGTCACTGCCTCTGCTGCAGTGAGTCCCCCTGCAGTTCTCAGGAAGCCACAGTGGCCCTGGCCCCAGGGGATGCTGGGGCTGGGTACCATGCCAGCCCACAGGATGGCCACAGACCTGTCCTTGCTTCTACTTCACTGAAAGCTCTGGCAGAATGGGAAGGAAGATAGAGAGCCCTCTTCCTGGCTTCTAGACATGGCGGCTCTCAGAGCTCATAGGCCCAGATCTGTTCCCATATTTGCTTAAGGGGCCTCTTTGTCAGATGGCACAGGCACCTCTCAGCTGAACCTCTCATGGGCCTCCCTGTCGGAGCCAGCTTCCCTCACCACCACTGGTAAGGCCAGCTCAGTGCACAACTCTCCAGGCAGTGTTTTCATAAAATACAACACAAACACACCCCCTGGAGTTGTCCAATAGAGTAGCTCTGAGTGTATCTAAATCCCAGACTCCTCAGGATTCAGATCTAGAGCGTAAGCCCAGAAAGGCTGGGGAGTTCTCGCCTTTCCCTGGCCCAGGCCCTCCTTCCAAGCCCCCCTTAGACATGTTAGCCTCTGCCTCTTCCCAGCATGCGTGACTGCGGCTGAGCTTGCCTTTACCCAGATTGGGGTGCCTAGTAATACAAAGTCCACGGCCAACTTCTGTTACACAATAACGCTAGGTGTCTGTCTCTCCTAAACACTGTGTGCTCCCCGAGGGCAGGGCCTGGGTCTCACTCATATTTATATCCCTGGAACCAACTACTGTCATTATTGGTGAGTGAATGGATTACTGAAAAGTATTAAGTTTAAAAGGCATCAGTAGGTGATTTCTTTTTGTTTTTTGGGTTTTTTCTTTTTTTTTTTTTTGGTTGCACTGCATGTGGAATCTTAATTCCCCAAACAGGGATCTAACCTGGGCCCTCAGCAGTGAAAGCTCAGAGTCCTAACTGTCAGGGAATTCCTTTGACTGCATGTTAGACTCATCTGGGGAGCTCGAAAAATATACTGATGCACAGACCACGTTTCAGACCAACTGAAGCCCTCTGGTTTTGAGAACTGCCCCCCAAGTCCCCAGAAATTGCCTCACAGCATTCTCAGAGGAAGCAGTTCTCTTTAAAATCATCAGTTGGTATTCATCGCACTCGGTGTCCATGGTACAGAGGAGAGGTGCAGAGAGGAGTAATAAAAAGGAGGAAGGGAATGCAAAAAATGTTTCCGGTCTGGACAAGAGCCAGCCCTGTGGTAATACACTAGGCACCCATACCAGGACTGTCCCCTGTGAGGTATGTCTGTACCTCTGCCCTGGGACTTTGCTCCTGCAATCTACTGTTGGCTAATCTTCCATGGACCATGGGCCTTTCAGACACTGTGTGCCGGCCTGTGACCAATTTACTGAGGCCTCAACAGCCACTGCAGAGCAGAGCCTACTGCTGCTGCTGCTAAGTCGCTTCAGTCGTGTCCAACTCTGTGCGACCCCATAGACAGCAGCCCACCAGGCTCCCCCATCCCTGGGATTCTCCAGGCAAGAACACTGGAGTGAGTTGCCATTTCCTTCTCCAGTGCATGAAAGTGAAAGTGAAGTCGCTCAGTCGTCTCTGACTCTGAGCGACCCCATGGACTGCAGCCTACCAGGCTCCTCTGTCCATGGGATTCTCCAGGCAAGAGTACTGGAGTGGGGTGCCATTGCCTTCTCTGAGAGCAGAGCCTACCCCTCTTCAAAGCCAGGCTGGCCACCACCCTCATCAGACCCGGATGACCTCTCATTTAATTGGCATGGGTGTCCTCCCAGGAGATTGAGCTGAGCTTGCTGGCTTATTACCCATGGCCTTGCATCCACTCTGAGGGGGTAGGATAATTGCATAACCATTAGGGCGGCCCGGCCATGGCCCAAGGTCAAGCCCACTGGCTTCTGAGCCTGTGAAGCAACTTAATTTTGACTTTAGCTGTCCCTGCGGCCATGAGCTCCTACAGCAGTTTCTGTTTGAAAATTCACTCACTAACCTTGTTATCACTGTTGTCTCATCCTCAGCCTCCTTCTCCTGGGGAACCAGGGACTTAATTAAAAACCTTTAACCTTTTAAAAAACTCAGTGATTTTAATGACAGCGTTTAAACAGTGCTCTGTCCAGAGAAGCCAAGTCAGGAAATGGTTCCCTGTTATTTCTCAGAGGGTCAGAGAATGTCAGAGGTGGTGTCTTAGAGCTCACCTACCATGGGGTTCTCAAGCGTGGCAACACATTAGAACCAGCTGAGGGGTTTTAGAAAGTGCTGCTGGCCGGGCCTGACTAATTAAATAGCAATTCCAGAGGTGGGGCTCAGGCACCTGTGTTTTTAAAGCCCCCTCGTGATACTAATGTGTAGTCAAGCTTAGAACTGTTCAGCGATTAAAATTCCTTCCATCTTCATGTGAGAAAATTAGGACTGAGGTGTTTAGGGCAGTTCTGCGGCGTTAGCCCTGCTTGGATGTTCACAAGAGTGGCGAGCGGCCACCAGTGCAGTTCTGCTCTTTTCTGCCAAGTAGATCCCTCCGGCCCACTTGCCTGCTCTCTCACTTTTTCCCCACGTCAGAAATCTCAGAGTCTGTCAAGCCTGTCGTCTTTCTCAGTCCCCAGCCTCCTCAATTCCAGTTAAATCTGTATTAGTAGGGACTTCCCTGGTCCAGTGGATAGGACTCTACGCTTCCACTTCTGGGGGTGTGGGTTCGATACCTGGTTAGTAAACTTAAGATACCAGTAGTCGCATGGTGTAGCCTCTCCCCACCCGAAAAAGAGAGAGATTTAAAACTATATTGGTTGTAACTATATTGGGGGAACTAGAAACTGGGGCGTTGTTGACCCCTTTTTATTTTGTAGACACTAAAGCCTCATGATGATACCTCAGAGGTGGAGGGGTGAATGGTGGATGGGGAAGGAGGTAACCGACATGGAGCAGGGCTGAGGCACGAAAAAGGCCCCAGCGTGCAGAACTGAAGCTGCTGCTCATTCTCAAGGTCGTGCAAAGGCCTCCTTATATTTTATACTCTGGGCCCCTCACTTGCTTCATCCTAGACTTGACTCTGAGGCAAGAAGAAGAAGAAGAGGAGAAGAGGAAGAATTCTATCCTAGCTGAAGAGCTAAATCTAGAATTTATTTCAAGTTAAATAAAGTTGGAATGCTAACATGCCTGCCTTAGGCGCCGCGTCCGGCTCACAGACCAGTGACCTCGCAAGCAGAGAAGCCACGAACAGGGAGACCCCTGAGGGTACCAGGCAGCTCTGAGTGAAGTTTCACTTTTCTCCCTCCAGCCTGGGGCTGGCTCAGTGCTACCACCAGCCACATGGCACCTCTGGGCAAAGTTGGTCCCTGGAGAGGCAAAGAGCAGACTCCTCAGGAGCAGCAGGTCTAAATATTTTATTTGTTGCTTTTGTTCCTTTAACTTGAGAACTAGCTTCAGAAGTCAGCCTGTGTCCTGAGGCTTTGTACTGTTCCCATGTCTAGGGCAGGGAGTGCGGCTTCAGGCCTGGAGAAAGTCTCCTGTCTCTTGCTTGGAAATGCTCAGCCTTTTGGTCTTGTTTAGTCCGAGTCCATGATTAGAGCTTTTGATCTTTCATCCAGTGCAAATTGCAAGTTCCCTGGGCGGTTAGTACACACTGAGGCATATCTGGTATTACTGAGAGCTGGGATGCTTGCCCTGACCTGTCTGCCATAAAACCAACTCTGCATTCCACCTGGCTCAAGTCAGGTCCCTCCTCTTTGAGTTTCATGTCTAGGTATCTCTCACCAAGGGAGGATTCTCTTTACTGGATGCATTTGACATTTCCTGTGTTGTTACATTAACTATATTAATAATCGATGTGGGATCCTAGAACAGACAAAAAGACATTAATGGAAAAACTGGTAAAATCCGAATAAAGTATGTAGTTTAGTTAATAATAACATACCAGTGTTGATGTGTTAGTTTTGACAAATGCACCCTGGTTGAATAAGATGTTAATATTAGAGGAAGCTATGTGAACTTCATACAAGAGCTCTTTGGGCTATCTCTGCAAATTTTCTATAAACCTAAAATTATTGGAAAATATATATATATATATATATATATATTTTTAAAATTCATTTGATGCTTTGTCCTATAGCGAAGTTGGGAGACTGAGGTTTTAGGGTAAGAATCTTGACCCAGCCACTTGCTAGTTTGGAGTTCTTGGGCGAAAAAATTAACTTGAGTCTGTTTGGCTATGAAAGGGAGAGAATGCCTGTATAGTCAGGACTGGAACTTGTCCACCAGCACTGATCCTCTCCTTCTTCCACAGTAATAGCACACGGCTGCCCACTGTAGTCACTATGGTTAGGTCACTATTGTGTCAATGGCCAGGGACCTGATCATGCTCTAGAAGCCTGTGATGAAGCTGGGTAATGCTGGACACACTAGGCTAGACTGGAGGGAGTTGACACTAGTGGGGTTTTGGTGGATTTAAGTTAGAGTGCCAGTGACTATGGTGATCTGCATTAAACCACCTGGAGAGCTTTAAGGAAACCCAAATGTCTAGGCACAATAAAATACGAGGGTAGGATCCTGACTTTTTTTTCCCCCCAAGCTCTCCAGGAGATTCCAGTGTGCACCAAATTTTAAAAAATATTATATATATATATATATTTCACTGCACCGGGCTTAGTTGTGGCACATGGGATCTTTGATCTTCATTGAGGCAAGTGGGATCTTTAGTTGTGGCGTGTGGGATTTAGTTCCCTGACCAGGAGTCGAATTTGGGCCCCCTGCACTGAAGCAGGGTAGTCCTGGCCATTGGGCCACCAGAGAAGTCCCACCATAATTGAGACTCAGTGGGCTAGATGGTCTTTAAAATCCTTTCCATTCTCGAGCTGCTGGATAGTGCAGAAACCATGTTTTTGGACTGTAGAATGTATTTCTATATCAACGAATAATAGGTGTGCTTGGGAAGTCAAAACACTCTGAAACGAAGTCTTTAAGTCTCACATCTAGGGGCTTATTTAGGAAGATTAGGGTAGTTGTTACGTTTTCTCATCCTGTCTCCTTTCAATCCTGCTTTACTCTTTTCTCAGTGTGTAGAGCCAGCATGAATTTTCAAATAGAGACAGTCACCATGGTTCTGAACCAAATATTCTGGATGAGGAGGAATTATTAAATGGACTTGGGTAAGGTAGACTCTGATGCTGGGAGGGATTGGGGGCAGGAGGAGAATGAGGACGATAAAGGATGAGATGGCTGGATGGCATCACTGACTCGATGGATGTGAATCTGAGTGAACTCTGGGAGTTGGTGATGGACAGGGAGGCCTGGCGTGCTGCAATGCATGGGGTTGCAAAGAGTCAGACACGCCTGAGTGACTGAACTGAACTGAACTGAACTGAAGGTAGTAGAGAGAGAGCTAGTGGGGTTAAGAAAGAATGTTTACCAAAGCAAATGTGACTGTTTAGAAAAGTGCATGCACTATTTGTATATGTTTATGTACTAGGCGGAAAATACAGATCAGCATAAAGAATAATGTTTAAATCACTCTCAATATCAATTTTAGAGATGCACGGGTTGGAAAAGAATTTCCAGACACAGGGCACTTCAGAAAGGAGTGAGTTTTTATTAAGAACGAAGAGCAGATATAATGTGGGTAGTGTGAGCCCACTGGGCTGACCTCCTGACAGACCAGAAAGTCAACAGTTTTTGTGGGTTAATAGCCAATTTTTGTAGCCTCAAGACGAAGAAAATTCCTGCTGGACGGTTGGCATTAGGTGATTGATTAGGGCTCTTTAGGGTGCTTACTGAGGTGGGCATCTTTGCCTAACTGGGAGTCGGGAAGCTTGTTAGTGAATATCAGGGGGCTTTTGGCAATGGTTACAAAAGGACTCAGTCAGCTTCGGAGATGTCCTTGATTCTGGGCTCCGCTTCTGTGGCCTTGGTGCAAAGCCTCGCACCTGTGGCCTTGGGGCAGGACTCAATACAGACTACCAACATTTCTATATACTTAGTTCCTGTTTAAAATTTACATAAAAGTGGAATGATGGCGAATATAAAGTTTCGTATCCTGCTTTGCCACTTATAATATCTATGTTTTGCACATTAGATATTGTTGAAATCCTGATTTGAATGGCTCCATGATATTTTTAACATACGGTTGTTCCATATTTTATTCAACTGTTTTTTTAGCAAGTGTCATAAAATCTGCTGCTTAAAAAAATTCCCTTTTATAAATTTCATTTCTAAGTGGACATTTTTGTCCAAAATGCCTTTAAAAATACCTTTCTGTGGTGTTTATGTGGTGGGGTGGGGGAGCCTCCTTTCAAATAATGGAGAGCTTGTTATCACACACAGCAAAAATCTACTCATGCGTATTGTTTGAGAAAGTCTTGCTTGTTTTCTTAGAAATGACTGGAGGCCCTACCAAATACCTGTGACTTCCTTCTATTCAGTTTATATATTTTGGTACACAGGTTTCATAATTCTGTCTCCACCCTGGCTATTCCCTAGGGTGGCAAGAGAAAAAGAAAAATATTTTTTAACGGGCAGGGATTGTAGTCTTTCCTTGGCATGTTCTCCCACAAAGTACTGTGTACACTTAAGGCTTTGTCTAAATAAATGACATAAATATAGATCGAGTGGGGGAAGAGTCTTGCCCTGCTGTTTCTCTTGGGGCCCAGTGTAACTGTTTTGTTCACACGTTTATGGATTGAAGCTGCTTTGTGTTTTGAATGAGGACCAAGAAGAGGTGCATTTGCATATTTGAATTGGGACCAAGTGGAGACAAGTAGATGCCGATTTTCATGCATGACTTGTTTTGGGAATTTAAGAAAGATGATGAAAGGTGAAGGGGAGGAGAATGAAAAGAAGGAGAATGAAGAAAAGGAGGAGATAAGGTTGCAACTGCTCTAAAAATCCTAGGGCTGAACTTACTGTGCCTCGAGTGCCCTGCTAATCCTGTCAATATGTGGATTCTGATGCAGTAGGTCTCTGGGGTGGGGCCGGAGAGCCTGCATTTTCCAACACGCCCCAGGTGAGACTGATGCTGAAGTCCCATGGACTTCGTTTGAGAAGCAAGGCTCTAGCTTGGGTTGAACCCTTTTAGAACTCATGCAAAGGCATGCTCTCTCACTGTGGCTATTCTTGTGCTATTTCACCTGTTAGTTACCTCCTTCATCACTGATGATGCTTTTTTTGTCTTGTGTCAAAAATGAGGAAGTTTTCACAAAACTTCTGTCAATGTGACATGGGAGTCGCCTTCATACCCCAAATTCCTTCAGTAGCTTCTCCTTCCTCTCGAGCATGATTTTTTAAAATTTTGTTTTTTTATAAAATTGGAGTATAGTTGATTTACAATGTTGTGCCAATTTCTGCTATACAGCAGAGTGTACACTCTTTTTAAAATAGTCTTTTCCATTATGGTTTATCCTAGGAGATTGGATATAGTTCTCTGTGCTATCCAGTAGGACCTTGTTGTTTATCCGTTCTAAATGTAATAGTTTGCCTCTGCTAACCCCAAACTCCCAGTCCATCCCTCTTCCTCCCCACTCCCCCTTGGCAACCCCAAGTCTGCTCTCACTTAGCAACTCACAAGTCTGTGAGTCTCTTGTTTTGTAGATAGGTTCATTTATATCATTTAAATTCCACATATAAGTGCTATCATATGGTATTTTTCTTCTCTTTCTGACTTGCTTCACTTAGTATGATCATCTCTAGTTGTATCCATTTTGCTGCAAATGGCATTATTTCATTCTTTTTATTTGTCTTTTGTTTTATTTCATTTTTGGCCATGCTTTGTGACTTTCGGGGACCTTAATTCCAGGAACAGGGATTCAACCTGCACCTTCAGCAGTGAGAGAGTGGAGTCCTAACCGTCGGACCAACAGGAATCCCCTGTTTTGTTCTTTTTTATGGTGGAGAAGGCAATGGCACCCCACTCCAGTACTCTTGCCTGGAAAATCCCATGGACAGAGGAGCCTGGTGGGCTACAGTCCATGGGGTCACTAAGAGTTGGAGACGACTGAGCGACTTCACTTTCACTTTTCACTTTCATGCATTGGAGAAGGAAATGGCAACCCACTCCAGTGTTCTTGCCTGGAGAATCCCAGGGACAGCGGAGCCTGGTGGGCAGCCATCTATGGGGTTGCACAGAGTTGGATACGACTCAAGCGACTTAGCAGTAGCAGCAGTAGTGTTTCATTATGTATATACCACATCTTCTTTGGTCATTCATCTGTTGATGGACATTCAGGTTCTTTCCATGTCTTGGCTATTGTATATAGTGCTGATATGAACACAGGGAGGGGTACATACATCGTTTTGAATTACAGTTTTGTCCACATATATATATGCCCAGGAGTGTGGTCACCTCCTTCAGCATGATTTTTATTTTTCAATCTCATTCCCAGTCCTTCCCTGGCTTGAGTCACTCATTCGTCAATTCTTCTGTCCTTCTGCCTCTGCTACACCTGGTTTTATTTCTCTGGAGATTTTAACGCATGGTCCTTTCATGAAGAACAAGCTTCTACTTTTTCTTTCTGGTTCCGCCTTAGAGCAAAATTACAAATGGGATCTCCTAATGTTGGATGAATTTAGACAAGACAACTTACAGCTTCGATGGGACAGCTTTAGTTCAGCTCCCAGACCACTTATTCACAGAGAAATGGTCACCACAGTGTTTGGTTTCCAAGAAGTCCGGAGGAAAACAGGTGTTTTTCCTGGAATGCAGTTTTTGTGTCACTGTGGTAAACAGGAGTTTTCAGACTTGCAGTTAATGAAAGCCTTTAAAATTCTCTTTGGACGAGACTAATCACCAAGGCTGCCTAACCTCCCTATAACTTAGAATCTTACAAGGTTTGTTGCCCAGATGTTTGATTTTCCTGCCTGAAAACAATGATTTGCATGTGAATCACTGACCACACATCGTAATGCCTAACATCATCCCTTTAAACCCGTTGGAGACCAGTGAGTGGTGATTAAACAGACAGTGCTGGAACAAACCTTTCTAGGCCTGATGCTGCTGCTGCTGCTGCTAAGTCACTTCGGTCATGTCCAACTCTGTGCCACCCCAGAGACGGCAGCCCACCAGGCTCCCCCATCCCTGGGGTTCTCCAGGCAAGAACACTGGAGTGGGTTGCCATTTCCTTTTCCAATGCATGAAAGTGAAAAGTGAAAGTGAAGTCACTCAGTCATCTCCGACTCCTAGCGACCCCATGGCCTGCAGCCTACCAGGCTCTCCGTCCATGGGATTTTCCAGGCAAGAGTACTGGAGTGGGTTGCCATTGCCTTCTCCATTTCTAGGCCTAAGTATGCGTTTATCTCAAGAAACCTTAAAGGCTGTTTTGGCAATAACCTCAGTAGATCATTCCGTACTATGTCAATTTGAAAACAATACAATATTATTAAGAAATTGGCTTAGGTTCCATTCTATCAAATAGAACTTTCTATTAATCGGTATTTTCACAGATTTATGATGTAATGGTAAAGAATGTTTATAATGAGCCTGAAGTACTTGCTGAAATACCTTCTGAATCATCAAAGACAGATGCAATTTTTGCTTAATATATTTTGATTTAAGTATATTTGAGGCTCATTCTTAGAAAATTAATTATCGTATGCCTAACAGTACCTTGTATTGACAGATCAATTTCCAATTTATATACTATTTCATTGTATTGTTACTATTTTTATTTTTTGCTCTACCACGTGTGGAATCCTAGTTCCCCATCCCTGGATTGAACCTGCACCCCCTGCAGTGGAAACACAGAGTTGTAACCACTGGACCTCCAGGGAAATCCTATTTACTATTTTAAACAAGAATACTTTATCACTTACAGTCTAAAGCTGAAGGAATATGAGGTGAAGTGACTTTCCTAATTCCAAGGATACAGTCGGTGAAAAAGCCGGGATCCCAGATCGACGTCTCCTGTTCCCTTTTAGGGCAGTTTCAGCTCTGTCACCTGAATCACTGCAAGCTCACAGCAGAGAGACCGCACGATTTTGTGTCCCAAATCATATCTACCTGCCTTATTTACTTGACCTAAATGGTCAGTTACATTACTTCATAGTCAAGATAAAAGAAATAGAGACTTTCCATGAAAGAAAACAAAGTGTGACTCCCTGTTCCAGACGCTTAGATATTCGAAGTTCGGGGTTGTGCCCCTTCTCAGTGTGGCAGATTGGTGAACTGTAGAGATGAGGAGGCTGAGTTGTGATTCCAGGAGGAAGAGATATAATCCAGACCCGCTTGATGCCTGAATGGCTGCTTCCTTGGCCATGCTGGGGCCCTGGCGGCTTTGTTGAAAGGTGCCTCAGCCTCTTTCCCAAGTAGCCAATTTCCTGGCTCTGCACTTACCTCTGTCTTCCTAGTTTGCTCCGGGAGTGTCCAGCCCAACACCCGGAAGCCACCTGTCTCCCACTGCTACTTGGTTTCCAGCCAGCCTGGTTTGGCATTGGCCGGGGTACGGGTCTCAAGATGAAGCCTCTCAGATCATTCTTCTCTGCTCCGAGGACACTTCAAGGGACAGTCCACCCTTATTCAGTCACCCACACCCCACCTTCCTGACCTAGCGGAGAAACAAGCATTGTATGCCACATTTGCAAAGAAATGAGCTTGGCATGACATATTTGCAAACTGTTAGGCACCCTGGTTAACATGTCCCGGTTAAGATGCGGGTTTGATCCCTGGGTTGGGAAGTTCCTCTGGAGAAGGAAATGGCAACCCACTCCAGTATTTTTGCCTAGAGAATCCCATGGATGGAGGAGCCTGGCAGGCTACAGTCCATGGGGTTGCAAAGAGTTGGACATGAGTGACACACACACACAAGGTGAATAACAAAAGCCATCTCATTCTGTCTGGCCTGATAGCCTATTATCTTCTTTGTGCTTCTTTGAGAATCACTCAGCACATCAGTCTGGCATTTAAATAAAACCATCAATGATATGTGTAGAGCACACCAGGTGCAATTATTTCATAGGCTTTACGGCTTCTGCAAACTTTATCATTTCAATCAGCTAAGCTGTTGAAGTAGAAAGGTTTTCTCTCTCCCTGCTCAGGCACAACACACTAATTTATAACTTAAAGAATATGCAAATATAATTCTCCCTGCAAATATAAATCTACCTGTGCTCCCTTCACTAATATTTTAATTATCTTTGATTCTTCCTTTGAAGGATTAAAAATTTAAAAGTACATGCTTCATATTTCTTTTGAGTCTTTTATCTTGTACCTTTCTTGTCTTTGCTGATATTTTTAGAAAAATATATTAAAAACTGTCATTTTCTTTCTTGTGAGCCCCCAAAGAAGAGGAGGGAGACAGTTACAACTAATGATGAGTTGAGGGTAGAGAGGAGCTAAGCTGATGGGTGGGGAAGATGGCTGCAGACCTGTCTCCACCAGGAGCAGAGTCCATTGTTCAAACCACTAAGCCTGGGGAGTAAAGCTGTGTCTGATCCAGGCTGGGCTGGTTGGCCTGGGTGGAGGTGGGGATTCTCCTTGGGTTGAGCAGGCAGGGCACAGGGTGGTATTTTTAAGGAGAGTTTGGGTGTCCCATGTATATCCAAGATGTTTATCCAAGGGTCCATTTGTCCTGGGGAGGAGACTAGAATGAACATGGCCACAGCCACTGGGACCAGGCTTCAGGGATAGGCTCTGATTCCAACAGGAAGGTGGAGAAGGAATTGAAGCCAAAAATGATGGCAGAGGACAGTTAGTCAGATAGGCCATATGTGGTAATGGTGGATGATGCTTCTCAGAGACTCTTTGTGGGGTGCGTATGTCTCCGTGCCCCATGTGGGAATGATAAGTGATGATAAATTCCATCCAAGTCACAAACCAAGTCAGAAGTAAGACAGAAACAGGCTCTAAATCTCGTTACTCCTAAACTCAGTCTCTCTCTCAAAGGACAGGCAACACTGGAGAGTCCGGACCCCTGTTCTATTCAACTGGGATCAAAGAGCTAGTTATAAATCTCCAGCAGTCAAGTGTCCTAAGAATGATCAAAGGAGACGCGATGCCACCAGTCATTCTTTTCTCATCTTTTGGTTTGTTTTCTAATATCCAAAGCAAATGTTTTCGAGAAGATATTAAGGGTGGGATGGTCACAGAGTAGGGCTTTACCAAGTGCTCAGCATCACCACCTTCACTCTCCCACTGCCTAATTCCAAAGGTACGTAGAACTCCTAGTCTGTGGACTATGCTCAGGGCCCAGGATGGACCTCAGATAGCTGGTCATAGGTCACATCTCTGCAGGCAGCTGAGTATCAACTGCAGTGGGTCTTGGAGGTTCATGGCTTTTTGACTGTATTTGAAAGTAGACCAGACAGGTTTTGAGATAGGAAAGAAAGGACATTTTTCTTATCGCTCTCTGTCTCAGCTCAGGTACCACGGAAGCCATGCCCCAGGCCGGGTTTCAGTGTGCATGTCTTGATGGCACAGTGCTCTAGGAGAAAGGGAGTGAGAGAAGCTGAACGAGACAGAGGAAGAAGCTAAGCAAAGATGTCATCTGGGCTGGAGTCAAGCTTCAGTCTAATCCCTAAGAAGCATGAATTTAAAAATTGTGAATCACTCTGTCATATACCTGAAACTTTTATGGTATTGTAAATCAATTATACCTTAATTTAAACACACAATATAATATAAAAAGGAAGCATGAATTGCACCATAGCTGGTCCTACCTTCAGAAGGACTGCTGCCTTTTGTTACATGGAGGGGGCCACTCCCCATCACTCAGACTTTGATTAGCTGCCTTGGATGTGGGTGGTGGTAAAGCCTGCAGAATGAGGGGATCCCATGCAGCAGAGGGCAGATTCTCTAGAGAAAGGAAGCTGGGTGCCCTGCAACCATCCAGCAGGGCATCAGCAGAGCCCACCGACTACACAAGGATGAATGGTGATCAGTAAGAACCAGTTGGCAGAGGTGAAGTCATAGAGATGCTTGTCCTATTCTTGCTTTCTGGTAATAGACTGAGAAGCTATTATTAGAAGACCGATCTAGGTTTTGTGGGTCCTAAAGCTTATTACAATTTGGAGATTGTTTTAAGAAAAGGACACAGAACTGAATGCAAAATTAGGTTCATAGTCTGTGCAAGTGGCAGATCCTAAAGCTAAAGCTTTATTAGCTTCATCCATCTCTGGGTGTTTAAGCTCCTTTTTGCAGAAAGGAAAACTAAAGTTTAGAGTTAAGTGGAACTGCCCAGGTATATCAGTCAAGGAAGTGGTTGGAGCCAGAGCCCATCCGTCTGGTTCATAGTCCAGAGCCTGCTGTGATAGCACCAGCCAAGCCCAATGAAGAGGACTACACGGAGAGTGAAGAGATATCAAATGAGAACATGCTATGTAAGCTGTCTCTCCAATGTCATGTGACTAGAAAGCATTATGATTAAATGGGAAATTGATCTGTGAGATGGGATCATGCCAACTTGAGTAATTTGGTCAAAGGGGGTATATTATATATATCCCCATATATATATGGGCTTCCCTGGTGGCTCAGATGGTAAAGGATCTGCCTGCAATAAGGGAGACCTAGATTCGATCCCTGAGTTTGAAAGATCCACTGGAGAAGGGAATGGCTACCTAATCCAGAATTCTTGCCTGGAGAATTCCATGGACAAGGAGCCTGGTCCATGAGGTCGCAAAGAGCTGGACACGACTGAGCAACTAACACACACATGTGAGCAACACACAAACACACACATGTATATAGTCTCTCCTGAGTTTTCGACACTGATTAACTAGGTTTGTATAATATTATAGCAGATATCCCTGGCTTGATTCTAAGTTGCAAGCTTCAGAAATTGGCATGAGTAATAAACAGATAAATATCCCAGGCTTGTGGGTACTCGCCTAAGCAGGGAAACAAAAAATAGGCTTTATCATAGAAAACAAGAGCATTCCTCCTTGTCACTCCAGGATGAACAGTTGATGAATACTCAACTGTTCTTAAGAGGCAAGGCTGAGGAGATGAGAAGTAAGCAGGGAGGAGCTCTTGAATTTTGGTGCTTAGCAGTGATGGGGTAGGTTCCTAAAAACGTGGCCTGTGTCCAAAAACTCTCTAAGCCCTGGATGCCACAGTTTGTGCCCAGTGAGTTTTCCTTTATCCAGGTTTTCATTAGCAGTGGATCAGAGGGGCCCACCAACCCCCTGAAAATATGAAAAAAGCCTTTCTTTCATAGAGCTTTTATTCACTCTGTTGGAGGTGAGGTCTAAGATGGCAGAACTGGAGAGTATGAGTTGGTAGAGAGTGCTTAAGCTAACCTCCTACCCTGTGTGGGCATTTCCTGTGGATGGTGGTTTCTGGCATGTGGTCATCCAATCTCCAGTTGAACCCTCCCAGTGATTGGGAGCTCAGGACAGCTCTTCCTATTCTGCCCTGGAATCTGCCTCCCTTTCACTTCTACCCACTGATATTTCTACCCATGAAGACTCATTTTAAAACCCAGGCTCCTTGTCATCTCCTTTCACTACCTTGCAAACTGTTATACTTGCAATGATTTCTTTTTTTTTTTAATTAAGAAAAAATTGGCTGCCCTGTCTTCATCATGGCACAGGGCTCTCTGTTGTGGCGTGTGGAGTGTCTCTAGTTGCCTGCTTCTCTTGCTGCGGTGGTTCTAGAGTGCGTGGGCTCAGTAGTGGTAGCCTGAGGGCGTCTCTAGTCGCAACCTATGGGTTTAGTTGTTCTGTGGGATGTTCCCCGACCAGGGATCGAACCCATGTCCTGCATTGGAACGTGGATTCTCAACCAGTGGACCGCCAGGGAAGTCCCTCAGTGATTCCTTTAAAATTGGTCTTCCTGGTCACACTGTGTAGGTATATTTGGCTTGTTTCTCACTGTTGCCTAACACCTAGCTCAGTGCCCAGCACGTGATTAATGTGAGAAAAGTTTCTTGGATGAATGAATGAACAAAATTCATTTCTTTTTCTACATGACGGCTTTTCAAATATTACAACAGAGTTGTTAGACTTTCTCTCCTATTCCCCTTCTTGCCTTTTTCCTAACAGGCTGATTACCCTTCAACAGCCCCTTGCATTTTTCAAACCCACCCAATCTTATCAGTCTCCCTCACTGGCATCCTTATGAAGTTGTGGTTTTTAACCAGTGTTCACACTAGTGTGAGTAGAATAGGATCATCTTGTAGACACGATGAACCTTTTTCAGAAAGAAGGCTCTGGGAGTTCTTTTCAGTATTTACATGGAGAAAGTGAAGTAGAGAAGGCCTACTTCACCTCCCATCACTGCCCTGGGAATCAGACCTATCTGAGTTTGCATTTGGGCTCTATCTCTTGAATAAGTTACTTATTCTTTCTGCCTTTAGATTCGGTATCTAAAAACTGGAAATAATAAATACTACAAGTCTTTTGTAAAGATGAAATGAAATTGCATATGTGAAGTACTTGGGACATTTATTGACCCGTACCTCGTAGGCACTCAGTTCATGGCGGGTAGAATACTTTTCGTGATCTTTGATTAGGGGAATATCAAGAGAATCAGTTAGATTCAGGTCAGATTCACACAATTAGAATACATGATCCTTAAAGCGTGCTAGTAAATAGACTAACTTTCAGAGCCTTGGGTGTGAAAAAATATTCAATATATACTTGAAATAGTATAAAATACAGAAATACAGAAATATACAGAAATAGTATAAAGTTGGAGAAATTAGGGGCCTATTTCCTGGGACTGGTTTTCTCCTCTTCCTGTATACTTGACCACTAGGCTCAGATCTGTGCTTGAAAGCTCTGACAAGTGCTCGCCAAGGGTACCTAGAGCTGAATCTCTGACCTTTGCCTTCCAGAACATTGACTGGAAGGAAGTGCTCCGAGCTTCAGGCCGCAACTTCCCTCCTCCCTCCATTTCTTTTGATGGGACAGTGGATGTTTTGAGCTCCTTAGGGTCCCCTGCTCCAAGGTACCCAAACTCAGCCAGCTGAGAGAGGCCAGCTCTTGGCTGGCCTATCTGCTAACAGAGGACATGCCATGATCAACTTGTAAGGTCTATGGTAGGCACGAGAGTTTGAGACGTGTCTCTTGCCTCTTTATGTCACTGGCCTACTCGTCTTGTATGAGTAGAAATGACTGGTGGCATGCTGTTTCTTCATTGTCTTCTAGCCTTTTCTAGTTTTCATGCTGTGAGGCCATTTCTTTCAAGTCTCTCTCAGCTCCTAGGGGATGAGGATAGGGTGGGGGCATGTGGGTATTTCCTCTCACCCATCACTCTGTTTGCAGAGCTCCTCTCTTCTTGGCCTTGGAGAGGTTCTTCAGAACCATGAAGGTGTGGGAGGGGTAGAGGGATGAGTGTGGGTGGGGGTTAATGGGTATGACGATGCACAGAAGCTGAGGAGACTGGGTTTTCAAGATCCTGGGATTTTAGGATCTTGTTGATTCAAATGTGATGTTCACTGCCCAGATTGTATATTGAAGATCAGCCTCTTGAAATACAAGAGAACCATTCACTGAGGCTGAGATGGGAGCGAAAGAGGGGACCACATCTTTTTGGAATCTTCTTCACTCTCCCGTTTGTGCATCCCAGGGCTGCAACCAACAGTCCTTTTGATGTTACATTGAATGAGGCATTTTGACTAGAAACTTCAGGTAAATAATAACCAAACCAGTTGCAAAGAACTCCAAAATTAGAATGTGCACGGTTCGGACTTTTGTCCATGGCAAGTGACATGCTTGCTATTGCCAAAAGAGGAACAAAGATAACACAGATTTTTTCTTTCCTTCAAAAGAAATACCACGCAAACAGGAGATGCAAGTTAGAAAGTCTGGACTTTGTATCTGTGCTAAAATTCTCTAACTTTGACTAAGATCAGTAAGATGGAAACTGTTCTCATTAGTAAAATGGAAGGGATGACGGACGTCACCTTACTGCCTACTGTGATTAGAAATAATTGAAGTATGTTGGGACTTGCCTAGTGGTCCGATGGTAAAGAACTGTCTTCCGATGCAGGAGATGTGGGTTCGATTGCTGGCTGGGGAACTAAGATCCCACCTGTTGAGAGGAACCTGTGCACCACAACTAGGGAAGCCTATGTGCCTCAGTGAAGACCCAGCATCGCCAACAACAAAACAATACTAATAATGATAATAATCATATAATACTAATTGAAGTGTGAGTGTACTGGGAGTAATAAGACTTCAGGTGACCCATAGGCGTGGTTCCTATAGGATGGCAACCTCCCTCCTCCCCACATTTCCACTCATAGCACTGAAACTGGCCATGAGGCCAAAATGCCATGCCAAGAGCCCCTTTCCTTGGATAATATTGGAGGCGGTGGGAGCCAGTGCTTATCGAGCTTTATCACATTCATGAGCTTTATCAGTGTGTGTTAAGAGCTTAATCAATATTCTCTCACATTTCTCACGATAAACCTTTGTGGTGTCATCACTTTTTAGATGCAGAAGCTGAGACTTGGAGGTTGTCACTTGCTTGAGGTTTCACAGCAAATAGAAATATAATTCTTTCCGTTCCTCTCGGTGTCCTTATTCACTTTGGCTCAGATCAGCTTTTTGCTGTTGTTATTTTGGTCCTCTGGTTTTTTTCTGAGGTTTTCACCTTAGCTGCTTGTTAATTTCATTGGAATAGCTATAAACTCAAGTGGATTCAGCTGGGTGAATCTATCAAACTGCAAACTTTGTAAGAATAAGGAATTTTGCCTGTCATGTCCCGGGTCATATCTTCTGACTCGTAGTAGGTGCCCTGCAGTTAATTGTCAAACAACTATTTGTTATTGGATGAATGATATATCTACAGAAATTAGATCCAGGGAATGTCTGGGCTAAGGTCAGGCTTCTTGGGGCTTCCAAGGTTGCACTATTGGTAAAGAAGCTTCCTGCCAATGCAGGAGACACAAGAGACATGGGTTCGATCTCTGGGTTGGGAAGATCCCCTGGAGGAGGGCGCAGCAACCCACTCCAGTTTTCTTGTCTGGAGAATCCCATGGACAGAGGAACCTGCTGAGCTATGATCCATGGGGGTCACAAAGAGCTGGACATGACTGAAGCAACTTAGCATGCATGAACGCAGGTTTCTTGAAGCCCGGGGTCTGGGTTGGCTGTCCATGGGAGATGCCCTCTGGGATTTGAGAGTCTGGGTAGGCAATTTCTTCTCAGAGCAGCCCTGATAGAACCACAGATGCAGGATCCATGCAGGATATATAACTGGGTTCTTAAGACTTTTTCCAAGAAAACAACATCCCGTAAGGTATTATAGCATTATGGTTCAAGAGATGTATGTCTATCCTCAGGATTAGGACCAGAACAAAATTTGTTCTGAGGATCCTGAAAAAGAGAGTCTTGTGTGATGAATACACTATGTCTTCAATGAATGACATTCATGCCAGAGACACCATGGAGATATTCTGTAGCACTTTCCTATGGCTACACTCAGTAGAGGTGGATGGCAGATTCCAGGAGCTCAATCAGAAGCCATCAGGCCCAGCCCTTGGGGGCCACTGAAGAGGCTGTCCTCTCCTTATTTTAACCATCCCTTCTCCCTGGCTGACTCAGAAGGGTTGGCCTCTGGGACTGTTGGGCACCCTGGGGAGATATCATTCTTTGATTGTTCTAAAAGCAGTGCTAGAAATTTAAACACATGCTCTCTCTGACCCATAACTTATCCTGAAATATGCTGGACCTAAAGGACCATTCCACTTGGAGGGAACCAATAAGAATGAAAAAAATCTCATTGCTTTCTGAATAAGATGATGGAAAAATGCAAACAACCCAGCCACAGCCACCCAGTTTGAAGCTGATGCCCTTTGTTCTGATGCAAATTGAAGACAGCCGCAGCTCAGCAAAGAGAAAAGGGGCAGCTCAGGACCTCGCCCCCACCAAAATGCAAGTTGTCATTCTCTCTGGCGTGCTTGGCTGATGTGGCAGGGATTTGGAGAAGGCAGTTATTCCAAACTAGCACTTCTAAAATTCTGAAACCCCCTGGGAGTCTTACAATTTTCTTTGGAGTGGCAAAGTAAATTTCAGACCTATCATTTTGTCATTTAAAGCCCCCAAACCTAGAGTCAGAATGATGAGGGACGCTGGCAGAGGTGCAGGGTAAAAGCTCTTTCCCAAGGCCTCGTTCTGTTCCAGGGAGCCTGCCAGTTCTGCCTGTCCGTCCAGTAAGAGATTGTGTAATTCCCAACACCCCTGCGAAACTACCGATCCTGCCAGAGCCTGCCGCCTATTTTAACCTGGTCCAGCAGGTCCCTGAGACAGAGTCACATCAGCGTCCATAGAACCAGCTTGGACCGCTCTGCTGGGTTTAAAGCTCAAAGCCACCCACCTACTGTTGGCTGGCACCCAACTACTGTACCCACTGGCAGGAGTGGCTAGGGAGTAGCTCTTTTCTCTTTGTGTAAGTCAGGATTTCTGAGCTGACGGGTGTTGTATGTCTCCAGGGAGGATAACACCAGAGGGCATGACCTCTGATTACAGCATAGCAAATATAGGTTCCACTAAAGGCAGAGTCCTGGCCAGGGCTGGTGATGGACATCAGGATGAGATTATTGATTAATCTCTGAAGGAGGCAGTGCAGGGCGCTGGGCAGCTCTGATTGCCCTTTGAGCAGCAGCATGTGGAGTCCACTGCCTCTAAGCTATCATCTAAGGGAGGTTAGGACAGCCCTGTCACCAAGTATTTATCTGTTAAATGTGTCTTCTGTTTCTTGTTGTGTCTTGTTTCTTGTTGAAAACTGTTGGGAATTAAAGAGTGCCTTATTAAAATGCCATTATCTTGAGGAGGGTCCTGCCTTAAACCTGACTGGTGTTCTAGTACTGATTGTAGCAAACAGGGAGGAAAAGGCTGGGGGTGCAGGTTGAAGGGCCACCAGGCATGGCAAGGCTTAGACTGGAAGAGAGGTGGAAGAGAAGGCTGAAGGAGAAAATATTTTGTTTCTGGACCACACTGCCTTCCAGTGCCACCAGCAAGAGAAACAACACCTGAGGTCCCTCCGTGCTACCAGTGGGTTGTGGACATAGCTGGCTTGAGGAAGGAAAGGAGGAGAAAAGAAGGAAGAAGGAGAAGAGAAAGGAATGGGAGAAAAGAGAAGACTTCAAATGGGCAGGATAGGGGTCAGCACCTATCACCGAATTTTGGAGGGTGAGGGCAATGTGCTCAGTGTTACCCAGCCATTGGCTCCCAACCGCAATCATGGGCTACTGGGGGTGTCAGAGGTAGAGAAGTGTGGTGGAGGGGAAGTGGCCCCTGCCTGGGTGTCAGAGGGTCTAGTCCTGTACTAACTGCCTGGATGACCTCTTGGGCTTCTTATCCAGAACAGAAATGGGTTTGCCCAGTGGTTTCAAAGGTTGCCTCCAACTGGAACAGTTCTCGTGCTGTGAAACGGTAATGATTTTGAAACTCAGTAATTCCACCAGCACCGGGGATCCACACCTGGCCCAGAAGACGCCCTAATTAACCCCAGGGAATGGCTAGCTGGGTAGCCTGTGTCACCCCTAGTTCCCAATGTCCAGCCTCACTGTTGGCAGAAAGTTTATTGGAAAAGTGCTTGGAAACTGCACCTAGCCTTAATCCCTCTCTTTAACCTTGAGATAAGAACGCCTTTGTTCAAGTCTCAAGCAAGTCTCAAGTTATGTAACTCACTCTTATTAAAACTCTCCCTGACTGTTTTATATTCAGCCTTTTCCCTGCCCTGGTTTGCAGCTTTAACTGAATAGGTGGCCTTGTATTTGTGCTAAGATTTTTTGTCTTTCTCTTTTAGAACTTGACAGGATAATCACATTGGTTTGTTTAGTAAACACTGGAGGCCAGCTCTGCGATCCAGTGGCCTGACAAATGGCCAGTGACGGCTCTGGGAGAGAAAGCTTTGTTCCCCTTGCAAGACATGGGAAAGGCTTCCTAGGGGACAAGCCCTCACTAAGCCAGACCCCCTTAGGGAAGCAATTTCCTTCTTGTTTGTTGAGCAAACCCTGGGGACAAGATTCATTTATCCTCTACTTCTCAGAGAGGTTGTCCCTGATGCCCTGTCTAAACTGTTTCCTTCCCCTCACCCCACCTCCCAGCTGTAGTCCTTTTAAAATGGTCTTCAGAACACTTCCTGGGGCTTCCCCAGTGGCTCAGGGGTAAAGAATCTGCCTGCAGTGCAGGAGACCCAAGTTTGATCCCTGGGTCAGGAAGACCCCCTGGAGGAGGGCATGGCAACCCACTCCAGTATTCTTGCCTGGAGAATCCCATGGACAGAGGAGCCTGGCAGGCTACAGTCCCTGGGGTGGTAAAGAGTCAGACACGACTGAAGTAACTGAGCACACAGCACTTCCTACTATCGGAAATCATCTTATTACTTATTTGTGTTGTCACGTAATAGTATTTGGCTTCTACATAAAGGTTTATGGCAGACAGCCCAGACTTCACCTCTGGGTTCAGCAGAGAATCAGGACAATTATTATATAGTGCTAATGATTAAGTTTGGACAATAACAACACATCCCTCAGGGGCAGTAGAGTTTTATTACCTGTCATGAAAATGATGAGGGACTTGAATTTTCATTTTGATGTAATGTCAAAAGCACTGACTGCTAGGCAATTTCACATATTTCACCCATAAAGGTAAATCTATTAGATGGTGAATGAAGAATGAAAGTCAATTTTACTGTTTTTTTTTTTGTTGTTGTTCAAACAGAGGCATTGGACATTCCTATATACAATAGATACAGACAAATCTGTTTGATTCCACCTACATGAAGTACCTAGAATAGTCAAATTCGTAATCAGAAAGTATATTTTGTCAGATGTCAAGGGCCAGGGTAGGAGGTGGTAGGGGGGTTGGGAGGGAGAATGGGGACTTAGTGTTTAATGAAGACAGAGTTTCAGTTTAAGAAAGTGAAAAATTCAGGAGATAGTGGACGTTGAAAGTTGTACAACAATGGGAATGCGCTTAGTGCCACTGAACTGTACGGTTAAATATGGTAAAAATAGTATGTTTTATATTATGTGAGGTTTACCACAATAAATTTAAAAAAAAACACACAAAACAACCCCAGAGGTATTGAAAGTAACGTTTTCCTAAAATTTTCTGGAGAATCAGTGACAAAATAGAGAGTTTAGAACTCTGAAATTCCTGACCCTCATCAGAGACTATTGAAAGTTAATTTTTACAACTCTTTGGGGCTTTGATTTTCTACTAATAGAAATCTTTAATAGAAAACTGTGTAAATCATATAGAGCTCAATGAATTCATACAAAGTGAACATACGCATATAATCAGCTCTCTGATTAAGAAACAGATCATTACCAGCACCCTATTATCCTCCTCTTAGCACTCATCTCAGTAACTACTCTCCCTAAGTAAGGATAACTGCCATCCTGTGTTTCACCACAATAGATGGGTTTTACCTGAGCTTTAAACACATGGAATCATATATAATGTAGTCATCTTTTTCTGTCTGGCTTATTTTGCTCACATTATGTTCATAAGACTTATTCATATTGTTGCATATAGTTGTAGTTCCTTTTTGCTCACTGCTGTATAATAGCTTCTTGCATGTGAGTAAGGTACATGTCTATTCGACTATTGGTGGTCATTTGGGTTGTTTCCAGTTTGGGGCTGTTATGAACAATGCTGCTGTAACCACTTTTATCCATATCTTTTGGTGAAAATGTATATGGATTTCAGTAGCACATAAATCCAGAAGTAGAATAGATCGTAGAATAGATCATATATAGACTTACATTCATAGAGATAATTAAAGAGTTTTCCAAAATGGTTTAAACCAATTTATTGTCCCATCACTGATATATGAGAGGTCCAAATGATTTATATTCTTCTTAGCAGTTGGTGTTATCTATTTTCTTGTTTTCACTCTGCTAGAATGTGTCCTATGATAGATTTTAATACATTTAAACAATAATTAATTTAATTTTTATGATTTTATAAATACATTTGTGAAATGGTATATAAGGAATCAGAGATTAGGTAGACATTACATCAAACAAATTTTTTTTAATTGTACTCTAGTCAACTTGCTACTTTAAGTCAATTTTAATGCTCAGTCATAGTCTTGTGTTGTTCTGTAATTCCTTCATATAATATCGGTTCAGCACACAGAGAAAGATGGCCAGCTTCAAGTGGTCAAGGACTTTGTGTTCCTTTCTTAGTTGCTATAGCCCTTTGAACAGTGCTGGGTACATAGCAGGCATCCAGTAAATTTTGATTGAATTGAACTGAACTAAATGAAATGAGGCAGTTATGGCTCAGACAGTAAAGAATCTGCCTGTAATGCAGGAGACCCAGGTTCGATGCCTGAGTTGGGAAGATCCCCTGGAGAAGGAAATGGCAAACCACTCCAGTATTCTTACCTGGAGAATCCCATGGATAAAGGAGCCTGGTGGGCTGCAGTCCATGGGGTCGCAATGGAGGCACCCCACCTAGGTCTATGGAAT
This sequence comes from Budorcas taxicolor, assembly GCF_023091745.1. Taxonomy (NCBI): domain Eukaryota; kingdom Metazoa; phylum Chordata; class Mammalia; order Artiodactyla; family Bovidae; genus Budorcas; species Budorcas taxicolor. The sequence goes on along the minus strand of NC_068920.1, from coordinate 80,488,557 downwards.
GTCTTTCTATTCATAGTTCCCTGCCTAATCGGTCCACTTTCAGGTAATTCTTTAGGTAATAAGGGGACCAGGAGAGAGTAATTCTAGAAAATTACTTCCTTCATGTTCCTCTAGACCCCACATTCTAAGCGCTGAAACTTCGTAGGTACAATGAGCCCCTCTGTTTTCAAAAGGATTTTCCTGAAGCACGTACCTAAGTCCACTAGAAAGTGGAACACACAGCAAGCTGTCTTACCCAGGGTTGTCAGGATAGAGCATGGTTTTTGCCCTTCCACGCTGGAAGGGGTGCTCTGGACTCAAAATGTCTGCTCTTAATACACTAACCTGATTTTCTTATGGCTGCATCCAGTTTGATAGGAATTTCTCCAAAGGCCACAGTATCTCTAGGATACTTAGTTCTTTTTTTTTTTAATCTGTCCTAATTTTTAAGAACTATTTCTGTCATCTCATCAGCTAAAGGACCTGTATACAATTGCCCATTTCAACACACCGCGTTGCGTCATGTTATGCACATTTTTGTTCATCCTGAATATTGGCTATTTATCTATGGGGGCACTTGGCCTTCGACGCTGTGTGGGCTTTCTTTAGTTGCGGCGAGCAGGGCCACTCTTCCTTTCCGTGTGTGGGCTCTTAGGTGGTGACTTTTCCTGTTGCAGAGCATGGACTCCAGAGTGTGTGGGCTTCTGTAATTGCAGCATGTGGGCTCAGTACTTGCGACTCCTGGGCTCTAGAGAGCAGGCTAAGTGGGCTCAGAGTGCACGCACTAAATTGTTCCGCGGCATGTGGCATCATCTTCAAAGACCAGGGATTGAACTCATGCCCCCTGCATTGGCACGCAGATTCCTAATCCCTGGACCAACACCAGGGAAGTCCAAATATTGACTATTTCTGGACTGAAATTCTGAGATGTTAAGTTAGTACATTTTAACTGTTCTACTGTGGAAAATTCTGAAAGAGATGGGAATACCAGACCACCTGACTTGCCTCTTGAGAAACCTATATGCAGTCAGGAAGCAACAGTTAGAACTGGACATGGAACAACAGACTAGTTCCAAATAGGAAAAGGAGTACATCAAGGCTGTATATTGTCACCCTGCTTATTTAACTTCTATGCAGAGTACATCATGAGAAATGCTGGGCTGGAAGAAACACAAGCTGGAATCAAGATTGCTGGGAGAATTATTAATAACCTCAGATATGCAGATGACATCACCCTTATGGCAGAAAGTGAAGAGGAACTAAAGAGCCTCTTGATGAAAGTGAAAGAGGAGAGTGAAAAAGTTGCCTTAAAGCTCAACATTCAGAAAACTAAGATCGTGGCATCCGGTCCCATCACTTCATGGGAAATAGATGGGGAAACAGTGGAAACCGTGTCAGACTTTATTTTTTTGGGCTCCAAAATCACTGCAGATGGTGACTGCAGCCATGAAATTAAAAGACGCTTACTCTTTGGAAGGAAAGCTATGATCAACCTAGATAGCATATTCAAAAGCAGAGACATTACTTTGCCGACTAAGGTCCGTCTAGTCAAGGCTATGGTTTTTTCCAGTGGTCATGTATGGATGTGAGAGTTGGACTGTGAAGAAAGCTGAGTGCCGAAGAATTGATGCATTTGATCTGTGGTGTCGGAGAAGACTGCTGAGAGTCCCTTGGACTGCAAGGAGATCCAACCAGTCCATTCTGAAGGAGATCAGCCCTGGGATTTCTTTGGAGGGAATGATGCTGAAGCTGAAACTCCAATACTTTGGCCACCTCATGCGAAGAGTTGACTCACTGGAAAAGACTTTGATGCTGGGAGGGATTGGGGGAGGAGGAGAAGGGGACGACAGAGGATGAGGTGGCTGGACGGCATTACTGACTCGATGGACGTGAGTCTAAGTGAACTCCGGGAGTTGGTGACGGACAGGGAGGTCTGGCATGCTGCAATTCATGGGGTCGCAAAGAGTCGGACACGACTGAGCAACTGAACTGAACTGAACTGAAGTTTGGAATTAGCCACTTATTGAAAACAATTGGTGGAAATATCCACCCTCTACCTGCCTTCTTTCAGTTTTGAAATCTTTCTTTGGGAAGGTGGATCTAGAGGGAGTGGTCATAAAGGAAGGATTAAAGAAAGCAGAAAATACAGACCTTGAGAAACATGTATAGAGTGCTGATCAAACTAAGCCAGCTTTCAGACTCCATTTGGGCCCCCTGCTGTCAGGCACATCAAGGTAGAGAGTATATGTGCTTGTGTGTGGTGACTGGTGGAAGAAATGAGAAATCCCTGAAAAGAATATTGTGATAAGATTCCCTAGAGCATAACAGATTGTAACTGTATAGAGTCACTAATGGGAACAGGCTTGTTCTGCAATCGGAAATTGTGATCAGCAGGTAATCAGATCTAGTGCTCTGGGGCCTCTGCAACATGGTGACTGTTGTAGAGCAGATCAAAAAACAATGGGCTGTTTGACTCTCTCCTCTCCTGGCTGGGCAGCTTCCCAAGACTGGTGTGGAGAGGGAGGAGAGCTATGAATTTCAGAATGTTTTTCCTTTGGGGATGGGCCTCATGTCTCAGATCTCCTGCTAGGAGATCACATGTCACATACGTATATGTTTCTCCCTTCATGTGTGAATTTGCTTTCCAATCTCAGATTGAACTCTAGGATTTATCAAATTCAAGTCCATTAGGTTACTCCGTGGGTATATTTGTTACGTAGCCAGGTGTGGTAGACAAGCAGGCAATGTGAATATGAAGTGAGATTGGTCTCAAGCTGGGGAATATATTTATTTTTTTTCCTAAGGAAATATACTAGTCAGGGTCAGACAATGGTTACTATATAGGTAGGCTGGCCCAGGTGGCCAGATCTTCTGATTTTTTCAAGAAAAGCCAGAAATCCAGATTTTTTTTTTTTTTGGTAGAAAAAAGAGTGTGTAATTTGCTGATTTTTCCAATGTTTGTAATTAATTAAAAGAAATCATTTTGCAGGGAAACTGTGTAACAAACAAAACAAATCTCCAGGTCTCATTCAGTTCCCAAGCCTGAACCTCCAGGTTAGATTGATTTTCTGGTGGGAAAAGCCCAACTTATTCAAGTTACTTCAAGTTATTGAGGACTGTATAAACAGTCCCTGACTGGTGACAGTTTGACTTGACCATTTTTCAACTTTAAAATGGTGTGAAAGTGATAAGCATTCAGAAGAAACTGGACTTTGAAGTTTTAATTCTGATCTTTTCTGGGCTACTGATGTGCAATACGGTCCTTTCTCCTGAGGCTGGGCACTGGCAGTGAGCTGCAGCTCCCAGGCAGCCACACCATCATGAGGGTAAACGACTGATGCACTTAAAACTGTTCTGTTCCCATTCAACCATTCTGTTGTTCCCTTCCAGTCTTCAATACATTATATGACTATTCAACACTTTCTTATAAAATAGGCTTTGTGTTAGGTGATTCTGTCCAACTGTAGGCTGATATAAGGGTTCTGAGTATGTTTAAGGTAGGCTAGGCTAAGTAATGATGTTCCGTAGGTGATACCAGAAAGAGAAGAAATGACTTCATGAGACTTTGAGGCAGTGAGAAGTGGGAGGGAAAAACTGAAAACTCTCCATTCAGGAGAGACCTTGGGAACCTTTAAGCACAGGCAGGACTGCTTAGAACAAAGCATGGCAGGGCTGGTTGCAGCCTGACCTCTCTATCTTGGTACAGAATTTTCTCAGCTGTGGTACCCAGTGGACCAGAGGCTTTAGGAGCATCAGCAGTCTGTAGGCTTGGCCCAGATCCTAGTTCTCTCCATGGGCACTGCCAGCAACGGGATGGCTTTGCCTTAAGAGCTCTGAAGAAAGTAGATGTTGATGGGAGGGAGTGTTGGAGGAGGTGGCAAGGCTAGGAGGAGAACCCTGAACACCAACATGAATACTTGCTCAAGAAAAAACAAATTCACCTGCCTATAAATGATAATAGCATGTCACACCCCCTTCAGTTTGGTGGAAATGAAAGTCCATAAAGGCTAAATACATTTTCAAGGATTCTTATCACAGAGTCAGAACTGCAGTCTAGAGCCCTAGCTGATCCAGTTTCTGGGTTACCCTTCAGTTCAGTTCAGTTCAGTTCAGTTCAGTTGCTCAGTCGTGTCCGACTCTTTGCGACCCCATGAATTGCAGCACGCCAGGCCTCCCTGTCCGTCACCAACTCCCGGAGTTCACTCAGATTCACGTCCATCGAGTCAGTAATGCCATCCAGCCATCTCATCCTCTGTTGTCCCCTTCTCCTCCTGCCCCCAATCCCTCCCAGCATCAAAGTCTTTTCCAACGAGTCAACTCTTCGCATCAGGTGGCCAAAGTATTGGAGTTTCAGCTTTAGCATCATTCCCTCCAAAGAAATCTCAGGGCTGATCTCCTTCAGAATGGACTGGTTGGATCTCCTTGCAGTCCAAGGGACTCTCAAGAGTCTTTTCCAACACCACAGATCAAAAGCATTAGTTCTTCGGTGCTCAGCTTTCTTCACAGTCCAACTCTCACATCCATACATGACCACTGGAAAAACCATAGCCTTGACTAGACGGACCTTAGTCGGCAAAGTAATGTCTGCTTTTGAATATGCTATCTAGGTTGATCACAGCTTTCCTTCCAAGGAGTAAGCGTCTTTTAATTTCATGGCTGCAGTCACCATCTGCAGTGATTTTGGAGCCCAAAAATATAAAGTCTGACACTGTTTCCCCATCTATTTCCCATGAAGTGATGGGACCGGATGCCGTGATCTTCGTTTTCTGAATGTTGAGCTTTAAGCCAACTTTTTCACTCTTCTCTTTCGCTTTCAGCAAGAGGCTTTTTAGTTCCTCTTCACTCCAGTATGTTTGGTTCCATTGTTTCTACATGCTCAAAGAGCACTTAGCTAAAGGAACAGGTTTGCAGAGTAGAGCGCTTACTCAGGTTTACCAGCTGTCAAGGGGAAGTTCCCAGATATACATCTGGGTCCCATTGCTCTTGTGAGGGGCTTCTCTGGACTGTGCTGTGAGGTGGCTTGGCTCCTCTGTCCCTAAGCCCCTTGCACTCATCTGTGGAGCTGGAGTTGATCTGCTTGTGCTCTGTTCTTTGGGGTGTTCAGGACCCAGTGCTCTTTTTTTGCTGGTTCAGGTCACCTTGGTATAGCATACCTATCTGAATCTTGCCTGCAGCCTCCATCTGATTCCTAGCTTAGGTTGAATGTGCTGTACTCACAAATAATGACCTCTGATTCCCAACTCAGCTGCCTTCCTAATCCTCCCTGGTGTATGTGGAGATGGCTAGACTCCAGCCAAGGGAGGCTGAGAAGAAATAACCAAGCCTTGTTTCCACCTATCCCCATGTCCATCATTTTTATCTTAATTTTATTTCTTTGGCTGCACCATGCAGTATGAGGGATCTTACTTCCCCGACTGGGATTGAACTCTAGTCCCCTGCAGTAGAAACTTGGAGTTTTAACAACTAGACTGCCTGGGAAGTTCTGCACCATCAGTTTTAATCTGTTATGACCATTTCTTGAAGGAGCAAGGCCACTCAGTGGACAGACTCAGTGGATGAGTTCACTCCCTGAGTGCTGAGTAAGGGGGAGGACACAAAATCCCTTTGGTTTCTGTTTAATATTGACTTCTTGACATAAGCCTGAAAGGGGCAGAGCAGATCACATGTACCCTTTGTCTCTCTGTTCCTGTTCTCAGGCTCAAAGGTGACAGAAACACATTCAAGGTCAGGAGTTAAAGTGTCCTACATGCCCAGCATCAACAGTATGTATATGGGGAGCAGAGGAAAAACAATGTTGAAAAGTCTTGAGCCAAAAACTAATCTCTGGAAAATTCTTCCAACCACTAGATGGGTAAAATTATAAAAAGAGGATTTTGTCCTCATGAATGATGATGAAAAATGGAATTCCTCTCCTGTTAAGACTATTGCGAAAAGCAGCACATATAAACACTCAATGCATTTTCAATTCGAAGAGTATTTGAGATTCGTTGCTAAAAACAAAACTTGATATGCCCTGAAATCTGAAGCTCCTACATGAAAGAGACCTGACAGATTTTCCCAAATTTGACAGTAATCCTAAAAATTTACATGCCAGCAATAAAATGTTATGAAGCTGAAAGAGACTTTTCTAAGCCATCAATAAATGAAATTTTATTAACTCTGCTAGAGGAAAAATTAAATTGTCTTATTATTTTCTCTTCATAAAATGATACTCCAAGTCATATAATATGAAAAGCCAATCAAAGACTGCGCAGCCAAAAATGTCAAAAAGAAAGTATGAGATGTATACGTACATGCTGTCACTTCAGTCGTGTCCAAATCTTTGCAACCCTTGCCCATCAGGCTCCTCGGTCCATGGGATTCTCCAGGCAAGAATACTAGAGTGGGTTGCCATTTCCTCCTCCAGGGGATCTTCCCAACCCAGGGATCGAAACTGCGCCTCTGCAGTCTCCTGCATTGGCAGGCAAGTTCTTTACCACTCGTGCCACCTGGGAAGCCCATGGGATGTATGACATGAGGTTAATCAATATATAATTTTTCTGTATATTTGTGAAATGTTAAATTACAAAATTTGTGATTTCTTGGGATTCCTTTTCTCATTCTAAATAAATATTTTCTTTCTGAGACTTCCCTGGTGATCCAGTGGGTAAGACTTCACCTTCCAATGCAGAGGGTGTGGTTCAATCCCTGGCTGGGAACAAAGATCCCACATGCCTTGTGGCCAAAAAACCAGAAACCAGAAGCAATATTGTAACAAACTCAATAAAGACTAAAAGTGGCCCACTTAAAAAAAAATTTACTTTCAAATCTAATTTTAACTCATAATTTGTTGTCTTAAAAAAAATTCTTCAAATTTACAGATGCTTTAGACCCCACAAATACTGGATCTGCTCCTGATGGGAATTGCGTGGCCACGGTCATTGACAGTGGCCACCAGTGGATATTTGTGCATGTGTAGTAAGGGAACCTGACGTGTAAGCAAATGCTATATATCATCTGTATCATCTGTATTTATTCATCAAATAAAACAAAACGACAACAAATGAAGTACCACTGCTCTACATAGCAAAAGCAAACAACTATCCTGAGTGATATCCTGAATTCAATCTTTACTGTTACTGTGTACTAGTTTATACTTTTACTGCCTATATATGTTCACACACCGGTAGTATACTATGTGCATGTGGTCTGATTATCTATTACTGTATAACAAATTACCCTAAAACTGGATGTCAAAATAACAATCATTTCATTATGATTTATGTTAGCTCACCTTCTTGGAGGGCAATCAGGACAAGCTTAAAAGGTGAATATTTACCTTTTATCAGATCAGGTGGCAGTGGCATTACTTGCAGATATCTCAGCTTGAGCATAAAACTCTTATGGGAAAAGAAATAAGGAACTCACTTTCTTGGTGTTTATACCAGAAGACCAACTTCAAGAATATTAGGGATCAGGAGAAATGGCATTGAGCTGGGGAGGTGGGGGCTGGGGGAGTGGGCAGTGTTTGAAGTGAAGTGCAGCTTTAACAGTCAGAATATAATGATGGAATTACACACTGTTGGTGGTGAATCCAAGGATTAAGTAGGTTATAACAGGGACAATTAATTCTAGGTGCGTCATCAAGGTGGAGCGTTTTGCCTGCCAACTCGGCAACCAGTTTTGGGGAGTCTGGAATTAAGCTTGGGTGTGAGAAAGATCTGACTGCTCTCCGGTTACAAAGAAAATATTGAATACGTTGATTGTAATATGCCCAAGTGGATATTGTCTTAATCTTAGAAGAGGCTAAGATGTGCAGCTCCTTCTGTGAAGCATGGATTTCCCACTGACTTTGAAGGCATTCCTAAGGATGGGAGTGATGGGGAAGGGGTGCTGTAAACTGTGTCCGGATGAGCTCTCTAGGGTGGATATCATTCAGGGCCCTGTTCTCAGAGGAATTGAAAGCATGTGGCAGTGTTTGCTTTAAGATACCAGCACGTTTTTTGTACCCTGGGGGCTACATTCACTCCTTCATTGTTTTTTTTGAAAAGATGTTATTGACTATAGTGTAGTTCCTAAAGAGTTCCCACCAGTGTTCTTTTGTATTCTTATCTTAATTAAAAAATCAAGTCACTACCTACTTTTCAAAATGTCGAGTCCAGTTCACGAATTTGGATTTTTGTTTCTGCTATCACTAAACAATTTTAGTGACCACAAGATTCCATAGCATCTGTGAATTCCAGAGAATTCTGTAAATTCCATAGACATTGAACATTCAGGTAATGTTTCTCTTGTTGTCATGGTGTTCCTGGGTGCCTTTTTTCTGGACTTTGAGTTGTGTTTACCTCCACTCCAGCCACTTGAAAGTTTCCTGGATATCCAGAAGCTGTTTAGTGATCAACATAAATGGTTCTTGTATAGCGTTTCCAATGTCTAACCCTGAGGCCAGTGTGTTATCCAGAGATTGATGGTTAAGAACATAGACTCTGCATTTAGATCTCAGCTTTTCAATTTACTAATCGTGTGGCCTTGAACAATTTATGCCACCTTTTAAATTTATTTGTTTCTTCAGAATTTTATTTATTTATTTATTTTTGGCTCACTGAACCTTTGTTGCTTTCTGTGGGCTCTTCTCTAGTTACAGCGAACTGGGGCTACTCTTCGATGCGATTTGCAGGCTTCTCTTTGCAGCAGCCTGTCTTGTTGGAAAGCACAGGCTCTAGGGTGCACAGGCTTCAGTAGTTGCAGCGTGCATGCTCACTGGTTGTGGTGCACAGGCTAAGTTGCTCCAAGGCACGTGATGACTGAGCGACTAACACACACACACACACACACACACACACACACACACACACACACTTCTTATCCACTGTACCACCATAGAAGTCCCTATGCCAACTTTTAAAGCCCTAGTTTCTTCTTTTGTAAAAGGCTGATGGTGTCAATAGTCCTTGCCTCATAGAGATATTTTATAGGCTAAATAAAATTATAGGTGTTATCATTTTTAATATGCTCCTGCTCTTCAATTCTTAGATTTGATTGGAGTAATAATCATGATGGCTATCATTTATTGCCGTGTGCCAGCCACTGGGCTAAATACTTTATCTATATTGTCTGTAATCATCATGAAAAAATGGCAAGAAGAGACCTTTATAGCAGAGGAAACTGAGGATCAAAGAAGTTAATTAACTTTCTGAAGGTCATAGAATCAAGTGGTATAGCTGGAGTTTGAACTCCAGAATTGGTGTTCTTTTCACTAAGTGACTCTGATGTCACATATCCTGATTCAAATCATTACCTCTGAGGATGAATATGGATTGGAAGGGTCACTATTTCCTGTCACGTTCATGAGGGACAGCTGTCCCATGCTTCAGAGAACAATGGACACCTAATATTATGCAGCAAGCTGGGTGGAAATCCATCTGCCCACAGTGTTCCACACAGAGCAAGTGCCTTTCATGATGCCCACAATTCTCAGCATGAGACCAGCCTGGCTCTGTCAGAGAGGCATGTACGCATGTCTAGAGTCCTACTAGAAGTAGCCTCATGGAACCCTTGATGTTCTTCATCTGATTTCCTTTATAAGATAAAATTCAATGACCCTGGCTTAGGTTTGGATAGAAATAACATATCCCTGCCAATCAATAACTCAGACTCTTTATTACTGTTCACAACTGTTCCAGCAAGAACCTTGATTTCCCTCCTTCCCTGCAAAAATTTCCTCTTAGGCCCCTCCCTCAAAATGTTAATCCCAAAGAAAACCAAAGCTGATGTGGCAAATTGGTTGGTTAGCCACAGTTGCTGTGCAACTTCTGAGATCAATCGGTGGCTATTGCTCCCGAGGTCAGTGAGAGGAGCCTGCAGAATCCACCGAGAGATGCCAGTTGATGGGGTCAAGCTCCCTAGTGCTCCCAGGCTGCTGGACCAATTTTCCAGCCTTGTTCTTCATTTTGTCAACTAGGCCCTGGAGCAGTACTGCCTGTGCCCAGATTTAGTCTCCCGTAACCTCAGAGAAATGATTCATTCATCTTCTGCCAACCACTGTTGGACAGAAAACACATATCTTCACATGAAGGAGCAACAATTTGCAAACGTGGTGTGTACCTTAAATTAAATTTCTAGCAAACACATCACTGAAAGGATAAGGTCTACAGAGATGCAATTTTCCTCTATCACAACCTTCTCCATTCTCAGAGAGCAATTTATCTCATTTTAGCCACAGCAATATCCAACTTTTCTATTGTGGCCTTTGTTTTACATTTGTTTTCTTGTTCCCCTACTCTAGCCCTGCCCCATCCATTTGCTGTCCCTCCCCTAAATCAAGGTAACAGTTTTCATTAATGGTTACCCAAATCTCTGACTCTTACAGGAGGGGAAGTTTCCGTCTGTCTTATACCATTTCCATGAAGGTTAAAAAGATCTTACAGTCGGTTCCCGCTAGATCTCATACACAGTAAGCTGTGCTTTCCTTCCCTAAAAGACTCAGAAGGAAAGTCTCCCTGAGACATGCTCCATCATATTTTTGACCTCTTCCCTCATTTCTGCCACAAAGGTGATGCTCATGGCTCACCTTGTACGCATCCTACCCTAGCTCTGGAACCAGTCATTTCTCCAAGGACTCCACTTCTTTTTAGTAGGGAATAGTATTAAGAGCAACAGTAAGGCACTAGGTCATGATCATTGCTACTTGGGCGTCTGTGCTTATAGGCCTTTTCTCTGGACAAAACTAGGAAATATATTCATGTACATACTCATCTGCTGAAGTTGAAGCTCAGTACTTTGGCCATCTGAGGCGAAGAGCTGGCTAACTGGAAAAGACCTTGATGCTGGGACAGACTGAAGGCAAAAGGAGAAGAGGGTGGCAGAGATTGAAATGGCTAGACAGCATCACCGACTCAGTGGACATGAATTTGAGCAAACTCCTAAAGACAGCAAAGGATAGGGAAGCCTGGGTCGCTGCAGTCCACAGGGTTGCAAAAAGATGGACATGACTTAGCGACTGAATAACAACAATCATTTTTTTCGTTTGCTTTCAGTTTTAGCACCTTGTTCCCTTTCTTGTTGATTTTACTTTTTGCTCATGTAACAGAAATCAACACTAGACAAAAAGGTATTCCCTATTCTGTATTACTTCGACCTTATCCCCCTTACTGCCAACTCCTTGGAGGCAACTCACTTTATTTTTTCAGCTCTCCAAGCTTCTTTTTGGGTAGGTTGGTAGATGTATGTGTGTTTTCTTATTTTTCCCTTTGGCATAATAGGTAGGCTCTACATAGGCTCTTCTGCAGTTTGGCTTTTTCACTTAAGAATGTCTCTTGGAAATCACTCTGTATCAGTTCATAGAAATCTTCCTGTTCCTTCTTTACAGTTAAGAAGTGCTCATCATGAAGAATTAGCATAGCTTTTTTAACCAATCATTTATGCTCAGATATTTAGCTTCCAATATTTTGCAACTGCAAATAACACTACAGTGAATAACCTTGTGCACAAAAATTTCTTTTGGATTATTGGAGTTGTATCTTCAGGGTTAATGCCCAGACGTGAGATTGGCATGTCGAAGTGTAAATGAGAATGAAATTTGTTGGATATTGCCGAGTTCTTCTCCATAGGGGTTATACCATTTTGCATTCCCAGTGAGGATGCAATGTAGGAGAGTGCCTGAGTTCCCCCACATACTTGCCAACAGAGTGTAATCGTCAGCTTTTGATTTTTGCCAACCTGATGGGTGAGAAATGGTGTCTCAGTGTTGTTTTAATTTGCATTTCTCTTATTATGAGTAAAGCTAAACGTTTTTTTATATGTTTAAGGTCCATAATTTGATCATTCTTTTTGGTGAATAGTCTGTGGATGTTTTTGCCAATTTAGTAACAGGATTTTAAACATTTAAAAGTTGTTTATTTGGCAGAAATAGCTTTTAAAATGATTTATGCTACCTGAGAGAAGAATCCCAAAGTACCTGGCTGTGGATAAACTATGGATTCTGCCCTCCAGGAATTTACAGTCTGTAAACTGAACACCATTACAGTGGATATGAGCATAAGCTGTGGACCCAGACTGCCTGTCTTTAAACGCCAGTCCTGCCACTTAGGCAAGTTTTTAATCTCTTAGTGCCTCAGTTTCTCCAATTGTAAGATGAAAGTAACATTAGCATTTATTTCTTAAGATTATTGTTAGGATTAAATGACTTAGCATATGTAAAGTACTTTGAGCAGGAAACATTCCATAAATGTTGGCTCTCTTAAGAGTCAAGAAAATCCTCTCAGTACATTGATTTGATCCCATAAGAATCTTGTTATATAGTTAGTTATAAAAAATGAAGACCTGGAAGTGTAGAAACATTAGGTGATTCAGTAGATAGAATCGGAATTGTAACCCATTCATTAATTTATTTATTCATTTATTCTCAGCTATTTTTTGAGGCCCTACTGGGCACTGGCTTAGGTACTGGAGATATAGTCTGAACAAGATAGATCTTTGGGCTCCTGAATGCTCACTTTTTTGTGATGGAAGAGGCCTGTGTAGGGTGTGGAAAGAAAACCCAAGGAAACCAGTTTTGTGTTTTGGCCACACCATGTGGCATGTGGAATCTTAGTTCCCCAACCAGGGGTCAAACCCGAAGCCCCTTTATTGGAAACATGGAGGGAAGTCCCCAAGGAAACCAATTTTGTTTGTCTTGTTCGTCAGTAGTCTGTTCAGCACACACAACAGTGTCAAAATTCGTTTGTTTAAATGAAAGAATGAAGGAAGAAATGATAAAGTAGTGAAAAATGAGGCTGGATGCATAGGTAGGGCCCAGATCACGAAAAGCCTTGTCAACTCTTTTGAAGAGTTTGGACTTCATCCTGAGCAGAGAAATCACATGAAATAGATTTGCATCTAAGAAAACTCAAGTCGGTCTGTGTGGAGGATCTACACAGGGGGAGAACAACAGGGAGGTTGTTATAATCAGTCCGGCGCAAGATGATGAGGTCCAAATCAAGAGGGAAGCTGAGGGGATGGAGAGATGAGCTGGAAGTCAGAGCTGACATCACCCGGACTTGCTGGGTTGTAGAGGGAGGAAGAAGGCTGCAGCATTGCTGAGATTTCACTGTGAGAAACTGAAAACAGGAACTTCCCTGACGGTCCAGTGGTTAACACTCTGTGTTTCCAGAGCAGAGGGCATGTTTGATCCCTGGTCGGGAAATTAAGACCCTGCATGCTTCTTGGCACAGCCAAAAAAAGAGAAAGAAATTGAAAGGGTATGACTGATGGGGAAAATGGAGACTGGCTTAAAAAAAATTATTTATTTACTTATTTGTAGCTGCACTGGGTCTTCATTGTTGCCCTCAGGCTTTTCTTAGCTGTGGCGAGCAGGGGCGACTCTGTAGCTGTGGTGCAATGGGCTTCTCACCGTGGGGGCTTTTCTTTTTGTGGAGCATGGGCTCTTGGTGCAGGGGCTTCAGTGGTTGTGGCTAATCGGCTTAGTTACCCCACTGCATGTGGGATCTTCCCAGACCAGGGATTGAACCGGTGTCCTCTGCACTGCAAGGCGGATTCCCAACCATTGGACCCCCAGGGAGGCCCAAGGATGGCCTTCTAAACTTATGGATTTGAGGTGACCATGGGACAGTGCTCGATTTCTTGACTATACTTTCTTTTGGCTTCTTTACACTCCTTGGAGTCAGGAGACTGAGATCTGTGAAAAGACCTGGGCAAGACCGCGATTTGGACACCTGGACACATGCCTTTACCATAGAGAAGGAATTTCTAATGAAGCTGGTGATAAGGGCAAAGATCCGAAAGAACAGAAACCATGTTTCACAGAGGCCTCCACAGGCAGATATTTATTTTTGAAAGTGACCCGAACTTTCTCTAGGATATCACTGGATCCCCACAAGAAGGTGCATCAGTTAGGAAAGGACCTGCTACCATGCATTTTCTGATTACAGCGCTTTCTGGTTGACCCTATAAGGGGCTAGGAACAGAAGGGCAAGGGTATGCACAGTTAAGAAGATAGGAGGAGGGTCTCAAGTAGAAGGAAGCTATGACAAACAAAGCAGAGGATGGTCTCTAGATGGGAAACGGTATGAGAGACTTGTGCGAAGAAAGGTCAAAAGGAAAAGCAGGCCACCAGCAATAGCTCAGGAATGGAGGGAAAGCGAGGGAAGGAGGGGGAGACTAGCACTGGGGGAGGAGGTGGGGGATAAAAAAGGAGAGAAGGAAAGGAGTCTGAAACATTTGCGGTGCACGAAGTCAACGATTATGGAGAAGAAACGTAAAGGGAATTGGGTTACTGAATTGGGAAGGAGGAACCTGGTTCTCTGGAGAGTCCTGCGATTACACAGCGCTCGGGGGGTGTGGTCCTGAGTTTAAGGCGATGGGAGTGCGAGAGGGTTGCGGTAGGGGCGCCGCCCAATTTCTTCCCAAAGTGGAAGCCTGGGAAAACCGAGCGGCAGGCAAGCAGGCTAGCAGGGAGGAGGCGGAGCGAGGGCGCCGAGGGGCGGGACGAGGGAGGGCGTCGGGAGGAGGAGGAGGCGGCGCAGGCTGAGGGCGGCGCTAGGACCTGCCGGCTCCCCGCCGGCTCCCGGGAGGTTGATAAAGCGGCGGCGGCGTTTGACGTCAGTGGGGAGTTAATTTTAAATCGGTACAAGATGGCGGAGGGGGACGAGGTAACGCGAAGCCAAGAACCGCACCAAGGGCTGCGGCGCCGGCGGCGGACCAGCGACTCAAACACCGGGGTTAACCACGTCTCGTCCACGACCCTCCTAGGTACGGGCCGGCAGGGTGGAGGCCGCAAGGCCGGCGCAGGGAGAGGGCGCGGGCCGCTCGGGCTCGCGGGCACCGGCCGCAGGCGGCTGGGTCGTCGTCCGCGGCTGGCTCCGCTCTCCTCCCGCCGCCGCGTCTGGCCGCCAGGCCTAGCCCCCGCCGCGCCCCGAGCTCCCGCGGCGCGCGGCCTGAAAAGGGCGGCCCTGGGGCCGCGGCTCCCGCAGCTGTCGGGTGAACGGGCGGCGCGCGCGTCTGCGTCCGACCCGGCCCCCCTGCCCGCCCGCCGCCGCGTGGCTGTCGCGGTGTCCGCCCCGACCTGAGGGGGCGGCCTTGAGCCGGGGCTGCAGACCCGGGGCGAGGGGAGGTCGGCGGCGGCGGCGCGGCTCTGTCCTCGGGAGCTCCGGACCCGCCGGGCGACCTGTCACCCGCCGGCACTCGCTGCCCTGTGTCTCGCGCGCGGAGAGGGAGGAAGGGTTAACCAGGTCGTGATGGGCCCGGCGGTGGAGGAGGACGCGCAGCGCGCGGGAGGAGCAGACACCTCGCTGCCAGGTCGGGAGGCTCTCCAGACACCCTTCCAGGAGGGAACCGCAGTCCGCAGGCCAGGGCTGTGTCCCGGGGCTTGGGTTCCGGGGCCCCGCAGTTCCCGAACCCATTCCTGCGGGTGGTGCGTGGCTAGGCTGCAAGTTCCGATTTAATTGTCAAAACTGGGCTTTTGAGCTGTTTACTTGAGGCCCAATCGGGCTGAAAGTGTCGGTGGTGTGAAGTCACCTGATCCTTCGCTCCCCGGTTTTGCTGAATGTGAGCGCCTACTGTACGGGCAAAGGAGCGCCCCTGCCCCTCGGAAGACGCACTGGCTTTAGCAGCAGAGTGTTGTGTGTCTCTCTTACTCCTAACACCCTATTTTTAGGAGTTTAGCATTTGATCTTTCACTGTGGTGTGAATTGAACGCCTGAAATCTTGATTGAGAATTTTGATGGTACTTAAAGGCATGTTTTTCCAAGGCTTAAAATTAGTAAAAGCTTGAGCTTAGGTAAGTGTGGCCATGACATAGATAAGAGTTTATTAACTATATTAAGTATGAACTGTGTTTTTCAAATTTCTCTCCACAGTTTGATAAAGGTTTTGTGAGGTAAAATGTAAGCCATTTTGATGAAAAACTCCCTTAATAGAAAAGTTTATGTGAAATATATTTTATCATTCACGTTAGCCCTTGGACGTGTTGAACGTATGTCAGCGGTAAGGACAAACTGGAAGTTTTAAGGGACAGGGAACAGGAAATAAAGTTGATTTTATTATTGCTTGCCAACCAAAGCACTTGACAGAGCTGTTTACACAGAAAAAAATGCCACCAGAGAAGAGAGGTATGCCTTAAGTCTATTCTGGTTGGAATTCTCAAGTCGTTAGTTGTTCTGGAATGCGGATGGATTGGTTAATTTAGCTCTTTTGCACCTGGGAACGTGTGTGCACGTGTTTGTTTACTTATACCGTTTTAGATGTAGTTTCAAAGCGTTTTATGTGCTTGCCTTATTAGGAGAAACACGGCTTTATGACTCACAGTTATGAACATCGTTTTTAGGCTATGGCATATTGAGAAGAGATGCTATTCTTAAGACTTGATATATCGGGGTCATCATTTATTAAATGCTCTGTCTGCTGCTCACAGGGTTTTGTCTTTTGTGTGCGTTTGTGTAGTCCTTCACTTGAAAGCCAGTTCTATCAAATGACTGCCCAAAATAGTCCCTCTCCCAGCTAATTTTCTCTGAGTCACCCATTACTACATGAAAAACTAAGTAAGTTGGCTGAGATTTGTGCAAGCAGGCTCTGAATGAGTAGGTACTCATCTGGTGATTTCGGCTGTAGAAACTCTGTCTCCCTCTGCTTTCTGGATAAAGCTGAAGAGTTGGGGTGAGTCGCGCTGCTCTTGTAGTTCAGTCTTGGGAAGATGCTTTGTGTCTCTTTAGTGTTTATTCTTTTTAGGATTGTTAAGACCTTTATAAAAGACCTAGGAGCTCTTCCATTGACTTTGTAGGATGATAAGAATCTGTGGATGTGATTAAATATATTTAATAAAGTGTTTTGAAATCCATCACATTTTTTATTTGGGAAGAAGGAGCTGCATTATAGTAAAGAGGCACTTATCAAAGGGCAAATAAACCAGGAGTTAAAATGAGAATCAGGCCTTAAGTGGAATGCACCTGTTTTCAGATTCATTTTTAGTTTGCCTCTCTGTTTTAACTTTAGGGTAGGGTTTTGGAATACTCACAAGTGAAAGTAAGTTTCTTGAAATTTTTAGACCGTTTGCAAAATTGTGCCTTTTCCATTTATCTGCTATTAAGCAGCTACTAAGAGTATACCTGGAGGACTGTCACCTAGTTTGATGCTGGAGTTCAAGACATATTTAAAATTGTGAGACCTAGTAGTAAGATGCATTTTAAAAATGCATCTTATGCATTTTTATGTTGTTTATGCTTAATTGGAAGACCTTTTTGATACACAATTGTAAGTAAAGCTGTTTGGCAGTCTGTCAAAGGGCCAGAAATGTATGGGGTGGGAATAGAAGTTAGACTTTTTATAATAGTGACTTATAGCTTTACAGAAGGAGTTTTTCTCTATAGAGTGGGTGCAGGGAAACAGCTTAAAAAAATTTTTTTTTAAAAGTGTGATGGTATTCTGCTTGTCTAGCCATTTTAGGGTTGTATTGTTTACTCTTTTGGGCATTATTTAACTTTGGGAAGATAGATGTGAATATAGAATAACCAAACTTGATCCTCCAATTCATTGCTAATGTAAGTTTCTTGCTATCCTTTACTCTTCTTTATCACCCATAATACAGAAGACCTATTGAGGGCTTTCTCCATAGCTTTGAAAGTGGATATCCAGAAAAAAAGACCAACCTGAGGATACAGTGTCAGTAGGATAATACTTGATACTTTATAAAGCACTTCAAACATCGTGCTTTGATTTTGTTCTTAAAACTTTCCTCTGGAGGAATTAAGTTATTGCCACTGAAGGGAGTGATTGAGACTGGTCTGCAGTCACAGAAGTGACTCAGAGGTGCTCTTTCTGCTCCTCACCAGACTTGGAGGAGGGTAGGGGCCTCTTCTCATTCAGATTGTCACATATCATAGTTCTGACCGGGTAAAATTTTGTTGAATGAAGTCTGAAATCATACTAATGAGAAGATGGGGCAGGTAAAAAGTAAAGGTAGGGCAGATCACTTAAGTGGAGTGGGAAATTTTAAAGTAGGAAGGGAAAAAGTGGATATTGTAGAAAGAAGAATTAATAAAGTAGACCTTGGGGTTAGTCTTCTGGCCAGTACAAGTAGAATCTAGGGGATTCCCTTGCTAAAGTACCAGTTTAGTAAAGTTATTTGTACAACTTGTATTTCTATGATTGGCATCAAAATAAATAGTAAATAATAACTTGGTGAAATGTGTAACTGATGAAGGATAATCTAGGCTTTCTAGCAGGTTTTACCTTTTTATTGTATAATACTGATTGTGGGGGCAGTGTTTCTTTAACCGGGTCGCTCAGTCGTGTCCGACTCTTTGCGACCCCATGGACTGTAGCTTACCAGGCTCCTCCGTCCTTGGGATTTTCCAGGCAAGAATCCTTCTCCAGGAGATCTTCCCAACCCAGGGATTGAACCCAGGTCTCCCGCACTATAGGCAGATGCTTTACCGTCTGAGCCACCAGGGAAGTCCGGTGGGGAAAAAAAAATGAGGACTCAAAAGCTGAGTGACTTCGTTTAAACTCTTGGCTTGAAACCGCTCACATGCAGTACTGATAATCATCCCGTAAGGGCTGCTGTGGGAAATGAATGAGGGGAAGGTACAAGTGTTTCATGAATTAGAGAGCTGTGTGTAAGGTATAGTGATGTGTAGGTGAGAATATGCCAGTTGGACTACTTGTTCTGTTATATTAAGTTTCTTTTTTTTCCCCTGTAATGTGGACAGTTTAGTGTGGTCAAGAGTGGTGGGTGAATTTTTAACTTTTATCTATAAAATGCTGATAATGTGTTCATGATATGGGTTATTAAACGTGATTAAGTGCTTAACTCAGTATCAAACATTCTATTTGGTGGTACTTACTACTATAATGTGTGGTTATTTAAGATTAGACTTTGAACTAAACATTTAATTTTTAAAATAGGTGATTTGAAAAGTCTTTGTTCAGTTTTTATCAGATAAAAATAAACATTCATATTTCTCAGCTACCTTTATTTTAATAAACTTGAATTTTAGAGAATCATTTAATCATGTGGCAAATAATCTTCTGAAGTTGAGGATTCAATATGAATCATGGCAGTTTTCAAGTAGAAAACATTGGCTTTTTAAATAGCAAAGATGCAAAATCTAATTTATATCTGTATGCACAAGAATGCCTGAAACAGGGATTGACTTGAAGCCACACTAATCATGAATCCCATAAAAAGCTTTTTTTCCCCCTTTCTGTAGTCGTCATTCATAGAAGAGTCTTGGGTAGTGATAAGAATGTACTTATTTTAACTCAAGACTTAATTTTGAATTTTGAGTACTGTAAACTTCCATGGCCTTCAGAATGGATTAACGTTTTTTCCTTCCTGAAGGAACTATCTACCCTAGCAAGCTGGTAGATCTTTTTTTTTTTGATTACTAAGTAGATAATCTGTGGAGGCACTTTAGAAACTTTAAAGCCTCCTATAACGAAACTCTGTAAGGGGGTGAAATTGGCACCCCTTGAGCTGCTCTTTTCCTATTTGAATGACTAGGTTTATGAGCTGGATTAAAAGCTGGATTGAGTTCACTTTTATCAGAATGGTGGGAGGGGATTTGAATTTTGAATAATAAGTTGGAGAGAAATTTTGACGAAATTCACCATTGTTGTTAGTTTTTGTTATGTCAATGGGTGATGCCGTCCAACTATCTCATCCTCTATCACCCCCTTCTCCTGCCCTCGATCTTTCCCAGCATGAGTCATTTCCAGTGAGTTGGCTCTTCCCATCGGGTGGCCAAAGTATTGGAGTTTCAGCTTCAGCATCTGTCCTTCCAATGAATATTCATGACTGATTTCATTTAGGATGGACTGGTTTGATCTCCTTGTAGTCTGACGGACTCTCTCAAGAGTCTTCTCCAGCACCACAGTTTGAAAGCATCAATTCCTCGGCACTCAGCCTTCTTTATGGCCCAATGCTCACATCCGTACTTCACTACTGGAAAGCCCATAGCTTTGACTAGAAGGACCTGTGTTGGCAAGGTGATGCTAGGTTCACTAAGTGATGCTAAGTGATCACTGACTGTCTAGGTTTGTCATAGCTTTTCTTCCAAGGAGCAAGTGCCTTTTAATTTCCTGGCTGCAGTCACCGTCCGCAGTGATTTTGGAGCCCAAGAAAATAAAGTCTGTCACTGTTTCCACATCTGTTTAGTCTTCCTTTTGATTATGGAGTTATTTCTTACTAAGTAATGCTGGCCAAACATCTTTCTAGATAAATCTTGACTTACAGGGTAAGGTCTTAAAAGTAGATTTCAGGGTTCAAATGGCCTGCACAGTTTCAAAATTGAAGACCACATCAGCATATCCATTCAGAAAGGTTGTACCCATTTATTGTCTCTATTTATTCACAAGTGAGTGTTGTTAATTAAAAATAAATACCAACACATGGGAAAAATGGGATCCCACTGTTTCATTTGCATGTCTTTGATTACAGTTGATATTGAAATTTTAACATGGTAATTGAATGTGAATTTTTTTAGTTGCATTTTTTTTGTATACAAGAAATTCTTTTTCGTGTTTGCTTTTTGACTTTGTGGGTTGTTTTTGGGAAATAACTATATTAAAAAAAATACTTAAAATGGTTCCATATGAGTTCTTTCCTTAAATTGGCAACTCTGATGACATGTCTGAACTTATTAACTTAGTGCTAGTCTCTTGAATATTTAGGTATGCATACCTGGAGGTTTTTCCCTTCTTTTTTGTTTTGAATTCTTTGTGAGATATTGATTGTTTGTTCCTATCTCTTTTTAATACCAAAGTATGAGCATCTGCTTCCCTGATAGCTCAGTTGGTAAAGAATCAGCCTGCAATGCAGGAGACCTGGTTTGATTCCTGGGTTGGGAAGATCTCTGGAGAAAGGATGGGCTACCCATTCCAGTATTCTTGGGCTTCCCTTGTGGCTCAGCTGGTAAAGAATCTGCCTGCAATAGGGGAGACCTGGGTTCAATCTTTGGTTTGGGAAGATCCCCTGGAGAAGGAAAAGGCTACCCACTCCAGTATTCTGGCCTGGAGAATTCCCTGAACTATAGTCCATGGGGTTGCAAAGAGTTGGACATGACGGAGTGACTTTCACTCACATGGGCCTCTGCTTCAGTGCCTAGTAGGGTGGTAGAAGCTTCCAAACTTAGGAGCTGGATTCAGATCACTATTGTTTTCAAGCTTTGGCCTCCTTAACAACAACAACAACAACAACAAAAACCCCTACTTTAGAAATTTAAGGTTCAAGATAATATTTTTCAAAGCTCCTGACATCTATTGAGTGTACAGGGTTACTCCTCAGTGTAAAGGAGAGCCTGAAGGGGCTACGGCTAGTTTTTTCTTTTGGGGGTAAAGAGGTAGAGTAGGACAGTCAGGTAGAGGGCCATCCTCGGACAGAGAACTAGCTTTTTTCTCCCCTTGATGTTATGTTACTATATTGACACCTATCTTATGAAAAGGCTTTCTGTTTCTTGTAGTGAATACCTATGTAGAAAAGTGTAGAACAGATCACTCTTTCTAAGCTTTCATGTAGTTGGGAGATCAGATAGACCTTATGCATATTTGTGAGTAAAGTTTATCATTAGGTTTCTAATTTCAGAAGTAGAAATTAGTGTGTTAATATTGTTAAGGAGGACTTGGGGGAAGTTGGTTTTATCAGTCCTTGAAGTCCTTAGCAGAGGTGCAGGATATGCCACTTGTTTGAAGACAGACAGGCATATGTTGGGAGCTTTAGTTACAGTACTTGCTCCTGCCTTCTGAGAATTCTTCTAAAAAGGATGCTTTTAGAAGGAACTGAAAGATCAAATTTGTTAGAGCATGTTTAATAAAAAAGGATATGAGTTTTTCTGTAGCCAAGTACAGCAAACAATTTTTTTTAAATAACTGAATAACTGCTAGAAAAACTGTCTGAATAGCCCCCTCAGATGTACCTAAAAACTGTAAAGATGTGTGCTCCCTGCCTCTGTTTTTGATTATGTATGTATTTCTCTGCTGTGAGAAATCTTGATACTTACTCTAAAATTGCCAAAGTTAGAGAAAGAACAAAGGAGAGGATAGTGCGAACCTTTGACACTCTTACCCCGTTTGTTTTTTTTTTTTCAAATTAATCACATTTTATCTAGCTGGAAAGATGGTTATTTGTCCCTTTTTGGCACTATTTCCTTTTTACCCCTGCTTTTAGTAGGATTTTGCCTGCACTGAGCCAGGGTTGGGATTTGAGTATATTCTTTGCTTTCCTTTCTTTAAACTGCTGCTGTGATAAGTCATCTGAGGTTGAGAGTTGAAGCCAAGTGGAATGTAGTGTCTTGTTTCCAGAGACTTGACAGATACCTGTCTGAGATTTGTCATGAAAAGCCTATTTAAGCTTGAATGTATTTTTTAAATAACTTCTTTGCTAGCTTGTTACCCCAAATTTCAGTAGCTCTTCTATGAGTTTAATATCTTTTGTCTTAGTGTGGAGTTAGTTTGGAGGCCTTCAAAGTGAATGATTAAACCATTTGCCTAAATTGAGGCAGCATCCTCTGGTTCTGTTGGATTCCTGATTGCTGTATTAAAAAATCTTGGAGTCACTGTACCAACAGTACTTTTGGAAATGGAAATTTAGTGCTTTGTTGCTTTGTAAAGGCTTACAGAGAAGAGAATGTCCCTTAAAAAAATATGGAATAATTTGGTATTATCTGTTGCCCCTTCTCTAAAGAAGGATGTTGACGCTAGCTAGCTCTTGGATGCATCACTTTCTATTTTTACTGTCACCTCTTGACTTTGAGTGTTTCACCTTATACTCCGGCTCCTTTGTTTGCCTTATGTCTGATTTCCCTGTTTTTAGACTCTTATTATTATACTTCTTACTCACTCATCACTTTCAATTTATCTGTGCAGCACAGCTTTGATCCTATCACTCTGCTCCAGAATTTTCCCTGGCTCTCCTCAGGCTAATGCATAGCATTTTTAAACTTTCTTTATTCTTTTTTTAAAAAAAATTTATTTGGTGGCACTGGGTCTTAGTTGTGGCACATGGGATCTTCCATTTTTGTTAGAGCACGCAGTATCTTTAGTTGCTGCATTGTGAGACCTAGTTCTGACCAGGGGTTGAATCCAGACCCTCTGCATTGGAGTGCATCTTAGCCACTGGACCACCGGAGAAGTCTAGCTTAAATTAAGGTTAGCTTAATCTGATTCTCATGACTTAGAGAAATGCAGCCTTCTCCAGGGTATCTTCATTGATAACCCTGGTTTAAATATTCCTGTATTATCTCTTTCTCATCATACTGTCACTTTATACTTGTTTGTGTCAGAACTTTGAGAGTAAGGACTTTTAGTAGCAAACTGTACTTCTCTAGTGTCTAGCAATAGTGCCTTGCTCTCTGATGATTAGTCTGAAGTAGTTAGGTTGAGAGAATCTTCATGACACATCACTCAGCATTGTTGGAATAAGTGAATATGAAACAGTAAGTTGCATATTTGTTTACATATACCTATATATGAATGTCTTACCAAAGATGGGGAAGTATAATTTTATTGCATCTTATGTTTTTAAAGTCTTCAATTAAAACCTGCCCTTCTAGAAGTTTTATGAAGAAAAAATTTTTTCCCTAATGGGGGACTGTATAAATGATTTGTTAACTATAAATGATTAAGTTTTGACAAGGAAATTTTTTGAAAAAATAAAGAGAAAGACTGCTGTATGCTAAGATTTGTTATAAAAATGAGAAATAAACTTTTTTGCTTTTAAACAAACTATTTTTGGTAACTTTTTTTTTATACCTTTATTAAGATCTTGAGCACATAAGAATTCACTTCTGAGCATGTTCAACAAACATGCTCATTTGGCATAGTTGGAGAATGATGGATCTGACAGTTACAACAACTGGGTGTACATTGTGATCTGACCACTTCAAAATGTTAGATTTTGTTTACATTAAGCAAACCTCAGTGTCCTCCTTCATACAGATAAGAAAACTCTTAGCTGCTTTTGAGGATTATATAGTTATTAGCATAGAGTAGGCATTCTGAGTGTTTTTCTCTCTTCTAAAGTAAAAGGTACCACATCTAAAATTATTTCATACAGTAAATTATTTCAAGGAATGAGAAAATTCTTAATAATATCTCTTTTCCCAGATACCCAGTTCTTTCAGTTCTCTGTTCAAATGTCTCCTCATTAGAGGAGCCTTGCCTGACTGTTCTTTTATAAAATGGCAACCCCTGTTTTCATTTCCCTTACCTGGTTTTATTTTTCTCTATTGCACTGGCTTCCCTGGTGGCTCAGATGGTAAAGAATCTGCCTGCAATGTGGGAGACCTGGGTTCTATCCCTGGGTTAGGAAGGATCCCTTGGAGAAGGGAATGGCAACCCACTCCAGTATTCTTGCCTGGAGGATTCCATGGACAGAGGAGGCTGGTGGGCTACAGTCCTTGGGGTCTCAAAGAGTCAGACACGACTGAGTGATTAACATTTTTCACCTCACACATTTGGATCTTATGCACTAATTTTAATTCTCTTTCATAGTTTATTTATCAGTAGATATTTAGGTTCCAGATTTTTTTTTTTTGCAGTTAGAGACAATCCTCCATTGAAAAGGAACCATGTCTCTTCTGTGCATTTGGATAAGAATTCCTCTGGCATGTAAATAACTTATCTAAATTGAAAAAAGCTTCAATACTGTTTACTCAAATTCTCTAAAATAGTGTACCATACAACAAAAGTGTGTCTTCCCATTCTTTTTTTTTTTTAAAGGTACAAAAGATGCAGGCCCCTTGGGGTGACTTGGGTGAGATTTTCTGTAAGACTTTCCTTTAGGAAAGTCCTTTCCTACTGAGGACTTTTAAGTTGCAGAACCTAAATAGAATTTTTCTGAATTTCTTTCTGTCTTGTTGCTTAGTGCCTCCCAAGCCATTATTTATTCTAGCGTTTCTTAACTAGTCAACAAAATTCACTTCATAAACTGCCACCTTTTTAGAAATAATCTAATTTAATTTCAGTTGAAAATTTGCTAATCTTAAGGTATATGCACGTATATTTAAATGTATGCTTTAAGAGCTGGTTATTATTTGATGATAAACTTTGAGAGAAATATTTTGTGATCTATTTTACATTTTTCTTCTATTTAGATAAATGCATAAAAAGCATTTTTATTCAGTTTTTTTTTTAATAGATTCAGATTTTATTGTTTGCTCAGTGTGGGGAATAATTTAAATCCTCCATGTTGAGGAAAATCAGCTTTGTTTTATATAAACTTAAAAGCCAACCAAAGTCAAATCATGTTTGATAACATGAACGGTTTTAAATTAGAAGTGAGTATATAACGAACAGTTTTAAATCAGAAGCCAATACTTTGGCCACCTGATGTGAAGAGCTGACTCATTGGAAAACACCCTGATGCTGGGAAAGACTGAAGGCAGGAGGAGAAGGGGACGACAGGATGCAGTGGCTGGATGGCATCGCCGACTTGATGGACGTGAGTTTGAGTGAGCTCTGGGAGTTGGTGATGGACAGGGAAGCCCGGCGTGCTGCAGTCCATGGGGCTGCAGAGTCAGACATGACTGAACAACATTTTTGTCTCCCAGAGAAATAACTTTTAGTTACTTTGTCTTTTATTAACAGTGTTTGGGCATACTAAATTTGTCTTTTTTAAATGCTATTTTTAAAACAGCAGTGGCAATAAGAAAATATCCTTCATTCTTGAAAATATTTTTAGTATAGTCTTGTTGTTTAGTTGCTAGGTTGTGTCCAACTCTTTTGCGACCCCATGGACAGGCTCCTCTGCCCATGGCATTTCCCAGGCAAGAATACTGAAGTGGGTTGTTCAGTATTCTTTAAATGGAAACAGCAAAGATTCTATGTCATAACTGCCGGTTACTGTGGAAACAGTAGATTACAAGTGGGAAATAATGTTTGAGTCTTATAGGAAAACATTTTTTTGTTTATCTCATGATTTGAGAGTAATGAAGAAAGGAAATGTGAACTACTGTATATGCTCTTTAAAAGTATTTTTAAAGCTTAGTGATTTAGGATGGTCTTGTTGGTCAGATGGGCAAAGCTGATGGGGGAAAGTATCTGATGTATGACATTACTGGAAGGTCTCTTGGAGTTTTTAAAGTTTTCATTTTTACCATTTGCATCATAGTTCCAGTTTTATGAGAAATTTAACTGTAAGTTATTAATAACTATAGGAGCAAATTGTTAAACTCTTTTTTGTGGTACCTCTTTGTCTAATAGCTACTTCTCTTCTTAAAAAAGTTTGTTTTGAAGTCCAAGTTTATGTCTTTGTCAGTATGCTTATTCTGGGCTGCATCTGTTTGGGCAGGGAAAGGGAAGCCTGCTAATTAAAAGCTCACCAGGTGATTGATGATGGCTCCAGACCAATACTTTTCAACCCTAGCTGTACATCATATTAACAAATTAGAAAAATTTTTATATTTTGGAAGTATGAGTGTCTATGTACACTGCCTCTTTTCGCTTTATACGGCATCCAGAGTAGCTCCACTAGAGTGGTTAGCAGTCTCCCAGGAAAATGGAGGATTGTAGCCTAGATTGAAACCTGTTTTCCTTTACTGAAAACGTTAGCACCACGGGAAACTACATGAAATAAAATAAAATGAATGGTCTTTACTTTCTAAATACCTGTACAATACCATGATCATCAGTACTCTGTTCAGAGGACCATCAGTGTTGGCATCACAACATTATCATGTTGGGAGTTAGAAATGCAGTTTTAGCCTCCCATCCCAGATTGTCTGAATCAGAATGTTCATTTTGAGAAGAGCCAGGTGATTCATATGCATTTAAAAAGTTTGAGAAACACTAATGTAGAGGAAATAACACTAAATAAAACCACAGTCAGGTCTCCCTCCACACGGTGGTCCAGTCATGTGTTTTTCTTGTCTTAAAAATGAATGAGTTTGGCTGCATAATCTCTAAAGCCCCTGTGAGTGATATATTAGATTTAATTTTAAATATGGAGGCTAATTTTTAAGCATCTGTACTAGAACTTGAATGCCCTAAAATTTATTGACATTCTGGGGAGTGTGTTCATATATTCCCTTTATGCGTAAACACCTTGTAAGGAGTTTAAAAATGTCCCCCTCTCCAATTTAGAAAGCTGTTTCTTGAGTTCTTTTAAAAAAATATTTATTGTTTAACCACGATATCTTGGTGTGATGAGGACTCAACAGGAATTGATGCACAAAGGAGTGAATTTGTCACTGTTGGAGATACTCAGGATTACCTTTTTTGTTTTAATCTTTCATGGCACCATCCTGCCCCTCCCAGTCACTAAAATGCTGTGGAAGTAGCAGAAAGATTGAGAAGTACCGTCTGAGAGACCCTTTCTCACTTGTAATGGCTCTGCTCTGTATTTCTGTCTTTTGTACTTAGGTCTACTTCATTTCCTAGTAAAGCCTCTTTTAGCCTCACCACATAAAAAACGTACTGTTATGGGAAATTTCAGATATGTACAGAAGAGAACAACGTTGGAAACCTGTGTATATACATCTCCAAGATTAAATGATTATCAATACAATGGCCACTTTCTTTTGTCTATTTTCTGTACCCAGCCTCCCTACCAGATTACTTTGAAGCAAATAACAGATTATATGAATGTCCTGTGTCTTTAAAAGAGTAAAGGTTTTTAAAGGAACAGCCTTGGTACTATTACTGTGCTAGAAAAATAATTCTTTAATACCAAATGTCCAGAGTTCGTATCTCCCTGATTGCTTCAGGTTTGTTGTAGTTGCTTTGCTTGAACAAGGCCCTGCATTTGGTTGATACGGCTCTTGAGTCTCCTCTTTTTCCCCCTTTCTTTTTTCAATTTTTTGTCCAGGTTTGCTTGCAGTGAAATTTCCTATATTTTCGTTTCCTGACTCCATCTCTGTGGTGGTAGTG
Source organism: Budorcas taxicolor (assembly GCF_023091745.1). Lineage (NCBI taxonomy): Eukaryota > Metazoa > Chordata > Mammalia > Artiodactyla > Bovidae > Budorcas > Budorcas taxicolor. The sequence goes on along the minus strand of NC_068920.1, from coordinate 80,460,744 downwards.
AATGTGTCTCTGTTCTTTCCCATAGTTAGATCTAGAGGCTTGATCAGTTTGATGTTTTTAAAAATTTTCCTCAAACACACTGTCTTTGGTGGTATCTTTTGGTTTCTGATACCTCACAGTTCAGTTCAGTTCAGTTCAGTCACTTTGTATCCAACTCTTTGCAACCTCAAGGACTGCAGCCAGGCTTCCTTGTCCATCACCAATTCCTGGAGTTGACTCAAACTCATGTTCATTGAGTCAGTGATGCCATCCAACCATCTCATCCTCTGTTGTCCCCTTCTCCCACCTTCAGCCTTTCCCAGCATCGGGGTCTTTTCCAGTGAGTCAGTTCTTCACATCAAGTGACCAAAGTATTGAAGCTTCAGCTTCAGCATCAGTCCTTCCAATGAGTATTTAGGACTGATTTTCTTTAGGATTGACTGGTTGGATCTCCTTGCAGTCCAAGGGACTCTCTCAAGAGTCTTCTCCAACACCACAGTTCAAAAGCATCAATTCTTCAGTGCTCAGCTTTCTTTGCAGTCCAGCTCTCACATCCATACATGACCACTGAAAAAACTATAACTTTGACTAGGTGGAACTTTGTTGGCAAAGTGATGTCTCCGCTTTTTAATATGCCGTCTAGGCTGGTCATAGCTTTTCTTCCAAGGAGCAAGCGTCTTTTAATTTCATGGCTGCAGTCACCATCTGCAGTGATTTTGGAGCCCCCCAAAAATAAAGTCTGTCACTGTTTCCATTGTTTCCCCATCTATTTACCATGAAGTGATGGGACTAGATGCCATGATCTTCGTTTTCTGAATGTTGAGTTTTAAGCCAACTTTTTCACTCTCCTCTTTCACTTTCATCAAGAGACTCTTTAGTTCTTCTCTGCTTTCTGCCATAAGGGTGATGTCATCTGCATATCCTGGCAATCTTGATTCCAGCTTGTGCTTCATCTAACCCGGCATTTCGCATGATGTCCATGAAACTTTTGATTATCTCTTTGTGATGTTGCTGCTGCTGCTAAGGTGCTTCAGTTGTGTCGACTCTCTGCGACCCCATTAGACGGTAGCCCACCAGGCTCCACAGTCCCTAGGTTTCTCCAGGCAAGAACACTGGAGTGGGGTGCCATTTCCTTCTCCAGTGCACAAAAGAGAAAAGTCAAAGTGAAGCAGCTCAGTCGAGTCTGACTCTTCACGACCCCATGGACTGCAGCCTACCAGGCTCCTCCGTCCATGAGATTTTCCAGACAGGAGTACTGGAATGGGGTGCCCTTGCCTTCTCCGCTTTGTGATGTTAAGGGTGGGTTAATCTATCCATTGTAATCTGTCCCCTTTGCTTTTCACTCAGTCGTTTTAGCAGTCTTCGTGCATTGCTGCCTTTTGAAGTCCTCATTTCTAGGGAATGAAGACTACCTGGATTTTCTTTAAGACCTTACTACTAAATTGTTTCCTGGATAAGCAGTCTTAAGTCAGATCATTAGTTCCTATAAGTGTGTTTTATTTCCAATTGAGTTTTATTTTAGGGAATCTTTCTATATCATGCTTGATCTTGAAAATAAAAAGAAAATTGGACAAAAATTTTTCAGGCATAATGATTAAGAATATAAACTAGACACATAACATATAAATAAATGAATGTATTATTATTTAGTAATGATCATATGGCTTCCCTGATGGCTCAGTGGTAAAGAATCCACCTGCCAGTACTGGAGACTTACGTCCCATTCCTGGGTTGGGAAGATCCCCTGGAGAAGGAAATGACAACCCAAGTCCAGTATTCTGGCCTGGAAAATCCCATGGACAGAGGAGCCTGGTGGGCTGCAGTCCATGGAGTCGCAAAAGAGTCAGACAGGACTTAGCAACTAAATAATGATTATATATTTACTGCTAATGCAACCTTTTAAGGAGTATTTTTTCTTAAACTAGGTTGGCTGAATTATTAGATGGACCAGGGGTCGAACCCCTGCCTTCTGCAGTGGAAGCAAGGAGTCCTAACCACCAAACTGCCAGGGAATTCCCTATAACCAACCTCTTCTTAAGAGCAAGATAAAGTGCAAGTCAGGAGTCCTTCATTCTTTGGTAGAATTTGCTTTAGCAAGTTAAGTCTGCATTATTCCAAAGATCTTATAATTATTTCCAAAATTAATATTAAGATAGTTTAATATTTTTCTTGGCGATTCTTTAAAACTTTGAATAGCAGATGTCTCCAGTGATTACTTGCTTTTTCCACTTTGAAAGTGCTTTCTAGCTGAACTATTTTGAGTGAGATTCTAACAATTAGGTCAAATTTGCCTTGAAACTATGCATTGTTGTATCTTTCTTGGCTTCACTTATGCATTCACTTCCTGAAAATTTTTGGTTGTTGATGTTAGTGATTCAGTTGGTTAATTCTTTCTTAAATTCCAGCTAACAATATGGGAAAATTCTTCAGTCTGTCTGTAATGGCACTTAACATTTCCATTGAATTTTCAGTGCCAGTTTTCTTCCTAAACCTCTCAAACCGTCTTTTAAGCTAAAAACTTTTTCCTTTGATAGCTCACTTATTTGGTTCAGAGTTTTGTGGATTTGCTGATACATAATACTCTATCAAGTTTTCCCACATCGATAATCAGCCTGTCCATTTTAACAGAAAGGCTGGTGACTGTATTGACTTACAGATCTCTGCGGCTTTCAGTTATATTTTCTTGTCTTTCACAACTGTATTTTGTTGAACATGATAGTTTGAACCTAGAAGATAACTCGTACTCTTTGATATATCACTTCTGTAGATTTAAATGCCATCCTTTATTTCTAGAGTGACAATTTTTTTACTTAAGAATTTTTTTTTTGGTGATTTATATATATATATATATATATATATATATATATTTTGAGATCATAGTTAAAGCAAAAAAGTACCAGAGTTTGAAGAAAATATGCAAAAAGTAGAGAGCAGAGTATGTATTTGTGTTGAGCGCCGAATCCAGATTTTTTTCTGGATTATTAACCTCAGCTCATTAGCCAATGATCCTTAATTTTGAGTTGTTCACAGTGTTTATAGTTATAAATTTGAATTTTGACCCTGATTATGGTAATATTAATTGTAATAAAGGTCATGGAAGCAGAGGAGGGTTATTGAAAATCCATTTCTTTCTGAGGCTTTGTCTATATGTCTGTAAGAGAGGCAGCAATGGGACTTTAACCAGTTCTGTTGTCTGTTGTGTGTTTATAGCCAGTTCCAGCTTTTTAACCCCATTCAGCTGAGAGAACCACAGTTATTCTAATGGAAAAAAACACGGTTTGCTTTATAATGTTAAATTGAAACAAAACATTCTTGACTGAGCATTCTGTAAGAAGTAAATCATTGATATATTATGCGAGCAACTGTATATCAACTAAATCTTTTCAATTAGTTTTCAGCGTTAAATTATGTGTTGTATACAAGGTACCCCTCTGTGCTCTAAAATATGCAAGCAGCACATGATTTTTTTGAATTTAAAAAACTGTCTGCAAAATATACTGTTTAAGCATTTAATAATTTGCTACTGTTGAATTAAGGGACTTCCCTGCTAGCTCAATGGTAAAGAATCCGCCTGCCAAGCAGGAGACGTGGGTTCAATCCCTGGGTCTTGAAGATCTCCTGGAGAGGAAATGACAACCCAATCTGTATTCTTGCCTGGGAAATCTCATGGACAGAGGAGCCTGGTGGGCTACAGTTATGTGGTCGCAAAAGTCAGACACGACTTAGCGACTAAACATAGAATTAAAGTAACTTCTGGGTTACAGTTTATGACTATGTGTTTTCTTAAAGCTGCCTAGATTATGAATAGACAGTCATACAAGAGGAAACAAATATGCATAGAAAAATGATCAGCCTCAGTCAAGGATATGCGTATTAAAGCAAAATGGATACTGTGACTAAAGAAATGAGTTTAAAATTTTCATTTTAGTTTATGTTTTAAAAACAATTTTGTCAGTATAGGTTTACATATGAATGGGAAATGATTGTTTGGTATTTGATTCAGTTATTGGAAAACTTACGTTGGGAACACCTTGTGTATGTAAATCTTATCTATTTGTAAATTTTATGAAATCTAAGTGATCATGTATTTTTGATAAGCATTTATGTCTGAGTTGAAAGGTGCTATAAGTGTAAAATACACAGTGAATTTCAAAGACAGTGAAAGAGAAATGTAAATAACCTTAATTTTAAAACATTGATTTTGAGTCAAAATGAGAATATGTGTGTTGCATAAATTAAAATTATTTGCTTCTTTCTTACTTTTTAATGTGACTAAAGAAAACTAAAAATTAGCTATGTGACTCATCTCTCGTGTGGACGGGCCTATCCCATATTGGTCATTTTTTGTCTCCATCTAGTAGTTACTGAGACAGGGTTGTTACCTACAAATATGAATATGCATTTGTCTGTTTTTCTCTTTAATCCATGTAGTTTAAGTCTCTTATTTAGGGTTATTATGTTTTTCTGATGGTGATCCATTTTATATCTAGAAACACTTTCAGTCTCTACATCTACTTTGACATTCTTACAGCTGCACTGTTTTTCCTATGGTTATTTGTATATGTATCTTTTTCCCTGCCTTTTACTCTCAACCTTTCTCTTGATTGGAGAAGGAAATGGCAACCCACTCCAGAACTCTTACCTGGAAAATTCCATGGACAGAGGAGCCTGGGAGGCTGCAGTCCATGGGGTCGCAAAGAGTTGGACACGACTGAGCAACCTCGCTTTCTCTTGATAAAAGTGAAAGAGGAGAGTGAAAAAGTTGGCTTAAAACTCAACATTCAGAAAACGAAGATCATGGCATCTGGTCCCATCACTTCGTGGGAAATAGATGGGGAAACAGTGGAAACAGTGTCAGACTTTATTTCTTTGGGCTCCAAAATCCCTGCGGATGGTGACTGCAGCCATGAAATTAAAAGACGCTTACTGCTTGGAAGAAAAGTTATGACCAACCTAGATAGCATATTCAAAAGCAGAGACATTACTTTGCCAACTAAGGTCCGTCTAGTCAAGGCTATGGTTTTTCCAGTAGTCATGTATGGATGTGAGAGTTGGACTGTGAAGAAGGCTGAGCGCCGAAGAATTGATGCTTCTGAACTGTGGTGTTGGAGAGTCCCTTGGACTGCAAGGAGATCCAACCAGTCCATTCTGAAGGAGATCAGCCCTGGGATTTCTTTGGAAGGAATGATGCTAAAGCTGAAACTCCAATACTTTGGCCACCTCATGCGAAGAGTTGACTCACTGAAAAAGACTCTGATGCTGGGAGGGATTGGGGGCAGGAGGAGAAGGGGACGACAGAGGATGAGATGGCTGGATGGCATCACCGACTCGATGGATATGAGTCTGAGTGAACTCCGGGAGTTGGTGATGGACAGGGAGGCCTGGGGTGCTGTGATTCATGGGGTTGCAGAGTCGGACAAAACTGAGCGACTGAACTGAACTGAACTGAACTGATCACTGCTTTTATATTAAAAGAGCTGCTTCTTAACACAGTATACAGCTTTGCTTTTATTACCCAGTGTGACAATCTCTTGTGTTTTCATTGGAATGTTTATTAACTTTTAATGTAATTATTTAACTGGATTTAAGTTTGCCATCTTGCTGTTTGTTTTCCATTTGATCCTTTTGTCATTTGTTCTTATTTTTTCTTTGGGCTAATTGGATATTTTTCAGTGTTTCATTTTGGTTCCTTACTGTCTTTTTTAGCTTATACTTTACTTTTTTAGTCCTTGTGCTAGAGCCAATAGTATGCATCTGTAATGTATCAAAGTCCATTTGGAATCAGTGTTTTTATTGCTTTCTACTTCAGAATCTTAATAACCTTAGAATGTAATTTAATTTATTTGTCCCCACATATTTGTCGTAATTTTTAAAAATCTTCTACATGCTTTATAAACCCCACATTGCAGTCTATATTTTTGTTCTAAATGATCAATTATCTTTTAAGGACATTACTTGGGGGAAACAACCAGTTTTTAATTTTTGTATCCATTTATTTGCTGCTTTGGATACTATAGGAGGGAGTGAGGAGGCTTTCCATCTGGTATAATTTCTTTTCAGCTTGAAGAATGAAGAACATCATTTAGCATCTCATGTGGTGCGTATCTTCTGGTGACAAATTTGTGTAGCTTTTTTGCTCATTGTCTGTATATTAGTTTCATTTTTTGATAATAGTTTCTGAATATAGAAGTCTCAATTGGCATTTTTTAAAAATTTAAACACTCTAAAGATATTATTTTGTTGTCTTCTGGCTTCCATTGCTTCTGATGAAAAGTAGTCATTTGAATTATTCCCTTTACCGTCTGGTGGCTTAGATGCTAAAGAATCCTGTGGAAGACCTGGGTTCCATCCCTGGGTTGGAAAGATTCCCTAGAGAAGAGAATGGCTGCCCACTCCGGTATTCTGGCCTGGAGATTTCCATGGGTTGTATAGGCCATGGGGTCTCGAAGAGTCGGACACCGCTCAGTGACTTTCACTTTCTTCACCACATCACTTCTTTAAAAATTTTCCCTTTAATTTATCTTTGGTTTTTAGCACTCTGACTGATGTGGTTTTCTTTTTGTGTTTACCCTATTTGAGGTTTGCTTGTTGGATATATGTCTCTGACACCAAATTTAGTAACATTTGACTCAGTTCAGTTCAGTCACTCAATCATGTATGACTCTTTGCGACCCCATGGACTGCAGCATGCCAGTCTTCCCTGTCCACCAACTCCCTAAGCTTGCTCAAACTTATGTCCATCCAGTCGGTGATGCCATCCAACCATCTCACCCTTTGTTGTCCCCTTCTCCTCCTGCCTTCAGTCTTTCCTAGCATCAGGATCTTTTCTAAGGAGTCAGTTCTTTCTCATCAGGTGGCCAGAGTCTGTCCAGTGAATATTTCATTTTAATTATTGTACTTTTCAGCTCTAGAATATTCGTTTCCTATTCATCTATTTATTGGCTGAAACTCCCTAACTATTCACTTATTAAGAGCTTATTGAACATATATGTAATGTCTTCTTTAAAGCTTTTGTTGAACATCTGGGCCACTGCAGGATTGTTTTCTGCAGCTGCTTTTTTTTTTTTTTTCCCTTTACTGTGGGCCACATTTTCTTCTCTGCATTTCTGATGATTTCTGATCATGTTCTTTAATTGTATGTGTGCATTCTGGAGATTCTGGATTCTATTGTCTAATTTGTGTTGGTGGCTCAGACGGTAAAGCGTCTGTCTACAATGTGGGAGACTTGGGTTCGATCCCTGGGTCGGGAAGATTCCCTGGAGAAGGAAATGGCAACCCACTCCAGTATTCTTGCCTGGAAAATCCCATGGATGGCGGAGCTTGGTGCAGGCCACTGTCCATGGGGTCGCAAAGAGCCAGGCACAACTGAGCGACTTCACTGACTTCAAAGTTCAGTTACTAATTGCTCTTGACCTTTTATAGGCTTGACTTTGTATCTTTTTAGTATGACTCTGTAGAAAGCTTAGAGGAAATCCTCCTAACCTGGGGATACTAAATCTCCAAAGTGTCTCCTCTCTTTTCAGGTCTTAGTGTTAGGCTTTGTTTGGGTGGATCTTCAGTAGACCTTAAAATAGATAAGCATGGGCTTTGAATCTAAGATACGGTCTTCCTGGTGTTTTAGCTTGCTGCCTGAGGTGCTCTGCCCACCACAGTGGCTGGGCCAAAATGTCCCAGTGTCCCGGTTCAGTTTGACTTCTGGTATCTCTGTTCCTCTTACAACGCTGTGGTTGCTGCTTTTTGGTGAGCCTTGTGCAGCGTGTTCTCCTGTGCCTGTGAAGCTTGTCGCCCTTGGCCCGGGACTTAAGGGCTCTGCCTCTGCGTTGGTGGTGTTCGGTCCCAGTCGTGTTGGGCTCTTTGCGGCCCTGTGGACTGCAGGATGGTGGGCTTCTCTGCCCTTCGCCATCTCCTATTTGCTCTGACTCATGTCCATTGAGTTGGTGATGCCATCCAACCATCTGTTCTCTGCCATCCCCTTCTCCTGCTTTCTGCCTTTCCCAGCATCAGGGTCTTTTCTAATGGCTCTTCACATCAGGTGGCCCAAGTACTGGAGCTTCGACTTCAGCATCAGTCCTTCCAATGAATACTTCTGCACGGTTCCTTTTTCTCTGTCCTGTATCACAGCTTCCCACCCCACTGCCTGTAGTAGTCCTGAGCTCAGATCTTTGCCTGTGCTTTGGTTCGCCACTCTAGGTTTAGGAAATCGTTCCTAGGCAGAGAGTGGCTGTGGATGGGTGTGTGTGCGTGTGCGTGTGTGTGTGTGTGTGTGTGTGTGTGTGTGTGCGCATGTGCACGCAGAGTCACCATTGGTGGGGGGGGTGTGTGTGTGTGATCTTTTCCCAAGGATTCTTCTCTCTGCTCAGCGCTTGAAAAAAGATGCCATGTATATTTAGTTTAGTTTTATAGTTTGTGACGGAGGGTCAGTCTGGTAGCAATTATTCTAATGACTGAAAGAAGCAGCCTCCAATGTTGTTTCTGTCTCCCTCTGCAACTCCCAAGTGAGCCTGTGTTTTTAAAAACAAAGCAAAACAGAATTGGGGGAGATTTGTACTACTTTGTGATCTGCCTTTTTCCTGGTGATTTTATACCAGTCTTAAAGATATCTTTAATTTCTTAAATGTGTATATGTGTTTTAAAGCTGCATAATATGTCAATATGTAGTTAAAATATTGGGGCATTTTCCAGTTTTGAGACATTCAGCATTAATTTTCCCTACCATAAATAACACTGATAAACCAACTTGTATATCTTTGTTAGCATCTTTATTTATTTTCTTGTAATAAATATCTAAAATAGGTTTACCGTGATATAACCTCTTTAAAGCTTTTAAAATATGTGCTGAAATAAACTTTTGAGCAGGTACATACCTGAGGCCTGTCCATTGATACATTTCTCCCTTTCCATACCCCTAAATCTAACCAAGGTCTTAAATCTGTCTTCACTCAAAATCTCTACTGATACCGTCCTTATTCTCATCACCACCATCTGTCAGGGAAATTAAATAAATAGTCTTGTTTAGGCTTCAGAGACAAAGCAGAGTAGGCCTCTGACCTGGCTTCTAAACTGCCTGGACACTGCCTGGTCTGTGAGTGACCAACCGGGAGTGACTTGTATATACTTATATACTATTTTTATTTTGTTACAGAGTGTAGATGTGGAACAAATAAATACCAGACACCAAAATATCACTTTGCTTTTTAACTAATTTTTGTAAATAGACTAAATGCACTGAATCCACGCCACTTTCCATAAAAATTTGTTTTAAGTTTTTATTTGGAATGTGAATAATAACTTAAAATATACTTTCATTGCTTCTGAAAAGTGAAATACTTTTTACTTGGTCCTCTTTCTACAAGTTTAGTTTTGGGTTGATGAAATCTAATGCTAGTAGCATTTTATTGTAATGTAGATTTACAGCACCTTTTATTGCTATAGCTTCTAATAAAGTTTGAAGTTTTCAAATGTACTTAGGTCAGTCCTGAAGTGTCACTTTTCCTGTTGGAATATGTACTGAATGCATAAATTTGGCAAATATAAGATAAAGTATTATTCAATGGCCAAAAAAAAGGCAAAATGATAGGTGTCCTTTTTTTTTTTTTAATAATTGACTTTTACGTTTTAAAGCAGTTTAAAATGGTTCACAGCAAAATAGAGCACAAAGGAGAGTGTTGGGGCCCCCCCGCTTCCTCACACACCTACAACCCTACCAACATCCCACCCCAGAGTGGTATATTTGTTACAGTCCGCGAACTTTCACTGACACATTATCATCCAAAGTCCAGAGTTTTCAGTAGGTTTCACTTTGGGAGCTGTATATTCTGTGGGCTTTGGCAAATGTATGACATATCTCTAACATTGGTTTTGTCACTCGCGTGCATGTTCCTCGGTTCTCGGTCTCGTCACAACAGAGATTTGGAGCGACGGACATTAAAGCCCCCTCGGCGTGTCACAGCTCTCAGGTCTTGGATAGACCGTGTTATAGCTCTCAGGTCTCGAATGGACCGTGTTATAACTCTTAGACAAATCAGTGTTACAGCCCAGTGTTACAGCTCTATTTTATTTAGAAGATAGCAGGAAAATCCATCTTCGAGGTGTGAGAGTATGTCGATCCAAAGACAGGAGGAGAAGAGCGTCCCAGTGTTGGGCGGAGAGAGAGAGAGCTGGCTTTGGCTCCTTTTTTTATATGTTTATCTCTCTCTGGGCCTGTCCTGTGTAAATTGGGCCAGCCAGGAGTGTTGTTTATTTTACCTGAGGTCCTCACTCCGATCCTCGGATCTTCTTTTGTTCTATTTTCTTGGGCTTTTCCCTTCCTTGTCTTTTAGCCACCGCCATTTTGGACTCCTTTTCTCTATTCTACCTACCTAACAGTTTCATCGGAGAAGGCAACGACACCCACTCCAGTACTTTGCCTGGAAAATCCCATGGATGGAGGAGCCTGGTAGGCTGCAGTCCATGGGGTCGCCAAGAGTCAGACACGACTGAGCGACTTCACCTTTCACTTTTCACTTTCCTGCGTTGGAGAAGGAAATGGCAACCCACTCCAGTGTTGTTGCCTGGAGAATCCCAGGGACGGGGGAGCGTGGTGGCTGCCTTCTATGGGGTCGCACAGAGTCGGACACGACTGAAGTGACTTAGCAGTAGCAGCAACAGTTTCATAGCCCTGAAATTCTTCTGTGCTCCACCTACTCGTCTCTGTTTTCCCCAACCCTTGGTAAATACTGACTTTTGTTTTTAAACAAAGGTAGTGTCTTTTTTTTTTTTCTTTTGTAGGCTTTGTAGCAAATAGGTTAAGTGTATTAGGTAAACTATATTGGCGGGCTGAAACCTACTTTCCCAGCAATCTCTTAGTATTGAAAACTGGAAATGAAATCAGTATTCTCTGCATAGAATTTAACTTCAGTTTAAAATCTTAAGTAATGCTACATTTAAAAAGACTTCCAGTTGTAGGTGATCACTATTAATATTTACAGGTATTCTAAATAAATTTGCATGTAATTCTTAATTTTTTTCCCCTCAATGTCCTATATCAGTATTTGATGGCTGAAATACTTCGCCTGTCTTTAGTCCAAACTTGGTAGAGCAGGTGTGGTGGGAGTGAAGTCAGCTGAGCCATGTTGCTGTGCTCCAGAGTACCTTTGCAGTATTGGCGACATTTCCGTTTAGACGTCTGTTGACAGAAATAGTGACAAATATGCTGCCTGTGTATCTGTAGTATCTATCTTTATCCATGACATTAAAGGAAAACAGGCTACTGTAGTCAACTAATTTAGGTGAAATTTCAACTTAACAAAGATTTCCTGCCAAATGGTTAGTTTTTGTTTTTATTTTTAGGAAACCAACTAATGTTTTCTTTACCTTAAAGATAAGACTACTTGTTGGTTTTAACAAAATAGCAATCTCCAAATTTGGTCATTGTAATATTTTAGCACTTACTGGTTTTGAGTTCCTTTCAGTTGTGCACATGAGTATGTGGTCAGTTGTGTTTGGCTCTTTGTGGTCCCATGGGCTGTAGCCCACCAGGCTCCCCTGTCCATGGAATTTTCCAGGCAAGAGTACTGGAGTGGGTTGCCATTTCCTACTCCAGGGTCTTTTAAATTAAAATGTATTATTTGTTAGGTCTTCGTCCTTTTATTTGTGATTTTTGTGATGAATATACTACTCTTGAGTTGCTAGAAGTATTTCCCAAACTAATTATATGATTGTTAAATTTGCTTATAAAATGGGTGGGAAGAGGCATGTGTAAAACTCCTGAGTAAAATATGTATGTTTCATTCATTCAAGAAATATTTATTAAACACTTGCTAGGTGCTAGGCGGTTTTCAAACGCTAAGAGCAAGAGTAGTCAACAGGGTGATTAGGATCCTTTTTTTGGTGGCCTGCACCTTCTATGCAGAAGGAGGAGCTATGATGGACACATGTCAATGAATGAAAAAAGGTCATTTTTAAATACTGAAAAAGGCTTTGGGGAGAAAAACCCTGTTCTGTTAAAGTGATGGGTAGGCTCTGTAATTTAGACAGAGTGAAAGCCACATGGAGGAGATAACATTTGCAGTGACACCTAAACGATGGAGAAGCAAGCCACTTGAATTTCCAAGGACAGAGCTTTCCAGACAGGGAAGAATAAAGACAAAGATTTTAAGGTGGGGAACAGGTTTGGCCTATTCAAGGAACAGCAGGAGGGCTAGATTGCCCAGAACTGTGGACGCTGTGACCAGGAACTTAGAAGATTTTTTTTTCCCCCCTCTATTTTCCGGTTACAGTGGGAAGCTAATTGAGAGTGTTAAGCAAGGGTTGGTAATCTAGGGGGGACATATAATAAATAAGCACTTACATAAATATTCAAATGATGGGTGGATAAAATTTGGGGGAGTGTAGGAGGACTAGGAACCTTGGGAGAAGATACTCATGAGGCAATGACATTTAAACTGAGGCTTAAGGAATTAATTAGGGGAACAGCATGGGAAAGAGTATTCCATACAGAGGAATAGCATGGTGAACTATGAGTCTAGAAAAAGTTTAGTGGCAAGACTCCGAAAAAGGCTAGCTTGTCTATTTGTAGTTTACAGAGGGGAAAATAGCACCAAATGGGGCAGGAGAGATTTGGCAGTGAGTACAGGGTTTTATGACAAAGGTCCATCTAGTCAAAAGCTATGGTTTTTCCAGTAATCACGTATGGATGTGAGAATTGGACCATAAAGAAAAGTGAAAGTGAAAGTGAAGTCTCTCAATTGGGTCCGACTCTTTGAGACCCCATGGATTGTAGCCCACCAAGCTCCTCCATCCATGGGATTCTCCAGGCAAGAATACTGGAGTGGATTGCCATTTCCTTCTCCAGGGGATCTTCCCATCCCAGGGATGGAACCCAGGTCTCCCGCATTGCAGACAGACGCTTTAATCTCTGAGCTACCATAAAGAAAGCTGGCTGCCAAAGAATTGATGCTTTGAACTGTGGTGTTGGAAAAGACACTTACGAGCTCCTTGGACTGCAAGGAGATCAAACCAGTCCATTCTAAAGGAAATCCTGAATATTCATTGGAAGGACTGATGCTGAAGCTGAAGCTCCAATACTTTGGCCACCTGATGCAAAGAACTGACTCAATAGAAAAGGTCGTGATGCTGGGAAAGACTGAAGGCAGGAGAAGGGGCGGGACAGAGGATGAGATGGTTAGATGGCATCACCGACTCATTGGACATGAGTTTGAACAAGCTCCAGGAGTTGGTGGCGGACAGGGAAGCCTGGCATGCTGCAGCCTTTGGGGTGGCAGAGTCATTCATGACTGAGCGACTGAACTGAATTGAACTGAACAGGATTTTGTGAGGCACGTGTACGATTTTAGCTGTTAATCCTCTGTAGCGGTGATTTTTTAAAAATTTTAATTAAATTTTTGTATTTTATCAGTTTTATTAAATTAACCATTCTGTGTATAAAATTTTGTTTTTATACCCTTCTAAAAAATATCAAACATTTTCTTTTTTTTTTTTGGACAGAGGGCCTCTCTCTCTTTTTTTTTTTAATTTTTATTTTTACTTTATTTTACTTTACATGTAACAGTGATTTTAACGAGAGTAACTTAATCACATGTGCATTTAATATTATTAGTAGTTGCTACTCTGTGAGGATTAGATTGGAGAAGAGGGCAAGAAGGGAGACCAGTTTGGTTCCACTTTAAATGAGCTAGGATGGTGTTTTTGCTTTCACTTTTGTCTCAGGTTTAAAGGATTTGTTAAAATAAGCTACTTATTATATATGAATAAATAATACAAATATTTATTAGAGAATTATCTAGCTAACATTCAGTTCAGTTCAGTCATTCAGTCGTGTCCGACTCTTTGCGACCCCATGAATCACAGCATGCCAGGCCTCCATGTCCATCACCAACACCCGGAGTTCACTCACACTCAGCGTCCATCAAGTCGGTGGTGCCATCCAGACATCTCATCCTCTGTCATCCCCTTCTCCTCCTGCCCCCAATCCCTCCCAGCATCAAGGTCTTTTCCAGTGAGTCAGCTCTTCTCATGAGGTGGCCAAAGTATTGGAGTTTCAGCTTCAGTATCAGTCCTTCCAGTGAACACCCAGGACTGATCTTTAGGATGGACTGGTTGGATCTCCTTGCAGTCCAAGGGACTCTTTCAAGAGCCTTCTCCACACCACACCACACCACAGTTCAAAAGCATCAATTCTTTGGCACTCAGCTTCTTTTACAGTCCAACTCTCACATCCATACATGACTATTGGAAAAACCATAGCCTTGACTAGATGGACCTTTGTTGGCGAAGTAATATCTCTGCTTTTCAATATGCTATCTAGGTTGCTAACATTAAAAGAATATACTAACATTAAAAGAAAAGAGAAATAGAGCAGAGAATACATCACCTAATTGGGTTTGACCAACATCCAGACGTAAACAACGCTAGGAAGTCTCGTGACACAGCACATCTGGAGTGCCAATTGGAAAGGTCCCAGGCATCCACTCCGTGGGTGAGACATAAAAGGTTCAGGGTTCAGTTCAGGGTTCCCATTTGTAATCCCAGGATGCAAACTGATACCGTAATCAATCTGTGACCAAATTGCAAGCCTAGTTCCCTGTTAATGCTCTTTGTTTTGTCTTGTAAAACTGGGAATGTTGTTCAGCCTGAGGCTTGGTTGGCCAGGCCCCCTGCTGGGGCTCAGCCATCTCAAAACTCTTCCCCCCTTGTATCTGCAAGTCTTGCACTCAGAGCAGGCAGTCACTCCCAGTCACTCGCAGACCAGGCAGTGTCCAGGCAGTTTAGAAGCCAGGTCAGAGGCCTACTCTGCTTTGTCTCTGAAGCCTAAACAAGACTATTTAATTTCCCTGACAGATGGTGGTGATGAGAATAAGGACGGTATCAGTAGAGATTTTGAGTGAAGACAGATTTAAGACCTTGGTTAGATTTAGGGGTATGGAAATGTTGAAATGTATCATGAACAGGCCTCAGGTGTGTACCTGCAAATGGGTAGACGGTGATGTTGTTACATAGCGACACTGGTTAATTAAAGGTGACTGTAGAGACTTAGCATTCTAAGGTTGCAAATAAAAGCTTCTCCTATGGGACTGATTATTGTGAAATTACAGTGCAGTGTGTGCTCAGTCATGTCTGACTGTCTGCGTCCCTCTGGGTGTATCCTGTCAGGCTCCTCTGTCCAGGGGAGTTTTCCAGGCAAGAATACTGGAGTGAGTTGCCATTTCCTTTCTCCAGGGGATCTTCCAGACTAAAGGATCCAACTGTCATCTCTTGTGTCTCCTGCACTGGCAGGCGGATTCTTTACCCCTGAGCCATTTACTGTCACCTTCTGACAAGCACATATAATGCTTCCTATGTATCAAGCATATTTCAACTCATTGAATCCTGATGACTTAATAGGTCGGTGCTGTGACTATCCCCATGTTACAGATGAGAAGACAGGTGCAGAGAAGTTAAAAGACTTATCTAGACAGTTTTGCTTCCTGGTTCATTCTTAACTACTAATTAGGCTTGGAATGTCTTAATCACAGTTTGCATACTGTGTGGTAATTACCTAGACTCACCTAATGATACATTAAATTGGAATCTAACTTCCAAAAGTCTAACTTGTTAGACTTTTCCTGGGAAGTTTACTTTTTCGTGCATTTAGATAGCATACCTGGCTATATCTTTATAGCATTGAAACAAGCAATGGTAATATCCTCTTTAATTAAATATTGCTTTCTTTTATTTTCTAAAATTCTTTGAAATTGCTTGGTCTTGGTGTGTGTGTGTGTGTGTGTGCGCGCGCGCTAAGTCACTTTAGTCGTGTTTGATTCTTTGCGACCCCATGGACTGTAGCCCGCCAGGCTCCTCTGTCTGTGTGATTCTCCAGGCAGGAATACTGGAGTGGGTTGCCATGCCCTCCTCCAGGGGATCTTCCTGACTTAGGTATTGAACCTGCATCTCTTATGTCTCCTGTATTGGCAGGCAAATTCTTTACCACTAATGCCACCCTAATTCTTTGAAATTGCTTGGTCTTTGTATTGTTACTGTTGGCAGCACCTTTTGAAATAGTGTTGCTTTTACTTTGTACAGTTAAATGTGCCTCATAAAGTGAAGGTAAAGGCTCTAACATGCATGCATACTCAGTCGCCCCATCGTGTCCAACTCCTTGTGACCCCATGGACTGTAGCCCGCCAGGCTCCCCTGTCTGTGGAATATTTCAGGCAAGAATACTGGAGTGAGTTGCCATTTCCCCCTCCAGGGGATCTTCCCACCCAGTGATTAAACCTGCATTGGCAGGTGGGTTCTTTGCCACCTGGGAAGCCCAAAGTCTCTAATAGTCTTTGGAAATCACATAAGCTAGATGTTTCTTTTTGTAAAGAGACTAAAAATTCATTAATGTAGGTATGTATCTTTGCTCTGAGAATAGTGTCTTTGTGGACTGATATTGGCACACTAATAGTGTGCCACTCCTCAGTGGACTGGCTGTCGTCTCCTCTGAGAGGGGAGGCTGTCATTGGGTTGAACGTAGCAGATGCCATATATTTCCTTAGATTGGAAACTGGCACTGAGTAGACAAGCTCAAGGGGGAGAGTCCCTTAAAGACACTGAAGTGGGAAAGGATAAGATCCCCCAGGAGTGTGCTAGTGGGATCAAGCAGGTGATAGGGAAGAAAGGCAGACAGGGTATTATTGTACATAGCCTCTGAAACTAGCTGTTTGTTGTTTAGTCACTAAGTTATGTCCAACTCTTTTGTGACCCCATGAACTGTAGCCCACCAGGCTCCACGGTCCATGGGGTTTCCCAGGCAGGAATACTGGAGTGGGTTGCCATTTCCTTTACCAGATGATCTTCCAAACGCAGAGATTTAACCTGCGTCTCCTGCACTGGCAGGCAGGTTCTCTACCACTGAGCCACCAGGGAAGCCGAAACTAGCTATTTGGTGGGTTAAAAAAAAACAAAATAGAAACCTAAACTTTAGAAAATTCTCTCTTCTGTTGCATATTCTGTTGTTACTTTTTCATCTCTATTCAGTAAAGTTCTTCTGCAAAGGTTAACTTCTTGTTGTGTGCTGGGTGAACAAAAGAGTTTATGTAGCTGTTTCTTAGTGAAAGTCGGCTCGGTTGTGTCCAACTCTTTGCAACCCCATGGGCTATACAGTACGTGGAATTCTCCAGGCCAGAATACTGGAGTGGGTAGCCTTTCCCTTCTCCAGGGGGTCTTCCCAACACACGAGTTGAAGTGGGGTCTCCTGCATTGCAGGCAGATTCTTTACCAACTGAGCTAGCTGTTTCTTAGGAGTTACGTAATTTTGAAGGGCTGTCTATGGTGTTTGGTGAGAAAGGGTCCTAGAGGCAAATGAAACTCTGTCCCTCACTAATTGTCCTTCTTGTTTCTTTGTGTCTTCCACTGAAACATTAATCATGTGCTCCGTTTTAATAAGGAAGGCTATTCTTTTAGGTAACTTTTATTAAATTAGGACCCATTAGCTTTATCATGAGCCATTTTGGAAAACTTTGTAGGATCTTAACAATTATATATATATGTATATGTTTATATATATTCACACACATAAATAAATATATATTTTAGTCTTTGTAAATTTGAAATTATCTCTAAGTGAGTCTGGGAGGAAGAATGGAATCCGAATTATCAGATGAAATTGATAGTTTCTGTGTGCATCCAGTAGCAGAAGTTGTTTATGGATGAATACAGTGTTCAAGAACAATGCTGCTCACATTTAGCTGTTAAGACTTAATTGAGCCATATTTAGTATTGCTGCTTATCTGTATATATAGTAGGAAAGTGATTGGTATTCTTGGTCCTATCTGATATTATAGAGGGAGTGAGACGTTCAGTATGTATTTGAGCATCACTTTTGTAACTATTTCCAAGTGACCTATCATGGGGAAGAAGTTACTTGAAATTTTGCTTTAGTTGTGGTCCTTTAGGAAATAGTTTAGAATGCAGGAATTAAAGTAACCTGTTGTCTCTCTTTTTTAACTCTAGGTGAGAATTATGAAGATGATGACCTAGTAAACTCTGATGAGGTTATGAAGAAACCATGTCCAGTACAGATTGTTCTTGCACATGAAGATGACCATAACTTTGAGCTTGATGAAGAAGCTTTGGAGCAGATATTACTACAGGAGCACATACGAGATCTAAACATAGTAGTGGTATCCGTGGCAGGAGCTTTTCGTAAAGGGAAATCATTTCTACTGGACTTCATGCTTAGATATATGTATAACAAGGTGAATAGTGTCTTTTAAATTGAACCAAGTTAAAAACAAAAATTACCAACCAGTCTTGTTTAAAAATAATAGATAAAAAGCAGCAAGAGCTGTATCTTTAGTTTCAAAAGATATAGTTCTTGATAAGACTTCTCAGTTAAGACAGTAATGTAAGTTTGTTTGAGCTCTTGATTCTTCTTCTCCTGTCTCCATAATTCCTCTTTGCAGGTAGTACATATTGAGGCATATGATTGAGCACCTGTGTTCAGTGTGTTCCAAGCATTGTAACTCTAACTCAAAATGTCTGAGTATACTTTAAATTTCCTGAGTATTGTTCAGTCTCTCCTTTTTTGTATTTCCTCACACCTTCCTCTTCTTGATCACCTTTGCAGTAATGGGTGAAGTAGGCTGATAAAGGTATACTTCTGAAAAGGTATACTTACGCTCCTCAAATAAGTCTCCTTTAGAGAATTTTTCTTTTTGAGGTAAGATTCAGTTCCTTAAAGTGACTTCCATGGCCTTCCATGATCTCTGAGCCTCATTCCTTGCCTCTGTAGTTTTTGCAGTTCTTGACTACGTCATATTATCTCTCAGATGTTGCTGTATTGTTGGCTTATTTTTTCATTGGAAGCCTTCCATGATTTCTAAGACTATGTTATGACTGTATGGCTCAGGTCATGTGTTACATTGATACTACTTTAGTTACTTATTTTTCCTGGCTGGTGTAACCTCTGTTAGGAGTGGCCTTATCTTGATTACCATCTCTCTCGTGCCTGGCACTGTAATTGGCCCATCAGATCAGTTCAGTCGCTCGTCGTGCCCTACTCTTTGCGACCCCATGAATCGCAGCACGCCAGGCCTCCCTGTCCGTCACCAACTCCCAGAGTTCACTCAGACTCGCGTCCATCGAGTCAGTGATGCCATCCAGCCATCTCATCCTCTGTCCCATAGTAAGCACTTATTTTCTGTTTTGACTAATGAATCACCCTTTCTGTTTTCACTTTTTGAACAATTGTTATTTTCCAGACAATTGTTAATTTCCTTCCCTTTCCCTGACTTCGACTTTCTCCTCTGGAAAAAGAGCAAAAAAAAAAAAATTTCCCCCCGACTTGAGTCAGAATATTTTTCTAATAGTTGAAAGTTAGGCTGAGGGAATAAGAGTTTGATAGGAACCAAGAAGGAGGAATTGAAATTTTGGCGTGGAACACTTAGGGGGGAACGGCTTTATAGGAAGAGGCTTTAAATGTTCAGAAGGCCACATGAAGGTGCTGGAAGTAACACTTAGAATTATGTAATTGTCTAAACGTCTCTCGTGGTGTACATCTTTAAGAATTCTGTGTAAAATCTGTAACTGGCTGTGTATGTACCTTGAGATTAAGTAATAAGGCAAACATTTCTAGTTGATTTTCCAGGAAGTTTTTCAGTATTATTTTTGTAGGAATCTCTGCAGGCATACTTAAATACACCTGAGGATCAAGGATATAGTTCATGTTAAAGAACACTATTTTGCAGAAATTGGGAGTTGAGAAAGATACGGTAAAGTTTTTCCACTTAAACTTGATTATTTTCCAGAATTTTACGCCTGAAATAGAGAAATCTATAATGACTTATTCTTTAAAAAAAAGAAAAAAAGACTACATTTAAAGATGATGAATTTCTGTATTTTGAGGCTCTAACTTCTTAAGTTAGCTTGTGTATATTGTATCTGTCTGTGTCTGCGCTGTTCACTGCAAGTGTGTTTGATTCCAAGTAGGTGACAGATAGAATGTTAGAAGGGGAAGGAAACTTAGATCACTTGCCTAGCAAGTTTCACCTTAGGTGCAATTTCTTATTTGATCTCTGATCAGTTAGTAGTGGCTGTTCAGAGGGGGAGTAGCAGCCCACACATGTGTCATATTTGTTATTTCTGAACTAATAGACAGTGTAGAACCTTACACATTGTTGTAGCCTTCTCAGCTAATATCTTCAAAGGTAACCACTATTCTGAACTCTCACCCCAAGCTAATTTTGTCTGTTTTTGAACTTCACATGAATGAAATCATAAGATATGGGTTTATGTTTGGTTTATTTCATTAACATATCTGTGAACTACCCATGTTTTTGCATCTGTGATAGTCCATTGTTTTTGTTACTTTGATATTCCATTATATAATTATACATTTTTTCAATCCATTTAATTGTCAGTGGATAATCCTAATAGGTTTTAATAAGCTGATTTTTGCTTCACGTGTTTCCAAAGAAAAGTAGATTACTCTGTTGTCAGTAGGAATTGCTAGAAAAATGTTGATCAAGTGATCATATGAAAGTGATTCCAATTTCAAGAATCAGTTGAGGAAGGTAGAAATGTTATGTAGAATTAAATTAGTAAAACTTAATTTGGGGGATATATTGAACACTAAGTAATGGGAGCTGTTTTAGATAAGGATTCTTAATCCTTTATAGAATTGCTTCCCTTTTTAAATATTTCTTATTTTTTAAATTTATTTTTAATCATTCCTTATTTTTTAAAAAACTTTTGTGAGCAATTTTTAATGTATAAAAGTAGACAGTGAATGCCCTTGGACTTAATAATTTTTAGCAAAAAGTGATTTTAATTCTTTTAAGATTTTCTTCCATTTCTTTTTCTTGGTAAACTTATTTGTTAAAAAATTTGATTGTTGGTCTTACAGAGTTTCCCATTCTGGGTTTGCTGATTTTACCCCATTGGTGCAGTTTTCTTGTTCTTTTGTTTTGTGAATTTCCTGTAAATTGTTAGTTGAACCTAGATCAGACTCAGATTTGACTTTTTGGCAAGAGCATTTCATAGATGATACTTTCTTCTATGAGGAGGCACATGTTATCTTCTCACGTAACAGTTTTTGAATCTTTACTGATTTCTGGGTATTCTGATTCCTAAGCATTTAGCAGGTATTATCTTAGTATTCACAGTAACGCTTTGGAGTTGTGTTAGCATTTCAGCCTGGAGTTGAAGAATGAAACTCAGAGTAAGTGGCACAGCCGGGATTCCAAGGCAGGCCACTGGACGCCAGAGCCTTTATTCTAGAAACTATTATGTAAGATGATGTTTGGTCCATTTATATACTTACACTCAGTTGTTCTTTTTTAAGTGTTTACTTTTCATTGTTTACTTGAGAAATTGAAGTAGACTGACAGGAGTACATGCCTGATAACTTTTCTTGCTGCCCACTGGTATCTGTGCCTAATAAGTATGAGTTTTGACTCTGTTTATATCATAATTTCTAGTGGCACTTTAAGGGGACTTATCTATAGTTTTTATTCTTTTCCATTTTAAGAGCTGCTCCCAGAACTTCTTCCAGAGATCAAGAGTAGGAACTATCTTTAAGGATTATATGTGCTACTACATATAATTTGCCAAAAGCACGACTATATCAGGATCAGTATATGGGATGTTGAACTTGGTTTCACTTTTTTCTCTAAGGCTAGTAATATCTGAGATTAAGACTTGGAAATGTTAATCTATGAAAAAAAAAACTTGGTTTCTTGTGCTTTCTAAAAAAGAAATGTATTTAGAGGAAGAATAATGCTTTTATAAGTTTCTTCCTAGGGTCACTTTATTATTATTTTTATTTTGTGGTGTGAGTTAAATATAGCAAAGTAGGTAAGCCTTAGTACAGCCAGTGAATTTTTATTGAGTTATACTTTTGTGACCACTGCCTCTCAGATAAAGAAAAGCAGCACTTTCAGCACTCCAGAAGGCTCTCTTGTTCTTTCTCCTAGTTACTACTATTTCCAGCTCTCAGGAGCCACTGCTGTTCTGACTTAAATTGCCATCAATCAGTTGTGTCTACTTTTGAGTTTCATATAAATGTAATCATAAAGTATGCACTTGTGTCTGGTTTCTTTCACTTAATATTAAGTCTAAGAGATTCATGTTGTTGCATGTATCAGTAATTGCTTTTTTAATTGCTGAGTGGTATTTCATTGGATGAAGATACCATAGGCCTGGCAAAGGTCAGTTTTCATTCCAATCCCAAAGAAAGGGAATGCCAAAGAATGCTCAAACTACCGCACAATTGCACTCATCTCACACGCTAGTAAAGTAATGCTCAAAATTCTCCAAGCCAGGCTTCAGCAATATGTGAAGCGTGAACTTCCAGAAATTCAAGCTGGTTTTAGAAAAGGCAGAGGAACCAGAGATCAAATTGCCATCCTCTGGATCATTGAAAAAGCAAGAGAGTTCCAGAAAAACATCTGTTTCTGCTTTATTGACTATGCCAAAGCCTTTGACTATGTGAATCACAATAAACTGTGGAAAATTCTGAAAGAGGTGGAATACCAGACCACCTGACCTGCCTCTGGAGTAATCTGTATGCAGATCAGGAAGCAGCAGTTAGAACTGGATGTGGAACAACAGACTGGTTCTGAATCAGGAAAGGAGTACTTCAAGGCTGTATTTTGTCACCCTGCTTATTTAACTTAGACGCAGAATACATCATGAGAAACGCCGGGCTGGATGAAGCCCAAGCTGAAATCAAGATTGCCGGGAGAAATATCAATAACCTCAGATATGCAGATAACACCTCTCTTATGGAAGAAATCGAAGAACTAAAGAGCCTCTTGATGAAAGTGAAAGAGGAGAGTGAAATAGTTGGCTTAAAACTCAACATTCAGAAAACTAAGATCATGGCATCTGGTCCCATCACTTCATGGCAAATAGATGGGGAAACAATGGAAACAGTGGCAGACTTTAATTTTTGGGGGGGGGGGGGGCGCTCCAAAATCACTGCAGATGGTGACTGCAGCCATGAAATTGAGAGACGCTTACTCCTTGGAAGGAAAGTTACGACCAACCTAGACAGCATATTAAAAAGCAGAGACATTACTTTGCTAACAAAGGTCCATGTAGTAAAGGCTAAGGTTTTCCCAGTAATCACATGTGGATGTGCGAGTTGGACTATAAAGAAAGCTGAGTGCCGAAGAATTGATGCTTTAGAACTGTGGTACTGGAGAAGACTCTTGAGAGTCCCTTGGACTGCAAGGAGATCCCACCAGTCCATCCTAAAGGAGATCAGTCCTGAGTGTTCATTGGAAGGACTGATGTTGAAGCTGAAGCTCCAGTATTTTGGCCACCTCATGCAAAGAGTTGACTCATTTGAAAAGACCCTGATGCTGGGAAGGATTGGGGGCGGGAGGAAAAGGGGATGACAGAGGATGAAACGGTTGGATGGCATCACCGACTTGATGGACATGAGTTTGGGTAAACTCCGGAAGTTGGTGATGGACAGGGGGTCCTGGCATGCTGCAGTCCATGGGGTTGTGAAGAGTCGGACACGACTGAGCAACTGAACTGAATTGACAGACTTATGGGTTGTTTGTAATTTTTGTTTGTTATGGATTAAGCTATAATGAATGTTCTTATAAAAGTCTTGGTGATGTAAGCACTTATTTCTGTTGAGTTTATACCCAGGAGTAGGAATGTTAGGATCAAAATTTTTTCAGTAGTGGTTTTACCAATTTTGTATTCCCAGCAGCGATGTGTAAAGACTTACAGATCCTTTACATTTTATAAAACAATACTGTCATTTAGCCATTCTGATAGATGTGCATTTTAAAAATTTTAAGGCATCACTTTGTTCAGGTTCATATGCTCATAAAATTGCCAGATTTAATGTAAAAGTTTAGCTTATTCATTTAATTATTGCTTTAACTGAATTTGCTTTTGAATATTTCACCTATTCCAAGTGATACACTGAATATAACTTATGTAACAAACTGCTGAAATTGAAAATTTGATATTGTTACTATTTTTGCCTCTGTAAGAAGCAGGCAGAACTTGGTCAGAGTTTTAAGATTCAGTAAGGAAAAATAAAAATTGGTGGGCTTATTTTATTTTGTCTGCTGAAAATACACTAAAGAGTTGGGTATAGAGGTTATGTGGACTATTGACTACTTTCTTTCTGTTAGTATATTAGATTTTCCCTTGATTTCTGAATTGTATATTTCTGTTCTTTCATATGCAGATTTAAAATTAGTGTAATTTCACTTAGAAGGCTTCATCAGATGTTGTCAAAGCCAGAGGAATCAGATGACGTGAAGGAGGCTACAGTACGTTGTTCAAAGTCCTTATTGCCATGTTTTAGGAGGGCCTTTCTTGGTTGCATTTCTGAATCTATTCCCTGAAAATGTTCAGTCATCTGTCAGCCTTTGAAATACCTTTCTAGTTTTAAGCCCCAAATGTATGTACTGCCTGTTTTGTGATATCAAGTGTTATACCTATGTTATCATTTATTTCAGTTTTGTACTTGAGAGAGCATTAATTATTTTTTCCAGTAGACCTTTTTCTATTCCAAAGTATTTGTTCTTGCAAGTGAAAATTTACTTTCTCTAAAATAATTGACTTTATGAGGTCATTTTTTTGAAGAATATCTCAAGTAATATACTGTTTTACATAAGCACTGATTACTCAAACACCAGCTTTAAAACATTTGGGGAGTTAAAACAGTTTTATAGAATTTAAGTTCCTTAATACTAACTTTTTTTGGAGGAGAAAGAAATTTTTAAGTGATTAACTCCCTGCTTCATTCCCCTATTCCCCCTGGGACAGTTTCGATGTTTGACTCAGTGAGTTCTAGTTCAAGATTTCTTTTTTCTCACTCTTTAAAACATTTTTTTTCTTGCCATGTTTCTTTCTATAGTTAATAGGATGTATTTTCTATAGAAGCTTTAGGGAATGTTCACTGTAATCCTTTTGTCAAGAAGCAAGTTAAAATAATAGGATTTATGCCACGTTGCAGTAGTATATGGACATTTAACAGAACTGCCAGTGGACCATTCTTTTTCCTCTTAGACTTCTGTAGTGTTTGTTATAGGCTGGGTTTTGTATGACTGGGAGTCTCTTGTTAAGTTCGTGTACTAAGTGTATTTGATACTTTGTTTTTCTTTTAACAGCTTTATTGAAGTATGATTCGCATATAATATATAATTTCATCTACTTGAAACCTGTAATATACAGTCCCATGATTTTAGTATATTCACAGTTGTATAATCATCACAATAAATTTTAGAACATTTTTATCACCTCAGAATGAAAAATATGAAGCCCTGTACTTTTTAAGCTGTTAACCCACCTATCCCCTATAACCTCTTCTCCCAGCCTCTTGCCCTGAGAAGCTATAATCTTATATTCTGTCTCTCTGATTCTGCCTATTCTGGGCATACATATAAATGAAGTCATATAATATGTTGTCTTTTGTGATTTGTTTCTTTCACTTAGCATAATGTTTTAAATGTTTGTTTACATGCTCTAGTATTACTGGTGCTTCCTTCCTTCTTAAGAATGAATAATATTCTGTTGTATAAATACACCTCATTTTCTTTATCCATTCATTGTTAGTGGGTTGTCTCCACCTTTGGCTTGTGACTGATCCTATAATTATCAATATGTTAATTTAACATATTTTTACTAATTATGTATATAGTACATTAATATGTAATAATGAATGATAATGGTATGATATAAGGGTTCAGCTTCATTCTTTTGGATGTGCTTATCCAGTTGTCCCAGCACCACTTGTTGGAAAGGCTATCTCCCCATTGAATGCTCTTGGCACCCTTGTTGACAATTAGTTGGTCATAGACATGTGACTATTTCTGCACTCTCAATTCTATTGTGTTGGTCTATTCTAAGCCAGTACTAGAATGTCTTGATTACTGTTGCTTTATAGTAAGTTTTCAAAACAGGAAATGAGGTCTCTTATTTTTTCATTTTTCTTTTCTCAAGGTTGTTCTAGGTCCCTTGCAATTCAGTATGTATTTTGGACTTAGCCTGTCATTTTCTGTGGGAGGTTAGTTGGGATTCTTTTGGTGATTGTATTGAATCTAAAAGATTAGTTTGGGTAATGTTGTCTGAATATTAAGCACTTTGATCTTTGTACATGGCATGTTTTTCCATTTATGTGGGTTATCTTTAAATAAATAAATCCAGCTTGGGGGGTAAAATGTTTTGTAGTTTGTATTTTTTATACTTTTGTTAAATTTACTCCTCATTTGATGATGTTACAAATAGAATTGTTTTCTTTATTTCATTTTCAGGTTGTTCGTTGTAAGTATACAATTGATATTTTTATGTTGATCTTTTATCCTGAAATCTTGTTTAACTCATTTATTCATTCAAATAGCTTTTTAGTGGACTTTTTAAATGTTTTCTAGATATATATATATAAGACCATGTCATCTGTAAATATAGTTTTCCTTTTTCCCTTCCAATCTGAGTACCTCTTATCTCTTTTTCTTGGCTGATTGTCCTGGCTAGAATCTCCAGTACAATGATGAATACAGGTGATAAGAGCATGTCTTCTTCTTGCTTTCCTAACCTTTAGGGAGAAACACTTAGGTTTTCACCACTGTGTGTGAATTGTTTTAGAGATATTGTTAGGTTCAGGAAGTTCTCTCTTTCTAGTGTGCTAAGACAGTTTTTGTTTGCTTTTTAAATCATGAATGGATGTTGGGTTTTGTCAGATGCCTTTTCTGCGCCTATTCATACGATCATATGGTTTTTCTTTAGTCTGTTGATTTGATCAGTTCAGTCTCTCAGTTGTGTCTGACTTTTTGTGACCCCTGGACTGCAGCATGTGAGGCTTCCCTATCCGTCACCAACTCCCGAAGCCTACTCAAACTCATGTCCATCGAGTTGGTGATGCCATTAACCATCTCATCCTCTGTCGGGCCCTTCTCCTGCCTTCAGTCATTCCCAACATCAGGGTCTTTTCAAATGAGTCAGTTCTTTGCATCAGGTGGCGAAAGTATTGGAGTTTCAGCTTCAGCGTCAGTCCTTCCAGTGAATATTCAGGACTGATTTCCTTTACGACGGACTGGTTGGATCTCCTTGCAGTCCAAGGGACTCTCAAGAGTCTTCTCCAACACCACAGTTCTAAAGCATCAATTCTTCGGTGCTCAGCTTTCTTTATAGTCCAACTCTCACATCCATACATGACTACTGGAAAAACCATAGCCTTGACTAAATGGACCTTTGTTGGCAAAGTACTATCTCTGCTTTTTAATATGCTGTCTAGATTGGTCATGACTTTTCCTCCAAGGAACAAACGTCTTTTAACTTCATGGCTGCAAGTCACCATCTGCAGTGATTTTGGAGCCCCCCAAAACAAAGTCTGACACTGTTTCCATTGTTTCCCCATCTGTTTGCCATGAAGTGGTTGGGACCAGATGCCATGATCTTAGTTTTCTGAATGTTGAGTATTAAGGCAACTTTTTCACTCTCCTTTTTCACTTTAATCAAGAGGCTCTTTAGTTCTTTTTCACTTTCTGCCATAAGGGTGATATCATCTGTGTATCTGAAGTTACTGATATTTCTTCTGGCAATCTTGATTCCAGCTGTGCTTCATCCAGTCCAGCATTTCTCATGATGTTCTCTGCACATAAGTTAAATAAGCAGAGTGACAATATACAGCCTTGATATACTTATTTCCCAATTTGGAACCTGTCTGTTGTTCCATGTCTAGTTCTAACTGTTGCTTCTTGACCTGCATACAGATTTCTCAGGTGGCAGGTCAGGTGGTCTGGTATTCCTATCTCTTTTATGAATTTTCCACAGTTTGTTGTAATCCACACAGTCAGAAGCTTTGGCATAGTCAGTACAGCAGAAATAGATGTTTTTCTGGAACTTTCTCACGTTTTCAATGAAATGGATCATATTAATTTTTTGAATGTTGAGTTAGCCTTGCATCCCTTGAATAGTCCACTTAGTTGTGGTATATAATTCTTTTTATACATTGTTGGATTCAATTTTCTAGTATTTTGTTGAGTATTGTTACATCTATATTCCTGAAATATATTGGTCTTTAGTTTTCTTTTTTTAAAATGTCTTCATTTGGTTTTGATATTAAGATAGCACTGGCCTCATAGAATGAATTAGGAAGTATTCCCTCTGCTTCTATGTCTTGGAAAAGTTTAGAGAGAACTAGTATCATTTCTTCCTTAAATGTTTGGAAGGACTTAGCAGTGAAACTGTCTGAACTTAGTTCATTCTTCTTTGAAAATTATTAATTGTTGATTAAATTTCATTAGTAGATACAGAACTATTCAGATGATGTATTTTTTTCCTCATGTGAGTTTGGTAGGTTATTTCTTACAAATAATCAGTCCACTTCAAGTCAGTTATCAAAATTGTGGGCATAGAATTGTTCTTAATATTCTTTTATTTTTCTAAAGTCCATGAAATTAGTAGTTTTGACTCCTCTAATTTCTGATATTTTTATCTTTTCTCTCTCAAAACAATTTTATTGATCTTTTAAAGGACCAGCTTTGGTTTGATTTTTTTTTTTCCTGTTGTCTTGATATCCTTTTTTCTTGTGTTCGATGTTATTAAGGTTTCTGCTGTAATTTTATTCTGCTTCTTTAGGTTAAAAATTATTATTCTAGTTTTGGTTTTAGATCTCTTTCCTAATATGTGCACCCAGTTCTATAAATTCTTTGCTAATCATTGCTGGCTGTCACTGCATTTCACCTGTTTTCATACGTTGTTTTTCTCATTTTCATTTAGTTCAAAATACTTAAAAATTTCTGTTGGGATTTTTTTGACCCATGTGTTATTTAGAAGTGTGTTGTGTAAACTTCTACTATTGTGGGGTTTTCCAGCTATGTTTACATTATTGGTCTCTAGTTTAATTCATTTGTGGTCTGATAGCATGCTTTGTATGATCTGTTCAGGGTTCTGTTTTGGGAAATGTTCTGTCTGAGACTGAGAGGAATGTGTAGTCCATTGTTGGATGAAGGATTCTATAAGGTCAGTTAGATCTGCTTGAATGTTGGTGCTGTTTAGTTCAGCTGTATCCTTGAAAGTGAAAGTCGCTCAGCCATGTCCGACTCTTTGCAGCCATGGACTGTATAGTCCATGGAATTCTCCAGGCCAGAATACTGGAGTGGGTAGGCTTTCCTTTCTCCAGGGGATCTTCCCAATCCAGTCATCAAACCCAGGTCTCCCACATGGCAGGTGGATTCTTCACCAGCTGAGCCACGAAGGAAGCCCAAGAATACTGGAGTGGGTAGCCTGTTCCTTCTCCAGTGGGTCTTCCCCACCCAGGAATCAAACCAGGGTCTCTTGCATTGCAGGCGGATTCTTTACCAACTGTACTATCAGGGAACTGATAGTTTGTCTTCTGAATCTGTCAATTACTGATTGAGGGGTGTTGAAGTCTCCAAGTGTAATAGCGGATTTTCTTGTTTCTCCTTGGAATTCAGTTTTTGCCTCATATATTTTGATGCTTTCTTATTAAGCACATTGAAAATTGTCAAGTTTTTCTGGAGAAATGACTCCTTTTATCATTATGTATTACTGCTCTTCATAATGATAATTTCCTTGTCTTAAAGTCAGCTCTGTCTGAAATTAGTATTGCTACTCTAGCTTTTATTTGATTAGTGTTAGCGTGCATTGGAGAAGGAAATGGCAAGCCACTCCAGTGTTCTTGCCTGGAGAATCCCAGGGACGGGGGAGCCTGGTGGGCTGCTGTCTATGGGGTCGCACAGAGTTGGACACAACTGAAGCGACTTAGCAGTAGCAGCATTGTGTATCTTTCTCCATTCCTTTTCTTTGTGTCTAAACTGGTTTTTTTTGTGGAGAGCAAATAGTTGAATTTATTTTTAATCCAATGACAGTTTCTTTCATTTAACTGGTTTATTTCAGTCATGCATGTCTGAAGTGATTATTGATACTTGTTGGTTCTTTTTTATTCTCTTTTCTGCCTTCTTTAGCTTTAATTCACTATTTTATGTGATTCCACATTCTGTTGTTTCTTAGTGTATCTATTTATTTAAACATTAAAATAATCTAATTGCCTGGAGTTCGCAATATACATTTACAACTGATCTAAGTTTGCTTTTAGAATATTACTATACTGCTTTATGGGTAGTACAGGTACCTTATGACAGAGTATTCCCAGTGCCTCCCTGCTATACCTTATGTTGTTAATTTCCTCTCTGTATGTACCATAATCACCTAATACATTGCTGCAATTAGAACTTTGGACATGCTGTTGTCTATTAGATGAATTAAGGGAAGAATAAAAGATTTTCTTGTCTTTCTCTGATATTCTTTTATATATGTGTCTGAGTTTCCAGCGTTGTTATTTTCTTTCTTTGTGAAGAACTTTTAACATTTCTTACAAGGCAGGTGTACTGGTGACAACATCCTTCATTTTTTATCTGAGGAAGAATTTATTTCTCCTTCACTTTTATAGGATAACTTTACTGGATACAGAATTTTAGGTTGGTGGCTTTTTTCTTTTAACACTTTACATATTTCATTCCATTTTCTTCCTGTTGGTATGGTTTCAGACTAGAAGTCCAAAGTGATTCTTATTGTTCTTTGATCCTCCATAGATATAAGTGTTTTTGTCTTTGTCTTCTTTTGGGATTTCCTTTTAGTCTTTGTCATTTTGCAGTTAGGCTGTGATATGCCTTGGTGTTATCTGATTGTCTTAGATCTGTTCTTTAGTATTTGTCATTAATTTTAGAAGATTCTCAGCCATTATTACCATGAAATTAAAGACATTTGCTCCTTGGAAGAAAAGTTATGACCAACCTAGACAGCATACTAAAAGGCAGAGATACTACTTTGCTGACAAAGGTCTATCTAGTCAAGCTATGGTTTTTCCAGTAGTCATGTGTGGATATGAGAGTTGGACTATAAAGAAAGCTGAGCACCGAAGAATTGATGCTTTGGAACTGTGGTGTTGGAGAAGACTCTTGAGAGTCCCTGTGACTGCAAGAAGATTCAACCAGTCCATCCTAAAGGAAATCAGTCCTGAATATTCATTGGACGGTCTGATGTTGAAGCTGAAACTTCTGTACTTTGGCCACCTGATGTGAAGAACTGACTCATTTGAAAAGACCCTGATGCTGGGAAAGATTGAAGGCAGGAGGAGAAGGGGCTGACAAGAGGGTGAGATGGTTGGATGGCATCACCGACTTGATGGACATGAGTTTGAGCAAGCTCCAGAAGTTGGTAATAGGCAGGGAAGCCTGGTGTGCTGCAGTCCATGGTGGCAGAGTCAGATATGACTGAGCGACTGAACTGAATTGATTACTTCTCATGTTTCTTTTATGCTTTTCCCCCTTCTCCTTCTGGTATTCCCATTATACCTATTTACTGGTTTAGTCACTCAGTCGTGTCCGACTCTTTATGACCCCATGGACTATAACTATAGCCCACCAGGCTCCCCTGTCCATAGGCTTTTCCAGGCAAGAATACTGGAGTGGGTTGCCATCTCCTCCTCCAGTATACCTTCCTATATATTGATTGAACCCATGTCTCCTGCTTGCAAGCAGATTCTTTACCACTGCGCCACCAGGGAAGCCATAACTATTTATACCTTTTTATAATTGTCCCACAGTTCTTGAATAGTCTCTTCTGTTATTCTTATCCTTTTTTGTCTATGCATTTCAGTTTGGGAAGTTTTTGTTGATACATGTGTGTGTTCACTGATTCTTTTGTTGATGTGTCCAGTCTGTGGATAAGTATATTCAAAGTGAAAGTCGTTCAGTGGTGTCCAGCTCTTTAGGACCCCAGGAACTATACAGTCCATGGAATTCTCCAGGCCAGAATACTGGAGGGGGAACTTTTCCCTTCTCCAGCGGGTCTTCCCAACCCAGAGATTGAACCCAGGTCTCCGCATTGCAAGCGGATTCTTTACCAGCTGAGCTACAAGGAAAGCCCAGGTATATTAAAGGTATTCTTTATTTCTATAATAGTATTTTTTCTGTCTAACATTTTCTTTTGATTCTTTCTTAGAGTTTCCATCTCTCTGCTTATATTACTTGTTTTTGCATGGTTTCCACTTTTTAAAATTAGAACTTTTATGATATTTACCTTATTACTTTAAATTTCCTGTCTAATATTTCAAAATCTACATCATACCTGAGTTTGATTCTTTTGGTTGCTTTGTCTCATCAGTCTGTTTTTCCTCACCTTTTGATGAGGAAGCCAGGCTTCAGTAATATGTGAACCGTGAACTTCCTGATGTTCAAGCTGGTTTTAGAAAAGGCAAAGGAACCAGAGATCAAATTGCCAACATCTGCTAGATCATCAAAAAAGCAAGAGAGTTCCAGAAAAACATCTATTTCTGCTTTATTGACTATGCCAAAGCCTTTGACTGTGTGGATCACAATAAACTGTGGAAAATTCTGAAAGAGATGGGAATACCAGACCACCTGACCTGCCTCTTGAGAAATCTGTATGCAGGTCAGGAACCAACAGTTAGAACTGGACATGGAACAACAGAATGGTTCCAGATATGAAAAGGAGTACGTCAAGGCTGTATATTGTCACCCTGCTTATTTAACTTCTACGCAGAGTACATCATGAGAAACGCTGGACTGGAAGAAACACAAGCTGGAATCAAGATTGCCGGGAGAAATATCAATAACCTCAGATATGCAGATGACACCACTCTTATGGCAGAAAGTGAAGAGGAACTAAAAAGCCTCTTGAAAGTGAAAGAGGAGAGTGAAAAAGTTGCCTTAAAGCTCAACATTCAGAAAACGAAGATCAAGGCATCTGGTCCCATCACTTCATGGGAAATAGGAAACAGCGTCAGACTTTATTTTTGGGGGCTCCAAAATCAGTGCAGATGGTGGCTGCAGCCCTGAAATTAAAAGACGCTTACTCCTTGGAAGAAAAGTTATGACCAACCTAGATAGCATATTGAAAAGCAGAGACATTACTTTGCCGACTAAGGTCTGTCTAGTCAAGGCCATGGTTTTTCCAGTGGTCATGTGTGGATGTGAGAGTTGGACTGTGAAGAAGGCTGAGCGCTGAAGAATTGATGCTTTTGAACTGTGGTGTTGGAGAAGACTCTTGAGAGTCTCTTGGACTGCAAGGAGATCCAACCAGTCCATTCTGAAGATCAGCCCTGGGGTTTCTTTGGAAGGAATGATGCTAAAGCTGAAACTCCAGTACTTTGGCCACCTCACGCGAAGAGTTGACTCATTGGAAAAGACTCTGATGCTGGGAGGGATTGGGGGTGGGAGGAGAAGGAGACGACAGAGGATGAGATGGCTGGATGGCATCACTGACTCGATGGACGTGAATCTGAGTGAACTCCGGGAGTTGGTGATGGACAGGGAGACCTGGCGTGCTGCGATTCATGGGGTCGCAGAGTCGGACACGACTGAGCGACTGAACTGAACTGTACTTATCAGACATGAACTATCAGAAAATCGGAACTGAGAGTTAAGCTTTTACTATGAAATTTTATGTTAATCTAGTTCTAGCTCGGAGATGTGTTTAATGTTTGCTGCTTTAGATCCCATAGACTTCAATATTCTCTCCCCTCCTCCATTGTCCTTGGGTTTCCCTAAGAACTCCTTAAATAGAATCTGTGTCTTGCTGCTGTGTCAGTTGTAATCCATTGATTGATGTGGTGGTAATATGTGTGTGAGGAGAGCTTTATCA
The DNA here is from genome assembly GCF_023091745.1 of Budorcas taxicolor. Classification (NCBI taxonomy): domain Eukaryota; kingdom Metazoa; phylum Chordata; class Mammalia; order Artiodactyla; family Bovidae; genus Budorcas; species Budorcas taxicolor. Next base: position 80,427,138 of record NC_068920.1, on the reverse strand, counting down.
TTTTATTATTAAATCTCAGTTTTGTAAGTGGACCTGAGTCCCTGGGCTGTGACCTTCAGAAATTTTTTTTCTCCCTTTGCTTGAAACAGGAAGGCTAGAGGGAACTGGAGTTGATGAATTGGACTTTCCCAGAGTTAGATAAAGCTCTGATCAGGCAGTTTGCCTTGAAGGGCTGGCCTTTGTTAGTGGGGACTGCTCTCAGGGCTTACTTGCCCCGTGTGTGTTTGAAAATGGTTGCAGGGAATTCCCTGGTGGTCCAGTTCTTTGGGGCTCAGTGCTTTCACTGCCATGGCTTGGGTTCAATCCCTGGTCGAGGAACTAAGATTCCACAAACCATGTGGCAGGTTCAAAACAAACAGAGAAAACCTCAGGGAACTTCTTGTGGTAAAAATGAACCTCCACAGGAGCTCTTAGGTCTCAAGCTAGTTTCCTTTAGCTTCCAGCAGTTTGTCCATATTAATTTAAGTGTTTCTTCAGTTTGCTCTAGGAGTTTCTGCTTCTGTTAAACTGACTTTCGGCTTGCAATTCTTTGTATTGGCCTCTCTCCAGAGTTCAGTGTGCAATTTTCCCTGTGACCCTGATTCTCTGATCAAAGAAAGAAAGGTCATTGATTTTCATGTTGAGCTTTTTTCTTGTTGTGAGGCTGATCCGCTTTTTTACATTAGCTTTATACATGGGAGCACTGAGACCAGAAGTCCAGTGGAAGGCTATAAAATCAGGTCTCAACACCAAACTAGAAGAATTTTCCCTTTCCTGTTCTAGTAGCACTTAAGTACACTTGAAAAATTGTGGTTAAAAAATGCATAACAATTTCCCTTTTTAGTCACTTTTAAGTGTACAATTTAATGGCATTAAGACTGTTGATATTATTGTGCAGTCATCACCAGAACTTTTTCATTTTCCCAGACTGAAGATCTGTACACAATAAACTCTTTCCTCCAGCCCCTGATAACTGCTTTTCCACTTTCGGTCTCTATGAGTTTAACTACTCTAGATATTTCATGTAAGTATAATCATACAATTTTGTTATTTTGTATCTGGCTTATTTTACTAAGCGTGTCTTCCAGGTCAAGGTCATCGTTTAACCAGAATCATAAGAAAAAAAGATTATTTAAACTTACTCTTCTTTGGCGTGTAGCTAAGTTGATATAGTTGTCCTTTGTCTGAGCTTGTGACTTAGGTCAGTCATTATGCTATCTGTCTGTCCAGCCCCAAAAGGGAAGAGTTGGATGAGGAGATGGGTAAGATGTTAGACAGTTATAAAGTTGTTTTCAAAGTCTAATGTTTCTTAATTTGCTCTAGGACTTGCAGAGTAGTCTTACGTATTCAAATGAAAACTCTTTAAGTTATGCTTGGTGGTCAGAATGTTAATATTAGCTTATTCTATCGTTTGGGTGTTTGCTGTTAATAACCTACCTCCTAAGTTAGGTACTAGTTTATACAGATTAAGATTTTTATCTGTTATGTTTTTATGAGGAATGCTGCATAGCTTGGAAGGATCTGCCATTTTGTGGTACAGCTACTTGGATCTTTAATTTCATCCTTCTGTCCATTTTCCTTATAGCTGTGTTGAGTTGTTAGGCTTCTCAGTGCACCTTTGTCTTCTGGCCAGTCCGTTGTTGAAATTAGGAGACCTGGCTGGACCACCAACTCAGTGTGCAGATTAACCTAGATTTTGTTTCACTTTGTTGCTAGAGAATGTTATCTTTCCTATGGTGAAATAAGAATTTGTTTCTTATTGTTTAGAGCAGGTAGGGGTTCTTTATTGTTGATAATTATATTATATTGGTGAGTCTTTTTGGCAAGGATTTGTGTTTTTTCACTATAATATTTGACTACATTCAAAGTTCAAGTCTTTCCAGCTGAGATGCCTTTTGCAACTGGGACTTATTCAGTAAGCTTTTTTTTTTTTTTAACTGGAGGATTAAGATAATTTTTGAAATTTTTAGTTTTTGTACCTGTATTAATAAATGGTATCAGGTTACTGTTTTTCAAGGTCTTAAGTTTGCTTCTGCTAACTTATGACAGCAGATAGTATCTGTTATGAGCGAGGCTCCTTCTCAAATTCGTTAGCATGCTCCTGAGGGCAGAGATATTTGTTCTTTTTCACTGCTCTGTCCCTTGAATCTAGAACAGTGGCTGGCACACAGTAGGGGTTCAATAAATATTTGTTGAATGACTTATTAAATATACCAGTGTTCAGTATGTTAGAGAAATAACAAGACTTCTTAATTTCATGTTTTGAAATTTCAAAACTTAACTGGTTTTAATTAGCTAGGTTCTCTGATTTACCTTTTTTCTCATTCTTTTATTGACTGATCAATTTAGTACTTCTGCTTCATTGACTACGCTAATGCCTTTGACTGTGGATCACAACAAGCTGTGGAAAATTCTTAACGAGATGGGACTACCAGACCACTTTACCTGCCTCCTGAGAAACCTGTGTACAGGTCAAGAAACAACAGTTAGAACTGGATGTGGAATAATGGACCAGTTCAGAATTAGGGAAGGAATATGTCAAGGCTGTATATTGTCACCTTGCTTATTTCTATTCAGAGTGCATCATGAGAAATGCGGGCTGAAGGAAGCACACAAGCTGCAATCTAGATTGCCAGGAGAAATATCAACAACTTCAGATATGCAGATGATATCACTCTAATGGCAGAAAGCTAAGAGGAACTAAAGAGCCTCTTGATGAGGGTGAAAGAGAAGAGTAAAAAAGCTGGCTTAAAACTCAGCATTCAAAAAAGTAAATCATGGCATCCAGTCCCATCACTTCATGGCAAATAGATGGGGAAAAAGTGGAAATATTGACAGACTTTATTTTCTCAGGCTCCAAAATCACTGCAGATGGTAATTGCAGCCATGAAATTAAAAGATGCTTGCTCCTTGGAAGGAAAGCTATGACAAACCTAGACAGCGTATTAAAAAACAGAGACATCACTTTGCCGACAAAGGTCCGTATAGTCAAAGCTGTGGTGGCTCAAACAGTAAAGGACCTGCCGGTAGTGTGGGAGACCCAGGTTTGATCCTTGAGTTGGGAAGATACCCTAGAGGGGAAATGGTAATCTTGCCTGGAGAATTACATGGACAGAGGAGCCTGGCAGGCTGCAGTTGACCACTGAAGAATTGATGCTTTCGAACTGTGGTGATGGAGAAGACTGTTGAGAGTCCCTTGAAGAGCAAGGAGTCAAACCAGTCAATCCTAAAGGAAATCAACCCTGAACGTTCATTGAAGGACTAATGGTGAAGCTGGAGCTCCAGTACTTGCATCGATCTGATGTGAAGAGCCGACTCATTGGATAAGACTCTGATGCTGGGAAAGACTGAGGGCAGGAGGAGAAGTGGGCAACAGAGGATGAGATGGTTGAATGGCATCACCAACCCAATGACATCAGTTTGAGCAAAGTCCAGGAGATAGTGAGGGACAGGGAAACCTGATGTGCTGTAGTGGGTGGAGTCACACAGAGTTGGGCGACTTAGTGGCTGAACACTAGCAATGCAGTAAACATCTCCATTACAGGGTAAACCAAGAAGAGTAATATATAGTTAGTACATCTTTTTTTAATGAGACACCAGTTCTTTTTAAAGTTCTTTTGGAGATAGTAAGGTTAATAAGCATCTTACTTAGCCTATGATTTCAGTCATCTATACTTTTTAAAATTTAGCTTTACTCTCTTATTCATGTATTGTTTCTAGCAGTGATTGAAAGGATTTTATTTCTTCCATCTCTCTTACCCATGTGCAAAAAGGAATATGTTGAAGCTTAATAATTTAAAAAATTTAATGTATTTATTGAGCAAATATTTTGAGTACCTACTGCGAGCCAGGCACTATTCTGTGTTCTGGGGATACTATCCTGTGTTTTGAGAGGAAAAAAATGACAGAAACTTCTTTCTTCATGGAACTTAAATTCTCATAGAAGAGATAGGGAAAAAAAATAAGAAAAATTAAGTAATATGTAGAATAAAAGCAGATTTCTCTAATAGGATAAATTCTTTTAAGTTACTTGTGTAGGTTGAATCACTTCATTAAATATCAGTTTGCCATTGTTGGGGAATGAGTTACTATGTGTGAGAACGTAGAATAAGGAAGGCACTTTGGTAGAAACAGTTTTGTAAATCAGATGGAGTTTATAACCCGTACTCGCAATACTTACCCTTACACTGCAGTGCAAAGCCATTTAAAGGGAGCCACCTGAAGTGTCAGTAATAGGCTTTAAGAGTTCAGAAAAGTTGGAGTTTCTTTTCCTGACCACCCGCTCAGTCTAGGCTGAGACCAGATGGAGCAAAGGCATAGCGATGCTAAGCAACCTATGTATTTGGGAATATTGACCTTTTTGTTGTGGGGCAAACTGGAAGATGTGTGTGTGTGTGTTGGAGGTACTTTAGGAGCAGAGATAGGGAATGTCAAGGTGGATTGTATACAACAGGTCTCCAGATGGTCCTGTAAAGAAATGGGGAGCCACAGACGGCTCTTTAGCGGGACCATGGCATGATTTTAGGTTTTTTGTTGAGAACATTAAGTGACAGTTGGGAAGGATGGGTTGGAGGGTACAGCAGGGAGGCTCAAGGTGATTTGGAGCATCTAAAAAGTATAGTTAGTGCAAGACTATAATTGGGCTTTTCTAGGGTGTACTGTTAATCTTCTGATCCCTGTGAAGGGTGCTTCTTGAAGCACAGGTCTGTAGTATATAGTATAAACAGAGTTGTACCATGGGTCAGCCTTGTGGCCAACAGAGGATGAGGGTCTTAAGTTGAAGATACTGAAAGTGAAGAAGAGAGTCCAAGAGAAATTTGTAAGTGATAGGATTGGTAACTACTGGGGATGGAGTTTTGTGGAATAATAATTATAGATGGTTTGTGTTTTACCATCTGAGCCACCAGATCAGTTTAAGACTGATCTTCATATTAAGTAGTGATAATTTGGGCAACACTTTTTTCTCCCGCCTTTTCCTCATTACGTCCACCTTACACATCTTTCTCCACCCCTAATTGGAGCTTTGTTATCTATTTTGGACTATATAGTAAAGCTTATTAGAAGTATTTCTGAAACAAAGGAATTTTTCCTGTGAGGGGTGGTACTTTGAGAAAAGGGTATATGGGCTTTAAATATACTTAAAGTAGAGGGCTCTTAATATATGTCAAAGTTAACTCATTTATCATTCCAGATTTAATTTTCTAGATAAATTAGCTTATGGTATATTAAATTTCATATAATTTTATAATATTACAACAGTTTAGTCCTGTAATGTATGTGCTGAAACATTTTATTATAGAAAAATTTAAATATACCCGAAAATAGTAGCGTATAATGAACTCCAGTGTACCCACCAACATTTTCCTGGTCTTATTTCATCTGTTTTCCTCTCTGCCCTTTTACTTATATATTTACTGTAACTAGATAAGGCTTTATTATTATTATTATTATTACAACCTCAGAGCCATTATTACGTCACACAGTCATCTTTACCCCAGCTTAGCACCATCTAATACAATACCCAGTGTGGATTCAGATTTCCCTTTTGGTTTTGAAAAAGACTTATAGTTGGATTGTTTGAATCAGATTTTATACAAGTCTTGTGGTTATTTTTAAAGTTGATGTTTTTTGAAGAGAAAATTAAGGCAGTGTGAAAACATTTTAGTATAAGCTATTCTAAGAGAGCAGTGCTGTTTTGACAGTCATTCTGTCTGGAACTTGGTTTTGTAGAAGGAGGTGTCAAAATAGCTGGTATCTTATTTTTATGATTTTGAACATAGCAAGTCTTTCCAAAGTGGGAAAAGTGAGTGTGACCCCACTTATCTAGAAGCCTAGAGTGTGAAAATGTGAGCAAATTTGAGAAGGTTCAGGTCCCTCTGTGAAGGATGTGGGATTTGGGACCGTTTTTGTAACTACTTGTTTAATGTTACAGTATATTTTATCTCCCTGGATGTACTGTCCTTATCTATAAAATAAGGAGTGGATGATTTCTTTCTTTTTTTCCTAAAATTTTTATTGAAGTGTAGTTGATTTACAGTGTTGTAAAGAGTGGGTGATTTCCTACATTCCTTTTGAGTTCTTATTTTTGTGTGTTTTATTTTATCTTTATGCTTGATTTCAACAGGATTCTCAGAGTTGGATTGGTGGAAACAATGAACCATTGACTGGCTTTACATGGCGAGGTGGTTGCGAAAGAGAAACAACAGGCATACAAGTCTGGAATGAAGTATTTGTGATCGAGAGACCTAATGGAACAAAAGTAAAATTCTTTTTATAGTTTTTTTTTTTAACTGTTTTTTCTTCCTTATTTCTTGAGCAAAACAACACAGAACTCTTATTATCTGATAACTTAAACATGTGGACTATTATGTCAAAATGTGTGAGATATGTACTTTTCTTGACTTAATTACTGATATTTATGGTAACCGTTTTATATTTGACTTTTATAAATCACTGTTGGTGAGTTTTTACTTAGTATTTCAAACTTTTAAATTCCTAGGTGGCTGTGCTGCTAATGGATACCCAGGGTGCCTTTGATAGCCAGTCAACTATCAAGGATTGTGCCACAGTGTTTGCTCTGAGCACCATGACTAGTTCTGTTCAGGTGAGACACAGGGATGCTCTAGCATGATCAGTTCACATAACTCTAATACCTTTGCTCTTCCTCAGAATGCTATTTGATGGAAGGAAAGAAGGACTAAAATTAGAGAAACTATTTATATTTCTTATTTCTCACTTAGTTTCTGTGCTTGCTGTCTGGGCTTACAATGTGAAATTTCGTACTTTTAAGTGCTTAGCGGGGAAGCAGTGAACCAGTAGCCAGTGTCTTTGGTATTTTGTTGTAGCATCAATGCTCTTTTTTTTTTAAGGAGTATATATTATTGTATATTATCCTTAATTGAACTCAAGGACATTCAGTTGATACTGTGGCTGCCAGATAGATACAGTAAAAGGCAGAGGGTATTTTTATTTTTTGGCTAAATCGACCAAACAGCAAAACCAAGTAATTAAATTTAGTTTTCTACTTGATGTGCATGGCAACTAGTACTTGATTATTTGAATGAATGGAGGTATGTTTATATAATAAACTAGGGTCATATTTAACTTAGGAAACCTAAGTGATGTTTATGTAATCTAGGATAGCACCTGTTTCCACTTAGAAAGGAGTAAAATTCTTTTCTTTTTTCACTTATGCTATACCCTAGTTATGTTTGGTGTTGTGTCAAGTTCTAGTCTCTTTGAGCTAGGCCATCTTTTTTCTGTATAATTTAGACTGATTGGACTGAATTAAACCACCACAGGTCATTTTGTATTTTTTTACTTTCCCTTTTATGGGCTCATCTGTGGTCGATACTTCTCTGGCTGAAAAAAGAATTATTGAAGTATGATGGTTAGGTCCAGCTGGTGGTGATGTTTCAAGATACATATTTGCAAATATTTTAAAGAGTATGTGCCTCTCCTGAGGCAAGAAATATTTCCTACTGATGAGAGACTATAGGTGATGCCGTCACAGTGCCTTGGCTTCTGTGCTTTCCCTTGGTGTCTGGAGTGTACGACTAGTCTCGATTAAAGTTCCCTTCTCCTTCCTCAATTCGAAGTATCTAGCTGTCAGTGGAAACAACTTGTGGATATTATTACGAGATAAAAGAGAAGGGGCTTCTTTTTATTATAGCGATGGAGATACCTGTCTCTATAAACTAAATGATGTTATTGGGGACCCTTAGAATCTCTCTTTTCCAATTTGTTCTACTTTTTTTTCTCCGATTTTACAGGGTGGCACAACTGCCATTTTCCTGAGGCAACCAGAAGCCACATTTTTGTGTTTGTATTATCACGTTATAGCCCTTCAGATTAGCTGACTCTCTGACTTGCTTTAATTATAAGCTCTCTGTCCTAAAACTTATACTGTGGCGTTCTGTTGTTTATTTAACTTTATGATAGTGAGAGGCCTAATTTTGGAAACTTAAAGCCATTTCCTTATTGTAAAATGAAAATTCTTGCTTTGCTTGACTGTCTCATAATGTGATTTTGTGTGCAGTCAGAAATGAAATCCGAATGCGATAATGCATAAAAAAGCGCTTTGTAAACTAAATAATCAAAAAGATTAATTTTTTATTGTTTTTTAAGGCCGCACTGACCGGCACGTGGGATCTTAGTTCCCTAATCAGGGATCGAACCCATTCCCCCTGCCTTGGGAGCACAGAGTCTTAATCACTGAATTTGCAGGGAAGTCCCTGAAATTATTTTTTATTATTACTTCTTTCCTGATTCTTGAGGCCGGATTTCTGTCCTTCCTTATTACATAAGTTATATGATTGATAGGCTAATGACAGACTGATCCCTTTGTCATTTATTTTTTCAAAAAATAATTGTTGAGCATCTTGTTAAGTACAGTGTGGTATACTGAGTACAACATAGTATACTAAGTACTAATGATCTACAGTAAACAAATCTTTTCTCTGCTGTTTATAATCTGGCCCTGACAATGAAAGGATCTGGGCCTATTTTTTAAATGCTGAGGTCCATATCAGTGAGAATAGGTTGGTCATGCTCTCAGTTTTTAAGTTTAAATAGAGTTTAATCACCTCAATCATTAATTCCTTTTTAAGTACCTGTTTGGAATTAGCTGAGAAAATCATTTTAAGTTTGCTGGCTTATAGTGGCTGTTTATTTTCTTGACCTCCAAGTGGTTAGGTTGGATCAGCACTTCTTTGCGGTTAGAATAGATTTTTCTCTATTTGGAGTAACGCTGTGTTCTTAGATACGTTATTTCTTAGCAGAGGCTGCAACTGTGGACACCTACTCCTTCTCTCCTTGGGTGGCCTAGGTGATCTCGTGAAAGATCTGATTCAGAAGGACTGGGGCTAGTGTGTCTTCTCTCCAGTCTCTCTCTTGCGAGTGCTTGAGTGAGTGATAGTCACTCGGTTGTGTCTGACTCTTCGTGACCCCATGGACTGTAGCCTGCCCCGGTCCTCTGTCCATGGAATTCTCCAGGCAAGAATGCTGGAAACGGTTGCCATTTCCTTCTCCAAATCCCTTTCATGCCCCTCTCACAAAAAGGAGCAATCCCTAATGGTGAAATTTTGGGGCACTGGGGTGCTGCCTGCATCCACTCAGAAGCCTGCATGGTGGGTAGGCAGTCAAGTCTGACTGTTCATTCTCCCTAAGCACAGCTCCAGTCCCAAGACACATCCCTTTAATTCCCATTGGCCACTGGCACTTTACAGAATTTTTGCAAAGTCTCTAAAATTCTGCATGGATGAGGTACTTGCGGCTCCATTCTAGGGTATAATGGTTTCAGAAGGTACCCTGAATGATGCTCCATAGATATTAGGTCTCAAACCCAGTTCTTCTTACCTTTCCCCTGCCCCAACCCAAACCATTCCACTTCCAGAATGCCAGGTCACATTGGTCCATCTCCCAATGGACTGCTGAACGCTTCTTCCTCAGACTTGGGGACTGAGGAGAGAAAAGGGGTCAAGAGCCATGAGTTCTCCATGTTTCTCAGCAAACAGGATTCTGGACCCAGACTGGACCCAAAGGGTCTCAGTTTTACTCATGGACAATACAAAGTTAGGGTCAGATGCTCCTCAATGCTCCTTCTGGTTCTAAAATTCTGTTTTTGATAACTGCATTTTTCACATTCCTTCAAAAATATGTGCAGAAACATTAGTAATTTTCAAATAAAGAAGCTATAAAATGTACAATATAATTCTTTTGAAAAGCTACTTTTCAAATATAATCAGTATTTAAATTAGCAATTTTTTAGCTTTTTTTTTTTTCATATAATGGCGGTTCTTTCAAACAGGCAAAAAAAATCCAACCAAAGGCACTTAAGAAATTACTTAAGAAATTATAAGACCTTCTCTGGTGGCTCATATGGTAAAGAATCTGCCTGCAGTGCAGGAGACTGGATTCAATCCCTGGGTTAGGAAGATCCCGTGGAGAGGACATGGCAACCCACTCCAGTATTCTTGCCTGGAGAATCCCATGGACAGAGGAGCCTGGCGGGCTATAGTTGATAGGATCACACAGAATCGGACATGACTGAAGTGGCTTACCATACAAGAAGTTATATGTCATTGTATTCAGTTTGAAAACTTAGCCGATTTGATATTTATACTTACTTACTTAATTTACCATCATCAGCTCTGGCCTGTGTGGCTTGCAAAGCCTCCTAAAAATTTGTGAAAAGGGCAAGAGTGCCACCTACTGTTGTGTATGTTGTGTTTTTTGTTTTTTTTTTTAAACAGCTACTACAGTCTGGTAAAATTTTCCTGTTATTTAGACTGAGTTTGCTTAAGTAAAAAGATAATCATATTAGAGTCAGTGGTAGTTGAGGCACCCATGAGTAACTAGAAACTGTATATTGTGAATGCTCCAAGGAGGAATTTGATCTTTGTAGAACTATGCCCTTCACATTCATTCACTTAGAAAAATAGTTGAGGAAATCCTATATTTAAGAAAAAAAAACAAATCATGGCGTAACATTAAAGAAACTTACTACATAAGTGTAAGTATGTAAACGTACAATATAAGTATACTGCATATACTTAAAAAAAAATGTCTGCTGCTTTCTTGGCCCCATATGCATGTATTCCTGGTTTTTACATAGTTTACCACCACTGCTCCCCCCTTAGTGTTTTACAGTTAGGAAAGAACAAATCCTTTTCATCGCTAGTTAAGATAATGACCGAGTCATTCATATGTGTTCAGGTATAAAATAGCCTTCATTTCCAGAAGCAAAGTTATACACAGCTGGGTATTCAAAGTAAAGCACTAATGAAAACCAAATTCTGTTTCAACAGGTATATAATTTGTCTCAAAATATTCAGGAAGATGATCTTCAACACTTGCAAGTATGTATGTCTCAAAGAATGTATGCCAAAGTATTGAAAATTTAATCCTACATTATTGTTACTTTACACCAGTAATCTATAATATTGTATGAAGATTGACTGTTACATGATTTTAAACAGATACATGACTTCTTAACTAAAAGAAATTTTAATGTGTACTTGGTCTTAAAAATTAAATGCTTGGCTTTCAAATGATTTTAAAGGCCCTGACATCTAGTGGTCTGATATAGAACAGCTTTACAGATGTCTTCTTTCAACGTCTTTGGGGGCATTATTTTAAATAATTTGATTTAATAGTTATTTACAGAATACGGCAGACTTGCAATGGAAGAAATCTACCAGAAACCATTTCAGGTAAATTAAGTATTTTATCATTAAAATAAATTTACCTATGAAAAGCTGTTATCTTGTATTTCTGAAGATATAAGAACATTATGCCAAACGTATTTTTAGCAACAGATCCAGCGGAATTGAAACTAATTTATGGTAGAGTCATCACCAACTTAACAGTAGCAATTTACAAGAAAAGAAGAAAACAAAGCTAATTTCAGATAGTTTCTTCTTTGAAATAAGTGGTTTATAAGTTGACATGGTATTACTTGATTAGTTGTGTTATAGTAGGTGAGAATGACTCAACCCTGTTTGCTCATCTGTGTGTGAAGTCTTCCCTGATACGAAAGCATCACTGGTGGTTCTTACTGTTAGTGGATTTACACTAATTCAGCCTCAGTCTTGTCTGGCTCAAGTGATCACTTTTATGAAATATTTGGACAGGTTATGGTGTCATTTTTTGTATATGATAAAATTTACTCTATTTGGCCTATATCTGTTTTTCTGAACTGGGGTAATTTTGCCACCCAGAGGGCATTTGCTGATATTTGGAGACATTTTAGGTTGTCACAGTTTTGGGGAGGAAGTTAATACCATTGGTATTTAGTTTTTAGAGACCAGACATACTGTTCAACATCCTGTAATACATAGGACAAGTGTGTACAGCTAAGAATTATCTGACCCAAAGCATCAATAATGCTGAATTGAGAAATGTAAGCATGTAAAAATAAAAAATTCTGTGAATTATTTGGTCTTTTAATTAGACAATCTTGGCTTAAAATTATGATCTGTATACCCTGATACGTCTTTTGTTTTTTCTTAAAAATCCCTGTGTTATTGCTTGTGGTGACAATATATACAGTAAGTTTCTCAAGTGGATGTAGATTCTTGGTATAGGAGTTGGGAGTGTTACTGGTTTATGTAGTAGGCTCTTGATATAACTGTGAGTAGTAGTAAACCATTTGGTTGCTATAACTTTTGATAAGGATTGTTTCTGGGGAGTAAGGGATGCTTCAGTTGTTAAGGTAGTAATTTTTGGTAAAATTTTATAAGAAATAGTCTATGTTTTTCCTTTTTTCTGTAGACATTAATGTTTTTGATTCGAGACTGGAGTTATCCTTATGAACATTCATATGGTTTGGAAGGTGGCAAACAATTCCTTGAAAAGAGATTGCAGGTAAGTCCCTATTTCTGAGATAGGCGAGCATAAGCACCAAGTCAGGTGAAGGAGTGGGCTGCCTGGACTGCTGCCTAGATCAATGTCTAAGTGTGATCGGGACAAATTGAGTATCCCTGGTTAACCTAGGTAACCCCATATGCAATTGATGAGGTGTAAATTGGTAGCATTCCTGTGAAAGAGGACAGTAGAAATGCCCTTGAATAGAAATTAAGGAACAGATATTTCTCTCCAGAGACATACTGAAGGGACATTTCAATAAATCAGTATTCACAGGATAAGAGTTTGAAGTAGACCAACCTTTTGGTCTGTTCAGATTGCATGCATGTCTCTTTCTGGCCCAGCTGAGCTTCTGAACATTTGAGACAGGCTGGGTAATCTAGTATGCATGCGTTGAACGCAAATGATGTGAGACTTTCTTTCCAAGGAGTATTGTCTCATAGAGTGGCAGCATACAGAGAGCTAGAAAAGGGATCTTAAACATTTATAGCATAGCATTTATACACAGTTCAATTCAGTCGCTTAGTCATGTCCGACTGTGACCCCCATGAACCGCAGCACGTCAGGCCTCCTTGTCCGTCACCAACTCCCGGAGTCCACCCAAACCCATGTCCATTGAGTCAGTGGTGCCATCCAACCATCTCATCCTCCATTGTCCCCTTCTCCTGCCCTCAACCTTTCCCAGCATCAGGGTCTTTTCAAATGAGTAAGCTCTTCACATCAGGTGGCCAAAGTATTAGAGTTTCAGCTTCAACATCAGTCCTTCCAATGAACACGCAGGACTGATCTTTAGGATGGACTGGTTTGATCTCCTTGCAGTCCAAGGGACTCTCAAGAGTCTTCCCCAACACTACAGTTCCACACATACCTCAAAACTGGAACCCAGAAAAGTAACTTGCCTTTGGTCATTTAACAAATTATTGGTAACTGTAACAGGACCCAAATATCGAGATTCTTGTTCTGACCCATGCAAAATGCCTCACCAAGGCAGTCCTGGAAAATAAACTCACCACTATGATCCTTTATTCCTAGAAGTATCCTCCCATGGAAACCCTAAGGTCAAATACTACCCACCTACTGACATCCACAAAAGATACATAAAAATCCCTTTATTCATAAATAGGAGTTTTCTTTCTTTGGGGTAATAAACTTTTGTCTGTTCCCTGTGGAAAGGATGCATTTAGTTTTGCAACCTTATTCAAAGATTGAGGGTATAATATAATTTTTCTTAATCCTAAACTGAGATTAAAACCAAATTCTTATTCTTAGATTATATTAAAGGCATTTCTAGACTGTCAAAGATTTTCATTCATCAGCATTTTCTTTGCTTTGTTAGAAGAAATTGACATGAAGTACATTAGGCATACTAACTAAATTCAGAATTATGACTTCAAAGACAAACGGGTTTTTAAATACATTATTAAATTGATACAGAAAAGTACACAGACCATAAGTATGCACCTTGATGAATTTGTGCAAATTGAGCATAGCCATATAACAACCCAGAAGCACCCACCTCTGTCTACTAACTCCCTCTAGTCCCCAAACCCTTCATTGCTGTTCAGACCTTCAGGAGGCTTTGTTTTTGGACTTTTTATGAAAGAAATCACACATGGTATGTATTCTTTTGTGTCCAGTTTGTTTTGCCCAGTATTACGTTTCTGAGATTAGTTCATATTGTTGCATGTAGTTTAGTTCACTTATTCTCATTGATATTCAGTATTCCATTGTAAGAATAACAATAGTTTTTCCGTTCTACTCTCAATGGAGATTTGGGTAGTTTCCAGGTTTTGTTGATTACTAATAGTACATGTGTTTTAGAATGGTTTTTGAGATGAGTTTAGGAGGGAATATGTGAATTATATTGGGATAAGTAGTTATTAAAAATGTAACTTTAGTATATTCTTCCAGAAAATACATAGCGGTTTCTCTTCTGCAAAAAACTGATGACTAGCATATGTCATAAATAATCATTTGGAATGAGCGCTGAAATCTTAAGGTTCTTTGGAATTTTTAAAGTTCTTTAGACTACACTGGTGTTTTTCACCTTATCTGTTGTTTTGCTCATTGGCTGACCTTTTTATTTATAGGTGGATTAGTACTTTGCTTTCTCTTTGCCATTATAAGTACTTTAAAGATGGGTTTATAAATCACAGTCACACCTGTTGTTCTGGTGTTAGATATTATGATTAATTATTATTTGTATTTATTCATATCCTTGGTAGCTAGTGGGCTTCCCTTGTGACTCAGCTGGTGAAGAATCCGCCTGCAGTGTGGGAGACATGGGTGATTCCTGCCTGGGTTGGGAAGATCCCCTGGAGAAGGGAAAGGCTACTTACTTCAATATTCTGTCTAGAGAATTCCATGGACTGTATAATGCATGGGGTCTCAATGAGCCAGTCACACTTTCACTTTCACTTTGGGTAGCTAACAGGGGAAAAAAATCTCTTGGTTTAGGAGAGGAGGTGGGTCTTACCAAATGGTTAGAAATGGGTCTTTAATAAAATTTTATATTGTCAAAAAACACCCATCTGGAGTAGCATTTGAATTACTGTGCATGCCTGTGAGTATGTGTGTGTACTTAAAAAAAAATTTGTTTTTCTCTTGTTTGCTCCTTTACCCTGTCACCTTCTACCTCCAGGTAAAACAGAATCAACATGAAGAGCTGCAGAATGTAAGGAAGCACATTCACAATTGTTTCTCAAATCTTGGTTGCTTCCTTTTGCCACATCCTGGTCTTAAAGTTGCAACTAATCCTAGTTTTGATGGGAGATTGAAAGGTGGGAATTCCCATTCTTGTTAAAATCAGAACTCAAGTTGTAGAGACTGAAAGTTTAAAAAAAAATATATATATATATATGGTTCCTTAAAATTTCTCTTATACTGGAGGATATTTCGATGCATTGTTAATGAAGTGATTGTAGTGCTCTCTGCGGTCTTTCTAGCTTTCCATTGGTTTGTTGCAAATACCTAGCATATTGATTAACAGATTTTTTAATGTCTGTTGCTCAGCACTGATGTCCTAAAAATACTGAAGGAACATTTCAGTATTTCATCTGATTGCAGTCTGCTAAAAAGCATTACCAATATATTGTATTGATATAATTAGATTTAAGTCTGTTTCGGGGTGATGGTATAATTTTCTGTGTATGTTTTAGGGTTATTTTGAGCATGATAGCAGAAGACTTGAGGATTAACAAAACTTTAACAGTATGGCTAGAAAAACAAAATTTAGTTTTAATATTTAATACAGTTTCATGAATTGCCTGCCATTTGGAAAGGATAGTTTACTTAAAATACTTGATGTGGAATTTGTTTTGATAGTTCACAGTTGTGTTTATTATTTGAGCTGACAGAATTATTGGAAGATGAAGAAAATGGGGTACTAGAGTTGGGGGGGGGCATTATATTTTTTCCTAGGAGATGTGTCAGTATGACAGGTTTGGATGAGTTTTTTTAAATGAATCTATACTTAAGTATCATACTCTTGTTTTATAAAATAGAATCTCATTAGCTCTTACCAATGGTGACTTTTTTTTTTTTTTTACTAATATGTTGACTAATTTCATGCCCATCAGATATTGATGAAGAGTTTAAACGAGAGCTTCGAAATCTGGTTCCCTTGCTCCTTGCCCCAGAAAATTTGGTAGAAAAAGAGATAAGTGGATCTAAAGTCACTTGTAGAGATCTTGTAGAATACTTTAAGGTAGGAAAATGCTTACATTAAATGACTTTGTGTAAGTTAGAAATATAGTTGACTTAAAACTCATTTGTGTGTTATAAAAATTTCTCATCTGTATTTTAAAGCAATTAGGTAAAATTTATAATTTTTTTTTGCCTTGAATTGGATGTATCAATATTTTAGAATATTTAAGATTGTAGCAGACAACATGTATCTTCTACACAGTGATTTTATTTGTTTATACAGTTACCCTACTTTTTCTCCAGCCCTGATATGCACAGAAGAACCATTCATAATATTATAATACCACTCTATCATTTGAAAATGATAATAGATATTGGGAGCATAATTCTGCATCTTGAGTTCTCATAAAAAACCTCTCAGAGTCTGAGTACTTGATGAGAGCCTTTGAAAGTTATCAAAAGTGGGTTCTGAGCTCAAGTAAATTATTCATAGATTTTTTTTTTCCCCCCTCTGCTCTCTAGTCTTTATAACTTGCTTGCCAGAGCAAGGCCACTGTTGAGGGTTGTGATTATTTGTAGTAGTTGTAGA
Organism: Budorcas taxicolor; assembly: GCF_023091745.1. Taxonomy (NCBI): domain Eukaryota; kingdom Metazoa; phylum Chordata; class Mammalia; order Artiodactyla; family Bovidae; genus Budorcas; species Budorcas taxicolor. Next base: position 80,410,559 of record NC_068920.1, on the reverse strand, counting down.
TGGATGGGAAAATACAGTTAATGAAAGAGGGCATTTTTGTGTTATTTAATGGACACTTGATCACTTTCATATTATCTTTGTTTAGTTATGAAATAATTTAAGAGTCAGATGAAAGTTGAGATGAAAGATTCCTATATGGAACTTACTTAATAATTTTCATCTTTCTTACTCTTAAACCACAAAGTAAAATACTGAGTTAAAATGTTTTGTTACATATTTATTTGAAACATTGGCAGTTTGGCAGTAGGAGAGAATTGTGGATTTCTTTTCATAGAGTAGATGGCATTTTATATGTAACTTTAAATATGAAACAACTTTTCTGCCAAGTTGAAGTTATATTTAGAGAGATTTCTCTAGGATATTATTTTGCAACACACATTTTTAATAATGTTGAGAATAGGGTTAACTTTTTTGGAATGAAAGTATATGATTTTTAAAGCTTCGACTTTTCCTTTTAATAATGTGAATCATTTTTCTATCTATTGATGTTTCTTTGGGGATATGGAGCCAAAGTGCATAACCTATCAATATAATGAGTCTTCTGTATTTTTAGGCTTACATTAAAATTTATCAAGGAGAGGAACTTCCACATCCAAAGTCCATGCTTCAGGTAGTGTGTATGTTGTACATACATTTATGTATGAGGGAGAAAAAAAAATCTGCTTTAGAGAGAAATGCTGGAAATGGGGTGGTGCTTCTTTGCATGCAAATGCATTTTAGATACTTAAGGCATGGGTCCTGAAGTTTTTGAGTTTTTGTAACTACAGATTGCAGACCTTGTACCCACACAGTACCTTCATAGAAATGAAGGTCCTTGGTGCTTTCTCTTCAGTTGCTCAAGAAATGTAGGAAAATTTCTGTTTCAGAAGATAGCTTGATGTGGGCCTTGCTGAACCAAGCTGCTTCTGTTCTCTGGGTCTTTGACAATGAATGTTGTTTGAAATAGGCTTATTTTCCTCTTTATTTTAATGAGTGACAGCTACTTCTAGTGATTATAGTTTTGTTGTTTTTCTTTTTTTCTTTTAAAAAGGTATTCTTTAGGGGCAATGTTATTTTAACCTGTTTCATTTTTTAAAAAATTGCTACTTTGGGCAATTTCCTAATTTTATAGTGGATTAAACTGTTGTTTCATAAAATCCATGTAGTAAACAGTTTTGTGGATTTAAAAATGTATCCTGTGTCATACTGATTATGAGAGAAAGGACCATATGATTATTCTTAATTCTTTGCACCTGGAGACGGGACATATATTAGGGCTGTATTTATTTAATTCTCTTGTAATTTCCTGGGCATATGTGTTCTATTCTGCAAACTCACTCTAACAAATCTAAACAAAACAAAATTAGTCAGGTAGTCCTATTAGAAGCAGTTACTATATCCTTTATAATAGTGTTTCCTCCATTAGAAGGGAAAACTGGAAGTTGATAATATTTTTCTCCAACTTGGTCACTGTACATAATTTATTGTCTTAATCAGCATTTACAGTCATCAGATATTTCACATAAAGTTGGCACATTTTACTTTATTTTTTAGGCAACAGCTGAAGCCAATAATCTTGCTGCAGTAGCAGGAGCAAGAGAGATCTATTGCAAAAGCATGGAGCAGGTTGGTGACTGACATTTATATTAGCACTAGAGTGAGAAGATTTTTATATTTAAAATCATTGAACCAATTCGTACTGCTTACACATTGTCACGTTACATCATTCCCAAATTTTCTTTTATCATCTCTACTGAAAATAAACAAGATTATAATTTCCATCGTTAGAGTGCAGGATGAGAGTAGTAAGTTATTACATAGACCGCACTAAAATATTTTTTGACACATGATTCAGAGTGCTATTATCAGTAGCTTCTGATGTTAGTAACATTGTCCTAAGACCAATAGCAATTTCTGTGCTAGGCTTGCTAATTCACATATTCAAGTACCTTTTTTATGTGTTACACCTCTTAACCCACTTTCTTGCCAGCAGTCCTTTTTGGTGTATTGCTGGGTCAGCTGACATCAATACAGATTGTAGTGTAATTCTTTTTGTCTTTATTGGTATATAGTTAATTGGGAAAATTTATTTTGCCTGAGTCAGTTAAATATATAAGAAATGCGTGGGTTTTGATGACGTGTATAGTATTACAAACAAATTTAAAACTAAACCATGTAGATGGTTTAACTTCACTGATGGAATTTCTTTCAAGTGTGACTTATTTCCAGCATGTAATCTGTCCTACTGTCTGCACAGGTATGTGGTGGGGACAAGCCTTACATTGCACCTTCAGATCTGGAGCGAAAACACCTGGATCTTAAGGAAGTGGCGATTAAACAGTTTCGTTCAGTGAAAAAAATGGGTGGAGATGAATTCTGCCGTCGTTATCAGGACCAGCTTGAGGCTGAAATTGAAGAAACCTATGCAAATTTTATAAAGCACAATGATGGCAAAAATATCTTCTATGCTGCTCGTACCCCTGCCACACTGTTTGCAGTCATGTTTGCTATGTATATAATCTCAGGACTGACTGGCTTCGTTGGCCTAAACTCTATAGCCGTCTTGTGTAACCTTGTCATGGGGTTAGCACTGACGTCTCTTTGTACTTGGGCATATGTTAAATACTCTGGGGAGTTCAGAGAAATTGGAACAGTGATTGATCAGATTGCTGAAACACTATGGGAACAGGTTGGTATCTATCTTTTGGTTTTTCAGTGACTAATCTTATCCTTGTGGCTCCCCACCCCTCCTCCAGTCCCCCATTCCCCACCCTCACCCCCAATATTTCCACAACTACTTTTTCTTTGTATGGAGAATGGCAAAAGGATATTTTCTGTTTTGTTTAGATGCATAATCTGAATATATATAAACTGAAGTTTTTTTTCCTTTAAAGTTATAGTGTGCTTTGGTTGACTTATATCTGTAATACTCTGGATAGTTTCTTAGTTATAGGCCTGATTATACCAGACAAGTGGGCAGGACCAGAGTCTTTAAGGATTCCCCCCCTCCCCCCCTTTTTTTTGAGAAAAGAAAATATCAGTGCAAGAGTTATGAAGGAAAGGAAATAAGTTTGGAAGTAGAGTTCTTTTGAAGTTTCTTACTAGGATTGATAAGAAGCAATGCATGCCTATATTCCAGGAAAAATGGGTGATATTCAGGTCTTCATTGCCTTCCATGAAGATAGTAGTGGTTTACTGATGTACTTACTACAAAGAACAATCTTATAGGGAATTCTTACAGTGAATAATCTTTGACTTCTGTACTACGGAAATGCTAATGAGCAAAGCAAAGTACCACAGTGAGCCAGCTTTTCTTAATCATAATCTGTTGCCTCAACCAGAATTCAAATCATGATTTTTTACCTCAAACCAGAATTCAAAGTTGGGCCTGACAAGTATCTACTAAGGACAGCCTTGTTGTGTATCAGCCAACTGTTGTCTGATATTGCCTGTGTTCAGAAAATTCCACTTAAGGATATTGTCATTAAAATGATCATCATGAAATACCTGAGCATCATATCAAGAATGAAAGCTACAGTTATTACTGATGGACAATATAAAAGGCGTTTTCAGATACCATTTCTGGGCCAATGAAGTATTGGGCTTACTTGAAGATTTAAGATAATGTGGGTCCATGCTGGTTTTGGTTTTAAAGTCAAAGATTGAAGAAGTTGATTGATGCTGATTTTTCTACTAATAATGTCATTATTATTTTATACAGTGGCCCATTATATTAATTTGCATTTTATATTTCTTTAGAGAAATGCTCTATTCAGATCTGATTTGGAAGCTTATGTCTGGATATTTATTAAATTTTTATATCTTTAAAAAGTTCATTCTTTATATTCCTCTGATATGTTCTGACAGAAGATGGATTAAAAGTTATCACAACCTAAAAAAAAAGAAAGCTATCACAGCATCACTTAAAGTATTATCTACTTTAAAAGTGTTGAATCATTATTAATTTTCTGCCACATGGAATTTCAGTAATAGTACAGTGTCTTTTGAAAATCAGTCATCTCCAGTACAGCACTGATTCTAGGACTTTAGAGGTGCCACTATCACAAAACAAGTCAACGGAAGAATCTGAAGTGTGTACAGTTATTTTTAGTATAGTCGAGGTAAGATGATCAGTAGGCGGAAGGTCTGTGCAGTGTCAACAAACCTTGTCTAAATTTTTTTGCATTTCTCTTTTCTTCTGCTTCAGAGGAGTCCCAGGAAGGTGAGAAACTATGAAGTCTCAAGTTTTTATAGTCTTAATTAAACTCTTTAAATTCAAGGCCCTCTGAGTCATTCTCCTAACGAATCACTCCATGTTTTAGGTGTTTTCCAAACTGTTCGAAGTTACTAGACGTCGAATGGTTCATCGTGTTCTTTCGTCAGCACAGCGACAGAGACTGTCATCCAACAATAACAAGAAGAAAAATTAGACAGTATTTTTAACTTTTTTCCCTATCTGAAGTGTTCACACTTATACATGTAGGACAATAAGCAGGACCGTCTGGGCCGGTCTGCATAAATGCTGTATACATACCAGATTTGATGCTGCATATAGGGTATGGAATTGCACATCCATCTCATAGGAATTGTAATGGTTTGAATAGGAGGAAAGTAATTTTTGTTACATTATAAAATGTCTAACTGCATTATTTGTAGCATCATAACTTTTTTTTGGGAGAAGCATCTTTTTATTTCCCACATTCCTGGTTATTTTCTTCATTGCTTTGAATTGAATTTTTATATCTATTTTTATATGTAACTCTTTTTTTACCTCATGTTTTTATTTGTTTTGCACATTTCTCATACCACAGGTATTGAAGCCCCTGGGTGATAATTTGATGGAGGAAAACATAAGGCAGTCTGTAACAAACTCTATCAAAGCAGGCCTGACTGACCAGGTGTCTCATCATGCCAGATTAAAGACAGACTGACACTTCATCTCCTCATGGACTCCACTCTCCCTTTTTTTCATGCTTGCTGTACAATGAGAACTCAAATAAAAATAAACCAAAGTTTACAATCAACTGTAGAAGTAGTTTAGCATAACTGGCTTCACAGATGGCTGCCACAGAGTGTGAAATTGTTTGTTGGTTTTAAGCATTCTGTTCATGGCTCCTGAGACATGATGATTGGCTGAGGAGCATTAGTTTATCATGCACACTGGTGCCATGTTTAATTCTTTTTTTTTCTTCTTTGATGTTAGTGAAATTTGTCTTATGTAAAAGGATATTTCAGGGAAATATTTTAAGAAATCTATTTAGAGTCTTTTTAACACAGTGTCCCATTGAAATTTTAATTTTTAGAGAAGTTATGAATCACTGTAGCAAGATTCAGATTGGAATGACAATGAAGCCTTTATTGAGCCACGACATTAAAAGTATATATTGCTTTACTGCCTTCAATACCAGTATTACATAAATGCATGTATCAGAAATTTCACAGAAATTACACAACTCTTGTAGCTAAGAAAGTGATTCTGAAGTGTACATTTGTCTTGCCTTTTTAAATTTATAAACCTGCCCTAAAACGAGATGCGTATCTCGGAAACTAAACTGTCTTTATGCGGTTTAGTCTTCATGTACATAAAATATGCCATTAATTTTATTGGGGGAGAAATTCCATCCAAAAATGTTGCCTACAGCTATGAGTTAAGAGTGTCTGTACAGTGTGTAGCTTTTATTTTCTAAAATCACAGATAGGGCATGTATATGAATTATAAATATATAAATACAATTTTGTATTAAAAGTTTTGTAGTTTATGGCAAAATCTGGTTCTGTGGTAGGCTAATGAGTACAGTCCCTGTGAAGGAATGTTTGTGGCTCATGTCAGTGTATGAATGCATAGACAATTTGAAGTTTTTGATACATTTGTGATATTTATCTTCTTGAGCACTGCAATCTCACTCCCCACCCCACCCCCCACCCTCGAGGGAATTCAATGGGAATGTTTATCGTGACTTTGTCCTCTGTTGCATTTTAAAGTTATTTTCTGTAATTTATTTTCAGTACATAATTAAAAATTTGTTGCATATATAAAGTAGAACTTGTGATTTTTTTAAAGGAATTCTTCAAATATGTATTCCATTACATAAACCTATTTGTTTATACTGAAAAGAGCATGAGTGAGGAACACCCATGTGAGAGCTGTAAGCTATTGTACCTCGAAGCTAAGCTTGTAAACAGTTATTTTTCTGTGTCTGTCTCTGTCAGGGAAAACTTGTGATTAGCTAGGGGATTTATTAATTTTTGTTTCTCTCTCTTTTTTCTGGTATATGTAAGGCTAACATTTTGCAGTACTTTTGTAGCCTTTTCTGTGAACACCTGTTTAAAGCACCTAGTTTGGTTTTTAAGTGAGGAGAACTCAGATGTTGAGTTGCATGGCCGAAAGCTCAAAATTTACTTTGGTATATATCTGCCCCCTCCCGCTTCAAGTCCTATTTTTATATGGATTGTGTTTGTTTCCATCTATTAGTAAACTGCTACCAACTCATCTGTTCTTTAAGAGAATCCACCTGAAAAGTGTCTTATTTCTTTTACTATGTTTTATGAATGTTGTGGACTGTTTTTATGAATGGGAAAAAATAAAAAGTTTGTTGTATAATAGCAACTCTTCTGAAATTAAAGAGACACAGGTAACTGTTTTTTGTTTTGTTTTGTTTTTTAACAAAAGAATTGTGAAATCTAGACCATTGGATTTCTTAATATTTCTTGTTGGAAAAAGTATTTTCCCAAAGATACAATTCTATTAAGGATTCCAAGAAAGTACTTTGGTTTCAGCTGGAAGACTGAATATTGTTAAGCAAGAAGCAGTAAAAGGGATTAAAGACAATTTCAAACTGTTTACTGAAATAATTTTGGTGTTAGTATATTTTCTGTGGTATAATTTTTTAGTAATTTATATTACAAGGTTTTTTTTTTTTTTTTTTTTTAAGCAAACTGTCTTCCTCATTAAGATATAAATAACTTCTTTGGAAGAGATAGTAATTTGTGACCCTACTATTGAGTATGCCTTATATATTTCTCGTGAAAATAGTCATCCTTGCTTCATTAAGTATATTCTGCTTGTGAAATGGAGTAGCTGTAATTTTTGAGAATTTATATTATTTGGTGAACTTTCATTAGTCATTTTACTTCCAGAAATGGGTGGCTTGAGCAGTTACTCTTGCTGTAGGTGTGACTGCTGCTGGAATTTGTTACAGTGTTGCATTATTGCAGGGTTAAACCGTTTTTTTGGGTGGACTTAACTGGGTTAAGAACCTATTGAGAATATATCGTAAAATTCCAGAAAGCACTATAACGTTACTGTTAATGGTTCCCTTAGGTCAAAATGGGCTCAGAAAGTTTTTAAGCAATTGCTTAGTCTTTTGGCTTTCCAGTTAGCTGTTTCTTTGCCACTGTGGGTTGCCTGGGTCTGTTGCACACATTTTTAGGTTTCAGCAGTTTCATTCTTGGCGTGAGGTTTTTTTTCCTACTTTGACCAGGATTGCTCTGTGCACCTAAATGTTTTTCCATTTGTGTCCTAGTTGTGAGGTGATGGCGAACGTCGGCTTGGAGAGCTGGCAGCTGTTCCTGGCAGCCATCTACTTGGCCAGAATTTCCTCATCAAATGACTGTGTTGGATTCAGTCTGGAGCCTTTGTCAGAAAGGGAACTTAACTTTGGGGAATTCTTGGCTTTTGGCAAACAAAGCTACATGAGGGCTTTCTCATGCAGGACAGAGAAATGCCACCTTCTCTACCTAAGTCTTTTATCAGATTTTAGGAATTTCTCCTCTCCAGATTTGCAGTTTGCCGAAATTTAGGATGAGGAATTGATCTACCCTTGACATACTTGAGGGCCATACAGCTCCAGTTAACATTCTTCAGTGAAAGCTAGGAGCTGACCAGGTCAAAAGTGCCTGAAGAGGAGTGTAAAAAAAGCTTAGGAGAAAGGGGGGAATCACAGCCTTCATATAGTCAATCAAGCACTTGCACATACATTAGTACTTTCTGTTCAACCGTCGTGTGGTAGGAAACCACTTAAAAAAAAAAGCTGTCTCGGGTGTCTCAGGATTGCAAACCAGGATTCTGCCACTCCACACCAGGGGTTTGAGTCAGTGGAAAGTTTCAGACAGACGAGTGATATTCATAACTCACAACTGTCTTAGCTGCATTTTAAAATTACTAAAGGTGGACAAAGATTTTGTTAATACTGAAGCAAGGTGAAAATGACCCATAATACTAGGTTTAAAAAGTGGTATTAAGCAAGTAGTGGAAATCTCTCTGTCCTTTTGATTGTATGTGCCAGAGGTAACCATATAGTTGGTGTGTGTGCTATGGAAAACTTCCCCTGTGCTTATTGACACATCTTTATGTATGCATAAAACATGGTTTTTATTTTACACAAAAATAGAATTACCCTGTACATTATACATTTTTCCTATACAACACTGACCTTTTCTTGGGCCATTAAGTAATTCTTCAGTGCTCATGCAGTTGCCTTGACCCTTCTGAGGGTCGATGGGGTTTTGAGGAGAGAGCCTAGACCTTGGACCTTACTTTTTATGCCATTCTGCCCCCTACCACAGGACTGGGGAGAGAAGAAGCAGGTACTATAGAAAATTTGTACACCGTTTTGTTTGTCCATCTGCTGACTCTATTTGGCCAATTGACTAATAACTACTTCCTGAAGCTTGTCCATACTTTGATGGGGTGTGGGGGTCATCTGGACTGTGATTTGTGTGTGTACTCTGTCATGTCTGACTCTATGCAACCCCATGGACTGTAGGCCACCAGGCTCGTTTGTCCGTGGGATTTCCAGGCAAGAATACTGGAGTGGGGTTGCCATTTACTTCTCCAGGGGATCTTCCTGACCCAGGGATTGAACCCAAATTTTCCTGCATTGGCAGGCAGATTTTTTACACTGTACCACCTGGGCTGTTATTTAAATAACAATTTTAAACTTTCTGAAAGTTTATATGGCGAACAATGTGGTTATTGTGGAGTAAAATGGTTCTGTAGCTACTGACAGCAAGAAAGGTCATCTAAAATGTCATAGTTTAGACTTTGCAATCGCAAAATGTGAAGACTAAATGCTTGGGTGACCTGGAGCTGGAAGAATACTTGAATTTAAACTCGGGAGGGGAAAGGAGATGAACCTTGGGGTTATAACAGCTTTGTTCCTCGCACCACCACCTCCAAGCTTTGTGAACTTGGGCCAACGCTTAGGTAACAGTTGAGCCTCACTTTCATCTATTAAACGGAGATAATACCTACCTCTCAGGGTTGTTAGGAAAATAGAATGAGAACATAAAATCCTCATAGGCATTCTTTTGAATCCCTTTTATGGGGGATGATATTTGTGAAACGTGCATCTGTCTTACAAATCATACCTACTCTTTAATTTTATACTCTCTGCTTTCTGAAGAGAATAACCATGATGACTCTTGGAGGGTGATAGTCTTTGTGGAGAAAAACATTATCAGGAGTTCCTTTCCTCAACAGGACTAAGTTCCTTGGAAAGTAGAAACATCTTTTAGCCTTTCACATTGTCTAGTATTTTTCTTTATACATGGTAAATGCTCAGAATATTTGAACATGGGCTGGGCTGGTCAACTGCATCCCTTCACCCACTTTCTGTACTTAAACATCCACTGTATGAGCTATACCATCTGCTGTGGATGGCAAGGTGGGTATGTGGCAAATATGGCTTAACGCTCAACCTTCAGAAAACGAAGACTGTGGCATCTGGTCCCATCACTTCATGGGAAATAGATGGGGAAACAGTGGAAACAGAAGCAGAGACAATACTTTGCCAACAAAGGTCCGTCTAGTCAAGGCTATGGTTTTTCCAGTGGTCATGTATGGATGTGAGAGTTGGACTGTGAAGAAAGCTGAGTGCCAAGGAATTGATGCTTTTGAACTGTGGTGTTGGAGAAGACTCTTGAGAGTCCCTTGGACTGCAAGGAGATCCAACCAGTCCATTCTGAAGGAGATCAGCCCTGGGATTTCTTTGGAGGGAATGATGCTAAAGCTGAAACTCCAATACTTTGGCCACCTCATGCGAAGAGCTGACTCATTGGAAAAGACCCTGATGCTGGGAGGGATTGGGGGCAGGAAGAGAAGGGGACGACAGAGGATGAGATGACTGGATGGCATCACTGACTCGATGGATGTGAGTCTGAGTGAACTCCGGGAGTTGGTGATGGACAGGGAGGCTTGGCGTGCTGTGATTCATGAGGCCGCAAAGAGACATGACTGAGCGACTGAACTGAACTGATGGACCCCTAAGTATCAGTGGTTGTATTATTCCACCTTGGCCTCAAAATAAGGAACCATGATTATTAACTAAATCTCATAACTGAGGAAGTGAGGGTAGGCTACCCTTAGGGATTTGGATTATCTTTAGAATTTATACTGATCGAATGCAGCTTCTTCAGAGAAGGCAATGGCACCCCACTCCAGTACTCTTGCCTGGAAAATCCCATGGATGGAGGAGCCTGGTGGGCTGCAGTCCATGGGGTCGCTAAGAGTTGGACACAACTGAACGACTTCACTTTCACTTTTCACTTCGATGCATTGGAGAAGGAAAATGGCAACCCACTCCAGTGTTCTTGCCTGGAGAATCCCAGGGACGGGGGATCCTGGTGGGCTGCCGTCTATGGGGTCGCACAGAGTCGGACACGACTGAAGTGACTTAGCAGCAGCAGCAATGCAGCTTCTTAAGTATCTGCTCTTTGTGTGTGTGTGAATGTATAAATTTATAAAGTTTCTGGAAAAACAAGTGCGTGATTACTTAAACTGACATACAAATTTTATTTCTGAAACTCTAGCTGTAAAAAGTCATTTCAAATTAAGTGTCTACTCTTAAATTCTTAGAGAACTGGATTTATAGACCTGCACAGTAAGGAGATAAGAGTGTCTCTAGGAATGCTAACTGCTTAAAACAGAGGGGAGAGCTGTTCTGTTAGTGTTGAAGGTTTTACAGGAGATAAGAAAACCAAATTAATACATTTAGCCTCTAAATACCGCTGGTGCTGATGTACTACTAATCTTGGGGTGGCTATTTTAACCTCAGTCTTTGATAGAGGAGTTATCTGAGACTCACAGAGGTTGGCCACTTTTACCAAACGGTTTATAAAACGGTTCTGGGATTGGAAGCCAGGTGTACTGGCTTTAGAGTCTAGATAGCCAGAAACTACCCTCCCTATTGCACTGTTGTGAAGAATAAACAGTCCTGCACAGGCAGGGCAAGGGAGAAGGAAAGAGGTCAACAGTAAGGAGGAGCGCAGCAGTGGGCTGGTTGGGTTCCAGTGTAGGAGGTGGTTGTAGGGTGGAGAAGGATGGAGTGGTGGGAGAGAAAGTTGTGAAGACCCTGGTCAGGTTATGAAGTCCTTTTACAGACTACATAGAGGGACTTGGCATGTAGATGTTAAGGATACATGGGTGATTCTTAGAAAAGAAAAATGGAGGCAGTCAGTTAACGGCTTTAACTGTCTTTGTTTCTCAAAGTTCGGTTTTAGTTTTAAATCAGTCACCTGGAAGTGCTTGTTTTAAATGCACATTGTTGCCCCACTCCACATTGTAATGAACTCGAATCTGTATTTCTATAGGCCTCTCAGATCATTCTGATGTATACTGGAGCTTAATATCCAGTATTTTGAGAAGTAGGGTAATCAACTTCTGGGTTTTTTTTTCCCTTTGGCAATTAAAAAAAATTTGTTTTCCTTTGAAATAGAATGTACAACCAAAAGAGCACAGGGCTTGAGGCAGTAGGAAGGATGGGGGGACACCAGAGCCCATTCTGGGATAGGAATTTGTGCCTCTGATCCCTCTACCTGACACCTTTGCCAAGGAGGAAGGGTCTGTAAGCCAGAGATTATAGAAGGAGCAGGTCCTGCTTTAGGTACAGAACACCACCTCCACAGCAAGAAGCACAGACTGGCAGAGCCTTTGGAAATCAGACAGCTCCCCCACTCCCCTTCATCCATGCAGACATACAGAAGCTCAGATAGGGAAGTGTGTGCTAAGTCCCTTTAGTTGTGCCTGACTGCAACCCTGTTGACTGTACCCACCAGGCTCCTCTGTGGGATTCTCCAGGCAAGAATACTGGAGATTTTTGCCATTTTCTTCTCCGCTGGATCTTCCTGACCCGTCCAGGGATTGAACTCATGTCTTGTATGTCTCCTGCATTGGTAGGAGGCTTCTTTACCACTAGTGCCACCTGGGAAACCCCTAGATAGGGAAGGGCACACAACAAATCAGAGGTGAAGTCAGGACTAGGACACCTGGGCAATCTTAGCAGAGAACTGTGGTCACAGGCCTGCATGTCCGGAGCAGATCATCAGACACGCAAGTCAAGTGAATGACCCTGTGGCGAGAAATGGCTGTGGTTTCCTGGTAGCAGTGTGGTCCCTGACCTCAGCGAGAGGTTGCTATATAAAGGCCAAGAATGGGATCATGGTTATGAACCTCAGGACTTTTTTTAGCACCAAAGGGTGGAGCTCTCTGGCCAGCTCAGCTTCTGAAGGTTTCTCAGGAACTGGTGGTGCTGCCTGAAGGCCCCTGTGCCTTCACCTGGGGTGGGGGAAAGGAGAAGCCCTCAGGGCTGGGTGAAGCCTTGTCCTGGTCCCAGCACGGACATAGATGGTGAGAGCAGGTCAGAGTGGTATTTGTTAGTTTCTGGGCAGTGGGCCTCGTCTCCAACAGGAGAGAGGGCTTAGAACCGTTTTTCCTCAGGCTGGCTGAGAGGTAACCAGCAGCTCTTTGTTCTGGAAGTGCCACCAGGCTGCCATGTTGGTTAGGACAGCGGTGTACCCTAGGATGGCAAAAATGGTGGGTACTCCAGCCTCACGATACATGTACCGGAAGTAGACCGCTGGCGGCCTGCAGAAGATGGAGTCGATGAAGAGCTGCTGTTTCCGGCTGTCGGACTTGCGAGCCTCTTGGCTTACTGTGCGCTTCCTGGTCCGCCGTCAGAGTGCAGGTGAGGAGCCTGTGACAGGGAGGAGGCCCTGAACACAGTGGAAGCGTTTTCGGGCACGCTGAAGTCCCCGGGAGAGGAGACGCAGGTGAACACTAGGAGCGTGAGGTTCTCCACGAGGCTGAGGCTGGAGCGGAGCTGGTAAAGCGGGCACTAGCCCGGACACGGGAGGCGGAGCTGAGGGAGTGGTTCCGGTAGGCGAAGGCCACCGAGACGTGGGGCGCCGAGTGCAGGCCGGGGCAGGGCCCGGGCACCTCTCGGCCGATGGCTGAGCTCACTGACGGAAGATAGCTGGGCACCCCACAGTGTGGGGCCCTAATCTCCTTTAAGTGGAAGAGCAGAGACCAGGACCCAGAAGAGGAAGGCGACAGTGGCCTGCCGACCGTGACCGGGCCAGCAGGGGGAAGTGGAGCCGGACCAGGGTCCTATGCCGGTCCAGCGACAGCGGGACCTGGTACCTCTTGTCACACCCAGGCTGTGGTGGCGGGGAGGCAGGCTGGGAGCCAGGAGCACCCCGGGGATACTCAGACCCGGCCCAACTCTGCTGTTTTTATACTAACTAGGAAAGCGTCCTGCAGAGAACTGAAATTGTGTTCTTTGGAAAGGATAGCAATTGACAGTAGATTAAAAGTACATTCTTCATATGAAAGTGAATATTGTCTCTCCCAAATTACAGACCTATTTTTAGCCTTAGACCTTCTTTTTTGTTTTTGTGTTTTCGTTTTTGTTTTTTTGTTCAAGACGTGAAAGGGATTAAGTCATGACTGTACAGTAAATCCTCAAGTAATGTCAACAGTTGAGGAAAGTAGATTGGTTTAACTACCTCACCTCCATTTAGTTTTCATGCCAAAGGGAATAATTTTCCCTTCTCTTTTTTATTTTTAAGTTATGAAAGTATGATAACACATTTACAGGAGACTTGGAAAATACAGAACAAGGTTACATATAGTTCCACTGTATATTATTTTTTAAGTAGATGAATTAAGACTTTTAGATGGAATTTCAATATCAACCTTAGGCATTCTTTTAAACTGTCAGTCTGTTTCCCTAGCTTTGGACTGATTCTCCGTTAAAATACTTCCCTTGAAGAACAAAGTAGTTTTAGCCACAGCTGATCATCACAATTATCTTATTTCACTTCATTAGGGAAATATTTAAGAATGATAAGAGACTTTTCAAAGAGTTCCTTGTTTCAACTTTGAAGGCAAAGAAAAGAACCCCAGGGCTAAATCATAAAATTGTCTCAATGAATCAGCAGAGATTATACCTCTTATCAAAGTATAATCTTCAAAAAAATCAAACTTGACTGTGAATGTTTGTCAAATTTATTCACCTCCTTAATGAGGAAACTGATAAGGTGGCAAAGCTGGTTGGAAGCAGAATTGGAGAAACAGGAGTTATGTAGTCTACCAGAAAAGGTGTTTTTCAATGAGTGTGCTGAGTGATCTAAGCCTTCCAAAGTGAATAGCAAAGTCAAACCTCTAGGTTAGCAAGTGTCAAGGACTTTTATTCTTAGGGCCCCATATATTCTTAAAAACTGAGGCTCCCAAGTGATCTATCAATATTAACCTTATTAGACACTAAAACAAAAATGTTTAAATATTAGTTATAGTAGGCTCTTGAACAAGGTGGGGGTTAGGGTTACCCACCCTCCCCACAGTCAAAACTCCAGGAATCACTTTACAGTCCACCCTTCATCCTGGGTTCTGCTTCTCTGAATTCAACCAGCCACAGATTATGTAGCACAGCAGCTGGTATCTATGGAAAAATTTGTTGTTAGCCATTTCCTTCTCCAAGGGATCTTCCCAACCCAGGGATTGAACCCACTGCTCCTGCTTGGCAGATGGATTCTTTACCATTCAGACACCAGGGAAGACCCTACAGAAAAATATCTGTGTATAACAGACTTGCGAAGTCTAAATCTATATTTTTCAAGGGTCAACTGTATTTTCTTAAAAGATTTTTTTCTTTTATATGGACCATTATTTTAAAAAGTCTTTATTGAATTTGTTGCAATATTTTTTCTGTTTTCTGTTTTTTGTGTTTTTTTTGCCATGAGGCACGTAGGATCTCAAGAAAGAAAGTCACTCAGTTGTGTCTGATTCTTTGGGACCCCATGGACTGTAGCCTATCAGGCTCCTCCCTCCATGGGATTCTCCAGGCAAGAGTACTGGAGTGGGTTGCCATTACAAAGGATCCCATTGCATTGGAAGGCGAAGTCAAGTAACTGCTAGACTGCCAGAGAAGTCCCAAAGGTCAACCATATTTTAAACATAAAAAAACAAGCCTTTAACATTTTTAAATGAAAAATAACTTTAGATATGTTTTCAGAAAAAAGGCATTTTTACACTTTTGCAAAAAGAACACTAAACTGGCTTATCAGAAGACAGCTGAATCCTCATATCAATTTCTTCATTCACATGTTGCAATAGTTGTTTTGGTTGAAGTATATGAGGAAAATCTGACCTCACACTTATGTAGTTGGAAAGGGAGGACCTTACAGAGTCCCAAAATGTCTTGGGAAATCTCAAGAGTCCTTAGATTACACTTTGAGAACCACTACCCTTTATTAAAAAATACCCTTGGCAGGCATGTTAAACAATGCCCCAGCAGAACTTTGAAAGTACATGTTGTACTGTCTTTTGCTTATTTCCAAGTTTTGGATGATTTTTCTTAATATTTCAAAGCTTATGTTATACTCCTCTCACCAGAAACAGATTGGGTCAGACAGACCAAATTCCATTTGTGAACAGTGAGAATTGGGACTACATTGTAAACACATTTCTTTAAACAATCCCCCCAAGCAAAAATGTCTTTTTTTCCTCTCAATGTAAAATGCACAAAATTTAGAAAATATAAAAGACGATTATCTTTAGTACTTTGAACTTATTGGAGGTAAACACTGATACCTTCTTTTTAAAATTTCCTTCAGTCTGTCATCTGTGTTGGTATACAGAATGAAAGTGAAAGTTGCTCAGCCATGTCCGACTCTTTGCGACTCCATGGTGGAATTCTCCAGGCCAGAATACTGGATTAGGTAGCCTTTCCCTTCTTCAGGGGATCTTCCAATCCATGGATCAAACCCAAGTCTCCTGCATTGCAGGAGGATTCTTTACCAGCTGAATCACCAGGGAAGCCCAAGAATACTGAAGTGGGTAGTCTATCCCTTCTCCAGGGGATCTTCCCGACCCAGAAATCAAACGAGGGTCTCCTGCATTGCAGGCAGTGTTGGTGTATAAAAGTAAGCATATGTTTGAATTTGAGAGCATGTTTTTTTAAAAAAAATTTAATATATTTTTAAAATTTAACATATCAGAAGCCTTTTTCATGACAGTAAATCATGTCCTAAGTTTTTTAACAGCTATTTTATTTTGTTATAATTTATTTACTTAGTTTCATAATGTATACTTGACATCTTCATTCTTGGTATGTTCATAACACAGCAGTAAATAACTCTGTACCTACGTCTTTGTGGACGTCTCTGCTAATAACTTGGAGACTGGGACAAATCCTAGAAATAGAATTACTGACCTGTAGAAGTCTTGTACCAGTTTACACCTCCTTTAGTGGTGTTTGAGAATACTGTCCCATCACCAGTGCTTTTAGGACCAACCCCATCATATTCCTGTCATCCATCTACCATCAGAAAATGAAGCCATTTATCTTCTTACTGCTTCATTTACCATTGAATCCAGTAGTTCTCATTCTTGTCTGAATATCAGGATCACTGCACCCAGCCAAGCCTGGAGATTGTGTTTCAGGTGGTCTGTGGCACAGGCTTCATTTTCTCAAAGTTCCCCAGGTGATTCTGTTGTGCACGTAGGACTGAAGACCCTCCGCTGCCCTCCTGCCCCTTCCTCTGTGCTGTCTACAGCCCAGTCCCTCTGTGTTCTCTCTTTATGTCTTGCCTTAATTGAAACTGAGTTTACTCTTGCGCTCCCTCAGTAGGATGTCTCCCTACAGCCTTTTCAAGGCTGTTTTTCTCCACACCTGTGTTCTTCAGGTCCTGAAGGAGGGTTAGATTAATTGTGCTGCTGATTGAGAGTCCCTTGGACTCCAAGGAGATCCAACCAGTCCATTCTAAAGGAGATCAGCCCTGGGATTTCTTTGGAAGGAATGATGCTAAAGCTGAAACTACAGTACTTTGGCTACTTCATGTGAAGAGTTGACTCATTGGAAAAGACTCTGATGCTGGGAGGGATTGGGGGCAGGAGGAAAAGGGGACAGCAGAGGATGAGATGGCTGGATGGCATCATCAACTCAATGGATGTGAGTTTGACTGAACTCCGGGAAATGGTGATGGACAGGGAAGCCTGGCGTGCTGTGATTCATGGGGTCACAAAGAGTCAGACATGACTGAGCGACTGAACTGAACTGATTGCTGATTCAAATATTTTTTTTTTCCATTAACTGACCACAAACAAACCAGCTTCTTCAGAGCTGTCAAACTTTTGCACTCCTCACCCCAACTTGCTACTGGCATTTGCCACACCTCTCTGCTTCACTGATAACTACAGCACTTGGCTTGCAGTGCTTCTTTTCTGCTCCTTCTGTGGTCATTCTTGGCAACTGTAACACCACAGAAATGACCCATCACATAGCTTAACTTTTTTCACCTCCCAAGATCTTTTTTTCACTCCATTTCCACCTGGTCCTAAGTAGGACTATTCCCCAGTCACACTGTCCTACTATATCCATACTGCCTCCCAAATCTAAATTTTTGACAGTTATCACTCCTAACCTTTCAACTCATTTACTCCTATATTTCCTTTCAAGCAATCCTCTGATCTCATCAAAACCTTATTCTCTAGCCTTACCGCTTATTCATACATATCACACTCATCTCACTTCCTTTCTTACTCAGCTTAGATGTAGTGGTCCAGCATGACAACCGTTCTTCTCTTTTTTAAAAAATTTGGCCGTGCCATGTGGGATCTTAGTTTCCCCACCAGGGATGGAACCTGTGGCCCTGGCATTGGAAGTACAGAGTCTTAACTACTGGACCTCCAGGGAAGTCCCAGTTTTTCTTGTATGTATATTCTTTGTGGTGTGTATACGTGTTAGTTGCTCATTCGTGTCTGACTCTTTGCAACCCCATAGACTGTAGCCCACCAGGCTCCTCTGTCCATGGGATTTTCCAGGCAAGACTACTGGAGTGGGTTCCCATTTCCTTCTCCAGGAGATCTTCCTGACCCAGGGGTCAAACCTGTGTCTCTTGTGTCTCCTGCATTTGCCGCTTAAGTCACCTGAGAAGCCACAAGAATGTGGGAAGTGTTACAGAAAAAAAAAAAAAAAGATCAGGATGAGGGGTGCTAGGGGTGGGGAGGTTTAATTCATTAATTAAAAAATTGTGGCATAATTTACATAAGATGCACATATCTTGTATAGCTCAGTTTTCACAAATGTTCACACCTACATAATTACCACCTAGGTAAAAATATAGAAGCTTCCCATTGTTCCAGAAAGTTCCCATGTGCCCCCTTTCCATAGGTAGTTCCATGTCAATCCTCCTGTTATTGGGGGGTGGGGAACTGACCTATTTTCTGTTACTCTGTTTTGCCTGATTTTGAACTTTATCTGCATGAATTCGCGCATATGTATGCTTGGGTCTGGTTTCCTTCAGCTTCAGCCAACACTGAACATTTGTAGTGCTGAGTTGTTGCCAGGATTCATGCTTTAGTAGCCACTCTGTTGCATCCCACTGGTAGATATGCATGTATATGTCCATGGATGACATCTGAACTGATTCCAGTTTGGGTAGCTGTGACATTCCCGTGCGTATCTCTTGGCTGGGTTGTAGGAGAAGAACTGCCTAGCTGAAGGGTTGAAAAGGAAGGTCCTGTTCATCTCTTTGCCTAGGGGCCTGAGGCATAACCTAAAGCACTTTCTTTCTCTCTCTCTCTCTTTTTTTAAAAAACATTTGCTTTAAATTATGAAAGTAAAATAACACATTTACAGGAGACTTGGAAAATACAGAACAAGGTTACATATAGTTCCACTGTATACTAAGATTTTTCGTTGGAGGACTTTCCTGGTGGCTCAGCAGTAAGGGGTCTGCTTGCCAATGCACGTGGGCTCTTCACTGAGCCTGCGCCACAGCTGTTGAACCTGTGCTCTAGAGCCCCTGCCCTGTGACAAGAGAAGCCACTGTAGTGAGCAGCCTGAGCGCCGCAACTAGAGAGAAAGCCCACACGGCAACAAAGACCCAGCATGGCCAACAAATAAATAAATAATTACAGAAGGATCTTTAGTTGGAGAGTTCAATGTCAAACTCTCAAAAATTAATAGAATGAATATACAGAGAAGTAGAAGGATATAGTAGACCTGAAAAGCACTGTGAACCAATTCAACATAATTAATATTTATAAAATTTTCACACAACAGTAGGATACAAATTCTATTGAAGTTCTCATAGACTGTAAACTAGGAGACGCTGGAACATATCCAGGGACATAAAGTGCAAAATTTTCATAGTCTAAAGGTATTAAAATCATATAAAGTCTGTTCTCTTATCACTGTGGAATTATACTAGAAATCAGTATCTAAAGATATTCGAAAATACCCCACATGGTTTCAAGTATGGTGTGACATTTACCAAGAGAGATCTTCAACTTAGCCATCGAAAGCCTCAAAGTTAGACTGAAAAAAACACATTGGGTGACTGCACAAAAGAAAGCCTTTAAACCAGAAATTAGTATCAAGATGATAAATTAATATTAATGATACTTTAAACAAAATCCCATGTATTTGGAAATTAAATGTCCACTTTTAAATGATGGTTGCATCTAAGAAGCCATAACAAGGAAAATGAGAAAATGTTTGTAATAGAATAAAAATGGAAAGAATATTTACCAGAATTTGCTGCACGCAGCTGAAGTTGCTCAATGCAATTAAACACAATGGGGATCTTGAATAAGGTATGAAAACAAATAATGGACACAAGCATAAAATTTTGTGAAATTTGAACAAAATCTGTACTTTAATGATGCTGTAGAGGTTTTTTGTTTTAAGTGGGATGATGGAGGTGCGATTCATTGTGAAGGTGACATTTGAACCAAGACTTGGAGGAGGTGAGGCAATGAACCATACCGATATTTCAGGGAAGAGTATACCAGAAAAAAGGAAGTACTGGGGCCTGAGGAATGAGGGTGCATATCCTGTGAAAGGGATCAGTCAAGCTCTTCATATAGGGCTTCTACACAGTTAAAGTTTTAGTAGAAGGCAAACTGGAAACTCTTAGGGCATTTTGAGCAGAAGAGTGATATGAACTGATTTTGACTGGGTCATTTTGTTTGTTGGAATGAGACTAGATTGTAGGGGGGTGGGCAGGGCAGTAAAAGAAAAAGAAAGATCAATTAGGAAGTGATGGAAATAGTCCAGATGAGAGATGATGATGATTATGGGTCAGATGGTAAGAAATACATTAGGGATATACTTTGAAAAACGTCAAAGGACTGACAAAGGTTTAGTCAAAGCTAATGGTTTTTCCTGTAATCACGTATGGATGTGAGAGTTGGATCATAAAGAAAGCTGAGCGAAGAATCGATGCTTTTGAACTGTGGTGTTGGAGAACACTTTTGAGAGTTCCTTGGACTGCAAGGAGATCCAACCAGTCTATCCTAAAGGAAATCAGTCCCGAATATTCATTGGAAGGACTGATGCTGAAGCTGAAATTCCAATACTTTGGCCATGTGATGCGAAGAACTGACCCATTGGAAAAGACCCTGATGCTGGGAAAGATTGAAGGCAGGAGGAGAAGGGGATGACAGAGGATAAGATGGTTGGATGGCATCACTGACTCGATGGACTTGGGTTCATCCCAGAGCAAGCTCTGGGAGTTGGTGATGAACAGGGAAGCCTGGCATGCTGCAGTCCATGAGGTCACAAAGAGTTAGACATGGCTGAACAGCTAACTGAATTGATAGTTTGATGAAATAATAAGCCATAATATAATGTTTTTAAAAATATAAGACGTTTTGTATTATTTCTAGTCTTTACAACAGTGCTTGAAATTTTTCAAGGATGATAAAACTGAGTTTGAGAGAGGCAAAGCAAATTGCCTTAGGCACATAGCTACTCAATTTTTCTATACTAATGGGATGTCTTAGTTCTCACAACAGAATCCTCTCTAGCTAGTTTACATGGGAAGGGATTCACAAAGGCTCTTCAAAGTTTGCAGAATTTTTGGAGAAGCTAGGCGGAGCTGCTGGGAACAACAGATCACAGAACCACAGATCAGGTTCGACCATGTAATGGAGCCGCAGGCAAAACACATGGAATCTGCTGTGGACAGAGGAGACAGTTCCATCACCGCTGGCTTCAGAACCAGCTACCTTTGCTTCCCTGGACGTTCTTTTTTTTCTTTTCAGAAAACTTGCCTTCAAAACAAAGTCTTGCACATGTATTTCTGATTGGTAGACTTTAATACACTTACATTAATTTCAAAATTTCAAATGTATCTTTGAAATGAATTAAAAATGCATTTTGAAATGGATTCAACATTTCAATACATTTAAAAAACCTATTTCCAATGAGGGAGGTAAGATTTATATTGGGGGAATTATGCAAGTGTGGAGAAACTGTTTGAGAGATCCAGGAAGGGATAAATGTTCACCGCAATCACTCTGTGGATGCCCTACATCATTGTACACCCTTCCTCCATCCTTAAACCTCCAGCCTGCAGAACACAGTCTCAGTCCTCAAAAGGGGAAGCCCCTAGTTTCAGTGGATTGCATTCAGATCTATATTCAGGATTTTGGTTTGCTGTTAATTCTTCTCGTTTAAACACACTCTTAATGCCTTGAAAAGTGAAAGTGAAGTCTCTCAGTTGTGTCCAACTCTTTGCGACCCCATGACTATAGCCTGCCAGGCTCCTCCATCCATGGGATTTTCCAGGTAAGAATACTGGAGTGGGGTGCCATTTCCTTCTCCAGGAGGTCTTCTCGACCCAGTGAACGAACCCGGGTCTCCCACATTGCAGGCAGACTCTTTACATCTGAGCCACCAGGGAATCCCTACCCTGGATAAGTTATAAAATATATCAACAGAGACTACATACAATATATATTGGGGAATGGAGAGGAGAAAGATTTAGATTTACTTAGATTTATATAACATAACTCACCAGCAAGGGGAAAATATAAGAATACAGTTAATATTTATTTACTCCATGTTGCCTTGCCCTCAGCCATAACTTGGTTTGCCTTTACCTGGTTCAGTTCAGTCGCTTAGTTATATCCAACTCTTTGCAACCCCATGGACTGCAGCATGCCAGGCTTCCCTGTCCATCACCAACTCCCAGAGCTTGCTCGAACTTATGTCCTTTGAGTTGCTCATGCCATCCAACCATCTCATCCTCTGTCAGCCCCTTTTCCTCTTGCCTTCAATCTTTCCAAGCATCAGTGTCTTTTCCAAAGAGTCAGTTCTTTGCACCACGTGGCCAGAGTATTGGAGTTTCAGCTTCAGCATCAGTCCTTCCAATGGATATTCAGAACTGATCTCCTTTAGCATTGATTGGTTGGATCTCCTTGCATTCCAAGGAACTCTCAAGAGTCTTCTCCAACACCACAGTTCAAAAGCATCAATTCTTCACTCAGCTTTCTTTATGATCCAACTCTCACATCCATACATGACTACTGGAAAAACCATAGCTTTGACTAGATGGACCTTTGTCGGTAAAGTAATGTCTCTGCTTTCAATATGCTATCTAGGTTGGTCATAACTTTTCTTCCAAGGAGCAAGCGTCTTTTAATTTCATGGCTGCAATCACCATCTGCACTGATTTTGGAGCCCAAGAAAATAAAGTCTCTCATTGTTTCCATTGTTTCTCCATCTATTTCCCATGAAGTGATGGGACCGGATGCCATGATCTTAGTTTTTTGAATGTTGAGTTTTAAGCCAACTTTTTCACTCTCCTCTTTCACTTTCATCAAGAGGCTCTTTAGTTCCTCTTCACTTTCTGCCATAAGGATGGTGTCATCTGCATATCTAAGGTTATTGATATTTCTCCCGACAATTTTGATTCCAGCTTGTGCTTCATTCAGTTCGGCATTTTGCATGATGTACTCTGCATATAAGTTAAAAAAGCAAGGTGACAATATACAGCCTTGATGTACTCCTTTCCCAATTTGGAGCCAGTCTGTTGTTCCAGTTCTAACTGTTGCTTCTTGACCTGCACACCTTCTCAGGAGGCAGGTAAGGTAGTTTGGTATTCCCATCTCTTTAAGAATTTTCCACAGTTTGTTGTGATCCACACAGTAAAAGGCTTTAGTGTAGTCAATGAAGCAGAAGTAGATGTTTTTCTGGGATTCTTTTGCTTTTTCTGTGATACAGTGGATGTTGGCAACTTGGTCTCTGGTTCCTCTGCCTTTTCTAAGTCCAGCTTGAACATCTGAAGGTTCTTGGTTCGCATACTGTTGAAGCCTAGCTTCGGGAATTTTGAGCATTTCTTTGCTAGCGTCCTTTACCTGGTGGAGGATTTTTATTCCTGAGGATCTGAGTCCCGGCTGACCTTCTGTTTCTCTGGGGTTGCTTTAGTCATGTTAACTTTCACCATTTGATGGGGAAGTACAAGGAGGACACTTTAGTTTTGAACATTCCTCCAGCCTGTCTCAGGAAGCAGAGCTATTTCCCTAACACCCAGGATCAGTGACCCCAGCTGAAATGGTCAACCCTCCCCCTTTCACCCCAATTTATTTGCTTGTTTAGTGGTGTGGTGCAAGGAACCTGAAATGACCAAGTGCCAGTTTCCACTGGTAGATACCCCTGGTGGAAACATTTCTCTATTGGACATTTTCTATATCACATGCACTGGCATGCACTGGCACATATTTATATTCCTTTCAGAATTGTTCTGCATACACTGATTGTTTTGACTCATCAGAGAAACCTAAGCTTCCAGGTAGGTACAGTTCAGTCAGTTCAGTTCAGTCACTCAGTCATGTTCGAATCTTTGCGACCCCATGAATCACAGCACGCTAGGCCTCCCTGTCTATCACCAACTCTAGGAGTTCACTCAGACTCACATCCATCAAGTCGGTGATGCCATCCAGCCATCTCATCCTCTGTCGTCCCCTTCTCCTGCCCCCAATACCTCCCAGCATCAGGGTCTTTTCCAATGAGTCAACTCTTTGCATGAGGTGGCCAAAGTACTGGAGTTTCAGCTTTAGCATCATTCCTTCCAAAGAACACCCAGGGCTGATCTCCTTTAGAATGGACTGGTTGGATCTCCTTGCAGTCCAAGGGACTCTGAAGAGTGCTCTCCAGCACCAGAGTTCAAAAGCATCAATTCTTTGGCGCTCAGCTTTCTTCACAGTCCAACTCTCACATCTATACATGACCACTGGAAAAACCATAACCTTGACTAGACGGACCTTTGTTGGCAAAGTAATGTCTCTGCTTTTGAATATGCTGTCTAGGTTGGTCATAACTTTCCTTCCAAGGAGTAAGTGTCTTTTAATTTCATGGCTGCAGTCACCATCTGCAGTGATTTTGGAGCCCAAACAAATAAAGTCTGATACTGTTTCCACTTTTCCCCATCTATTTCCCATGAAGTGATGGGACCAGGTGGGTATAGAGATAGAATAAATGTCAAAATCTTTTTCCTAATGTGACTCTCTTCATATTCAATAAATCCACCCCCAACTAAAGATGATGCCTATAAGAAAAAGAAGGAAGAAGGGAGAAGAGCTGTTTAGTAATGGAAGAGCTGCCTCAAGATTTGATGAGTGTTCTGGAAGAATGTGGTGACTTCCCTTTGGGAACATTATAGAATTCTTTTAAATTTTAAAAAATTTTATTGTTTTATTTGTTTATTTTTTGGTTGTATGAGTCTCAGTTGCAACATGTGGGATCTAGTTTTCTGATCAGGGATTGGGATGAAAGTCACTGGACCACTAGAGAATCCCAGGACACTGGAATTCTTGAGTTGGATGGATGGGTCAGGGTAAAGCCCTTCTATTTCAAAAGATCTATTTCTGTCCTTACCTTCATTGATGCTTGGGAGATACACAGATTGTGACTGATTGTGACCTTAGGACTAGCAGCAGGGATCTCTGAGAACAGATGAAAGATAACACTGAGAACTTTATATCTTAATCAGCTCTGCCATCTTGGAAACCATCATATATATATATATATGTATATATATATATATATATATATGTATATATATATATATATATATATATATATTTTAACCTTGCAGCTTTTAGATCCTAAGCTCTCAAAGTTTTATTTTTTTGGCAGTAAGAAACATTCAGAAAATCTATTGTTAAGTCTGAATATTCCAATTTATTAATTTGTTTAACCCAGTGGAATTATTAGAGGACATCAGGCATGTCTAATTGCCACCAATTTATTTCAAAGTTATGAACAGAGAATTGCAAAATATTTCTTTCCTTGGGCCTATATACTCTCTGTATTATGCCTCTGCAAACAGAGTATGTAAGCCTATATTCTTTTCTGTTTGTGTATGCATTCGACACATTAATCGAGTGCGTGCTACATTCCAGCTAATTTCATGCTGGGGACACACTGGTGACCCACAGGCACAGTCTTTTTGCCATAGCCTTTCCATTCTAGCAAGGAATGCTGCTGCTGCTACTGCTGCTAATTCATTTCAGTCGTGTCCGACTCTGTGTGACCCCATAGATGGCCCCCCATAGAGCCCACCAGGCTCCCCCATCCCTGGGATTCTCCAAGCAAGAACACTGGAGTGGGTTGCCATTTCCTTCTCCAGTGCATGAAAGTGAAAAGTGAAAGGGAAGTCGCTCAGTCGTGTCCGACTCTTCGCGACCCCGTGGACTGCAGCCTACCAGGCTCCTCTATCCATGGGATTTTCCAGGCAAGAGTACTGGAGTGGGGTGCCATCGCCTTCTCCGAGCAAGGGATGCTGTTGCTGCTAAGTCACTTCGGTCGTGTCCGACTCTGTGTGACCCCATAGACGGGAGCCCACCAGACTCCCTTGTCCCTGGGATTCTCCAAGCAAGAACACTGAATGGGTTGCCATTTCCTTCTCCAATGCATGAAAGTGAAAAGTGAAAGGGAAGTCGCTCAGTTGTGTCCGACTCTTCGCGACCCCATGGATGCTGGTACACACCAAAATCAGCTCTATCTCCTGCTGCAGTTAGGATATCCTGTCATTTACCTAGATTACAGCAGGGGGCAGATAAAGTCCATCTTTCAAAGTCATTTGTGGCAACCCAGCATTTTAGATGATAGCAGATTAGAATTTTTACTTCAGTTTTTAAAAGAAACTGGAATCTAGTTTTGCATTTTGCTCAGGCCTTACCTGACTTTAGGTATCTCTGGTATCAAATCTGGGAAAAAGTCAAACTACAGGAACATTTTCTCTTCATATTCAATGAACATCTGAATTCAGACTTCAGAGTAAGTATTTTTGGGGAATAGTTGTGAGGGATGCTTCCTAAGTAAATGGATTTTATTCTCAATGCTTTAAAAAATAACAACTATTTAGATTTAATATTAACATATAATATTGTCTACAAATCTGAGTTTTTAATTTAGATGTTTGCTTAAACTGAGTTGCAGTCGCGCTTTGATTTTTGATGAGAGGATGAGTAGAGAGACCATTGTTTTCTTTAGCTAACCTTATTCCCATTTCAGAAATAGTAGCAACTCCTACATCCCTTCAGAGTGAATAAGAGGAAATGTTAGAAATGTAGAGAAAGAAACTGCACATGCGTGTATGTGTGTGTTTGCGTGTGTGTGTGACATATTGTTAAGGCCATGAGAATGCATCAGAGGAGCAGAAGAGAGGAAAGGACCAGGGATGTGGGGTGTTGCATTTGGCCAAAGACCTTGAGAGAATATTCTGCTTTTGGACTTTTTAATGGTACATTAGGTTTGCTGGGTACTCTAAAGCAGTAAGTATTCAACTGAGCTATGAAGCTAGGCATTGGGCTTTTCTACACAAAGGAAAATCTGAGTTAGACAGGAGAATTACCTGAGCGGATGCCTTTTATCGACCAGCACCTTGCTGGGTTCATTCTTTAATCTATGGCTCCCTTGGCCCTCCTGTTCTGTTACTCTCCATGGGTCAAATACGGGAAAATTGTACCAAATCTCTTTGGCAATGACTTCCTAGGCAGCAAGTGGGTGAGTAGAAAGGGAGGAAGTTAAATCAGTCTCTAGTGAGTCTGAGAGTCAATCACATCTTCTTATTCTGTTGAATAATTTCTCTTCCCCAATAGATAGTAAGTTCTGTGGACCAGGGTCATGTTTATCTTGTTCACCACTGACTTTCCTGTGCCTATACATTTTTCACACACCGGTGTTTAGGAACATAAATAACAGCCCTCCCACTGACCTCATTAAGAAAAGCCTAAAGAGATTTAAAAATGTGGATAATCCCAGCCATGAGTTATTTGGAATTGTATGTATGCATGTATGTGACTGATTTCCAATCACCTGTCACTGGTTCATCTATGAGTATGATGAAATAGAGAGGTAATGAGCAGGAATAGCTAAGGGATTCTGAATAGGCTCAATGGTAAAGGATCTATCTGTAAGGAAGGAGACAAGGGAGACCTGGGTCAGGAAGATCCCTTGAAGAAGGAAATGGCAACTCAGCCCCATATTCTTGCCTGGAGAATCCCATGGACAGAGGGGCCTTGTGGGCTACAGTCCATGGGGTCACAAAGAGTCAGACATGACTTAGCGACTAAACACACACACACACACAATACAAGGAGTCCTGAAATGTCTTCAAAGTTGACCATCTAGGAGACTTCCCTGGAGGTCTAGTGGTTAAGAATCCACTTTGCAATGCAAGTTTGACCCTTTGGTCAGGGAACTAAGATCCCACATATCACAGAGCAACTAAGCCCACGTGCCACAACTAGAGAATCCATGCGCTGCAAGGAAAGATCCTGCATGAGGCAATGAAGATCCAGCAAGCCGCAACTAAGGCCTGACACAGCCAAATAAATTTTTGTTGACCATCCTATATTGTGAAATGAAGTGAAGTGAGAGTCACTCAGTCGTGTCCGACTCTTTGTGACCTCATGGACTATACAGTCCGTGGAATTCTCCAGGCTAGAATACTGCAGTGGGTAGCCTTTCCCTTTTCCAGGGGAATCTTTCCAACCCAGGGATTGAACCCAGGTCTCCTGTATTGCAGATGGATACTTTACCAACTGAACTATCAGGGAAGCCCTATCCAATATTGTAGACTCTTTGAATTAGAAGGGCCTTACCCTGCCACCCATCCAAGTCAAGAATTCTATAGTGTCTCCAAAGGAAGTCACCACAATCTGCTGAAACACTCACCAAATCTTGAGGCAGTTATTCCAGTACTACAAAGTTTTCCTTCCTTCTTCTTTCTTTCTTTCTTTTTGGCAGGAGGATGTTTAAGAAATATAGAAAAAGACATTCATATGCCCACTGCCTAGAATGAACAAGTACTAATGTTTAGTTGTTTGACCTCGGTCATCCATCATTGGGAAATAATTCTCCATGGATCTCTCACCTTTTTGCACATAGAGGAGTGAACTACTGGACCATCTTTTTAAGGATGTTTGGATGGTAAACAAGTGTGGAAGGTAGAGATAGTGGTTGTCTTCAGAATAAAGGGCAGATTTCTTAAAATCTTGGAAGACAGTGTTTCTTGCACTGGAGCAACAAAATGCTGATTTCTCACTACTGTTATTGCTGTGAGTAACAATCTGCCTTTTGTTTCTGGCCTAAGACTGGGAAACTGTGGCATATTACTATTTAAACTGTCCTAGGCCAGAGAATGGAGAAGGCAATGGCACCCCACTCCAGTACTCTTGCCTGGAAAATCCCATGGACGGAGGAGCCTGGTAGGCTGCAGTCCATGGGGTTGCTAAGAGTCGGACACGACTGAGCGACTTCGCTTTCACTTTTCACTTTCATGCATTGGAGAAGGAAATGGCAACCCACTCCAGTGCTCTTGCCTGGAGAATCCCAGGGACGGGGGAGCCTGGTGGGCTGCCGTCTATGGGGTCGCACAGAGTTGGACATGACTGAAGCGACTCAGCAGCAGCAGGCCAGAGAAAACAGGTAGAAATAGCTCCCAAGTAATATTAATATTAAAACTTGATAAGGATAGAGAAAGAAGAAAACTAGACAATTTCACTTATGAATATAGAAGCTAAACTACTAAACAAAAATTAGTAAACACAATCCAGTAGAAAGTTATATAAAGAACGAAAGGAAATTAAGCCCACATTTATTTCAGATTTGTAAAGGTAGTCTAAAAGTTGAAAATTCATCAAAAAAATGACTGTGTTCAGATGAAAAGAGAAAAAACCTGTATTATTACAGCAGTAGAAAGTAAAGGCATTGATAAAATCTAGCGACAATTACTAATAGAAATTCCATGTAAATTAAAAAAAAATAAGGCTTTTAAAACATGCTGATGACTGTATTGAATTATGAAATAGAGAAGCCATTTTAAAATCAAGAACAAATAGCATTGACCACTTTTATTGTTACTATTGTTTGGGAATTTTCAAATAATTCAATAGGATGATAAACTATGTAAAATATTAGAGAAAAACCAGTCACAGAGAGTCAGGATGAGCCACGGAAAGATTCGGAACTTGAAATGCACAGACATGGATCGAAATCTCACTTTGTCTCTATTTCATCTGTGGAACTTTGGGCAAGCTATTTAATTTTTTACAGTTCAGGTTTCTCTTCAGTGAAATGGATATAATAATCATTTTTGGAGATTCTGCACATATTAAATTCCCTCCACTCTTGTCAAAGGGCCCAGCTCAGTGGCCTGACACACACTCGGTTCAACTGCTCATTCCTTCCAACACTTTAAACCTCTGAGAATTTGAAAAACAGTAAGATTCTGGATGTTTGTGAAGCCTATATATCACTATATGTGAAGCCTGTAATGTCACTATAACATTTTCTGTGATTAAGAATGACACCAATATAGAGATGCCTAATTTTTTTGCATTCAAGCTTCTTCCAGAAACCTGAGAACTTTCAATACTTGCAACCCAAATTGATGATTCTGCCTCTTCCAGAAGAAAATCAATAAACATTAGTGCCTCCTTGGCAGACAAATTATAGGAACCACAAGTTCCACAATGTTTCATAATCTTAGGAAATGTCATAATCTTATGACAAACCCCATCTGAGTTCCTGGAGGAGGAATCTTTCCTCACCAGAATCCCACTGGTCAGGCCCAGAGTCGGCTGTGCCTCTCTCCCTTGGTTTTGCCACTTTGCTCATATGATTTGTCTGCACTTCCACCTTCTGTGAGCTTGGCCATTTCCTGGCTTGGTGGGTTCTCAGCCCTGAAGAGCCAGCCCTTCTCCATGGAGAGGCCTGGGAGGGCTCCTGCTTTGGCCGCGGACTATTGGGCCTCAGCTCCAGCAATAACATGTCAGGCTGAAGGTTTACTCCTCTGGAACTTTTTAAAATAAGATATATTTATTTATTTTTGGCTGTTCTGAGTCTTTGTTGCTGTGTGGGCTCTCTTTACTCGTGGTGAGTGGGGGCTGCTCTCGTTGTGGAGCACACGCTCTAAAGCGTGTGAGCTTCAGTAGCTGCAGCTCAAGGGCTTAGTTGCTCCAGGGCCTGTGGGAGTCTTCCTGGACCAAGGATCGAAACCATGTCCCCTGCATTGGCAGGTGGGTTTTTATCTACTGGACCACCAGGGAAGTGGTCTCTGGAACATTTTTTAGAGCTTATGGCTCAGCCTTCTCTGCTCATCTGTGTGAAGTAATCTTTGAGTTACTTCACTTCTGGATCTTCTTTCTCAAAACCCATAATTTTAGTCATTTCGAAGAAAACATCAGACAACTCGGAGGGAGGGACAGTGTTTGACCAGGAATCTGCACAATGGTCAAAGTCATGATAAACAAGGAAAGACAGAAAAATGGTCACAGATTGGAGGAGACAGAGGAGACACGACGACTTAACACAACGTAGGATCCTGGAATGTTAATGGAGAAATGGGTGAAATGCGAATCATATCTGGAGTGTAGCTTATGGCATGATACTGATGTTAATTTCTTCTTAATAATTTTGACAAAAGCAGCATGGTCAGAAAAGATGTTACCATTAGCAGACACTGGGTACAGGATATATGGGAACCCTCAGAACTCTATTTGTAACTTTTCTGTAAATATAAATTTATTTCAAAATCAAAAGTTTACTAAAAAGAAAAAGTCCCTTCTAAGCCTGAGATAACCTCTGGTTGTTATGGTTCAGAAAATGAAGCCAGGTTTCCACTGTCACAACAAATGCTGTCCCCTGGTGGTGTTCTCTCTTCCACTCAGTGATGTGTGCATAGTACAGTATCAAGTTCAACTGTCATTTTCTTTTAGCTCAAACGGGACCAAGGACCCCTAAGATGTGCCTGTGAGTGAGCCCAGAAATATGCAGGGGGTCAGGCAATGTTACAAAATGGTGCCTCTCTTTCTACTAGAAAGAGAAGCTCTGTTTAATGACCACACACACAGCCCTGTCCCTACTCCAACTGCCCTACAGTGAATGGAGTCAGAGTTTGAAACTCATCAGTAGAGATTCAGATGCGCTCCCAGGATTGACATTTGCCTACGGATACTTGGACCTATCAGCCAGGTTATGTGGCTGGGTCATTTTCTAAATGGCTTCTGGCATTGTGTAGCAGGATCCAATAAGGACCCCCTTCTCTCTAAAGAAAACAAAACCGGCATCAGGAACATTGGGGAGTCAGGAGGCTGAAGTGCGCTGTCAGAGTGAGGAAGGGGCCAGCAGGAGAGTTAGAAACCTTGACAAGTATTTTCATCTCTCCAGGGGAGTCAAGCTTCTCCAAATTTGTGGTTCCTCAGACTCCACAGGAATTGTATCACTCTGCAGTGTTCCCAGGCAATTATTTCTCCTTGCAAAGCTGAGCCTCCCCTTTCAGGATCCAATCAAGCGACCACAAATCAAAGATAGCTTGGACTCATTCCACTAATAGCATGGAAAGCCATTAGCTGAAGTTGTTTGAAAAGGGAAGTGGCTCAGATATCTCTGGTCTCACCAGAAAAGCTTCTGTAATGTCAGATTATGGTTACCAAATGGCTCAGGGGCTGAGGCATCATGTTTCTCATAAGGAGAGGTTATTTATTGCACCACTGAACCAACACACTCTCCATTACTCACTTGCACAAGATAAGATGAAGAGTCCTTTCAAGTTGAATTAAGTTTAAAAGGAAAAGCAACACATGCTCCCAGCTAAAGCTTGGGTTTAGCTCTGGTTGTGTAGGAAGAAAGAGTAGATGGCGCCCTCTGTGGGTGGTCTGCGGGGCTCTGCAAGGCCCTCTTTGCCCCAGTGAACTTGTGGGGATCATTCCTTTTGGTTAGGGCACTCTTTCCAAGAGTGTCTGTCAAAATGTTAAAAATCGGGGCTATTCATCACCATTAACTTATCAGGGACCCATGTTTCTTTGGGGAATTATTTCTCCCAGTCTCCCTTCCCTGCGGTTCTGAGGGCCTGCCAACCCCAGAGCTCCATGCCCTTGTCCAGGGCTTAGATGGGTATCCTTCCCTCAGACCACAGTGATTGGTTCAGGGATGGGCACATGACAGATTCTGGGGTGATCAGAGGCCTTTCCTCAGACTGATGTAAGAAGAGCTAGTGGGAAGTCATCTTAACTTGGGGAGGTTGGAGGGATGGATGGGAATCTAGATTCCAGAGGCTATGTTTTCAGTTACACAGAATGAAGGGAATAAAGCTAAGTGGGGTAAGGAAAAAGGAGTTTTCATCGAGACCCAGTTCTAGGCACTGAGAGCACAGACGTGTTTGGATGCTCCAGGTTCTTTACAGTGAAGCCGCATTTTAACTGAGCATGTTTGTACTGGCTTCCATCACTCTCAAGAAAGAATATTCTGACTAACGCTCTCATCAATGTGCCTAGCTTCTAGGGCGTTCCATAAATACCAATCCTGCATGGACAAGAAAAGGCTGCTTGCTGGCCTGACTTTGTTGGGGTTAGAGTCCCTGAGTGCACACCCTAGGTGGGCTCCCAACTATCAAGGGCCTCTTCTGGGCAGGATGGAAGGGTGAGAAAAATAAAAACATTTTGACTGGACAGCCGTGAAAGTGGAGGGCCCAAGTGTGGCCTGTTCTTCCTGGGGTTTTCTCCCTTTTGCTCACTGGATTTTCTGGAAGTTTCTTTTGAAGAAAGGGCTCTGTAGCTAGAATTGTTTTATGTTTACCAGCTGAGAAGATCTTTACTAGCCTCTCCAAAGCTAATGTTCTTTATGGTTTCCCTTTCTTAATCACCTGGCCTGGGCATGATTCGAGACCTAAAAGACTGCTGTGTTCACAGGCCGGGCAGCCCAGGGGCTGGGGCGGGAGGTGGTCACCTGGGTGGAGACAGGCCTGAGCTCCCATCCAGGCCTTCCCCGCGGGGCCTCCGTTTCTGCCAGCCTCTGTAGGCCCCCGCTGAGATAAGCCTGGAGTATGTCAGTCTGGTGGAGTTTCCGCCTCAGCTGGCCATTCCCATCCTTGGATGCTCCGTCCCAGTCAGGAGGGTACGTGTGGGTGTGCAGGGTGGTCTGCGATTCCCGACTCCTGGGAAGGCGGCCGCCCGCCCAGCCCAGGTGCTCGGAGGCCCGCGCTTGCCAGAGAGCCTGCTGTGAGTGAGGCCGGATGGGAGGCGGAGGGGGAGGCGGAGCACGTGGGGTGGAGAATAATAAACTCCTTCATGGCTCTGAAGGCTCGCCGAGGCTGATTTTCAATTATAAATAATCCCTGGATTTGTTCAAAGCTCAACAACAGCCCCGACTGCCCTACAGCTGGCCAGAGAAGGCCACGTGACTTTTCAGATCTCAGGGGTGTCCCGCCTCTGGCCTTTGCAGTGACGGGGCCGGGGGTCTGAGAACACAGCTGAGACACATTTATCGAACTGAAATCGAAGTTTTCACCGCGTATGTTAACCGAGTTTCTGTGCAACAGAACTCAGTAAACAAAGAACCTCGTGCTTGCAGTGGGGAACTGTTCATCTGTACAGCTCATCTTTACTGAATACCTACTGTGTGCCTATACCCCCATCCTGCGCTAGGGACTGGGGTGGATGGGGTTGGGGGGCAGAGAAAAATACGTCCTTGTTCATGAGTGGAGGAAGCAAAGACGAGGGGGAGATAACATGCTGGGATCCTGGTCTTGTTCGGATGGGCTAGGACGGGCCTCGGAGCCATGAGGAAGGCCTGGAGGGGCTGTTATCTTTGACCCGGTTCTGGCCGGAGCAGGAGGGAAACTGGTCAGGAGGACTGAGCTCTGAGTCCTGTCGAGGAAGCTCTAGGAAGTACCTGAGAATCCCGAAGTCCAGTGCACAGAAGCTGGTGCGCAGAAGGAACCCGACCAAAGGGAAGAGGCTGATGGGAAGGCTGGGGGTGAGGGGTGCGTGGAGCCTGAAGCTGCCGGCTCAACACAGAGGCTGTGGGCTTGTTTGTAAACCCTGTGGCTGGTGGTGGCTGGATAAGATGTTATCCATCTCGTTTTTACTGCAAAAAAGCTGTGAGCAGCCTGAAAGCTGGGGGAGGGTGTGGTGGTCCCTGGGTACCTGGCGTGGGGGGAGTGGAGTGGGGGTGGGAGATAGGTCCTTCTTCCTCCTTTTCTGCAATCCCAGCCCCAATCTGCTTTGTCCCTGAACGGAGCCATGGCCTAGGCCAAAATGTTTTGATTCAATATATACTTTTCAGAGAAAACCAAGAAATCCCAGAAAACATCACTTGAAGAAAATGTCCTTCTAGGGTTTTAATGAAGGTGGAGGGAAGGGAGGGTGGAGTTCAAAATCACATTTTCACCCAAAGGAATGAAATGGTGCATGGTGTCCTTTCAAATGGTGCTGTGTTTCAGGAATGGCTTGGGCTCTAGGGATGTAGGGGAGAGTAAAATTATCTCACTGTAATTTGAGGAAAAGTGTCCATTTTTTTTCTTATTCCCTGTAGAAGTGAAAGCAGAATGTGTGTTTGTGTGTGTGTGTGTGTGGTGCTGGCTGGAATATCAGATGACATGACATCTGATAAACAACTCATGTTATATATGTTTTTGAATCAGTTGCCTCCCAAAGAAATTGTTAGATTTTTCAGAATCAGCATTATCAAGCCTCCCAGCAAGGATTTTATGAGAACAACAGGGAAAGACGTCAGGTCTTTCCTAATTCAGCCCTCCTAGTGCTCTCTTCTTTTCCCTACTGCTCTTTCTTCAAAGAACACATTTTTCCAAGGGAGGAAGATTCAGGACACCACGTCAGGACTCCCCGTTGTCCCCTAAACTGCACCTTGAACAATTCATTTCCTGAACTTCTTTTAAAGTATCTATTTTATTTATCAAAAGTTTTTATAGTATGTAGAGCAATTATCCTTCAATAAATAAATTAATTTAAAAGTAGCATTAGCATTATAGCTCCTTAGTAAGTATATGAAAATCTGAACAGTGTCAAAAATAATGTTTGTAATGTACATGTTTGATTCTATTTATGATTACATAATTTTTATTCATACCAATATAATTGTATTTTAAATAAAATGTGTTTAAAGCTTTAAAAGTTTGTATTGTAGTATAATTGATTTATAATGTTGTTTTAGTTTCTGTTGTACAGCAAAGTGAATCAGTTATACATGTACATATATCCACTCTTTTTAAAGACTCTTTTCCTATATAGGTCACTACAGAGTTCTGAGAAGAGTTCCCTGAGATATACAGCATTTCCCAAACTTTTGAAGGCCTTATGGCCTTACTAGAAACTGAGTATTCCCAAGAACAGAACACGTGTCTGTTGAAAGTCCCCAGGTGCCCAGGGCTGGCGGGACTTGTTGTTGGTTAAGATCTTGTCTGGCTGTTGAATGTGTGGGAGTGATCCCTAGCGGGAGTGGGGGTGGGAATCCAGGATGGTGGGAATGTGGCCAAGATATGCAGAGCTGCAAAGAAAATAATGGTTTAGTTTCACTGCCCTTAAACCGTGGGGATGAGCCTGGCTCTAGGAACCCTGGGATCATTATGGGAAGGGGTGGGTGTGAGAGAACCTGGACAAAGGCAAATCTGAAAGTTGTGGGTCCCTCTGGATTTAGCGTGTTTCAGTAAACCCCTAGCTCACTCCTTAAGGTCTGAAGACGGATGAAGGTCCTCCCCTCCCACACTTCTCTTTTCATTTCCTGAGCAAGACGTCACTTCACCTCTCTGGACCTCATCTTCCCTGTCTGATGAAGGAACTGAGCTAGATAATCTCCAGGATCTTTTCAGCACTAACCTCTTGTGCAGGGCTGAATCAAAGTGGAAATGCAAGACCCCTGTTCAAAAATCAGGGGAAAATTGCCCTTAAAGTTCCTAAAATATAAAGCTCTTTTCTTTCTCCTGTGTTATCTCACTTTCGACTTAACGATTTTTAAAAAAATCTAGATAGACAGTCTTAAAAATTTTTTTAAATTTATTTTTGGTTGTGCTGAGTCTTCATTGCTGCCCTGGGTTTTTGCTACTTGCAGTGAGTGGTGATTACTCTCTAGTTGTGGTGTGTGGGCTGCTTATTGCAGTGGCTTCTCTTGTGGAGCACAGGCTCGAGGGTGCGTGGGCTTCAGTAGTTGCAGCAGGTGGTCAGTAGTTGAGCTCACAGGCTCCAGAGCACAGGCTCAGTAGTTGTGGTGTCCAGGCCTAGCCGCTCTGCTGCATGTGGGATCTTCCTGGACCAGGAATCGAACCCATATCCCTTGCATTGGCACACACATCTTCACCACTGAGCCACTAGGGAAGTCCCAAGTTAGGATGTTTTTAATTTACTAGTTAATGTTTTTCTAAGGAAAGAAAAATTAAAATTTAGTATTAGCATGAATGTTACCATTCATCCTTAAATCATGCACTGAAATTACACAGTTCACATTTTGTAGCTTGCACATGCAGATGTATCTTGTCTTTAAATATAAAGACCAGCAGAAACACTGCTCACAATGAGCTTAGTTCTTTTCACTGTTGATCTGTGCACATTCTGCTTACATTCTCAGCTTCCTGATGGGTAAGGAAAGACTGAAAGGAAAAGAATTATGAAAGTGCCTTATCTCTATCCTTCCTTCCATGTCATAATTTTCAGCATAAGCGGTGGACTAATACAGGCAAATAACATGAGTAAGAAAGCAAAAAGCTGCTACAGGAAAATAGCACCTGCTTTTATAAAAAGAATTAAAAAATGAACCACCATAGGGTCTTGTACAAAGATATTAGAAGAAGAAAAAAGGAAAGTAACAGGAAAAACAAATGTTAAATGAAGTACACGCTCCAGAAAAACACCGTAGTCCCGCTGATAAAATTATGACATTAAAACAACATTACACTAGCGTGGCCAAAATTCAGAACACAGACAGCACAGGATGCTGACCAGGATATGGAGCCACAGAAACTGTCATTCACTGGTGGTGAGAATGCAAAATGGTACAGCCACTTTTTCTTTCTGAATTGAAGT
The DNA here is from genome assembly GCF_023091745.1 of Budorcas taxicolor. NCBI lineage: Eukaryota > Metazoa > Chordata > Mammalia > Artiodactyla > Bovidae > Budorcas > Budorcas taxicolor. The sequence goes on along the minus strand of NC_068920.1, from coordinate 80,373,190 downwards.
ATAGTTGATTTATAATGTTGTGCTAATTTCTGCTGTATGGCAGTGACTCAAGTCCAGTCACTTTGGAAGACAGCTGGACAGTTTCACACAATTCAGCAATTGTGCTCCTTAGCATTTGCCCAAATGCATTGAAAATCTACATTCACACAAAAACCTGCACACTGTTGTTTATAGAAGAGTTTTCACAATTGCCAAAACTATTGAGCAACCAGGACATCCTTTGATAGGTGAATGGACGAATAAACTGTGGTACATTCTGACAATGGAGTGTTATTCAGTGCTACAGGACTTAAGCTATCAAAAGATTTGGAGCAACCTTAAATGCATATTATTACTAATGAAAGAAGCCAATCTGAAAAGGCTATGTAGCATTTGACTCCAACTCTGTGATGAATTGTGGTGCTGGAGGACTCTCGAGAATCCCTTGGACTGCAAGGACATCCAACCAGTCAATCCTAAAGGAAATCAACCCTGAATATTCACTGGAAGGGCTGATGCTGAAGATGAAGCTCCAATATTTTGGCCAACTGATGCGAAGAGCTGACTCATTGGAAAAGACCCTGATGCTGGGAAAGATTGAGGGCCGGAGGAGAAGGGGGTAATAGAGGAGGAGATGGTTGAGTAACATCACTGACTGAATGGACATGAATCTGAGCAAACTCTGGGAGATAGTGAAGGACAGGGAAGCCTGGTGTTCTGCAGTCCATGGGGTCACAAAGAGTTGGACACAACTTAGGACTGAACAACAACAAGTATGACATTCTGGAAAAGGCAGAACTGTGATGACAGTAAAAAAAAAGATCTGTGGTTGCCAGAGGCTTGTGCGGATGCAGGGATGGACAGATGGAGCACAGAGGATTTCAACAGTTGTGGAATTATTCTGTATGATACTATTATGGTGGCTACAAGCCATCATTCATTTGTCAAAACACATAGAATGTACAACACCATCAGGGAACCTTAATGTAAACTAAGGACTCTGAGTGATAATGGTATGTCAGTGTAGATTCATGAACTGTAACCAATGTGCCACACTGGGGGAAGATATTGATAGTGGAGGAGGCTAAGCATGTGTTGAGGCAAGGGGTGTATGGGCACTCTGTTCTTTTCACTCAATTTTGCTATGGACCTAAAAATTCTCTAAGAAGTAAGTCTATTGGAAAAAATTATGACAAAATGTTTTGGAATTAATTTCAAAAGTAATCAAATCAAGAGCCCAAGGTAGAGATACAAAGATCAGGTGAGATATATTGCAATGACAAAAGCTGCTGAAATGTAAACAAGTATAATGTGAATGACCAAGTAAGATTCACGGGAAGTTAGAGAAGGAGGCTGGCTGTCCAGGGCGTCACAGACGAGGTCCCTGCCTCAGCCTTCTCGTGATAGGGAAGGTCTGGCAAAACTAGGGAAGGAAGAATAAAGATACTTGAATCGGGCTGATTTGCTTTTCGATTCACAGTGAGAACAAGGCCAAGTCAGTCTACAGAAGATGGGAGACTTCATGGAGGAGACCTGAGGGGCTCCAGTCACCAGCCAGTCAGTCATTTGACTTCTTGCCTAATCAACCCAGAGCTGACCACCATGTATGACATAACTTAGCCAAGACTGTGAAACCATCCTCAATTGTTTATTTTTTATTTTATTGAAATATAATTGCTTTACCATGTCGTGGTAGTTTCTGCTGTACAATGAAGTGAATCAGCTACATGTATCCTCTCCCTCTTGGACCGCCCTTCCACCCCACCCTCACCCCACCCCTCTGCGTCATCACACAGCACTGGACTGAGCTCCCTGGGTTATACAGCAGCTTCCCACTAGCTATCTGTCTTACACATGGTAGTGTATATGTATGAACCCTAATCTCCCAGTTCGTCCCACACTTCCCTTTCCCTGCTGTGTCCACTGGTCTGTTCTTTGTGTCTGTCTCTGTTGTTGCTCTGCAGATAGATTCTAAATTGTTGCTGCTCAGAATTTTCAGCTTAATGTGTTATTATAGACTATGTTTTGGGGTGGTTTATTCCATAGCCATAATAACTGATGCAACTCTGCCACCGTGGACTTATCAAAACTCACATGGCTTCACTCTTTTCATCTGTAATTTGAGGATAAGATCAACTTGAAGTTGTCATCAAATTAACAAATGAACGTTTAAAACATATAGAACATAATAGGGTTCTAACAAAATGTTTTAATTGAAAGAATAAATGGTTAGTATTCAATAGATATCCCCCACAGAACAACTACTGTAATGATGATACCTAAGAGGCCTTTCACCACACAGACTTTGGGGACTGGGGAAACCCGAGGTTCAGGGAAGCCATCAGTGAAGTAAGATGGAAACTGCTCGCCTTGCCAGGAACTTACTCACACGACTGGGATCAGCCAGGCTGTTATTGCACATGTAATGGAAGAGAAAGTGCTTCCACTGCTCATTCCACAGCCAAACCACAGATCCTGGCAACTCCTCGCCTCGGAGGCAACAAAGACACATTCACAGGGCTTGGCTCCTTTCTTCTGAATCCTACACCTCAAGCTAAAGCAGTCTGTCACGCAAGGCTGGCCTGCTGGGAGCAGCTGGGCAGTGCGTCCGGGCTGTGCCGGGCCACCCTTCCCTCAGTTGCCTTCTCTTGTGTGCCCTCACATGTGAGTTCTGGGAATGCCCAGGGGTGGCAGGACTGGTAGCTTCTTCTGTTTTGCGTCCAGGAATCTTGTGTGTGTGTGTGTGTGTGTGTGTGTGTGTGTGTGTGTGTGTGTGTTTTGAAGCTCTTGAACCGGGAGATAGGGTCCCCTTTTATCACTTGAGAGACACCTCATGGACAGACCATCGAGAATTTCTTAATATCCAGTTAACAGATATTTTGAGAGCCAGCATATTGTCAGGCTTTGTGCCAGGTCTTGGAGAGGCAGAGATAGAGAAGATTAGAGTTGCCTTTTCTTTTTATTATCCATCAGAGAACAGGGCATGGCCTGGAGACAGGGCAGAGGGCAGGAAGTGTCAGGAGATTGGGCTTGGGCTCCTGGTTGAGCCAGGTGATCACGGAACAGTAGCCTGGGCTTTCTGAGCCTCAGATTCCTCATCTGTAACATTAGCGATGGGCCTTGATGACCTCGCTGTTCCATCCACCTCTAATGTTAGGTGCTGGCGAGCCTGTGGGCACCGGCAAAATCATGGAAGAATCTTGTTTCCATGTGCTCAGAAAAGCCTGGCCACCTAGTTTTTCCTTTTATTATTATGATGTCATATTTGATACTGGCAACAGAATGTGGCTATCACAGAGGTAATGATGAAGCAGAGGGACAGCAGGAAGATATGTGTGCCTTAGAGGTCATGGTCAATACCATTGCATCAGCTGGTATACCAGCTGGTATTCCTATACCACACCCTGTCTACCTTAAGAAGTAGCCACCATTCTGAATTTTATTGCTATAAACACTTGGTTTTGAAAAATAAGTTAGCACATATATATACAACATCAAGCAATATATTTACTTTTGCTTTATAACAATGTTACTGTTCTATACTATACCCAGTCTTTTCACTTGCTTTTTTCACTCAGTATTATGTTTCTAAGATTTATCCATGTGGCAAGAAGTTCATTATTTTTGCTATGATATGTAACATTTTATTGCAGGAGTATGAATATATAGTTGTTCTCATTCTCCAGCTACTTTGGGACGAGTTGTCCAGTTATTATTACAGTGTTACTGTGAACATTTCTCTATATAAATGCTGTTCAAAACTCTATAAACTTCTAGAGTTTATACTGAGAAAGAAGTAGAATCACTTGAATCTTAGGCATGTGTGCAAGAGTTTCTTCAAGGTAGAGTAACTAGGCTATAAAATACTTGAACATTCAACTAATTTTTTTCCAAAGGAGTTGTACTCATTTAGACTTCTACCAGCAGAACATAAAACTTCCTGTTGACTCACACCCTCTCTAAGACTATGACAGTGTCTGACTTCTTAATTTTTGCCAATCCAATCCAATGGGCGAAAAATGGTACCTCACTGCTGTCTTAATTAGTCTCAGAGGATGAGTGTTCTTTGATGGGTTTATAGATGACTCAAGTTTACTACTCTGTCAACTGACTGTTCCTGTCCTTTGCATATTTTTCTACTGGGCTGTTGGCTTTGTATTTATTCATCTAATCACTGGACTTTGAAGATGAAAAGAAATCCTCTTTATGTATGTTTTATTGGTTATATATATCGCATATATCTTCTCCTGGTTTGTGGCTTTCCAATCACTTTCATCATGGGATCTATTGTGAAACAGAAGCTCTTAATTTGAAAGTAGTCAAATTTATTATTTTTTTCTTTCATAATTTGTACTTTCATGTTTTGTTTTAAGAAGTCTTTACCACCCTGAGGTCCTAAACATGTTCTCCAACACTCTCTTCAAAAATTTGATTTTTGCCTTTTATATCTTCAACTCTCCAGGATTTGATTTTTCTGTATAGTGTGATCTGATTATAGTTTTTTTTCTCCATATAGGTAACCAGTTGACCTCTACTATTTATTGAAGAATTTTGTTGTTTCCTTAGTGATCTACAGTGTCTTCTCCATCATATCTCAGGGACCTACCCCTTTCTCCTTCTCTTTGTTTCTACAGAGTTTCTCTAGTCTGTTCCATCAGGCAGTTTATCTATATCTGTGCCAGTAAATACTGTGTTCATTACATCAGCTTTATAATAAGTCTTGATATTCCTCTTCAGGAGTGCCTTGTTTATTCTGAGATCTTGGCTTCTCCACGTAAATTTCAGAATTATTGGTTAAGTTCCTCAGCAATTCTGTTTGACTTTTCGTTGGAGTTGTAGCCAATATTTAGATCAGTTTGGAGAGAAGCACCTATGTGTGATTTTCCAAAAGATTATATTATGATCTTTGAGTAGCTGATGTAAAATTCTGTCTATCGCGTTTTTGTTAGACCCCTCCTCCCTCAGGAGATAACCACCAAAGTTACCCTCACTGAAGCCCTAGAATGATTGTGATGGTCACACAGTGGGATCAGTTTGTCCAGGACCTAAACATAAACCAGTGTGCCTGTGCACTCTTTTCTCTGCATCCAAACGTGATATCTCTTTCATATAGTGTTTGGCCCACACCCTACACATTTTGGGTACCTTTGTAGGTCTGACTCATCTTTCCCAGAGAGACCTACTTAGGGCCTCTGCTGTCTTTTTATGAAGCCAATTCATTTGACGACTCAGTTTTACAAGTTCAACTTTCAATAGCTTTGCCTCCACGTTTTATTCAATTCTAGACCAAGTTTTCCTAGTTGTACTTCAACAATCAATTAGTACAGGACACTGAATACTCTTTGTGACCCCGTGGACTGTAGCCCTCCAGGCTTCTCTGTGCATGGGGATTCTCCAGGCAAGAATACTGAAGTGGGTTGCCATGCCCTTCTCCAGGGGATCTTTCCAACCCAGGAATTGAACCCAGGTCTCCCACATTGCAGGCAGATTCTTTACCATCTGACTGACCAGAGAAGCTATGAATAACAAGCTATGATAACTCTGGGTTCAGATAATATATAAAAGATATCTTGTACATATAATATTTTAATCAAAAGAAGAACAAAAAATATTAATTTCAAAAACTAGAACAGAAGATGGTAACTTGCTTCTGAAATATTCTTTCCTTTGAGGAGTATTGAGGTAGTGGGAGGTAAGACCCTCAGAGAGGATGTGTACTAAAGGAAAAGCACAGTCCATAAAGGTTCATAAACCTGTATGCAGGTCAAGAAGCAACAGTTAGAACTGGACATGGAACAACAGACGGTTCCAAATCGGAAAAGGAGTACATCAAGGCTGCATACTGTCACCCTGCTTATTTAACTTGTATGCAAAGTACATCATGTGAAATGCTGGGCTGAATGAAGCACAAGCTGGAATCAAGATTGCCAGGAGAAATATCAATAACCTCAGATATGCGGATGACACCACCCTTATGGCAGAAAGCGAAGAAATGAAGAGCCTCTTGATGAAAGTGAAAGAGGAGAGTGAAAAGTTAGCTTAAAGCTCAACCTTCAGAAAACCAAGATCATGGCATCCAGTCTCATCACTTCATGGCAAACAGATGGGGAAACAATGGAAATGGAAAGAGACTTATTTTTGAGGGGCTCCAAAATCACTGCAGATGGTGACTGCAGCCATGAAATTAAAAGACACTTGCTCCTTGGAAGGAAAACTATGATCAAACTAGACAGCATATTAAAAAGCAGAGACAGTACTTTGCCAACAAAGGTCCATCTAGTCGAAGATATGGTTTTTCCATTAGTCATGTATGGATGTGAGAGTTGGACTATAAAGAAACCTGAGCACTGCAGAATTGATGCTTTTGAACTGTGGTGTTGGAGAAGACTCTTGAGAGTCCCTTGGACTGCAAGGAGATTCAACTAGTCAATCCTAAAGGAAATCAGTCCTGAATATTCATTGGAAGGACCGATATTGAAGCTGAAACTCCAATACTGAGGCCACCTGATCCGAAGAACTGACTCATTGGAAAAGACCCTGATGCTGGGAAAGATTGAAGGCAGGAGGAGAAGGGGCTGACAGAGGATGAGATGGTTGGATGGCATCACTGACTTGATGGACATGAATTTCAGTAAACTCCGGGAGTTAGTGATGGGACGTGGAAGCCTGGCATGCTGCAGTCCACGAGGTCACCAAGAGTGACTGAACTGAACTGAACTGAATAAAGTCCAAAAAATCATGTTGACACTCTGCTTTGATCCACAAAAGACTTAAGATAGCATGTAAAATAGTTAAATTAGAGCAAGGCAACAACTTAGAAGTGACGGAAAGCAAAGCAAAAATCAAGGGTGACCCTCACAGTGAGGGTAGGAAGAAGGAAGTGCAGAAAATGCACACCAAGGAGGCTTTTCCACACACTTGTGTTACGGGGTACTCATATTCAATGCTAAGCTTTCCAGTGGCCCCACCGATAGAAACAGTGACAACTTACAGACAACTACAGGGAATGCCAAATAAAGGAGAAGGATCAGCACGGAGGGAGCGAGGCTGGATAGGGAAGGTGACTTGACAATAATGAGGTTTAAGCCAGATTTTGATGGACGCTGGAGCTATGGATTCCAGAGGGTGGCACTCAAGCAAAGTATAGAGGAGGAGAATAAAGAGGTTGTCCTGGGCTTTAGGGATCCTTTCGGCTTGTCTCAAGGTAGGACAGGCAGATGACTGAGGTCCTTAACACTGGATTTTAGATTTCACACAACAGAGCCCTCCCTAGCTTTCCCTGACAGAAAATAATCTGATGCAAGGGGTATTTGGAGGAAATTACCCTGGCACCACACAGTTGCAATTTTCTCCTCTGCAGGTTATAATTCATCATAGGCATTTAGGAAGATGCTGTCACGCATGTCTCTCCTGATATAGTTCACATCTGGTTCTGCCATTGGCAGTCCGGAGTATTTAGAAAATCTGCACAGCATTGGTGTCTAATAACCTTTGCTTTAAACACAATGAAGCCAACCACAAATTTAGAAATGGCACACATCCCTCTGGACTAATTTAGTCCAGGTTCTCTATGCGACTGAGGAAATCCCTTGAGTAGTCTGGACACTGGCACGAGTGTTGAAAACCAGGGAGGTTGCAACTAATCTTAGAAATAAGAGGAAAAGGAGCGACTTTCGCTTTCAGTGTGTTTGCCTTGCATGTATAAAGTTTTGAGAGTTTGAAATAGCTCTAGACCGAACAGCCTGCTGCACAAAATCATACAATCACCAGAAATTTTTTGTTTTTAAAGAAAGTTTTATTTTTGTAACACGTGGACATTATGACCCATTTGGGCTTAAATTCTGGCTGAGCAGTTTTTTTTTCCCTTGGTTGTACTTCGAGGAGCTCATTAACTCCTTCAGCCCTTAGAAGAAATGAAATCAATAACTTCTTAGTTGCTCAATGACACAGGTCCATAGAGGGTAGGGACAAGTTCCATAGGGGACAGGAAAACATCTGCAGGAACACATACTTTCTCAGCCCAAGAAGAGCTCTTGGCAAAACTATAGGCGATCTCTTCTTGACCCCAATTAGTTGTAATCCGTGTGCAATCTGTCTTCTGGGACAGCTGTTATCAGACTATGTGGGGAAAGCATGTCCTTGCTAAACTTTTGATGGAGTAGGGCAAAGGGCAAGGCTTTATTGCTCTGACAGTCACGCATTCACTTCCTATCATCCAACTGGTTGTTTTCTTTGGAGGCCATTCTCAACTGACTCTTGGGAAGCAAGTTGAATTTGTTGGAGGGGAAGTGGTAAGAGTAACCACCAGCACATCTTCCTTGATTTGTTCCTGACTCTCAGCGGGTGAGAGAATTTCATTTGCAAGTGTCAGAAACCCTTGGGAGAGAGAATCTTGTTGAAAGGATCTAGATTTTTAATTCTTCCACACCTACATGGATTGATCAAGTTGGGATGGTTTCTGTAAGGAAGTGTAAATAAAATCTGGAAGAGATACACAAGATGTAGAGCTTTGCTAAATCAGTTTTTCTTAATGAAGTTCATTCACTCAGTTAGCAAAGATTTTGAGAGCCTTTTTTATGCTAGCAGTTGTGAGTGGTGCTGGAGATACTAGGGGATAAATAAAAAAGATCAGTCATGGCCCCTGAATCACTGATGTGGCATATGGCAGAGTAACACTTCTCAAACTGTGTATCAAATGATGACACCAATTCCATACAACTCTTTTGCTCTCACCCAAACAAAGTGGAGGTGGCGATTTTTTTTTTCTCAAATAAATTTGGGAAATATGGTATACTCTGTTTTGGGGTCATGTATCATATCATAGAATAAAAAAGTTTTTGATAGGTTCTGCTATCAATAATCATGGTATTCTTTGTTTGTTCAATATAGTATTTATCAAAAGCATCAGTAGGAAATCCACCTACCAATACTTAGTTTTCTGTGAACTACATTTGGAACACGTTGGTGGAGGAAACTCAGTGGACATGAACAAGTATTAAAAACTCTCAGGGTCACAAAGCTGGCTGTGGTTAGCTATAGTCAAGAATTGCTGCTATTGAGTGAAATCCACCATGGAAGCCCCATTCCTGCCCTCTGTAGCCACAAAATATACTCCTGGGCAGTCCCCAGGGCCCTCACTGTATACTTGCCCTGCCAAAAATGACCTTACCCCACTCACTCTCTCACTCCTGTCCAATTCCTGTGCTTTCACAATCCGGGCTCCGAATTCACCTTTGCCTTGGTGTATTCTGTAAAGTAGCATCTTTAGAATAAAAGAAAAAGTACTTTTATTATTTTATTTTCTTATTACAACAAAGCATGTATATCACAGAAACACTGTGAAATGATATGAAACAGTAAAAGGAAACAAAGCCCAAGCAGAAATAACTACTGTTAATGTTTTAGTGACCATCCTCTCAAAGTTTTCCTTCATCCCCAAAACATATATGCACACATGTATCAAAAGTGGGAACTTTTGACTTTGTCCACTTAGTACTGTATTGTGAGGGGACCATCTTGTTTTCATTGTACTTCCCATGTCTCACACAGAGAGTGATACTCTGTAAGTACCCAATAATTATGGAATGAATGAATGACCAATCCTGAGGTCTTTTCTAGCTCTAAACCCATTTGATCTTTATCATGTTTTTATTCTGTGAATCTTCCATGTGTCTCCACTTTACAATAATTGTTTTTTTTAATTAGGAGACTTCATTTTTTTAGAGCAGTTTTATATTTACACAAAAATTGAGCAGATCATACAGGCAGTCTCCATATGTAGTCCTCTCCACCAGCACAGGTTCCCTATTATTAACATCTTGCATTATTGTGGAACATTTGGTACTCTGAGTTTTTTTTTTAAACCATTTTAGTAGGTGTGTAGTAGTAGCTCAGTTTGTTTTAATTTGCGATTCCCTAGTGATATATGATGTCATCTTTTCACATACTTATTTGAAGTCTGTATTTTTTATTTAAGGAGAAGTGTGTTCAGATATTTTACCTATTTTTTAATTGGGTTGTTTTTTTGTTACTGTTGAGTTTTAAGCATTCTTTGTGTCCAGTGATAATTTCACCAGATACACAAGTCTAGGTTGATGGCTTTTCCTTTAGTACTTTAAACATTTCACTCCATTCTCTTCTGGCTTGTGTGGATTCTGAAGAGAAGTCCAGTGGTAATTTTTATCTTTGATCTTCTACAAATCAGATTTCTTATTTTCTTAACTTTTTAAATCTTTATCTTTGGCTTTCTATAGTTTAGTATGTTTGGGTATAGATTTTTTTGAGTATTTATCCTACTTGGTGTTCTCTGAATTTCTCTGGATCTGCGGTTTGGTGTCTGTCATTAATTTTGAGAATTTCTCAGCCATTATTACCTCAAATATATCTTCTTTTCCTTTCTCTCTTTCTTTCCCTTCTTATTTTCCTCCTCCTTCTAGCGTTTCCGCTTCACATTTGTTTTGCCTTTTGCAGTTGTTCCACAGTTCCTTGATATTCTGTTTCATTTAAAAAAATCATTCTTTCTCTTTGCATTTCTGTTTGAGGATGGCCTATCTTCAAACTCACTGATTCTTTTTAGAGCTTCCATTGCTCTGTTTATATTACCCATCTGTTCTTGCATGTTTTCTCATTTTCCTTGAGAGCCCTTAACATATTAATCACAGCTATTTTAAACTCTCTGTCTGATAATTCTGAAAGCTATGCTATGCCTGAGTCTATTATGCTTTCTTTGTCTCTTCAGAATGTGTTTTTCCTTGCCTTCTAGCATATCATTTACCTTTTTGTTGAAATCCAGACATGATATATTGGGTAAAGTAACTGAGATAATTAGGCTCTTAGTGTGAGCTGTGCTATGTCTAATGTCTTTTGCAGCTGTAGTGCCAGAGGCTTCATTTTCTTCTAGTTTCCTTACTTGTTTTTTTTCTCATGTTGTTTTTATGTCTCCCTAAACTCTTCTCTGGAGAAGGAAATGGCAACCCCCTCCTGGTAGGCTACAGTCCATGGGGTCGCAAAGAGTAGGACACGACTGAGCGACTTCACTTCAAAGTCTTCTTAAGTAGAATCTGTGTCTTAGAGCTCTCGGTTGTATGCCACTGTAATTGTGGTGGAACTCTGCTGATGTAGTGGTGGCTATGGGTGGGGGGAGGTGATTTATAATCTTATGATTAGAATTTAGTTTTTTAGTGAGCCTGAATCCCTGGGCTGTGACCTTCAGAAAGGTTCCTCAGTCTTTTCCCTTACTTTATATAATACAAGAAGACTAGAGGGGATTCAGTCAGTTCAGTTGCTCAGTCGTGTCTGACTCTTTGCGACCCCATGAATCGCAGCATGCCAGGCCTCCCTGTCCATCACCAACTCCTGGAATTCACTCAGATTCACGTCCATCGAGTCAGTAATGCCATCCAGCCATCTCATCCTCTGTCGTCCCCTTCTCCTCCTGCCCCCAATCCCTCCCAACATCAAAGTCTTTTCCAATGAGTCGATTAGAGTTGACTAATTACCAAGGGAACATTTCATGCAAAGATGAGCTCAATAAAGGACAGAAATTGTATGGACCTAACAGAAGCAGAAGATATTAAGAAGAAGTGGCAAGAATACACAGAAGAACTGTACAAAAAAGATCTTAATGACCCAGAAAACCATGATGGTGTGATCATCCACCTAGAGCCAGACATCTTGGAATGTGACGTCAAGTGGGCCTTAGGAAGCATCACTACCAACAAAGCTAGTGGAAATGATGGAATTCAAGTTGAGCTAGTTCAAATTCTAAAAGATGATGCTGTGAAAGTGCTGCACTCAATATGCCAGCAAATCTGGAAAACTCAGCAGTGGCCACAGGACTGGAAAAGGTCAGTTTTCATTCCAATCCCAAAGAAAAGCAATGTCAAAGATTGCTCAAACTACAGCACAGTTGCACTCATCTCACACACTAGTAAAGTAATGCTCAAAATTCTCCAAGCCAGGCTTCAGCAATACGTGAACCGTGAACTTCCTGATGTTCAAGCTGGTTTTAGAAAAGGCAGAGGAACCAGAGATCAAATTGCCAACATCCGTTGGATCATGGAAAAAGCAAGAGAGTTCCAGAAAAACATCTATTTCTGCTTTCTTGACTATGCCAAAGCCTTTGACTGTGTGGATCACAATAAACTGTGGAAAATTCTTCAGGAGATGGGAATGCCGGCCCACCTGACTTGCCTCTTGAGAAATCTGTATGCAGGTCAGGAAGCAACAGTTAGAACTGGACATGGAACAACAGACTGGTTCCAAATAGGAAAAGGAGTACGTCAAGGCTGTATATTGTCACCCTGCTTATTTAACTTATATGCAGAGTACATCATGAGAAACGCTGGGCTGGAAGAAGCACAAGCTGGAATCAAGACTGCCAGGAGAAATATCAATAACCTCAGATATGCAGATGACACCACTCTTATGGCAGAAAGTGAAGAGGAACTAAAAAGCCTCTTGATGAAAGTGAAAGAGGGGAGTGAAAAAGTTGGCTTAAAGCTCAACATTCAGAAAAGGAAGATCATGGCATCCGGTCCCATCACTTCATGAGAAATAGATGGGGAAACAGTGGAAACAGTGTCAGACTCTATTTTCAGGGGCTCCAAAATCACTGCAGATGGTGATTGCAGCCATGAAATTAAAAGACACTTACTCCTTGGAAGGAAAGTTACGACCAACTTAGATAGCATATTCAAAAGCAGAGATATTACTTTGCCAACAAAGGTCTGTCTAGTCAAGGCTATGGCTTTTCCAGTGGTCATGTATGGATGTGAGAGTTGGACTGTGAAGAAAGCTGAGCATTGAAGGATTGATGCTTTTGAACTGTGGTGTTGGAGAAGGTGCTTGTGAGTCCTTTGGACTGCAAGGAGATCCAACCAGTCCATTCTAAAGGAGATCAGTCCTGAATATTCATTGGAAGGAGTGATGCTGAAGCTGAAACTCCAATACTTTGGCCACCTGATGAGAAGAGTTGACTCATTGGAAAAGACTCTGATGCTGGGAGGGATTGGAGGCAGGAGGAGAAGGGGACAACAGATGATGAAATGGCTGGATGGCATCACCGACTCGATGCACATGAGTCTGGGTGAACTCCAGGAGTTGGTGATAGATAGGGAGGCCTGGCGTGCTGTGATTCATGGGGTCGCAAAGAGTCGGACACAACTGAGCAACTGAACTGAACTGAATTTCCCTTCTGCTAGGTCAGATAAGGCTCTGGTAAAAACAGCTTCCCTTGGAGTACAGGCCTTTATTATGGAAAAGGCTCTGGATACATGTCACAAAGGTACTTTTTCCCCTGGCATATTTAAAAGTGGTTACTTCCCTCCTCCCTCTGCTGGAAACGAGGGGATTGTTCTCTAGCCTTCACTGTGAGAACCTGGTAGGGATTTTTGAGGTAAAATCCACAGAAATGTAGCCTCTTCCTCCTATCCCCAAAGCCTGCCTTCTCCCACCGAAATTTTTAAATCTCAAGGTGTCCACACTCATCCTCTATTAATTCTTCAAAATTACCATTAAAGTGTTCCAACTAGCCACTGCCTCTAGTGGCTTCTGCTTCAGGTAAGCTGATCAAAGCTTTGGTTTTCCATATGTACCTGTCTCTCCAGATTTCAAGATGGTGAGTTGCCCTGTGATTTGAATTCTCTGATGTTTCCAAGAAAAGTTGTTGGTTTTAAATTTACTTAGTTTTTTTTTTCTTGTGAGTGCAGTGCTTATGACTTCCAAGCTCTTTAAATGTCAACATTTCAACTAGAAGATCCTCTATTGATTTTCATCTGATCCATTTAATGGTCATTTATTGAGCATGATCTGTTGCTAGGACCTTATACTTAATCTAGTTGGGACACAGGCATAGCCAGTCCAAGCCTCTATCCTTAGGGACCATCTGAGGTCATTTTCATGGTGTATACTTTGTCTCTCAAACTGAGCCAAGGTTCCCCATTCCTGGCCTGTGTGTTTATATTCTGACTTCCTCAGGCAACTTTTTCTCAAACAAGTCCATCGATCCACATTCTGAAGAGTTCAAGAGTTCCCCAAGAACAGTTTAAAATTTTATGTTTGCATTTTAATTATAACATAAAATTTAGGATAGCTTAAGGATATTATAGAACAGAGGTTGGCAAATTATGGCCCATGGTCTAAATCCAGCCCACCACCTGTTTATTTGTATAACAAGTTTTATTGAAACACAGCTATGCTCATGTGTTTATGTAGTGTTTATGACTGTTTTCATGCTACAATGGTGGAGCTGAAAATGGTGGAGAAAGTGTATGGCCCACGATGCCTAAAATACTTACCATCTGGCACATCCCCAAAAGAGTTCACTGTCTTTGCTCGAGAAGATCTTTAGATGATTATGATCACATGATTTCAGCATCAGTGTTTGTGTTGAGGCCAAATGAAGATTACAAATTAGGTTTCTTGGGAATATAAAATTAAGAACATGGAGAGTGAATTGAGTAAGTACATGAGAAATTTGCGAACGAATCACGTGATGTGCAGAAGAGCTTGCCCTGAAGTAGACAGAACCAGATTCATGCTGGGGCCCACACCATGTGGGGGTACCTTATCTGTATATGTGCTGACTTGCTGCAACTCAATAACAACCATAGTGACCATGGCAATGACCACATTCCAAACCCTTTTAAATTTCATTTCTAATTTCTGTCCCAGAAATAATAAAGGTAGATACCCATTTCATGCTGCTTCCAGTAAATATCACAATGCTAATCTGTCTTCAGTGGAAGATAATCATCTTTACTTAATTAGCAGGTAACACCTTACTAAAATTGGCATTGGAGAATTTGCCTGCTGTCAGAATTTTCCTTAAGGAAGAAATCTCAGTATCCAAAACCAGCAAACAAAGCTCTGCCTTAGTTGTACCATTCTGTATGATATACTTATGTGTATTCTGGGCAGAAATTCCAGACTTTCCCTCTCAAGAAAGAGTCCCTCTACCTATAGGCCCATGACCCTGGATGTTCTTTTTTTTCTTTTTTTTTGACTTTTTATTTTATACTGAATAAAAAATAACCAGCTACTGTATAGCTGGTTAACAATGTTGTCATAGTTTTAGTGCACAGCAAAGTGACTCAGCCACACATATACACATATCCATTCTTCCCCAAACTCCCCTCCCAGACTGGATGTTCACTATTCTTTATCATTCTGCCTGTTCCTGTCTTGGGGCATGAGGGACACCTGGATGGGCTCTGCTCCACCCCTACCCCCACCCCAACCAAGAGCCTGCTCTTGAGGCAATCTCTCTTCTAGACCAGTCTCTGTTTTAGTCTCTTTCCTTCCTGTTTAGATTCTTTTAGGTGTCCTTTCTTGCCTGAGAACCTCTGTAAGAACTTACTATATTACACAGGATCTAATAACATTGATCTTGAGGGAAAAGGTATAAGTCTTGGTCAATTTCCTCCTCAGAAGTATTTTGAGCCCCATTAACATTTCCCATCTCCTTCCCGGCAGAGTTCTGCACCAAGTGGTGGAGAATAGGGTTGGGAATAGCAGGCTTTGTTATGCCACAAAAATACATTGTTAAATTTTTCACCCAGACCAACAGGGACTCCCAGGAATCCACTGCATATGATGGATAAACCCTGAGTAGAAGTCTGGATATTGAAGTCAGAGATAGTGCAAACATTCTGCTCTCCCCTTTTATGGGTACAGGAACCTAGAGAAGTCAGTTGTGCACTTCCATCCTGTGGAATGAAGGGTATCTAATGTACAATTTAGCTAAATGCAATTTGAGGCCATATTTTAAAAAGAACATAAAGTGCTCTAAGGCAACGTTCATTTCTCGATTTTTGGTTACAACTCTACTGACATATAATTCACAGACTCAAAGTATACAATTCGGTGGTTTTAATATATTCAGACTTGCGCAACTCGCACCATGATCAATTTTAGAACTTTTCATCAGCTCAAAAGGAAATTCCATACTCTCTAGCTGTCATCCTTCACTGTAGCCATTCCTCCTGACACTAAGCTCATCTACTTTTGTTTCTCTATGGGCGTGCATGCTCAGTTGCTTCAGGCGTGTCCTGCTCTTTTGTGACCCTATGGACTATAGCCCACCAGGCTCCTCTGTCCATGGGATTCACCAGGCAAGAATGCTGGAGTGGGTTGACATTTCCTCCATTTGTCTCTCTGTATATACTTATTCTGGACAATTCATATAAATGGAATCGTATAATATGTATATTGTTGTATGTGACTACTCTCTTTTACTTAACATACTGCTTTCAAGGTTCATCTATGTTACAGTATGTATCAGTACTCCATTCTTCTGTATGGCCACATAAACTTCCATTCTATGGATATAACACATTTTGCTTATCCATTCATCAACTGGTGGACATTTGGACTGCTTCCATCTTTTAGCTATTATAAATAATGCCACTGTAAACATTCATGTACAAGTTTTTGTATAGATACATGGGTTTAGATGTGGATTCTTGATTTTATTTCATTGTTCCATTTAGCTATCCTTCTGCCAATAACACATTGTATTGATTACTGTTGATCATGAATTTTAAAATCAAGATGTGCAAGTCCTCCAAATTTGTTTTTCACTTTTACGGTTTTTTTGGCTATCCTGGTTTTCTTGAGTTTCCATGTGAATTTAGTATTCAGCTGGGATTCCGATAGAGATTGCACTGAATCTGTAGATCATTTGGGGAGTTTTGCTGTCTTAACCATATTAAATCTTCCAGCCCATCAACACAGATATTTTCTCATTGATTTAGATTTTATAAATTCTTTCAACAATGTTTTGTCATTTTCAGAATATAAGTTCCCCTGCTGAGTACTTAACATGCATGAGACACATCAGTGGTGTAATTTGTCAACCACATCACCTCCCCCCGCCACATGCTGCCTAGAGAACACAGACCATAACTTAATTTCAGTTTTCTTCTCTATTTCTGCTTTCCTGTGCTCTGGAAATCAGAGCGGCAGGATCCTTTTCAGTTCATTAACAATCATGTTAGATGAGCAGATGCTGGCTCATAGCAGCTGTGCTGCCAATGGATGTGTTGCTTCTGGAGTCCTTCATTTTGCCAAAAAAAACTTAAGAGAGTCCTTATTCACAGCAATAGACTTTCCCTAGGAAGAGCCACCTCTACGAGAGTCTCCAGATAAGGAAGGGAGTTTGTCCCCTGAGCCCCAGGCTTGTACAATTCCATGCAATTTTGCATACACAGTCCTGGCCGCTGAGCAGGGCTGGGACAGCACAGAGAAGGTCCTAGGATGCTGTGGCATGCAGACCCACAGGTGTGCAGTTGTCTCAGACCACAAAGCCTCTCAGCAAATGAGTGTGGGGTTTGCAGGGTCAGTTTCCTGCCAAACCTTCACCTCCCTCCAGCCAGTCTACCCCGTCTTTCTCCCCCAGGCACCCATCCCTGACCCCAGCCCCTTTCTAACTCTACCTGAACTGTCTTACTTGAGAAAGGGCCCCAGAGAGGATTTGCTCCATGTCCTTCTAAACATTCAAAATCAGTTAAACGAATGGAACAGGTTTTAGTAAGTAACTGAGTGTTTTTGTAATAAAGGGTAAGGGGGAAAATGTGTTCTTTGAGCCCAAAACATGGTTCCTGTTTCCAGCAGTAACTGAAGTGAGCTCTGTGGATCACTGGGAATTAGATCTTAAAGAAGACAGGGAGAATCTTTGTGGGGATAGTGCAGGGAGCACTATCTGGATGCCAATTCCAGCCTGGTACCTGTGGGACCTTAGGCAAGTTAAGGGGAATCAATTAAGTTAATTAACCTCCCATGCCAACAGTTCCTCATCCTTAGAGCAAGGAATACCTGCCTCACCTAGTATTCTGTTGGGCATTATATGAACTAACATATGGACAGTACTGGCCCAGGATGAACTCAATCAATATTGGCTTCTTTTCCTTTCGTGGAGATATTGAGGATGGCGAAGAGACCATAACTCAGATTCAGATGCAGGCAGAAATTGAACAAATATTTATGAAGTTCCCACCGAGTGCAGGAGCCCAGGGTCTGGTGGAGGATGCAGACAAGCACACAGCCAATTAGAGGCAGGGTAATAGTGACCGTAATAAGAGTAAGACTGGGTGCTTGTGAGGTCCTGGCACCCACTCTTGGGGGTACAGCAAAGGGAATGTTCCTAGAGGCAACTTCCTATAAACATAGATCAGAGAATTAATAAGAATTACTTGGACAAAGCATATGGGGCAGTATATTGGACAGAGGAAATAGTAAATACCTGGAAGTAAAATTCCTTATGAATTAATGGACTGTTGGTAATAAAAATGACAACAACAGCAACATTGTTGTAGACCTACTATGACTACTGAGACTTGGAGTGATGAAGGAATCTGTAAGATCACAGAGCTGGTGGGTGGTGGGAGATACTTTCATTAAGACTTGGGTACCAGAGCCAGCACTGGCTCCTAACCTTGTACAGGGCTGCCTTTAGGAACAGACTGTGACTGAGTAGGACTTCTCAGGTGGTGCTAGTGGTAAAGAAAGGGGGCCCTGCCAATGCAGCAGACCCAAGAGATGTGGGTTTGATCCCTAGGACAGGAAGATCCCCTGGAGGAGGGCATGGCAACCCACTCCAGTATTCCTGCCTGCAGAATCCCATAGACAGAGGAGCCTAGTAGGTTACAGTCCCTGGGGTCGCAAAGAGTCGGACACGACTGAAGCGACTTAGCACGCACACATATGGCTGAGAAAGAGCTTTCTGAGGATGCTGGGGGTGGGGGGCATTGCTTCAGGCAAGGCTGTTAAATCAACAGTTAGATGAACAGAAGAGATCCTCACAGCATCGCTCACTCTGCCCTTCCCCCGACTTGGCCATCTTGCAGATGCAGAGCTTTGAGGTCAGTGCAGATCACTCCAGGCTGACTAAACAGCAACTCTCTGGGATGCTTCCTGTCAGAAGAGTGCCAGGAAAGACTGCCTCACAAAGTGAGCACTGCCCAGCTTCCAGGGGCTCCAGACACGTAGCTGACATTGTGAAGAGCACCTCTAGGGCTCTGCAGAGCAGCAGCCTTGTCAAATTCAGATGCTCTGGCATGCTAGGGTTTATTGAGAAAGTGAATTATTGGCAGGGTTTTGGAGCTCATCTGTTTTTCAGAGTTTTGTAGAAATAATCTGTCTCACAGTAGAGTTTGGCTCAATTCAGGGTATAGTAATGGAGTTAGGTGAATTTGGCAGAGGAGGAGGTCCTGGGGGAGACAGAGAATTCCCATAACTTAAGTAAGAATATGTCAGGTCTTGAAATGAGAAGCAGACTTAGACATAGAAAACAATGAATGCTTACAGAGTTTCGTCTATTTTGACGTTTCACTATTAAATTTCCTGCCAGTATCTTACAAATAAAGACCTGTTGAGAGCATGTGAAAAGTTACTCAGCAGCACTAGCCATCAGGAAAATGCAAATCACAACCACAGTGAGGTAGTACTTTGTATCCACTAGGACTGCTGTGATCAGAAAGACAAACAATAGCAAGTGTCGGCAAAGGTGTGCAGAGGTTGGCATCCTCACACACTGCTGGTGGGAATGTGAAATGGTGTCGCTGTTTTGGAAGGCTGGCAGCTCCTCAAAAGGTTAAATATATAGAGTTACCATAGGTTAAACATAGAACTAATCCCAGGTATATATCCAGGAGAAATGGAAATATATGTCCATTAAAAAAATTGTATGTTTTTAATGTTTTTTTTAACTAAAAACATAACTCTATATATTTAACCTTTTGAGGAGCTGCCAGCCTTCCAAAACAGTGACACCATTTCACATTCCCACCAGCAGTGTGTGAGGATGCCAACCTCTGCACACCTTTGCCGACACTTGCTATTGTTTGTCTTTCTGATCACAGCAGTCCTAGTGGATACAAAGTACTACCTCACTGTGGTGTTGGAGAAGACTCTTGAGAGTCCCTTGGACTGCAAGAAGATCCAACCAGTCCATCCTAAAGGAGACCAGTCCTGGGTGTTCATCGGAAGGACTGATGCTGAAGCTGAAACTCCAATACTTTGGCCACCTGATGCGAAGAGTTGACTCATTGGAAAAGACCCTGATGCTGGGTGGGATTGGGGGCAGGAGGAGAAGGGGACGACAGAGGATGAGATGGCTGGATGGCATCACCGACTCGATGGATGTGAGTTTGGGTAAACTCTGGGAGTTGGTGATGGACAGGGAGGCCCGGTGTGCTGCTATTCATGGGGCTGCAAAGAGTCAGACATGACTGAGCCACTGAACTGACTGAATGTTCAGTTATGTTCATAGCAGCATTATTCAAAACAGCTGAAACATGAAAACAGTCCAAGCGTCCTTCAACTGATAAATGGATAAACAAAAGATACATGTATCTATGCAGTAGAATATTATTCTGAAGTGTGATGAGCCTTGAAAACATGCTGAGTGGAAAACTAGTCCCAAAGAATTGTATATTATATGATTCCGATTTTATGAAATGTCCAGAATAGGTAAATCTATACAGGCAGAAAGTAGATTTGTGGTTGCCTAAGGCTGCATGTGGGGTGGGGAGAGACGGGGATTGACTGCTAATGAGAACAGGGTTTCTTTTGGGGGTGATGAAAATGTTCTAATATTGACTGTATGAACATGTTAAAGTCATTGGGTTGTATTCTTTCAGTGGATGACGTCTATGGTATGTAAATTACATC
This sequence comes from Budorcas taxicolor, assembly GCF_023091745.1. Taxonomy (NCBI): domain Eukaryota; kingdom Metazoa; phylum Chordata; class Mammalia; order Artiodactyla; family Bovidae; genus Budorcas; species Budorcas taxicolor. The sequence continues at coordinate 80,352,541 of NC_068920.1, read as the reverse complement.
TCAATAAAGGTATTTTTAAGAAACAACCATTAGGGGAAATTCTCGTTTGGTCTGGTAGTTAGAATGCTACGCTTTCATTGCAGGTGGCACATGTCTGATCCCTGTGGTGAAAAAAAAAAAGAAACAACCATTATGGGAAGTGGTGGGGTGCCATGGGCTTATGGGCAGATTTTCCTCTCTGTTCCAAATTGATTCCAGGCCCACTGGGCCCATGGAATAAGGGGTTCATATTTACCTGATGAGAAAGCCAGACTCAGTGAGACCATGGGGCTTCCCTGGGCTCACTGTGGTTTACAGGTCTATTTGGCAGTGAGTTCTCCTCGCAACCAGTCCAGGCACATTTGACAGAACTGTGGTTTTCAAGCTCTGCTCTACTGAGTCTCTTTGGGGACACTCATGGGTATGGGTGGTGGGTCGGGATACGCATGAGAAGTAGGGCTGCTGATCAGGCGAGCTCTAGTCTCCTACTTCAGTTCAGTCACTCAGTTGTGTCTGACTCTTTGTGACCCCAAGGACTGCAGCATGCCAGGCCTCCCTGTCCATCACCAACTCCCGGGGTTTACTCAAAATCATGTCCATTGAGTCAGTGATGCCACCCAACCATCTCATCCTCTATCAGCCCCTTCTCCTGCCTTCAATTTTTCCCAGCATTAGGGTCTTTTCCAATGAGTTGGTTCTTTACATCAGGTGACCAAAGTATTGGGAGCTTTAGCATCAGTCCTTCCAATGAATATTCAGGACTAAGTTCCTTTAGGATTGACTGGTTGGATCTCCTTGCAGTCCAAGGGACTCTCAAGAGTCTTTTCCAACACCACAGTTCAAAAGCATCAATTCTTTGGCACTCAGCTTTCTTTATAGTCCAACTCGCACATCCATACATGACTACTGGAAAAACCATTGTTTTGACAAGATGGACTTTTGTTGGTAAAGTAATGCCTCTGCTTTTTAATATGCTATCTAGGTTGGTCATAGCTTTCCTTCCAAGGAGCAAGTGTCTTTTAATTACATGGCTGCAATCACCATCTGTGGTGATTTTGGAGCCCCTCAAAATAAAGTCTCTCACCATTTTCATTATTTCCCCATCTATTTGCCATGAAGTGATGGGACCAGATGCATGATCTTCGTTTTCTCAAGGTTGAGTTTTAAACCAACTTTTTCATTCTTCACTTTCACTTTCATCAAGAGGCTCTTTAGTTCCTCTTCACTTTCTGCCATAAGGGTGGTGTCATCTGCATATCTGAGGTTATTGATATTTCTCCCGGCAGTCTTGATTCCAGCTTGTGCTTCATCCAGCCTGACATTTCGCATGATGTACTCTGCATATAAGTTAAATAAGCAGGGTGACAATATACAGCCTTGATGTACTCCTTTTCCTATTTGGAAACTGTCTGTTGTTCCATGTCCAGTTCTAACTGTTGCTTCCTTACCTGCATAAAGATTTCTCAAGAGGCAAGTCAGGTGGGCCGGCATTCCCATCTCTTTCAGAATTTTCCACAGTTTATTGTGATCCACACAGTCAAAGGCTTTGGCACAGTCAATAAAGCAGAAATAGATGTTTTTCTGGAACTCTCTTGCTTTTTTGATGATCCAGGGGATGTTGGCAATTTGATTTCTGGTTCCTCTGCCTTTTCTAAAACCAGCTTGAACATCTGGAAGTTCAGAGTTCATGTATTGTTGAAGCCTGGCTTGGAGAATTTTGAGCATTACTTTACTAGCGTGTGAGATGAGTGCAACTGTGCGATAGTTTGAATATTCTTTGGCATTGCCTTTCTTTGAGATTGGAATGAAAACTGACCTTTTCCAGTCCTGTGGCCACTGCTGAGTTTTCCAGATTTGCTGGCATATTGAGTGCAGCACTTTCACAGCATGATCTTTTAGAATTTGAACTAGCTCAACTTGAATTCCATCATTTCCACTAGCTTTGTTGGTAGTGATGCTTCCTAAGGCCCACTTGACGTGACATTCCAGGATGTCTGGCTCTAGGTGGATGATCACACCATCATGGTTTTCTGGGTCATTAAGATCTTTTTTGTACTGTTCTTCTGTGTATTCTTGCCACCTTGTCTTAATATCTTCTGCTTCTGTTAGGTCCATACCATTTCTGTCCTTTATTGAGCTCATCTTTGTATGAAATGTTCCCTTGATATCTCTAATTTTCTTGAAGAGATCTGTAGTCTTTCCCATTCTATTGTTTTCCTCTATTTCTTTGCATTGGTCACTGAGGAAGGCTTTCTTATCTCTCCTTGCTATTCTTTGGAACTTTGTAGTCAAATGTGTATATCTTTCCTTTTCTCCTTTGCCTTTAGCTTCTCTTCTTTTCTTAGCTATTTGTAAAGCCTCCTCAGACCTTTTTGCTTTACAGCCATTTTGCCATTTTCCATTTCTTTTTCTTGGGGATGGTCTTGATCACTGCCTCCTGTGCAATGTCATGAACCTCCGTCCATAGTTCTTCAGTCACTCTGTCTATCAGATCTCCTACTTAGTTTGAATTAAACCACTTAAATTGATATATTGGGCTCACAATAATGCCTTCTTTGAAAAAAAATTTTTTTTTCTCTGCTAAAATCCATTGCCCTTAACCCCAGATTTCTCTGATTGCAAAGACAGTGAACCAAGCACTTTCCTCAATCTCAGCACCCAACGTGCTGATGTACCTATGGAAAGATGCTCAGAATTCAAACAAAAAGCGGTAACTCAGGCTGCAAAGCTCTTGCTGCTTTGGTGTTAGCCCTCTGCTGAGGAATGCACCCGCAAGGTATCTGTTTATAATATGAATTGCCAATGAACGAGGGAGAAATATTGCCCTTGGCCAAGAATATAGCCTGTTGCTAGAAAACAATACAGCTAAACCGCTTATGAAATTATCAGAAAACACTGTCACTTAATAATAATATTGCACAAGATGTCCTTGTCGCCAGAAATCCTCCGATCCTCATCCAAGACTGTCTTTAGAGGCAAAAACTGCTTCCCAACGAAATCTAGGTTTGTTCTCAATTTGTCTTAACAAGGAATGACATAAGTTTACCGGACAAAAGAGTCCCATTTTTTGTTGCCTGTGTTTAATCTGCACGGACAGAAAGCTGTAAATATCGTAAGTGGTTGTTGCCGGCTGGCCTTGGAGGAGCCGTTCGTTAAAGACCATGGTTCGCTGGTTTCTTGTGTGGCTTCCAAGGACCCAGGGGTTCCTTGCTCATCACCACCATGAGGTCTGGCAAACAAAAGCCGGAGGCCCAGGAGCCTGTGTGGAAGGATAATGTGACCTTTGACCTCCACTAGCAAGGCCCGGAGGGAAAGAGGCAAAGTCAGGCTCCAGTAACGTTTAATGACAGATCTTGTTAAGGTTAAAAAAACAGCCCTGGCGTCCAGCTGGGACTTCATCTGGGAGGCGCTCAGAGGGCCTTTAGCAACAGCCGCGAGGCCCCTTGCGCAGCTGCCCCGGGGCCTCCAAGCCGTCTTTCTGAGCCCGCCACTGCCCAGGACCCCCACCCTTGAGGAGGACCCCCGCCGCTGTCGAGGACCTTCGACCCGAGTCAGTCTGAGTCAGGAGGGAGAGTCATTCATTTTTTCCCTATTGCCACCAGCAAGCCTCACCCCTCTGAGGCTATGATGAGCTTCTGACAGCAGCTCGGCATGGATTCTGGTTTTTCTCTTAGAAATAAATAATCGTCAAGAAAAGAATTGAGATTAGTACCCTGATAAAAGAGATCCCACGTAGTGTCTAGCCCCTTCTACATGTGCCAGTATGGTGAGGAGACAGCTGTTTATAACTCAGAACTCTAACCGGAACCAAACCATGCTCACACAGGGATCTCCGAATTCCAGTCTCTAGGACTGTAGAAGGAAATTTCTCTTGTGGCTAAGCTGCCCAGTCTATGTATTTTTGTTCTAGCAGCCAGAGGTGACTAAGGCAACATCTTTCCTGAATGAAAGGCTTTCAGCCAGGTGTGATTGGTGTTTAACTTGCAGGTTGAATGGAGTGAGATGAAGGTCTAGGATATAGCTTTGTTTTGAAATAGTTAAACTTCAGATGGAAAGAGTCAGGCCACAAGCAGAAGACCTCCATCATCTTCAATTCTGAATAATTCCTTTATTTATTAAAAATCTTTTTTTTATTTTTTTTTAAATTTAGTTTCATTTTTAAAATTTTAAATTGGAATATAATTGTTTTACATTGTGTTAGTTTCTGCTGTACAACGTGAATCAATTCTAAGTATACATAGATCCTCTCCCTCCTCAGCCTCCTTTCCCCTCCCCTATCCCATCCCTCTGGGTCATCAAAGAGTATGGAGCTGAACTCCCTGTATTATATAGCAGATACCCACTGGCTATCTATTACATATGGTAATGTAAATAATAATTCCTATCTGGCAACGTATGTATTTGTGGCACATCTGAACGGATATTTAATGCCTGTCCCTTAATTTTTTTTTTTTTTTAACTGTGAAGTGAAGTGAAGTCGCTCAGTTGTGTCCGACTCTTTGCGATCCCATGAACTGTAGCCCACCAGGCTCCTCCGTCCATGGGATTCTCCAGGCAAGAATACTGGAATGGGTTGCCATTTCCTTCTTCAGGGAATCTTCCTGACCCAGGGATTGAACCCAGGTCTCCCACATTACAGGCAGACGCTTTAACCTCTGAGCCACTCTTTTTTTAAATTGTAGTTGATTTAGAATGTTGTGTTAGTTTCAGGTATATAACAAAGTGAATCAGTTATACATAAATCCACTCTTTTTTTTAAAAATTCTTTTCCCATGTAGGCCACTGTATTCAGTAGAGTTCCTTGTGCTATACAATATGTTATTAGTTATCTATATCTATATGTCTATCTATAGTAGTGTGATTATGAATGACCCCTTTTTTTCATGCTTAAAGAAAGAAAGAAAAAAGTGAAGTGGCATGCCCTAGACATCTCCAGATTTGACACTATGGTTCTTCCTAGAGCTTGCAGCCATTTGGCATTTTATTGCCAATATCTGCGCAGTCCAGGACTGGGCATCTGCTGCCCTGTGAAGCAGCTCCACAGCTCCTGATTCATCCGTGCATCAGTGATTCTGGGGAAATAAGGATGGCTCTGTGGAAATGAACATAAAGGGAAGGATAGAACTCCATCAAAAGCTGAAAATGTGGTGAGGTGAACTGAGGACTGTTGCAGGGGACCTGTGATTCCAGAGGAAGTGTGATGTGGGAGCAAGCCTGTTGGAGTAAGCCTTTTGGAGCACATTGATTTTCTGAAATTGGGGGGTTCCTGAAGGTTTGGGTGGGCTTCCTAGGTGGCACTAGTGGTAAAGAAGCCACCTGCCAATGCAGGAGATGTAAGAGATGTGGGTTCGATCTCTGGGTCAGGAAGATCCCCTGGAGGAGGGCATGGCAACTTACTCCAGTATTCTTGCCTGGAGAATTCCATGGACAGGCCAGACTATAGCCTGGCCATCTACAGTCCTTGGGGTGGCAAAGAGTAGGCACGACTGAAGCAACTTAGCACAAAGCACAAAGGTTTGGACACATTATTCTCAATATCAAAGGGTTTGTTACAAAAAAAGAGTGTGACATAGGAGACATTATTTTATTTGAAGACAATTATTGATTCATATTGGAGAAGGCAATGGCCACCCCCTCCAGTACTCTTGCCTGGAAAATCCCATGGGCGGAGGGGCCTGGTAGGCTGCGGTCCATGGTGTTGTGAAAAGTCGGACACGACTGAGCGACTTCCCTTTCACTTTTCACTTTCATGCATCGGAGAAGGAAATGGCAACCCACTCCATTGTTCTTGCCTGGAGAATCCCAGGGACGGGGGAGCCTGGTGGGCTGCCATCTATGAGGCCGCACAGAGTTGGACACAACTGAAGCGACTTAGCAGTAGCAGCAGCAGCATTGATTCATATGCACTTGTAAGAAATAATAATACTGGAACTTTGCTGGTGGTTCAGTGGTTAACAATCCCCCTTCTAATGCAGGGGACACAGGTTTGATCCCCAGGTGGGGAACTAAGATCCCATAGGCTGCAGGGGCAACTAAGCCCCCACACTGCAACTACTGAGCCTGTGTGCCACAACCAGAGAGGAGCCCATGCTCCACAACAAAGGTACTGAGTACCGAAGCTAAGACCCAACACAGCCAAAAAAATAAATATTAAAAAGGAAAGAAAAGAAACTCGAGATGTAACTGTTGAGTTAGCCTTTTGTGCAGATAGTTGTCTAGGATTCCTTTTCCTGGATGGGTTTTGTTCGAGAGGCTTCTTGATTTTAGTTATGGCTGCTTTCAGAGTTCTCAGACAATTGAGAAAACCAGTGGTTCTTTCAGAGCCGCGTGGCTGGAGGTCTCTGCCTAATGGAGACTCTGGCCAACCTGTGGCCTCCACCCTCCTGGCTGGAGTGTGAGTGAATAAATACTTGGAAACTGAAGAAGTTGACAGTGGTGTCACGCTAGAAAGCTGGAGGATCCACTGGTAGCATTTTGGACACTGTTTGCTGAACTTTGATCCACTCTTTTTAAAATCTATTTTCTCACCATACATGCAGTCTGGTTTTTGCCTCTCTTCCGATTACTCTCTTAACTACTGAATCCAGCAGTCTTTCCTCACACTTTTCTCACCCTCCTGGAGCTGTTTAGATCACCAGCTGTTAGCCGCTGTTCAGATAAATTAACATAATAACATGATGTCCATTTGTCACCCCAATTTACAGACAAGGAAACGGAGGATTTGAACCAAGAAACTCTGACTCCAAAGCCCATGCTTTTGTCCACGGCGCTGCGTTTGGAGTTGCTGATCATCTGCTCTTCTCTCTGTGAAGCAGTCTTCCGGGTTGGCTTACGTGCATGCATTTTTTGATCAGCTTCTCCTCTATTTCTCTTCTTCTAATACCTATGGGTAAATGCCCCCCAAGATTCTCTCTTTAGCTTTCTCTCTTCTTTCTTTTTATCACTATCTTTGATTGTTGTAGTGAATGACAAATATATTTATCTCCAGTAACATCCTGTCATCTCCTAACATAGACTCACATTTCTTGCTTGTTAGCATCTGTATTTCTATAAAAATCATCATTTCTAATTTTGACTGCATCATCTAACCCCCAAACTTGCTTTTTTAAGAAAAACAATTTTTTATTAATGAATAACATAAATTTATAATGTATAACACCTGATGTGAAGAACTGACTCCTTGGGAAAGACCCTGATGCTGGGAAAGATTGAAGGCAGGAGGAGAAGGGGATGACAGAGGATGAGATGGTTGGATGGCATCACCGACTCGATGGACATGAGTTTGAGCAAGCTCCGGGAGTTGGTGATGGACAGGCAGGCCTGGCGTGCTGCAGTCCATGGGGGTTCACAACTGAGTGACTGAACTGAACTGAACAGAAATGTATTCATGTTCAAGAGATTTTCACAAAAGGAACACACCCTTATAACCAGAACCAAAATCAAGAAACAGAATATTACGAGCTTTATCCGCTTTATCCCACCCCTGCTCCCTTCTAGTCATTACTGCCAAGTAACCACCCCAAAATAACCAATATTCTGATTTTAATGCAATAGTTTAGTTTTTCTGTTTTGAACTTAAATGGAATCATATTTATGTTTTGTGACTGTCTTTTTTCATTCAGCATCATGTTTATAGTATCATTCCAAGTTGTTACATGTAGATTTAGTTTATTCATTCTCATTAATAAATAATAGTCCATTATGCAAATATACCATATTTCTTAAAATTCTTTCTGCTTTTCATAGACATCTGGGTAGTTTCCAGTTTTAGGCTGTTATGAATAATGCTGCTTTAAACATTCTCATCAGTTTTTCTTGGGGGACATATGCTTTTCTCTCGTGTTCATGCTTAAGAATGGAATTGCTAGGTCTCTAGATACAAGTTCATTTTTAGGAGATATTGCTGAATGATTTTCCAAAGTGGCTCTTTCAATATCAACTAACTTTTCTACCAGAAATGTATGAAAAATCCATTTGGTTCATACTTTTGCCAACGTTTAGTATTGGCTATTAAAAAATTTTTTTTTAAATTTATTTCTGGTATATATGCAATGTTATCTCATTATGGTTTATAATTTACATCTCCCCAGTGACTATGAAGTTAGGCAATTTTTCATGTGTACTGTGCATTTGCAAAGCATCCTGTTAAGTACCTGTTGGTATCTTTCCATCCATTTTTCTATTGAATTATTTTCTTCATATTGATTTATACCAGTACTTTGTATATTCCAGAGGTGATTCTTTTGTTAGGTATTTCAACTACTCTGTGGTTTGCTTTCCATTCTCTTAATGATGTTTTTTGGATGAAAAAGAGCTGTTAATTTTAATGTAATCCAAATATTCATTTTCTACCCTTTCTTGTTAGCGCTCCTTTAATCCTGTTCAAATAAATATCCTTTTATTCTTGACTTCTGTACTTCTAATAATGGTCTTCCCATCTTTCCAGTCAAGCAAGTTTGCCATTTTGGAGTCCCTTTGATTTGTTTCTTTGCTTTGGTCCAATTTAATTAGTGACTATATCAATTTGATGCTACTTTAGAATCAGTTCTTACATACCTATCATTCTTTCAGCCACCATCCCTGTTCAGGCTCCACTTAGCTCGTCACAAACACCTCTAAGTCGCTCTTCCCGCCTCTCATCTCTCGTTTAGCCATATCCCTGCTGTAGCCATCCTGCTAAAACACAATATGTTATCACTTCTTGACTCCGAACACCCCAAAGTGTTGGGGTGAAATCAGAATGAAACCCAGTCCTTGCCCGCTCTCCCAGACTGTCCAGATCTGGCCCTCCTTGCTCACACACGCTTTCACACAACCTGCGCTCCGCTAATGCTGCATTGCTTGCTGCTGTTCTCAATGTTCCTGCTTGCTTTCTCCATGCTACGATATCCGAAGTTTCCCCATCCCCAGCAGCTTTTCCTAGGGAGATGCCGCCTTCCCTCCGGGCCCAGTTTAAGCGCTGCATCTCTCTGTGAGATTTTCCCATGGCCCTCTCTCATAATACCATGTTTGTCTCTACTTAATGCTATCTTGTGCTTTAGTCATGTGTCTATGTTTTGTTTCCAAGTCCAGGTTGTAAGATTCTGCAGGACAGGATTGTAAGATTCTGTCTCATTCATCTTTCTGTCTCTCTACAGGACATTCCACTGGATCTTTCTCATAACTAAGTCTCAGCATATATTGATTCATTTATTTATTGACTTCCCTGATATCTCATTGGTAAAGAATCCACCTGCAATGTGGGAGACCCCGGTTTGATTCCTGAGTTGGGAAGATCCACTGGAGAAGGGATAGGCTGCCCACTCCAGTATTCTTGGGCTTCCTTTGTGGCTCAGCTGGTAAAGAATCTGCCTGCATTGTGGGGACCTGGGTTCGATCCCTAGGTTGGGAAGATCCCCTGGAGTAAGGGAAAAGCTACCCACTCCAGTATTCTGGCCTAGAGAATTTCATGGACTATAGTCCATGGGGTCACAAAGAGTCAGACATGACTGAGCAACTTTCACTTTCACTTTTCAATAAGAAATTAGTAAGAAAGCAATAACTTACAATAACAATTTCTTACAATAGGTGCAATTTATTGAGTATAATGGTAAGTGCTAAACATATATTATATCAAATATAATGGGGTTTTGAGGATTAAATGGGACATTGAAAGTAAAGACCTTGAACATAGTAAAGACTCAGTAAGTGGTAGCAATATTATTATTTTTATTCCTATTTAACAGGTGGGGAGACTAAAGCAGGTAGATAATAAGTCACTTGCTTGATGTTGCATAGCCAGGTGGAATTGATTCTTGAGCTCAAATGTCTATTTTTACTTCGTTTCTTTCATTTAGCATAGTGATTTTGAGATTCAGTCATGTCATTTTATATACTGATAATTCGTGTCTTTAATTGATGAATAGTACATACAGTATCCACTGCATGGATAGATGATAATTTATTAATCCATTCACCAATTGATAGATATTTGGATTGTTTCCAACTTTTGGCTGTTACAAATAAAGGTGCCAAGAACATTCATGCACAATCTTTGTGTGAATATATAATTTTGTTTCTTTTGGTTAAATACCTCGGGGTGAAATGACTTTGTTGCATGACAGGTATATATTAAATTTAAGAACTTGCCAAATTGTTTGGCAGTGTTTATACCATATTATATTCCTATCATCAGGGTATGAGTTTTAATTCCTCCACATATTCACAAATATTTGTGATACATTAGTCTTTTTAATCTTGAACTAATGGGTGTGTAGTGGTATCTCATTGTGGTTTAATTTGCATTGTTATACGTATGTCACAACTGATGACTAATGATGTTGAATATGTTTTCATGTATTTGTTGGCTATTTATATATAGCCTTTAGTGAGGAGTCTGTTCATATCATTTCAAGTTTCTAAGAGGCCTTTATATTTTGGATGCAAGTCTTGATCAGATAAATGTGTTGTGTGAATATTTTGTACCAGTATTTTATTTACCCTTTTGTTTCCTTATTGGGACATTTCAAAGAGTAAAAGTTTTGAATTTTGATAAAGTTTAATTATTAATATCTTTTCTTTTATCGTTAGTGTTTTTGGTGTCATATCTTAGAAATCCTTGCCTGCCCTAAAGTCTCAATTTTTTTTCTTCCCTTTCCTACAAGTTTCACATTTTCAGGTTTCACATTAAGCTGTGGGATACACTTTGAGTCAATTTTTTGTATGACAGGGAGTAAGGATTGATGTTTATTTTTTTTAACATGGATAATTAGTGCATGTATTGGAAAGACTTTCCATTCTCCATTGAATTGCCTTGGCATCTTTGTCAAAAATTGGAAACAATCCAAATATTAAATGGATCAGTCTATTTCTTGACTCTATTTTGTTCCATTGATCTAAATGTCCATCCCTAAATGATATCCTCAGATATGCAGATGGCACCACCCTTATGGCAGAAAGTGAAGAGGAACTAAAAAGCCTCTTGATGAAAGTGAAAGAGGAGAGTGAAAAAGTTGGCTTAAAGCTCAACATTCAGAAAACGAAGATCATGGCATCTGGTCCCATCACTTCATGGGAAATAGATGGGGAAACAGTGGAAACAGTGTCAGACTTTATTTTTGGGGGCTCCAAAATCAGTGCAGATGGTGACTTCAGCCATGAAATTAAAAGACGCTTACTCCTTGGAAGAAAAGTTATGACCAACCTAGATAGCATATTGAAAAGCAGAGACTACTTTGCCGACTAAGGTCCATCTAGTCAAGGCTATGGTTTTTCCTGTGGTCATGTATGGATGTGAGAGTTGGACTATGAAGAAGGCTGAGCACCGAAGAATTGATGCTTTTGAACTGTGGTGTTGGAGAAGACTCTTGAGAGTCCCTCAGACTGCAAGGAGATCCAACCAGTCCATTCTAAACGAGATCAACCCTGGGATTTCTTGGGAAGGAATGATGCTAAAGCTGAAACTCCAGTACTTTGGCCACCTCATGTGAAGAGTTGGAAAAGACTCTGATGCTGGGAGGGATTGGGGGCAGGAGGAGAAGGGGACGACAGAGAATGAGATGGCTGGATGGCATCACGGACTCAATGGACATGAGTCTGAGTGAACTCTGGGAGTTGGTGATGGACAGGGAGGCCTGGCGTGCTGCAATTCATGGGGTCGCAAAAAAGTCAGACATCACTGAGCAACTGAACTGAACTGAACTGAACCTTATTACTTCATGTAAATAAGCCTTTTTCTTGACTTCTTGATTTCCATTAATTGTGCTGAGAACATTCTATTACTATTAAAACTACATCACTAATTAGATAATCTTGACTAAATATTTAAATGAAAGGAGAGATCTAATATATACTGATGGTTGTTTGGATCTAGATTTTAGCTCTGTATAATATATGTGGATCTATTAAATGAGCAATTTTAATAGTATTTAAATTATTACTTATAAATAAATAACTTTTATTACTTTTATTTAAAAGATATATGGTAGATAGTAGACTCTTGGTATGTGTGAATTTAACATTTGTGACTTTAATCCTTCACTTGTGATCCTGAGGACATATAGCATAGAGTCATTTTCCCGGAATTTGAGTCTTGAATTTGTGGGTGAGCCAAGCTGACTGCCTACCTATTAAATCTATCTTAGGGTTCTCTACTCATTCATGTGCATTTCATAACTCTTATGAGGTAAAGAAAATTCCACTTTTCTCCTTCTTTAAAAAAAAAAAATTGTTTTACTGAAGTATAGGCTTCACCAATGGCTCAGCAGGTAAAGAATCCACCTGCAATGTAGGAAACAGGAGATGCGGGCTTGATCCCTGGGTTGGGAAGATCTCCTGGAGGAGGAAATGGTAACCCACTCCAATGTTCTTGCCCGAAAAATCTCATGGGTAGAGAAGCCTGGAGGGCTACAGTCCAAAGGGTTGCAAAGAGTCAGGCATGACTGAGTGACTGAGCTCACACCACAGTTGATTTACCATATTATGTTAGTTTCTGATGAACAGCAGAGTGATTCCGTTATACATACATGCTTATATTCTTTTTCATATTATTTTCAGTTATGATTTATTACAGGATTTTGAATATAATTCTCTGTGGTATACAGTAGAGCTTTGTTGTATACCCATTCTATATGTAATAGTCTGCATTTGCTAATCCCAAACTCTCAGTCCATCTCTCTCCCACCCTCCCTCATCCTTGGCAACCATAAGACTGTTCGCTGTGTCTGCAAGTCTGTTTTTGTTTTGTAGGTAAGTTCATTTGTATCTTAGACAATTCTATTTTTTTTTTTAATGAAACATAGCCCAGAAAAGAATACTAACTTCTAGTGTTGATGATAGAAGTGAAATGAAACAAAAGCAGTCTGAGAACAATGTATGGCAAAACCAATACAGTATTGTAAAGTAAAAAAAATTAAAAATTAAAAGAAAAAGAAAATAGGAATTAAATATAAATGAAAGAATGAAATATCTAATTTTGTGATAATACCAAATTAGGTGAAAATGTACCACATGTTTTATAAAGACGTAAGTTGATTCATTTAAACTGGTTCATCAAGTGTTTAAGAATTTCTTTCATGAAATAAAATACTGATAAATTTTATAACTGAGTTTAGTTCTAATAAATATGGAACATATATAAACGTTGGTCACATTCATACTCACAAGGACTCACTTTTCCTAAATAAGTTTATCAAGTCCATTTCTCTAAAGAGACGGGTTTCTCCCTAAAATGGATTCTAGAATTAGCCAGTTTAGATTTTCTCTACCGTATTACTCCTGAATTCTCTGTACGTGGCAAACTGGTGAATGATTGTAGACTATTCCATAGATATCTGCTGAAAAAGGGCAGCTCTGAAATTTTCTAGATACTTTAGGTCAAAAATCCTGCTCTTAAGTCAAAAGTAGGTTGTTTTGCAAAAATCTTAAAAAAAAAAATCTAAAATCAGCTTCTCCTGAATAATCTCTTAATTCATCTCATCATTTTGGCTTTACAGGAATAATATATAGACTTATTTTAATTAGCATGAGAAAAAAATTTAGTAAAATGGAGTATATTTTCTTCAGAAAATTTGCTGTGGATTTCTTTGTTTTTGTTTCTTTTGTAGAATTCTGGTTGAGTAGATCAACAACCATATTGTTCACATCTTTTAATCAAACTGGAATACTTTTAATATTCTAAATATCAAGACAAGATGTTACCCAAAGATTCCTGCTTCTGATAGTGACACTTATACATAATCCCCTCTCATACTGAATTGGGCTGACCTGCATGACTACTTGGGTACTGGATATGATGGTGCTTGACTTCGGAGGCTATGTTATGAAAGTTCCCCGTCTCTCTCTCTTGGATTATTGCTCTGAGGGAAGCTACTGCCACGCCCCATGGACACTCAGTCAGCTCTACAGGGAAGCTGGTAGGCCTCTGTAATACAGTATGCACTAACTTGGCACACAAGTGAGTGAGCCAGCTTGGCGGGGAATCTTCCAGCCCCAGACAAGCCATCACATGATATCACAGCCCTGGTCATCACCCAGACTACAGCCTTGTGAGGTTGCCCACAGAGACTTTGCGAAATAGTAACAGTGAATTGTTGTTTGAGCCACTGTGTTTTGTGAAAATTTGTTATGAAGCAATTGATAACTAGTACAACTAGTTAGGAAAGCTTGAGAAAATTTTCCCAAGTATTCTTATAAAAACTCTTGTATCATCTTATTTAATACAGTAATAAGCTGTTTTTATGAGGTGACAAAGGACAGAAATGGTATGGACCTAACAGAAGCAGAAGATATTAAGAAGAGGTGGCAAGCATAAACAGAAGAACTATACAAAAAAGATCTTCACGACCCAGATAACCACGATGGTGTGAGCATCTAGAGCCAGGCATCCTGGAATGTAAAGTCAAGTGGGCCTTACGAAGCATCATTACAAACAAATCTAGTGGAGGTGATGGTGTTCCAGTTGAGCTATTTCAAATCCTAAAAGATGATGCTGTGAACGTGCTCCACTCAATATGCCAGCAAATTTGGAAAACTTGGCAGTGGCCAGAGGACTGGAAAAGGTCAGTTTTCATTACAATTTCAAAGAAAGGCAATGCTAAAGAATGCTCAAATTACCACACGGTTGCACTCATCTCACATGCTAGCAAAGTAATGCTCAAAATTCTCCAAGCCAGGCTTCAGCAATACATGAACTGTGAATGTCCAGATGTTCAAGCTGGATTTAGAAAAGGCAGAGGAACCAGAGATCAAATTACCAACATCTGCTGGTTCATCAAGAAAGCAAGAGAGTTCTGGGAAAACATCTACTTTTGCTTTACTGACTACACCAAAGCCTTTGACAGTGTGGATCACCACAAATTGTGGAAAATTCTTAAAGAGATGGAAATACCATACCACCTGACCTGCCTCCTCAGAAACCTGTTTGCAGATCAAGAAGCAACAGTTAGAACTGGACATGGGACAGACCGGTCCCAAACTGGGAAAGGAGTACGTCAAGACTGTGTATTGTCACCCTGCTTATTTAACTTACATGCAGAGTACATCATGAGAAATGCCAGGCTGGATGAAGCACAAGCTGGAATCAAGATTGCTGGGAGAAATGTCAATAACCTCAGATATGCAGATGACACCACCCTTATGGCAGAAAGTTAAGAGGAACCAAAGAACCTCTTGAAAGTGAAAGAGGAGAGTGGAAAAAGTTGGTTTAAAACTCAACCTTCAGAAAACTAAGATCATGGCATCTGGTCCCGTCACTTCACGGCAAATAGATGGGGAAACAATGGAAATGTTGAGAAATTTTATTTTGGGGGGCTCCAAAATCACTGCAGATGGTGACTGCAGCCATGAAATTAAAAGACGCTTGCTCCTTGGAAGAAAAGCTATGACCAACATAGACAGCACATTAAAAAGCAGAGACATTACTTTACCAACAAAGGTCCATCGAGTCAAAGTTATGGTTTTCCCAGTAGTCATGTATGGATGTGAGAACTGGACTATAAAGAATGCTGAGTGCTGAAGAATTGATGCTTTTGAACTGTGGCATTGGAGAAGACTCTTGAGAGTCCCTTGGACTGCAAGCAGAAGGAGATCAGTCCTGAATATTCATTGGAAGGACTGATGCTAAAGCTGAAACTACAATACTTTGGCCACCTGATGTGAAGAACTGACTCATTGGAAAAGACCCTGATGCTGGGAAAGATTGAAAGTGGGAGGAGAAGGGGCCGATAGAGGATGAGATGGTTGGATGGCATCACTGACGTGATGGACATAAATTTGAATAAGCTCCGGGAGTTGGTGATAGACAGGAAAGCCTGGCATGCTGCAGTCCATGGGGTCACAAAGAGTCAGACAAGACTGAGCGACTGAACT
Organism: Budorcas taxicolor; assembly: GCF_023091745.1. NCBI lineage: Eukaryota > Metazoa > Chordata > Mammalia > Artiodactyla > Bovidae > Budorcas > Budorcas taxicolor. The sequence goes on along the minus strand of NC_068920.1, from coordinate 80,336,716 downwards.
GAACTGATGAGGCGATATTACTGTATTTGCAAGACATGGGTGATTCTTGTAGTTTTAAACGAAGTGGCAAATGGACAGGTATTACCTCGGTTTTGCTGGAGAAGGAGTTGAGATGAACTGTAAGAGTTTTGATCTCATCTTCATCTCTAGTACAAGATAGTGGGGTAAGGCATCCATAAAGGTGGTCTTTTTTCAAAGGTGGGTCTTTTTCCCAAACATTAAATGAAGACTCAGAGAACTTCAGGGTTTCTTCTGTGAGATGTCTCTGTCTCAGTAAATGTTGGACAAAGCAAACAAAGATCTGGTTCCATTTCTCCACTGTTTCATGGAAGCATTCTGATGTGGCAAAAATCCTTCCTTTGTGCCACATATCAGCACTGAGAATGACTGAGGTGTAGACCCTTGTGAGGCTTTCATTTAATTACACATGAAGCCCCATAGCATTTTGCCCACAGAACAGTGGGGTTGTTTTGTCGAGTGTTCAAGACCTAAATTTGCCGTTGGCTCACCCCCAGCGCAGTCATGCGATTAGTCACGCAAGGAGTCACAAACCCCCTCGCCATGAAGAAATCCTAGCTGACGGCCCCACCAGTGTTCTTTTCCCAAAACATGTCTCTGGAAACTAAACTCAAACATGTGTGTCAGTTTGGACTTATTTTTCGTGTTTGTTTTGCCCAAAGCATGGACCATGTCAGAGAAGATGGAGACACCTTCACGGCCTGTTAGTCACATCTCACCAAAGCTTCTCAATGGGCTGTCAGACAAAAAAGGAGCCTCATGTAGCTACCTTAATCAGCATCCCCCATCTGTGAGGTCATTGGGATGTTTCAAACAATTTTCAGCTCTCATTAGTTGAGCGCGTTCCACAGGCAAGTCCTTATCTTTTGTAACTTTTGCTGCCACATCCTGAGAAAGCCTCTGCTGAATGACACTTTCCCCATGGGTCAGCCCCCAGTAATGAGTCACCAATTGATGTGCCCTTTGCACTCCCTAGCAGTATATGTTGATATTAACCTTTCGTGTTGTGAGACGTCGCTTTTACCCTTGGCTTCTGCCATGTAAGTCTCATTATTTCTAATAGGCTGTGGCAATTAGGGTCTTGGGGCTGTTGGTCACAGCCATTCGGAGCGGGGAAGGGGCGCTCGGGGAGAACAGTCGCTTTTTCTTTACATGAACAATGTGATGCATAACTCAGGCCGAAGCTGCACACAGTGAGGTGTGGACCTCCAGCCATGGATGGGAAACTCCTCGGTCAGTCCTATTCACACGTTCTTCCCTCAAACCCGCTGCTGGCTATTTTCAAGCCCCTTTTGTGCAGCATGACGTGCTTGGCAGATATTTCAGGGCATTGGATTTGGCCTAATAGGGAATTCATTAAATAGAATTATTTGGGAAAGAAATGGGTGCGTTCAAAGAGGCCCTTTTTGTTACTGTTGTTCAAAGATAGTTGGCTGGAAAAGGAAAAGGATGACACTGATGACCACCCATCTTGGGTAGTTTGTGGTGGAGGAAGAGCCAGCATCGAGCCCAAAGCACCCAGGAAGGCCCCTTGGACTTGTAACTGGGAAATCTTGACTTCTTTTACACATTGTTTATTCATCTATTTTTGGCTGTGCTGGGTGTTAGTTGCCACGCATGGGCTTTCTCTAGTTCTGAGGGGCAGAGGCTACTCTAGTTATGGTCCATGGGCTTCTCATTGCAGTGGCTTCTCTTGTTGTGGAGCACGTGCCCTAGCATGTGTGGGCTTAAGTAGTTGTGCCACAATGCTTAATTGCCCCCTGACATGTGGAATCTTAGTTCCCGGACCAGGGATCAAACTCGTGTCTCTAGCACTGGCAAGCAGAGTCTTAACCACTGGACCACCAGGGAAGTCCAGAAATCTTGACTCGTGATGGAACTCTATGGCTGTGAGAATCTGGAGGGCCTCTCAGGACTGTAGGTAAGTTACAAAGCTATTGCTTCAAGGTCAGAACAACATTTGAGAGTAAAGGGATGAAGGGTGGGGGGAGTCCACCAGAAAGTAAGAATAGAAGGAAACCAAAAGTAACTAAAAGTGTAATACAGTCAGCATTCACATTCTCTCTAGTTCTTTGACCTGAAGTGCTTTCTATATTTTGAGGAAAACAAAACAGAATTAAGCCTGCTTTTTGTGCTTTAGACAAGAGGAGATTGAAGTCTTAGGAGTAACAACTCAGAAGAAAGATTTTTGCTTCTTTGTGGGCAGTGGAGCTCGAATGTACTACATCAGGACAAGATTTTTCCAAATGAATGCAAGAAAAAGCCCCTATATTAATCTGACTGTTTATGAAAATAACACTTGGGAAAGCCCCTCTGATAAATCAAGGGCGTGCGGTGTCCAGAGCCCCTAATGTCTGCTGCTGAAGTAATCACTCTTGGTGGTGTAGCAGTATGGTCTGTTTCTGGGAGCCTATTGCTGGTTTTTTCTTTGCTCTGAGAAATGACACAGTTAACATGTAAGTTCGTTTCAGTCTGATTGGTTCATAGTATAAATGTATGGCAGTTGTGAAGTGGAGAGCTCAAAATGTACGACAAATAATCACTGAAACTTAATTCTTCCTGGAATGAGTAAGAAGTCTCCAAAAGAAAGCCATAAGAAGCTCTTTTCCTGTTTTTTCCTTCCCTCTTTCCTTCCATAAATGTTTAACCGGCTTGTTCTATGAGTAGGTGTTGGGCTGGGAGCTGTTGACAATCCGCTTAGCTAATGTAGCATAGCCTTATTCCCAGAGGACTTCAAATGGTAAAGAAGGAGAGGACACTATCCCAAGGCAACACGAAAAGAATGACACAAAGAGTGAACAATAAGATATCAGAAGAGAGGTAAGAGAAAGTATTATTGCCAGGCTCTGAGGTCCTATCCTTTATTATTACACTCCTTACCAGAGCTAGAACATAAGAAAGAGTACCTAGAACAGTGGGCGGCACAGAGAAGTTCTCAGTATTTATTAATGAAAAAGCATTGACATCCTGGTACTGAAGCCTATGACTCTTTAAAATGAGCATTTAATTTTTTTAATTAAAATGTATTATTATTTGTTTATCTTTGGCTGTGCTGGATCTTCTCTCCTGCATGAGGTGCTTTTTCTAGTTGCAGAGAGCAGGGACTGTTCCTTAGTTGCGGTGCTCGAGCTTCCGTTGTGGTGGCTTTTCTTGCCACAGAGCATAGGCTCTAGGGTGAGTGGGCTTCACTCGTTGTGGCGCATGGGCTTCATTGCCTCATGGCATGTGGGATCGTCACAGACCAGGGATCAAACCAGTGTCCCCTGCATTGGCAGGTAGATTTCCAACCATTGGACCACCAGGGAAGCCTGCCTGTGACTTCTTATTTGCATTCAGAAAGTGCTTTTCCCATGTTACTTTCTCTGTTCCCCATTCCCCCACCACAATTCCATTGCTGGGAAAGTGGAGTGTGACCTATATCCAGGGACAGGGTACTATTAGGGGAGTTTGAAGGCACTTCCATATTTATAATGTTGATTCTTCGGTTTTTCTTTCTTGCATTGTTTTCCTCCCATTTGGAATCCTAGTCTCCAGGCTCTGGAGCAGTACAAAGGGCCTGGAGCTGCTTCCCATTTGGGAGTGTCTGATTCTGGGAAGGCCAGACAGGAACAGGTCTTGGCACAGTGGGTGATGGCTTAGAGCAGTTGCTGTCAGCCTCCAGGAGAAGAGCTCTTGTCCCTGGGTTCATCCTTCCTGTTTTTTCAAGTTGTTAAGACCTTAGCACCACCTTCCCCTGGCCCCCACCCCAGGTAAGAGTGTGGGCCACAGGGAAGAGGCCAGGGTAGCTCCTGTTCTGCTCTTGGTCTGGGCCATTGAAGCCTCCTGGGCAACTGAAGTCCTCCCTGTTTACATGTCTGGTCCACATCAGCTAGGACTCAGGCCCCCGGTCCAGTTGGCAACAAGGCATTTACATCATTTTGGAGTTTCCTGCTTTCATAATTCCCTTGTGAGCCTTTGGAAACAGATGATGCACTGAAAAAATAGGGATTTGGAGTCCTCATGTGACTCTCTAGCTCTTTACATTTTGAAAATGCAACCCAAGCCTTTGTAATATTTAACACAGAGTCACATAGAGACTATTGACTCTGCCAGGACAGCTTTACCAAAAGGGATGCTCCTTACTTGGGTTTGCTCACTTTGAGCACCAGAATCTTTAAAAAGAAGCAGGTCTATCTGGGCCAGGTTATCCATCTACCTATCTGTCTATTTATCTATCATCAATCATCTATCATCTATCCTAGTTTGCTAGGGCTTCCATAGCAAATTACTATAGATCAAGTGGCTTAAATAATAGAAATTTATCTTCTCATAGTTCTGGAGGCCAGAAACCTGAGATTAAAGTTGGTTTTGTCTTAGGACTCTCTCCTTGCCTTGTGAAAGTCCACTTTCTCTCTGTGTGTTTCTGTGTACCAACCTCTTATTCTTATACAGACACTAGTCATTTTAGATCAGGACCCACCAAGTGACCTCCTTGTAACCTAATTACCCAAATGCAGGCATATTCAAAGGTATTAGGGCTTAAGACTCCAACATATGAATTTGGGTGGGGGGACACAGCTGAGTTTACCATGCTTTCTGTCCCACCATCTACTCTCCCATCTCTTTTATCCATTGTCTGTTTATCTATCTATCATCTGTCTATCTATTTATCCACTCACTCAATCGATCACAATACCTAAAGGGAACTTGAAGAGATAATAAAAATGATTGCCAATGACTAGGCACATTGAACAATTCACAGATGAGAAAACTAAAGCTCAACGAAAGCAAACAACTTTCCAAGAGAAACAAACCCAGTATCTGGTGGAAGCTGTATTCAGTCCTGAATTTTTAGTCTTTAAATCTAGCATTTGTTACCCATAATGTTGTAAGTCCTGGAATAGCTATTAAAATTTCCCCTCTTTATCTCCAATTAGGATCTCATAAGTGACACTTATTAAGAAAAGTTTTCTAAGTTCAAGAAGAGAGGACACGTGGGAGGTGGTGAATTATGGAGCTGGATCTGGAAAGAATTCAGTGGCGTGACTGTGCTGCTTATACTCTTGTCAGCTATAATTCAACAACAGTTCTTACGGAGGAATTTCTTAAATTATGAGACAGAGAATTTAAAGTTCCCTCCCAGGTACTGTGTCCATAAATGGCTGGATTATATGGGACCTTTTCTTTGGTATGTTAATAGTTAGCTTATGTCAATATGTGAAGTTGGAGAATTTTTTTTTTCAGAAAATTAAATCATGTATGTTTTGGTAAACTACTATTGCTGCTATAGCAAATTATTATAGACTGAGTGACTTAAATAACAGAAATTTATTTCCTCACAGAGCGATGGTGAGTGAGTTTTCCAGCCACAAGTGTACTACAGACGGCAGCAGAGAGGGCACCAACCCTCTGCCTTGGAAGAACTCTGAGGAAGAATGTTGGAAATTTATAGGAGGAGGTCATTTTCTCTGTAGCTTTTCCCACAATTAACATCTGTCATTTAGGGACCAGAAGACGTTTTTCAGTTTAATTTCAAGCTTCTGACAACTGTGAGAGAATTTCACCATTTTACAACCTAATCAGTGGTCTGGGCTTTTATTTGATGACTAGAATATTTCATGAAGAAGGATTTTAGATAGAAGGTTCACACTCACTTGTATTTCAACTGAGTGGTTGAAAATTCAGCAAAATCCAGTGCTGCCACATCTCAATGAACAGATTCAGTTTGACAGTAGGTAAACATTTGTTCCCTGGATTTCAAGTCTTAAACTTCCAAAATGAAAAGTAAGTCTTGTATTGAAATGACTGACTGTTATTTCATGGAATCTAAAGGACCCATGAAAATGCAGAGGTCAGAGAAAGGAGGGTGTTTGGTGCGAGGAGGGAGGGTGTTCGGGGATAAAGAAGGTAACTTCTAAGAGGCAGGCAGAGGAATGCAGGATGCTAAGGGGTCCAGGCCAGATTTCATCCTGAGTCAGTGCTTGTTGGCATGATCTGAGTCCTAGGGCAGAGGTGCACTCAGAGTTTCTTGGAAGTTAGTTGATTCCAGTCTTGGGACAGGAAAAGCTGTCAGGCTGGCTTGAAACATCTTGTTGCTGTGGCTGAAAAACAACGATCTTTCAAGAATGTCAAAGCAATGCTTAAAGGAGTTTCTATTAGCAAATATATGCACATGAGAAAATCAAACAATAAAACCAGTTATGGAGAATTGGTATGGGGTGAGTTTGTGAAGGCTATGAGTTCATAATAATACTCTAATGCAATCTATGTATAAAATGTAGTTATAAAACAAAGGTGAATCTATTTTTGCTGTTCAGTTGCTAAGTCATGTCCAAGTCTTTGAGACCCCATGGGCTGCAGCATGCCAGGCTTCCCTGTCCTTCACTACCTCCCTGAGTTTGCTCAAACTCATGTTCATTGAGTCAGTGATGCCATCCAACCATCTCATCCTCTGTCATCCCCTTCTCCTCCCCTCTTCAGTCTTTTCCAGCATCAGGGTCTTTTCCAAGGAGTTGGCTCTTCATATCAGGTGGTCAAAGTATTGGGAGTTTCAGCTTCAACATCAGTCCTTCCAATGCATATTCAGGACTGATTTCCTTGAAGATTGACTGGTTTGATCCTCTTGCAGTCCAAGGGACTCTCTAGAGTCTTCTCCAGCACCACAGTTCAAAAGCGTCAATTCTTTGGTGCTCTTCCTTCTTCATAAAAGAAAGGTGAATATAGTAGAAGAGTATATTAGAATATGTAGGTGTTATTTAAAAAAAAATTAAGCATATGTTTGTTTTAAAGTATTGACTTGTATTTTTTCCTCTCTGCCCAAGCAGGAGAGAATAAACAGGGTCCTGGGAGACAGCAAGGTGTCCCTGACAAAGTAGAACTTGTTCTGAGAATAGAAAGACTTGCCAGCATCTGTGATCACATTTAATGATGAGAGAGGAAGGGATTAGTGAACAGAAGGAGAGCTCCAGGATGTGATAATGAATTATCTAATATCCTAGAGAGGGGAGGCAATCTTTCAATTTGTCAGAGCTGGAATCTCAAAATGACCCCATCAATGGGAATAAACTACTAATAAAGAAGACATTCATTTTTTAATAAAGCTAACAGACCAGAGTGATATACCACAATCATAGAGCAACACACTAATACAGCTAGTCATGCAAATTTAATGACCACTTTATTTCTGAAAAAAAAAGTCACACAAAAAATGAAGATCTGTCTCAAAATCAGGGACATAACAGTGCCATGTTGTGATGAGGGAAGTATATTGGTTATCCACAGGCATACACCTTACCTGCCTCCTGAGAAGCCTATATGCAGGTCAAGAGGCAACAGTTAGAACCAGACATGGGACAATGGACTGGTTTAAAATTGAGAAAGGAGTACATCAAGGCTGTATATTGTCACCCTGCTTATTTAACTTATATGCAGAGTACGTCATGTGAAATGCTGAACTGAATGAAGCACAAGTTGGAATCAAAGTTGCCAGGAGAAATATCAATAACCTCAGATATGCAAATGACACCACCCTTATGGCAGAAAGTGAAGAGGAACTAAAGAGCCTCTTGATGACGGTGAAAGAGGAGAGTGAAAAAGCTGGCTTACAACTCAACATTCAAAAAACTAAGATCATGGCATCTGGTCCCATCACTTCATGGCAAATAGATGGGGAAACAATGGAAACAGTGATGGACTTTATTTTCTTGGGCCGCAAAATCACTGGCAGATGGTGACTACACCATGAAATTAAAAGATGCTTCCTCCTTGGAAGAAAAGTTATGACAAACCTCAACAGTATATTAAAAAACAGAGACATTACTTTACTAACAAAGGTCGGTCTAGTCAAAGCTATGGTTTTTTCCAGTAATCATATATAGATGTGAGAGTTGGGTGATAAAGAAGGCTGAGTGCCAAAGAATTAATGCTTTGGCATTAAAACTGTGGTGTTGGAGAAGACTCTTGAGAGTCCCTTGGACTGCAAGGAGATCCAACTAGTCAATCCTAAAGGAAATCAATTCAGAATATTCATTGGAAGGACTGATGCCGAAGCTAAAACTCCAATACTTTGGCCACCTGCTGTGAAGAGTTTATTCATTAGAAAAGACCTTGATACTGGGCAAGATTGAAGGCAGGAGGAGAAGGGGATGACAGAGGAGGAGATGGTTGGATGAGCAAGCTCCAGGAGGTGGTGAAGGACAGGGAACTCTGGCTTGCTGCAGTCCATGATGTCGCAAACAGTCAGATATGACTCAGCAACGACAACAGGCATGCATTGTTTTATTGCACTTTGCATTTCAAAGATACTGCAGTTTTTAATGCATCGAAAGTTTGTGGCAAGCTGGTGTCGAGCAAGTCTACGGGTGTCATTTTTCCAACAGTATTTGTTAATGCCATGATCTCTGTGTCACATTTTGGCAATTCTCATATTATTTCAAACCCTTTACCAGCAAAAACAGTATGACTCATTGAAGGCTCAGACGGTGGTTAACATTTTTTAGCAATAAATTAAGGCATGTCCATTGTTCTTAGACATAATGCTATTGCATGTTTAATAGACTACAGTATAGAGTAAGCAGAACTTTTCTACACACTGAGAAACCAAAACCCTCGTGAGATTCATTTTATTGTGATTCTCTGGAACTGAATCCACAATATCTCCAAGGCATATATCTACTGCTGTGTAACAAATTTCCCGAAAACTTTGTGAAAAAGAAAGAATGAGAGGAGCCAGAGGAAGAAAATCACACGTTCAGTCTGGCAACAGGAATATTGCCTAAGATCAAGATTAAAAATAAGGTCAACTACTTTGGATATTTAAAACTGGGTAAGGATTAGTGGCCCCCAGACATGAGTACTTTTTTAAAAAAACTTTTTATTTTGTATTGGATTGTAGCCTATTAACGATGTTGTGACAGTTTCAGGTGAACAGCGAAGGGACTCAGCCATACATAAACATATATCCATTCTTACCCAAACTCCCCTCCCATCTAGGCTGCCATATAACATTGAGCAGAGTTCCCTGTGCTATACACTAGGTCCTTGTTTATTATGTATTTTAAATATAGCAGTGCAGACATGACTACTTTTAAACTCCCCAGGTGATTGTTGTGCACCAGGGGTTGGGAAGCACTATTGTGGTGTATGACTTCCCACTCTGAATCTACTTGCGTTGCAGTAAACGTGGTTAGTGGTGCTGGTAGGAGGCACTGGTAACATTTATTGAGTCCCAGTTATGAATCAGTTTCCAAGTGAGGAATTTCACATCTAATTTATCTTATCCTCACAGCAACTCCAGGGAGCAGACAGTGAGTCATTTTTATCACTATTTCACAGAGGAGGAAACAGAGAAAGATTGGGTAAATCAGACTGTCATAAACAAGGTTGGTCTCTTATGCCATATTGTTACCGAAAGTGGTAAAATAGTGAGTCTGGATGCTTGGCAAAGAGGCCAGGTTGGTGGAAAGGAAAGTCTGCTTTATTTTGGATGCTGTCTACCAGCAGGGAGGGCAGATGCCTGTCCAAAGCCTGGCTCACTTCCACTGACAATGGGTGGGCAAGAACTTCTATAGATGGAGGGACCTCCACACAGAAACAGCATAGTCAGCTCTGACAGTCATCTTGAAATTGGTCATTGGTGATCTGACCAGCATCATCTTGATTGTTTTAAATACAATTAATGTTCAGTTCCAGGGTTGGTTTGTTTCCTTTTCTTTGAGGCCAGTTCTTGGAACTGTGGCAGTTTATATCATGGCTGTAGTCTGCTCATCATGTAGTTAATTTCTTCTACCTGGTGGGGGTTTCAATATCTATAAGACAGCTCACAGGATATGGCTCAGAATATTATCTATAGCCCTTAAGAAGGAACTAAAGGTCCTTGACTATGCTTAACAACTACATTATTTTTATGTGATCCCTTTCAACTGTTTGCCTTTGTTTCTGCATGATCTCATTTCTCTGATTAAACTTATTCATTGGCTAAACTTTTTCACAGTCAAAAGGTAGGCTGAGGACATGGGGTGGGGATGGGGGCAAGGACCATAGGATCCTGTTGCATTTCAATATCAAACTGTATTAGCAAAGGCCCCAGTGAGAAAAGGATCCTAATGATAAAGCAGATAGAAGATAAAAAAGTTGGCTTGGTAAATTTAAACCTGAGCTTGAAGGGGATTGAGGGCTTCTCAGGTGACACAGTTGGTAAAGAATCCACCTGCCAATGCAAGAGATACAGAGACGCGGGTTTAATCCCTGGGTCGGGTAAATCACCTGGAGCAGGGCATGGCAACCCCCTCCAGTATTCTTGCCTGGACAACCTCATGGACAGAGGAGCCTGGTGGGCTATAGTCTATGGGGTCACTCAAGTCGGATAAGACTGATGGACTGAGCATGCACTCACAGGATTGAAAACATGAAGCATTACTGCTGATGTTTCTAAACTGTGTAGAGTCTGTATTTGGCTACGAAAGGAAATGGCACGTGCGGGGCGGCAGAGAGCAGGGTGTGCAAAAGGGGTTCAACCAAGGCCAGCAAGAGTTGGTGCGGGTAGGGGATGGGCAAGGTTTGGCTGACTTTCCCCTTCTTCACTCCCTAGTGGCAATGCAGAGGGAGCCAGACAAACAAAGGGAACATGGTGGGAACAATCGCTGCTGGACATTGAATAACTTTGTGTGACAGAAGCAGAGAGGCTGATAAAGAAGGCTCAGGACATCCAGACTTCAGAGACTGGGGAGGCCAGGCCAGTGAGGGCAGGGATGAGCTCATGGGATACCTCGACTGCTGCTTCAGGGGCATACAGGCCATTTCAGGGGGGGAAGAAACTAGGGGTCTGGTTTCTTAGGAGTGTCTATTGTCAGCAGTTACTAAAAAAGATTTTAATTTAAAAATAATTTTATGCTGATAATTTAAATATTTTAAAATATTTCAAAGCAAATAACAAACTTATGGTTAATGAAGAGGAAGATGAGGAAGGGCTCCAGGGCTTGGGGCACAATTGGTTCCCAAGCTATATATATGGACTTCCCTGTAGCTCAAATGGTAAGGAATATGCCTGCAATGCAAGAGACCAGGGTTCGATCCCTGGTTCAGGAAGGTCCTCTGGAGAAGGGAATGCAAGCCACTCCAGTATTCTTGCCTGGAGAATCCTATGGACAGAGGAGCCTGTTGGGCTACAATCTGTGGGGCTGCAAAGAGACAGACATGACTGACTGACCAACACACACATATATATATATGTATATACGGAATCACTTTGCTGTACACCAGAAACTAACACAGCATTGTAAATCAACTACTCTTCAATAAAAAAATTAAACAATTATGTGCATGGCCATACATCCATGCATACATGTTCATCCTAAATACACACTGAACTTTTTTCCTGCAAAGGCAAAATACCTACAGACAGGCCTCTGCACCTTATTAACTCTGAGAATAACATGGGAGGATTCCTTCCTTGAAAGAGCGGCATGTTTGCCTTGGAATACAAGCAGTTGACCACGCTAGACCCACACTAGCTTTCCCTTTTCTGAGCATATTGCCTCACTGAAGCTTCACTTTCAGACAATCTTGTGGCTGTGTCTCTCCTCACGGGGCTTCAGGATCATGTCCTTTGGGGGCATTTCTTCCCTCAGCTAATTCATGAGGCAGTCGGAGCCACACTGCGAAACAACATGAGAAAAACTTCAGAAACCACTCGTGCCCAAAGCATGGTTGGAGTCAGGAACCAAGACAAACATGGAATGATGACTGTGGTACTTGGTACCAGATGAAATAAATGAAAGCAAAACAACCACAGAATCAGCCTCCCATCCCTGAATGGTGACTCAGAGGCCGTGGAATTGTGGCTCTGCTTCCAGAATCAGAAAACCTTCACCCCGTAAGAGCTGCCCATATCAGGGGCTGCAATCTGCCCTTCCCCATGTGCGGTCATTATCAGAAATGTGAGCCTGGGGCCAGAGCACCTCCTACCTCTGTGATACTGGGCTTGGGAACCAATTATGCCCCAAGCCCTGGAGAGCTCCACTTGGCCAGATCTTGTGGCCTCTTATTGCCCAAGCTGTTCCCAAGCACAGTAGGCCCCTTGGGGAAATAAATGGAGGTTAGAGAGGAGCCAGCTCTGCAGTCAAGCTGGGGATATTCTAGAAGCCAAAGATGAGGAAACAGGGGAGGGTATGAATTAGAGACAGAAGATTGAGGACTTCCTTGGTGGTCCAGTGGTTAAGACGCTGCCTGCCAAGGCAGGGGATGTGGGTTTGATCCCTAGTCCAGGAAGGTCCCACATGCCATGAAACGGCTAACCCATGTGCCACGACCACTGAGTCCACGCTCCAGAGCCCCCAAGCCATCACAGCTGAAGCCTTTGAGCCACAGATCCTGTGCTCTGCAACAAAAGAAGCCACTGCGTTGCGAAGCCCATGCACCACCACTGCAAGGTAGGCCTCAATCACTGCAGCTAGGAAAGCCCACGAAGGGGGCAACGAAGACCCGGCGCAGTGAAAAATAAATTAAGAAAAGAGAGACTTATTGGGATTTACTGGGGTTCTGGTGACTGGCGCAGGACTTGGCCAGATCTAAACTCTGTGGAAATATTATCTACTGAATGGAGAACTGTGTCCTGATCTGAAAGCTTTAACAGCTAGTACTGAAGGTAGCTCTGAACCAGCCATCTGAAGGTTCTCGCCTGTGTACATTGTCAGAGTATCCATTTAGGAGAGAGCCCAGAGGGGTGGCATACCTGTCCATCTCTCAAGATGACCATTAATGAAAAGCCTTTCTTAAGTGTCTGCCTTTGCCTATGCTGACCTGGGCTGTGCTGAGAACACCTACCTGTCCACTGATTTCATCTATCCCAGAGATGGATGAGATATTCCCTCCTTCCCTCAGTCCATGGTCTACCCACTGGGGAGCAGATGGCCAGTCAAGCAGCAGGTAGGCTGAACCATAGGAAACTTCCATTTTGTATAAAAAGACCATTGAAAATTATTGCTCTTTGACCATCTTCAGACTTATAAAATGGCTCTTCCATCTGTTCCAATATTTTCTAGTTCTAATATTTGTTCTAATATTTTGTTCTAATATTTGTTCTAATATTTTCTAATTTGTTCTAATATTTGTTCTAATATTTTCTAGTATTGTGTGCCAAGATCTGTGCTTGGCATTGTAGGGGTACCAGAAATATCAAACACCCTTTTCTGTGGAGGGGTTTTATGTTGCACCAGGAGTCAGCACCTGTGACCCAGGGACCGGATCCAGTCCATCACAAGCTTTTGTATGGATCTGTTGGAACACAGCCACAACCATTTGTTTACTTACTGTCTGAGATGACTTTCCTGCTACCAGAGTTGAGTAATTAAACAAAGACTGTACCATCCACAGAGCTGACACATTTACTGTCTGGCCCTTTACAGTAAAGTGCGCTGACTCCCAGGTCACACGGTAGAGAGAGACAGTGATCACGCATTCACACCACCGTTTTTCTTATTGCTGTCCAACACCTCTCCCCGTTCTGCCTTACCTTACCTTATTATTTTTTCTTCTTCTCTTTGAATGGCCCAAATCTCTTATATCTTCAGACTCCTTCACTATTCTTGCTTGTTCCTGGTCTGTTATTTCACATCCTCATTACTCCCTATTTTCTTCTTTTTAAAAATAATTTTATTTATTTATTTTTGGCTGTAACGTGGTCTTGGTGGCTGCATGGGCTTTTCTCTAGTTGTGGTGAGCGGGGGCTACTCCCTAGTTGGTGGTGTGCAGGCTTCTCATTGCGGTGGCTTCTCTTGTTGAGGAGCACAGGCTCTCGGGTGCGTGGGTATCAGGAGTTGAGGCCCGTGTCTCTAAAACACAGGCTCAGTAGTTGTGACACACAGGCTTAGTTGCTCCGTGGCATATGGGGTCTTCCCAGGTCAGGGATCGAACCCGTGTCTCCTGCGTTGACAGGCGGATTCTTTACCACTGAGCCATCAGGAAAGCCCCCCTATTTTCCTCTGTTCATTTTCCTTTCTTCCCTTCACCTGCTTCTGCTCTGCTGCCCCAGTCTATTTCCTCCCACCTCTCACTTGTGCTTCTTTCGTGTCTCCTTTCTTGGTTTCATCCGTGCCTCCTCCTTGGGCTTGGTTGTCCCTGTTGACTTAGGATGAGAGGGCTGACTCCCCTTCTCACCATTCAGAGCTGCCTTTCTCTTGCTCCAACACCATTTTGTGTTGGTTTCCCTCTTTATTTTTAAAACTTTATTCACTTATTATTGGAGTGTAATTGCTTTACAATGTTTTCTTAATTTCTGCTATACAAAAAAGTGAATCATCTGCACGTATATATACGTCCCTTCCCTTTTCAGCTTCCCTCCCACCTCTCCCCTAATTTCCCTCTTTAGGTCTCAGTCCACCTGGCTGGTACTTCACTGGTAAGGAAAGGCATCCTGTAAAGACCCATGTGTGCTTGGGTTGGTTGTCCACCTGCCCTGACTGGTCAGTGTCGGATATTTTGAAAATCATTCCTGCCACAAGATCATCTTCCTCATCTTCCAGACCTCTCAAAATTTAGAAATGTGGTCCAGACACCTATTTCTCTTAGGAACTCCATTAGTCCATGTTTGTGGGCTCAGCCTCAGGAGTTTAAATGAGGCTGTTACTATTTTTAATAGCATTGTGAGGCAGTGTCTAGAATTTAGAAATTAAGCCCATTCAAAATTAGGATGGGTGTGTGTGCTGGGTGGTGCCTTTCTTCCCACATAGTAATATGGTTTGAATCTAAGACACTTGTGGTCAAATGTTTCTCGGAAGCATGTACCAGTGGTTGCTAAAGACTTCCTTAGACAATGGTGTAGGAAAAAAAAATAGATGGGTAGTTTAGAGTCATTCTAAAGTAATTATCAGAGCTATACCAATCCTTGCCACACCACTCATCAGAGTGACAAGAGTCTTGGTAATGCAGGGTCACCAGTCACCAAGCCAGCCCACAGCTGAAGTGAGGCGAAAAGGCCCCACACAGCAACTCCAGACGTTACGTGACTTTAGAGAACACTGCCCGAGACGTTTTTCATGGGCAAAGATTTGGTTTTATTCGCCTACAGTTTGACTCTATTCATGCTAATTACTTTTCTTCCCCTTTAAAACATGTTTGTTAAAACTGATTCTCTTTTCTCAATATTGTGGTGAGTATGGAGACTCTAATTTCTATATAATGTGTTTTTGAAACTTCTGGGCAAACCATTTAATCATTGTACCTAACACAAAGGCTATAAACTTGATATCAAAATAAAGAGATTTAGTCAAATAACGTGTAATAGACATTTTTGGTTGGCCCTGCAGCTTCGGTTGTCTTTTTTCCTAATAGCCCTCATTTCAGTTTGGGGATCCGTCTGACTCTAAGAAACCCGATTCCAGGCATGCAGCATGTGACCCAGATCAATATAGTTGACTTCCTGGTCATTGTGATTGCTTCTGGGTGGATGTGTGAGTAATCCGATCCAATTACTAAATCTTAAGATTTTACTTGGAATTCCAGAACAAAGATCGTCTCTCCTTCCTGCTAAATATGAATGAATAAACACACAGACCAGGGACATGTTCATACTCATCTTGGAAACACTAATGATGTTGAGCAGAAACAAGACAAAAAGAAACTAGGCACTTAGTGGCCTTGTTGAGTTGCTGAACCAAGCTTCACTTGAAGTCTCTGGACTTTAAAGATATATGAACCCATTATTTTCTTCATTTGTTCAAGTCAAATTGGGTTGGGTTTTCTATCACCTGCAACCAAAAGATTTCTAGTTTTTGCACAAGACAATTGAACAACGATCACAAGGCAGAAAGAACCAAGGGACCAAACAGTGGGTACTAGTGTGTGCTTCATGTTAACTAGCTGTCAGAACTTCAACCAGTCTTTCAACCAGACCTTTGACTCTGGGCCTCAGTTTTGTCTCTGAAATACATAGAGGAAGTAGAAAGTTGGGCTTTGTGTTTTCTTTAAGACCTGTTCCAGCTTTAAGATTCTCTGGGTTCAACCCTTTACTTGATTCATTGATAACTGGATCCTACAACTGGTTTGCTACTTCTGTAGCAATGGTCTCATCATACTCCCAGATCTCTGGGTAGAAACCTTGCTATCATTCTTGTATTCCATTCACCTCTCTTCTTTATCCCTTATATCTGCTCAATTATCATGGCTTCTCAATTCTTCTTTCTAAGCATCTCTTCTTCCTTAATCTGCTCCCTACAGCTCTCTAGAGTGCCCACTCCCTTGAATCCATCGTCCTACTCTTGCTGGATTAATATCTTCAAGTAGACTTTTAGAACTTTACTGAATACACCATTAATGGAAAAAATAAAGCCTACACTGTAATTTTCCAGGCAGTGCTAGTGGTAAACAATCCACCTGCCAGTGCAGGAGATATGAGACGCAGCTTCGATCCCGGGGTAAGGAAGATCCCCTGGAGGAGGAAATGGCAAACCACCCCAATATTCTTGCCTGGAGAATTCCATGGAGAGGGGCCTGGCAGGCTACAAGTCCATGGGGCCACAAAGAGTCGGACGCGACTGAGCAACTGAACACAAAGTCTACATCGCTCAGCATGGCATTCTGGGTGATCTTTCCACTGCAGCCATTCTAGTTCCTTAACATAGATTACCTACAGGTCCAACTGAAACAGAGGAATAGAAAGCCTCTTTTGAGGATGAAAACTTTATGCATGAATTGTGTTGATATTCCCTTCCAAGGACTTTTTCAAGAAGGGTTAAAATCAGCATGAATCTGTGGCTGGACCCAAGTTACGGGGCATCTATACTGGTGAATAACAAACCTATGAGCCTTAGAGCTAACAACCCAGGGCCTTTATAGACTCATGCAGAACAGTGTGTCCTAGAAAATCTGAATTGCTTTCAGATGTTAAAATTATTTATTAAAGCAATACAGCAAATACATGTATCTTGCATGCAGTTCACTCTGAAACGGTGGCCATTTTAAACACGTGTGACTTTAGCATAACCCAAACAGGTATTGGTTAATATCTACCAGATCTACTCCTTAAAACATAATATATAATGAACATATATTAATATAAAGTTTTAGGCTTCATTGGGATACTCTGTAGGAGGAAGCCGTGGGAAAAGAGACTATAGACTTACTGTAACCTTGGAATTAGTTGTGGATTGAGAGGACAGAGTGTCTATTTGCCTTTTTTTTTTTTTTTCTCAAATAACAGAAACCCTGGCCCACGAAGGCCTGGGAATGTGCTGAGGCGGCCTTGTTTTTCTCCTGTTTCCCGTGACAGGGCACTCCTCCTGATGAGTTCTTGCCAAGCCCTTATACATGTTGAGTCAAAACATTTTGAATATGAGCTCATTGCATGTGAGAAGAGTTTAAACAACAGTTCAACATGTAAATGTATTATGGGCTTTCTCAGTCCATGTTTTAGTTCAAATTTACTGCAGCTTGGGAAACTGCATGTAGTTTATGCAACATCTCAGCATTCCTCCTCTGGACTGAAGTGAGGCAGTAGGCTTTCTGTTATAGACTAAACAAATGAATAAAGATTCATTTGAAGGAGTCATGTTGATAGTGTATATACAGCTCCAGGCATTGTCTATTTAACTGACTGACTTTGGGTGGACTCAGATATACAATAGCCCATGGTGCTGATTTGGTGGTCAAAATAAGAAGGAACCATTCCTTAAAACCACCTCATCTGGCCAGTTTTAATTTCAGCTAGAAATCCAGTCAACTTGAACATCTGAAAGAAGAACTAAATATGCTTACAGTCTTATCCTTTATTTTCATGGAGAGAAGGGGGAACTGGAGGTGAATTATGATTCTTCTAGGATAGCTTAGGGTTAAGGGGAAGCAGATGAGAGCGTATGAAGAAGAGTGGCTTGGGAAGGCTTGGTAGGGAGCTGGGTCGTGAGTGAATGAAAATGGAACTTGACTGCTTCGTCATGTTGTAGACTGGATATCACCTGCTTGGGATTCTCTCTTACTGTTCTCTCTGAGGGGTGTTTAGCCTAGAACCTAGTGACCACCCCAGTCAGGTCATCTTGTGGTCCTGTAGTTGATTCTTAAATAACTGAATTTGATTTTCTTTTTTTATTATTTATTTTGGCTGTGCTGGGTCTTTGTTGCTGCACACGGGCACAAGAGCTCTAGAGCATGCGGGCTGGGTAGTTGTGGTGTATGGGCTTAGTTGCCCCATGCCATGTAGGATCTTAGTTCCCCCACCAGGGATCAAACCTGGACCCCCTGCATTGAGAGCTCAGTCTTATCCACTGGACCACCAGGGAAGTCCTTGAATTTGATTTCCTTTTGAGCTGCTCTAACTGAAATTGTAATGATGTTGATGGGATTGTGGAGTAGTAGCCTTAGGGGTGGGGGCTTCCCCGGTGGCTTGGCGGTAGAGAATCTGCCTGCAATTCGGGACACCTGGGTTCTATCCCTGGGTCAGAAAGATCCCCTGGAGTAGGGCTTGGCAACCCACTCCAGTATTCTTGCCTGGAGAATCCCATGGACAGAGGAGCCTGGCAAGTTATAGTCCATAGGGTCGAAAAGAGTCAGACACAGCTGCAGCTACTTAGCGTGCATGCACGCTTCCTTGAAAGTGACCCTTACTCCCAAGAGTTGTGAAAAGGAAAGGAAGAGGATGGTTAAAGGTGATTCAATGACCAAACTTATAAACTGTATTAATTTTTCTCAACTAAATTCAATTTAATTTGGTGACTATTTATTCAACATATGCTCTGTGATAAGGCATGTAACTCAGTATATTTACCAGCACATAGTATATATGCAAGAAATATTTGTTATCATTAGTTTCCCAGTGCAGAAAATTAAGAGAGAGGAATAAGAGAGATTTAGAGAGAGGAAAAAAATTCAAGCCTTAAAAAAACTTAAAAAAGTATTGGAGGGTAAAGGAGAACCATATGTAATAAAACAAAGCTTACTCTATAGCATTAAAGGGGGCATTATAGTAATTGGAGATACTAAGAAAGAGGAAAGAGGGAAAGGCTTGTGGGCAAAAGTTTGTGGGATAGATTCATGGAGGAATTGAACTGGTAGTGGGGCCTTAAATGACAAACCAAACGGAAATTCCAGGCCAAGAAGTCAGCATGAGTGAAGGCACAGGGATAGGAATGAGCATAAGGCCATCTAGTAGGTTCTCACATCCTCTCCAGTCTCCAGGAGCCAAGAACAGACTGACACACTCAACACAGCCTGCAGCCTGTTTATCAAACCACATTAATTTTAATAGTGGATAATACACAGAGGCCAATTTCCTCCTCTGAATCATGCATTATATCAGTTTTATGCAGATGTTGATGGCCTCTTCCATATCTAAAATTTTGTGTTTTTATAGGACTTCTCTTAAGAATGTCTCTCTGTCAAAGGTGAACAAGTTACTGAGTTGAAGTTAGGATAAAGAGTGGTAAGACTTGCAGAAGGCAGACATGACCTCAGTGGAATGTAGATTCCCAGATGAAGAGTCTATGAAAATGTGAGACTCCTGGAGTATGCTATATATCTTCCCTTTTTATCTTTGCCTTCTCTTTCAACTGTCTAGTTTTCAAAAAAAAAAGAAAAGCGTGTCTTCTTTTGATGACTCTGAAATGATGCTTACCACCAAGCATAGAGGCAAGAGATCTATTTCTCCCTAATAACTTGGGGTTCTACAAACCCCAATGCGAGGGCTCTTTGGGAGTCTGATATGGCTGGGGCCTTTCCAAATACATTGGTGGGTTGAGTTGCTCTCTGGGTCATGAGAAACTTTAGGGACTTTAAATTCCCTGATGATTATGCCCAGCTTGGTAGGATGAAACTGGAATCCATGTTCTAACAGAAGACACTTTTTACACTGAGCTGGGCTTTCTAACTTCTTGGATTCCATCTCTTTTTCCAAATCACATTTGCAAACCTCACTGACCTCAGAGACACTTGTCTTTTTATCCAGCCCTAATCATCTTGCTGGACAGAATTTTGCTTGTTTTTTTTTTTTTTTTCTCCTTTCTGGATTAAATAAGGAGAAAGAAACACCCAATTCTAGATAAACATACTTCCTGTTACGTAGTTTTGTAAACTATAGTAAAACCTTGTTTCTTTAGATGTAAAATGATTGAAGGGCAAACTAGGTTAGTGAATGACATGAAATGCTGATAACTACAAAAAGGATGCATTGTTATAATTAATATGTATATATAATGGCATGAATTAGTGGCTTAGAAAGTGCCCTCAGCATCCCCAGGTTATGGTCTTTGCCGATTCGCTTTAACACATTGAGAAATCTCATTTGCATTTAGCATGTTTCTTTTTGAGATCAAATATTTACTGCTAAACTATTTGAAAACACCTTATCCTCCTGAGTAGTTTAGAATTCCTCTTTTTTACATTATTTCTAACAGTAAAGAACATGTTATAAAATCTTTTGATGATATAAACTTTAGACCACTTTGGTTAGCACATTATTGAGGACTGGATTAACTGGACTTTAGCATGGATTTTGTATTGAGAAGTTGCTAAGACTCTGCTGAGGAATGTTTAAGAGAACGAGAGAAGTGGAGTCAAAGCAGTCAACAAATGTTTGTTGAGTCTTTCTCCTTCCTGCCCAAACAGGACTTTATGTGGTAAATTGGGGTAATATGGGTACAGTAGCTAAAAACAAAAATAAACAACGTCCACATATTCTACAAACCACAATTTAGCCACAAGCACCTCTTCACCTCTCGTATCTCTTAGCTGAAAGGCCAACAATGGATAAAATATAGTGATTTGAATTTCACTTCCTCTCCCTTATTCAGCCAAACTCTCGGAATCAGGAATACGCAGTAGGAGGTAGTAAGAAGCGGAACACAATCTGAACAACCACAAAAACAAATGGCTTTGGGGTGAATTCTAAAGCAGACCACAGGAAAGAGAAATCATTAAAATATTTGTGTTTAGCTGTGTGTGTGTGTGTCTGAACCTCTGTTTGAATCCCACTTTTTCAAATACCATCCACTCTCTTTCTGCAGGTGTTGCCCTGCTCATAATTCCTCCACATCTTAAATGGGCCCCATGTTCTTCTCTGAACATTATTTTCATTTGAAGTTCAATTCTTTTTCTTCAACTTAGTTAAATAGCAAACACTTTTGAATTTCTTTCCCTTCTCTACTCCAGTTTCAAATTTTTTTTTTGCCAGCTTTTGAGAAGTCAGTCATAATAAAAATTCTGAACTCCATTTTCCTTACCCCTCCAATTTCTCTTTCTCATAGTTCAAATTTTGGTCTACTGCCCTAACTCGTTCTGTGTATACAGAGGCTTTTTCCCCCCGCTTCATTTTTTTGTCATGCATCATGTGGGATCTTAGTTCCCTGATCAAGGATCAAACCAACACCCCCTGCATTGGAAGCTCAGAGTCTTAACCACTGGGCTGCCGGGGAAGTCAGGCTTTTTTGTTTGTTTGTTTTTGCTGTGATGGATCTTCATTGCTTTGCATCTCAGGTGTTTTTTTTTTTTGGTTGTGGTGAGCGGGAGCTACTCTTCATTGCATTGAGCTGGCTTCTCAGTGTGGTGGCTCCTCTTGCTGTAGAGAACAGACTCTAGGCATGCAAGCTTCAGTAGCTGCAGCATGCGGGCACAGTAGCTGTGGTGCAGGGCTTAGCTGCTCTGTGGAATCTTCCTGGAAGAGGGGTTGAACCCATGTCCTCTGCATTGGCAGGTGGGATTCTTGTCCACTGAGCTACCATGGAAATCCCAAGGCTGTAGTTTTGATTATTCCTCCTTAATAAGTCCTCTGACCCAAAGGCTATACTACACTCATCTGAAACCGAAGAAGAGAGGTGGTAGAACAAAGAAGTGTTAACGTGGTGTCATTTTGGGGTGAGGACTAAAGATCCTGACTCATCCACAGAGCATCAGTACTACACCTGTGGATGAAAACCTGTGCCTCGCCATCTTGCCTTGGATGAAGTAGCCAGGCACTGCCATCGCTGACCTCTCACACACCCTTATTTCAGGGTCAAGATCAGGAATGAGGCACACTCTATGCTCTGGGAAAAACTGGCTGAACAGATAGGTATTTTGAGGAGAATATTTTTATAAGCCCAGATTCTCGCATCTCCTCATATCTAGAAAAGCATTAAAACCATTAACAGTGACATCTGCCCTTGGTGACGAGCAGCAACTACTAACCTCCCCTCTTATCTCTTTGGAGTAGTTCCTTGGAGCTACCTGAGAGGCTGTCTCTCTGGCTACAGTCCTCATAGAACTTATTACTCTTATGTTGTAAATTTTTTTCAGTCAACATGCCAAACACAAATTCAGAGAATCTGGCTGGCATAAATAGCTTTCAGCATAAAGGATTCGTAGATAGGGCAAGTCAGGGAGGTAAGATCTTCCCATCATGCCTCCCTAGGCCTCCTCTTTGTCCCTCCATCCCCGCCACTTCTCAAGATCTCTGAGGATTCTGAGGGCCACACCTGTAATTTCTATTGTTGAGAATGCAAACAAGCTGCAGATTCCCATATTAACTTTGGTATCAGGATCAAGAATATTGCCCTGATGAGTTCCTGTTTTCTTAGGAGCTACCTCTTTGAAGCTGGGAGCTCGTGCTGATACCAATGGATGACTTGGTGGGGTGAGTGTGAAAGTCCCCATCTTTAATAGCTTTTAAAACACCACTCACAATAAGCATGTAGCAAAGTATGTGGTCAAAGTGACCACCTGAACAAACATATAAAATAATTGGACAAGCATGTGACTAAATATATCTCACTTCTAATTTGCAGAAGGAGGGCACTAAAGAAACATTGTACTTTGCTGCTGGAAAAATTGATTGTTTCAAAGGATTCTAGCCTAGATTTCGATTCTATCAAGTTCATTCAAGAAGCCTTGTAGGAGGATTCGTAACTGGTGGTGTTGGCTGGACAGTGGGCAGGCTAATGATCACCTCCACCAGGTAAACTCAGCTGCACCTTGATTCTCCCAGCAGTTGTCCCACAACCTAGGCCCATTGTCTTCCCAAGTGTCCACCAAAAAGGTAATGCAGGAGGCTGCAAGTAAGTCAAGAATTTATAAGGCATCCCAAGAATTGCAGTTTCAGAGACACAGATTCTAGTAACCCAGAAAGGGTGTTCCAGGGAAGAGAAAGAGTCAGAGACTTATCAGGACAAGAAACTGCAAGGTTTTTAAAAGTTGCCTGGTGAGAATTGTCATCAACTCTGATGCAAGTCAGAAAAGAGTTGTCCTTAATGAATCAGGAGGTTTTGTTTTTTTATGGTAAGGGTCTAATTAGTTGATAAACTGTCATGAGCTATTTTAGAGTAAGGGTCTGATAAGTAGATAGGCTGTCATGAGTTTCTGGCAGATGTTTTGGGTAAGCTGATCAAGTCCAAAGGTCAGATTCCATCTAGGCTGAGATGTGCCTAAGCCTCATTTCCTTAATGGCCTCCTGGTTCCATTTCAGAGCACTCTTAGCTTCCCTGATAGCTCAGCTGGTAGAGAATCTGCCTGTAATGCGGGAGACTTGGGTTTGATCCCTGGGTTGGGAAGATCCCCTGGAGAAGGGGAATGGCTACCCACTCTAGTATTCTGGCCTGGAGAATTCCATGCACTTCTGCATAGTCCATGGGGTCACAAAAAGTCAGACTCGGCTGAGTGACTTTCACTTTCACTCTCTTAGCAATACCAACTCCATTTTGCTTTTCCTCTCACACAAGCTCATCTTATTCAACAATTCTAGAGCTTCCACTGGCTGCAGGTGAGCAGCATACATGGAACTAAGGCTGTGGGACACTGAGGGCAGAGAAGGACTCTGCGATGGGTGGAGTCTGAGAACTTGGGGGTCAGCTTTCATTTCTACTGACCGACATTTATTAGATATTTCCCATGTGCTAGGAACTTTACTTACTTCATCAACTTTGAATGGGAGATTTTTTTTTTCTTTCCATTTTCTTGAGCTGAACTCAAGGAACAGACAAATTAAAACACATAGAATATAGCACATCTAGTAAGATGTCTGACCATGAACCTGACCCCTTTATATTGTACCCATGTCTCTCCAAGGATCATGGATTGACTTGCAGTGTATAGAAACCCTTGCAATCATGAGATGGTTTATGACAAAATTTTTCCTGATTTTATGTACAATTCCATCTGATTATTCAGAGATAAACTCTCATTTCCCTTTGTGGGCACAAAAGGCCATCTGTGCAGCCCAAAACAACATTGTAAGCTCCTATCCAATTTCCTGCCCATATATTTTTTGGAGTAATTATGGCTCATTTCTCTATGTTTTCTACTGATTTCTGTTGTGTTGATTTTTCTCCAGATGCATGGGGGGCGCATGTCCAAATTAAATATCATTTATTTCCTGCCTCTTATTTTGAAGTTCCTTTTATCCTTTACTCTCTATGGGTTTTATGTTATATTCCAATTAGTATTTCATAAGTCTGGACTGCAGGCTAGTAATACATATTGGTATTACTAGCCAATAAACTGAAAGGACTCAATTCTACTTGTTACTTAATCTTGGACTTCTCCAGATTAGACCCTGACCATAGGTAATGCTTGAAAGAACACGTCTAATTAACTTGAGCATCCAGTTCATACCTCTCATCTTCCTCAGTCCCCCAGGCCACTAGGCAGGGCATAATTACCTACAGCTCATAAATAAAAGTCAAGGCCAGCAAAATTGGAAGGCTTGTCCAGGCTCATACAATGATATAACCATGAACAGGACTAAAAGCTTTTGTGTCATGACTATAAAAGATCAAAACCATTCATGCTTCACATGCATTTTCTATAAAAGTGATTGACAATTATTTATTAAATTGCACTTTGTTGACATAAAAAAACAGATTTCAGGCTTTGATTTTAAGTGAGTTATGCTCACCTTGGAGTGACTCTAGGCGAAGGTCTGACATTAATGAAGCAAGTTTTCAACCTTTGCAGCTTCCACTTGAAGTTCCTTATTTCATGTTCAGTTCCCACTACCTCACTCCTCTTCTAGGTTATCCTCTGGCTGCCAACTCCATCTTCTAGGTCCCAACTTTGAAACTCTGGCCCCTTGATGCTCCTCAAACCCCAATCTGATCATGAAAGTCCTTTGCCCCTCAAGTCACAGATCCAGTTTTTTTTTTTTTTTTTTTTTTTTGTGGATCCTCTGTCTGGGCCATTTAAGCTTAAAATTCCTTCAATAGAGAATAAAGCTTTTCATTCTTAAATCCTAGCTGAGATGCAGGCATGGGCTTGATTAGAGCTATATGAAGAGGTGACTGACTGATGATATATCTGCTCTTATGCTGATTTTAATATGCAAAGAGAAGGGAGGGAAAGGTCATGAGTAACTGAGGGGGCTGATGCCAAAGGGATGCCCCCAGAGAATGGACAAGGGACATGGAGGGGTTGGGGAGGGGAGCTTGGGAATGTTTGTTTCAGAATGAGTGGCAACGAGTGGGTCTAAAAATGCTCCTGACTTCACCTTGATACTGAGCGGATCCCTTTGTGGGGTACCACTTCTCTCACTGATCACTCTCCCTAAGAATTCTTGGTTGTGACCAAAAAAAAAAAAAACTTGAGGTTCATTGTTCATCATTAAAGAGGGTGTGGCTAAATAGTAGAAATTAGTGCATCCTCCTGAAAAAAATTGCACAGTTGGCCAAGAGTCATAAAGATGTTCTTGCCCTTTAATCAGTGCTCCTTAATTCTCTTCCTGGGAACATAGCCTAATGAAAGAGCCCCCCATGTCACCTGCAAACATTTCCTAGTTGTTGCTTGAACTGCTGATGCTCTATTGGCAGCAAGTTGAGTGCTGAGTTTCTGAGGGTCCACCTAAATAGTAAGTAGGTGTGCTCTGTCATGTCCGACTCTTTGTGACCCATGGACTGTAGCCTACCAGGCTCCTCGTCCATGGAATTCTCCAGGACAGAATATTGAAGTGGGTTGCAATGACCTCCTCCAGGGGATCTTCCCAACCCAGGGATCGAACCCTCATCTCTTTTGTTTCCTGAATTTGCAGGCAGGTTCTTTACCACTAACACCACCTGGGAAGCCTCTACCCTCTACTTTTATTGGTCAAGAATACTGGGAGCTTGTTTACTCTCAAAAGGGACAGAGAAGAAGAAAACTGGCCTAGTCCTGGGCAGATTCTCCAGTGTCAGTTACCCTTGCTTTTGTCCCTACCATCTGCTTCACAGTTGGAAACAATCTAGGACATCACTAATTTCGCCCCTGAAGGACTGATGCTTGGAGCTGAAGCTCCAATACTTTGGCCACCTGATGCAATGAGCTGACTCAGTGGAAAAGACCCTGATACTGGGAAAGATTGAAGGCAAGGGAGAAGGGAGCAGCAGAAGATGATGAGTGGCATCACTGACTCAAAGGACATGGATTGAAGCAAACTCTGAGAGATAGTGGAGGACAGAGGAGTCTGGCGTGCTACAGTCTATAGAGTTGCAAAGTGTCAGATATGACTTATCGACTGAACAATAACAAGGACACCCATGTCCAGTATTGTACTAGAGTTCCATCTGAACAGGCAAAGACTGAAGGAGTTCTTTGAAGCTTGATGACCCCATGCCTCAGGGCTGAGATTATTAACAGTCTCCACAGTTTGGCTCCCAAGGTTCCAGCTCAGAGGCCCTCATTGCCAAGTTCAGTCATCCTTCCCAGAACATTGCAGCAGGGCAGCTGGATCCAGAGAAGCTTCCAGCCTCAGCACCACACTGAGTCAAGTCTCCACCATGTTACACTGAATCACTCATATGATTCTTTTTCTCATGAGACTTAGCTTCTGGGGCCTCATTATCTTTCCTGGTCACAGGACCTTGGCAGATCACACCAGTTCACCCTTCTAGACCTCTCCAGCTCTGATTGTGCGGAGTAGATTTTGGATATTAGTTTCTTCTCTGTTACAAGCTCTTGCTCTTCAGACAAATTAACTGCCCTCTCTTCAAAGATCAGCTTTATGCCATAATTGCTCTCAGAGGGTAACTGTTTTCGAAGAGTTCTATGATACCTGAACAACTAAGGCAACCACGCAGTAATTTTTTATTGAACAAAAAATGTCAGTTTCCCTATTTTAAAAATAAAACATCTCTATGTGCAAGCAGATATTCATTGCACAATTGATTATAGAAGTCAAATACGAGAAGAATCTGGAGACGCAGCATCAGGCCGCTTGTAAAGTAAATTAGGATGTGTCTACTCCATGAGACAAGGTGCAGCTATAAAAATGGTTATTATAGGATTATGAGGGGAAAAAAAGATTATAAGAAAATATGGATGTTTATTCCCCTGATTTCCCAAACTTTCTTTTTGTCAAGTTAACAAGAATAAAGGACTCTACTAATTAGCTATTGACATGCGGCTGTTGCCAATAGGACTCGCCAATAATTCGTTTGGGAAAGTGACAGCTTGCTCCTCTCCTGTTGCTTAGCAGCTAAATTGTGTCCGACTATTTGCGACCCCATGGACTAAGCCCACCAGGCTCCTCTGTCCGTGGGATTCTCCAGGCAAGAATCCTGGAGTGGGTTACCATTTCCTTCACCAGGGGATCTACCCCACCTAGGGATCAAACCTGCAACTCTTGCGCTGGCAGGCAGATTCTTTACCATTGAGACACCTGGGAAGCCCCCAAAATGAGGAACACAGGACTTAGAGATGACTTCTAAATGTTTGTCTTCAACTATAGGATGACTATTGGTGCTATTTATTGAGATGGGGGAGGCAAAGTGGGGGATTGGGAAGCCAAGAGTTTTTTTTTGTCTACTCTAAGTTTAAGATGCCTCTTAGATGTCCATGTGGTGATACAGAGCAGGCAGTGGCCTGTGGGACTTGAGCTTGGGGGAGAGATCAGCAGTATTGAGACTAGAAATTTTAAAGAGTCATCTGAACATAGATAGTATTTAAAACATGAGATGAGGATAGGGTATTGATGGATGCTAGTACAAGAAGATATAAGACAGAGCCTCCAGTCATTGCGACATTTAGAGAGCAGACAGAGAAGGGGTAACCAGCAAGAAAGCCCTGAGGCAATGCAGCCAGTTAGGCAGGAGGGGAAAAGAAACATCGCACTGTGGAGACTGGCAGAGAAGAGGATTTTAAGAAGGAGGGAGTGGTCAACTGTGCCAGATATTATAGGGAACTTGAGTAAGATGAAGACACTGAAGGGACCCTTGGATTGGCAAAGGAAGTTGTTCATGACCTTGAAATGAGCAGATCCAGTGGCATAGAGAGGAGGAAGGCCTGCCTGGAGCTGGCTGAGCTGAGATTAGAAGATAAGAAAGTGGGCACTGACTATAGACAACACACTTCTCAGGAAGCGGTGCCCTAAAAGAGCTAGGAAATGGGATAATGCCTGGAGGGCCATATGAGCTGAAGGGATTTTTATTTTTTAAAGTGAAGTCGCTCAGTCGTGTCCGACTCTTTGCGACCCCATGGACGGCAGCCCACCAGGCTCCTCCATCCATGGGATTTTCCAGGCAAGAATACTGGAGTGGGTTGCCATTTCCTTCTCCAGGGGATCTTCCCGACCCAGGGGTCAAACCCGGGTCTCCCACATTGTAGGCAGACTCTTTTACCGTCTGAGCCACCAGGGAAGGTTCCTTTATTTTTTAAAGGAAGCACTAAAACATGTCTGACTGCTTGCGGAAATGATTCAGGCAGGAGGGAGAAATTAATCATGGAGGGGAGAGAGAGGTTAATTGCAGGAGCAAAGTCTTTGGGAATGATGAAGGGATGATATCCACAGCAGAAGTGGAGAGATCGGCCTTTAATGAAGTGGGTATGAACACAGAGTCCTTGGCACAGTACTTGGTACACATAGGCGGATTTCATTCAGTGCTTGCCACTGTTATTACAAGTATCTGTCTCCTTGAGTAACCAAAAAGTGAAGTCACTCAGTCGTGTCCGACTCTTTGCGACCCCATGGACTGTAGCCTACCAGTCTCCTCTGTCCATGGGATTTTCCAGGCAACAGTCCTGGAATGGATTGCCATTTCCTTCTCCAGGGAATCTTCCCAATCCAGGGATCAAACCCGGGTCTCCCTCATTGTAGACAGACGCTTTACCATCTGAGCCACCAGGGAAGTCTCCAAAGAGAGTAACCAAAGAGAACAATTGGCTGGTCCAACTCATAGCTCATAAGTTAGGCTGTGAATAATTGGATCAGCTGTTGATATAGCCTGGCCAAAGAGGAAAAGTATGAAAAGATGGAGAGGTCCATTCTCTTCCACAGCCCTGCTTTGACAGGGTAGACTCTCACAAGAGGGGTGTTCGTGTATGCTTGCACAATGGAAAGATCCTGCCAACTAATGAACAACGGATATGATTGTCTTAAAATTTTTTTTTTACTATCGTAAAAGTCACATAATATAAAACACTATTTTAACTAAGTGTGTTCACATTGTTGTGCAATTCTCTTCATCATCCATCTCCCACATTTTTCACCTTCCTAAACAGAAACGCTGTTTCCATTAAACATTAACTCTCCACCATGCCACCCACTAACCCCTGGCATCTACCAATGTGTTTTCAGAGTACAAATTTGTCTATTCTAATTATCTCATGTAAGTGGAATCAAATAGTATTTGTCTGCACCTGATGTATGGTTGGCAGCATCACTGACTCGATGGACATGAGTTTGAGCAAACTCTGGGAGATGATGAAGGACAGGGAAGCCTGGCGTGCTGCAGTCCATGGGTTGCAAAGAGTTGGACACGACTTAGCGGCTGAACTGAATGTATATTGGAATGCGTTTTTTAAAAGATTTATTTATTTCATTGGTTGAGTTGGGTCTCTATTGCTCCGCCCGAGCTTTCTCTAGCTGTGCTGAGTGGGGGCTGCTCTTTGTTATGGAGTGCAGGCGCTGGGCGTGTGGGCTTCTGTAGTTTCGGCCTGTGGGTTCAGTAGCTGCTGCTCATGGGCTCTAAGACACAGGGTCAATAGTTTTGACACATGGGCTTAGTTGTTCCGAGGCATGTGGGATCTTCTCGGACCAGGGAGTGAACCCATGTCCCTGGTATTGGCAGGTAGATTGTTAATCACTAGCCCACCAGGGAAGCCCTAAATGCATTTTCAGTGTTAATTCAATATACATCCTACAAACAGATGGTACCCTCTCTTTTGAGTCTTCATTTTCTTTTTCACTGGTTGGTGTTTACTGAGGAATCATGTTCTTCAGAGTTCCTCAGAGTGATACCCAGGGCAACGGGGAATGTAGAAAAAAACCATAGCCTCAAAACCTCTGTTCTTGTGCAATCAAGACACAAACCACCCTAACTGTTGAGACACATACTCAGGAGCAGTTGTTTCACTGGTTCATGCAGAGAAAACCTCCTAACCAACTTGCATAGCAACACAAGAGACTGAAAGTTAAAGCTGTTATTCCAGAAAATACTGTATTTAAGCCAGCAATTCAGAGCTTTATCTACGCAAAACATTGTTTTTGACCATTTGGCCTTGCTGTTGAAACAGAGTGAGTTGATGTTCGTTGCCAAATAGCTGATAAAGAAAATGTCCAAGTCTTCCAAAGCATTGTTAAAAAGGAAGAATTCCTACAAAAGGACACAACTCTCTGGTTATTTTCTCACTCAGTAAAAATGTCAGATTAAAACCAAAGAGTATTAGCTAGCCAGTGGGAATCTGCTGTATGATGCTGGTACCCTGTGACAACCTAGAAGGGTGGGATGGGGTGGAAGGTGGGCAGGGTTCAAGAGGGAGGGGCCAAACGTGTACCTATGTCTGATTCATGTTGATGTATGGCAGAAACTCACGCGATACTGTTAATCAATTATTTCCAATTAAAAATAAATAAAATTTTTAAAAGGAATGAGAAAAAACAGAAGAGTATTGGGCAGGATTCATCAGAAACTAGCTTTAACAGATTTAAGCAGAAAAATAAGAAAGAGTTGTGGAAGTCACCCTGATGTCCATTTAAGTAGAATGGACAAATTAATGGTGATATAGCCATACAATGAAAAATGAATGGATTGTCAATACATAGAACAGTATGACTATATCTCTCAGATATAATATTGAGAAAATGAAGCCAGACATTATGTCCTGAGTATGTACATATATTTCTATTTATATAAAGGCCAGACACAGGCAAAATAAATCTATGGTGTTAGTGTCATGATAGTGGTTAATTTTTGTGGCAGTGTAACTGAACAGAACTCTTTGGGACCTTCCTGGACAGACTCCCCCCATCCATGTCCTCTGCCTGCCTCTTGTTTTGTAGAAAGTCTTTAGCCCCCCCTTGACTTTCCTTGAACTCCAAAGAACAAATTAAATCAGAGAAGAGATAATGCAGAAACAAAGGGAAACATTAAAGCAAGACAGGATATTAATAGTTTAAACATTAAAGTCAAGGACTTTTATTTCCTCCTCAAAGGCTATAGATAACATTCTGAGCCATATCTTTGAGCTCTTTTTGCAGATACTGAAAACCCCACGAGGTGGAAGAACTGCATATTGACCATAAGCATGTAGACCCTAGACCAGCTGGTAGAACCAGTTAGTAGAAGGTTGATCATGTTAACTCCGGATGGCCTTACCACCAACCAATCAGAAAAATGTCCATGAGCTGATCACGTGTCCTGCAACCCTCTCCCTCAGCCTGTTTTTTCCTGAAAGCCATTGGGAAGTGTGAGTCTTTTGAGCATTAGCTAGCTGCCTGTACTCCTTGGTGCCCTGCAGTAAATGCTCCACTTTCCATCGCCAAAACCCAGTGTCAGCAGATCGGCTTTATTCCTTCTGGGGTTGGGAGGTGGGCAATAGCGAGCAGACCCAAGACCCATGTGTGGTTCAGTAACAGTGGAAGGGCTGAACAGGGACACGAAGAGGGATTCCGAGTGCTGGTTACCCAGGTGTACTCTCAGATAGGAAGTTTATTCAGCTGTATACTTTTGATAGGTACTCTTTTCTCTACGTATGTCTCCATGAAAGTTGCACAGGAGGAACACAAGAGAAAGGCTCTTGGCAGGTTAAAGAAAGAAAGTGAAAGTCACTCAGTCGTGTCTGACTCTTTGTGACCCCGTGGGCTAAACAGTCCATGGAATTCTCCAGGCAGGAATACTGGAGTTACCTTCCTCTTCTCCAGGGAATCTTACCAACCCAGGGATCGAACCCAGGCCTCCCACATTGCAGGCAGATTCTTTACCAGCTGAGCCATGAGGGAAGCCCAAGAATACTGGAGTGGGTGGCCTATCCCTTCTCCAGCAGATCTTCCTGACCCAGGAATTGAACCCGGGCCTTCTGCACTGCAGGTAGATTCTTTACCAACTGAGCTAATCAGGGAAGCTGGCAGGTTAAAATATCACTAGTAAAAGTTGGAGACACAGGTCCAAGTCTGTAGGTCCAAGCATACTTCCTAAATCTGTCACAGAACTTGAAGAAGCACATCTCTGCTGCTGTGGCTGGACACTCAATATTGTTGTTTGCTCTGAGAACCCTGTTTGTGTTATATATCACTGCCTGCGATTTGATTACACATGTATTTATTTTCTGTCTCCCCAACTAGAACGTGAGTTCACTCCTGATGCATAGTAGGCATTTATTGAATATTTATTAAATATCCAATATATAAAAATTTAAATATTTATTGAACACAGTTCTCTTGTTGAGCAGAATTCCCCCTGTCATGGATGCATTTTTTTTCTTTATATTAATCTCATCAGTCAAGGTCCAGTCCAGCCTTGCTGTTCGAGGAACACATTTGCTCCTTAAAGTGGTTTCCCATAGTTATTTTATGATTCACCAGCACTGAGTTGAAAGGTTTAGTCTCATCAGGCAATCTTATTTCCCGTAGTTCCAAGTTCATAGTGGGAGAGTCATGCCACCACCGTGACCCCTGTTTACCCCCAGCAGAAACATGCAATATCCTTCTGAGCATGCAATTTGACCCCAAAATTGCTGAGGCAAGTTATGAGGAAGACAGTAAACTAAGAGATGAGAAGCTGTCCACAAATAGGAGAGCAATGAGGTGACTCGTTGGCCTATATGGGGTTTCACAAACTCCTAGGTTTATCATTTCAATTTCACCCTATTGACACCAAGTCTTTCGTTTGTCAGGCTTGCTGGGGAATTCACCAGTGGAATCTTGCCCTTCTACTGCGCTTTCTTTTGTTTAGGATGTTTTAGGAAAGAACTGACTCCTTAGATGGAGAATCTCAGGGGATGCAGCGCATACCCCACCAGCTTTAAGTCTCATCTTTGCTTAAACAAGGCTCCCCTGAGCTGTGTGAGCCCCTCCAAGCCTGTCCATGTAGCAATGCACAGTGGCTCCCTGGGACACTGGCCAGGACTTTAGGCCTGAAGATGGACATCCTTGTCTTATCCTGTGGGATAACAAAGTAAAGAGTGGATTGCCCCTTATAATCTTTTTTCAAAATGTATTTATTGATTTATTTTCAGCTGTGCTGGCTCTTCATTGCTCGCAGGCTTTTCTCTAGTTGCAGTGAGTGGGGGCTCCTCCTTGTTGAGGTGGGTGGGCTTCTCACTGGGGTGGCCTCTCGTTGTGGAGCATGGATTCTAGAACGATAGTTCAGTAGTCGCAGGCCATTGGCCTCATTGCGCCATGGCATGTGGAATCTCCTCAGCCCAGGGACTGAACCTGTGTTCTCTACTTTGGCAGGCAGGTTCTTATCCACTCCACCACTAGGGAAGTCTACCCCTTATAATCTTACTTAGAATCCTCACACTTCAACTAAAGCTGCCTCTATTCTTCCCAACAATGGAAAGCCAGCGAATTATTCCACACTTTGTCCTCCATTATTTCTTCCTGAATGATGGGGAGGTGCGGAGGTAGTTCTGGAGGGAATGGCTGACTAAACTCAAAAGGCATCTCAGTTTTCAATTTGCCAGGTAGAAAAACCAAAACCAAAAGCAAAACCCTGAGATGAGTTCCTTCTGCTCCCTTCTCTTACCTATTGGCCTCTCTGCAGCTTGGTCGCGGGGTCTCAATTTCACTTTCTACCACTATCTACTCCTTTTAGCTACCAAACTATGTTTCCCACTGCCCCATAGGTATTTTTATTGGCATTTACTCATGGCATCTCAGATTCAAGAGAGCTAAAAGCAAATTAATCATCTTTTATCCCATGGCAGGTTTTTCTTCTGGTTTCCTTATTTAGATTAGTGGTGGAATTACCCTTCTTTTTACCCAGGCTCTGAATCAAGTACTTTCGAAGGCTATTGTTTACTAAGTCTTGTCAGTCCTGCTTCTCAAGAGTTTTATCCCTGTTCTCAGTTACTATCACCACCTTCTTATTTCAGATCCTCATCTCCTCCCATCCATTCTAGCCTCCGTAAGCAATAGTCACGCATAGAGCTTAAGAGTAGGTAAGAATACTGCCTATACTGCTTAGTAACTGCATGGCTTGGACAAGGTACTTAAACACTCTAAGCCTCAATTTCTGTATCTATAAAGTGGGATAATAATACCTTTTGCTATGAGTAATCAATTGGAGTATATTCGTATACAAAGTGGTACCACGGGCTTCCCAGGTGGTGCAGTGGTAAAGAATCTACCTGCCAACGCAAGAGACACAGGAGGTGCAGGTCGGATCCCTGGCTCAGGAAGATCCCCTGGAGTAGGAAATGTCAGCCCACTCCAGTGTTCTTGCCTGGAGAATCCCATAGACAGAGGAGCCTGGTGCGCTGCAGTCCGCAGGATCACGAAGAGCTGGACAAGACTAAGCACGCATGCACAAAGTGGCACCAGCAAAGTACTCGATCACAGTAGTGATTATGACCATCTGTCCTCTCAGTTCTCCAATTCATCCTACTCATCATTGCTGGATCTACCAGCAGTGCCTCAACAAGGCAGCTCTGACCCTCTTAAGAAAGCTCTCAGTGCCCACCCTCAGGATCTACCGAATACTCCCATCCTGGCATTCCAGATTTTCCATAAGGAACCTGTTCTATCATCTGACCTCCATTCCCTTCTATTTCTCCTGTGTTCCTGTCAAATGGACCTCTTTGCCCTTTCCCATACCAATTTCTACATCACAGCCTGAGTGCGTATGCTTGTATTCTGTTTCATTCCTTCCCTATCCTTCCAAGTCTAACTCAAAACAACTTCTTTCTTGTGTTTGAATGTCTTTTTCTCTCCTTTTAAAGTCTCAGCATATAGTACACCTTTCTGCAGATGGCTTACTTTCTTCCTGATCCTGTAGTTGCCTCTATGTTCATCTTAACCTCTCCAGCTGGAGGAACCTCCATTCCCCTGACCTCAAGTCTCCACATTGTGAGGGGGAAAACTCGGACATTCGAGCATTCATTCCCGCTTCTGCCAACAAGATTGCGAAATAACCAGTTTGAACAAGTTCTTCCCTCCATCAGTTGGCTAGATTAACGTTTGATGGACAAGGTCTTGCTCAAATAAGAGCGGAAGCTGGTAAAATAATTGTGACATTGAGAGAGGGAAAAGATTCAATTGTTCTAGCTTAAGCAAAGTTCTGCTCACCCCATCTCATTCCCTGTTATCTTCCTGCTTCTAAGTGCTCTGCTTTAGTGATTAAGAATGCAAAATTCCATGCAGGATGAGGGAGGTCAACTCCAATTTCTTGAATGTTTTTCAAGTGAAACTTGTACTTCTAGCAACAATTGGATATAAATGTCAGTTCTCTTTAAACCCTTTTAGGACTCTCAGAAAGTTTTTTGTTTTTCCAGTGGCTGCTTCTCTCAGAATCCATGTTAGTTTCTTTAAATCCCTTAAATTTAAAATAAACCCCTTAAACCTGTAAGTAGCAATACTTTCTCCCAGGCACTGGCCACAGTCTGGAAGGTGTGGGAGGAAAACTATGCATCCTGCCAGAAAGCAATGCTTTGAAAATATGCGGTTAAATTTCATTTTGAAAAGTTTTAACACAAATTCCCTTCCTCTGGGAGCCCTACCTCAATCACTTCATACTATTTTTTAAATTCAATTCAAGAATGTTTTTTAAAAGTGTTAAAAAATTTTAAATAAAGAAATCAAGAGGATATTGCTAGCTTTAAGAATATTTTATGAATAAGTCTAGGCCATTCAAGCTTAATAGAATTATAAAAGCTTAACATGTTTGTGTGTATGATCGTGTAATTTATAATTTTAATAGTTGCCCTGAAATACAACACACAGCACTGTTGACTCCTGGTTCCAGGAATGGCATTCAAACTTGTTAGGTTTGTTTGACGGACTTAACTGTCTACAAAATATTTCTTTTAGTGTTAATATACATGTCTTGATTTATTTTTACCTTTGCTTATGATGTTTTGAGTATATTTGTATTGCTTTCCTCTTTCTCTTTTTTAAAAATAATTTTCTTAGGAAAAAATTTCAAGCCTATATAAAAGCAGAGAAAACAAAAAACAAAAAAAGCAGAGAAAACAGAATAATGAATTTCAAATATCGATCACTCAAATTTTAGAATTATCAGTATTTCCCCCTTTTGCTTCATCTATACCTTTATCTTTTTCCTCCTTGTCTTTTGGCTGAAGTATGTTAAATCCTCAAATCACATCATTTTGTCCTTATGTACTTAAGTGTGAGTTGCAAAAATATTCGTGGTTTCTTATGTAACCACCATACCATTATCATACTTATCAAAACCCACAAGAGTTTATTGACATTGTCTAGCACATAGTCTGAAATAAAATTTCCGTTATAGTCTTTAAAGTATTGCATTACAGTTGGTTTGCTCATATCAGAACCTAAGCAAGGTCCGTGCATTTTATTGAGCTGTTCAAGGCTGGAGAAGACTTTTAGAGTTTGGTAAGGGGTCGGGGGGCAGGTGAAGGATGGGAGAGTGTTGTGAGCTGGAGAAAATGCTTTTGAATCATGACCTTCAGGAGGCACAAGTAAAGGTTGAAACTATTCAGCTGTTAGATAGTACTTTAAATGTAACTCCCTGCAGAGGCTGAAACTTGAGGGAATCAAAGATTTGTTCTGTTCATGGATATGACTTCTGCAAGAGCAAATCTACATCCTCCATCCTTTCTTACTCTGGTAAATATAGAATACCCTTCCCAGACAGAAAAAATGTTTAGCGACTCCCAGAGAAGGCATTGCCACAGCTTTTGCTAGCCATCCATTACAAAATCTGTTGTTCCTATTCCTGAGACGTATCATGTGTAATCTCACTCAGTCTCTTTACCTACTACTCAGTTCTCAGTGAAATAGACATTGTGTTTGATAGGTCTGAACTTGCTCTGTGTTGATATTAATGGTTTCTCGGTCTGCTAACTATACTCGGATATATGTCAGCACCTCTAGGTGTTAACAATTTAGTCTATAAAAGGCAATTTGAATGCAATCTTGGAGTATCGTGCAACCCACCTGTTCATGAATATTTCACCATCTGTGGATCCTAGTGAAAAATGGTTCTAACTCAAAGGGTTCACTTAAAATATATTTCCTTTGGCTCTGAAGACAAAAGTAATTGGCATTGAACAGTGGCAGGGGCAGCTTCTGCCAATGCACAGTGGGAGTCAGGGAAGAACTCTCAACTCCCTCCTACAGATCTTCCCAGCGGATTTCAAACACATATTTTTCATTCAACAGGGAGCCCTCCAGGCTCCTAATCACTAACCCAGTGGGATCCCAAGTTGCTGGGAATTTCATAAAGCAAAATTCCCCAGGGAGTTTCAACAGAGGTGCTCAGGAAGCCAAAACCCCATTAGCTCTTTGGCCCAATTTAAAAGCCCAGCTGCAGAAGAGCCTCCCACACTCTAGGCTCTCAGTCACTCTCGTTCAGTAGCCCCATTGTTCTTCTCAGTGTCAACCGCTGTTTATCGCAGGGTAACTCTTGAAAGTGAGAGTAGTCTAGATGGGGCAGGGTTGGGGAGAAAACACCACCACACCCATTGTCATTTTCATGCCATACATTTCTATAGTACTCTATGGTTGTAAATTATGTTCATGAACATGGTACTCTTAATCCTCATACTGACCCTGTAAGATAGAGAATGTAAGAGAATCTTTTAGCTGTTTTATGTGTAAGCCAACTGAGGCTCACTGAGGTCAAGGGCAATGTCCGCATCCTTCAAGTGGCAGAGCTAGAACCAAAGTATTGGTCTTTGGCCTCCACTCCAGGGCCTTGTTCCCCCCCATGTGGCCTCAGTCTAGGCTTGGCCCAGGCTTTGACTGAGCTAGGGTGGACCTAGGGTGGCACAGACCAGCAACCTCTACCTCAAATGACCTAATCCTTTTACCTTAGTGCCATAAAATTTTTATCATTTTCTGTGTGCACCATTATAAGCCATTATCTTAAAGGAAAATGTAAATCTTCCCTCTTTCTACTGAACTTTACATCTGACAGCCAATTTGTATGCCTGGCCCTGAAGAGTCAGGTTCATCAATCATAAGTAGAAACTAAAATTTACAATTTATCAGAGAATTTTTAAAATGAGCCTTTTGGCTCATGTATTGAAGTGTTACTTGAATGCTTCTTTTTGAGAACTGTAAGGTCAGTTGCCATGGAAGAACTTTTTGTTCCTTTTCTCTCTCTCCTCCAATGGAGTAATTAGTCTCCATCTCCCCCACCTCTGGTATATTTAGGCCAGGTTCTCTGACCTACCCTCTACTTCACGATATTTAGTTCTGAAACAAAATGAGTCAGTCCCATTGCGTGGAATAATTTCTTTGTTTATACTTCAAATTGGATTAGCTCATGTCATTACTTTCACTTGGACAATTATGAAAAATTTTTTCTCCATGGGTTCTGTTTTTATTAGATTTTTCAGTTCTGCTAACTCTTGATTTGGGTCCAAAAGCTAATTAATGGAAATATGGCCTCAGGCACAATTAACATGTTCATTTTTAAAATTAAAATTTTTTTAATTTTTAAATTTTTTATACAATTTTAAAAGGTTACCCTGCCATTTACAGTTATTATAATATATTGGCTATATTCTCCATGTTGTGCAATGCATGGGGACCTGTCTTACCCCAGTAGTTTGTACCTCCCATTTCCTTACCCTATATTGCCCCCACACCCACTGGTAACCACTAGTTTGTTCTCTATACCTATGAGTCTGCCTCTTTTAAAATTTTTTATGTTTATTTTTCATTGGAGGATAATTGCTTTACTGTGTTGTATTGGTTTCTGCCATACAGCAAAGTGAATCAGCCGTAATTATACATATATCTCCTCCCTTCTGAGCCTCCCTCCCATCCCCATCCCACTCTGCCTGCTTTTTGTTTGCTTTTTGTTTTGTTTTTATCTGGCTGCACTGCATGGCATTCAGGATCTTTGTTCCCTGAGCAGGCATGGAACCCGTGCCTTCCACAGTAGAGTCATAGATTTCACAGGGACTAAAAGTGAAGTACGAATGGTCCCCTAAAGCAGTCAAGGTGCCAGGAAGGCACAAAACAGTTGTCCACTCAATTGGTAATGAGGACATTTAGATGGCTAGTCTAAGCAGGGTGTGTGCAGACAAGTAGCTCACCTTGAGGTGGGAGGGAGTCCAGGTGTTTGGTAGACCTATCCATTTTTAATGGTCTTGGTACCAAAAAAAAAAAAGTTTCTGACCCAAGCTCTAGAGAATTTGTTCTTAGCTTGTGGCTAGAGAAACAAGTACAAAGAAGTGGAGGCAGAGGAGCAAAGAGGGCAGCGGTGAGAGATCTGGAAGATGAGCTTCTACATATACATAATGTCAGGGCATTTAGAAAAGACTAGAGCACAAAGACACTGTGTTTGGAAGCTAGTTAGAGAACCACAGAATTGGCTGGCAAAGACCTCTCTTATCTCAGAGAGAGCTGAACCAAGGCCATGAGAGTGATAAGGGGGGCTTTCCTAGTGGTTAGGAAAGAGGTTAACCACGCAGTGGTTAAGTGTCCGCCTTGAAATTCAGGGGACACACGTTCCATCTCTGGTCCAGGAATATTCCACATGCCAAGGAGCAGCTAAGCCCGTGCATCATGACTACTGAGCCAGCTCTCTAGAGCCAGTCAGTGGCAGCTTCTGAAGCCTGCACACTCTGGAGCCTGTGCTCTGCAACAAGAGAAGCCCCTGCAATGAGAAGCCCATGTATCACAATGAAGACCCATGCAGCCAAATAATAAATAAATTCAATTATATAAATAAAAGGAGTGATAAGGTCAACCGGTGTGGGGACAGAATCTGATGAAAGCACAGATAAATGGTAAGACCGGGCTCAGAGTCACAGCAAGGTCAGCCAGGACAGCAGCAGCAACCAATGCATAAAGCACAGCAGCTAATGGTAAATAGTTCTGGACCCAGACGCACCTTGACTCGTATTCTCACGCTTCCCGACTGTGTAAACCTGGACACGTTTCCTTCTCTGTTAAGTGGGGATAATGATATCATGCCTCCCTCATTGGGTTGTGTAAGGACTGAGTAATATCTCAAATGTAAAATGCTTAGAAAAATACTCAGTGAAGAGTTCAGTTCAGTTCAGTCGCTCAGTCGTGTCCGACTCTTTGCGACCCCATGAATCGCAGCACGCCAGTCCTCCCTGTCCATCACCAACTCCCGGAGTTCACTCAGACTCACGTCCATCGAGTCCGCGATGCCATCCAGCCATCTCATCCTCTGTCGTCCCCTTCTCCTCCTGCCCCCAATCCCTCCCAGCATCAGACTCTTTTCCAATGAGTCAACTCTTTCGCAGGTGGCCAAAGTACTGGAGTTTCAGCTTCAGTGTCATTCCCTCCAAAGAAATCCCAGGACTGATCTCCTTCAGAATGGACTGGTTGGATGTCCTTGCAGTCCAAGGGACTCTCAAGAGTCTTCTCCAACATCACAGTTCAAAAGCATCAATTCTTCGGTGCTCAGCCTTCTTCACAGTCCAACTCTCACATCCATACATGACCACTGGAAAAACCATAGCCTTGACTAGACGGACCTTAGTCAGCAAAGTAATGTCTCTGCTTTTGAATATACTATCTAAGTTGGTCATCACTTTTCTTCCAAGGAGTACGTAATTCAACAACCTTTCAATTTCATGGCTGCAGTCACCATCTGCAGTGATTCTGGAGCC
Organism: Budorcas taxicolor; assembly: GCF_023091745.1. NCBI lineage: Eukaryota > Metazoa > Chordata > Mammalia > Artiodactyla > Bovidae > Budorcas > Budorcas taxicolor. The sequence continues at coordinate 80,295,787 of NC_068920.1, read as the reverse complement.
CAAAAAAATGAAGTCTGACACTGTTTCCATTGTTTCCCCATCTATTTCCCATGAAGTGATGGGACCGGATGCCATGTTCTTCATTTTCTGAATGTTGAGCTTTAAGCCAACTTTTTCACTCTCCTCTTTCACTTTCATCAAGAGGATTTTTAGTTCCTCTTCACTTTCTGTAGCTGGTGGCAAGTAGATGTTAAGATTTTTGAAGCTGTCATTTTAAGTTCTCAGAAGTCATTTTTGGGTGAACAATGGCAGGAATTCTGGGAAGAACTACTTGAGTGGTCCATTTAGGGTTTGTGATTTTAAGGCAATTACCTATCTCTTGGAGGATATATTTTAAATTTTAATTTAATTAAAAATTTTAAATGGGAGCAATTGCTTTACAATGTTGTTACTTTCTGCAGTACAACAGCATGAATCAGCTATAGGTATACTTATATTCTTTCCCTCTTGAACCTCCCTCCTACCTCCCATCCCCACATCCCACTGCCCTAGGTCATCACGGAGTGCTGTGCTATACAGCAGCCTCCCACTAGCTAGCTATTTTACACGTGGCAGTGTGTATATATGCCAATGTTAGTCTCTTAATTAGCCCCACTATTTCCTGCCCCCACTTTGTGTCCACAAGCTCCTTCTCTTTGTCTCTGTCTCTATCTTGGAGGATATTTTTGATTTGGGGTTTAGCTGCTGTTGTCTTGCGTCATCAAGCTGTGCTGTTTCTTCCCCAGCCCTGAATCTGTTTGCTGACACCAGTTTGAAGAAGGAGAGGGATCCTTCTGAGGAAGAGGAATTTGCAGTTCTGAAAAAGAGAGGAGGGGAGCGTGGACTAATGGCTCCTACCTAAGACCAGGGTCCACCAGTCCAATACAGGTGATGCGTCTTAGAGAAGTGAGTGAGTGAGTGTGTGTGTGTGTGTGTGTGTGTGTGTACTGAAACAATCTATTACTTGGAGTCAGAGCACTCCAGTCTTCCACATTTTACTCAGAACACCTGGAACTTAGCCTGTCACAGAAGGAACAACCTTCCCTTCCAACAAGATCAGCTGGAGCTGTTGGGAATGGGGGCAGCAGCAGTCCCTGCTTTGACATGACTGTGAAACACGTCAAAGAGGAAGCAGCTCTGTCTGGAATTTCTTCTTACTCTTCTGCCTTTAGCAGCTTAGGTCAGATTTAACATTGCTTTGAAAGAGGGGCTCATTTGACCTTTTAATTTGCCCAAAGACAAATCTGAGAGTCATTATTCAATGATATTGAATAGGACAAGAGTCTCTAACTGCAGTGATGACATATTAACAATCCTTATTGGTTATGAAATAAAACTTGAGAAGAAATGACAGTAATTAACATTCCTGTTGCTGTGCTGGCACCGTTACTGGTAAATAATTTCAATCACTGATATGCCTGCTAATTAGAATAGAATGACTTCCAACTTTCCATTGCTTCTTTGACCCTACATGCCACATAAATGAAAAGTCAGAAGAGAATAAAAGTTGAAATCGCTATCCTGAAAAAATATTTAGAAACCTCAGAGAAGATCAAGATTTTAAAAATGAGCTTGATGCTGGTCTAAGAGTCTTCCTCTTGGAAATAAGTAACAATAGGTCTAGAAGTTTCTCCATTGCCCTTTAACTACTCCCAGAGTGCTGGATAAGTGATGGCCAGGGATTAAGTGGTAAAGAGAACCAGGTTGAATCTTGCCCTTTATCACCTATCTAGTCTCACCTTAACCCTCACACCAGAAACTCTTTTGAACTAGGAGATTAGAGGAGGAAAAAAAGTCAAGAGCAGAAATCCGTTCTCTACATCTGTGTCTCTATTCCTGCCCTGAAATAGGTTCATTAGTACCATTCTTCAAGATTCCATATATATGCATTAATATATGATATCTGTTTTCTTTTTCTTACTTACTTCACTCTTATCAGGCTCTAGGTTCATCCACTTCTGTTCAACTGATTTAACTTTTTATGGCTGAGTAATATTTCATTGTACCACAACTTTTTATCCATTCATCTGTCTATGGACATCTAGGTTGCTTCCATGTTCTGGCTACTGTAAACAGTGCTGTAATGAACATTGAGGTACACGTGTCTTTTCAAATTATGGTGTTCTCAGGGTATATGCCCAGTAGTGGAATTTCTGGGTCATATGATTGATTCGTGTTGTTTTACAGCAGAAACCAACATACACTGTAAAGTAATAATCCTCCAACTGAAAAAAAAAATAACTTTAAGAAGTCAGGAGCATAGAGGTATGGGAGAAGACAAGCAAATATTCTGAATCAGTGATGCTTAAAGTTGGCTGTACCTTGGAGTCATCTGGGGATCCTTAAAAATACTAACTGCCTGAATCCTATCCCCAAAGATTCTGATCTCAGTGATATAGGATATGGCCTGGGCATCGGGACACATACTGGGCTGATGGGCAACTTGGCACAGGTGTGAGGGCACAGGTAGGGAGCAGTGTACTTTCCTAGAGCCCCTGAAATCTCCCCTTGATGGTAACAAAACTGTTCCATGAGTTACTTTCAGGTTCCTTTAAGTCAGAGATTAAGCTGGGCAAACAGCAGGGACATAATAAGTAAATGTGCAGTCAAATAAATGAGACAGCAGAAACTTTCCTTTAGCTTGAATAAAGCTCTTAACAGGGAAGCAGGGGTGACAACTGGAACCCTGGAGTCCAGGTGCAGACAGGACAAGCCTTTGGAACTTGGAAGACAGGGGGTATTTTCACATGCAGGGTTGATCTGAGCAAACCCAAGAATTAGACAAACTCTAGGGGCTTCCCTGGTAGCTCAGCTGGTAAAGAATCCACCTGTAATGCAGGACACCCCAGTTCGATTCCTTGGTTGGGAAGATCTGCTGGAGAAGGGAATGGCTATCCACTCCAATATTCTTGGGCTTCCCTGGTGGCTCAGCTGGTAAAGAATTTGCCCACAGTGTGGGAGACCTGGGCTTGATCCCCGGGTTGGGAAGATCCCTTGGAGAAGGGAATGGCTACCCACTCCAGTTTTCTGGCCTGGAGAATCCCATGGACTGTATGGTCCACGGGGTCGCAAGGAGCTACTTTCACTTTCCGTTTTTCTGCCTTCGTTTTCATGCCATCCCCTGGCTTTCCAGGGCTCCTCACTTAGGCTGTTAGGTTGGACTGTGCCAGGTGGCACTCTGGTTCTAGATTTTTCCTTCCAGCCTCCACCCCAAGCAAACTCAGCTCCCCTGTGACCTATGCTGACGAGCTCTGCTCTTCAATCTTGGGGAAGTCGTTTATGAGATGTTAAATAACATCAGAGGTCCTCCATAGTCTATGAGTGAAAAGTTTTTCTGCTTGGTAAGGGTATAGATTTCCATTTGCAAAGTTTAGATAGGTGAGGAGAGGCTAGATGGGGTTTGAATGGATGACAATAACCTACCCAGTAATGGGCAAGAAATCAGTTAGCAGGGAACACTGGAAGTCTCTTCCTCAAAAAAAAAAAAAAAAAAAAAAATCTTCCTTCTAGGGGAGGGGCAAGAGGTATTAACATGTGGGAAGTTAATGTCCTTTCTGCTCGGTTTTGCTATGAACCTTAAATTACTCTAGAAAATAAAGCCTGATTTTTAAAAAATCTTCCTTCTTGGTGGACCATTTCGGGATTTCTTTTCATTGAGTTCTGCGTTTAAAATGAATTGCTTTACACTGGAACATAATATGCTCCACTGATTGAGATAAAAATTCTGGGAATAGAGATTTCACCTGGGTCTAAAAGGAGAAAGGAGGAATGTTGTGTTTTGCAGTAGATTTAAGGAACTAGGTGACGTGGGGGGTCTTCCAAAAGCAAGGCAGGGGAGAGTTGGGAAGGAGTTCTGAAACGGAGGTAGCAGCTGACAAGGGAAGATTTGCCTTACATTGTGATGCTTCTCTGGGTTCTGAGGCCAATTGGTTTATCCAGGCTTTGGTTGAATTCCAAAGTTCACACAAACCCTTTTGTTTCGGAATCCTGAATCAAGGAGAGTCCGTCTCTACAGATCAGCACCTTTGCCATCCTTACCCCTGATCTAGGGCAAGGTAGAGAGAGCAGAACCTAACAATAAGTAGAGGAAAAAGTATTTCCTGAAATTCCTTAATGATATGCTTAGAATTATAGGAAGTTAAATCTGTGAGGGAACTGCGAAGCCTCTCATTTAATGCTTCTATTTTATAGCTAAAGCCCAGAAGGGTTAACAGCCAACTCTAGAACCCAGGCACAGTAGTTCAAAGACTAGGATCTGTCTAGCATTTAATGGGATGGTGCTTGAAAGTGAAGTCGCTCAGTCGTGTCCAACTCTTTGCGACACCGTGAACTGGGGCCCACCAGGCTCCTCCGTCCTTGGGATTCTCCAGGCAAGAATACTGGAGTGGGTTTCTGCTTAGCATGGGAGAAAAATGGTTTTTCTTATGAAACAATACCTGAGCAGAAGGGATGTTACACAGTGGCTATGTGGCTTTGGTTAAACCTTTTGCAATTACTTATCTTGTAGTTGAGATCTGACATTTTTGCTTCTTGTGGCTCAGATGGTAAAGCATCTGCCTGCAATGCGGGAGACCCGGGTTCGATCCCTGTGTTGGGAAGATCTTCTGGAGAAGGAAATGGCAACCAACTCCAGTATTCTTGCCTGGAGAATCCCATGGATGGAGGAGCCTGGTAGGCTATAGTCCATGGGGTCACAAAGAGTCGGAAACGACTGAGCGACTTCACTTTCACTTTCTTTCAATAATGCATATTACAGAATTTATTCATGTCACTTAGGAAGGCTTTCTTATCTCTCCTTGCTATTCTTTGGAACTTTGCATTCAGATGAGTATGTCTTTGCTTTTCTCCTTTGCCTGTCACTTCTCTTCTTTTCCCAGCTATTTGTAAGGCCTCCTCCAACAACCATTTTGCCTTTTTTTCTTGGGGATGGTTTTGATCACCACCTCCTGTACAATGTTATGAACTTCTGTCCATAGTTCTTCAGGCATTCAGTCTATCAGATCTAATCCCTTGAATCTATTTGTCATCTCCACTGTATAATCAAAAGGGATTTGATTTAGGTTAGGTTATACCCGAATGGCCTAGTGGTTTTCCCTACTTTCTTCAGTTTAAGCCTGAATTTGGCAATAAAGAGTTCATGATCTGAGCCACAGTCAGCTCCTGTCTTGTTTTTGCTGACTGTATAGAGCTTCTCCATCTTGGGCCTCAAAGAATATAATCAATCTGATTTCAGTATTGACCATCTGGTAATGTCCATATGTAGAATAGTCTCTTGTGTTGTTGGAAGAGGGTGTTTGCTATGACCAGTGAGTTCTCTTGGAAAAATACTGTTAGCCTTTTCCCTGCTTCATTTGGTACTCTAAGGCCAAATTTGCCTGTTCCTCCAGATATCTCTTAACTTCCTACTTTTGCATTCCAGTCTCCTAAGATGAAAACGACATCTTTTTTTTTTTTTTTTTGGTGTTTGTTCTAGAAGATCTTGTAGGTTTTCATAGAACTTGTAAACTTCAGCCTCTTCAGCATTAGTGGTTGGGGCATAGACTTGGATTACTGTGCTATTGAATGGTTTGTCTTGGGAATGAACAGAGATAATTCTGTTGTTTTTGAGATTGCACCCAAGTACTGCATTTTGGACTCTTTTGTTGTCTATGAGGGCTACTGCATTTCTTCTAAGGGAATCTTGCCCACAGTAGTAGATATAATGGTCATCTGAATTAAATTCACCCATTCTCATCCATTTTAGCTCGCTGTCCTAAAATGTCGATGTTCACTCTAGCCATCTCCTGTTTGACCACTTCCAATTTACCGTGATTCATGGACCTAACATTCCAGGTTCCTGTGCAATATTGTTTTTTACAACATCAGACTTTACTTTCACCACCAGACACATCCACAACTGGATGTTGTTTTAACTTTGGCTCAGCTTCTTCATTCCTTCCAGAGCTGTTTCTCTGCTCTTCTCCAGTAGCACATTGGGCACCTACAGACCTGGGGAGTTCATCTTTCAGTGTCATATCTTTTTGCCTTTTCATACTGTTCATGGGATTCTCAAGGCAAGAATACTGAAGTGGTTTGTCATTCCCTTATCCAATAGACCATGGTTTGTCAGAATTCTCCACCATGATGTGTCCATCTTGTGTGGCCCTACAAAGCATGGCTCATAGTTTCATTGAGTTAGACAAGGTTATGATCCATGTGATCATTTTGGTTAGTTTTCTGTGATTGTGGTTTTCATTCTGTCTGCCCTCTGATGGATGAGGATAAGATGCTTGTGGAAGCTTCCTGATGGGAAGGACTGGATGTGGGGAAAACTGGGTCTTGCTCCGGTGGGCAAGGCCATTCTCAGTAAATCTTTAATCAGATTTTCTGCTGATGGGTGGGGACGTGTTCCTTCCCTGTAGTTTGGCCTTAGGCAAAACTGAGGGTAATAGCAAACTACCCCGAAAGGACTTATGCCAGCACGCCACACCTCCTAGGATGCTACAGTCAGTGCCCCTGACCCTGAGGCAGGCCACTGTCAACCCACACCTCTGCCAGAGACTCCCGAACACTCATAGACAAGTCTGGCTCAAGTCTCTTGAGGGGTCACTGCTCCTTTCTCTGGGTCCTGGTACACACAAAGTTTTGCTTGTGCCCTCCGAGAATCCCTGGCGGGTATGAAGTTTGATTTTACATGTGATTGCACCCCTCCTGCCAACTTGTTGCGGCTTCTCCCTTTGCCCTTAGATGTGGGATATCTTCTCATGGTGGGATCTAGCATTCTCCTCGGAGAAGGCAATGGCACCCCACTCCAGTACTTTTGCCTAGAAAATCCCATAGATGCAGAAGCCTGGTGGGCTGCAGTCCATGGGATCGCTAAGAGTTGGACACGACTGAGTGACTTCAATTTCACTCTTCACTTTCATGCATTGGAGAAGGAGATGGCAACCTACTCCAGTGTTCTTGCCTGGAGAATCCCAGGGACGGGGGAGCCTGGTGGGCTGCTGTCTATGGGGTCGCACAGAGTCGGACACGACTGAAGTGACTTAGCAGTAGTAGCAGCAGCAGCATTCTCCTGTCAGTGGCTGTTCAGCAGTTAGTTGTGATTTTGGTGTTCTTACAGAAGATGAGCACACGTAGAGGAAAACAATAGAATGGGAAATACTAGAGATCTCTTCAAGAAAATTAGAGATACCAAGGGAACATGTCATGCAAAGGTGAACCCAATAAGGACAAAAATGGTACGGACCTAACAGAAGCAGAAGATATTAAGAAGAGGTGACAAGAATACACAGAAGAACTATAATAATGACCAAGATAACCACATGGTGTGATCACTCACCTAGAGCCAGACATCCTGGACTGCAAAGTTAAGTGGGCCCTAGGAAGCATAGGTGATGGAGGTGATGGAATTCCAAGTGAGCTATTTCAAATCCTGAAAGATGATGCTGTGAAAGTGCTGCACTCAATATGCCAGCACATATGGAAAACTCAGCAGTGGCCACAGGACTGGAAAAGGTCAATTTTCATTCCAATCCCAAAGTAGGGCAATGCCAAGGAATGCTCAAACTACTGCACAGTTACACTTTCTTCACATGCTAGCAGGGCCATACTCAAAATCCTCCAAGCCAGGCTTCAACAGTATGTGAACCAAGAACTTCCAGATGTACAAGCTGGATTTAGAAAAGGTAGAGGAACCAGAGATCAAACTGCCAACATCCATTGGATCATGGTAAAAGCAAGAAAATTTCAGAAAAATATCTACTTCTGCTTCATGGACTATGCTAAAGCATTTGGCTGTGTGGATCACAACAAACTGTGGAAAATTCTGAAAGAGATGAGAATACCAGACCACCTGACCTGCTTGCTGAGAAACCTGTATGCAGGTCAAGAAGTAACAGTTGGAACTGGATGTGGAACAATGGACTGGTTCAAGATTGGAAAGGTGTACATCAAGGCTGTATATTGTTACCCTGCTTATTTAACTTATATGCAGAGTACATCATATGAAATACTGGGCTGGAAGAAGCACAAGCTGGAATCAAGATTGCTAGGGAAAATATCAATAACCTCAGATATGCAGATGATACCACCCTTATGGCAGAAAGCAAAGAGGAACTGAAAAGCTTCTTCATGAAGGTGAAAGAAGAGAGTGAAAAATATGGCTTAAAACTCAACATTCAGAAAACTAAGATCCTGGCATCTGGGCCCATCACTTCATGACAAATAGATGGGGAAACAATGTAAACAATGACAGACTTTATTTTCCTGGGCTCAGGAATCACTAAGGATGGTGACTGGAGCCATGAAATTCAAAGACACTTGCTCCTTGGCAGAGAAGCCATGACAAACCTAGACAGCATATTAAAAAGCAGAAACATTATTTTGCCAACAAATGTCTGCATAGTCAAGTTCAAGTAAGTAAGTTCAGTCGCTCAGTTGTGTCCGACTCTTTGTGACCCCATGAATCATAGCATGCCAGGCCTCCCTATCCATCACCATCTCCCGGAGTTCACTCAGACTCATGTCCATCAAGTCAGTTATGCCATCCAGCCGTCTCATCCTCGGTCGTCTCCTTCTCCTCCTGCCCCCAATCCCTCCCAGCATCAGAGTCTTTTCCAATGAGGCAATTCTTCACATGAGGTGGCCAAAGTACTGGAGCTTCAGCTTTAGCATCATTCCTTCCAAAGAAATCCCAGGGTTGATCTCCTTCAGAATGGACTGGTTGGATCTCCTTGCAGGCCACGGGACTCTCAAGAGTCTTCTCCAACACCAACACTGCAGAGTCAAAGCTATGGTTTTTCCAGTGTGTATGTATGTGAGACCATAAAGAAGACTGAGTGCCAAAGAACTGATGCTCTTGAACTGTGATGCTGGAGAAGACTCTTGAGGGTCCCTTGGACATTAAGGAGATCAAACCAGCAAATTCTAAAGGAAATCAACCCTCAATATTCATTGGAAGGAATGATGTTGAAGCTGGAGCTCCAATACTTTGGCCACCTGATGCAAAGAGCCTACTAATTGGAAAAGACCCTGATGCTGGGAAAGATTGAAGGCAGGAGGAGAAGGGGTTGACAGGATGAGATGGTTGGATGGCATCACTGACTCAATGGACATGAGTTTGAGCAAGCTCTGGGAGATAGTGAAGGACAGAGAAACCTGGCATGCTGCAGTCCACAGGGTAGCAAAGAGTCAGACACAACTGAGTGAATGACTGAAGAACAGCAATCTCATGTCAAGCTAACAATGGCTTCAAAATCAGAGGAGGCAGAAACAGCTCAAAGTGCCTGAAGAAGACAGTGTCAGAAGACAGCAGTGTTGCCAAATGCTTGTGAGGCCATCACCAGGGGAAGCCGTATGTTCATATCTGTACTTGTTTTATTCTAGAAAGATGCACTGGGTTTGTCCTGTAGCCTTGCATTCCCTCTGGCTGCAAATTTCCCAGAGAAACTGTATCTCAGTCCAAGCTGTGAGACCTTAGAGTAAGTAAAAGTGTGTTCCTCTAAAAATATCTTAACACTGATTTTCATAGAAACAAAGAAGATGAATTATATTTTGAACTACCCGACCTTTCCTTCAGAACTAAAGATGAACTGCAATGTTCTTGCATAGAACTTTGAAAGAATAGACTTCAGTGGATTGTGAGATATGATGTAGCAAATCATAAAGATTATAACAAAATAACTCAGGCATGAAAGACTTTTGACTTACAGGTGCAAGGACAGGAAGTGTGAAAAATATACTCAGTTTTCCATACCCCGAATGCCATGAATGAAAACTGAAATGACTTAAATCCTGTTTCCAAGCAAAAGTTTTATGAGTATAGTAGCTCAAAGTCCCGGGTAGCTCTCCAGCACTTCCTTGGCAGTTCAGGGGCTAAGATTCTGTGCTTTCACTGCAGGGGGCGTAGGTTCAATCCCTGGTCAGGGAACTAAGATCCCTTATGCCATGTGTTGCAACACCCCCCCCCCCCCCCCCCCCAAAAAGGGGTGTCTGTTAGAACTGCTGAGAAGAGACAATCTCAAGCTTGGGCAGGGCAGAGAGAACAATTCAAACATGCCCAGGAAGGAGCATCACACAATGCCATGCTTTACCAACAAGTCCACTACCCGTACTTCCTAACTTCGAGGGGTCTTTCTCTACAGCATTTTCCTACTATGAGAAGCCCTCCTGGCATTTCCAGTTTATATAGCTGGATAGCTCATGGGGCAAGCTAAATCTTAGGGCAATCATATTAAATCACAACATGAAAATTTCAGCAGTATTCCACCTAGCTGTTATTTTTCTTGTAGGGCACAGATGAGAAATTGCTTCCAGGCTTGAGTCATTCTCCACCTTGGTTTTTCAATTTATCAACTTTACCGATGGTGGGGCATTTCAGCCCCTATCCCTAACTTCTATGTCTCTCCTCTAAGTGTTATTCAAGATCACCTCAACTGTCTCAGGATGAGCTCCCAGGAGCCCTACTGGCTCCTTCCTCAAATGTGTCTTCACATAGATTGCTCTGGCACATGTGGTCTACTTAAAAATCTGTGCCTTCCATCCTGAACCCCCCTCCCACCTCCCTCCTCACCCCATCCCACACCCATGGCTGATTCATGTCGATGTATAGCAAAAACCACCTCAATATTGTAAAGTAATTAGCCTCCAATTAAAATTAATTAATTTTAAAAAGTCTGCGCCTTGATTTAAAACAAAAAGGGAAGTAGTTAATGAATGCTTTCAACTCCATCCTTTGTGTCCATAAGAGAATACTCTGGGTTTGAAACCAGAGACAGACAGGGGATTCAATTTACTTTACACTTCATCTCCACAGCCAACTCGATTTTAGTATAAATAGAGTTGATGGTCTAGTCTGGGTCAGGTTTAGAGCGTGAGGCTCTCTTCCCGGAGATCATCTCTCACAAAAACCGTGCATTAAACTCCGTACTTTCTCCTCTCGTCTATTTTATTTTCTGCTGCACTCTCATTGCTTAGGACTCAGCCCCCCTCATGAGTCGTGGGACCACCTGCCTTGGCCAAAGTCACAGCTAGTTTCTTTTTTACAGTTTTCTTCAGAGATAGACCACTTAGCAAAACACAGGATGTTTTTTCAGCAAGGGTCACTTCTAAGAAAGGGCTAGTCTTCACAGCCGGTATTTGGCTTGCATCATTGCCAATAAAATGAGGTTGGAGTGAGCAGTGTTTGGCAGTCTCATCTAGGTCCTATTAACATATATATATATATATATATAAAGACTTCTTTATTTTCAGCCCTATTGAATCTTTATTTGGTTTTTCCCACCCCCCGACATCTCCCCGCCTCTGAATGATTTTTCGGGTCTGCCCACCATTCTGTGAGAAGAGTGATCAAAAGCAAAGTTGGAGTGACTGTGCCCCCACATCCCAATTCCTATTCTTAGCTTTTGCTCCACTCTCTAGGCTCTCCACCTCTCAGCGTTCAGTCGGCCCTTCAGTGAGCCTCCAATATCGTGATGGGCATATGTGTGATGGGGCCTTCTAACCCCTTGCTGGAGTTAATACAATATAAAAGCATCTCTGGATTTATAGCTGCATTTGGCTTGGTCAGTGAAATCATTCTCAGCCAAGGGACATATCAGCAGGGGAGAGAGACTAGGGAGAGAATCAAACAAACAGGAGTTTACTCCTTACCAAACGAGAAAGCAAACCTGCCATCTGTGTCCACATAGCCTTCTGCCGGAGGCCTGGAAGCAAGTTCTCGACTTTAAGTTGGCAACTCCATACTCTTGGCAGAGCTTCCTGTAGCCTCCTTTGAGTAAGAAGCTCTCTGAAACTTTGCAGAATTAGAAGTTACCCTCTGAATAACCTATGCATTCTCTCCAACTCTCGGTGCTTTAGGAGGAATTCATTATAATTAATTCCCCATTCCCTCTTCTTTCTTCCTGCAAAAGTTCACTGTGTGACTGGCTTGGTTCCACTCACTGACATCCTCTTCATCTCAGGCTTTTTTGCCCAAAGTTCTCTTTATCGGGCGCTCCTTCTGGGCCAGCTGTGGTTGCTGAAGCTTTTATGTCAGCTTTTCTCTCACTCCTGAACTTTGCTTCACTTGGCTTCATTTTCTTAATACATTTTTGTCTGAGACAGAATGAGAGAGGGCTCGGAGGGGAAAAGCTGCTCTCCCAAAGCTGTGCCCACTCCTGAAAAATTGACTGGTGAGCCCAGTTCCTTAGGCCTGAAAGCAGCTTTTATCTCCAAATAATGAAAAACTGAGCAAGATATATGATTGCAAGGGGACTGTGTCCATTTGCCTTTTTCCTTCTCATCTGGAATAACAAAGAAATACTCCTCTAAACAGTTCTCCATCTGAACTCCTTTTTTAAAAAACATTTTTTTTTCCCTAATTTGGCTGCATTGGGTCCTCGCTGCATCGTGTGGCATCTTTTGCTGCGGCTCTCACACTCTCTGGTTGTGGTGCACGGGCTTAGCTGCTCCACGGCCTGTGGGATCTTAGTTCCCCGACCAGGGATCGAGCTCACATTCTCTGCATTGCAAGTGCAACACTGCACTGCATTGTTAAGTCCAGTGGTTTTAACTGCTGGACCACCAGGGAAGTCCCTGAACTCCTTTATACACAACTTTTGTTCAGTATTTGGGGAATTTCAAGGAGAGGCTGTGGCACCCCCACAGTGAAACCCATGAGGCTTCATGAAGACACTGTGGTATTCTTCCTCATAAAGATCTATAATATCTTGCCACATAAACCAAAAGACTGCACC